>NW_024704745.1:7318718-8527409 GCF_018977255.1 Callorhinchus milii | reverse complement strand
TTTTACTGTACGTGTTTTTGAAGGGGCAAACAAAATGTTACAGCATCGGTGACTTTGATTGAGACTCAGAGACTAGGAGTGACGGGTCGTAACACTGGTTTGACAGGTCGGACATGTGGGTTTTCGTGAATTTTTTTTTTTAAAAAAAAAGAAGTTTGATGGGTGACGTTTGTAGATTATAACAGCTTAGTTTACAGTTCCAAAGTAGAACCGTAGAAAGTACTCCCCCTTACTTATCGTTTAAACCAGATTGCAATAGTTTTTCTTCGCAGCAGTTGGATTTTGATTTTAATTCCAAAGAGCCATTTCCTGAAGGTTCGACTCCCGGCACAGTGTGTATGATTGGCAAGAGGTGACTCACTGTCGGATTAGTCACCAGCACCCTCAACGCACCCAGCCTGTGACGCGGACTGGATTGTCAGATTGCAGTTGGCCTTTGCTTCACAGATATCGACCTCTGACGAAACCCAACACTATACAGTGTGGAGTAATGCAGACGGTTGGGAAGTGGCCTTTTTACGTCACCGTTGCTGAATTTTACCAAACTTACATCTCCACTTTGATGGATCCCGAGCAATGATAAGGGATCCTCAGTGCAGAGAGGATAATAATGGTTACTTATGGGAATGACTGGACTTATCCAGTAATTTGCAATGCAAAATTCTAGTTGTGTGGCGAATGTCATGTCTGTAACTGAACAAAATGCCTGTTCCCAATGGCCACCCACCTTTGATCTTCTATAAACAAACGAAGAGACCTTTTTCAATTTTCCGTTTAACACAGAATAAAATACATTGTGTACAAAAGCAATGAGCAAACTTTAAAGAAGTGTTTCTTTTTGTTAAAGAAAATGACTACGGGAGGAAAGGCACAGAGTTATGTGATGTAGAGTGATTAAGTATATTCATATTCTATGGGATTATCTATAAAATCCATTGCACTACTAAAGGTGGCCTGTTTAGATTGCTCACTTTTAGTGAAAAGATGAGTAAGATTTGTAAACATTCTAGCATAGCAGAGTATTCACAACTGAGCAAAATATACATCCAAGTCATTCTGTGTCCTTGGATGTATATTTTGCTCAGCTGTAAATACTATGCTCTGTTAGGGTAGGAATATGGTTCACATGATTGATTGAGGAGATTCGTATCGTGTTTCGACGGTAAATGCTAGCAATAGTTTTTCAGTCAGTCGAAACACGGATTACTATTTACTATTTTATCATACTGTTTGTTAGGATCATCGATCCTCAGCGCAGAGAAGAATAATAATAATGTCGGCATTATTATTATTATTATAACGCTCGCATTTAATTTTAGTGCCTTTCATGTGAGGGTACGTTTCGAAGAGCTTCAAGGGAATATTACTGTAAAAAGTGCAGTGACGCTGTACTTTGTAGGCAAACGTGTTCCGCCTTTTTGCCCAGAGCCGTGGGACGTCCGTCCGACGTGAAAGGCGCTAAACAACCGTAATTTTGTTGTCGCTCTGGCAGCGTTTGGTTGGATTGGACCAGGCCCAGTGGGGAGCCCCTCCACCCCTCACCAAACACCGCCTCCCCACCCTCTCTCCCTCACCAACTCTTCTCTCCCCCTCCCCTCTTTCTCCCCTCCACACCCCTCCCCCTCTCTCTCTCTCTCTCTCTCTAACCCCTCCACCCCCCTCTCTCTACCCCTCCCTATTCCCTCCACCCCCCACTCTCTCTCGCCCCCTCTCTTCCCTTCCCCCTCATCCCCACTCTCCATCTATCCTCTTTCTCTCCCCCCCCCTTCCCCCCACTCTCTCTCTCTCCCCCCATTACACCCCACTCTCTCTCTCCCCCATTACCCCCCATTCTCTCTCTCCCCCCATTCGCCCCCACTCTCTCTCTCTCCCCCCCCCATTCCCCCACTCTCTCCCCCCATTTTCTCTTTCTCTCCCCCCCATTCCCCCCCTCTCTCTCTCCCATTCTTTCCCCCCATCCTTTCTCTCTCCCCCCCATTCCCCCCTCTCTCTCATCCATCCCCTCTCTCCCCCCTCTCTCCCCACTCTCTCCCCACCCCCCCTCTCCCCATCCCCCCACTCTCTTCACTCTCCACCCCCCATTCCCCCACTCTCTCCCATCCCCCACTCCACTCCCACCTCTCTCTCCTCCCATTCCCCCCATCTCTCTCTCCCACCCACCTCTCTCTCCATCCTCCCACTCTCTCCACTCTCCTCCCCTTCCCCATCTCCCCCATCCCCCTCTCTCTCCTCTCCCATTCTCTCTTCTCTCCTCCCCCATTCCCCCCCACTCTCTCTCATTCTTCTCTCCCCCCCATTCCCCTCCCACCCCTCTCTCCCCTCTTCCACTCCTCCCCCCACCCCACTCTCTCCACTCTCCCCCCATTCTCTCTTTCTCTCCCCCATTCCCCCCCACTCTCTCTCTCCCCCCATTCTTCTCCTCTCCCCATCCCCCCCCACTCTCTCTCACTCTCCCCCATTCTCTCTTTCTCTCCCCCCATTCCCCCCACTCTCTCCCTCCCCCCCATTCTTTCTCTCCCCCCATCCCCCCACTCTCTCACTCTCTCCCCCCATCCCCCCCTCTCTCCCCCCACTCTGTCCCCACCCCCCCTCTCTCCCATCCCCCTCTCTCCCCATCCCCCCACTCTCTCTCACTCTCCCCCCATTCCCCCCCTCTCTCCCATCCCCCCCACTCTCTCTCACTCTCCCCCTCTCCATCCCCCCTACTCCCCCATCTCCCCCATTCCCCCCCATCCCCCATCCCCCCATTCTTCACTCTCCCCCCCCATCCCCCCACTCATCTCTCCCCCCCCAGCGCTGTCCAGGCCGCTCCGCTCCCGCGCTCTCACCCTCCGCCGTCTTCTTCCTCAGGAACAACGACATGTCGACAGGGGACCGGGACCGGGACCGGGACACACGGGGCCCGAGCAGAGGCGCTCCACCGGCGGCCCGGGGCCGGGGGTCAGGCCGGGTCAGGCCGGGCCGGGCCGCTCGGGAGTGTGTGGGGGGGGGGAGAGCCTCTCCCGGGGCTGGGGGCTGGAGGTTGGGGCCGGACCCGCTCTCTGTCTCTCTCGGGCCCGGGGACCAGTGTCGGGGCCGCGGCCTCTCCTCTCCTCTCCTCTCTCTGTCGCTGTTTGTTCACGTGATCAAAGAGCCACAACAGCGCCACCACCGGCGGCCGAGGTCACTACACCCTCTCTCCCCCCACACACACACACACACACTGACCCCACACACACACTGACCCACACACACACACTGACCCCCCCACACACACACTGACCCCCCCCCCACACACACACACCACACACACCCCCACACACACACTGACCCCCCCCACACACACTGACCCCCCCCCAACACACACCACCACACACACCCCCCACACACACACTGACCCCCCCCCACACACACACACACCACCACACACTGACCCCCCACACACACACTGACCCCCCCACCACACACACCAACCACACACTGACCCCCCCACACACACACTGACCCCCAACACACTGACCCCCCCACACACACACTGAACCCCCCACACACACACACTGACCCCCACACACACTGACCCCCACACACACACACTGACCCCCCCCACACACACACACACCACCACACACTGACCCCCCACACACACACTGACCCCCCCACACACACTGAACCCCCACACAACACACACACTGACCCCCCCCACACACACACTGACACCCCCACACACACACCACCATACACTGACCCCCCCACACCACTGACCCCCCCACACACACACTGACCCCACTGACCCCCCACACAACACTGACCCCCCCCACACACATGCACCACACCACACACACTGACCCCCCCCCACACACACACACTGACCCCCACACACACACACACACACCACACACACTGACCCCCCCACACACACACACTGACACCCCCCACACACACACTGACCCCCCCCCACACACACACACTGACCCCCCCCCCCACACACACACTGACCCCCCCCCACACACACACACACACACTGACCCCCACACACACTGACCCCCACACACACACTGACCCCCACACACACACACTGACCCCCCCCCCACACTGACCCCCACACACACTGACCCCCCCCACACACACACACCACCACACACACCCCCACACACACACTGACCCCCCCCACACACACACCACCACACACACCCCCACACACACACTGACCCCCCACACACACACCACCACACACACTCCCCACACCCAACTGACCCCCCCCCCCACACACACACACACCACCACACACACCCCCACACACACACTGACCCCCCCCACACACACACTGACCCCCCCCCACCCCCACACACACACATGACCCCCCACACACCACACTGACCCCACCACACACATACACTGACCCCCCCCACATTTTACTGTACGTGTTTTTGAAGGGGCAAACAAAATGTTACAGCATCGGTGACTTTGATTGAGACTCAGAGACTAGGAGTGACGGGTTCGTAACACTGGTTTGACAGGTCGGACATGTGGGTTTCGTGAATTTTTTTTTTAAAAAAAAAGAAGTTTGATGGTGACGTTTGTAGATTATAACAGCTTAGTTTACAGTTCCAAAGTAGAACCGTAGAAAGTACTCCCCCTTACTTATCGTGTTAAACCAGATTGCAATAGTTTTTCTTCGCAGCAGTTGGATTTTGATTTTAATTCCAAAGAGCCATTTCCTGAAGGTTCGACTCCCGGCACAGTGTGTATGATTGGCAAGAGGTGACTCACTGTCGGATTAGTCACCAGCACCCTCAACGCACTCAGCCTGTGACGCGAACTAGATTGTCAGATTGCAGTTGGCCTTTGCTTCACAGATATCGACCTCTGACGAAACCCAACACTATACAGTGTGGAGTAACGCAGACGGTTGGGAAGCGGCCTTTTTACGTCACCGTTGCTGAATTTTATCAAACTTACATCTCCACTTTGATGGATCCCGAGCAATGATAAGGGATCCTCAGTGCACAGAGAATAATAATGGTTACTGTTATGGGAATGACTGGACTTATCCAGTAATTTGCAATGCAAAATTCTAGTTGTGTGGCGAATGTCATGTCTGTAACTGAACAAAATGCCTGTTCCCAATGGCCACCCACCTTTGATCTTCTATAAACAAACGAAGAGACCTTTTTCAATTTTCCGTTTAACACAGAATAAAATACATTGTGTACAAAAGCAATGAGCAAACTTTAAAGAAGTGTTTCTTTTTGTTAAAGAAAATGACTACGGGAGGAAAGGCACAGAGTTATGTGATGGTGTAGAGTGATTAAGTATATTCATATTCTATGGGATTATCTATAAAAATCCATTGCACTACTAAAGGTGGCCTGTTTAGATTGCTCACTTTTAGTGAAAAGATGAGTAAGATTTGTAAACATTCTAGCATAGCAGAGTATTCACAACTGAGCAAAATATACATCCAAGTCATTCTGTGTCCTTGGATGTATATTTTGCTCAGCTGTAAATACTATGCTCTGTTAGGGTAGGAATATGGTTCACATGATTGATTGAGGAGATTCGTATCGTGTTTCGACGGTAAATGCTAGCAATAGTTTTTCAGTCAGTCGAAACACGGATTACTATTACTATATTATTATCATACTGTTTGTTTTAAATGGATCTTTATTTCTTTCCAGAGCTGATGAAAGAACAGAATCGAGAGTTGAGAGGGACTCAACGAAATATAGCAAGAGATCGAGCAGCCTTAGAGAAACAAGAGAAACAGCTGGTAAGTAGGTCACATCATCACTTTGGTGGTAGATTCGCTTTAGTTCGGACTCGGCACCCTGAATTTCTAATGCCACCCAGGAGTCTGGTGTGCGTATAGTGCTGTAGATTAGAAAAAACTCAGTAAATATCCTTGGAATGATTCATGTTTTGATAATGCACATGGTTTACCGGCATTTGCTTAAGTTTCCAAAATCCCTTCTTTTTGCTCTCCAAGTAAAGGGGCTCTCTTACAACAAATGGAGGAATAGTGGAACTACTTTGTACAGAACTTTAGCGTTGCATTAGAAAGCTTTCATATCGGTAAGATTTGCTGTGCTGGTATTTCCTACTTTCCCTAGCATATATACAAGGTGTTGGCTTGGCTCAGTTGGTAATGGTTTCACCTCTGGGTGTTTTGAGCTCAACGTAGACTTGTTTATTTATCGTGATCACTATTGCAACAAGCAAGCAATTAAAGCGCTGTTTGTCTATTTGTTTTCGAGCCTGTAATAGCAAACTTACTGGTATGTTTTAGTAGCATACTTTGAGGATAATCTGCAGGGTAGCTAAAATAACTTTGAAACTAGGAACATATTTGAAAATATTGGCAACACTGCAGTAGAGTGGCAACATTGTAAATAGTGCTAAAGATACATCTAAAAACAATGGAAATACCAAACATTCTTACCATATTTAAGCCCAAAGGCATCGGTTATTTTAAAGAACAAATATACTGTTAAGAAGCAGGTCTTTGGATCATATTCCTACACAGACCCTGCAAGCTGAAAATGTAATGGTATCACACGTGTCTGTCATGTCACAGAGGAAAAGCCGGAATAATGTGAATAATAACAATAATAATCCTTGCATTTTATATAACGCCTTATCATGTCTTTGGGATTCCTACTTATCAATGATTAGTACCCTGAAATATTTTATCAACTGCTGTCAGCCAGTGAAGAGCGCAACAATCCATTGACACTGTTGCATGAAAAATCTATACTAATAAAGACAAAATATCTGTGTCCGCTAAGAACGCAATAACCGATTGATGTAGAGACATGGATTATACATCCATCGGAAAGGTCTTGCATGGGGGAGTGTCATGGGCATATTTATTTTTGGGGAAATCCTATCATTGATGAGCTACATTTATTTTTAAAAAGTTTTAATTAGCCCCAAAATATGAGGTATGCATGGTATTCTGCAACAAAGTAGCGACGGAGGAAATCACACACCCTTCTAGAGAGATGCATCTGTAAAAATATATTCTACAACAAAGTAGCGCAGAGAAAAGATATGATCTAAACAAGTTCATCACACATGTATGCATTCCAAGGAGTCCTCCCAACCAGGAGTCCTCCCAACCAGTCCTCCCAGCTGAATATAGATAAAGACAAAATGTCTGTCTTTGTGTCTGTCAGTGTGTCAATCTACACTCCATATTGTACCAACGGGTACAGCTATTAATAAATAACTTGATCCAATAGGAAATGGAAATTAAAAAAATGGCCAAAGCGGGGAACAAGGAAGCCTGTAAGATTTTAGCCAAGCAGCTGGTGCAGCTGCGGAAACAGAAGACCCGCACATATGCTGTGAGTTCAAAGGTTACCTCCATGTCCACTCAGACCAAAGTATTGAACTCTCAAATGAAGATGGCCGGTGCCATGGCTACCACAACAAAGGTAAGGAGTTTGGATATCAGCCAGGATTGTGCCTCTTTTGTTGTTATCCCTGCAGCTTAGCGAATAATGACACATATAAGAACTATTCATTCATTGAATTAGTGATGTTAGTACTCGTGAGAACAAGAAATACTGCAATTTTCCCCTCCTTCACTCTTGAAGGTGTTGACTCATCCTGGGGGTGTAGTTCCACAGCTCACCCAAGAGGCCATTGTTCAACGTGGGACAGTTGGTTATTCTAATTGAGTATTAGAGTAGAGCCCAATCTTCTTCTCACACTTTACAGTGGGGATTAAAGGACAACATCTGGGGAATGAATGCAAATCTCCCCCAAGATATTCCAAGATAATCTTGGAGGCCAAGGACGACCCCAGGCTGCTCTTCTCCACTACTAATCGGCTGCTCCGTCCACCCTTTCACGCCTCGCCCATCCGCTCCTCCAACTGCAAGGAGATGCTGGATTTCCTCAAGGGGATCAGTTCAGCCACCTCCGCCACCCCCAACCGCCAACACCTCCCCATCTCTCTCTCACACTCCAGCCCCTACCCATCCCTCCCTCCACACCTTTGAACCTGTCTCCCCCTCCTCTCTCACCACCACTATAACCTGCATGAAGTCCACCACCCTTCGATCCCTACCCCTTTCCTTACCTTCCAGCTCCACCTCCTCGCCCTTTTACACTCAGATGTTGTCAACCTCTCCCTGTCAACTCCCTAAAAACAGCTGTCATCATCCCTATCCTAAACAAAAACCTTCCCTGGTCCCATCTCTTTTCACAAACTACCGCTCCAACTTTCCTTTCCAAGGTCCTTGAAAGAGTTGTTGCTTCCCAGCTTTACTCCTTCCTCTCTTGCCACTCCCTTTACAAACCACCCCAATCTAGTTTATCAAAACTGATAACCAAAATTGCAGTCCAAATGGTAGTTTTGTGACGTTTAATTGAAATGCATTGTGTGTTTTTTTGGGGGGAAAAAAAACTTGCTTTATGTTTCAGACAATGCAGACCATGAACAAGAAAATGGACCCACAGAAGACCTTACAAACTATGCAGAATTTCGAAAGGGAAAACGCGAAAATGGAAATGACCGAAGAAATGAGTAAGTTCACCAGTAAACAAAAACTCTTCTGGAGTTAGTAAGATAAAAATAACTTTCAGCATAGATAGAGCCCATGATGGGCTAGTGCCCCATTGGAGCTATCCACATTGATCCTGATTCTCTGCCTGTTTCCTGGGCCCTTTTATATGGTTCCACCACCCAAATATTTATGCAGTTGCTTTTTAGCTTGGGAAGCTAAAATGGCTGACTTCTTGGTAATGCGGTCGCTAGCATCATCACTTCCTGCTTTTCTTACCAGCGACCTTGTCACCCTGAAGCCTGCCAGCCCTGGAAGTGCGCGGTCTGGCTACAAGTGTGCAGTGAATCGGGTCTACAGTGCAACTGCATTATAATCAAATTCAGGCTATAAAGAAGCGGTGTTGTGGCTGCCAAGCAATGGAAGTTGGGGATCCTAGGTGGAGTAGAAAAGCAACCATTTCTTGCTGGACACCATCTATCATCTTTCCCTCATGCCTTCTTATCTAGAGGAATAATTTCACAGAATATTGTGGGTTCAAGTCCCACATGGGGACTTGAACCCATTTCGTCTATGCTGACATTCTAGTGCAGTTGCGAAGGGTGTGCCTCATTGTCAGAGGTCCCGTCATTCAGATAAGACAGAAAACCAAGGTCCCGTCTGCCTAACCAGGTGGATGTTAAAGATCCCGTGGCACTATTTGAAAAGGAAGAGAGTTTTCCCCGGTGACCTGGCCAATAATCCCCCAAATAAAATTGATCCATGGCTGTTTGCGGGATGTTGCTGTGCGCAAGCTGGCTGCCGCACTCGACCACAAAATGTACACAGTAGCACCACTTAATAGCATACCCTGTGAGGTATTTTGAGGCATCTCACTGACATGATGAGGTGCTACAACCAATGATTAATAATAATGTCTGAGATCTAATGGGGATGCATTTTGGTTCCTTGCAGTGAACGATACGTTGGATGATATTTTTGATGACTCTGATGAGGAAGGTGAAACCGAAGGCATTGTAAATCAGGTGTTGGATGAAATTGGAATTGAGATTTCTGGAAAGGTATTTCTGGTTTTCAAATGTTTGGAGCAAGATCTTTGATACATTTGCATGTTATCATGCATCAACTGAACACATAACTCCATACTGCATTCCACCGACTCACCCCTCCATCCCCACTTTCACCTCCTTGACCATCTTTCTTTCCTCCCACCAGCTGTGTAAACCACTTAGAGAAGTCCTGAGGTGAAAGGCGATATACATTTAAATTTGTATTGTTATTCTGATCTGTAAGAATTTCCCCGCTCCCCGTTAAATTAAAAGAAGGAGGCAAGGGGTTATTTATTTATCGTATTTAAATATGGTGCTGGGGGAGATGACCATCATTGTAACCAACCCATGCCAAAACAGAATACAACCTCAACACTTTTCGGTCCTGATATTATGCAGTTTAAAAGGGCCTTGAGTGAAACTTATTTTTCTTCACAGATGGCTAATGCTCCATCAGCTGCCAAAGGTCTTCCTGCAGCAACCACATCAAAAGCTGGAATTTCAGATGAGGAAATCGAACGCCAGTTGAAAGCTTTAGGAGTGGATTAAACAATGCATTATTGGGGGCTGTGGGCAAGAGGAGAAAGAAGTCTCTCTGTTTATATGTAAATACTTTACTTTCTACCTTAACTAACTTGGATTTCCAGTAAAGACTGGATTGTGTACATTTAATTGGAGCAGTGTGGACATCCTTCAGCAACAACAGAAATGCACCTTTCTAAAGTGGAATCTGAAACTTTTAACTGGATCATGCCTGGCTCTTCAATGCTTCTGCTTTTAAGTAATCTATGAAATGTCTGATTAGCATCTCTGGAGTGGAGATATATGCAGAATTCATGACACTTATAACCACACTACTGATAAATGCAGTTCAGTAGACTGATTAATTTGTATGACTCTGTTTTTCCATGTTGAAGTGCCTACTTTAAATTCCACTTTGAAAGATGACTGAAGAAAATGTATGTTTGTTGCTGCCAATTACTACACTCAGCTCTCGCATTCTGTGCTGTTAACCACTCAGCTGAACATTATATGTAACCGTTGTAACATTTTCTATTTCTTCTAAATAAGCTGCTGATCAATTCCTTGTGTCAGTATTCATTCAGATCAGTTTGCAAAGCAATACTTCCAAAACTTCTGAAAGCAAATTATAATTCACAGTTTACAAAATCCCTGCTGTGTGCGAAGTGCTTAAAAATCTCACAAAAATTCAATAGTAATGGTCGCAATTTCACTTTACATGCCATTTTCCAGGAGCAATTTCTCTGACTGGTAACACTTGTTTAGCTGCATGTATGTATATGATCTGAATGGATATTCAAAGCTTAAACCTATTAAATTTTAAGAGGTCTTGTTCAATGACTATTTTGAATCTAAAAGGAGCTCGACTTCCAGATTATGTGGTAGGTTTACTTTTAAAAGTAACATCATCCAATCTTTCACACTACGCCTCTGAATGTTGATCTGCCTCAGTCATATAATTGGCAATTAAAGAAAATTGCACAAATTGGTCAAGTGATTATACTTAAAACAAAGATCTAAATTTATTGCAGTGTGGATAGTAATATCTGGAAAATGTGACTTTGTTAAATATTTTTAAGTGTAACCTAATCCATTTTATCCAGGCCTTTATCTTTTTAACTGATGGCAGCTTTATTATTCCATCAATTCATTGTTTGCCCTTATTAATTCCTTGCATTTATTAATTGCATTTAATTGATGGAATAATTTGCAGAAGCCTTCAGGGATGTGCTCAGCAATGTTTTAAAATGAAGGGTGCCTGCCAGGTAAATATGTAACGGAGTTATATATTGTGTAACATTGTAGTGCAAGCTGCTGCTGTACATCCACAGTCAGGCCAGACCCAACGTTTCTTGAGAGCAAGTGCACACTCCTCAATGCAGCGAGGCCTTGGCAGCATTCATGCTAGAGAAATAGAGAGCGACTTACAGGTTCTTTTTTCCTCCCCTGCCTGCTGACAGAACTGTTATTCCCTTCCTAAATCATTACTGGTTGTGATATGAGCTTTTGCCCTCTGCTGGGAGAGGATGACAGAAAGGGAGAAAATAAAAGATGGGGAAATAGCAAACTCCGCTTTTGGTCTTGTAAACTCAAATGCAGTGCAGCTGTTAGGCAAGTTAGTCAATTAATACATAGCTACGTGCTACTGTACTCTAAAACTATTTTTTCCCCAAGGATTTGGAGCCAGCACAGTTGAAACAACAACTTACATTTGGAGCTCCAATGTACTTGCAAGCTTCCTATACTATCTATTCTATGTAAAATTAATGTAGACCCTCATTTGGTTGTTAACGGATATACAGTATAAACCATGTGTTTTATATAATTAATGAAACTAGAAAATATATTGGGATTTTGTGTGATATTGCCACATTCCTTGAGAAATGAGGAAAAGAAAACACTTAAATATTTAAGACCATTCTTTCTCCCAAGTCACGTTTTCTGGACTACTCAGGTTCAGTTTTAATTTGGATCCTGTTCACACTTGTCGTTCACACTACACAGATGCTTAAATAATCTCATTTATTTGGTAAGAGCATACAGTCAAGCAACATGTCTAGCTTGTGAACAACCAGTGAAACAACCTTGTGAGTTGTAAAAAGGAGCTTTATATTAGCAAGCTTACATCTTGTTAAGAGCGACAAAACATGTTTGAGTGACCTGCTGTTCGGTCTGGATTTCTTCATTTGGAATTACCTCCGACACATGTCTGACATTGCTCACTTTGTTAACGAAATGTTATTTGCATCAAGGTTAGTTGATGTTGTGATCAACTTTCGGTTGCCAGAAACTTTTAACGTTCATGAAAAAGTCATTTGTTTTCCCTCTCTCTCGCCTCGTGGCTATACACAGTCGGGACTCTTCCATTTGAGTGCACCAGTACATCCTTGGGGTAATCTGAGAATTGGCTTGAATACCTTTTTAAGCAACAACTTGCATTTGTACAGCAGATGTTAGTTGACACTTTCTATTGACACTTTTTATTGCACTGAGGTTATTCAGGTGACTGACTGACTGATAGTCCTTTATGCTTTCTGTACTTGTTTATGTACCAACTGATAATTCTGAAAACTGGTTTGTTTCTTGGAATTTTGTGTTAATTGTTTTAGATCTCTTAAGGGTGAAGTGGAAAGGGCAGCTTCGCTGAAATTTGCCTGCATATTTATATTACTTTGAACGGGATGATTTCTTTAAAGCAATGGTGTTGATCTCTTGTAAGGTGGGGGAACAGGAAAATTAAGATGTTTTGTTACTGCCTCACTGTCGTTACAGCAGACACTTAAAAGTAACACAACTGTTTTTGTTATAACACAATTGATGGGAGTGGGCTTTCGTTTTGCATTAGAAAATATGAATTTTTAAAATGTTGAAGTAGTTCTTTTTAGGAAAAACAAACTTTGCTGATGATGTATTTTCCAAGTGATTGAGGGTGTTTTTTTTATTTATGAAACCTAATAAAAAGAAAAGTCAAAGCAAGGTTCTAGGAATTAAATTATTGATTTAAAGTTTGAACGAAACGCTTAGCAGTATAGATTTCGCTAAGCTGCCATATTATTGCAAATAAATAAATATAAGTTTCTTGAACACTCCAGGAATGGTTTACAGCTGCTTATGTCTCGACAACTTGCACGTATATGACGCCTTTCATATCTCAAAGTGCTTTACAGGGGAGAGGCTGAGCAGTGTGGGAGTTGCAGGAAGGTTAGGTGATTGAGAGATTTTAAGATGGGTTTTAAGAGCAGAATGAGTGAGGTGGATGGATTCAGGGAGAGAGTTCCAGAGAGCGGGGCAAATTGGTTGAAAGCTGGCCTGCCGATGGTGAAGTGGGGGACACAAATGAGGTTTGACTTGGCAGAGGGGAGTGAGCAGGATAGGGTATTTGGACAAACCAGCTGAGCAGGCTGCATGTGGCCAGTATTTTCTTGAGATTCAAACAATAGATAAAGGGTCATTAACATCTGGTAATGTTCATTTTGCGATATTCAATGCTATAATTGTCTTACAACAACAACGACAACAACACGATTCCATTTATAGAGCGCCTTTCACGTCGGGAGGACGTCCCAAGGCGCTGTACAATTGGGTCAGGACCCGAGCAAGGGGGAAATGGTCAGGGTGAGGGGAGGGAAGGGAGGAAGCGAGGAGGGGGTAGAGAGTCGAGAGGGGAGCTGAAGGCACGGTCAAAGAGAAAGGTCTTGAGACCGGCCTTGAAGGAAGAAAGGGAGGAAGCGGCGAAGGCACTGGGGGATAGAGTTCCAGAGCCTAGGGGCTGAGAGGCTGAAGGCCCGGCCACCGATGGTAGGGCGGTTGGGGCGGGGGGTGTGGAGCAGACCGGAGCCAGAGGAACGGAGGGTACGGGCAGGTAGGTAGGGGGATAGTAGGTCAGAGAGGTAGGAGGGAGCAAGGCCGTGAATGGCCTTGTAGGTGAGGATGAGGATCTTGAATTCAATCCTCTGGGGGATGGGGAGCCAGTGGAGGCGAGCGAGGGTGGGAGTGATGTGGTCGCGAAGCCTGGTGCGGGACAGTACACGAGCTGCAGAGTTCTGAATGACCTGCAGCTTGTGGAGGGAGGTGCCGGGAAGGCCGGCGAGGAGAGAGTTCCCATAGTCCAGCCTTGAGGTGATAAAGGCGTGGACCAGGGTTTCAGCAGCGTGAGGGGTGAGGTAGTGCCGTAGTCTGGCGATGTTCCGGAGGTGATGGAAGGCAATGCCAGTTGTGGCGCGGATGTGGGAAGAAAGGACAACTCAGGGTCGAACAGAACACTGAGGTTCCTGATTGGCTTTGAGAGGTGGAGAGTGCAGCCTTGGATGCTGATGCTGTCAGCGCCTGAGGTGCGGAGGCGCTGACGTGAGCCAATCAGGAGGGCCTCAGTTTTGCGCACGTTGAGCTGAAGAAAGTTGTCTCTCGTCCAGGACTCGATGTCGGACAGGCAGCTGTCAGGACATCGGTGGTCGTGGAGTTGAGGGTAGAGGAGGAAAGGTAGAGTTGGGTGTCATCCGCATACATGTGGAAGTTAACCCCATGTCTGCGGATGATGTCACCAAGGGGGAGCATATAGAGGGTGAAGAGGAGGGGACCGAGGACAGAGCCCTGAGGGACACCGCACGAGACAGTGCGGGGCGGAGGAAAAGCCGTTCGTGGAAACAAAGTGAAGACGGTGGGAGAGGTATGACCTAAACCACTCAAGGACAGGGCCTTGAAGGTTGAGGTGGGAGGACAAGCGGAGGTGGAGGATAGCGTGGTCGACCGTATCGAATGCTGCCGATAGGTCGAGGAGGACGAGGAGGCAGAGGGAGCCCTGGTCGCAGATGGTCAGGATGTCATTGGTGACCTTGACCAGGGCAGTTTCTGTGCTATGGGCAGCACGGAAACCCGACTGAAGGGGTTCGAATAATGAATGGGTGGAAAGAGCGCAGCTGGGAGGCGACAACTCTTTCAAGGACCTTGGACAGGAAGAGGAGGTTGGAGATGGGCCGGTAGCTTGATAGCTGCGACGCATCAAGGGAGGGTTTTTTCAAGGTGGGAGTGATGGTGGCAGTTTTTAGGGGAATGGGAACAGAGCCAGAGGAGAGGGACAGGTTGATGATGTCTGTGATATGTGGGGCAAGGAGGTGGAGCTGGAGATAAGGAGTGGAGTGGGGATGGGGTCAAGGGAGCAGGTGGTGGGTTTCAGGGATAGGATGTCCTAGGTCATGAATGATTCTGACTGAGTGTTGTGATTTTTTTCATCCCTGTAGTATAACCCCTCTTATACAATCCTCTTTGTTGGAGAAAATCGAAGATCTTGAATTTATGCTAATAAAAAGAAACATCAGTTCGATTGACCTGGCCAAAATGGTTCTGACTTAAAAACTGAACAATTTCAAGAATAGCTCCTCAGCTAAAAGGGAATGTATGAGGACAATATGCCAATGTTGATGACAGATCAGCTTGTGTGGCCCCTCAGAAAAAAATTGAGGAACAGTCTAGTTGTTGTGGACCAGCATTCCTCCCTCTCGGGTTTCTGTTAACCCTCAAAACCAAAGCCCTGACTGGTAGGGTAGTCCTCGTCAAGTAGCAGGAAACTTGCCAGAGAGTGTTTGCAATGGCAAGCTATGGGGTTTTAATTGGTTAAACTCCAGCAGTGACCCCTGGCTTTCACACACCTTATTTTTTGCCAAACCGGCTTGTAATTTCTGGGATTATGTAAGCAGGTTGCGTCCCTCCACAATCAAGCAGGGTGATAAGCATCATGTCAGACGTCAAACTGACTAAAATGTTTTACTGTACAAAGACGTGAAAACGCTTGGAGACATTTTGATGGTGTGATAAACTACTATGTCAAATGCAAGTATTATTATCATCATTTAAGAGCACACGTATCACTAAAATTACCATTCCAGAGTTACTTCCTTGTCGTTGCCTTCCAACTTGTATTGCTTCACATGATGAGCATAACAGAGCTGGAAAGTGGCTGGTGGTGACCAGTGCAGCAACTGGTGGGACAACCGTAAGCTTCTGACAAACAATGAAAGGTCAATAAAATCTTACACACAATTAAAGAACTCGGTGAATTTGAAACAAGATAATTATGCAACTTTATGCAAATTATGCCTTTGATCAACAACAACAATTACATTTATTAAAACAATTTGGATTCACCGCACAAAACAAATACCTTTAGTTACAAAATATAGAGCTGTGATTTATTTTCCTATACCAGGGGAGTTTCTGGAGGCTGGGGCTGAGGGTGGTGGCTTGTGGTTATAAATATCTTGCAAAAGCATTCCTGGAATTTTCTGATCAGATTTGAATTTTTGTTTTCTGATTTTTGACTCTAAAGTGCTGGTTGCAGAATTGAGTTCTGTTCAGTTCAATTTAATTTAGTCCAGTTCAACTGTCTGATCGACATATGTTCCATTAATCTGCTTTTCTTTCAGGCTTCAGCTTCTCTTATTTGCACTGCCATATATCTTCCCATTTTTGATTCATTTTTTCCGTGTCACGAGGTGTTTCCAAGCGTCATCTGTGTTCTTGACATTCCTCGTGAAATTGAGAGATTTGCTGGAGGTTTTGGGAACTCAATACTATAACTTCAGACAGAAAATATCCCTCTTAAAAGTAAATAACTCCTGATTGCAACAGGAATGTCGCCAGACTTTTACTTTTGCCAATATTTTCAGCGTACGAACGGTTGCTTCACCCTCAGTAGGGTTAGAGCTTTTAAAATAATTCTAATTGGTTCTTATTTAAACTGAGGACATTGGACCAATTATTATTGAGTGTCCTTTGGTTTTAAGAAAAGCCGATTGACCTAATACCCAGTGGAAATTGTGCAAATAATTATTGCCCAAAAAAAGATTGAAAATGTTTTATTTTTCAAAGGATTCGGGGGAAGGGTTCTTGGTTTATAATAATATCATAATAATAATCCTTGCATTTGATATAGCGCTTTTCACGTCTTCTCGACATCTCAAAGCGCTTCACAGAATAGACTGTAAAGTGAATTGACCGTATATTTGTGGGCGAAACGCGGCAGCCAATTGCGCATAGCAGTGTCCCACAAACAGTCGTGGATTGAAAATGACCAATTTATTATTGTTTTGTTTTTGGAGGGATTATTATTAGGGGTGTGGAGTAAGGAAACTTGCGCAGGGTTTCGCCCTGCCTGGAATTGTCTCTCTCTCTACCTTTAGTTATTCTCAATTTCCTTCCTAAATGTCTTTTGGCATCGCGGTGGGTTTTCTGAACCCTCTGGTTAGAAATGAAACTATCTGCAGTCCAGGTGTTCTTTGAAGGGAAAGTGAAAGGAACTGTGGTGCAGGCTGGTCTTCACGCGTTTCTCCCTCTGTCGGCGGTTACAGAACCAGACTCTCACCACTTCCTTCTCCAGCTTGAGCCCCTCGGCCATCTGCGTGATCTCCTGCGAGGAGGGCTTGGTTTGTTGTCCAAAGTGCGTCTCCAGAGCTTCTTTGGCAAGGAGGCTTAATGGGTGCAAACCAAATTCAAGTTAATACTAATCCTTGCGTTTGATATAGCACATTATGTCGCTGAGCACTTCACAAAATATACTGTAAAGTGAATTGACTGTGTATTCTGTGGGCGAGTCACAGCAGCCAATCGCACTCAGCAGTGTCCCACAAACAGTTGTGGATTGAAGGCCCATATATTTTTTGGAGGGATTTTTACCCCTGGAAAGCGACTAACAACCGGGTTCCTACTTACTGAAACAGAAACGTGTGGAGTAAGGAAACTTATCTAAGATTTTGCCCTGCCTGGGAATAATACTATTGTACTTTCAAAACTTTTTAAGTCAATGATTATGAAGAGTTTGATTACAACGAGTTTGCATTTGAAAGCTAGAAGTGCTAGTTTGTTTCTTGTTAATTTTTGTTTTGGTCAGACTGGTGAAACGGGAAACCCATTAATAAGTTTAAGAATATCCAAACCAGACTGTATGTATGTAGAACCACACAATAAAACCGCACTTACATATGGAAATTCTCTGTGTCTGAAATAGAATGTACACTCTGTTTACCTAATTTCAGAGAGAATTAGGCGCAGGTTAGCAAAAGCCAAGACTCGGAAACCCCAGTGTGTGTGTTGGGGTAATTGTTGGGAGTCTCACCAACTATAATCTCATAGCTTGCCATCGATAGCACTGCCTGCCAGTTACATCTTCCCGCTGCTTGTCCAGTTAAGACCGCCATACGTGTTAGGTCTTTGGCCTTTGTGAATTTCCAATTGCTTTAATTACATTCAAAAGGTTTCAACACAAGCAATGGAGGATGAGTATTGTGCTATCAACAACGACAAGCTTACATTTGTATAGCGCCTTTCACGTTGGGAGAACGTCCCAAAGCCCTGTATAGTGTAAAGCATTTCCGACCTGAGCTGGGGTCAGGGGGAGTGGGGGAGAAGGGAGGGGAGGGAAGGGGGGTGGCCGATGCCATGGTCGAAGAGGAAGGTCTTGAGGCGGGACTTGAAGGAGGCTAAGGAGGGTGCGAGGCGGAGTGATTGGGGGATGGAATTCCAGAGGTTGGGGGCAGAGTGGCTGAAGGCTCTCCCGCCAATGGAGGGGCGGGTGGGTCGGGGGACGTGGAGTAGGCCGGAGCCGGCTGAGTGGAGGGATGGGTGGGTTGGTAGGAGTTTAGGAGGTTGCAGAGATAGAGTGGGGCGAGGCCATGGAGGGCTTTGTAGGTGAGGACCAGGATCTTGAACAGGATCCTCCAAAGGATGGGGAGCCAATGGAGTCGGGCAAGAATGGAGGAGATGGGGTCACGGAGTTTGGTGCAGGAAAGGACACGGGCTGCAGAGTTCTGGATTATCTGCAGCCTGTGGAGGAAGGAGTTGGGAAGGCTGACAAGCAGGGCATTTGCACAATCGAGCCTGGAGGGTAATGAAGATATGAACAAGAGTTTCAGCGGCCTGAGGGGTGAGGTAGTGGCGGAGTCGGATGATGTTACGGAGGTGAGGGAAGGCAGAGTGGGTCATGGCTTGGATGTGGGAAAGAAAAGACAGTTGAGGGTCGAACAAGACACCTATCATACCTTAGTGTTGAATTTTTGTACAATAGTGATCAGTTTGCTAGCGAACTTTCCAGAAAAGATTAAGGTTAAAAAAATTAATATTTAAACACCTTACATTTATAGTGGGATCACTGCAAGTGTTAAATCCTGAACAAGTCCTTCCAAAATGACGCCATACTGTATGTTTATGCTGCTTTTTGTTATAATTACCTAATCGTAGTTCTTCGTTTTCTTTTTCTTTCATTTGTTCCAATTTTTTCATTGTTTAATGCTGCAAAAAATACAGAGCTACTAAATACAATTCGGTTTAACATCTCAGCTGAACTACAGCAATGCAGCACTTCCCCCGGCACTGCATTAGAGCTTTATTTGCAAACACTGCACCCATGCCAGATTCTCTTTGGTTAACTGTGTCACAAGAGAAACTTATCCAGTATGGTACATCACACATGGCCTTGACATTTCTGACCTGTCAATCACGGACAAGGCCATCTCGGACCACTTCCTCATCTCCCTCTCCTCCCATATCTCCCTTCCCTCTTCCAAGCCCTCCACCATTTTTTTCCGCCCCTGGAAAAAGCTTCCCCCTGAGTCCCTCACAAATGCCCTTTCTTCCACGACCTCCTCTCCCTCTGGCCCTCCACACGCAGCAATCCTGATTCAGCCGTCATGCTGCTGAATGACCGTCTCTCCACAATCTTCAATTCCCTGAAATCCAGGGTTATTTCCAAAGCTATCTGCTTCCCCTGGTACAACAGTCATCTCCGTCCATTCAAAAACAAACCCAGATGCTCGAGCGCAGATGGCAGAAATCCTGACTCACGGTTCACCACCTCTGCAACTACCGCCTCTCCCTTTCACAGGTCAAAACTGACTTTTACTCCAAAGTCATCCTGGAGGCAAACAACAATCCAAAGATGCTGTTTTCCACCGTCCATCATCTCCCCGTGCACCCCCTCAAGCCCCCTCTATCCTCACGTCAAATGCCAAGTACAAAGATGTCCTAGATCTTTGCCTCAAAAATTGAAAGCATCCGCTTATCTGCATTGTCCTCCCGTACCATGCCCCCTTCCACCCCACCCAGACCATCCACACCGCCTTCTCCCTTCGACACAGCTCCTGACACTCACCCAATCCTTACACTCCTTTGCACCCATTTCTCCCTCCTCCCTCTTAACCACAGTTCACCACCTGCTACCTTGACTCCCTCTCCACCCAGCTGCTGGTCACTCAACTCCCCCTTCTCTCCCCACCTGCTGGCCGACACGGCCAACCAGTCTCTGTCCTCAGGCTCTGTTCCACTCCACCTGAAAACCCTGTCATCACACTCCTCCTCAAAAAACCCAACCTCAATCCCTAATCTCTCACACTACCGTCCCATCTCCAACCTACCCTTCCAAGCCCAAGTCCTGGAACGCATTGCTGCAGGTCACATCTCTTCCTCCACTCCCTCCTTGAGTCCCTGCAATCTGGTTTTCTCCCTGCCCACAGCACAGAGACAGCGCTTGTCAAATTCACAAATGACATTCTCTCTATCTGTGACCAGGGATCCCTCTGTCTCCTCGTCCTCGTGGATCTCTCTGCCACGTTCGACACAGTTGACTGCGCCATCTTCCTCCATCAGCTCTCCTCCCTCATTTACCTTAGTGGGACTGCACTCGCGTGGTTTGAGTCCTACGTAACCAATCGCTTCCATTTCATCTCAGCAAATGGTTTCTTCCCCGCCCCCGCCCGGTCACCTGTGAGATACCCCAGGGCTCCATCCTTGGCCCTCTTCTTTTCCTTATCTATTTGCCACTCCCTGGCACCTCCCTACCTCTCCGACCTCCTCACTCCCCAGTCCACCACCCGGCGCCTCCGCTCGACTGGCATCGGCCTCCTGCTCGTCCCTCACACCTTCCGCCCCACCATTGGAGGTTATGCTTTCAGCCACTACGCCCCAACACTCTCCTTCAAACCCTCCGCTTTGCCCCTCTCTCCCCTCTTCCAAGTCCCGCCTGAAAACTTCCCTGTTCAACTGTGCTTATGGCCACCTCTGCCCAGCTCGGAGTCAGGCTCCGCCACTGTTAAGCTCTTTGAGATGCTACTCTGTGTGGAGGGCGCTATATAACCAACGTTAACAAGCTTTCACAACCTACTGTATAAAGTTTGAATGTAGCAAATTCAAAACTAATTTGAAATAAATCTTACCGCAGGAGGCAATGGTTGGCAACATTCTAAATCTCATGTAAATAATGTAACTGGTTATTTGTTGAAATCAAAGACTAGATTTAATTTCAAACTGGACATCACACATTTACAGTTGATGATATAATATATAATAATCCTTGAATTTGATATATAGCGCCCTATCACATTGTTGAGTGCTTCACAGGATATACTGTAAAGTGATGATGACTTATGTGTGTTTTGTGGGCCAAATAACTCCTAGCTTTCACCTGCCAATCCATTCGGGTTCATGTTTCACACGGACAAAGTCAAGCCACGTACCTCCTGCTTGTTCTGCTTCATCCAACCACTTTGAGAGGATCGATTTTAGGTTACAAGCGTTTTTAAAACTGAGCTGTAAATTTTCAAAACGACAGATCGTTGTTTGACTAAATTCAGAGCCGTGAACTGCAGCCAAAGCTTCCCCAACATTTGTCTGAGTGTAACCTACGGAGAGAGGGGGAGAGTGTTTGATTGTCACTGAAAACAGGCAACAAAAATCTGATCGTGAAGCACATTGTAATTTCAAGTAACACAATTCAATACAAATTAAAATAATTCAATTGTAAAAGTAACTTTTACATTTGAATAATGAAAGTTTCTCTTGCATTCATCTGAGTCCTAAATTCACTCCCGTGCGTTTTCGATGGAGTAAAGTTAGCCTGTCACTTGCTTTTAACACATAATAATGGGTAATACTGGCTTTGTGCACCTTTATTGCATCTACAGTGACAAATAACAACTTGCAATTATGTACCTCTGTTTTACTTAGGAAAACGTCAAAAAAGCTCTTGACAAAGTGGAAACTGTATGAATGTTCACCTTATCGCATCCTTTCATAATCTAGCACCTCCAGCAGGTTCCCCTCTCAATCATCTCTGCTTGAGAGAAAAGCTGCAAACTGTCCAATCTCTCCTCGTTGCTGTATCTACTCATCCCTGGTAAAGTCCTTGTAAATCTATTCTGCACTCCATACTGATCCTTGCATCTCTTGTGATCCATTTACGGATAAACAAGTGGATACAATTACCGTAGAATCCGATAATCTGATTATCGACTATTAATCCAGAGCCTATAGGCATTACATGTTTTTCCAATCAATACGTTCAGACATGTACAAAGCGGAGTTGTTTAAGCCGGCATTGCCGAAGGGTTAATGGGACAGAAATAAAAGAGGCGTTTACCTAGCTTTATTCTTCTCAGTTTAAACTGGTTTGCGAAAGTTTCCAGCTCCTTAATTTCCGGAGAATCCACCTCGGCCGGTTCATCGGTGATCTTGTTCTTTTTGCGGAACTCCTGTTTGAAGTCAATGAGAATGGGCTCCTCGCCGAGCACTGACTGATGCACGGGGGCAAAGCCGTGCCCCAGGGCACACGAAGCAGTGCTCAGTGTGTGATCGGGCAGTTTGTACAGGCACGGACCAAGGCCACCTGTGCACACAAATTCAATGCCACAAGACAGTTTCATGCACAACAACAACAACTTGCATTTATATAGCGCCCTTCACCCGGACGGCGTCTCGGAGTGGTTAACAGTGCCGGAGCTCGATGCCGAGCCAGGGGGAGTGGGAAGGTGACCGTAGGTACGGTCGAAGAGGAAGGTCTTCAAGTCCAACCTGAAAATGGGGAGTGTTAGGTGGGCCGGTGGGGGTGGGGTGCAAGGCGAAGAGATTGAGGTAGAGAGTTTAGGGGTCAAGGAGAGGCTGGAGCCAGTCGAGCAGAGGCAGGGTCAGTAGTGTACCCAATGTGAAAGGTCTTGCATTTACATTTATATGCAGCAACTTTCACATTCGGAGGACGTCTCAAAACTCTTACCAATGCTGGATGCGCATCCGAGTTGGAGGTGGGAGCCAAGGGTGTGGATTTATAATTGCAACATTCAGGTAAAACGAACCTGTTTCAAGGCAATCTTGGAGAGATTAGTTTTGCCCTACCGATAAGGTGTTTGACCAAAGCGCAGTCAAAGAGGTATGTTTCGAGATGTGCCTCGAACGAAGGGAAGGAGAGAGGGAGGAAGGGAGGACGCAGGTTAGAGTGACTCCAGAGAGTGGAACACCCATTATTAAAGGAGACGTTCTCAACGACGTGATAAGGCACAATATCAAATGCAAGGTTTATTATTATTATTAAGATTTGTTTACTCAGGGCAACAAATCCTTCAACAACATGTTCCAGAATTGTGCACTTCAGACCTGTACCGTTATCCTATTTTCACAGTATTCCACAGTTAGTGCACTTTTCCCCTTTAATGCAACTGCTGTATAATAATTTATTATTATTATAATAATTTATTATTCTGTTATTATTTAATGCAACTATGCAACCCACTATGAGTGAGAGCGACGATTAAGGTGAAGCCTTTTTGTTTTGCATCTGGATCATCGCTATTTCCCCCGTAACACACGCAGCGAAACAAAACCCGGATCAAATCATGGGTTACGGTAGAAACGTGCCTATTCTGTTCGCGATACTCACTCGGGAAAAAAATATTCGCTAGCAAAAAAATCCCTCCGGGAACTCTCAATTAAATATGTTTATATAGAAATATAGCATTAATAAGCACTCACCCTTCTGAGTTTGTCACTTCCATGCGTCGGTATTTTGCAATATCCTCCAGCCTACATGCTGCACTGTATTTCATATAATAATCTTTACCTGAATAGATATAATAGCCATATAATAGTCTTACCCGTCATCACCCCGTATGGAGGTTGCTGGGTCCCATAATGACAAGACGACATGGAATAGTGAAGTCCGGCAGACACATTGGCCAGAGCTCCCGAGGAGAGGTGCATAAAGGAGCATTTAGGTGATGACAGTGCTTGGGTCAAAGATAAAACAGATGAGACTGGTTAGAGAATGCATCAGTGAATGTTCAAGACTTAATCATTAATTCCGGTAACATACGCGAAGATCAAACAACAACAAGATTTCATTTGTATAGCACCTTTCACGTCGGGAGGACGTCCCAAACGTTGCGTAACCTAGGGTGTCCTTTACTGCAAAATACTTTAGTGCAAAAATTTAATGCGAGTGTGTGTGATACGCGGTGAAGAAATGAGCGTTTTCAATTGATCACAACCAAAAGCAGTGGAGTCCCATAAAGTAGGGGTTAGAGTGCTCGCCTCACAAGCGAGAGGACTTGGGTTTGATTCCCCAGGCGGGGGGAAACCTCAGGCAAGTTACCTTACACCACACGCCTCTGTTTACCTAGCAGTAAGTAGGAACCCAATTGATAGTCGATTGGCAGATCACTTTCCCGGGAATAATAATCCCTCCAAAAAAAAACTTGGTCATTTGATCCATGTCTATTCGTGGGACACCGCTGTGTGCAATTGGCTGCACGTTTCACCCACAAAATACACAGTCAATCCACTTTACAATATATTCTGTGAAGCTCTTTCAGAAGTCTGAACAAAATGATAAGGTACAATAACAAGTGCAAGGATTATCAAACGCACGGATTATAAATGATGTTGTGAAACACGGAGCTAGAATGTGCATAAGAGCAACCAAGAGAATTCCCCTGATTCCCTACTTTTCTCCCCCCCGCCCCTCCAACTACATCTGCCCCTGCAAACGGGCTCAGCATAGACTCTCTCTCCATCCTCAAAGTAGTCAAGCTCAGCAGCAGAGGGTGCGCATTCCCAGACACAATCCCAGCAAGGTCCTTAGCACCTGGTTGTACAGTAAAACCTGCATAAGTCATCTCAATAAATCATATAATCGCCTATGTCATACATCTGCCCAAGTCCCATTCAAGAGTTTATATTCCATGCAAGTTTGACATAACTCATACTTTACATAAGTCATATTAAAAGACTTATGTGAGGTTTACTGTATACTCCAACCTAATCCCCACGCTGCCTATTCAACTCACCTTCTTAGTCATCTTCTGGCACAAAATAAAAGATATTCCTCTGGATACAAATACAATAGATACAATAATAATCGTTACATTTGTTAATGATGATAAATAGATCCGGCAGTAACGTAAGGTGGGTGAGAAGCATTGGCAGAGTTAGGGGGTCTTCTCACTGTCTCAATCCTGAACTAAACCTGACATAGTCTTTCTACCTAATCTTATTTTAAATCTACTGGAGCAGTGGAAACCAACCAGATCAACAAGCATTAATACGTAAATTATGTCCTTGTAATCATGTGGAGTCCTGTAACTTAGTGGTTAGAGCACTCGCCTCGCAAGGTTCGATTCCCGGCAAGGTGAAAGGCTGGGCAAGTTTCCTTATTCAACAAACCTCTGTTTACCTAGCAGTAAGTAGGAACCCAGTTAATAATAATAATAATAATAATCCTTGCATTTGATATAGCGCTTTTCACGTCGGGAGGACGTCCCAAAGCGCTTCACAGAACACACTGTAAAGTGAATTGACTGTATATTTGTGGGCGAACGCGGCAGCCAATTGCGCACAGCAATGTCCCACAAACAGTCGTAGATTGAAAATGACCAATTTATTATAGTTTTTGGTTTTGGAGGGATTATTATTAGGCGTGTGGATTAAGGAAACTTGCCCAAGATTTCGCCCTCTGCCTGGAATTGAACTCAGGTCTCTTACTTGCAAAGCGAGTGCTCTAACCACTGAGCTACAGGACTCCACTTAGTGGTTAGTCAATTGGCGGATCTCTTTTTTATGGGGGTAATAATTCTATCAAAATAAATTTAAAAAAATAAAATAATTTGGTCACTCAATCCACGACTATTTGTGGGATGTCGCTTTGTGCAATTGGCTGCCGCGTTTCGCTCACAAAATATACAATCAATTCATTTTACAATATATTCCGTGCAGCGCTTTGAGACATCTTGAAGACCTGATAAAGTGCCTTATTATTATCATCATGATTTAGAACAAAGGATTTGTCGCTGTTACCTGTAGGCACCACGCTGGCTCCCTGGTTGGAAGCTGGGAAGCATTCAGCAGAGTTTGGGTGATGCATTCTTGGTGGCAGAACAGGAGATTGGCAACTGAAGGCTGCGTATGTGCAACAAGAAACAAGTTTGGAGCAGTTAAACACGCATGACGCGCTACTTACTCCGGCCGCAATAGTTTAAAACAACATTTTCTCTTAGCCGATAATGCAATATCACCTTTTCCGTTGTCTTTCTCCTTGGCTTTGACTGTCGCCCGCAGCTCTTCCACACTTACCAAGTGCATGTGCAGGCACCTTGTTACACACGCTGGTCGTGTGCTAGTATTTATAAGGCAGTTTCACCCCTTCATTCATTTTAATGTCTTTTCCCAGGGATATTACTGTCCAACCGCAACGCCTACTTCCCCAAGCAGTCGGGTGGAAAAGGCAACTCGATACCCTATTTGCAATTAAAACAGAAGCCCGCCTCAGCTGGTTAGATCTGCCTCTGAGTCAGAAGGATTCCAGCTTCCCCATCCGGACTTTAAACTCACATTGTCTAGGCTGGCACTCCAATAGAGCGCTGGGGGGAGCGCTGATTGTCAAAGGTGCTGTGAAAGGCACTAATATCAAATGCAAGGCTTATTGCTACTATTATTATGTGGAATCCTGTAGCTCAGTGGTTAGAGCGCTCGGCTCACAAGCAAGAGACCTGGGTTTGATTCTCGGCAGGGTGAAACGTTGGGCAAGTTTCCTTACTCCACACGCCTCTGTTTACCTAGCAATAAGTCGGAACCCAGTTGTTGGTCGATTGGCGGATTGCGTTTCCAGGGGTAATAATTCCTTCAAAAAAAAGTTGTCACTCAATCCACGACTGTTTGCAGGACACTGCTGTGCGCAATTGGCTGCCTTGCCGCGTTTTGCCCACAAAATAGTCAATTCACTTTACAGTATATTCTGTGAAGTGCATTGAGATGTCTAGAAGACGTGAAAAGGCACTACGTCAAATAGATTATTATGATTATTATTATCCAATATATTACAATATTACCTAAAATAATCTGTAAACTTCCATAAGAAAATAGATTAAAATAAAATACATAAATTGGGCTAGTTTGGGAATTATGAGTATGTTGTTACTTTGGCCCCAAGAATGATCATAAATAATGTGTTAAGAAAACCGAGCTTTGTCCCTTTAAAGCAGCTTCGACTTTGGGTCAATGTTCCGTTACACAAATCTGGTTTTAATTAAGGGTTAATGTTGGTCTGTGCCTGTGCGTGTGTGTGTGTGTGTATGTGCGTGTGTGTGTGTTTTTCTCTCCCCTTGATGTTGACATGTGTAGAAAAACATGCCAAACGAAGATTAAGAGGTTTTAACAGGAGACAATTACCCTTGGTTAAGGAACAAATGAGGTTGCATTGGGTGGAATGGATTCAATTCAACCCATGCCTCAATTGAACGAATAACAAAGATAACTACATTAGATCGACAAAGCGGTTTAAACAAAATTAGACAATAACGCCAATCCTATTAGACCCTGTGTCTCTCACCACCTGTCCACGGGATGGCACAGGAGGAGGCAAACATCTCAATTGAGGATTTAAACCTGTAGAAGAGAGTTTGATTCCCACACATATCAAAAATCAAAGTTGAATCTGCTTTAAAGGGACAGCACTCGGTTTTCTTAACACATTATTTATGATCATTCTTGGGGACAACGTAATAACATAAGACTTGTTCCAAAACTAGCCTGATTCATGTATTTTATTAATGTATTTTATTTCAATCTATTTTCTTATTGAAGTTTACGGACTATTTTTAAATTGTAATTATATCACATAATAACGATAATCAAAATCGTTGCATTTGTAGGATATCTTTCACATCGGGAGGGTGCTCAAAGTGCTTCACAGGATGTACTGTAAAGTGTAGCAACTGAGTATTGTAAGGGAATGCAGCAGCCAATTGCGCACAGCAATGTCTTGGAAAAATTTCTGCCACATTCGGCAGAAAATACACAGTCACTGTAATCTACAGTGGATCCTGTGATATACTTTAGATGTTTCAACAGTATGATAAGGCGTTATATCAAATGCAACAATTGTTACTTTTATTATTGTCTGATCCTTTTATAAAAGTCTGTGGGGAGACACAAGAGTGTATGTGAAATGAAAATAATTAAGGGGAGAATTTGATATACATTTCATTCTTGTACAAAATAATGGTTTATTCAAATATCAAATAGTTTTATGTTAATGCTGAAAGTAAGATAAGTTACAAATAAGGAACTGGATAGATCAAGACTTGAAATTCCACCGAATCTTAGCTTGAAAGACCCTTTTTGTCTTAAAATCTAAACACTCAGTCACTGCACTTTACTGTAAATCATGTACACGCATTGCGATGCCCTCCCACTATGAAAGTCATTAAATAAAATGTAAGGATTGTTATTATTAATAAGAATAAGATGAAAAAGTGAAATTAAATTCAACCTTAATTTGGAAGCCAGCATTCTGGAGGAGTGACTTTGTAAATTAAACGTGAAGACAAATGGTTTTACAGGCTAAGACTGGGAAAAATTTGGGATTTTAATATGCAATAGCAAGGCTATTTCTAATTTGATTACTTTGGAATATAAACTTGTAAATTACAATTAGAAGGCAATTTATTTCACTGGAGATCCAGGCAGGCCTATAACAGACCGTAAATCAGAAATACACACTGCTTTACGCTCATTGGGAATGAAAGGTTAACATCCAGAGGCATTTGCCCACTAAACACTCAGTCACTGCACTTCACAAAAAANGCACTGTGAAGCTCTTTAGGATATCCTGTGGATGAGAAAGACGCTATATCACATGTATGGATTACAATTAAGGATTATTATTATTAGGTCAATTTTAGATTGTTCTGAAAACTCTTGATAATAATAATAATGCTTGCATTTGATATTAAATTTGATATAATGTTGTTGAGACGTCGCAAAGCCCTTCACAGAATATATTGTAAAGTGGATTGACTGTATTTTGTGGGCAAAATGCAGCAGCCAATTGCTCACAGTTTTTCACTTTTTTTTCTGCCAATGAATTTGTATAGTTGCAATAACTAGCATTTATTTAAAGAGACAAGCTATTCACATTTTCTTACCTTTAACTCTATCAATGTAGATGTATCTGTGTGTCGGGCAGGGGTGGGGTGAGGTCGGGGGTCTGTAAAGGTTGTGACGTGCATCACAGCATTTTTCAAATGTCAGGAGATTGGTTTTCCGGGAGGAAATCTAACCAATTTACTCTCCTAATTTTAGATTTGCTATTGTTATTGGCTATCCAAAGATTGATCGAAAGGAACTCATTGGAAAACAAGCTATCAAATAACTTGCATCCTTTGTTCTGCTACCCCCTCTCTGACACATCCTTACAATAGACTAAAGATGTTACAAGGTGTTCATAGTGTGCTGTTCTTGGAATAAACTTGTGTAGACTTAACTGTATTTAAGGGTGGATTTCTTTGGATAACTCTCAAATGAATTTTGTTCAAAAACAACACTTTAACTTTATCCAGATCTTTCCTTTCTGTAGGTGGTCCCAAGACAAAAAAGCACCTCATCCCCCCAAAATGATGCTTACTAACGTAGGTGAACCTTTCCTCTATGTTCGGTCCGACTACTTTTTTTTTACTGTCCACGCATTAATATTACTGCGGCTCATCATAAACACCGTCTGTTCGTCGGCCTCTTGGGTTTGGGTTTCACTGAATAAAACACCAATCTGCAGCAGTGACCGTAATTTCATCAACATATTCAAAACACCCAACAGTGCTATACCCACACTGTTCGTCGAGATTAAGTTTATATTGATGCCACCATATCTCCCGGCCACCTTGATTGTTGAACTCTTCTGATGCAGATGATTTTTTTTTAATGGAAAAGCATTTGCTATCAAGGTATTAAAAACAAATCCAGTTAATCTAATCGCAGATGGATACATTCTGCAGCTTAATGCTTGAACGTTTGAGACTCATTATATTAACCTCAGCACCAGTGGATATAGGCAAAAACGGGTTTGTTTCTTGCTTTTTGGTCAGCCGGGTGTCTGACACATGCGAAAACCATCACCAGGCTTAAGAGTATCCAAACCAAACTGAGAATTCCACGCATCTCGCTTAAACACAGAAATTCCAGACATATTAATTGGATTGGAACGTGCATATCCTGCTTAGCTAAATCTGGAGAGTATTAGGCGCAAGTTGGCAAGAGCCAAGGTTTTGGGTTGCTTTGAGATGCTGCTGGAGTCCAACCAGCTGAAACCATACAGCTTGCCATTGCGAGCACTGCTTGACCAGCTGGACTTTGGATTGGTTAAAGGGAGCTGAGTGGGAAGAGTCCCTGCCCCAGTGACTGGTCTGCCCTTCCAAGTCCTGCCGATGAGCCAGGCTGGCTGTGCTGTTATCAGCAGTGCCCTAGAATACATGAGGACTAACCTGGCTCAAGAACCGGACTAGCACCACCGCCATACAAGGTGGGCTCAATTCTGACATTCCGTTGCCAAACATGTCACCTTGGAGCCAGTTCAGCTGCAAGGAGACCCCCCCCTCCCTCCAAGAGAAGAGTCACTGGTTGGTCATTTGATATCCGACAAGTGCAGCTTTGAGCCCTCACCAGGAATTCCCTGGGACTTTCCCAGGGGCCAACACAGCCCACCAACTTCCTGTCCTCATTGAGTAATGGTTCCATCAGTTGGAGGTGCGGAGTTTAAGCAGGTGTTCGCCTGCCTGCAGGCCAATCAAGGTGGATTCCAGGCGCTGGACGTATGAATGTGCGTCACAAACTCGGACTCGAGGTAACTCCTTCCAGCAGCTGTCATCCAAGCCTCAGAGCTTCCTCATCAGCTATCTGGCGGGCATCTGCCTTCAGCGTGGGGGGCAAACCTTTACAGGACAGCTTGTGATGGGCAAGCCACCTTGATGTTCTCGAGGTCCAAGTCCAATGCGGTTTATTTCGGGTAGGCTGATACATAAGCGCTATTTATTTATAACACAGTTTGCAAAATATACACAAATACACACACAAACACACACATAAAACACGTATATAGAATAATTTCAGGGAAATGATCTGAGCATTCAGATAATAAATAATAATCCTTACATTTGATGTAGCATCTTTTACACAAAGAGGATGCCTGAAAGTACTTCACGGGAATGAATGTAAAGTATAGTGGCCAAAAAGCAAACAGTTGTAAAGGGGAATAAATACATTTATAGAGTGAAGGTGAAATACTGAACAATAACATGTATATTACCGGCCTCTTCAGCTGTTGAGATATTACACCATGAATATTGTGCTTATGAATCAGGCAGATAGCTTGGTGTTATCCTGGAGATGGATTTTGACAATGTTAAAGTGGACATTTCCACCGACTTCTTCTCTTGATTCATACAGAATCAAGAGCGTGAAGTTCTGAACGGATGGGAAACCCGAATCACTAAGCAAGCAACTTCTGTAACCCTTAGACCAGGCTAGTAAGCAGTGCCTTTATTTATTGTGACAATGTGATCTCAAATAACTTGTGAAACTGTATACTGTAGAGTGCAATTGGTATGGTAACCCCTTTGTCACTGACTTCCCTATATACTAAGGGAATTGATGCATTAGATAAATCCAGCGGTATTGACTTCAGCGAACATCTGATAGTTTGTATTTCTGGTAGGAAGAGGAAACCCACAGGGAGAGATTCCACGCATCTAGATTTACGCCATTAATGTAGCATTTTGGAGCTTATGGAATTTTTCCACTGTCTTGGTGCGTCTGAAAGTAAGTATTGTTCTGCGTTTACTTTCACAAGCAAAACATATTAAAATGATTAACCATGATTCTGAGCCAAGTTTCCATTTCCATGGTCTTTCTACTTACTACTTTTAGCAAATCGCAAAACGATGTGGCATTGTTAAAATAATTTGTTTTAATGCCATTCCTGACTGAATTCTGAAGGCTTCATTTTGCCAAGGACTTTTAGATTTGATCATATAATACAGTTTACATTTATAGTTGTGGAGTCCTGTAGCTTAGTGTTTGGAGCACTCGACTCACAAACGAGTGGACCTGGGTTCGATTCCCAGGCAGGGCGAAACATTGGGCAAGTTTCCTTACTCCACACGCCTTTGTTTACCTTGCAGTAAGTAGGAACCCGGGTGTTAATCAATTGGCGGATTGCTTTTCTGGGTGTAATAATCCCTTCAACAAACAGATTAAGTTTAAAAAAGATAATAATTTGGTCGGACATGATAAGGCACTATATTGAATGCAAGGTTTATTATTATTGTTATTACTATTGATCTCTCTTTAGCGGAGGCTCTTGCCGTGAACTGCATGAGAGACACAGACACATAGGGAGAAGGGAAACGAGGAGACACGGGAGAGGAGGGGGAAAGAGAAATCACCTACAATAACATACAAACACAATTTAATCCTAATAAAACGGTCACTGCGCTTGATTTGTATTTCTCTTTCTAAAAATGACCATCGGGCTATCTGTAAAAATTCATGAATCCCTTTCATAGCTACATTGCTATTCATGTGTTGCACAGAATGGCAAGACAAAGGCAGGTGAGAGGCCCTAACGTTATATCAGATACTGTATCTGCTGGAGATTATGTTTCCCGCTGCTGCACTGCGCTGTAACCATACACTTCATAAATAGTTTTTTAAAAAAAAAACTCCTTCAGTTTTTGTTGTTGAAAAAATATCTGACCAAGGTCTTCACATTTACCATCTTTCTGCTGGATCAGCCGCCATGGCAACTCAGTTAAGATATTAATAGTAATAATAATAATAATCCTTGCAGCCCCTTCAGGACATCTCAACGCACTTCACAGGATATGTGTAGTGTCTGTGTTTTTTGTGGGCGAGTGCAGCAACCGATTTGCTCACCGCAATGTTGCCATGTAGTGAATGACCAGTTTTTTGGGGGGATTGTTGGACGGGGCACTGAGGGAAACTCCCTTCTCTTTTCAAGTAGTGCCATGGGATCTTTAACGTCCCCCCGGGCCAGGCAGATGGGGCTTCGGTTTAACGCCTTATGCGAAGGACGGCACCTCTGACAGTGCTGCGCTTCTCCCTCGCATTGATTCGAGTGCCAGCACAGGTTATATGAGTTCCAAGTCCAACTACTACTAATTAATCCAGACTGACACAAAGGTTCATACTTACAAGTAACAGCTGATCGAGGCAAGGTGCGTAACAACAACAACAACAACTTGCATTTATATAGCGCCTTCCACGCCAGGCGGCGTCTCAGAGCGCTTACGAATGGCATAGGCTGAGCCAGGGGGATGGGGAAGGTGACCTTAGGCACGGTCGAAAGGGAAGGTCTTCAGGCACGACCTGAAGATGGGGAAGGAGGGGGCGAGGCGAAGGGGTTGAGGGAGGGAGTTCCAAAGTTTCAGGGTGTAGTGCCTGAAGGCCCAGCCACCAATGGTGGAGTGGAGGATTCGGGGGACATGGCGGACCCAGTAGAGAGGAGGCAATGGGTATTGCTGTGGGGAGAGAGGACGTTAGAGAGATAGGGGGGTGCCAAGGAAAGTAGGGAATTAATTCTGCGGATGACATCACCGAGAGGGAGCATATCGATGAGGAAGGGAAAGGGGCCAAGGATGGATCCTTGGGGTACCCAGCAGTGAGCTGGGTGGAAGCAAGAAGAAAAGCCATTTGCAGCAATGTAGTTCTGGGGATCTGTAAGGTAGGACTCGAACCAAGCGAGTGCGGTCCCACTGAGGTGGATGATGGAGGACAGGCGGTGGAGAAGGATGGCGTGATCGACTGTGTTGAACGCAGAGGAGAGGTCCAGGAGAACAAGGAGGCAGAGGGAGCCCTGGTCACAGATAAGAGAGGACATCCTTTGTGACTTTCTTTGTTTTGTGGGCAGGGTGGAAACTGGACTGGAGGGGTTGGAGTAGGGTGTGGCCAGGGCCTGGCCAGGGAGAGGTATGTGTGAAGTTGGTTGGCAGCTACGGTTTCCAGAGCTTTGGCAAGGAAGGGCAGGTTTGAGATAAGGTGGTCGTGGCCGAGGTTAGAGGGATCAAGGATAGGGTTTTTAAGGAGGGAGTGATGACCGCGTTTTTGAGGGGGAGTGGGACTGATCCTGAGGAGAGAGACTGGTTGATAGTCTCTGCCAGCGGTGGGCATAGGAGGGGGAGCTGGGTGATCAGCAGTTGAGTTGGGAGGGGGTCGAGGCAGCAGGTGGTGGGTTTCATTGTGGTGATGGTAGATGAGAGGGAGAAAGGAGAGATGGGGGCAAATGAATGTAGGATGGGGGCCGTGGTAGGAGCTGAGGGCAGGGAGGGTGAGAGAGAACCATAACCCATTAATGAACGGCAAAGGCTTTTATTGAACTGAAAGAAACTCGGAACAGAACAGTGAAGCAGATAGTATCAATGACCAGTAGGTAGCAGTGTTCTCCCAGACTGTCACCTGCACGAGTTGGCAAAGTTATTATGTTTGTGTGTTCAGTGTCCCTGCAGGTGAATGTTAACACGTTATAGAGATGAATTGGACCTGCCACAACAAGCATGTTCAGTTTATACTTTCAACATTAAATTCAACTGAATGACATTTGTAATCTTTTATTTTCTAGTTTGACTTTTGCAGAACGAATATCTGGTGAAATGAGAGAGAGCGAGAGCTTTCCATTATCGGTGGCCAGACTTTCAGCCATTACACCCCGAAACTCTGGAACACTCTCTCTATCTCTCCGCCTTGCCCCCTTTTCGAACATGCATCTGGTCATCTCTTCCCCTCCCCGCTGCTCAGAGTTGTGCTCCACCACTGTCAAATGCTCTGGGTGAGGAGCGTGGTATAAATTCAAGTTGTTGTTGTGAGAGAGAGGACATTAATCTTATGTTTTCTGAGGAAAAATCAGATGAAATATGCTCTTCTTTCCCCTTTCCAATATTATCTCTGTCTTTTTTTCCTTCTGGTCTCCTGAAAGTTGTCCTTCATACTTGGGCGGCATCCTTGAGTACAGTATCCTGGAGCGCTTTACACTTTTGCATGGCTTTAGCCAGGCACACTGCTGCAAGCGAGAGGACCTGGGTTTGTTTCCTGGGTGAGGCGAAACATTAAAGTATATTTCCTTTAATTTAAAGAGTCAATTTAAAAGGAAAATAAATAAAGACTTCTCTGACAATGTGTCAGGTCGAATGATTGGCAAAGTCAAAACCTTAGCTATTCTCTGTTTCAGCCAGATGATGTTTTGTTTTTCATATTAAAATAAACTGAAATCCATGAGAGTGAATGAAGTGTGTGTGGTGAGTGAGCTTCTGTTGCTGACCTGCTGATAAACAGGCAAGGTCATGCATTGCTGCTATCGGAGAGCAATTGTTTTTAGTGAATAATAAAACTAATGACAAGGTTTAAAAATCCCTGCTGGTCCCCAGTTGTGGTTAAGTGCTACTTCTCATCAAAGGACAACGTAATAGGAGCTAACAGAATATGTGCATTCGAGCATTATTTCAGCCGCGGTATTAAACCTCTCACACTTGTCAGATGCTCCATGCTCGGGGAAAAGGTTACTGCACTAGTGTAGACTTGTGGCCTCTCTCTTCTGACTTCCTACAGATTTGAATCCAGTTTCTACAGATAATAATAATAATAATCCTTACATTAGATATAGCGTCTTTCACGTCAGGAGGGCCTTCACACGATATCTAGTAAAGTGCGGTGACTGTGTATTTTTGCAGGTAAATGATGCCAATTTGCATCACAGCAATGTACCATAAACAGCCACGAATAGCGTTTTGCCCACAAAATATACAGTTAATTCACTTTACAGTATATTCTGTGAAGCGCTTTGAGAAGTCTCCAAGACATAATAAGGCGCTATATCAAATGTAAGGATTATTATTATTAATATTATTATGAAGTGAGTGACCAATTTTACATATATGTAACTATTTTCCATGCTTCACTTTTGTGCCTCAAAAAGATCAAAGGTGTCTCACGGTATCCTAGCCAACCGAATTGGTTGGTTGTTTCAATGACTGTTTCTGGTACAATTATGCATGCAAATTAGCTGCCATGTTTGCTAAAAAACAGTACACAGTGATTACACTCTACAGTAATTCCTGTGAAGCATGTTGAGATAGTTTGACGATGTGATAAAGTGCTTTATCAAATGAAAGTGCAATCTCTTTGAGACATTCACTCTATATGAAAGGCATGATTTTTGATTCTTGTTGCTGTGTTCAAGAAGCTCTGCCTGCAATTATTTTGATTGACATGATCTAAGTGAAACATCTATGAGCTTTCTTTCCTTTCATTGTGTTTGCTAAAGCTTAATAAAAATTAAACCCCACAAAGGTCCATTCCCCTTGTCAGCTTCTTGCATTAGTTGTACTTTACGAATTCATGTGTTCTCCTAGACAAATAAATCCGCATAGCTTGGTCTCTCATTTTAAGCTTTTTGTTTCTTTTAAAATACTGCAAAATAATTTGAAAACGACCTTTAAATTGAGATAATAATAATAATCCTATCACATAGTTGAAACGCCTCAAAGCGCTTTACAGAATATATTGTAAAGTGGATTGACTGTGTATTTTGTGTTGTACATTTTAGACTTTGAGATGTTTTATATCACAATTGTGTGGTAAAAAGCTAGTTTAAACGGTGCCCTTTTTTGATTCCGTAAGACGTTTCTGGAATCTTTGCCTTTCAGTGCGAATTTAACTGCAATTATTATAGGTATTAAAAAGCCAACCTTGTTATAGAAATGTGCAATGTAAAACATCTGTGGAGATAGTCAGGTCCATTTAATCCCTGACCAATATAAGGAGAGCAGCAGATTCGAAAAACAAAGAAATAAGAGCAATAGTGAGACAAAATTAAAACTACCACATTTTTAATACTGCAATAGATTTGTTGCGAAGCAGATACCTTTCAGAAATACTTCAGCATGTCCCTCAATAAGTTAAATATTCTTTTATTCTCTGCTACATTTGTGCTGAGAGAAGGCAAGCAGCAAGCCTTTTAAACATAATTTTAACTCCTGATATCTAAACTTTTCACAAGTCATCAATAATTGAAAGACGCTGCTGTGCATCAAATGGAGATGTCAATAGTGTTAATCTTCCTGTTCTGAATACTGCATTGATTTAAGTGCGATTATAGCACATACGTAGGTGCTCTGTGAAGCACGATGCCACAGCGCAACTTTGATTTGGCTGCCACCAGGTGTAACTGCAGCAAAAACCACTAAACTCAAATAACTCATAAACAATAGGAGACACCCAAAAACAAATATGCCCATATCACTCCAAGGTGCAAGAAGTATAAATCATGTCTCTATGTCAATCGGGTATTGAGATCCTTCTTGAAACACAGATAGACATTGACATTGCCAAATATAAGTATATAGACTATAAATAATAATATAATAATAATAATAGATAAACAGTATGAAATTATAACTAAGGGGATAAAAATATTGATCTAATATCTAAACCAAAGTCATCGGGTGATGCAGTGAAGAGTGGATTGAAATTCATTCAGACAGATGGAATGAAGATCTCTTCTCAATGCTGAGAGGAATCGCTTTCACGCGCCACTAAAAATACAAATAAATATATTTTGTGGGACATTGCTGTATGCAAATTGGCTGCAAAGTTTGCCTACAAATGCACAGTCACTACACCTCACACCAATCCTACCATAATAAGGCGCTATATCAATTGTAAGGGTCATTATATTATTATAAAATCCACAGGAAAAAACTTAATGAATCTTAACATTGAAAAACAAAATTCGAAAATTCCTTCCTCTCAGCATAATAAACGTATCAAATCACATTAAGGATTATGACCAATTTAATTACTCAGAATTATCTATAGCAGCAAAATTAATCACTTTAAAAAGAGCAGAGTTACTTTATTTTTCCATTGCCATATTTGGGATGCACTTTCACTGCTGTTCGCAGTACCATGTTTGTAAAATATTTATTTTTAATTATTTTTACTGTAGTTGTAACATTTCGAGTGATTGAGGGGAAAAAGTGGACATTTCGCAACAGATTTGATGTTGTCACGTGATGAAATCTCATATATTTCAATCATTCTTAATGGAACCTGATCTGTCACAGTGACAGGCCTGATATGTCAAGCACTGTCTGGGGATTTGGATCATGTGGATACAAAGGCACCAATGCACTCTACTTATCCCATCTCAACAACGGTAATTTATGTAACATCACATCTAGAGAGCATCTCGAATCACTTTCACCCAAGTATGGGGGCGTGAGGGAAAGCTGAGGAGCGGGGGCGAAAGACTCAGTAGAAGGGCGGGCATAGAGAAAGGTTGTCAAAGCATCCCCCTACCTCTCTGACCTCCTCTCTCCTCAAAACAGTTCCCCTTGCCTTCGTTCCTCTGGTCTGGCCTCCTCTTTGTCCTCCGAGTCCTCCGCTACACCCTCGGCGGCCGTGCCTTCAGCCAATATGCCCTGAGGCTCTGCAACTTCCTTCCTTGCTCCCTTCACCTCGTCCCCTCTTTCCTATTTTCAGGTCTCTGCCGAAGACCTTTCTTTTCTACCGCGCCTTTGGTCACCTTCCTTCCCCTCCCCCTGGCTCGGTCCTCTGGATCCATCACTGTGAAGCGCTCTAAGATGCCATCTGGCGTGGAGGGCGCTACATAAATCCAAGTTGTTATAATATAATAATAATAATCCTTGCATTTGATATAGCGCTTTTCACGTCTGGAGGACGTCCCAAAGCGCTTCACAGAATATATTGTAAAGTGAATTGACCGTATATTTGTGGGCGAACGCGGCAGCCAATTGCGCACAGCAATGTCCCACAAACAGTCGTAGATTGAAAATGACCAATTTTATTATTGTTTTTGTTTTTTGGAGGGATTATTATTAGGCGTGCGGTGTAAGGAAACTTGCCCAAGGTCTCGCCCTGCCTTGCAAAGCGAGTGCTCTAACCACTGAGCTACAGGACTCCATTGTTGTTGTTGTTGTCGTGGAAGAGGCTTCAGGTTAGTTTTGAAGGCAGACAGAGCAGGGAGTGGGTGAGACAGAACTCTAGGATGGAGTTCCAGAGAGCGGCAGGCCGATCAGCTGAAAAGTCATCCACTGATGGGTCAGAGTGAATGGGGGACACGAAGAAAGCTAGCGTTTGCTGAGAAGAGAGAGGGGCAGGACAATAGGGGCAATAGGAGGTGGCAGAGGGTGAGGAGGGTGGGCAAAGCCTGGGAGGCATTTGTTAGTGAGGGCAAATTCACTGATAACAAACCTAAAAATTATTAATACAGATATATATATATATATATATACAGACCTTATATATATGTGTGTTTCCATAAATCCACAGATTATTTATAAAATCAAACATTTAGCAATTCTGACTGCCAGCAATCCTAAATTAACATATTTTCTGCCCCAAGGCATCCAGCAGCTACAGGTGACTGAGCAGAAGCAGTTGCTATGACACTTTTCATTCGTTATTTTAATAACATTATGAGTGATGATATTAAGTTGTCATTTTTTCATATGGAGATAACTGCACAGAACCTGTAAAATATAGGAGAAAATACCTGATGGCTGTAAAAAAAACATTACTGCACTTACTTTAAATCTATTATCTTTATGGAGTCCTGTAGCTCAGTGGTTAGAGCACTCGCTTTGCAAGCGAGAGACCTGAGTTCAATTGCAGGCAGGTCAGGGCGAAAGCTTGGGCTAGTTTCCTTCCTCCAAACGCCTAATAATAATCCCTCCAAAACAAAAAACAATAATAAATTAGTCATTTTCAATCTATGACTGTTTGTGGGACATTGCTGTGCGCAATTGGCTGCCGCGTTCGCCCACAAATATACAGTCAATTCACCTTACAGTATATTCTGTGAAGCGCTTTGGGACGTCCTCCCGACGTGAAAAGTGCTATATCAAATGCAAGGATTATTAATATTATAATACCCAATTAAGGGGAAACTCAGGCCTTAATATTTGTGTTTAAGTAACTAATTACCATGTGACACTGTTTATTAGGACTCTAAATAAATGATGTCCTAAACTCACTGAACAGAAGAGTTTGCATCCTACTCTATATAGATGTGAAAGGTTCTGAAAGGACATACACACATACGAACTCTCTCTCTCTTTCTCACACGCACGCACTTATCCATAAATATATGGATATATACACACATACAAACTCTTGCCTATGTACACATACATTAAATACATGTATACATCCACTCACACGCTCTAAGCTGACACTGGAGTAGAATCAATTGCCTTGAGTAGTTCATTGGAAGCTGCATCTAAGTGTATGACTTTGATCAATACTGCAATGATGCCTCCTGTGCTTAGTACGGACAGTGTACTTCAAGACAATCTCCTTACCAAGTAATTGTTTGCTTCAAAACTGGTTACTGTTGAAATTTAATCTTTCGAGCTGTCCGCCTGGTCAGGTGGATGTTAAAAGTCGCATGGGAACAGGGAAAAATCTAAAGCGGCATTATTATGAGTTTTGTAGATTCATAGTGGCTCTAGGATAGAAATCAATATTTTATTATAAACAATCCTTGTGCTTCATAAAATACTCCTTGCATTGGATATTGTGTCTTATCATGTTGGTAAGACATCTCCGAATGCTTTACGGGATTTTACTATGAAGCGTAGTAATTGTATTATTTTATAGGCAAACGCGGCATAATTTTTAAAGGGTTTATAAATTCAGAACGGCCATGGATTTACCTTGCATAGCCCGACCTGACCTGGGTTTGATTCCTGGCAGGGCGAAACGTTGAGCAAGTTTCCTTACTCCACATTTTAGCCAGCAGTAAGTAGAGACCGGTTGTTAGTCGATTGGTGGATCGCTTTTCCGGGGTTAATAATCCCTGCAAAACAAAAATAAATTTAAAGATAATAATAATAATAATTTGGTCACTCAATCTACCACCGTTTGTGGGACACTGCTGTGTGCAATTGGTTTCTGCGTTTGGCCCATAAAATATACAGACAAACCACTTTACAGTATATTCTGTGAAGCGCTTTGAGACGTCTCACAGATATGATAAGGTGCTATATCAAATGCAAGGATTATTATTATTATTAGTATTATTATTATTCTCCTGTTTAAATAATCCTTGAATTAGTGTTTAGTGTCTCAAGGACAACATTCGTTTAGAGTTCCTAATAAACAGTTCCACATGGTAATTAGTTAAATAAACACAAATATCAAGGCCTGATTTTCCCCTTAATGGATGTTCGTGCCAGTTTTGGCACAAGTACAATGCGAAATCTAATATTGTGTAATTTTCCTCTTGTAGCAAAGCTGTTTTTAATTATACTGAAATCAATTACTGTCAGTCTGGCAACGATGCAAATTAAAGCACTGCTACAGCAGCCATTTACTATTGATGAATATGGGCGGACAAGCTGACACTCCAGTGCAGTGTGGTGCTGGGGGGGCACTGTATTTGTCAGAGAGGCTGTCCTTCGGATGAGGCTGAGATCCCATCCCGTCTCGGAGGCTCAGGCCCTTTTGGCTCCCGCATTTTGGTACTCTCTCCCTAAATCCCTCCCCCTCCCAATCTGTTTTCAAAACCCCTCTAAAAACATATCTCTTTGCCTGCACCTTTGGACCACCGCCCACATGCCCCTTTTTCCTCTCTTTCTGCTCAATCTCCCTCTTCGTCTCTGTGAAACGGATTGAGACATTTCACTTTGTGTAAGTGCAAATTGGTGTCGTCAGGAGGCGGAAGGCAGCAGAGATGCCTCTCACCAGAACTGGGGGGGTGGGGGGGGGTAGTGAAGCCGAGCGAGGATGGAGATGATGGGCTTGAGGAGCCTGGTGTGGGAGAGGAAAGCTACCGCAAAATTGTGGATTCTCTGGAGCTGGTGTAGGGAGGAGCAAAATAAAAATAATCCTTGCATTTGATCTGGAACCTTATCACGAGGCGTTTCAAAGTAATTCACAGGATCTACTGTAAAGTGGATTGACTGTGTATTTTGTGGGTGCACCTTTGCCAATGCGACAGAGTGTCAGCTATGTGATTCCAAGTCTCGACTTCTGACTTGAACCCACAACCTTCTGATTCAGAGATGAGAGCGCCATCCATTGGGCCAAGCTGACACACAAACGGGGAAATGAAGTCTGGTTAAGGAGCTGGGTAGTCCGGTGCCTCATTTTACAGGCACCCATGAAGTTTCTTCATTTACTTTAGAATAAAAAAAGATCGGGTAGGCATATGAATAGAGATTATTCTTGTTGCATTATTAATCGCTTGACAGATTCAAAGAGCCTCACACTTCTAAACTGCAGCGGCCTGTTTGATCTATGTGTGGCTTTTCTATTGAAGGGAGAAGGGCAGTAACATAGATAAACAAATCCATGCAGAGATGCAGACAGAAAGTGGGTCAGCCTGGCTCATTTGGTAGAAATCTCGCCTCTGAGTCAGAAGTCTGTGGGTGCAAGCCCCATGTTGGGGCATGAGAATCCATATAGTCTAGGCTGACCCTCCAATCTAGTCCTGGGTGGGTGGGGGGGGGGTTGGAGAGCGTTGCATTATCAGACGTGTTGCCCTTCGAATGTTAAACTGATGGCCATTGTTCAGGTGGATGTTAAAGACCCCATAGCACTATTCGAAAAGAGAAAGGAGTTTCACCCAGTGCCCTGGCCCACAATCCCCCCAATAAAATCGGTCGTTCACTCCATAATCGTTTGTGGGAAGTTGCTGTGAGAAATTTGACTGTTGTGATTGCCCACAACGTACACAGTCACTACACTGTACATGGTATCTTGCAAAGTGCTTCGAGACGTCGTGAAGATATGATAAAGTGCTGTATCAATGCAAGGATTCTTGTTATTATCATTGCACGTTGCATTACGCTTTGTTTCATCGTGAGGTATGGTCAAGAGACATGGACATAGGTGGGTGTTTAGCAGTCAAACCAATGCTTGCTTGCACGTGTTAGCTTGCAGGAGACAGCGTGGAGGGGCACACACTGACTACAGTGTCAGGTGACTCATTCTCATATAATTTTTTATATAACAAAAGGCTGAAAAGTCCTGCGATTTTTCAATTTCAATTTTTTTTCATCAATTTCAAGGGCAGGCTTTAAAATAGTTAGCACTTGAAAACCAAACGGTTGCAAAGTTGTAATTAAGCTTTGAGGATCCTTAAGTTCATGACACTTGGAGCATTGCATTGATATAGTATTTAACACACCAGACAATGGTCAATTCCTACTGGGGACTTACACCTCCTACTGGCAGTTCTTTGTGTAATTGTATCACGTGGGTTGCATTGAGTCATGTAGTACAGCTCGCCAAACTGTGTTGATTGAGATGATCTTGGCTGAAGAAGCAGTAGGAACTCTACAACTAGCCTCTAAAACTCCAAACTAAGGAGAAGAAACATCAGTCAGAGTCTTACGTCTGGCCATTCATTGTATTATCTTCCTCCCCATCATCTGCTCCTCCCCATCATCTGCTCCTACCACCAACCCCATCCTACATTCCTTCCTCCCCATCTCTGTCTCCTCCCTCTCCCCCACCATCACCTCCATGAAACCCACCACCTGCTGCCTTGACCCCCCTCCCCTCTAATTTGCTGGTCACCCAGCTCCCCCTCCTCTGCCCACTACTGGCTGACGTCATCAACCAGTCCCTCTCCTCCGGATCAGTCCCTGCCCCCCTCAAAACTGCTGTCATCACCCCCCTCCTCAAAAAACCTTCCCTAGATTCCTCAAACCCCAGCCTCTACTGCGTTATTTCTAACCTGCCCTTCCTTGCAAAAGTCCTAGAATGCATTGTTGTCAATCAACTTCGTGCACACCTCTCCTCCCACTCCCTCTTCGAACCCCTCCAGTCCGGTTTCCGCCCTGCCCACAGTACAGAGACTGCACTTGTGAAAGTCACAAATGACATCCTCTCTATCTGCAACCAGGACTCCCTCTGCCTCCTTGTCCTCCTGGACCTCTCCACCGCATTCGATACATTCGATCACGCCATCCTCCTCCACCACCTTTCCTCCATCATCCACCTCAGTGGGCCCGCACTCGCCTGGCTCAAGTCCTACATCACAAACCGCCAGCAGTACATCTGCACAAATGGCTTCTTCTCCCGCTCTCACCTGGTCACCTGCGGGGTACCACAAGGATCCATCCTTGGCCCTCTCCTCTTTCTGATCTACATGCTCCCTCTTGGGGATGTCATCCGCAGACATGGGGTACATTTCCACATTATGCGGACGACACCCAACTCTATTTTTCCACCTCTCTTTGCGACCCCCAGTCCCCTGATGTTCTGTCAGCCTGCCTGTCAGACCTCAGGGGCTGGATGAGTGCAAATTTCCTTCAGCTGAATGTTGACAAGACGGAAGACTCTTTGGCTCTCGTCAACATCTAAAATCTCACGGTTCTCACCTCCTCCACCTACCAGACCTCCCTTAAAACTCTCCGAACCCGTACGAAACCTAGGCGTCAGGTTCGACCCCCAATTATCCTTCCTCCCCCATATCCAGTCCCTCACCAGCACCACTTTCTTCCATCTCCGACGTATCGCCCGTCTCCGACAGTACCTCACTCCAAAAGCCGCTGAAACCCTGGTCCATGCCTTTGTCACCTCTCGGCTGGACTATTCAAATGCCCTCGTCACCGGCCTCCCCTCCACTACCATCCATAAAATCCAGATTATTCAAAACTCTGCCGCCCGCATTCTCACCCGCACCAAATTCCGCTCCCCGATCATCCCAGTCCTCGCCAGACTGCACTGGCTGCCTGTCCCAGAGAAGATCGACTTCAAGATCCTCACCGTTGTCTTCAAATCCCTCCACTCCTCTACACGCCCCTACCGCTCTGACCTCCTCTCTCAAAACAGTGCCCGTTGCCTTCGTTCCTCTGGGTCTGGCCTCCTCCTTGTCCCCTGAGTCCTCCGCTCCACCCTCGGTGGCCGTGTCTTCAGCCGCTATGCCCTGAGGCTCTGGAACTCCCTTCCTCACTCCCTTCGCCTCTCCCCCTGTCTTCCTATTTTCAGGTCTCTGCTGAAGATCTTTCTTTTTGACCGTGCCTTTGGTCACCTTCCTTCCCCTCCCTCTGGCTCGGCCCTGGGATCCGTTACTGTGAAGCGCTCTGAGACACCGTCCAGTGTGGAGGGCGCTATATAAATCCAAGTTGTTGTTGTTGTTGTATCTTCAATGCATAATATTAACAATAATCCTTAGATTTGGAATAGCGCCTTTCATATCAGGAGTGAAGTCCTGTAGCTCAGTAACTCACTCGCCTCGCAAGTGAGAAACCTGGCTTTGATTCCCGGCAGGGTGAAACGTTGGGCAAGTTTCCTTACTCCACATGCCTCTGTTTACCTACCAGTGAGTAGGAACCCAGTTGTTAGTCGATTGTGGATCGCCTTTCTGGGGGTAATAATTCCTTAAAATAGATGAATCAATGACTGTTTGTGGGACAATGCTGTGTGCAACTGGCTGCTGCGTTATGCCTACAAAATAAACAGTCAATACACTTTGCAGTATATTCTGTGAAGCGCTTTGAGACGTCTCAAAGACATGATAAGATGCTATTTCAAATGCAAGGATTATTTATATTATTAAAACCATTTAGAGCAGCTATAACACTTCACAGGTATTTGCTGTAAAGTGAAGTGACTGCGTGTCGGCAAGTGAACGCGACAGGCAACTTGCCCCAGCAATGTCCCACGAACAATTTATCTGAGGGACTGTCGGCCTGGAAACCGGGAGAAACTCCCTTCTCTTTGGGAGTCGTGTCATGGAATCATTCAATGGCCACCACAGCAGACAGATAGGACCTCGCTTTATTGCCTCATCTGAAGGGCAGTGTGGTCGACAATGAATAAGAGTGAGACACCAGCTAGTGCCAATTAATCCCTGGTCTAGGCTGACACACCATTGCAGTGCTATTTTAGAATAATACAGTTCCTATTGACCTGTATTATTAAGCATTTTGCTTATAACGTAACAGACTCTTATGACGTAATAGAAACTAATGGTTTGTAATGTTAAAGTGATTACAAATATATGTTTCATACTGGCAAAACTTAGCAAAGTATGTATTTCGTCCACAAAATATGCAGTGAATTCACTTTACAGTATATTCAGGGAAGCATTTTGAGACCTCTCGAAGACGTGATAAGGTGCTATATCAAATATAAGGATTATTATTATATTATTATATATTCCCATAATTCATCATTCTTATGTCAAGAACAACACATCCATCTGCTCACTCTTGTAAGTTTCATTTGCTCATTAATAATTTGCTGCAAAGCCAGGAAATAGTTTCCCTCTGTGTCTTTATTTAACTTCTCTTTCATTAACTCTGGCATTTTCTAACCTAATTTAATAATTAAAATCGCTTGAAAATGTCGTTGTTTTAGTTTGCTTTCCATTTCAAACCATTTTGAATAAACTGTTGGTTTCTCTTTGCAAATTTTAATCAACCCCTGTCGTTTTTGTGTCAGCGACTATTTTGCACGCACCAACTTAATTGCCTAGACCAAGATTTAATGAGATTCTCGAAGCACCTAAAAATTGTTCTCTTGATCAAGGATAAAATCTAAGCAATTTGTTCTCCAAGAAGTGGAATGTTTTTCTTACAGAAAGACTTGCAAACTAGTTTCAAAATTAACACTATATTTTACAGTTTGCAAAACTCTAGATGATGTAAAAAATACGACCTAAACAAATTAAATCTAGGACCAGGGAATTTCTCCCTGTATGCTTTATTTTATTTTGTATGTGTGTGTATTTGTAGGATTTAATTTTAAAAACCTTGGTCACTATTTAATTGTTTTTGTTTTATTTAACGCTTAGAATGTTGGGGTCTAATTTGTGGTATTTCTTAACAGGATTTGTTAAATTGGCAATCAAAGTGGCACAAATAATAATAATAATAATAACAATAATCCTTGCATTTGATATAGCGCTTTTCACGTCTTCTCGACGTCTCAAAGCGCTTCACAGAATAGACTGTAAAGTGAATTGACTGTATATTTGTGGGAAAAATGGTGGAAAATATGAAAAAATGGTGATTGCTTGTGTGTCATCTTGACCAACGGTATTTCTGCCTTCTTGTGATCTTCTTTCGGAGCAGAGTTACTGCAAGTCGATTGGATTTCAAGGCACATCTCAAGTCCCTCCTCTTCGACCATGCCTTTGGCCATCCTCCTACTCTCCCTGTCCCCTACACTCCCTTACCCCAACTCTTGGGTCTCCCCCGCTTGGGTCCAAATCCATGACTGTCCAGCACCTTGGAACGTGAAAGGCGTGAAACAAATGTAATTTTGTATTCTATTGCATTGCATTTCTAACTGGATTCCATATCTTTTCAACTGCCTGAGAACCTCCCTTACCACTTCACTTCACAATGATTGGACTTGAAAGAAGAAGTCCCCATCCAGCATTGTTAAGTGCTTTGAGAAGTCCTCCGGACGTGAATAGTGCTACATAAATATAAATTGTATTGTATCCCAGCTCAGATCCAAATCACCGACTGTCCAACGCCTTGGGACGTCCTCCCGATGTGAAAGCCGTGATACAAATATAATTTGTTGTATTGTGTTGCTTTGTGTGAGAGGGGACCTGATAAAGTCAAATTTTAAATCAGTTTGAAAAGATGAACCCGGAACAATAATTTTGGTTGCCCCGAAACAGGAGAATAAGTGGGCATAGATTCAGGGATGCAGAAGGCAATTTCAAGATGAGACATCAAGGAGTCTTTCTTTGCCTAGAGAGTAAATAACAACTGGAACAGGTTACCAGGAGTGTATGGGGCTGGGACTCGTTCAAAAAACAGCTTGACTCTCTGACGGGCAGATGGGAAGGATGGAAGTCAGGTTCTCCCGGTGTCCTGGCCAACAATCCTCCAAATAAAATTGGTCATTCATTTCCCGTCCGTTCGGGTGACTCCGAAACATCTCCAGACTACGGCACTGCCTCACCCCTCATGCTGCTGAAACTCTGGTCCATGCCTTTATCAACTCAAGGCTGGACTATGGGAACTCTCTCCTCGCCGGCCTTCCCGGCACCTCCCTCCACAAGCTGCAGGTCATTCAGAACTCTGCAGCTCGTGTGCTGTCCCGCACCAGGCTTCGCGACCACATCACTCCCACCCTCGCTCGCCTCCACTGGCTCCCCATCCCCCAGAGGATCGATTTCAAGATCCTCATCCTCACCTACAAGGCCATTCACGGCCTCGCTCCCTCCTACCTCTCCGACCTACTATCCCCCTACCTACCTGCCCGTACCCTCCGTTCTTCTGGCTCCGGTCTGCTCCACATCCCCCGCCCCAACCACCCTACCATCGGTGGCCGGACCTTCAGCCTCTCAGCCCCTAGGCTCTGGAACTTTATCCCCCAGTGCCTTCACCTTGCTTCCTCCCTTTCCTCCTTCAAGGCCGGTCTCAAGACCTTTTTCTTTGACCATGCCTTCAGCTCCCCTCTCAACTCTCTACGCCCTCCTCGCCCCCTCCCTTCCCCCTGACCATTTCCCCCTTCCTCGCCCCCTCCCTTCCCTCCCCTCACCCTGACCATTTCCCCACTTCTCGCTCCCTCCCTTCCCTCCCCTCACCCTGACCATTTCCCCCCTCCTCGCTCCCTCCCTTCCCTCCCCTCACCCTGACCATTTCCCCCATGCTCGGGTTCTGACCCAACTGTCCAGCGCCTTGGGACGTCCTCCCGACGTGAAAGGTGCTCTATAAATGGAATCTTGTTGTTGTTGTTGTTGTTGTTGATTATTGTGTGCAAATTGGCTGCCGTGTTTGCCGACAAAATGTAGTCACTGCAGTTCACAGTAAAAAAAATCCTGTGAAGCTCTATGAGACATCTCGACAACATGATAAGGCGTAATACCAAATGCAAGGATTATTCTATTGGTGCGGTTGGGAATTCATGAAAGATGAGATTAAATGGGCCGAAGGGCCTTCTGCATCCGAACTGATCTTGTGATTTTGTGAGGCTGCAAGGTTTCAGAGGAAAACACACACACAAGTGCCCATTATCAACGAGTGGCAAAAAGGTCACTATCCCCCATTATTTATAATTCTTTATTACCGTTCATTTTACAGGTGATTCATGAATTTGAACTTCAGAACATTGTCATTGAATGATTCCTCTTCCAAGGGGATTTGAAAGGGTGCTGCCAGGTATCAATTATGCTTTAACTTTGTTTCAACCTTTTGTTAAGTCTCTCACCAAACTGAAGGGCAAAGTTTGAGGCCATTCAGGCAATTTAATATAACCTTTTGAAGATTGCTAGGTTGAAGCTACCTTCATAGTTACTGTCATTTTGATGATAGTCGAAAATCACTGCAACTGAGTAAAGCTTTCAAAGCCACAATGTGCTACAGAGAAATTAAATATTCTGCTGTAACCTAGCTTTACGGTGCAACACATTTACAAAAATTGGAAGAGTAAATAATAATAATAATCCTTGCATTTGACATAGTGCTTTATCGCATCTTCGAGATGTCTCAAAGCACTTCACAGAATATACTGTATAGTGAATTGACTGTATATTTTGTGGGCGAAATGTGGCAGACAATTGCGCACAGCAGTGTCCCACAAACAGTTGTGGATTGAATGCCTATGGATTGAGTGACCAAATTATTATTTTTTTTTCAACAAGTCATTCCCCCAGGTAAGGAAACTTGCCCAATGTTTCGCCCTGCTGGGAATCAAAACCAGGTCCTCTCGCTTGCGAGCCGAGTGCTCTAATCACCGACCTACAGGACTCCGCTAGCTTGTCAAATAATTGTTAAGTGTGCTTTCCGCTTCCTTAAAAAACCCTCCCTGGACCCTTCTCTACTCCTTAACTACCACCCCATCTCCAACTTCCCTTTCCTCTCCAAGGTCCTGGAATGAGTTGTTGCTTCTCAGCTTTGCTCCTTCTTCTCCCGCCACTCCCTTCCCGAACTCCTCCAATCAGGATTCCGTGCCGCCCAAAGCACAGAAACAGCCCTGGTCAAAGTGACAAATGACATTCTGTCCATCTGCGACCAGGGCTCCCTCTGCCTCCTCATCCTCCTTGATCGCTCTGCTGCTTTCGACACCGTCGACCGCTCTATCCTCATCCACAGCCTCTCTCCTCACCTCAACCTCCATGGGGCTGTCCTTGATTGGTTCAGATCATACTTCTCACACCACCTGCAGTTACTGCCCTCAAACGGCTTCTTCTCTAGCCCCCGGACTGTCGCGTTCCTCAGGCCTCTGTCCTTAGTCTTCTCCTCTTCAGCATCTATATGCTCCCTTTTGGTGACATCATCCACAGACATGGGGTCAACTTCCACATGTATGCAGATGACACCCAACTCTACCTCTCTGCCTCCACCCTTGACTCCAGGACCACTGCTGTGCTGACAGAATGTCTGTCAGACATCAAGGTCTGGATGAGAGCTAACTTTCTTCAGTTGAACATCAACAAGATTGAGGCTCTCCTGATTGGCTCCCGTCAGCGCCTCCACAACGCAGTCGCTGACAGCATCACCATCCATGGTTGCACACTCCATCGTGCTAAGCCCAGTCTGGAACCTTGGGGTCTTGTTTGACCCTCAACTGTCGTTTCTACCCCACATCTGCGCCATGACCCGCTCTGCCTTCCCACACCTCCACAATGTCACCCGGCTCCGATACTGTCTCACACCGCAGGTCGCTGAAACCCTCATACACGCCTTCATTACATCGAGGCTTGACTATGCAAACTCATTGCTTGTCGGCCTCCCCAACTCCTCTCTCCACAGGCTGCAGATCATCCAGAACTCTGGAGCCGGTGTCCTCTCCCGCACCAGGCTCCGCGACGCGATCACCCCCATCCTTGCCCAACTCCACTGGCTTCCCATCACACAGAGGATACAGTTCAATATCCTGGTCCTCACTTTCAAAACCCTCCACAGTCTTGCTCCCCCCTCCTCTGCGACCTCCTAACCCCCTACCACCTTGTTCGCTCGCTCTGCTCAGAGGGCTCTCCGGCCTGCTTCACATCCCCCGCCTTGCTCGGCGCACTATCAGCGGGTGGGCCTTCCACCACTCTGTCTCCACCCTCTGGAACTCCATCCCGCAGTCCTTCCATCTCGCCCCCTCCCTCACCACCTTCAAGACCCACCTCAAAAGACTCCTCTTCGACTGCGCTTTCGATCTCCCTGCTTACCCCCCTGTCCTCAACCCTCCCCCACCCGAACCCCCAGCTCGGGTCCGTAACTCTGTCTGTCCAGAGGCATGTGGAGTAAGAAAACTTGCCCAACTTACACGCTGCCTGGTAATCAAACCCAGTGAGGTGAGTGCTCTAACCGCTAAGCTGCAGGACTCCAATAGACCCACACATAAAATTGCTTTTTCATAGCTGTTGGTGGACATTGCTGTGTGCAAATTGGCTGTCACATTTGCGTACAAATATTCAGATTCTGTGAAGCAACCTGAGAAGTTTTGAGTTGTGCTATATCAATTGTAAGGATTAGTCGATTCCAGAAGCTTGCAAATATGAACACTTTTCATCAGATTTCCCCCCCACCCCTGCTGTCGACAAATAGATGAAAGAGCTATTCCAAGTTCAACAACAACAAAATTGCATTTGTATAGCGCTTTCACGTCGGGAGGACGTCCCAATGTACTGGTGTGCAATGTATACCAGTGTTTCCTCATTAGTATCTGAACTTTGTGATCAACTTACCAATAATTGTGCAACATTAAAATCTTTCAATGGGTTAATAAATTAACAGATGTTTACGGATAGCAGTTAACAATACTAAACAAAATGCATATTAAGGAGGAACATTAGAGCATCATATTTTCAGGTTTTTATTAAAGAACAATAAATTCTCATAAATGTCAAAATATCAATGATGTTATATAAACGTGAACAAAAGATTGCAGAAATGTCAGTCTGTCTGACTTCTGGAATCACTGAAGACGATTTTCCAGTTTTAGCGACAGTGGTAGACTTTACTTCTATAATAACTTAACCCATCCATTCAGCTTCAGGCAAAACATCACCCGAGTTTACCTTAAGACACAATCTGTTTACAGAAAAAGAAAGAGAATGTGTAAACGAGAGAAATAGATGCATGACACAAAAAATTCTGCGCTGAAATTGGCTGCTGCATTCACCTACAAAATACAGTCACTACACTTTACAGTAAATGCTATAAAGCCCTTTGAGACATCCTAATTATTGTGGGCGTTTTACCCACAAATATACAGTCAATTCACTTTACAGTATATTCTGTGAAGCTTTGAGACATCTCGAAGACGTGAAAAGTGCTATATCAAATGCAAGGATTATTGTATACTAGTCATGAAAAAGTCAACTTTTAAACAAAAGAATAAATAATGCTGTTAGAGGAAAATAATTATCCTTATATTTGATAAGAACATCTTTCACGTGAGAAGAATGTCTCAATGAACTTCACAGGATATACTGTAAAGTATGGTGACTATATTTGTAGGCAAACACAGCAGCCATTTTATACACCCCCATGTTCCACAAACAACCACAAAGAAAATGTTGTATATTTTTAATCTGGAGGATTGTTGATCTAGGACACTAGGAGAAACTACCTTTTCTTTTACAACTGAACAATGGGATCTTTAACATCCACCCAAGCATGCATATGGGACCTTGGTTTAACATCAACCAAAGCGTGGCACCTCTTGGCGATCTCAACTAATGTTTGCATTTCAACATGATTAGCAGATGGGTTTTCCCAGTTTGCAAAGACATCCGGTCGAGTGAAACCAGCCTGGGCTAAGGAGCGTGCAACCCAAGTCTGCTCAAAGTTTTCTGATTTGAGGTTAATGAAAACCAAAAATGCTACAATCAGTGTGTTTTGGATAAAAGGGAAGAGAAACTTTGGTTGGTATAAACAGGAAGAACTGACTGTGAAATGTTGTGCAGTAATATATGAAGTAATTGAAACATGGGGGTTTACATTTTGAAGGCAGGAGCCAACATGAATTATTCATCTTTGCCCTCTTTACTAAAGAACACATTTTAAAAGCACAATTTTAATTAATTTGTTTCCTGCATAAACCGCCCTCGTAGTTTAGCTTCTTCCATTTTATCCTCTATAAAGTACTTAAGCAAAAACTCTGTTACTTGTCGTGTCCCATCTGGGTCCCCAATTTGTTGGGATTTCCGAACCCTGAGTTCGAAATATGACCCAACTATCTAAAGTGGTGTAACAAAGTTTTATTGAACAATTAATCAAATATAAGTATTTACAGAATCAAAGCATACTACCTGTTCCAATGACTCTAGGCAACAACCAACTGACCTCTATCCTTGTCTTTCCTCTGGCTGCTGCCAACCACTCCTCCTCTTCCACTTTCTTACTGGAGGTAAATTCCCTCACCCCTGTACATATACCTAGATACAGTAGAATCAATATCGATTCCACTCGGAAATGTGCTGATCCTCTACACAACTCCAACTGTTCCAGAGTTACATTTTTCTTTTATGTGTTTCTAATTCCACCTCCTCTTGTCAAAGAGATAGGCCCCATCTTTCACAGGCCGCTAGCGACCTTTGAGCAGGCTCTTTTGGCACGGGAAAATATCTGATAAGGAGAAAGAGATATGGACAATTTCTGGGCAGCCTTCCACAGCCTGCTTGTTTCTCAGCTTTGAGATAGGTAGGTATTGAGACTGTAGCCGTTTAATCAGAAGCTGACCTCAACTGGTCCAGCAAAGCTACTTTTAACCATTTAACTATCAAACCTTCGGGAACATCCGGTTGCAGTTTGAAATATACCAATGTATCCCGAGGTGACAGTCAATATATTTCAACAGAGCTATCGGGGCTATCGGTCGAGATCAGCTTAATTGCCTACAGTCAAAGTTATCTCATCTCATCCAAAACAGCTCTTTGAAATTGTTGACATTGTTGCTTTCCCTAACTAGACTATGTGAGTTCAAGATCTCACAAGCTTCTGACTTGAAGGTGAGAGTGCTACCAACTGAAGGTTATGGGAAAATATGGATATGGACCAGGTACAGGTATATATGACTCACATATCGTATTTATGCAGCACCATATGGAACAAGAAGAAAGAATGATTTGAGATTCTTGATTATATTCAAGGATGATATTGCTGATTTGCAAATGTGTTACAAATTGTCACAGCAATCAGATATCACAATGGATATTATACTGACATTGTGGATCAGGCTGGCTCAGTTTGTACCACTCGCACCTCTGGGTCTTAAGGTTGTGAGTTGAATCCCCACGTTGGGTCGTGGAAGGCATAAAGTCTGACATTCAGTGTAGTGCTGAGACGTTAAACTGAGGTCCGTCTGCCTATTCAGGTGGATGTTAAAGATCCTCTGGCATTATTCGATCAGAGAAGGAAGTTTCTCTTGGTGTGCTAACCAACATACCCCCAAATAAAATTGGACACATACTCCATGGCTGTTAGTAAGGCATCGCTGTGCACAGGCTGCTCTGTTTGCGTACAAGATACACACAATCACATAACTTTAATGTGAAACACTTTGAGACTTGTGATCAGGTGTTATATCAAATGCAAGGATTATTGTTGTCTATTATTATTATTATTAATCCCAATGCTTAATGTAAATAAGATTGCATTGAGTGAAGCATTAAAACGGAAAGCTGCCAAACATTTACTATTGGAGTATGCACAAGTGACAAGGGCCTTTTCTAACATACTGTTGCCTTCTTAACCACAAACAATCTGGGCAGTCCGCACTGCCAAAGGAAATTGCATCCGTTAAAAATTCCACGGTAAACACTTAGCTGCTTTACAGTTAAAGTCAGCTCATCTCATCAAAACTGTTCATTGAAATTGTTGACTTCTCTAACTAACTTAAAGACCTTTCTCTTTGACCTTATCTATGGTCATCTCCCCTCTTTCCTCGATTCCTGCCAACCAACTTCGCGCACACCTTTCCTCCCACTTCCTCTTCAAACCCCTCCAGTCCGGTTTCCGCCCTGCCCACAGTACAGAGACTGCGCTTGTGAAAGTCACAAACGACGTCCTCTCTATCTGTGACCAGGGCTCCCTCTGCCTCCTTGTCCTCCTGGACCTCTCCGCCGCGTTCGACACAGTCGATCATGCCATCCTCCTCCACCGCCTTTCCTCCGTCATCTACCTCAGTGGGCCCGCACTCGCCTGGTTCAAGTCCTACATCACAAACCGCAAGCAGTACATCTGCACAAATGGCTTCTCCTCCCGCTCTCACCCGGTCACCTGCGGGGTACCCCAAGGATCCATCCTTGGCCCCCTCCTCTTTCTGATCTACATGCTCCCTCTTGGGGATGTCATCCGCAGACATGGGGTACATTTCCACATGTATGCGGACGACACCCAACTCTATTTTTCCACCTCCCTTTGCGACCCCCAGTCCCCTGATGTTCTGTCAGCCTGCCTGTCAGATCTCAGGGGCTGGATGAGCGCAAACTTCCTTTGGTTGAATGTTGACAAGCCGGAAGCCATACTCTTTGGCTTTCATCAACGTCTAAAATCTCACAGCTCTCACCTCCTCCACCTACCCTACCTCCCCCTAAAACTCTCCGAACCCGTATGCAACTTAAGCGTCAAGTTCGACCCCCAATTATCCTTCCTCCCCCACATCCGGTCCCTCACCAGCACCGCTCTCTTCCACCTTCGACACATCGCCCGTCTCTGCCAATACCTCTCCCCAAAAGCCACTGAAACCCTGGTCCATACCTTTGTCACCTCTCGACTGGACTACTCTAATGCCCTCCTCGCCGGTCTCCCATCCACTACCATCCATAAAATCCAAATCATTCAAAACTCTGCCGCCTGCAATCTCACCTGCACGAAACTCCGTTCCCCGATAACCCCAGTCCTCACCAGACTGCACTGGCTGCCTATCCCAGAGAGGATCGATTTCAAGATCCTCATCCTTTTATTCATGTCCCTGCACTCCTTTGCATCCCCCCTACCTCTCTGACCTCCTCTTCCTCAAAACAGTACCCATTGCCTTTGTTCCTCCGGGTCTGGCCTCTTCGTCGTCCCCCAAGTCCTCTGCTCCACCCTCGGTGGCTGTGCCTTCAGCCACTATGGCCGAGGCTCTGGAACTGCCTTCCTCACTCCCTTCGCCTCGTTCCCTTCCTTCCTATTTTCAGGTCTCTGCTGAAGACCTTTCTTTTTGACCGCGCCTTTGGTCACCTTCCTTCCCCTCCCCCTGGCTCGGTCCCGGGATCCGTTACTGTGAAGCGCTTTGAGACGCCGTCCGACGTGGAGGACGCTATATAAATCGAAGTTGTTGTTGTTGTTGATTGGGCGATTACTATGCAAAAGTGTCTCCAAAACATTCCAAGATACCACCTCACTTGAAGGATATTATATAAATGCAAGTTGTGGTTGTGAATGGGTTTGGGTATGCTGCACCAATTCTCACTTGCTAGATGGTTCTACGGACGATGTGAATGCAACTGATATGGCAGGAAAACCAAAACTAAATGACATTAGTTATTTGAATACTTGTCTATCGGAATTTCAACCAATAAACTGGAAACAAGTAAATGTGGATGTTTTATTCCAAGAGAGTTGAAAAAGGTACATCTGTCAACTATAGACACATTGGTCTCAACTTGATCAGTGGAAAATGCATTGAAGCACACTGGACGATTATGTAGTCCAACAAATGACAGTATGATAGGAGGATAAACCAGGTCACTGCCTTTTATAGTTATTGGTGATCAAAAACCAAGTTAAAGGGAGCTAACAAGGGTTGGACTCCAATCACGCTTGATTAGAGTTTGTGATAATTGGGCACCAGCTCTTATGGATAATTGAGTGCCAGTATAAAGCTGCGGGCTTGGGCGTGTGAGAGGAAAGTCTGGTGAAGATGGGTGTGCAGAAGTAGAGTTCCCTTCTTAAAGTAAACCTTTTGTTTGGGGGTGTGACCCACACCCTCCTACAGACAGCCATGAGAGCTTGGAGTCCAGATGATTGTATTCTGTTCTTGAGCAAACCTCTTGGTATTGGGTTTGGAAGACAAAAGGATCATTATGTTGGTAAGTAAACAAACATATTATTTCCTTCCATTCAAATAATAGTCCCTTCCTGGATTGTTTTGTGCCCATGTGAAGTAGCTTACATTTTTCCACGTTGTCTAATGACACTCCTTATACTACCACTCTCTGGGTTCTTCTGGTCAACCAGTTGCATATACATTGTAATACTTTTCCACTGATTTCTGCTTTCTTTACTTTCAGTTTAATCCTCTCAAGAGGAACTGTATCAAAGGGCATACTGAAATCCAAATATACAACATCCACAGCCTTATCAAGTTCCTTTGTCATGCTGTCAAAGCAAATGAGTAAATTTAGATTGGCTAAGCCTCCCCTTCATGAACCCATATTGGCTATCATTTATAACTTGATTTCTGTCGAAATGCTCTATGATTTTATCCTTAAGAGTCTCCAAAATTTTACCCACAATGGACATCAAACTTACTGGACATCAAATTTACTTTCTAACACTATAAACTTTTGTTTGCTGTTAACTCATCTTCCCAATCAAGTATTCAGCAGCGTGCAGTGTTGCTCTACAAATCAGGTATCTGAACCTTGGGAATCTATCGTGTTGACTTTCTATTAAACTGAATCCCACTCGATGGGAAGTGACTGTGAATGAATTTGTACCATTATAATCTTAAACGGATCTTTGGCTAGGCCTATGATGTGAGAGAGTTGGAACATTTTTTGAAATGTGCCTCTTTATAGAAAGTGGGTATGGATCATGGTACAGATAGGACTCGTATACAGCATTTGTGCAGCACCGTATGGAACAAGAAGTAAGAATGATTTGAGATCCTTGATTGTATTCATGAATGATATTGCTGATTCTTAAATGTGTTATAAATTGTCACTGAAATCGGATAACACAATGGATGTCTTACATTAACATTGTGCATCAGATTGGCTCAGTTGGTCCCACTTGCAACTCTGGGTCTTAAAGATGTGAGTTGAATCCCCACGTTGGGTGGTGGACGTTATGGAGTCTGACATTCAGTATAGTGCTGCTGGTGTCGTCCTTTGTATGAGATGTTAAACTGCTCTTTGATTTTATCCTTAATAAGATTTTCCATAATTATACCGACAATGGATGTCAAATTTTGTGGTCTTTTCTGGGTCAGTATTATTGCCTTACTTAAAAATAGGAGTAACATCTCCCATTCTCCAGTCCCCTGACATGCTCCAGTGTTCAGTGATTTGTACCAGCATTTCAGCAACTTGGTCCCTTAAGGATCCTTGGATGCAATGTATCTGGCCTCTGACGTTTAAAAACTAAAGTTGTATAGCTGTTTGGCAACCGTGCTGGTAGTGATCTGAATGGCATTGCAACATTCCTCTGTGGCATCCTTGAGTTCTCTTTCCAGATCAGATGGGTTCAGTAAAAACTGAAACAAACAACTTATTTAGCACAATTGCAGCCTGTGCAGTATTATTTGTAACGAACGACCTCTCACCATCCAGCTTGAGTGGCCATATTCCGTATCTCGGCGCGTATCTTGGCGCGCCCGAGATCTCGCATTTTGCTGTTATTGTTTATAGTTTTAGTATTTGATCACACAAAGTTTACTGCTGCTGCCATTGTCATTTCGTTGACATTTTCGATGAAGAAGGCCCTTTGGCCTATTTGATATCATCCCATTATAGCATCAAGCTGTTTTTTAAAGTAGTCCAGTGTCCAGGCGCCTCCGACAGAGCGCTGCACTTGATGGTCAGCCTCGTTTTGGTTGATAATAATAATACTAATCCTTGCATTTGATATAGCCCCTTATCACATCTTTGAGATGTCTCAAAGCGCTTCATAGAAAATACTGTAAAATAAATTGACTGTAAAATTGTGGGCAGCTAATTGCACACAGCAGTATCCCACAAACAGTTGCGGATTGAGTGACCACATTATTATTATTATTCTAGCGGACCGTAGCGGAGATGTGAGAGAGATAACACAAAAAAAAAATTCTCAAAAAGTTGCTGAAGCAAATTAACAGTAAAAAAATAACCAGAGGGACAATTTTGTTACCTCGGATGCCAGTGTCTCTTCATGTCCAAATGACATTGTAGATAAATGTCCCAAATCCATACCAGTCATTGTAAAAATCCCTTACTCAGATTAAATTGGCCCTGAAGTTAATAGTGTAACTTTGAGCAAATAGTTCTGGACTCAACTGTTCTATTTAAGCCTCATTTAGCATCACCATTTTAATGAGATTTGATAGATTCTCTTTTCTCTCCACTTGTGCCCACTCCCTGTGTTCCCGAATTCAGATTGACCCTGATGTGAAATGAGACTGCAGAAAGTCTGCTCGCCAATCAGCCAGGGGGTGTGTTACTTTCAGGGGCTGAAGAGTGACTTGCCAGAACAGACCAACAGACCTGTCTCTCTTCCTCTGCCCTGAAATGGTGGCGGTGAAAATTGCAAAGTGTGAAGTGATAAGTAGCACTGATGTGGTCGAGACTCATCTCTCCTCTGCTCTGCTTCTCTCTGTACAATAATGTCAAGTGCCACAGCAAGTCTCAGTTTGAGTTACAAAAACAATAATAACAATAATGATAATTCTTGCATTTGACATAGCTAACTTTTATGTCGGGTGGATGTCCATAGGTTATACTGTATATTTGTCTACAAAATAGTCAGCCACTGCGCTTTACAATATATCCTGTGAAGTATTTCACCCTTTAAAAGTCATGTACCTTTTCTTCAGGGCCAGTCTGCTTTCTTGCAGACTATCAGCAAACTGTGTTTGAGTCGCGGATATTGGACTCACTTAAGAGGCAGCTTTGATGCTGGAATGAGAAAGTGCTAGAGATGGGTATTCTGGTAGGAGGAGATCAAATAGGAATGAAAGAAGCATCAGCATGGCTGGTAGATATAATACATAACACCGTTGGGTGACCCTGTAAACCAATGCAGGTTGACGCAGTCTGTGCACAGTTCCTTTCGTGCGAAGGTTAAAAGGGGTCATGGGTTGTGTTGTCAACGCTCCTTCATCTGCAATGATGCCTTCCACATGTTACATTTCCTGACCATAATTTGGTCACGTCGTGTGAACCCAAATGTTTTGATTTTAAACGTCATTAACATTCTCCAATGCCTCTCCCAAGGCAAAGGTCCATTGTTAAAATGAACAAGTTACAGCATCCTCGCTTCAGTTTCTAATACATTTATCAAGATTAAAAGTGAGACAGGAAGAGTTCAACTCAAGCTGGAGAAGAGATGGACATGTTTGATGGGTCAAATAACTTCTCATTCACGTTGCGCTACAGGAACTCTTGATAAATAGTAATAATACAGTACTTGCATTTGATACATTGCCTTTCATTGTCAAGAGGATGTTTCGCAGGCTAAACTATAAAGTGAAGTGACTGTATTTTGTGGGCAGCCAATTTGTGCACAGCAAGGTCCCACAAACAGCCACAATGTGAATTATTGATTTTTGGCGGAGAATGTTGGCCAGGACACCATGAAAATCCCCCTTCTGTTTTCCAATAGTACCAGGGGATCTTTAAAGCCCACCTGAACCGGCACAGACAGAACCTCAGTTTAATATCTCATCTGAAGAACAACGCCTGCAAAATACAGACTTTACAGTAAGTGCTGTGAAGTGCTTTGAGTTGTTCTCCTGATGTGAGAGGCATTGTATCAATGCAAAGATGATTAGGTATGTCTTTATGTGCATCTGACAGAACTGTCAAGTGCTTTGGGACATTATCTTGGTGTGAAATAAGTGTTAATTGTTAATAAGATTGTGTGTGTGTGCGCCTACATGTTTTGAAGCCACTACAACCCAATCCTAGAAATATATTCATTGAAAATATATTACTGAGAATGTAGTCCCACAGATCATGGGCTATTGGAATGAATACAGAATTCAGTACAAAAAACAATGAAAAATAAATGCTTGCTCCTTTTCTTCCTTCCCAAAGGAACAAACTCTTAATTTGCACAGACTCCAGATTCGCCTTTGGAAGGCTGACAAAATGCATCATAGCATAAGGTGGCTAACAGATTGAAGTTTCGTTCAATCAACAAGGATATGGAGTCATAATCCCAACTAGACTGCTGACAACACACTTATATTTCTGTTATGAAAAAGGAAGACCTTTCCTTGCTCAAGTGAGGGACGTCGATGAACACTTGACTAGATATCCAGTGCGGGGGGTGGGGGGGTACGACAGCAGCCAAATGTTATTGAGTTACAGATCAGCGAAGAAAATAGTGGAGCAGGTTTGACGGTCTGAATGGCCTTCTCCTGTTCCTCACACAGATTCTCAATGTAAAACTAATTAAGGATTTTCTTTTTCGATTCATCACTTTGTCAAGTTGCAGAGCTTTACAAAATCGATGCTGCTCTTAACAGAACGCATTCACATCAATTCACTCTGTGAACAAATGTTTTTTGTCTGTGCACGTCTTGTTAGCACATTTGGGGCATATGCCCGCCCCTCCCGCCCCCCACACACACATTATTCAGTGAAATGGAAATCATTGGAGAAGAAAGTTGACATTTTTCACACTGTTGATAAGGCATTTAGGAAAGAGCGCAGGAGAGTGAGATGGTGAAGACCGTAGAGAGTATCTAACAAATACCGATTACCTCCAGGAGATGCAAGGGAGGTAGGTATAGGTTGACGATTCAAATTCTACCGATTGAACCATGTGTCAACTGGCTCAGTTGGTTGCACTCTTGCCTTTGATTCAGAAGATTGTGGGTTCAAGCCCCACACGAAACAACAACAAATTACGTTTGTATAACCATGTACTAGGAGACCGCTGGATCGTCGGTTGGTGTTACGTTAAGCCGAGATCCCATCTGCCTGTTCAGGTGGAAGTTCGAGAACCCGTTGAGCGATTCGAAAAGAGAAGGGAGTTTCTCTCCGAGGTCCAGACCAACAATCCACCAGATAACATTTGATCATTCACTTCACGCCTATTATAATACAATATTCTAGGATATTGCTGTGTACAAAACAGCTGCTGTGTTCATCTCACAAATTCCCAGTCAATGAAATCCACAGTAAATGCCAGTGTCTTGACAATGTGATAAGGTGCAAGGATTATTTATCTTGATATGTAAGGACACCTTTGAAGTAGGTCTGTTCATGAACATTGCACAGTTCTGAAGCTGAAGTCTTGCATTGCTTCTCACACAGCTTTAATGATCTATTTGAGCTTTTTTTCTGGGCTGTAATCACACACACTCATATACACACTTTCACACATGCTCATGTACGCTCATGCAAACACATTCACACACAATCACGTACACACTTTCACAAATATACTCACACACCCACTCACGTTCTCACACTCACGCATTTATTCACACACATATACTACGCACACACATATATTCATTCACATACTCATATTCTCATTCGCCCACCAAATATAGTCACTACCCTTTACTGTATATTCTGTGAAGAGCTTTGAGACATCTCGAAGACGTGATAAGGTGCTACATCAAATGCGAGGATTATTTTATTATACATACATTCACTTTCTCACACAGACACACACACACATATGCATTCCTATAGACACTCAATCACATGCACACAGACACATTTTCATTTTAAAAGAACCTTGTTTGGCCTTGGCTGAACCTCAGTTGCAGTCTTCCCTGTATTTATTTTGTAGATGCGTGTGGAAAGTCAGGGTAATTCTAAGATTGGTGTTTGTCCATCCACTGCACCACAAGGTTTTCCAGCTGTGTATACTAGCGCTGCAGAATCAATAACCCCCCACACGGAGACAAAGCTCACATTCTTTCTGGAAGAATAACAATGTCAGGAGTCCTCTTTGAATTCACACATTCAATTATTTCTTACACTTTGTGGTCGAATACTGACAGTATGAGAGGAAAGCTGATCTGTCATGTTTTAGCTGCAAGGCATGCCACAGAGAAGAAATTACATAGCCTCAAAGTAGCCTGGCATAAGCACTAGGGAATGAACTCTGAACCAAACCCCTGAAGAGAGTTTCAACTGACTTTCACAGTTAACTTCAGAGTCGAAAAATCATGGATTCAAAGGCTCACTTCAGGACTAGGAACTCATATAGTCTTGGCTCAGTGTTGGAGAGCACTGCATTGTCAGAGGTGCCATTCTTTGGATGAGACATTAAACTGAGGTCCCGCCTGCCTGTTCAGGTGAATGTTATACAGTATGTGATGGCATTTGAAAAGAGGTCTCCCCTGATGCCCTGGCCAACAATCTTCCAGATAAATTAAGCGTTCACTTCACGGTTGTTTGCAAACACCTTGCTGTGTTTTAACCTACGAATACACAGTCGCTGCACTTGATAACAAATTTCCCAAAGCACTATTCAACATATAGGCGATATATAAGGATTATTAGTATTATCTTTCTTGTTTGTATCTGGATTCTGCTAGCTTGTGGGAGGATTCTCTGGTCTTGGTGTGACAGACATATCTTTTGACTGCATCTCTTTAGTTTGTTGTGAGTTTATTAATCGCAGAGGATATCAGGCACCATCATGTTTCGCTTTACAAACTCTGTGTTCATTTTTTCTCTCTGGAGGTCTTCCTTCTCTATAACTCTTACCCTTGCAGCCTGTTAAAACAAACCCGAGCTCGAACCGTGCTGTTTTGCATCGGAGATGCTTGTTGCACTTCAATCACTAAGGGTTTAATTCAGCAAAACTATACAGGGTAAATTACTTCCATTTGCTTGGGTCAACTTAGCCCTTTCGAGAAAAAAACACCAGCTGGAAGTTTCCAGTACAGGGCACAGCTAAGAGAACAGTAAAACTTAACAGTACTGCACAACAGTAAAGTATAAAGGCTATTACAATAGTATGGGAAGTTTCTTTACTGCTGAATGTTTGATACAAAGGCCCTTAGCGTAGTGGTTAGAGCATTTACCCCGCAAGCGAGAGACCCGAGTTCGATTCATGGGCGGGGCGAAACCTTAAGCAAGTTTTCTTACTCCACACGACTCTGTTTACCTAGCAGTGAGTAAGATCCCAGTTGCTAGACGATTGCTGGATTACTTTTCGCAGGTAATAATCACTCCCCCCTCCAAAAAATAATAATAATTTAGTCACTCAATCCACGACTGTTTGTGGGACACTGCTGTGCGCAATTCACTTTACAGTATATTCTATCAAGCGCTTTGAGACGTCTCAATGACGTGATAAGGTGCTATATCAATTGCAAGAATTCTTATAGGATTATTATTATCATTGAGAGTATAATAGAAATCCAGACATTTCTTAGCTGGTCAAACTCCATCATTACCCCAACTTACTCTCTGAGGTCTCAGGCCTGCCCTAAATGCTCTCTGGAATTAGGAAAGCAAGATGTGTTGATTATCACTGAGAGTATCACTGAGAAACCAAGCCATTTTCTCGGACAGCTACTTAAAACCCCAAGCTGTAAGAATAAGGAGCTAGCACTTAGTTGATTGTAGACACAGACCTGATTCAGAGCGAGTTTTCTTTTAATAAACAATTGGATTAGGGAGAGACAGGCAGGGTGAAGAGTACGGCAACAGCAACTTGCTTTTATGTAGCACCCTTCACGCGGGGCAGCATCTCAAAGCGCTTAACAGTGGTAGAGCAATGACGCTGAGCCAGGGTGAGTGAGGAGGCGACCGTGAGTACGGTCAAAGAGGAAGGTCTTCGCTCGTGATCTAAAAGAGAAGGAGGGAGCAAAGCGAAAGGATTGGGAAAGAGTTTTGAAGCTTCGAGGCATAGAAGACAGACTTTGCTCTCACGATGCTGCCATTGAAATATCTCTGAATCTGTTCACTGGAACAAAAATCACACAGAAGAGCAAAATGCCTTTTATGAAACTGAACGCTAAGGACAAATAATTTGTCAAACTAAATAGGGAAGAGGAGGCAGTGGAATAGAATTTTGAATTAGCTGTTTTAATTAAATTGAACTTAAATGTACTGAGCAGCCTTGAGGAGCATGAGATAAGAGTGAGAGTGTTAAGCATTAATGATTTGATGCTGAATTTCAATAATGCTGGTGTTTGATGAAAAGACTGCTAGTTGCATTGTCAGTTACAATAAGATCATAAGACTTCGGAATAGGCCATTCGGCCCCTCGAGCCTGCCCCACCATTTAATAAGATCATGGCTGATCTTCTAACCTAATTCCATTTACCTGCCCTATCCCTTAATCCCTCTAACCTTTAGAAATGTATCTGGAAGAACATCCTTAACCACTGTTGTATGCCTTACACTGGGAATTACCCTTATAAAGATGTAGTGAAAAGATCACAGCTTTTATGGTTTAGCCTAAAATAATCCGTTACAGTGCCTTTATTACGGTTTCACATAAAGTGTACAAAATACCTTCCTCTTGGTGTAAATCTAAAGTCACCTTTACGACTCACGTCCTCTCAGTACTCAGATCCCTCTAAGCTTATTGCTGTCGTGGTGGGAAGCTAATTGAAATTATTCTAATTTGCTGCTCAGATAAGCAGAAACCTCTTGACCTCTTTAATAAACCAATCCCTTGCATTGGTTTGCAAGGAACCTGGGGAAATGGTGTGGCTTACACTCCAACTAATGGGAATGGATTGCATAGAGAGTTTATTTTCCACACACAGCATTCTCATCAATTGAGGATTGAGTAAACTGACTGACAGCACAACTTGCAGTTAATGCTGGGGGAATGGAGCACTTTCTATGTGGAGTTTCTAGTTTCAGCATCAAAGGAAGGTGTAGCATAGGCTAACGAGTCAGATCTCCACTGAAGCCCCCAACCATAATGTGCTTTAAACATTGTGTGTCAGCCTGGCTCAGTTCGCAGCACTCTCGCCTCTGAGTCAGATGGTTGTGGGTTCAAGTTTCACGTTGGGACTTGGAATCACATAGTCCTAAGCTGACACTTTAAAATGCAGTGTTGGGTGGGGGAAGATGTTGCATTGTTGGAGGTGCCATCCTTTCTGATGATATGTTAAACCGTGGTCCCGTCTACCTGTTCAGTGCCTTGGGACGTCCTCCCGATGTGAAAGGCGCCCTATAAATGGAATCTTGTTGTTGTTGTTGTGAATGATTACATAGTGCTTTTCAAGAAGAGAAGGGAGTTTCTCCTGGTATCCTGGCTAACAATCCCCCAATTAAAATTGGTTATTCACCTGAATAAGCAGATGGGAATTTAACTTAACATCTGATTTGAAAAATGGCGTGACAATGTCACTGCGACAACAGCAACAACTTGCACTTATATAGCGCCCTCCACTCAGGGTAGCATCTCAGAACGCTTAACAGTGGCAGAGCCTGACTCCGAGCCAGGGGGAATGGGGAGGTGTCCATAGGTACAGTCAAACAGGAAAATTTTCAGGCGGGATTTGAAAGAGGGAAGAGAGGGGACAAGGCAGAGCGATTGAGGGAGAGTGTTCCAAAGTTTTGGGACTGAAAGCACGACCTCCAATGGTGGGATGGAGGGTGCAAGGGATGAACAGGAGGCCGGCGCCAGTCGAGCAGAGGCGCTGGGTGGTGGATTGGGGAGTGAGGAGGTCGGAGAAGTAGGGAGGTGCCAGGGAGTGAACGGATTTGAACATGAGTGAGAGGATCTTGAAGTCGATCAGTTCAGTGATGGGGAGCCAGTGGTACCTGGCCAGAACTAATGAGATGTGGTTACAGAGTTTACAGAGTCCGGGTCAGTATGCGGGCAGGAGAGTTCTGAATGAGCTGGATCTTCTGAACGGCGGAGCTGGGGAGACCAGCGAGAAGTGCATTGGAGTAATCCAAGTGGGAGGTGACAAATGCATGCACGAGGGTTTCGGCAGCATTTGGGATAAGGTACGGTCGGAAGCGAGCAATGTGGCTAAGGTAGAAAAAAGCGGTCCTGGTCAGAGACCGGATATGGGGGAGGAAGGACAGTTGGGGATCGAACTGGATGCTTAAGTTGCGCACTGGTTCGGTGAGTCTGAGGGAGAGCCCAAAGAGGTTGAGGAGTTTAGGACACTCCCCATAACACTGTATTGGAGGATATGTAACCTATAGATTTTTGTGAGTTCAAAGTCCTGACGTGGGTGCTCCAGCCCATGATCTTCTGATTCAGAGATGAAAGTGTTGCCAGCTGAGCCAGGCTGTTAGTACTGATTATAGCTTTGTGAATCATACCCATCACTGTAATCCAATAGTCATTTGCTTTGCAGTAATTTAAGGGAACACTGGGTATCTAATTTGATCTCTGTTCATATGAAATCATCGGACTCTTCGCGGGTGGTGAAAAGGTAATTAATCAATGTATTCTTCCACGTTTACGCGGATGATTCATTCACACCCTCAGCGATACTCCGGGATCTCACCATGACCTTGGAAGAGGGAAGTGAAGCTGATAAAGGCAGTGAGACCCTAGCAAGTGGATTCAAACCATTGCCCTCAAATACTGTATATCCAGATCCAGGGGAAAAGGTGCTGGTTCAATAACTCAGGCTATTCCAGCCTAGCTCAGTGTCAGTGCTCTTACCTCTCAATCAACCTCCACCTCTAAGCTGCCCTCTAAGTCACACACGATCCTGAACATAATATCTTTATGTATCAGATGATACTCCAATACAGTGCTGCATCGTTGGAGGTGCCGTCCTTCAGATATGAGACATTAAACCGAGGTGCTGTCTATCTGTCCAGGTGGACGTTAAACATCCTGTAGCACTATTTGAGAAGCGTGTTTCTCCCAATATTTTCCCTAAGTAAAATTAGTCAATCATGCCATGCGTGTTTGTGGAGAAATCCAGGACCTCCCTAGCTGATCAACATTGACAGAGAGTCATCGCAGCAAAGACTGCAAAGTTTATAGAGGAAGGGCACACCATCAGCTTCTCATTATAGCTTGCCATGGGCAATTAACGCTGGCAAAATACCAGCGTCGCCCACATCACGGGAAGGAGGTTTAAAAAAAGATTGAGTCACATTCCCCAGATGTCTCAGAGCATTTGATGGAGCAAATTTTCTTTGCAGTTGGTTTCATCACGACATTATTCCGAGCCAGCACCCTCCTCCTCAAAGCTCCAGGATTTTTCCAGTCAGAGCTTCTGTAAACCAGTCTGTAAAGCTGGCATCCATACTCCACAGTGGCTGAGGAGCTGCTACATCCAGTATTGACCCTTTGAGTGATGTCCCTCCCAAAGTTCATCAGCCATCCTTTGTCATCATTGAACATGTGGCTTAGTCGGCAAAAGTCCTTCCCTTCTTGTAATAATATTAATAATAATCTTTACATTTGGTATAGCGCCTTTCACATCAGGACATCACAAAGCATTTTCCACGTTATAACAACAATAAATTACATTTGTATAGCGGCTTTCATGTCAGGAGGATGTCCCAAGGCGCTGGACAGTCACCCAAGCTGGTGGTTGAGATCAGGAGGGGTGGAGGGCGGGAAGGATAGGAGTGGGAGGGTGACCGAAGGCACGGTTGAAAAGGAGGGTCTTGAGATGAGTCTAGAAGGAGGCAAAGGGAGGGGGCAAGGTGGAGGGACTCTGGGATGGAGTTCCAGAGGTATATATTACAAAGTGCAGTGACTGTGTGTTTTATAGGTGAACCTGGCAGCCAATATGCACATAGGAATGTCTCACAAAAAGTTATGAAGGTCAGGATAACGGGAGAAACTCCTCGTCTTTTCAACTAATGCCAGGAGATCTTTAATGTCTACCTGAACAGGCAGAGAAAGGACCTTGGTTTAATGTATCATCCGAAAGACGACTCCTCTGCCAATGCAGGGGGTCCTCGGTTCTGCATAGAATGTAAACGTAGATAAGCGACGGCCAACCTGTGGCCCGTGGGCCGGATGTGGCCCACAGGGCGGTCAAGTAGCAGTCCCCCGAACATTCACACAAGTTTAGGTAAATCCGTGTTCGATCGGTGGTGGTTTTTCATTTGTTTCTTGATTGAATATCTCTTGATTTACGCCATAAATCAATAAATATTTATTCAAGAAAATGTATTCTGTCGGCCAGCCGTCAAGGTTGGCCACCACTGGCTTAGGCTAGAACCCACAACTTTCTGACTCAGAGCAGAGAGTTCGATCAACTGAGCCAGACTCACATCTGGTGTAAGGAACACAGATACAAGGCTGTTATTAAATCTCAGGTTCTAATGATCGTACAGATGCCACAAGCTTCACTCTTGCTATTTATGACAACATTGGGACCTTCGCTTGAGTTGCTGTTTTGTATTTCACAGTCAATCGTCTGTTATCCTAAATGCATTTTTAGATAGTGACTCTTGAGTGCCATTGAGAAATGGCTTGATTACTGCACGCCGTTACGTAATGTACTTTTAAGCATCCATTCATCTCAAATGATCCATATAACTTCTGTCTCTGTGAACATTTTGTGATGATGTTGGATCATTATTCTGCTCTACTTTTGCCTCATTTATCTGATTGCTCTCTCTAGCCCTTTCTTTTCTTTACTGAATTCTGGCACAAAGTGTCTATTGTAAACTTTGTCTGTTCGTTCCACTGTTTTCTGCTCAGTTTTTGGTTATACAATCACGAGGAGGATAGCATTGGGACAAATTATTTGGAATTACATTGCATTGCTGCAGGATTCTGAAGAGACAACTAGGAAAGGGTTGCAAAGGTAACTTTTTTTTAATGGGGAAAATAAATTTTAAGTTTTTAACTGATTAATAATAATCATTGCATTTGATATAGCGCTTTTCGTGTTGGGAAGACACCCCAAAGCACTTCACAGAACACTGTAAAGTGAATTGACTGTATATTTGTGGGCGAACACGGCAGCCAATTGCACACAGCAATGTCCCACAAACAGCCGTAGATTGAAAATGACCAATTTATTATTTTTGGTTTTGGAGGGATTATTATTAGGCGTGTGGAGTAAGGAAACTTGCCCAGGGTTTCGCCCTGACCTGCCTGGAATTGAACTCTGGTCTCTCGCTGGCAAAGCGAGTGCTCTAACCGCTGAGCTACAGGACTCCACATTCAAGTGCTCATGGGCATTTACTGCAAAAACTACGTACATTCATGTTGCTATGGCATTCTTCATGGCTCTGTTGCTAAGCTCTTAACAGCAGCAGTAATTGTCATTGAATGCTCATGGGAAGACATAAACCAAATTGAATGCTCTAACTTGGTTAAACTCATGGTACAGTTAATTAGGGTTCAAAATAAATTGTTGAATTCTGCAACCATTATTCAACAATCTACCCGAAACAGTTACTAAAAACCCCTGTTCTGGAAAGCAAATTAATAATAATAAAATTATATTGCTTTTCATATACAACACCAAAAACAACTTGCAGCTATATCATGCCCTTCATGTGGGGTAGTGTCCTGAATGTAATCATGACTCAAAACTGATTTTGGATGTGGTTGGCTGATTGATGTCCATGATCACTTCTGTGAACATCTAAGATGTATCAGCGACATAATAGGTATTTGGTGATTGCCTTTACTGAAACAAATAGGGCACAACTGATGAAAACCCACACTCCCAATCTTAATTTTAATTGATCACACAAGTTATAGATTTTTTTTGAGCAAATCCAAATCTCTGAAAGGAATAGCCATCAAGCCCAATCAATAAAAGGAACTCAATCCTGAAAGATACCTTTCCACCTATCTACCTCTCTCTCTCCAATTTCAGTATGCAATTTTGAAGTACTATACAAAAAATACAATACAAAATTACATTTGTAAAGCGCCTTTCACGGCGGGAGGATGACCCACTGTGAAATAGTCAAAGCAATAAAAAGACTCATGTTACAGCCGATTCTGTCATTTACTCAGCTACAGAGCAGCAAAGTGTGTGCAACACAAATTAAATTGGGTTCAGAATTCAAATGAATATTTTATCTTTGTACAGAATGCATAGGCTCACTAAACTGCTACAAAACACAATAAATAACTCACAGGCTACACCTGTAAATTACTTTGACTCCCAGAACAATGGAAAATGTTGTACTGGAATTTGAACCCAATTTAGTCTACCAACAAATTGCCCTGTCAATTGTTGAGTTGCGCATTGGCCTTTTAGCTCCGAGACCTGGGATTGAATGCAGCTGGGATTGATGGGATGAATGTCTTCTTTCATTGCTTCATGTGAGGCTAGTACATGATATGAGTCTGAGTAGTATTAAAAGAAATTCCAGTTGGCAGGGGGGGTGGAGGGGGCAATAGCACTGGGATGACTAATCAGGGTAATCAAAGTAGCACACTGAGATCAGATTGTAAGTGGTGCTTTTCGGAGGTTGGGGTTAAAGATAGTGGAAAGGGGAGTGTTTTATCTGACCCATTGATAATTGATGCATCTGCTCGATTTCGTAGATGGCAAAGTATTCTATTCAAGAAAGGATTTAAAAATATATACCTGGTGAATCAGAAGTCCTTAGTCATAGAGTTTTTAATTTTTTTTTAAAACAACATTGGTAAGGAGTGTAGAGAGCAATTACAGGAGATATTTTTCAAGGTATCCGTGAAGATTTTTGTCCCCAAATTGATAAGTGAAACTATATGGCATGCAGTTTGAACATCTCATATAGACTTATGAGTAAGTGCACATACACTGATTCTCCCTGTACATACACAGTTCTCCCTCTGCCACTTAAGAATAGCAACATTTATAACCAGTGAGACAAGCCTTCCTATCCTGGGCAGCTCAGCTGGCAGAGGATAAGGTGTGAGGTTAGAAGGTTGTTTGTTTGTATTCAGGTGAGTCAGTGTGGCTCAGCACCAAGTCTACCACAAGTAAAATGTCTAAAAATATGCACAGGCAGGTTCCCTGAGGTTATTATTATTAATAATAATCCTTGCATTTGATTCAGCGCCTTTCACAGCGGGAGGACATCGAAAAGTGCTTCGAAGGATATAACAACAACAGGCAACAAATTACATTTGTATGGCGCCTTTCACAGCAGGCGGACATCCCGAGGCGGTGGAGAATGAAAACATGGAAATATACTATAAAGTGGAACTACACTGTAAAGTGCCTACATATTTTATGGTTATATGTGGCAGCCAATTTGCACACAACCATGTCCACAAATAGCCGCGAAGTGAGCAACCAATTTTATTTGGGGGATCGTTGACCAGGACACCTGGAGAAAATCCCTTCTCACTTTTTGAACAATGCCATGGAATTTTTAACTTCCATCTAAACAGACAGACAAGGATTTGGTTTACCATCTCATCCAAAGGACGGCACATCCAACTATGCAACACATCCCCAGCACCCTACTGAGGTATCAGCCCCCATTATATGAGCTCAATGTCCCAACGTGGGATACTCTTCATTTGTGACAATACCACCAAATGAGCCAGATTGATACATTATTCTCTGCTCATCATTAATATTATTATTATTCTCCGTAACATCGCCCGACTCCACCACTACCTCACCCCTCAGGCCGCTGAAACCCTTGTTCATGCCTTCATCACCTCCAGGCTCGACTATGCAAACGCTCTGCTTGTCGGCCTTCCCAATTCCTCCCTCCACAGGCTGCAGATAATCCAGAACTCTGCAGCCCATGTCCTCGCCCGTACCAAACTCCGTGACCCCATTTCCCCCACTCTCGCCCGACTCCATTTGCTCCCTATTCTTCAAAGGATCCAGTTCAAGATCCTGGTCCTCACCTACAAAGCCCTCCATGCCTCTCCCCACACTATCTCTGTGACCTCCTAATCCCTACCAACCTGCCTGTACCCTCCGCTCAGCCGGCTCCGGCCTCCTTCAAATCCCACCTCAAGACCCTCCTCTTTAACCATGCCATCGATCACCCCCTTCCCCTCCCCTCCCTTCTCCCCCCCTGACCCCAGCTCAGGTCTGAAATGCTGTACACTGTCCAGTGCCTTGGGACATCCTCCCGACGTGAAAGGCACTATACAAATGTAATGTTGTTGTTGTTGCTCACTTGCAAAGAATTATCTGCAACTCTGCACAGTTTAGCATCATCATCAACTGGATATTAACATATTCATAAATATCAGATAGACTGGTTACTAAGTGATACAAATATAGGGGATCATTAAGTGACATCTGAAAGTATGGATTGTTAGTCCAAGCATTTCAGCAGCCACAGTGAACATCTGTACATTACTGGGGAGAAATTCCATTCGGGTCTATATTTACTTTATTTATGTAGCATTTCCGAGCATCCAAATATTTTTGCAAATTCTTTAATATAACCTTGATCTTGAAACTAGCCTGTTCTTACAATAGAATGATTTCATAGTTTTAACTCAATTCAACAATTTACTAAATTCCGAAATGCTACATAAATAGAGTAAGTGAAATTTCTTCCCATATCTATCTGAAACCCACTGTTTTTAATAATAATATACCTTGCATTTCATGTAGTGGCTTATCACATCATTGAGACTTCTCAAAGCACTTCACAGGATATTGGTACAGGATACTGTCACGTCACCCATAAAAATCTAGTCACTACGCTTTACTGTATATCCTGCAAAGACACGTCTTGAGACGTCCTCCTGATATGAAACATAAGGATTATTTATGTATCATCATACAATGTAAAGGTTATAACTCTGTGCACTTTGTGGACAAAACATGTGAGTGGTGTTTTAACAGGTGAGTAGCAATACACCAAGGTTGAAATAGTCAAAGTGCATTGCAGCACAGAAAATCTCATCTTCATTATGTTTCATGAAATTCTATGTGAAGCGCCTGGTCAAGAGCTCGTTTCAAAACAGCCTCTACAGTCCTCCAGGGAATCAAACCAAAAATTAATTTGAGTTTCACTTCTGCACACCGAACCTATAAAACTGAGGCTGTCTGTGAGTGTTTCTTCCTCTCCTCTTTAGCTGTTTCCAAAAGCATGCTGCAGCGAGAGAGCACACTCATTAAGCCTCCCACATCTTAACCAAATGTTCTGCTTTCACTGCAAGACTCGCCTGTCAACTGGTCTTACTCCAGAGTAAGAGTATGTGCTCTTGAATGCACTTTAGAAAAAAATCCTTTTGATTTCACAGGAAAGCAAGCTCAACAACAAAAAAACAGCCCTTCAGATGATAGCTCCTTTGCAAATGGATTTCTTACTTCGTTAATATTATTCATTCAAACTTTTGTTGTTGATGCTTATGGATTTTGTATTATATAAATATTTTGCGCGGGGGATTTGAACATATCAACCTGGTTCAGTTGCCATCACTCTCGCCTCTGAATCAGAAGGTTGTGGGTTTCATACCCTACTCAGAGGCATAACTGAGGGTGTGCCTGGATAGACTGTGGCCCACCCAATTAGCATCCAGGCTTATCCGTTGCTCCCATGCTTGCCTCATACACCTGTTCCTACTCTCTTCCCATCGCTCTTTGCACTGCTTCATTGTGGAGAGCCAGAGTGGGACATATGATACACTAGTGTAGCTAGGAATGGAAATTTGATCATTGCCTGTCCATCATAAGTTCATGCCCACTCATCCAAATTCCCGTTCTCACTGGTCCATTATCCAGACTTTTAACAGGGCTGATACTCGACTGCAATGCTGGGGTTGCACTGCATTGTCAGAAATGCCATCCGTCAGATGAGACATTAACCTGAAGTCCCATTTGCCTGTTTAGGTGAACGTTGAAGATCCATGACATTACTCGAACAGAGAAGGGAGTTTCTCCTGTCCAGCAAATTCATAGTCACAGCACTTCACAGTCATATCCTGTGAAGGGCTTTGAGATGTCTCTATGAAGCAATAAGATGCTATATCAAATGCAAGGAATATTATTACGAGCTCAGTTCAGATTTATGGGATGAAAATGCGTTCTGATCACTGCGAAGGAAGGATTTCATAGATCTGTTCAAAATTCAGCACCAATTTGTGCTAAATTGGCAATCTCACTTTGAGAGGCCATAAAAATTATGGTGCAAGTCTGGGATATGCTTCAGGTTAATACTCATTTGTAATGGCTTTCACTTTAAAAGATTTTAACAAGATCTTGAACATGACAGATCAATAAAAGATGCTTACGGGTGGTAGTCTTATATTAAATCACATTATTACTGTTCTCTATCTCAGAATAAGAAATTTATAGGAAGCAAATGTTCTTATGGATCAATATTCTGACATTAAATATTGTGAGCAATAAAATTGGCCATTCACTTCATGGCTGTTTGTGGGACATTGCTGTTCGGAAATAGGCCACCATGTTCGCCTACAAAATTCACAGTTACTACACTTTACAGTATATCCTGTGAAGTGTTTTGAGACATTCTCCCAACATGAAAGGCGCTGTATCAAATACAAAGCTTATTATAACTCTCAGTCTGGTTTTGGATACTCTTAATCATGATGATGTGATTCCGCAGGTGTCAGACACCCAGCTGACCCAAACCAGTGAGGGATTGAGCAATAAATGCTGACCCTACCAAAATCATCCACATCCCAAGCAGAATAAAAACAATTACATTAAATTAACAGCTCTACTTGTAATAAAACATCTGTTACTAACTATCACAGCATTTAAAGAGTAATAAAACGAGAATTCTCTTGAGAAGCTGCAGTTTCTACAGATGCTCAATTAGTTTAATTTTGTTAAAGTTAAGTAAAGTTGGTAGGTGTCAGTCTGATACACTTGGTAGGTATCAGTCAGACTCAGTTGGTAGATGTTATCTTAGCTCACAGGTGAACAATGAGCCTTTCTGCTAACGGAGGAGTTGTATTTTCAGCATGCTACCAAGTCACTTGAGAAATAAATAACGCAGCAGCGGATTGAATGTTTGGTTGCTAAAGTAAACACTGTTATGTTCGTTTATGACACATTGGCACATCTAAAGCTGAGACACTGATGAGCAGAACTATCTCAGAGCAGCAAATCAGTCGCTCACAGGACATAATAGCTGGCTAACATTTAATTAATTAAATACCAAGTCAGTAAATATAGAGACGCTTCAGTGAAACATTACTCCAGTGCAATCTGACTTTATAAACCTGGTGTTGCGAGGCTAAGGTGCACTGTGTACACATCGGAAATAGAGTAGAAGCTTTAGCCACAGTGAGAAGCTTTTTAATAACCTGTGTGTTTGAGAAGGCTTGGGTCCGGCTGCAACATATACAGCTGCTATGTTTTACAGGAAATCCCGTGAAGTGTTTTAAGACATCCTCCCTGATGTGAAAGGCACGATATCGAATGCAAGGATTATTATTTGACGTTTTATTTAGAATACTCCCTGTGGTGTTTAAAATATTTCTTTGCAAAAGTTTCTTTTCACCACGCAGTTATTTTTATAATATAATCATCATAATAATAATCTTTTGATTTGATACAGCATCTTTCAAGCCAGGAGGATGTCTTGAAGCGCTTCACAGGATTTACAGTAAAGTGTAGTGACTGTGTATTTTGTAGAAAGAATTGGGGTCTCCATGAACTGGTCGTAAGATGAGAGCTCTGCAGGTGTCATTGTAGACGCTTTGCAATGGAATTACTGGGACTTGGAAAAAACTCTATAGCGAACACCCACCAACTGTGTCAGACTGACACCTGCCAACTGCGCACCTTGGATCTCAGCACAATTCTGGAGCTGTACTGGATGACACTTATCACGTGTTCCATTAAATAATAATTTTTTTTGCATTTGATGTAGCGCCTTTCACAAGAGTGTCAAGGCGATGGATGGCTCATAGAGCTTTACAGGATTTTACTATAAAGTGTAGTGATTGTGGACAGACACATTCTTGTTTTCTACATTTCACTTGAATGATCTTTCTCTTTTTCTCCCCTTCTCCCCCCGGGACAGCAATGTCATGTAGAGTGCCGCAAATCATGGTCCAGCCCCCGCACTGTCACATCTGGCGTCCCCCAGGGCTCTGTCCTTGGCCCTCTCCTCTTTAATATCTACATGCTCTCCCTTGGTGACATCATCCGCAGACATGGGGTCAACTTCCACACGTATGCGGATGACACCCAACTCTATCTTTCTGCCTCCACCCTCAACACCAGGACCACTGCTGTCCTGATAGACTACCTGTCGGACATCAAGTGCTGGATGAGGGCAAATTTCCTACAGTTGAATGTGAACAAGACTGAGGTCCTCCTTATTGGCTCGCGCCAGTGCCTCTGCACCTCTGGCTCTGGCAACATCAACCTCCATGGTGGCACACTTCAACTCACCAAGCCAGTCAGGAACCTCGGTGTCTTGTTTGACCTTCAACTGTCTTTTCTCCCCCACATTCAAGCCATGACCTGCTCTGTCTTCCCTACCTCCATAATATCGCCCGACTCCGCCACTACCTCACCTCTCAGGCCGCTGAAACTCTTGTTCATGCCTTCATCACCTCCAGGCTCGACTATGCAAATGCCCTGCTTGTCGGCCCTTGTCCTCTCCCGCACCAAATTCCATGATCCCATCTCCCCACTCTCGCCTGACTCCATTGGCTCCCTATCCTTCAGAGAATTCAGTTCAAGATCCTGGTCCTCACATGCAAAGCCCTCCATGGCCTCGCCCCACCCTATCTCTGTGACCTCCTAACCCCCTACCAAACCGCCCGTTCCCTCCACTCAGTCAGCTCTGGCCTGCTCCACGTCCCCCGATCCACCCGCCCCACCATTGGCGGGAGAGCCTTCAGCCACTCTGCCCCCAACCTCTGGAATTCCATCCCCAGTCACTCCACCTCACACCCTCCTTAGCCTCCTTCAAGTCCCGCTTCAAGTCTTCGATCATGCCATCGGCCATCCCCCTCCTCGCCCTTCCCCCCCCACCCCAGCTCGAGTCTGAACTGCTGTACTCTGTCCAGCGCCTTGGGACGTCCTCCCGATGTGAAGGCGCTGTACAAATGCAATCTTATTGTTGTTGTGTACAGCTACTATTTCCGTGTGGCTTGGATGTAACTGCTGTAAATGAGTTATCTGCAGTTAATTCATTGGTGTTTTGGACTTCATTGCTGTTATATGCATGTATCCGGCATGTAAATAATGATGTATAAATATTCAGTGAGTGGCTCACTAAATTATACATTGAAGATCCCTTTTTTTTCTGGAGCCTGCGTGAGTCCCAGCTGAAAATGGTGATAAATCTGCTGACATATTCCTTCGGTAACTGTGCTCACCAAGATCACATCAAATCTGTTTTGTAACACCATATATTTTCATATATTTCATATATTTTCATCACTAGTCTATTCTATTCAATGTCCTCCTCCAGCCTCCCAGTAAGGATAATAGTTAAAAAAAAGCAACAACAACTTGCACTCATATAGTAGGGTAGCATCTCAGAATGGTTAACAGTGGCGGAGCCTGACTGCGAGCCAGGTGGAGGTGGGAGGTGGCTGTAAACACAGTCGAAGAGGAAAGTTTTCAAGCAGGATTTGAAAGAGGGGAGAGAGGGGGCAAGGCGGAGGGATTGAGAGAGAGTGTTCCAGAGTTTTGGGGTGCAGTGGCTGAAAGTACGTCTCCTGATGGTGGGGCATAGGGTGCGAGGGACAAGCAGGAGGCCGGTACCAGTTGAGCGGAGGCGCCAGGTGGTGTATTGAGGAGTGAGGAGGTCGGAGATGTAGGAAGGTGCCAGGGAGTGAATGGATTTGAACACGTGTGAGGATCTTGAAGTTGATACGTTTGGTAATAGTTAAAAAATACTGATTATGATGATAATAATAACAATCCTTGCATTTGATATTGCACCTTTTACCTTTGGTGTCAGTCTGGTGCAGCACTCTCATCTGAGTCAGAAGGTTGGGACTTGGAATCACTTAGTCTAAGACGACACTCCAACGCAGTGCTGGAGGTGTTGCATTGTCGTAGGTGCCGTCCTTTGGATAAGACGTTAAACCAAAGTCCTGTTTGCCTGTTCAGGTGGATATTAAAGATCCCATGGCACTTTTCAAAACGAAAAGGGAATTCACCTGGCTTTCATTCACCTACGCAATACACAGTCAATCCACTTTGTATTATATTACAGAGACAATGTGATAAGGCGCTATATCAAATGCAAGGATTATCATTATTATTACAAGGATCATTGTTATTATTTCAAGTCGGGGAGAAAAGCATTTCATAGGATGTACTGGGGCTGCAACTGGAAGAATGGGTATCAGCACATTTGTAATCTGTTGGGAACCTGCGGTTTACTTCAAAACGGGGGCTGTGCTGTGCTCACAGCTAAATCCAGCCAGTCGTACTTCGGGAAGTGAGTCATGATTTCCAATCCTCATTCAGGAACAAATACAACCTTTACTTTCCCTGGTGGCTGCACTAATGACTCACTACCATTAGCAGTTGGAAAAAACTTGCGTTTTTTAATAAAGCCTAAATAGTGAATATTGTTAAGCATGTCCATGCTCGCCCACAAATATACAGTCAATTCACTTTACAGTGTATTCTGTGAAGCGCTTTGGGACGTCCTCCCGACGTGAAAAGTGTTATGTCAAATGCAAGGATTATTATTATTATGTTTCTCCCTCCCTCCCACCCTTTGCCTTTGCAAATGTAATCAGAGCATGGTAGCGAATGCGAAAATATTTACCCTCAGATAATCCCGCCGGGTTAATCACTTCATTGCTCCGAATACTCTCAAAACTAGTTGAGGCATGAAAAATAAATATTATTCAACAACCAGAAGTAGAAAACACATCTCAAACACAGCCTGATGAGGTGCATCTAAAATCACGTACTCAGAGGCTGACTGCTTAAGTGTTTATAGAGCAGAGTGGCACAGTTCTGGCATTTAGTATTTATAGGTCGAGCAAGGGTGGGCAGAGTACATTTATGACCATTAATGTATGAATGCATTGGTTCAGATGCATTTATTAAAAAACAATTTAAGATTAATTTAGGATTCTTTTCAGATTCATTTAAGATTAATTTAAGATCCATTTATGACTCATTTAAGATCCATTTAAGATTCATTTAAAATAATGGCTTGATATTGTGATAGGAGAATTGCAGTGCTTTGATAAAATGTCTTGGTGGCTATTATATATTGAATGCGACAGCTAATTTGCACACATCAAATTGTGCCCAATAAACAGCCATGAAGTGAATGATCAATTTCATCTGCGTGATTCTCTGGACAGGACACCAGGGAAAAATTCCTTTCTCTTTTCCAATATTGCCGAGAGATCTTTACCATCCACCTGAACAAGCAGATGGGACCTTGATTTAATGTCTCCTGTGAAGCAGTAGAAACTTGCCTGCGTTATAGGAACGATTCATAATGTATAATCCAGGCAGTTCATTACTTTTCAAGTGACTGCTCTGATGATCAATCATTTTTTAGGAAATGACATAACAAGGTGAGTGCCTTGGTCTATTGTCTCAGTATTCAACAAGTAAGTGGGATTTTCATTTTCTTGGCTGAGTAAAAACATTGGTTATTGACAGGCAAATCAACCAGAAAGAAAACTTTGAAAGGAAATCTTATTCTTAACAACCTTGAGAAGAACAAAAACAGAAAAGAAAATGGTGGTTGTATTGCCTGCCACCCCCTCACCGCCCATTTAACAAAAGTGAACTATAGTGTCAGAGAGTTTAAATATAGTTGTGAGAGGAATGAAAATCAATTTGATGTCTATTTCTTGGGCAGCTCAGCCATGGTTGGAATAATGATACAAGAGCCCAGATGGCACAGACAGATCACTTACTGCAGGAACAAGGAATGTGCTCCAGGAGGCCATTGCTTGATTGTGGAATCCCCATTTGCTTTCAATCAGTGCGATCGGCTGAACATGTCGATTAAACGTAATGTGCTCCTTCAAACCCTGGAGCAAGTTCAAGTCAAAAATAATTGATAGTTTTGGACTTTGTTTCTATCTCTCTGGAAAGACAGAAAGATTGTCTGTTTCTGCGAACACAAATGGACAAACATATAAAGCCCTCATCCTTTGTACTATGTTCCTTTCTAACTCAATCCATGACCGTTTATGGGACGCTGTTGTGTTCAATTGGCTGCCACATTTCGCCCATAAAATACAATCAATCCACTTTACAGTGTATTCTGTGAAACGCTTTGAGATGGCTGAATGACATGATAAGGTGCAATATTAAATGCGAGGGTTATTATATATAGCCTGAACCGTTAGAGCACTTAATACAGTCACACATTTGCAGCCCACAATAATAAAAATCATAAATAATCCTTGCATTTGAGTTTCGCCCACAAAATACACAGTCAATTCGCTTTACAGAATATCCTGTGAAATGCTTTGAGACGCCTCGAAGACGTGATAAGGCGCTCTGTCAAATGCAAGAATTATTATTATTATTATTTGATATAGCATCTTTCATGTCACGACTACATCTCAAAGCAGCATGCCACAGATTTTTTTGTAAAGTGCAGTGACTGTGAATTTTGTAGCAATGTCCTGTGACCAATTTGATTTGATGAATTGTTGACGAGAACACTGGGAGAGACTCCCTTCTCTTTTTCAATGGTACCATCGGAGCTTTAACATCCATTAGAATAGGCAGTCAGGACCTCGGTTTATCACACAGTACAAATTATATTTATGTACCACATTTTACCTTTGGAGGGCGTATCAAATCACCTTGATACAAAAGCAGAAGCAGCAGAAGATATGTGACCATAGGAAAGGAAATTTTTAGGAAGTTTGAGCTGAATTAAGTTTTATTTTATTAACTTGTTACCAACTAGTACACTCAGATGACTGAGTTTATGCTGCAATTTATTTCGATAACAAAAATTTGTCATGCTCTTCAGCTCTTAAGATCATTGCCTTAAAAATGTAAGAATTTTGGAAAACATCCTTGAATTCAGTCTTAATTATAAATAATTATAAATAAAATAGCAGCCTCATAGCAGTTTTGTATTTCTGAATCCTGGCTTCTGTCATCCTTCCTAGAAATCCTTTCCAGGGAGGTACAAGTGAAAAAGACGCTTTGGCCCATTGCGATCTCATCCTTTCATAATATTTCCCTTACTCTCCCTCCCCATTCAGAGCATCAAGTTTCTTAAATGAGTCCATTTCCTGGCCTGTCTTCTAGCCACATTCCAGTCATTAATTAACCTCTAGATGAAGAAATACTACCTGGGCACAAGAAAGTCCGACAAACATCCACAAAGTAAATGAGCAATCTTGTCCGAGGATTTGTTGGCCAGGAGACCGGGAGAATCTCTTTTTGTGCAGCAGGAAAGCATCTTTATAGGCCACCTGATCAGGCAGCGAGGATGACAGTTTAACAAAGGACAGCAACTCTGGCAATGCAACCCTTCCTCCCCAGCACTGCAATCGGACGTCAGCCAGGATTATGATCTCAAAGCCCCAACGTGGAGATTGAATCCAAAAACCTTCTAACTCAGGAGCAAGAGTGTTACCAACTGATGCTATAGTATTGCTGCTATCATACTTTGCTATTCATTGCATCGCAGAGATTATGCCCATCTCCCTCTCTGATTCATTACCTTAAATGTCTTCCCTTGGAGACGTGTGGGAAAAGGAGAAGAAGGAGTGGTATCATGCAAGATTCTTAGAAAGGCTTCAGATCTTCATTAATATTCCCTTTTCAAACCAGGTTTTCACAACATTGAACCCAGACACGAATGATTCATGGAGAAAAAGCCACTTGACTACATCACAAACACAAATTAAATAGATTTTAACATTAATAAATACAGATGATGAATTGTACCACAAGCACAGTGTAATTCACAGAGAATGTTTACAACTAGCCCTTATATAGATTTATAACATAGGTACGTTTAAAAACGGATAGAGCAAGGCTTGACAGATTTAATATGAAATGTTTCTTCAAGTTATAAATCAAAAGTGATTTCCATTTCGCTGGAACAGTGGATTGGGTCTTTAAAGATGTGTATTGTCTTCTTGTAAAAGTGTCCAGTTGATTTTTTTCCTTATTGATGGTGAATGTCGGGCAATTCAGTGGAACTGCAACATACACTTTATAATAACATGCTACCAACTGAGATGAACAAAAACTTCAACGACACAATGACTTCTTGAGCAAGGAGAGGGAATTTATAAGGGCATTCCCCTCCATCATAAGCCAACAGAACTGTATTTAATCACACAGCAATTTCTTGCTAAGTCACCTGGTCAACTTTGTAGATTTTCCTTCAGATTGGCCTCAATTTATAAATTCACAATCATCCCAATCTAACAATTACTTCTCCAATAGGGGTGTCAGCCTGGCTCAGTTAGTGGCACTCTCGCCTCTGAGTCAGAAAGTTGTGGGTTCAAGACCCACGTTGGCACTTTGAACTCACACAATCTAAGCTGACACTCCCAAGTGCAGTACTGGGGTTTTGCTGTCCTTAGGTGCTGTCCTTTGGATGAGACATTAAACCTAGGTCCTGTCTGTTCAGGTGGATGCAAAGCATCCCTTGGCATGAATTGAAAAGAGGAGGGAGTTTCTCCCGGTGTCCTGGCAAAATCCCCCAGATAAAATTGACCCTCTTCGTGACTGTTTGTGGCTGATTGCTGAGAGTACATTAAGTTGGCTGTTGCGTTCACCTACAAATACCCAGTCATTGCACATTACAGTAAAATTCTGTGAAGCTCTGCAAGACGTCCTACTGATGGAAAAGTTGCTATCCCAAATGCAACCACTACTTTTATTTTAAATTGCATAGAATTGCAAAGACTATACAGCATGGAAACAGGCATCTTGGCAGGTGTTTATATTCCACATGAGCCTCCACCCCTCCTTATCCTCTCTCCCATACCCTTATCCCCTCTCCCATATTCCCTTCTCCCTCATCTATGCGGATGTGTTGAAGAAACATTTGACAAGAGGGTCTACTTGTATTACTTGACAGACTTCCTAATAGGAAATGTGAGGCTACCAAGTCTCTAATAAATCCAATGTTCAGGAAATATTTTTCATTCTGAACTGCTTGGCCTTATTTCATAATATAATAACAATAATCCTTACATTTGGTATAGCACCTTTTCACATTGTTGAGACATCTCAAAGCACATCACATGATTTTACTGTAAAGTCTAGTGACTGGGTATTTGCAGGTGAATGGAGCATTTGATTTGTGCACAGCAAAGTCCCACAAACAGTCCTGAAGTGAATGTCTAATTTTGTTTTTGGAATTGTTGGCCAGGACACCGAGAGAAACTCCCTTCTCTTTTTGAGTAGTGCCATGAGATCTTTAAAATCCACCTGATTAGGCAGATGGGTGCCTTGTTTAACATCTCATCCGAAGCACAGCACCTCTGATAATGCAACACTCCCCTAGCACTGCATTGGGGTTTCAGTTTAGTCTGTGAGTTCAAAATCCTGATGTGGGCCTTGAACCACAACCTTCTGACTCATAGGTGAGAGAGCTACCAATTGAGCCAGGCAAGCAATATTTTACCAAATATTTTTTTTTCTTTAAATACAATGTTTGTATTCTAAGCAGTCATCTCTGCCATCAATGGGTGCAAATTAGTATGTATACATCCAGCTAATGTAAAATATTAATGATATCAATAAAGATTGTAGATGCACTGAGCTGCCATAACCTGCAGATTAGTGTCTGATACCTGATTATTATAGGCTTGCTTTCAATTACAGTAAAGTAGTATGTTTAACTTGTCATTAAAAGGCAATGTATTTTCACGGGATGATACTTTTTAGTTTAGCTTCAGGGATTACAAAATGGTGTAATTTTAGATAGTCGTTTCTGACTGCGCTTCAGAGATGTGGTGTTTGTGCGACGAAGTGCAATATCACTAAAATAGAATCAATTTCCTGGATGAAAATTACATAGAGTTCCACAGACTGCACAGCAGACCATTCAACCCAACTCGTCCACATAAGCTTCCACCCCTCCTGATCCTCTTCCTAAACCACTTCCATATCCCTCTATTCCCTTCCCAGCAAACACCAGCCTGCTTCCTGTGCTCTGCCCGACCCATCCCACCATCCCTGGGCCATATTTCAGCCACTCTGCTCTGCTTTTTGGAACTCAATCCTGAAGTTCCTCTACCTCGTCCCCTCCCTCCCTTCAAAAGCAGCTTTAAGATCTACAATTTCAACCATGCTTTTGATCAACGTCTCTTTCTCTCTCTCCCAATCCCCAAAGCTGCCCCTGCAACCCCAGCTCAGGCTCCCCAGTCAGCTGTGTGAAGTGCTCTGAGACATCGTCCCACTGTGAAAGGCACCACCTAAATGTTTGATCTGGTCCCTTGTTTACCATGGTGCTTTCATTGAAATACACTGGTGCTTCCAGCTTCTCTTGGCGTGGAGCTCCAAATTCTCTCAAGCAGCCTCTGTACACTTGCCCCAGCTTCAGGAATGACAAAAATCACGCGGCAATCCAGGTCCGAAGAGGAACGTTCACGGGAACAGTGCAACGACACTTTGTGGCCTTTCACGCCTGTGTAAATTCCCACAACGCCAAGCTTAAAACGATGCAAACTTTACCCCGTTGAAGGAAGGGATGTTTCCGAGCAGCAGTTAAGAGACAAAAAAAATTAAGCCTTCTTATGCAAGAGAAGATCTCGGATACTACTTTCTCCGGGTACCAATACCGTAGATTGAGGGTTTTGTTTAATAATAAAATAGTAATAATTGTTGCATTTGGTATACGCTTATCAATTCAGCAGGATGTCTCAGGATTTCCTGTGAAATTAAGTGACTGTGTAGGTGTAGGCAATTGTCTTTTTCTTTAATGTTTACATAGTTATATGATTTCATTTCCTGACACCACTTTGGGAACTAATTGTTGGATTAAATACTTTCTGTCACAGTGATTAGCAAATTGGTTTGGTGGCTGCCAGTGTTTCATAGTTCCCTGATATGTGTACTTGTTTTTAAAATATGTTGCTTCTGCTTGGCCAGCAAGCATTAATATTTGCAGAACTGCAAACACAGGTGCTTTTCTGTGAGAGAAAACTATAAATGGGCACAGGGAAGCAAGGAAGAGTGTGAGTCAATGGAGAGCTCTTTATTCCCATTCAGTCAAACCTCATAACATACTCTCCCATGGGAAACCCAAAGCAGCAGCAGCCAATTTGGGGACAGGAATGTCCCACAAATAGCTAAGAAGTGAATGACCAATTTTTTTTATTTGTGGGATTGTTGACCAGGATACCGGGAGAAACTCCCTTCTCACTTTTCCAATAGCATCCTGGGATCTTGAACAGGCAGAAGGGACCTTGGTTTATTTCACCTGAAGGATGGCACCCCTAGTACTGAATTGGAGTCCTAGCCACGAGTTCCTGATGTCGGGCTTGAACCCACAACCTTCTGACTTGGACAATATTGCTAACCTAGCCAGACAGACACCTAAGCAACCGAAGCACACATGCAGAACCATAAAACCATCTGCGGATGATAGAAATTAATATCAGAAAGACTGAGAGAGCAATAGAAAGGCTGGCTGCTGTCAGTAGCGAGAAGTGCTGCAAAATACTGGGTTTTAAATAGGTCAAAAGCAAACATTGTCTGGCCATAGATATTTCAAGAATTGCTGTAAATGTCAAAAAAGAAATTCTTCTTCGTACTTTGTCTAGGGACTTTTCTACAATTTCTGGCTTCAGTGCAGCTGCATAGCTCAAACAAGTATTGTGTTTAGGAACAGAGACTGACAACAAATGAATGTCTCCAGGGTGTAGAAGTGAACATGGACTAATGGGGCTCTAATTGGAAGGCCCTGCTATGAGTGGATCACAGACTGGCTGTAGGACCACGAACTGGCAGGAAATAGACTATCTCCGAAGCCAAGGAAAATGAAAGACAACCTTTAACATATGTGCCAATCTTTGGGGTTGGGGAAAATCAAATCAGAAAGGTCCATGTCTATGTGTGTGAGTGGCAGCCTGGTGGGGAGAGGTCAGGTCCTTTACAGTGGAGCAGTCCACTGACACTCAATGGGCAGAGGAAATCTCTTCACGCCCTGGCACCTCCCTGCCTCTCCCTCCTGTCTACTCCCTACTCCACTACCTGCCGGCCCCACTCCACTGGCTCCAGCCTCCTGCTTGTCCTTTGTCCCCTCCACTCCAGCATCAGCGGCCACACTACGGCCCGAAACTTTGGAACTCTCTCCCTCAATCCCTCCATCCTATCCCTTCCTTTCCCATTTTCAGATCACACCTGAAGAGCTTCCTCTTCGACTGTGCTTCCGGTCACCCCATCCCCTGGCTCGACATCAGATTCGGCCACTGTTAAGTGATCTGGGTCACTACCCCGCATGAAAGGCGCGATATAAATGCTAGTTGTTGTTGGTGGTGATAACTCGTAGTTAACCAGTGACCGTGGAACCACATCCCAACCAGAGGAAAACAAACCAGGAGCATTATATTATATGTAATATAATGTTAATTTTATATTAACAATATATTGCACGCATATGCCAGTGGAGGGAACAGTTTGGTAAGTACATTGCATAAAGCCCTGATTGGAGCTATTTTGAGCACTCTGGTGATGTACTATGATGAGTCACAACTTCTCGGCTTTTTGATCTGCTGATTGTTTCCAAACGCTTAAAATTCTAATTGTGTCTTAAATCTAGATAAAAAGCAGTTGATTAATAACGATACTTGCATTTGACACAGTACCTTTCACTTCAGGAGGACATCTTAAAAGAATTTCACAGGATTTACTGTAGTTTACTGACTGCATATATTGTTGGCAGCTAAATTACGCACATTAATGTCTTACAAGCAGACGTGAAGTGAATGATCAATTTTATCTGTGTGATTTTTGGCCAGGACACCAGGAAAAATTCACTGCTCTTCTCAAGTAGTGCCATGGGATCTTTAACAAACACCTGAACTGGCAAACAGTTTTCAATACAACATCTCATTTGAAGGATAGCACCTCGGACAATGCAGCACTGTATTATAATAATAATCCTTGCATTTTGATATAGCGCCTTATCACATCTTTGAGACGGCTCAAAGCACTTCACAGAATATACTGTAAAGTGAATTGACTGTATATTTTGTGGCCAAACCGGGGCAGCCAATTGCACCCAGCAGTGTCCCACAAACAGTCGCGGATTGAAATGACCAATTTTTTTTAAAACAAAATTATTAACCCTGGAAAAGCGATCCGCCAATCAACTAAAGACCAGGTTCCTATTTAAGGCTTGGTAAACAGAGATATGTGCAGTAAAGAAATTTGCCCAACATTTCACCCTACCAGGAATCGAACCCAGGTTGTCTAACCACTGAACTACAGGACTCCATTGTACTGAGCTTTTGGAGGGTCAAACTAGACTGTGAGTTCCAAGTCGCTATGTAGGACTGGAACCCACAACCTTCAGACTGAGGAGGCGAGAGTATGACAAACTGTTGCACAAATGAGATGTTGTGTTCAATACAATATTACAATACAATATTACATTTGTATAGCGTCTTTCACTTTGGGAGGACATTGGCGCTGGAATGTATATGTATACGCATGTGAATATGAACGTTCACATTCACGTACACAGTCGGTCATGCCAAAGTAAATCCTGTGAAGCGCTTTGAGACGTTCTTCTGACATGAAAGGTGGTATTGTATTTGTAAAGGCTTGTAATTGTTATTGTTATTACCTATTGGGATATTGGTGGATTCTGGGGAACATTCCCTTGTAGCGGTTGAGCCTGGGGACTATTTAAGGTTTTGCACATGCTCACTGGGGTGAAGGGGACTCGGACTGGAAACAAGGTGTGAGCTTCTCACTCTTATTCAGACTGAGATGAAATAAACATTTGTAACTTTTACTCAGTGTGTGGAATAATAACTTATTCCAATGGGGTTATAAACAAGAACCCGCCCCTTATGTGGGAGAAACATTATAAGATGCATTTATTAAATTGACTGCACTGATTTCCTTGCCACAAACAAGGCGAATTTTAGACATTGTTGGTAAAGTGCGGAAGCACACATGGCGAAGACCATTGCATCAGGGGACCAAATTGTAGCAGTGTTTTACTATTCCTTTTCATAACCCCTCTCCCCCCCCACCCCACCCCCCCCCCCGCCGCCCCACACACATACACACACACTAAAATTCAGCATTAGACTATCAGAACTAATGAACCACCGTTGAAGTAAAAACATCTGCTAGTCTAAATCATGACAACTGCTAACAATTAACAAATGGATTCCAACCTAAGGTGCGGGCAGATGTTGGAGGATTTGAGAAGATGAGGGGAAAGAACTTGAATGCAATTCTAAGGTGCCATCAATTATAAATCCCACCCTGATTTTGGATGATCTTATTAATGAATGTACGGTATTTTGGGGCCAGATTAATTTTTATATAATAAGTGAGAAAATTAAAAGCATTTGTTCCCCTAATATTTATTCTCTTACCTCTGAAATGTGCCAAGAGCATTTTATTGGTCAACAATAAGCATGTTGATGGCCTGCAAATATTTCTCTTCTTCATCCCAAAAGTCAACCTATTCGTGCCTTCAACTACGACAAACATGGATATTTTGCTTTGGAGCTGCAGCAAAGAAAAATTGTTGTCATGTGGGATTAAAAGGACAAGTCAGTTGTCATACAGATGTAAAATAGCTCAAAAAAATTGTCAATGATCTTAAAGCGGAGGCCATTATATGCGTCTCACATCAAGTAAAATAGAAAGACTACCAGTTGATGCTAAGCGTGTTGATTTTTTCCATCTTGTCAGAGAGATGTGGTGAATTTATGTAGACAAATGCTTATGACTATGTCTCTGCACCCAGACTTAATCTTGTCTTCTTGATGGCACACACCATCCATTTAGACTCATAATTGCTGGCTCTTCTGCTGTTTCTTTAGTTAATCAAAATACTGCTGTGTGCAAGTTGGCTGCCACATTCGCCTACAAAATATACACTCACCACACTTTACATTAAATCCTGTGAAGTGCTTTGAGACGTCCTCCTGATTTGAAAGGTGCTATGCCAAATGTCTTATTGCAATTAGGCAGATAGATTAGGAATAACAATAATTAATAATTGCATTTGATATAGCATAAATATATAAGAAAATTCAGCTCATCAAACCTGTTCCATCATTGTGTTTAGATCCTGGCTCATCTGCAACTTAGTGCCCTTTCACTGTAGCCCTGTAATGCATACCTACAAAATATTTATCTTTCTTTCTTTTAAACAATTCCTTAGGTCACTTAGCACCCACAATCGCTTTTCTGGGGGTAACAATTCCTTCAAAAAAAAGTAATAAAAAATTGGTCACATCAACTCATGACTGTTTGTGGGACACTACTACTGTACAATTGGCTGCCGGGTTTCGCCCACAAAATATACAGTCAATTCACTTTACCCTATATTTTGTGAAGTGTTTTGAGATGTCTAGAAGACGTGATAAGGTGCTATATCAAATGCAAGGATTATTTATATTATTACAACCATTTAGAGCAGTGAATTTGGCACATACCTATAACTCTTCACAGGTAATTGCTGTAAAGTGAAGTGACTGTATGTCGGCAAGTGAATGCGACAACCAACTTGCGCCCAGCAACGTCCCACGAACAACTTATCTTGAGGATTGTCGGCCTGGAAACCAGGAGAAACGTCTTTCTCTTTGGGATCTTTCAATGGCCACCACAGCAGACAGACAGGACCTCGCTTTAATGCCTCATCTGAAAGGCAGCATGACCGACAATTAATAAAGTGAGAACATTTCTTGACAGAACGACCTTTCGAAGACTTCTGATTTATTATTCCCATTGGTCACTGACTCACGAATGCTGAGAACTTTGATTTAAGATGATCAACAGTGGCGTAAATGCAACGGTGCAAGTGATGCAGTCTCGCAAGGACCCATGTGCTGGTGGAATTATTTATGTTCTTTCCCCATTTCGATATACACCTCGCTATGCCCTTCGCCAGGGAGAGAGGCAACATGAGGAGTCAACAAATGGTAAAGGTAAGCAAAATGTTAGCTTTGGAGCACATAACCTATTGCACTGGGTTATCACCGGTGATAATTACCTATATGTAGAGTTTCAGGGAATTTGCTTTTACACACAGAGGGTTTTTTAGGATGTGGATAGCACTACAACAACAACAACTTGTGCCTTTCATGTCAGGAAAATGTCCCATGGCGTTAGACAATGAGGGGTTTGCACCCGAGCTGTTGGTTGGGATCAGAGAGGGATGGAGGGCAAGGGAGGGGGGGTTGTGGAGAAGGGAAGATGATGGTCAAAAAGGAATGTTGTGAGACGGGCATTGAAGAAGGGAAGGGAGGGACAGCTGTGCTGCTGTCCAGAGCTTGGAATGGGGGATAATATTGTTTTGGTTCTGTTAATTAATGCTTATGCACTGTGTGTACAAATGATTCTACAAATGTTACAATAAAACCTTCTTTACACCTATATTGGGATTGTCAAGTTGATCATTGGCTAAGGTATTTTGGGTGTTCTCCTCAGAAACCTAACAGTGGGGCAGATAGGCTGAAGGTCTGACCGCTGATAGTGGCCCAGGCAGGGTGGGTGGGGGAATGTGGTGCAAGCCAGTGCTGCAGAATGTTAATTAGTTTTTTTAATTAAAATTAATTTTAAATCAATTGATTAGGTAGTTATAGTTGGGTGATGGATCCAGAATCCATATTTAGCTTTTAAGAGGGAAAGTAAGTGCATAGTTGAAAAGGAGAAATATAAAAAGGATACAGAAAAAACATGGGACTTAACGGATAGCTCTTTCAGCTCGCACAGCCAAATGGCCTCCTTCTGTTTAGAAAATGCCTGTGTCTTTTTTTCAGCAATTATTTTTGTATAGTTTCAGTTTGGTCTACACCTTCATTTAATTTCATTATAATTATTTTCATATAGTTTCAGTTTGGTCTAAACCTTCATTCAATTTCATTATAATTGTCAGGTACTCTGTCTCCTGTCAAGAGCTGATGCTGCTTCTCACCCATCTTCAGTCTCAAATGATAACACTGAAGTGCTTCTTTCACAAAGAGCTTTGGTATCTTTCCGCATTATCATTGTTGAGGCTTTTCAGTTGCAATTCCCAATTGCATGCATCTGCCCTTTCTTCAAAGCTAAAATCAGATGAGGTATTTTCTGGCTCTCTGATGCAAATCTATTCCCCCCAGACGCTGTGGAAAATTTCATGCCCAATGTTTCTTTCACTGCATTAAGCACATTCGAACCCATTCTATCCCAGCCATTCATTTTAGAAATTGCTCGTTGCTTGATGTCCTTCGTGGTCTTTTATTTCCTCCCCTGCATTTCCATGAAATTCTCCCTGAATCCACTCACAGTTTGCTTAGAATAATAATACATCTCTTTAAAAAAAACTTTGCATTTGATATAGTTGATTGGCAGATCGCTTTCCGGAGGTAATAATCCCCTCAAAATAAAATAATAATCTGATCACTCAGTCCACGACCGTTTGTGGAACACTGCTACGTGCAATTAACTGCCATGTTTTGATCACAAAATATACAGTCAATTCACTTTACAGCATATATTGTGAAGTGCTTTGTGATATCTCAGCGATGTGATGAAGTGCTATATCCAATGCAAGTATTATTAATATGGTGCCTCATCACGTTGCTAAGCATCTCAAAGCACTTGACAGGATTTATTGTAAAGTGTATCGACTGTGTAGGAGAATGCGGCAGCCAATTTGTGCATGGCAATTCCATTTAAAATAGTTTAAATTTCTATCAGGTCCTCTCTGAGAAATCACTTTTTAAAGAGCTTGTCCAGTTGTTGCTGGGATGCCATTCACTATTTGTTGCTCCTTCCCCTAATATGAGGGATCATCCTAGTTGTTTCTTCTCTGCACTGTCCAGTGATTAGGCAATCCTCTTGAATGCTAAATAAAGGCCAATCGTCAAACAGCTGTAGTAGTTCAAAGCTAAGTTATTCATTTGGAAGGATAACAGATTTTGACTGTTTCATGCTCATTACAAATTCCTATTTCTTACACCAGCTTAATTAGGAATTCTGTAGTATGATGGATCAGTGCTTAGTGTAGAATTTACAGAAATATAAGTATTTCAAATAGGTCGCTAATGGAAACCTTGTCTGCTGTCATTCTCAATAACCCCCCGGGTGTTGTAAAATGAAATACCCGTACACTTCCAGTTGCCCCTTTCTTACTGTGTTCAGCCTCTGTTTAGAGGCAAGTTAGAAGTAATAATAATAATAATAATCCTTGCATTTGATATAGTGCCTTATCACATTGTTGAAACGTCTCAAAGAGTTTCACAGATACCATAAAGTGAATTGACTGTACTTTGTGGATGAAACACAGCAGCCAATTGCACACAGCCGTGTCAGAAAGTCAGAAAGAATCGTCAAGCTGCACCACTCTACATAACATCAAAACATCATTAGATTCAGTGTGCATATGGAAAGAGACAAGGAACCATCTAAGGTGAAGATATTCAACTGGAAGAGGGCAAATTTCAGTAATTTAAAAAGGGACCTAGTCAAGGTGGACTGGAAAGAAAGACTGGCAAGTAAAACAACTAAAGAGCAGTGGGAAGTTTTCAAGGATGAGATAGCTCAGGGTCAGAATAAATACATTCCCACAAAAGGGAAAAGTAGGGCTTCCAAACCTCCCTGGATGACGAAAGTAATTGTATCTAGAATGAAGCAGAAAAAGGAGACGTATGACAAATGTCAAACCCAAGATACAGAAGACAACCAAATAGAATATAGGAAGTGCAGAAGAGCTTTAAAAAAAGGAAATAAGAGGGGCAAAAAGATTATACGAAAAAAGGTTAGCGGGTAACATTAAAGGAATTCTAAAATATTTTACAAATATATCAAGAAAAAAAGGCTAGTCAAGGTAGGGTGGGGCCAATTAGGGACCAAGGGAGAAATCTTATTGTGGAGGCAGAGGGCATGGCTGATGTGCTGAATGAGTACTTTGCATCTGTCTTCACAAAAGAAGTGGATGCACCAAATGCCGCAGTATCGGAGAAGAGGGTAGAGGAAATGGATAGGATAAGTATAAACAGAAAGGAAGTACTGAAAAGGTTGACTGGGCTGAAGGTAGATAAGTCGCCCGGTCCGGACGGGATGCAACCAAGGTTACTATGGGTACAAATAGCGGAGGCTTTGGCTACAATTTTTCAATCTTCGTTGGACACAGGAGTGGTGCCAGAGGACTGGAGAGTGGCCAATGTGACTCCCCTGTACAAAAAGGGACAGAAGGATAAACCTGGGAACTACAGGCCAGTCAGCCTAACATCAGTACTGGGGAAACTCCTGGAGACTATAATCCGGGACAGAATAAATCTTCACTTAGAAGAATATGGGTTAATTAGGGACAGCCAACATGGATTTGTTAAAGGCAAATCTTGTCTAACAAATCTAATAGAATTTTTCAATGAGGTAACGGAGAGGGCAGATAAAGTAGTGCAGTTGATGTAGTTTATATGGACTTTCAAAAGGCATTTGACAAAGTGCCACATGAAAGACTTGTAAGAAAGATAGAAGCCCATGGTATAAAAGGGACTGTGGCAGCATGGATCCAGAACTGGCTGGGAGCCAGAAAGCAGAGTTGTGGTGAATGGCTGCTTTTCTGACTGGAGGGAAGTGTACAGTGGCGTCCCCCAGGGATCGGTATTAGGACCACTGCTCTTCTTAATATACATAAATGATCTGGACTTGGGTATAGCAAGCACCATTTCTAAGTTTGCGGACGACACAAAGTTAGGTAGGATAGTAAACAGTGAGAAGGATAAGAGCCAACTGCAGGAAGACATGGACAGAATGGTAAAATGGGCGAACACATGGCAGATGAGTTTCAATGTGGAGAAATGCGAGGTAATGCATTTTGGTAGAAAGAATGAGGGGAGGAAATATAGGCTGGTAATACAATCTTAAGGGGGGTAAAAGAACAGAGAGACCTGGGGGTGCAGGTAAATCTATCCTTGAAGGTGACAGGACAGGTAGATAAAGCTGTAAAAAGGGCATATGGGATTCTAGGCTTTATAAATAGGGCACAGAGTACAAGTTTGTTACTTGAAACTCACCCTGACTGCCGCACATTGTTTGCTCCTATCCTCCAGGCTTCATATTATATCATCCCACACCACGCACCATCCCAAATTCCAGACAGAGAGAAAGCCAAACAGGCTCGGGTACTGGAGCCGAACAGGAATGATTTCACCTGAAACTCGCGATCTGCCTTCTCTGCACAGTCCTCAGGCTGCCCCTCCAGCTCCTGCCCTTGTCCTTCACCCCTCTTGATTTCAACCCCCAGATCGGGTGCAAACCCTTGATTATCCAATGCTTTGGATGGTCCTCTCGATGTGAAAGGCGCTCTATAAATGCAATTTATTTTTAGGGAACGCAGAAAATTATCCCTACAATACTAAAAAAAATCAGTGTTGCAAGAGTAGATCTTTTTAGAAACACAGTTCAGGGCACTTGGCAAAGGACAATTTGGGTGTGTGTGTGTAAACTGCCAAACATATCTTCTTTTAATTGGAGGGTTGCCTCTTTTCATTGTTGAGTTTGTTGTCTATATTTCAGTGGTAACACTTTGATCTGACTGTGAGCAGTTTCTGTAACTCACAGTACTGTACTCCATTAACCCATCTAACATCTAAATGACTGCACCACTGAAACTGAACTTGTGCTTTTATTTCAGAGTCGAGGGCTCATCTACTGCAGTGAATGGTCTGCACTGAAAAGGAAGCACATGTTCAAGTTAATAATTACTTCGATGTCAATTTGCCAAATTTCAAAAACGATGTAAACTATCATTCTGTGGCAGATGGAAGATGAACAAAGCCAATTTAATTTGAAGCATCAACTCGGAACCAAAGCTTCAATTTACCAGCTTCATTCTAGCCCTAGTTATAATAATATAATAATCCTTACATTTGATATAGCGCTTTTCATGTCTTCTAGATGTCTCAAAACGCTTCACAGAATATATTGTAAAGTGAATTAACTGTATATTTGTGAGCGAACCACGGCAGCCAATTGCACACAGCAGTTTCCCACAAACAGTTGTGGATTGATTAACCAAATTATTATTATTATTATTTTCTTGGTGGATTATTATCAGATGTGTGGAGTAAGGAAACTTGCCCAAGGTTTTGCCCTGCCAGGAATCGAACCCAGGTCTCTCGCTTGTGAAGCGAGTGCTCTAACCACTGAGCTACAGGACTCCAGGAGTTCATATATAATTGGCAGAAACTATTCGCCCAATGATGTCCATTTTAACAAATATGAGAGGGATTCAAATCACAAGGCAATTTGTTGTAAAATGGATTGAAATATTTATTGGACATAGTGGGGGGGAAGAGAAGAAATGTGGTACTTGATGTGATAATTATTACTTCTGGGAATTATTAACAAGTTCTCCACACACCCCAAATAAAATTGGTTGTTCACTTCACGGCTGTTTGTGAGATGTTGCTCTGTGTAAGCTGGCTCCATCTTCACCTACAAAACATACAGTCACTACACTTTACAATTAATCTTTGAAATGTTCTGATGTGAAAGGTGCCTTATCAAAATACAACCAATATTATCGCGACAACCTGAAGATATCCCAGTCATTAAGTGCTGCAGGGAAATGAATCTAGGGATCGAATTAAAATGTTTTCACCCCGAAGCTGGCTCCAGCAGCTAGTGAGTCAGCCGTAGATAGATTTTTTTATTTTGTTGAATTCATTCTTTCAAGTTGAAGTTTTTTTTTAGTTCTCAAAACAACATACGGAAAACAGACTTCAAAGTGAAGGCTTCATTTTAGAAATTGACAAATTTTGAAAGCGGTGAAATGTTATGTCAATGAAGTAAATCTACACCCAGATGGAATTTCTCCTTATTACAGAAACCCCCGCAGTGTTTTGAAAAAAATGAATTAAAACTATTATTGACAAAAACAGCTGCTGAATCATCATATACATTGATTCGCAACATTGGTGGCAGTTAATAAAGCAATAAATTGCTGTAAGTAAAACGCAAAATACTGCAGATGCTGGAAATCTGAAACAAAAACAGAAGTTGCTGGGAACGCTCAGCTGGTCAGGCAGCATCTATGGAGAGAGAGGAAAGTGAATCAACGTTTCAGGTCCACAACTCTTCATCAGAACTGGGTCTACGAACCTAATTAAAATGTTTTCTAGGGACCTAATTCTAAGGACCCGTTCTGACGAAGGGTCGTGGACCCAAAACATTTGACTCACTTTCCTTTCTCTATAGATGCTGCCTGACCTGCTGAGTATTCCCAGCGACTTCTGTTTTTGTTTCAGATTTCCAGCTCTACAGTATTTTGTGTTTCGCAAAATTGCTGTAAGTCTCCACTTCACTGACAAAAGAAGTGTCCGCTGATTTAAACCCTTGATAGGCACCAACGTAGGGTGGCTTGGAATCCATAAGTAAATGATGTGAGATGAGTAATAATAATATACGATAATCCTTGCATTTGATATAGCACCTTATCACGTCTTCGAGACGTCTCAAAGCACTTCACAAAATATACTGTAATGTGAATTGACTGTATATTTTGTGGGAGAAATGAGGCAGCCAATTGCACACAGCAGTGTCCCACAAACAGTAATGGATTGAATGACCAATTTATTATTATTACCTTTGAAGAAATTATTACCCCCGGAAAAGGGATCCGCCAATCGACTAACAACCGGGTTCCTACTTACTGCTAGGTAAACAGGTGTGTGGAGTAAGGAAACTTGCCCAATGTTTCGCCCTGCTGGGAATTGAACCGAAGTCTATCGCTGATGAGGCGAGTGCTTTAACCACTGAACTACAGGAATCCATAATGACTGACATTGAGCTCACATTTCCCTGAGAACCGCAAGCTCTGAAGAGGGTGATATTACAAGTCTAATTATCCTTAATGTAGAGTGTGTTAATCACTGAACTTGACAACTAACAGATTACAGAAGCCTCATTCTAAATTGCTATGTGAGAAGGAATGCATAGGGAGAACATTGTGTGTGCTCTCACAGACTCACGTTTATCATTTTATTTTCCTATTGTTGTCCGAGGCAATTTAGGATGCCTGTTCACGTGCAAAACAGGAATATTGTCTGAAGAAAAAAGCAGGAATATTGTCTGAAGAAAAAAGCAGGAATATTGTCTGAAGAAAAAATTGTCTGAAGAGAGCAGCTGTAGGCTCACAATATATATCCATAATAATAATAATAATCTTTACATTTGGTATAGTGCAATTCTCATCTGCATGATGTCCCAAAACACACCATGGGATATTCTGTATTTTGTGAGTGGATGCGGCAGCCAATTTATGGACAGCAATGTTCCACAAAATGCCATGGAGTAAATAACCAATTTTATTTTGGATACAATTGGCCAGGACACTGGGAGAAACTCTTTTCTCTAAAGTAGCTTTCCCATTGCAAACATACATCAGAATGGCAAGCACAAGACTTTATGTTGTGAAGACCTGTATACAGTACAATGCCTCATGGACAGTCTTAACAACAACAATTTGTATTTAAATAGTGCCTTTCATACGGCATAGTGTCTCAGAATGCTTAGTATAGGTGAGAAATATCCTCCTGAAATTAGATTTCAAAGCTCAAGTCAATCGAAATGAGAAACATTCAGTTTTCTTTGATTCAAACTCACATGAGTGTACTGATCACCGAGCCAGAACAAACTAATAAAAACATATGAATGTTTGATACAGAAGACGAGGGGAAAGTCAAAATGTGCAGCGAAACACAATTGCCTCCAATGTTTCACTGTGAACACAAGATACAGTTACGCTGTGGAAGAATGCAGATGTTTTCACCAGGTCAGTAATCCTCTTCCACGCCCAGTACCTCGTGTCATGACTGCCCATTATGAGCAACATGAATTTCACTCTATTCGGACTCAGGTAAAGACTAAACAGAGAGCATGTGGATTTCCATTTCTCAGCCTGTTCACCAGTGCAGCATTGCATTGGGAATCGTTATTCGACAAGCAGACTTTGAGTTGAAAAAAATATCATTTGGGAAGCAGTACTGAGGTCTGCTGGAGGATGAGGGGAAGGCAAAAGATGTCCTCTTAACTCCCAAGCAGCTTGTAGCTTACTCTGTTGGCTTCTAATTCAAGTGGACTTGAAGGGACAAGTCCTGTCTCTCGCTTTCTCTCATTCTCCCTCTCTCCTCCTCCTTCTCCTTCCCCAGCTGCTATTTCAAAGAAACGTGGAGTCTTTCTCCTAGGTGTTCTCGCTTATAATCCGGCCTCATCAAAATTCATCCCCAAAATTTCTAATTAATTGGCTATTCATCTCATTGATGTTAGTCAGACGTCACGGACGCAAATTAGCTGCCTCTACAACAATACTCAGTTGATTGCTAATTAATTTAATTCTGTAGAACACCTTAAGATGTTTCTTTTGCATGCAAGATGCTATATAAATGCTAATAGTTGCTGTTGTCCACTTATTTATGCATCACCTATGGAGTCCTGTAGGTCAGTGGTTTGAGCATTCGCCTTGCAAGCAAGAGACCTTGGTTTTATTCTCGGCAGGGCAAAATGTTGGGCAAGTTTCTTCACTCCACACGCCTCTGTTTATTTAGCAAACACCTAACCTGGTTGTTAGTCGATTAGCGGATTGCTTTTCCGGGGATAATATTCCTTCCAAAAAAAATAAATAATTTGGTCACTCAATCTACAACTGTTTGTGGGACACGGCTGTGCACAATTGGCTGCCACATTTTGCCCACATAATATACAGTCAATTCACTTTACAGTATATTCTGTGAAGCGCTTTGAGACGTCTCGAAGACATGAAAACTGCTATATCAAATGCAAGGATTATTATTATCACCTGTATGTTTCAATGATTGGAGTGTCAGCTTGGGCTATTTGTGTCTCAAGACCTAATGTGACGCTTGAACCCACAGAGCCCAGACTATTAGCTCAAAATCCCAAGACGTCTTGAACTCACAAGCTCCTGACTCAGTAGCACGAATGCTACAAACTAGGTTGACAACTATGATACATCTGATAATATTGCTATAAAGTACACAAGATAGGCTCTCATTGAAATTTCTTGTGCACTTTATTGCAATATTATGAAATTTCAACCGTTGCAAGCAGGTACTATGGTGCCATCAACACAATGAATCCGATAAAATGCTATCTTAATTTCTACCTTTGAAAAGACTTACAATCAAACTTAAAGTTTGTCTTTCTCTTCACCAATTGTAATCTCCAAATGTCTCTCCATTCCTCTGTTCTCCATAAAACATCTGACTCTTTTGTCCTTCAGTTGGAGTAAGGTTCCATGGTCACTAGTTACTCTCTGGTTCCTCGCTTAAGTGGTCATTATTTCACATGTGAACTTCAATAATAAACATCGCAGGCTATTCAACCATAAGGGAAAATCAGTCAAGCCAAGACAAGCCAGATCTCAACCAATGACCAATAACCATATTCACACATTTTCCATCAAAGACAGATTTTTCTCCACCTCTAACACTGTGGACAATTTATTGATTCCCCAGCTGTGATCTATTGTATCATCAGTCAACGATTTTAATCATTGGGCTATCAGGTGAACTAACTAACGGTATACTCAAATTGGATTGTAGTTCCAATCATGTCTTCCTCCTTGTTCAGTATCACATTTGCATGAACTTGTCTGCAGTCCTCCAGTACCACCTTAGTTCTTTTGAAGCTCCTAAAAGTATTAACTCAGGCATCATCTCTTCCCTCATTCATTGTCTTCTATATATTCTTTTGTAGGCATTTGACTGCAACTAAGTGGTGACTGTACTTTACAGTGAATCATGTGAAGCACTTTGAGATGCCTTGCGAAGGGAAAGGCGCTATAGCAAATGCAAGGATTGTTATTTTCATTTACTCATTCGTTGTGTAACCTTCACCATAAAGAAATCAACAAGAAAACATATTACTGTTAGAAATTGGAACTACAGCAACAGCTAAGTTAGAACTGTGAAAGCTGCTAACGAGAAAAAAAAATACCTGCCGTTTATTCTTTTACCAAAAAAAGCATTTTACAGCATTTCCTATTCTCTCTTGCCCTGGGTTTCAAGATACTGTGCAACCGTTTGTTTATTTATGTCTCCCAGGGTCTCATTGCTTCCTCTTCAATGTGTTTCAAAACAATCCTAATAATTGATTTGATATTTTGAGTCAACAGTTTCACTTCCCATCTCGTTAAAGATAGACCGTCTCTTGTATGAGGTTGGACTATTACTAAAAATTCCCTTGTGTATCAATGGCAGGTTTGTATTTCTATATATTTATTAGAGTCTTTCACTGCTCATTGGGAGAAACTGTCATGTTTAATGATACCGATATGCTTGTATAAAGCTACTAAATTGATTTCATCTTAACTACATGGATGAAATTCACCCATTTCTTTTCACAACCAATTTCTGCCCTGACCCGTGCTTATTTTAAGAGTTTTTTTTAAAAAAAACAAGTTATGTGAAAACGCATCTGCCCATTTCTTTCATCCTCTTCCATAGTACCCTTTATTTGGGAATGTTGCCATGTGAATGTCAAAGCAATTTTTCCAACACAGCCAAAGTTTGATGACAGTGAGAAAAGATTACCAAAAACAAATGCTTGAGCTTGTTATTTTCAATTAAACTTTTCTGCAGTTAGAACAAATTTCATAAATGATTATTATTGTTGCTGCCATGGAAACACTGGAAAATGGGACTATGCGCAAAATAAGGGCTGTTAATATGTAACTCAAGGAAATTACAGTGTTATATCCAGTAGGTACTTCATAATTTTGACATTTCTCTTTTGGTACAACAACAACAGCTTGCATTTATGTACCACCCTTCATGTAGGTTAGCGCCTCAGAGCTCTTAACAATGGCGTAGCCTGACACCGAGCTGGAGAGGAGGTGATCGTAGGCATAGTCGAAGAGGAAGGTCTTCAGGTGTGATCTGAAAATGGGGAAGTAGGAGCAAGCCAGAGGGATCGAGGGAGAAATTTCCAAAGTTTCAGGGTGTAGTGGCTGAAAACACAGCTGCCGGTGGTGGAATGGAGGGGATGAGGGACAAGCAGGAAGGCAGAGCCAGCCAAGCGGATGGTGGAGTAGGGAGTGAACAGGTCAGCGAGGTAGGGAGGTGCCAGGGCATGAAGAGATTTGTAGACATGTATGAGGGAGGATTTGGAAGTCGATCCATTCTGTAATAGGGAGCAAATGGATCTTATAGGATTAACAGGAGTTGAGTGGGAGGAATCCCTTCCCCCAGATATCGGTTCTTCATCTGGGTAGAATTGATGAATTAACGGAGGTCATTTAAGACTTTCTCTCATAATCCTTGTATTTGATGCAATGCTTTTCCCATCTGGAGGACACCTCAAAGCTGTTGCAGAAGGAGGAGGTGACCATAAGCACGGTCGAAGTGGAAGGTCGTGATCTAAAAGAGGGGAAGGAGGGGGCAAGGCGGAGGGACTGAGTTCCAAAGCTAAAGAAATGGGTTAGCTACTAATATATGCTCAGACACTGAAACAAAAAGACATACATGGGGTGAATCACTCGCTGCAGTGTGCAAACTTGTGCATGCTGAACGAAGAATGACTAAAATAACACAGCACAATGTAAATCACAATGGACCCTCCCTATCCTTACTTGGGATTGATTCATCATTGCCCTTCTGTGTTATTCTACCTCTGATTCAAAGATGGGTTGGGTTAGTCATTTGTCATGTCCACCCTTTGGCTTCCCATCACACAGAGGATAACAACAATAACAACAACAACAACTTGGATTTATATAGCGCCCTCCATGCCCGACGGCGTTTCAGAGTACTTCACAGTAATGGATCCCGGGACGGAGCCAGGGGGAGGAAGGTGACCAAAGGTGCGGCCGAAAAGAAAGGTCTTCAGCCGAGACCTGAAAGTAGGAAGAGAAAGGACGAGGTGAAGGGAGTGAGGAAGGAAGTTCCAGAGCCTCGGAGCATAGTGACTGAAGGCACGGCCGAGGGTGGAGCAGGGGACTTGGGGGACAAGGAGGAGACCAGACCCGGAGGAACGAAGGCAACGGGCACTGTTTTGAGGAGAGAGGAGGTCAGAGAGGTGGAGGGGTGCAGAGGAATGGAGGGATTTGAAAACAAGAGTGAGGATCTTGAAGTCAATCCTCTCTGGGACAGGCAGCCAGTGCAGTCTGGCGAGGACTGGGATAATCGGGGAGCGGAATTTGGTGCGGGTGAGAATGCGGGCGGCAGAGTTTTGAATAATCTGGATTTTATGGATGGCAGTGGAGGGGAGGCCAGCGAGGAGGGCATTTGAATAGTCCAGCCGAGAGGTGACAAAGTGGAGTCCTGTAGCTCAGTGGTTAGAGCACTTGCTTTGCAAGCGAGAGACCTGAGTTCAATTCCCGGCAGGGCGAAACCTTGGGCAAGTTTCCTTACTCCACACGCCTAATAATAATCCCTCAAAAAAAAACCAAAAACAATAAGAAATTAGTCATTTTCAATCTACGACTGTTTGTGGGACATTGCTGTGCGCAATTGGCTGCCGCGTTCGCCCACAAATATACAGTCAATTCACTTTACAGTGTGTTCTGTGAAGCGCTTTGGGACGTCCTCCTGACGTGAAAAGCGCTATATCAAATGCAAGGATTATTATTATTATTATTATTATAAAGGCATGGGGCAGAGTTTCAGCAGCTTTTGGAGTGAAGTATTGGCATAGACGGGCAATGCGTCGGAGGTGGAAGAAAGTGGGTCTGGTGAGGGACTGGATGTGGGGGAGGAAGGATAATTGGGGATCGGACCTGATGCCTAGATTGCGTATGGGTTCGGAGAATTTTAGGGAGAGGTTGGATAGGTGGAGGAGTTGAGAACCATAGAATTTTAGATGGTAACGAGAGCCAAAGAGTATGGCTTCCGTCTTGTCAACGTTCAGCTGAAGGAAATTTGCGCTCATCCAGCCCCTGAGGTCTGACAGGCAGGCTGACAGAACATCAGAGGATTGGAGGTCGCAAAGAGAGGTGGAAAAATAGAGTTGGGTGCCATCCGCATACATGTGGAAATGTACCCCATGTCTGCGGATGACATCCCCAAGAGGGAGCATGTAGATCAGAAAGAGGAGGGGGCCAAGGATGGATCCTAGGGTTCCCCCTCAGGTAACCAAGTAAGAGCAGGAGGAGAAGCTGTTTGTGCAGATGTATTGCTGGTGGTTTGTGAGGTAGGACTTGAACCAGGCAAGTGCAGTCCCACTGAGGTGGATGACAGAGGAAAGGCGGTGGAGGAGGATGGCATGATAGACTGTGTCGCCACAGCAGCGAGGTACAGGAGGACAAGGAGGCAGAGGGAGCCCTCGTCACAGATAGAGAGGATGACGTTTGTGACTCTAACAAGCGCAGTCTCTGTACTGTGGGCAGGGTAGAAACCAGATTGGAGGAGTTCAAAGAGGGAATGGGAGAGGTGTTTGCGATACAGTTCAAGATCCAGGTCCTCACCTTCAAATCCCTCCCCGGTCTTGCTCCCCCCTAACTCTGCAACCTCCTAACCCCCTACTGTCCTACAACAACAACAACAACAACAAGATTCCATTTATAGAGCGCCTTTCACGTCAGGAGGACGTCCCAAGGCGCTGCACAGTTGGGTCATGACCCGAGCAGGGGGGAAATGGTCAGGGTGAGGGGAGGGAAGGGAGGGAGAGAGGAGGGGGGAAATGGTCAGGGTGAGGGGAGGGAAGGGAGGGAGCGAGGAGGAGGAAGAGAGTCGAGAGGGGAGCTGAAGGCTCGGTCAAAGAGAAAGGTTTTGAGACCGGCCTTGAAGGAGGAAAGGGAGGAAGCAAGGCGAAGGCACTGGGGGATGGAGTTCCAGAGCCTCGGGGCTGAGAGGCTGAAGGCCCGACCACCGATAGTAGGGCGGTTGGGGCGGGGGACGTGGAGCAGACCGGAGCCAGAGGAACGGAGGGTACGGGCAGGTAGGTAGGGGGATAGTAGGTTGGAGAGGTAGGAGGGAGCAAGGCCGTGAATGGCCTTGTAGGTGAGGATGAGGATCTTGAAATCAATCCTCTGGGGGATGGGGAGCCAGTGGAGGCGAGCGAGGGTAGGAGTGATGTGGTCCCGAAGCCTGGTGCGGGACAGTACACGAGCTGCAGAGTTCTGAATGACCTGCAGCTTGTGGAGGGAGGTGGCGGGAAGGCCGGCGAGGAGAGAGTTCCCATAGTCCAGCCTTGAGGTGACAAAGGCGTGAACCAGGGTTTCAGCAGCGTGAGGGGTGAGGTAGTGCCGTAATCTGGCGATATTCCGGAGGTGATGGAAGGCGGTGCCAGTTGTGGTGCGGATGTGAGGGAGAAAGGACAGCTCAGGGTCAAACAAAACGCCGAGGTTCCTGACTGGCTTTGAGAGGTGGAGAGTGCAGCCTTGGATGCTGATGGTGTCAGCGCCTGAGGTGCGGAGGCGCTGACGTGAGCCAATCAGGAGGGCCTCGGTTTTTCGCACGTTGAGCTGAAGAAAGTTGTCTCTCGTCCAGGACTCGATGTCGGACAGGCAGGCTGTCAGGACATCGGTGGTCGTGGAGTTGAGAGTAGAGGAGGAAAGGTAGAGTTGGGTGTCATCCGCATACATGTGGAAGTTAACCCCATGTTTGCGGATGATGTCACCGAGGGGGAGCATATAGAGGGTGAAGAGGAGGGGACCGAGGACAGAGCCCTGAGGGACACCACATGAGACAGTACGGGGGGTGGAGGAGAAGCCATTCGTTGAGACGAAGTGAAGACGGTGGGAAAGGTAAGAGCTAAACCATTCAAGGACAGTGCCTTGAAGGTTGAGGTGGGAGGACAAGCGGTGGAGTAGGATAGCGTGGTCGACCGTATCGAATGCTGCCGATAGGTCAAGGAGGACGAGGAGACAGAGGGAGCCCTGGTCACAGATAGTCAGGATATCATTGGTGACCTTGACCAGGGCAGTTTCTGTGCTATGAGCAGCACGGAAACCTGACTGAAGGGGTTCAAAAAGAGAATGGGTGGAGAGGAAAGAGCGCAGTTGGGAGGCGACAACTCTTTCCAAGACCTTGGAGAGAAAGGGGAGGTTGGAGATGGGCCGGTAGCTTGATAGCTGCGACGCATCAAGGGAGGGTTTTTTCAGGGTGGGCGTGATGATGGCAGTTTTTAATGGAATGGGGACAGAGCCAGAGGAGAGGGACAGGTTTATGATGTCAGTGATGTGTGGGGCAAGAAAATGGAGCTGGGAGATAAGGAGTGGAGTGGGGATGGGGTCAAGGGAGCAGGTGGTTGGTTTTAGGGATAGGATGAGTTCATCCTACTCGCTCCCTCCACACAGCGGGCTCCGGCCTGCTTCACATCCCCCACCTCGCTCGCCCCACTATTGGCGGGCGGACCTTCTGCCCGCACCCTCTGGAACTCCATCCCGTAGTCCCTCCACCTCGTCCCCTCCCTTGACTCCTTCAAGACCCATTTACAGACCCTCCTCTTCGACCGTGCTTTTGATCTCCCTGCTTCCTCTCCTGCCCTCCAACCCTCCCCGACCCCCAGCTCGGGTCCAAAACTCTGTCTGCCCAGCGCCTTGGAACGTCCTCCCGACATGAAAGGCGCTTTACAAATGTAATGTTGTTGTTGTCCCTCCAAGAAGAGAGTGCGCATTCCGTTCCAGCCATCTATTGCTGGGATTTCCACGTGTAGGTGGGGATGCACGGAATTCTCAAGTTTGGTTTGGATACCCTCAAGCACGGTGACGGGTTTCCGCGTGTGTCAGACACCCGGCTGGCCAAACAAAGAAAAACTTCTGACGCTGGTGCAAATAAATGTTCAGCTGGACATTGGGGCAGGTGAGGCAACCTCCCAACAGGTAAAGTTGTCAATCAGCCAGGGTGGGTGGGTGGTGGGGGAGGGCTGTGCTGGTGGGCTGAGCCTGCCACAGGCAGTGAGTGGTGAAGGCAAGCACAACTCATCCTCAGTTAGTCAGTCAGTTCAGTTCAGTCAGTCATTGCCTTGTCACTGTTGCACTGAGAGAGGAGACTGTTACTGTTGGCAGCAATGTGTGGGCAGTCAGCGAGCAAACCTAGTGGACTGCACTGAAGAGCTTCCATCGCTCCTGCCTTCTTTGCAAAAAAGTGCTTCGATTCGTTTTTATTTCTATTTATTTAATTATCCATCCACCCATTCATCCATCCGTGTGTTCATTTACTTTACTCTCTCCCCCCCTCTCTCTCTCTCTCTCCTCGCTCTTGAACATCTATCCATCGTTTACTTTACTTTTATTCTCTTTCTTTCTCTCTCTCTCGCTCGCACAGAGAGGTTTGATGTGTGGTTGCTGCATTGGCTTTGCTTTTGTGCTGCTGCTTCGTTTGGATTGCCTGAAACAAGTAAGTGTGTATTATAGTATAATATAATATATATGTATATATACCTGTTATACACTGATTATTGCTTCCTGCGGCAGCTAAAATGCAAAGGTATCAGCGGTAACGCGTTTTATGTGTAAAAGATCAAAGCTGGTCAATTTCACACACACACAGTGCCTGTGATAGTCTGTGTCTTACCCTCTCAGTTTATCGCAGAGGATGTGTTGAACTGCAAGTCTACACGTTCGGAATGAATCCTCCATGTCATGTTGTTTTAACTGCAAATTGAGAATTTAATGTTGTTTTAGGGTGTTTGTTTGTTTGTTTGTTTGTTTGTGAGCCTGATTTCTTTCATTTACAAAAGGTGGCGAGAAAGAGAGAGAGAGAGTGTGTGGAGGGGGAGCCCAGCAAAATTTATTAGATCTCAATCAGATTGATCTTTAAAGTAAATCTCTTTATTCGGTTGCTCCAAGCGCGGAATCTTTGCAAGGGTGCCTCTCTGTGTCGGGGTTTCGCGTCAAAAGTTTGCCTTATCTTTGAACACGCGATAAATGTAACGCTTGTCTCGGTTTGATTGCCATTGTCTCTTTATAATCTTCCCGTTCTGTGCCTCTGTGCAGGCGTTTGGTGTCAAATGTTGGCATCGTCTTTGAATCTATCCACTCTGCAGTATATTCTGTGAAGGGATTTGGGACGTCTCAACAACCTAAGGCACTCGTTCAAATGCAAGGATTATTGTTATTATTATTATTATTTCGATGACGATGTAAATGTAATGTTTGTCTCGGTTTGATTGCCCTAATCTCTTTAGAGATGATGCTTTTATTTTCTAGCCGCATTTTTTACGAAAGAAATTACCTTATACTTGTACATAATAAATTGCTCACACAATCCATGACTGTTTGTGGGACGCTGCTGTCCGCAATTGGCTGCCGTGTTTCGCCCACGTAATATACAGTCAATTCACTTTATAGTATTTTCTGTGAAGCGCTTTAAGACATCTTGAAGACGTGATGAGGTAGGTGCTTTATCAAATGCAAGGATTATTATTATTATTATCTTCCCTTCTCTGCCTACCTCCCTGACCTTGTTTCACGGTTACTTTTACTACTTGACTGAGCTGATAATGTGGGGGTTTCACAACAACCAAAACAACCAAAAATGCTTTGGAAATCAGATCAAAGACATTTGGAATGTGTTTAAGCGTGTGGGTGTTTTTCTCTTCCCCACACCCCCTCCCCCCCATCCCATAAAGGGGGAAAAAATCCACTTTGGTCCAGATTTACTCTGTGTTGCATTTCAGAATATGCAGAACACAGCCTTCATTTCTCAAACTGGTTTTCTGCTATTTCTTTCAAGAAACCTACAGAGACTCAGGTTTGAAGTCGAGACTGAATTTAACGATTTTGTTAAAATTCTGCACTCTCTGAAAAGCAAAGAAAAGAAAAGAAATCTAGATGCAGAAGTGGGCACTTTCATCGTTTAATGAGAACATGTAAATGTGAACCTGGGACTTGTTTCATCGTGTTGGCTTTCTTGGTAATGTGACATCTTTTATTTTCTTTCTACTAACCTCCCCTACCTCCTGCACCCACTCTTTGCCTTGACTGTTCCTTTTTCAAGGTGTCAGCTGGTACTTTCTCACTTTTTTTTAACAGTTGTTGCTTTCTCCCTTTGGGCTGTCATGGCAAACCATTCTTTTAACCCAACTATTCCTATTGCGTCCTACTGAAAATAATAGTTTGGACGCTCACTGCAGACAAGGCTTAAATTGCGGCTTTGGCAACATAATGACTTGGGAATATTATATAATAATAATCATCCTTGCATTTGATGTAGCACCTTATTACATGTTCGAGATGTCTCAAAATGCTTCACAGAATATAGTGTAAAGTGAATTGACTGGATATTTTGTGGGCGAAACGTGGCAGCCAATTGAGCACAACAGTGTCCCACAAACAGTCGTGGATTGAGTCACCAAATTAATATTATTATCATTTTTTTTAAGGGATTATTACTCCAGGTAAAGCGATCCGCCAATCAACTAACAACTGGGTTCCTACTTACTGCTAGGTAAAGAGAGGGCCATTTTGTGAGCAAAACACATTATAACCCGGAATGAGCTGTCTCATTTCTGTCTAGCACTTAGTGCCCCTTGTGAATTACAGAAACAATCAGATTGTTGTCATTACCTCTAGGGTTAATGTCTTTTCAAGGCGGGATTGATTTACAAATAAGGTGCATGCGGTGAATGGGCGCCATTGTTTTGTAACATCTTTATAAAGGTTTAAGGCATGCATGTGAGCCTGGTCCACTCTCGCCTCTGAGTCAGTAGGTTGTGGGTTCAAGCCCCACATTGGGACTTGGAATCACATCGTCTAAGATGATACTCCAATGCAGTGCTGGTGTATTGCATTGTCAGAGGTGCCATCCTTCACATGAGACATTAAACTGAGGTTCTCGCCTAACTGTTCAGGTGGATGCTAAAGATCCCATGACACTGTTCGAAAAGAGAAGGGAGTTTCTCCCTGTGTCCCGGCCAACAATCCTCCAAATAAAATTGATCACTCACTCCATGGCTGTTTGTGGGACAATGAGTTAACGTTGCAGGTCGATAACCTTTAGTTTTCCTTTTTCTGTTTCCCTATGCTTCCTCTGACCGTAATTATCTGTGAAACACTTGGAAATGTTGCAGTGTGTCTCAAAACACTTCGCAGAATATACTGTAAAGTGTATTGACTGCTTTCTAGATTGTACATTACAGGATAAAATTTATATTTAGCTAATTTAATTAAATGGTGTCACTATTTAGGTTAAATAGACTCAGATAGAGGCAATTGTTTGCACTCACATTTTCTGACTCTCAAATATTGTCAAAATACCAGCAATTAATAATAATTATAATAAATAATCCTTGCATTTGATACGGCACCTTTCACGTTGGAAGCACATGCCAAAGCATATCACAGGATTTACTGCAAAGTGCTGGAACTGTGTGTTTAGTAGACAAACAGTTACATCTAGAAAGTCAGATGCCTTTGCTAATTAGACTGTGGACCATACCTGGTAAAGTTGGATCTGAACATGTTGAAAGCCACCTCAGACAATGTGCCACAGGGTCTTCAGCTTTGTACTGGATCAACTCAATTTTCAATTCAAGTGCAAAAACCATGTCCCTTTCTACCCCAGTCTGCAAAAGGATAGGCACTGTTCTGTCAGTAGTTACAGTAGAAACGTTAGGAAGAGATATAAAAATGAGTGTTGTGCCTCAAGGTGTGAATCTGACTTGGCATCAATGCTGACTGTCCAGGAAAATGGGAGGTACTCCCGACATGAAAGGCTACACAAATGTAATTTGTTATTGTTGTTGTCGTTGTTGTTGTTGCACTGGTGTTAAGTGGCTGCCTTTGTTATGGCTCATAAATACATGGACCTGGCCAGCCAGATAGTGTACTTGTGGATGTAGTTGCTTGTTGCTCCTGGTATAAGGTATCCTTTCTGGAGTCTCCTGCCACAGACATAGGGGCCTAATTTGTGATATTTCTTTACAGGGTTCATCAATGTGGAATCTAGGGTTCACAATTTTTTTTGTGCTGAGCTGGGTGTCTTGACACATGTGAGAACCCAGCACCATGCTTAGGAGCATTCAAAAAAGATAGAGTTCCCATGGGTACACCACCTACACATGGAAATTTCCCCATGCCTGGAATGGAATAATAATAATCCTTGCATTTGATATGGTGGCTTATCACATCTTCGAGATGTTTCAAAGCGCTTCACAGAATATACTGTAAAGTGAATTGACTGTATATTTTGTGGGCGAAACGCTGTTTGTGGCTGTTTATGGCACATTGCTGTGCGCAAATTGGCTTCCGCATTCACCTGCAAAAATACACAGTGACCACACCACGTGAAGGCCATCCTGACGTGAAAGGCGCTATATCAAATGTAAGGATTATTATTATCTGAATAAAACTGGATTCAAATCTGCAGGAAGTCAGAAGAGAGAGTCCACAAGCCCAAACTTGTGTACAGCAGTGTAGCACAGATAGTCGTGGATTTAATGACCAATTTTTTTTAAGGAATTATTACCTCAGAAAAGCAATCTGCCAATCGACTAACAACCAGATTCCTACTTACTGCTAGATAAACAGAGGTGTATGGAGTAAGGAAACTTGCCCAACATTTTGACCTCTTGGGAATCGAACCCAGGTCCTCTCGCTTATGAGGCGTGTGCTCTAACCACTAAGCTACAGGACTCTCTCTTTCTCTGGAGGGGGACACGCTGCTTATCTAAATCCAAAGTGTATTTGATGTAGTTTGGAGAGAGCCAAAGTTTGGGGACCCCAGAGTGTGTGTTAGGAATACTCCTTGCCATATGATGAGCCAGAAGTGCATTGTACAATCCCCTACAGAGAGGGAAAGGAAAATCTACAAGCTTCTCAGGTGTGCTAATGCACCCAAGTTGGCAAACGGTTACAGAGAGCAACATTGGCATAGGACAACAGCATCCTATCTCAGCTGAGAGGAAGAGAGAGAATGTGTGGCTTTAGAGGACCCAAGTACAGGAAAGAGAAGTAAACTTTAAACTAGACGAGAATCAGTGACAAGAAAATAATGAATCTCAAATCTGCATTTAACTGATTTATATCTGATAGCCATCTCTTAAATCATTCGGCTTTAAATTAAAAATCTCTCAAATAATATCTTATAAAATATATATCACTTAAATGGGATTGTTCATTTAAACTGGGATAATTGATGGAGAAATGATTAGTTGCTGATTTGTTGGAGCTGTTTGGGTTGGTGTTATACAATGCAATACAAATTTACATTTCTGCAGCATTGTTCGTATCTGAAGTATGTGCCAAAGGCTTGGCACCCAAGCTTGAGGGGTGGGAGTTTGAGGGGAGGCTAGGGAGGGGAAAGATATTTTGCTGTTTGGCTCTTAGCATTCACCAAAGAGAATGAGGATTGTGAGATCCACACATATATTTCATGCTGAGCTGTAGGGAAACAGTAAGAAAGGGCATTCAGCCCATTAAGCTTGTTGTACCAGTTTATTGCACTTTAGCACATTTTGTAAACCCTTGCATTTGATATAGTGCCTTTCACATTGGGAAGGCATCTCAAAACACTTCACAGGATTTACAGTAAAGTATGGTGACTGTATATTTGTAGGCGAATGGACAAACAGCTCCCTTCACTAGTTAGTCATAAATAATTAGGCAAATCATTTATTTTCGAATACACAGTGAATAGACAGGTCATTAACTACTGTATAGAAGTAACTAACCATGTCTGATAAGGAACCGTGTCTGGTAAGAAATATTTGTAGGCAAAATAAATTTAGAAAAGATAAAAGGAAAATCTCTACTTGAAGCAGTAAACATTCACCTACAAAATGCACAGTCACTACACTTTACAATAAATTATGTTAAGTGCTTCGAGACGGCTCAAAATGAAAGGCGCCGTATCAAATACAAGGATTACAGTATCTATTTATCTATCTATTTATTTATTTATTTATTGGCAAATAAGCCAACAAAATAACAGACACTGTTTTCTTTTTAATCTTGCCCTAAATGAGTCTATATGTTTTCGTAATGGGCAAAGTCCTCTCCAGTTCTCTGATCACGGTTAAATAATTTGTTTATGTCTGTGTCATCTATGTTGCTCATTATTTTAAAACCGAGGGAAGGCAAGGCCATACCTGGGGCACTGTGAACCAAATTCACAGCACTTATTTCTATACAGTAATCAATGACCCGTTTATTCAATGTGATTTCGAAAATAAATGATTTGATCCCATAGTCGTTCTGCTACATATTCATGACTAACTAGTGAAGGTAGCTGTTTGGGATTGAAACTTGCATATGATTTATTAATGATTTTATGCATTATTCAAGAGATGCTCTTCAGGAGTAAAATATAAGCAATAAAGTAGACGCAGGAATAAGTTGCCCAATGGACAAAATGAACAATTGCATGAGTTCCCTCAGAGCTCATGAAGGTCTTAAAGGTCTTCATGACAGAGTTAAGCATGGCAAGGTTTGTGAGTTTACTGAACAGAGGAAATCGTCACAGGCAGGTTGGGGTTTCCTTTGCTTTGTAAGCAAAGCGCTCCGAGACTCTCGCCAGCTCGAGAGCTCCGAGATGATGCTCTGCGTTGAAGGCCGCCATATAATGCAAGTTGTTGTTGTAAGCATTCTATGATTCTTCAATAGTCTGTGATTGCTAATAAAATAATAATTAAAACTGTTCTTTAATACACCACCTTTACGTCGGGAAGAAACACTTCACACGAGTGACTGTAGGCGAAACCGGCAGCCAAACTGCGGGCAGCAAGGATTGCCTTTGGTTTTGAGAAATCAGATGTAATGTTTGATTTTGTGCTTTCATCTCTGGCCCAATATTATCCTATTCGGATCACAGGACAGTCGCTCAGATGACTAGATATACACATACGGTTGTTCCATTGAGCTTCCAAAGTGCTTCAGGATGTTATCCCGTGTGAAGGGGAGCTATATAAATGCAAGTTGTTGCTGTTCCAAACATAAAAATGAACAGATCCATGCTCAAATAATTCCTTTAGAATAATTATCAAGTGCCAATTTACTTGAAGTCTCATGATTAATGCCAGCCTATAAATTGCTTCAAAAAGCTACATCATGATAATCTCTTGTATTTGATTAATACGATGGAAGATTAAGTTGTGATTATTTTGAACTGATTTGAATGACTATTCCATGGAAAGCTGCCAAAATGTCTGTTTCTCCATTTTGTGCTGAATTGTGATACAGTATATAATAATAAGCCTTGCATTTGATACAGCGCTTTATCACACCTTCGAGACATCTCAAAGCGTTTCACAGAATATACTGTAAAGTGAATTAACTGTATATTTTATGGGTGAAACGCGGCAGCCAATTACATATGGTGACAAAGTGGTGTTCATTTACTCAAGGCCGACTCCTGGAGTTGGCTTTGTATCAACAACAACAGCTTGCACTTATGTAGCACCCGCCACACAGGAGAGCATCTCAGAGCGCTTAACAGTGGTGGAGCCTGACTCCAAGCCGGGGCGAGTGGGGTAGGTAGCCATAAGAATGGTCGAACAGGAAAGGTTTCAGGCGGGTCTTGAAAGAGGAGAGAGAGAGAGGGGGGGCAAGGCGGAGGGATTGAGGGAGAGTGTTCCAGATTTTTGGGGTGTAACGGCTGAAAGTGTGACTCCGATGGTGGGGCTGAGAGTGCGAGGTGCCAGTCCAGTGGAGGATTGGGGAGAGAGGAGTTCGGAGTGATAGGGAGGTACCAGGGAGTGAATGGATTTGAACACGGGAGTGAGGATATTGAAGTCGATCCGTTCGGCAATGGATCTACACTTCACTCCCAGCCCGAATGGAAATTGTACCACTGATGCCACTTCATCAGTCTTCATGTTTATTGAACCAAGTACAGTGGCTTTCACAGTGAATGATGGCTTCATTATCAGTAACAAATTAGGCTGTTCTGAGTAGCTTTCATCCAAGCTAATACAGCAAGCACTCAGAACCAAATCACTGTAAACTCAGGTGTCGGTCAAATATTTAGTCAGAAACTCAATTGTATTTATAAAAGAAAAGGAATTAAAACCTAAGGTAAAGGTAGGAGAAAAGAAAGCAAAGTAAGATTTTTTGGAAGTACAGTATAATGAGAAAGTAACTTGAGTTTTGTTAATATCCTGTCTGATCAGAATCCAATCTAGACATGAAAAAAAGTGACTAAATTCTGGAAATCTGCAAATAACAACAATAATAATAATAATCCTTGCATTTTATAAAGCACCTAATCAAGTTGTCAAGATGTCCTAAGACGCTTCACAGGGATTTTATTGTCAAGTGTAGTGACTATGTTTTTGTGGCTTTTCTGACTTGAATCGTTTCACTCACAAAATACACAGTCAATTCACTCAATTTACGGTATATTCTGTGAAGAGGTTTGAGATGTCTCAACAATATGATACAGCACTATATCAAATGCAAGGGTTACGATTATTATTATTATTATTACAATCATGTAACCATTTTCTTTCTCCCTGGATATATTTTGATGAAATGGAAAGGAATTTTTCCTTTTAAAAGAAAACACTTTTGGATATACCCAATATCAATGCCTGCCTGCTGTTTTGTGGGCTCTAATATGTGATTCCAATGAACAAGGAAGTACACCTCGGGCATTCTCGGCTTCAAAGCAAATTTGGTAATAATGCATAATGATACTTGCTCGCTGCCAGAGTGAAAGATGCAAGCCTAATTTGTGTATTCATGAAGAAACATTTTGATCCCAATGCATGACATTTATTTTAAACTCACCAGTGTATTAAACAAGCTTTGAACAAAAACCGTGACCTTAAACTTAAATTGTTAGAAACAAAGCATTGTTGACTTTCCTCATCGCTCCCGAAATTATGGGAATACGCAGGCACCAAACTGTACAGCAATTCCTGTACATCGATGACATGACACAATGCAATGCTGTATCAAATGCAAGGACTTTTCTTATCATCTACATTCACCAAGTGCTGTAGCCCCCGCCAACTGTTGCTGAACCACGACCTTGTGTAAATATAACGTCCACTTCCTTGCTTTTGTATTCAGTGCTCCTTCACCTTCCTCAAATCTCTGCTGCAGTGTTGGGCAACAGAATGATTTTTTTTGGATAGCTGACACGTGGAAACTCATTGCCATGCTAAGAGTATCCAAAACAAACTGAGATTTCCTTGTATCGCCACCTCCACATGGAAATCCCAGAGATAGATTGTTAGAATGGAATGCGCACTCTCTCCCCGGAGGGATGCTTCCTGATTACCTAATTCAGAAAGTATTAGGTACAGGTTGGCAAGAACCATGGTTTCGGGGACCTCAGAATGTGTGGTGGCAACACAACACAGCGTGAAATGTGTGAGAATGGGCAACAGAATGAGGCTTTGCCTAGTTGGGGGAAAAAATGAAAGTTAATTACTCAACAATTTCAGTTTAAAGAAGAAACCTTCTCTGCACAACAAGAAACAACAACAACATCAATAACAAAGCAACCATCCCTCCCTCCCTCCCTCCACTTTGATCCCTTTTTGCCTGTCTTCAGATCACATTTGAAGACTTTCCTCTTCAACCGTGCTGATGATCATTCCCTGTTCTCCCCGGTTCAGTGTCTAATGACATAATTGTTGAGCCCTCTGAGATGCTACCCACTCATAAGGAAGCTAAATAGATTTGTTGTTCTGCTATCGTATCGCACTTTGAACAAAACCCATTGACAAATGGATTGCTCAAATAAAACGTGGACGAGTGATCGATATAAAGCAAACACCAAGGAATTGATGGAAAACCGAGTCAAACTTGTCTACGATAACATACCAGACGTCAGGAGACCCAGCAAAATGATTGTTCTTGATTATTTGCTTTGCTGGTTGTACAAAACAAGGCTTGATCAAGGGTAAATTTGGGTTGATTCATAGTCAAGTGCAAGGGATCATTCATTTGGTCCAGTCCACAGACTGGCATCTGTAATTGTTTCTGCTCAATTAAATTGTAATTATGACAGCGCCGTTTTAAAATCAAATGATACAATCATGGGGGAATGCAAATCACCTTTGCCGTGGTGGACATATTAAATTGATTCTTATTACATTTCTGTCAGCTGGGATGGAAGAGGAGGAGGAGGAGAGAAAAAAAAGCTGCATTATAAACCAGACTTGTCTTTGCAACAGAATCGGCTTATAAGGCCTGATAATGGAGGCATTGATTAGCATTGTATTAACTGCAGTGCACGGAACAGTGAAATGCAACACAATTTACATTTATGTAGCGCCTTTATATTGAACATCGGGAGGATGTCCCAAAGCACATAAGGCGAACATGTAATTCATTTTATCTTCTCGCCTTTTAACTGTATTTTTTAAACCAGCGTTCAAATAATTCTGTTCCATCTCTAAACGGCTTCATTGTATATTCTCCAGCCCCTTCATAATCAGGCACTTGTGTCTGTATTTTTACCACAGGTTCCCTAATGATTGACTTTGGTGATATTTTACTTCAGAAGTTAAATGGGGCTAATATGTAAGAGACGTAATTCATTCCATCTTTGATTTAATAATAAGAAGCTAGAATCTCCTCCAGTTCTGAAAGGTCAAATAATTAAATCTCATCAATAATAGAACTAGGGCTCTTGTTTCAGAATGCCCTTAACTTTCCTTTCACTTTACCCTAGGAGACCAATCTAACAGCTGTCGTGATGTGAAAGGATTGTATAATAAGATATTACTTTGACTGTGCGCAGTATGTATCATGAAGGATTGTTTCAACATTGTTATTACTGGGCAGCAGGATGATAAAAAGCCATTGATTCCACCCTCTTGCCTTTCATTTAACTATATTTCCTGAACGAAAGTTGTATTCTGTCTTTGGTGTTTATCCTCTTTAATCAAGAACTTCTGCCAATATTTCTTACCACAAATTCTGTCATTTTTATCGTTGGTGATGTTTTACTTGAGAAATACAGTCAAACATATCTTCAACAACTGGTCAGAGGAATAGTCCGATGTGGCCTTTATATAAGGGTGGCCCGTGAGTAAGGGTTCTTTGGTGTGTGTAGAAGTTCTAAGTGTGTAGAAAAATGCAGTGCATGTACGAACTCATAAATTAATTTTGATAAATAAATTAAAGATGGCAAATAATAATTACAATCACAAGTCACTAGTGTTTGCTAAAGTAATAATTTTCTGACTGTGTTTCTCAGAAAGCACAAAGACACAGGGTGCAATAGGACTAACAAAGAGTGAAGTTGCATTGGTTGCATTGCTCCTTTCTTTCCTCCGGGTCTGGCCTCCTCCTTGTCCCCCGAGTCCTCCGCTCCACCCTTGGTGGCCGTGCCTTCAGCCACTACCCCCCGAGGCTCTGGAACTCCCTTCCTCACTCCCTTCGCCTCACCCCCTCTCTTCCTATTTTCAGGTCTCGGCTGAAGACCTTCCTTTGGTCACCTTCCTCCCCCTCTCCCTGGCTCGGCCCCAGGATCCGTTACTGTGAAGCACTCTGAAACGTCGTCCGGCGTGGAGGGCGCTATATAAATCCAAGCTGTTGTTGTTGCATTAGACAAGTGGTTTATTGTGTAAAATATGGCTGGGCTGTTACAGGAAGGTAGTTGTTTGAACAGGTTTGACTGAATATATAATTCTAAATGAGGAGGGGAAAGAAACGAGCTCCCAGTCATTTGGAGCACTCTAAGACATTACCCTGCAGGAAGGTGCTTTATAAATGCAAGTTGTTGTTTTTGGGATGTATTTTCTAATGTTTGCTCTACAACAACAACAACCTGCATGGTCTTTGTGAAGGATAATGTCAGAATTAATCAGCTCGGCAGCAATTACTGGTGAAGCTCTTTGAGACACTTATACATTAACGATGCAATGGCCCAGCAGTTTTTCCCGATGAGTTATTCACGACTGAAAGTTGTTCATAAGCATTTTGGGGACCTGAGCGATACAGGGCAGAAAGCAAATAACAACTAAGACAATAAAACTGAAATCGATGGGAACACGCACCAGTTCAGGCAGCATCTGTGGAGAGAGGAAAATTAGTTAATGTTTCATGCCGATGACAAAGCATTTTTATTTCAGGTTTCCAGCATCTGCAGTATTTTGCCTTTTGTTAACTGTACTAAGGGAGTCAGCAGATTCCCACACAATCTGGGATTGTTGTTCTCCATTTCAGTACATGTTACAGGGAGCTATTGGAGCCCAAAATAGATGTCAAGTTAATTGCTGAATTAAATTTTAAAAAGTAACACTTTTTTTTTAGTCCTTTATCTTTTGAATAACAAGAGAAAACGAGATGATCAAAAAGGAACAAGCCACAGAGAGTAGCCTTTCCGCAGAGTTGTCAATAGCAAAAATCTACCAAAGGTTAAAATCGCAATGACATTAGGGAAGTAAGAATTAATTCATTGTATTTTTGTCTTGCCAGGCTGGCTGAGCAGTGCCTTGGAGTACTGAGGACCCGCCTGGCTCAGGAACTCTGCATAAAATTACACAGGATTTCAGTCAGTGTTTGATTTTCAATGCTGTATAAGCAATTTGACAACTGAATCGGATATGTACTTGAAAAGGAAAAAATAGAAAAAAATTGCAGAGTTATAGGATAAGAGCAGGGGACTAGTTGGTAACTCTTTTAAAGAGCTGGCATAGGCACGATGGGCCAAATGGCCTCTTTCTACGCTGTAATATTCTGTGATTCTATGACAAGAGATTAGTACTGAAAATGCATTCCAGGATATTTTAACAAATATCTTAAGCCTCATTAGTTGGACATTCTTATTCTACCAGTTCTGACAACTGCAAACAAGGGGCAGGGTAAACATTTCTGAAATGATCTAAACACACTTAATGTATTAGCCTTCAGCGTGGCACAGTTGGTAGCATTCTTGCCTCTGAGTCAGTAAAACGTGGGTTCAAGACCACAGAAGGTTTTGAAGTCAAATAATCTATGCTGATACTCCAGTGCAGTGATAGGGTAAGCGCTGCATTGATAGACATGCCTTCCTTCAGTTGAGTTGTTAACCAAGGCCCCGTCTGCCTGTACAGGTGGATGTTAAATATGCCGTGGTAGTATTGAAAAGTGAAGGGAGTTTTTCCCAGGCCAACAATCCCCCACCAAGTGAAACTAGACATTTACTTTATGGCTGTTTGCGGGACACTGCAATGCAAAATTGCAAATTGGCTACCATGTTTGCCTACAAAATACATTTTGCAGTAAATCCTGTGAAGCTTTTTGATACGTCCTCCTAAAGTGAAAGGCTTGTGAATGACGATATACCAAATGCAAGAATTATTATTGTTATATCCTGCATTTTTCGCTGGATCTTTGATATTGGTTGACTCTCATGTTCTAAATCTCTATATTCTATTGAAACTTAGAAAGTCTTTCCCTAATACGATGCCTTTTTGATTTTGATGCAGGCTTCAAGTTTCTTCATCTCTTCAACAGAGCGCTTGAAGAATATTCTTTGTGAGTGTATAGTTCAATGGAATGTTTTTTGTTGGCAGAAAGCATTTGCCTGCAAGTAAACAAAATGCATTATATAAAGGCTAAAATATTTCTATGGCAACAACTTCCACAAATACAATTCCTATCACAGTCACAGTGGAGCAGTATTGTTGTATACGTCTTGCTCTTTGTTAGATGGCTAAATTATTTTTCGCTTTTGCTTGTTAAATTTTCGTTTCAAGGTTATGATCGGTGCATATTAGTCAGTTGGATGTGTCCCCATTCAAGTCGCCAAGCAAAATCTCATCATTCCAGCATCATTGGTTGCTCAATCCACAACCGTTTGTAGGGCACTGCTGTGCGCAATTGGCTGCCGCATTTTCCCCACTCGAGACACAGTCACTACACTATACAGTAAATTCTGCTATGCACTTTGAGACATCAAGAAGACGTGGTAAGGCGCAATATCAAATGCAAGGATTATTATATTATTATAAGCAACATTACAAAAAAATATTTTTGACCGTGTGGAAGTTGCTGTTTATTAAAAATAAACACGTACGGTCAAACCTGTTTTCAGCAACCACTCAGGAGACTGGACCAAAATGGCTTTTTTGTAAGGGTAGCTTCTGAGTAAGGGTGCAAGAGTGAAGTCCTGTAGCTTAGCACTCGCCTCGCAAGCGAGAGACCTGGGTTCAATTCCCGGCAGGGCGAAACATTGGGCAAGTTTCCTTACTCCGCACGCCTAATAATAATCCCTCCAAAAGCAAAACAATAATAAATTGGTCATTCTCAATCCACGACTGTTTGTGGGACACTGCTGTGTGCAATTAGCTGCTGCGTTTCACCCGCAAATATACAGTCAATTCACTTTACAGTCTATTCTGTGAAGTGTTTGAGTCGTCTAGAAGACGTGAAAAGCGCTATATCAAATGCAAGGATTATTGTTATTATTATTGTTATTACTATAAGTATCGTACACCTCAATTCACTTAGTTTCACTTAGGCCATTGAAAAGGCTGCCCCAGCATAATTTTCAGGAACAGTCCCCGGAAGAGGTATTGTGTTCCTGGGGTCAAATTTGCCCTGTTTTGAGATCAGTAACAAACTGAGCAAGAACAATAACATTCTAAAGCAGAGACACTCATCAGAGAAACACAGCCATTAATCCAACAAACTTCTCCAGTACTGTCAGCATCAGGAAATGTGGTGAGTTCAATTTTTTTTACGGTGTATGTGTCACTGGATTTGGTTTACGAAATATGGTCACCTTACAATATCGATAGGAATAAAAAAAAGAGTGGACACGGGCTGTGTTAGACAGGTGGTTGCTGAATAGAAGTGGTTTATCTTGTTAAATTGGCCAGGTTGGTTGTTGACAGCCGCTGATTGCTGAATAGAGGTGGTTGTTTTAACGGTTTGACTGTATGACAATTTTTTTTATAATTTGGATTTTTTTTATTCAAAGGGAATCGAGGGATTGCAGTGTCAACAGAGATGCATAAGAGCTTGGCAGAACAGCAACAGAAAAGGTTTAATTACCATAAGCAATTTAGGTAAAAATTAGTAATGACCAGGGCAACGAGGCAAGAGTTAATTCCAGCTGTTGAACAACAAGTCAACAACAAACAGCAACAACAACTTGCACTTATACAGCATCCTACACTCAGGGTAGTGTCTCAGCGTGCTTAAAAGTGGCGGAGCCTGGGGTGGGTTGAGGGAGGTGGCCGTAAGCACGGTCAAAGAGGAATATTTTCAGGTATGACTTGAAAGAGGGGAAAGAGGGGGCAAGGTGAACAAGTAGATAGTTTGTTTTCAAGATCAGTTTGAAAGCTTCCATCAGCCCTGTAATATGATGAGATCATGAACTGCCTAAATATCTCAAAGCTAAGAGACAATTGAACGGGAAGGGTGAATGCACGAGCAGTTTTACGGAGCGTGTAAGTGTCTACTTGAGACGCGAAGGAGCACAAGGTATCAATGCCATTTCAGATGAAGTGCTCAGCAGTGCAATTAGTAATTAGTAATGCAGAAGTGGGTGCCACACTTTAAATACTGAGATTATTGTGCAGCCACGTTTGATACTGTAGTGTAGGCTGAGGCCAACCATTACCATGTGAAGGACTTCAGAAGAGTAAGCAATGGGGTTATTCGGAAGAGTTCTAGCAAGTTCTCTGACCTGACTGCAACCATTCGGGCAAACTCTTTTGTGCTTAATAGTATTATTAATAATAATAATCCTTGCATTCGATATAGCGCCTTATCACATTTTTGAGATGTCTCAAAGTGCTTCACAGAATATACTGAAAAGTTAATTGACCGTACATTTTGTGGGTGAAATGCGGCAGCCAATTTTGCACAGCAGTGTCCCACAAATAGTTGTGGATGAATGACCAAATTATTATTGTTATCATCAGCATTATTTTTTGAATGGATTTTTACCCCAAGAAAAGCAATCCGCCAATCGACTAACAACCAGGTTCCTACTTACTGCTAGGTAAACAGAGGCGTGTGGAGTAAAGAAACTTTCGCAATGTGTCGCCCTGCCCGGGAATCGAACCCAGGTCTCTCGCTTGCGAAGCGAGTGCTCTAACCACTGAGCTACAGAACTCCATAAACACAAAAAGCAAGTCAAATATTGCCCTTTCATATCTGCAATGTGAGCAAGTCAATGTGCCAATTCCCAAAGGTTGTTTCTGCTTTGAATTGATTTGTTCAGGTGGATGTGAGATGGATCTACTTGAAAGAGAAGGGAGTTTCTCCCAGTGTCCTGCCCAACTTTTACCTCAACCAAAGATCCACAAGATCTATGGACACATGGCAAGGCCCAAGCCAAGTGCAATTCACACCAACAATGTTCCATACGTTGTGAATACAAAATGCATTGTTCCTCAAAGCAAAAACCCCATCATAAGGTCATCCTGGCCCTCTCACCTCTGAGTAAGGGGGTCATGGGTTCAAGCCCTTGTATGGTTATTTAAAAAGCCTGATTTATGTGGAGCTGTTATAACCTAGACTGACACTCTAATGCAGTCCTGGGGGTGTGAATCATTATCGGAACTGCCGTCCTTCTAATGAGACATTAAACTGAGGCTCTAATCTGTCTGTTCAGGTGGACATTACTCGAAAAGAAATGGGAATTTCTGCTGGTGTTCTGGCACACAATTCCCAAGATAAGACCTGTCATTTACTTAATAGCTGTTTGTGGGACATTTCCGTATAATAGCATCAATTTAAATGTGTGCTCAGGTAAAATGACAACTTTAGGAGTCAGATGAGAAGTTAGTGAAATAAGTTGGACGGAAAGGCCTTTGAAGCAGCAACATAAATATATTCAACTAGACAGCAGGAGAGAGGGAATGGGGCTACATAAATTCTGCTTTGCTCGCAGAATTACTCTTGGAATCGCTCTCAAACAGCAAGAGATGTTGCATTACTCTTGGCAGCAGAGACTGCACTCAGGGGACTAATGTGGAGAAGATTGATAATATTCAAAAAAACAAGTTAATTATGTGCTAATAATCCTTGCATTTTGGATCGGGTAAGGAATTGCAGATGAATTACAATGTAAGTGCTTGCAAGATAATGCATATTGGAACAGTATGTTTAGAGCAGGAAGCATAACAATGAATAAATCCTGCACTTATTTCACAAGTGTGGAAAGAATAGGCAATGAACTGCTGTATTCACTTAAAGTATCCAGACCTGTGAGGCTTATGAAACACACTGATCATACCCTGGGGTGGAGCTGGGAATGTATTAAATGTATTTTTTTACTGAAGTCAGCCTTGAATAATTCCATTGGTAATGTCAATGGGGTGCAATTTTGAACTTACAGTCAAAAGCGTATAGAAATATTGAGAAGATCAAAAAGAACAGTTCAGTTACATAAAAAGGCTAACTTATATGGAAAGGTCATATAATTGAATTTGATTTCATCGGGACAAGAAATTGAGGGGAGGCATGACTGAGATCTTTAACGCGCTGAAAGGCACAGATAATGTAAAACTAAGCAGGTTATTTGACTAAAGCAAAGCTGTAACGACGAATTGTTTAATGTATTTGTGTCATGATTTCACATTGGCATTATATTGGGACCCTGGAGGGGAAATAACCTTTGTTCAATGCAATGAAATTTCTTCCATACTTTAACAGGTGGACAAAACGAGAAAGTAGTCATAAAGATGTGAGGTTTTTTTTAACAAATAAGTACCTTCATCCTTTTTTAAAATAATAATAATAATCCCTGCATTTGATATAGTGCCGTATCACATTGTCTCAAAGCGTTTCACAGGATACACTGTAAAGTGGTATTGACTGTGTATCTTGTAGGCAAAACTAGGAGGCCAGTTTGTGCATGGCATTTGTATAACATATTGAATGAAAGTAGAAAGAAAAAGTATGTCAACTACAGTAACTTGGTGATTATGATCTGGGAATATTGCAAAATGCAAGAATAGAATCATAGAAAATGATAGCACAGAAAGAGGGCAATCAGCTCGTTGCATTTGCATTGACTCTTAGAGCAGGCTGGACTTTCAATCCCACTACCCTACCCCCATTAAGCCTTTGACTTTCCTATTACCTGTCTACTTCCCTCTTGAAACCCTCTGCCTCTTCTATCTTACTTGTCAGGGAATCCCACGTCCTAACAACTCTCTGTGAAGAAACAAATTCTCCTAAACTCTCTTTTCATTCGTATTGTGGCTATCTTAAATAATCCTTACATTTCACATCAGAAGAATATCCCAAGGTGCTTCACATGATGTATGGTAAAGTAAATAGCCATCTTGGCAGAGAATCCTCAGTTTAAACTTTTATCCAAAGGATGGCACCTCCTATACAGCACTCCCCAGACTGTTTGAGTTCCAAGTCTTGATATAGGGCTTGAACCTTCTGACTCAGAGGCGAGAATGCCACCAACTGAGCCAAGTTGACATCTATGTCCTCTAGTCACTGACTCCCCTTGCAGTAGAAATAGTTTATTTCTCCCCACCACCTCAACTTTAAAGTAACCATATGGCTGTTTTTTGCAGAATGAACCAGAGTACAGACCTTGGTCCGAGGATGATGGCAATGCCTATCTTATTTTAGTGAAGAATCAGAATAACAGCTTCCATTAATAAATAGGACTGAGAGGCTTTGCCTAAAATACATGTTACAAATAGATTAGGTAAGCTGTGGGAAAGGAAATGGAAACTTGTATTTCTGTAACATCTGCAAAGTGATTCAAATTGCATCATAGAAATTATTGTCACATGTAGTGATTGTTTCTTGTAGGCAAATGCAACCACCATTTTGCACCCAGCAATGTCCCACAAACAACCATGAGGTCAATGACCAATTAATCTGCAAGATTGTTGGCCAGTTCTCTGGGAACAACTCCATTTTCTTTTTGTATACTGCCACAGGGTGGCATCTTTAATGCCCACTGGAAAAATAGGTAGATGGGACCTAGATTTAATGGCCAAAGATCCTCAAGATAACATTGCACATTCACTTGTTTGTGGAACATTGCTGTGTGGGTAAGTTTCCTTATGCCACACACCTGATAATAATCCCTCCAAAAAACAAAAGAATAATAAATTAATAATTTTAAATCCATGACTGTTTGTGGGACACTGCTGTACGCAATTGGCTGCCGCATTTCGCCCACAAATATAGAGTCAATTCACTTTACAGTATATTCTGTGAAGCGCTTTGAGACATCTAGAAGATGTGAAAAGCGCTATATCAAATTCAAGGATTATTATTATTATTATTATCATCATGGTCTTCGAAGCAGAGTTTAGAGTGGAGGTGTTTTTCTTAATGAACAGCTAAAATGAATTAGGGAGAACAACCGAGGATTAAAACTCATTATACTGCTGATGCTACGTTGGTGCTACAATGACAGTTTTATTAGATGCAGGCAAATGCACTGTCTAAAACAGTCAGTTAAAAAGAAAATTTTAATTAATGGATTATTAACACCTTGTAAAATGATGATAATCTTGTAAGAGGTTTTATTGGAAGTCTAATGCTTGGTTCTCCAGATGCCTATTGAGAGTAATGTTTGGAACAGGTATATTTGATCTTCATCCTTAATATTGAAAGACTCCAGGAACGTAATATGCAGAAGGTTTAAAACATGTGACTTAAAATAACTAGCTGTAAGCATTTGGATTCATAATTAACAAATTAGCATTTCACATGTGCAGTAATATATAATTTGTTAAACATTGTGTTTGATAAACTGTAGAGAAAGCACGCTGACGAAAAGACACAATTTAACAGTCATAAAGAGCACACTTTTAGTTCATAAGCGACGCAGATAGTTTGTTCAAGCGAGTTGTGTGCCTGTGTTAGTTGAAGGAAGGCTCAAATTGTAATAGTCTTGTGTTATGCTTTTATGAGAAGTTATGTAGGGTACAATTTATTGTTGATTCTGAATGTCGATCACTTGAAAAGGTGTCATTGAAGATTCGGAGAAATATGTGAGTGACCATGAATAGCCCGGAAGACTATTATTTCCAGTCATGGTTGTTCAATTCATGGGAATTCGTTCAGGCTACATGGCTGTGTGTGAATAACCCTGGCATCAAATTAGAAGGGAAGATGTACTACATTGTTACTGCAGAGCCTTGCTCTGAAAAACAATGTGAACATACAAGTTCTACTGGTTCTTGAAAATTATAAATCAATAAAGAGTTCCTTATTAACTAGAAATCGTGAAAATGAAAGACCCAGCAACATAGGTGTGTGCGCTCATGTGACACAGCAGGTCGTTGCATTATTTAAGTGAAATTCTGCAATTTGAACTGTGTGACATTTGTACAACCTCTTGTTCTCTTTGATGCCCGGTTGTTATTTTATCTACTCTAGGTGAGTTGGTTTGACGCTGTTCAAATAGTTTGGATTAGTCAGTCAATTGGTGGATCTCATTCCGGGAGTGATAATCCCTCAAAACAAAATGTGCTCGCTCAATCCACCACTGTTTGTGGGACACTGCTGAGCGCAATTGGCTGCTGGGTGTTCCCCACAAAATACACATCAATCCAATTTACAATATGTTATTATTATTATATTCTGCGAAATACTTTGAGGCATCTCAATGACACGATAAGGCGCTATATCAAATGAAAGGATTATTATTATTATTTGGAATGAACTGGTCTGACACCTGTTTTTGTGGCCCGCTTCAGTCTCACGTCTTCAATCATTGTGAATAGCTCAGCAAAGAGAGGATCACAAAATTGAGCTGCTGACCCTTATTTACCCAACTTTCTCCAAACATGTGAGAGTGGCCACAATGTGGACAATGTACATCACATGCTGTGGGGCATAGATTGGGCACTAAACAACAACAACAACTTGCATTTATCTAGTGCCTCTTACATAGGGCACTTGACAGTGGGGAGATAGTGGGGAGACAGTGGGGAGATAGTGGGGAGACAGTGGGGCAGCCTTTTCAATGGCCTAAGTGAAACTAAGTGAATTGAGGTGTACGATACTTATAGTAGTAACCATAATAATAACAATAATCCTTGCATTTGATATAGCGCTTTTTACATCTTCTAGACGACTCAAAGCGCTTCACAGAATAGACTGTAAAGTGAATTGACTGTATATTTGTGGGCGAACGCGACAGCCAATTGCGCACAGCAATGTCCCACAAACAGTCGTAGATTAAAAATGACCAATTTATTATTGTTTTTTTTTTTTGGAGGGATTATTATTAGGCTCTGTGTGGAGTAAGGAAACTTGCCCAAAGTTTCGCCCTCTGCCTGGAATTGAACTCAGGTCTCTCGCTTGCAAAGCGAGTGCTCTAACCACTGAGCTACAGGACTCAGATGGATGCTGAGCTGGCGGGAAGTGACCAAAAGCACAGTCGAAGAGGAAGGTCTTCAGGTGCGACCTGTAGATGAGGAAGGAGGGGGCAAGCAGGAGGAAGAGTGTTCCAGAGTTTCGGGGGTTGAGGCTAAAGGTGCGGCCACCGATGGTGCAACAGAGGGGACAGGGGACATGCAGCAGGCCGGAGCCATTTGGGCAGAGGCTGTGGGTAGTGGGTTGGGGAGTAAGCAGGTCAGAGAGGTAGGGCAGTGCCTTGGCATGAATGGATTTGAAGACGAGCGTGAGAATGTTGAGATCGATCTATTCCAAAGAGGGCACAGAATTGGAGCAATTGGAAATGTATTGCACAAATCTGAAAAGGAAACTTAACTAACAATTAGTTATGTGCTTTCCCTTAAGGGAGATCTGCTTAAGTGCTTCCCCTCCTCTTCAATTTCTATATGCTCCCTCTTGGTGACATCATATGCAGACATGGGGACAACTGCCACATGTATGCGGATGACACCCAACTGTAGCTCTCCGCCTCCACCCTTGACTCCAGGACCACTGCTGTCCTGACAGAACGTCTGTCAGACATCAAATCCTGGATGAGAGCTAACTTTTTTCAGCTGAATGTCAACAAGACCGAAGCTCTCCTGATTGGCTCCTGTCAGCGCCTCAGGCGCTGATAGCATCACCATCCATGGATGCACATTCCACCTTAATAAGCCAATCCAGAACCTTGGGGTCTTGTTTGACCCTCAACTATCCTTTCTACCCCACATCTGTGCCAAGACCCGCTCTGCCTTCCCCCATCTCCGCAACATCACCCGGCTCCGCCACTGTCTCATATCGCAGGCTGCCGAAACCCTCATGCACATCGAGGCTTGACTACGCAAGTTCCTTGCTTGCCGGCCTCCCCAACTCCTCCCTCCATCGGCTGCAGATCATTCAGAACTCTGCGGCTTGTGTCCTCTCCCGCACCAGGCTCCGTACCCTACCACCCCCATCCTCACCCGGCTCCACTGGTCCTCACCTTCCTAGCCCTCCACTGTCTTGCTCCCCGCTACCTCTGCCTGCTGACCTCCTAACCCCCTACCATCCTGCTCGCTCCCTCTGCTCAGTGGGCTCTGGCCTGCTTCACATTCGCCCCCTCACTCGCCCCACTATTGGCGGGCAGGCCTTCTACCACTCTGCCCTCACCCTCTGGAACTCCATCCCGCCGTCCCAGCGCCTCGCCCCCTCCCTTGCCTCCTTCAAGACCCATCTCAAGACCCTCCTCTTCGGCCGTGCTTTTGATCACCCTGCTTCCTCCCCTGCCCTCCATCCTCCCCGATCCCGACCTCCAGCTCGGGTCCGAAACTCTGACCGCCCAGCACCTCCTCCTGACATGAAAGGCGCTATACAAATGTAATTTTGTTGCTGTTGTTGTTAAGTGAACTTGGCTTCTAAATTTTACATAAAAGCATTTCAAAAAATACCAAAATATTCTTTATTTTTATAATCAGTAACGCAATTACAATGTATGCATTGTTCTGCATCCAGAAGTATCAACGTAATTTTGGGTTTAATATAAACATCAGCATTCTTCACAATTGTAGCATATTACATTAAGATTCAATGATCATCATTGTAGCTCTCTCTCTTATAGGATGCATTTGTAATAGCTACTAAGCACATTTTCTTTTTGAAACAGAATTTTCTTCACCCTTGGGTGTTATTTTCCAGCATTTCAATTATTATAAAGCTAAATGTCAACTGCCAAATTTAAACCATTTGAGGCACCTTCTGAGCTCCTTTTGACTAATGTCCTCATCTAAAACTTCCTGACCACATCCTCACCTGAACTAAACTCTGCTTGCACAAGATCCCAATCCTCGCCAGGCTCCACAAATCCCAGGGAATCGATTTCAAAGTCCTCACCTATAAATCACATGACAGCCTAGCCTCTCTGCTCTTCCCTTACCTCACTCCTCTGCTCGCCAAACTTCAGAAATTGTTGAAATTAAAAATAATTGTTGAAATGGAAATGCATCCTATTAGAGCAAGAACTACAAGAATGATCTTTGGATTTTACTGTAGTATGCTACAATTGTGAAGAATGCTGATGTTTTTATTATTAATTTAGTTGTCGGAGCTTTAGTGTACAACAAATTACGATAAAGAGCAGAAATCATATTCAGTCTTTATATGGAGCCACAATGCAATTTTACTTCATTCTCCTCCCACACCAAGCCCTCTGCCAAATGTAATCATACATTTGCTAAAAGGTTTAAGATAGCCACATAAATGGGGTATAACCATAAATTCACCTAGTACCGTGAATTTCAATTATCTGGGTTATTAGATGAGCTGGCTGGAGGGTGTTAGAAGGGAAGGAGGGAGGGAGGTGAGGAAGGGCCTGTGCATATTCTTGACAAGAGCTTGCGAGGATTTGCAGTAAGCAGAGAAATAGCTCATCGTTGGAATAAATCACACTGTATAAAAAAATCTGATATGCACATGAACAGGAATCATCGGAACAAATGTGTGAGTGGGATTGAGTGAGTCACATCACCGACAGGAATAATATCCCAACAACAATGTAGCTAAGGATATAAATAAATCATCGATCAATTTAAAGATCTCAAAATAGTTTGTGCTATAGTACTGGGGAACAGAGGAGAATTTGTATCTATATTACTAGTGTAAGGAGCACTATCACTACTACTATTGTAGACTAATAGCTTGATGCATAAAGGTTGGAGATGAAAAGTGAATTTGAATAGCTTTTATACCAGAATTATTTCATTGAACTGATATAGAAGTGGTTCAGGCATGTAAAGCGCATACAAGCAGAGCAACATCCTTGGGAAGAAACAGATTGGAATGCACATAAAAGCCAGCAAGCAGAAGGAGAATACAAATACTGTATTACATTAAGATCACTGAAGCTGATTCAAGAGAAATATAGTATTGTATTCCGGGGGCATAAAAACAGTAAAGAGCAAAAGCTGCAGAGATCATGGAGATGATCAACAACACAATACACATTCAAAGTCTGTGAATATATCTGTCACAGAACAAGATAAGAATAATGCACGCGTTTGATACAGTGTCATTAGAAGCATAGAAATTCAAAGCATAGAAGGCCATTTAGCCATTTAGCCCCTTAACGAGGGATTATTATCAGGCATGTGGAGTAAGGCAACTTGCCCGAGGTTTTGCCCTATCGGGAATCAAACCCAGGTCTCTTGCCTGCAAGGCGAGTGCTCTAACCACTGAGCTACATGGCTACAGAATTGAGCACTTGGCGAGCGAATGCTGAACTTCATTGAGAAATAATATATTTTAAAAAACTGATGTTTAAGAGATTTCTCAGGACAAGACACAAGGCAGGCCGTATTAACAAAATTTCACCCCTTTTGCTGTAAAAATGTAGTGATAACAAGTGGATTGTGTACTCAGAAGTGGAGTACGATGATTGCTCTGGATGGAGCACGTAATTTGTTTGGCGCTAGGATTATTTTCTCTGAAATGTACGTTGATTCTCCTGTTTAAAATTGCACATCCTTATGCTATGGAGGGTGGGGCGGAGGGGAATAAACGGGGGGGTGGGGGTGGGCACGCTTTGTGATGTGCTGCCAAGGTTGCAATTACTATAACAGGCGATATCTGGGATCGCAGGGCAGGAAGGCAGACCATCATTAAGTTAGAGCAACAAAGATGGCTGGCTGAGCTGCTAATAAAACTTACCCACTGTGTCATAAGGCAATGATCAACAATAATGGAATAAGAGTGACATTTTATTCACGGTTCAAACCTGTGTTGCAAACAGTAATTGCGTCTCATCTTGCAACTCCTCAACTGACACCGCTGCGATCAACCCAATGATGATAGATTTCTTTCAGTGGTTCTTTATAATAATAAAAAAAACTCTGGCGTTCTCTGAGATTTAATTCTTTTTCTACATTATTGTACTTCTTTTTCCCCCCAAGTCTAAATTATATCAATTTCACCAGATTTTGTAGACTCACTGACACAGTTTTACAGTTTCAAAATCCATCTATTTGTATTCATTGGAAGACATACTCTGATTCTGAAGAACTTCTGAAATAAAAGGAAAACGGCTCAAACCAGTTCATGAAAAAAGAAAGTTACTGCTTTGTTTGAGCGCAAAGGCAGAATGTGGATAATAATAATAATAATAATAATAATACTTGCATTTGCAAGTAGTTGCGCCTTATCATGTCTTAAAGCACTTCAGAGAATATATTGTAAAATGGAGTGACTGTATTTTGTGGGTGAAATGTGGCAGCCAATTGCGCACAGCAGTGTCCCACAAACAGTGGATTGAGTGACCAATTTTTTTTAAAGGGATTACACCCAGAACGCAATTCACCAATCGACCAACAACTGGGTTCCTACTTACTGCTAGGTAAACAGAGGCATGTGGAGTAAGGAAGTTTGCGTAAGGTTTCACCCCGCTCAGGAATCAAACCCGAGTCCTCTCGCTTATGAGGCGAGCTCGCTAACCACTGTGCTAGTTGACTTCATAACACTTGCCAGACAGCAGTTTTTGCCCAGCTGTGCTGCCGAGCCCCCATTTCCATTTCAAAGCAAGTGCAAACTTCTCAGCCAGTCATCCATCTCAGATCTTTGCTTGACCCGAAAATAAAATGCCCACGGCATCAACAGTCCACACACATCATGTGGCAGATACTTCAGTTTGTCCGAAAGCATGAGCTGCTTGCTCAAAGCCTATTCTCTTTGATTTGCAGGTGGAGCGTTTGATGAGAATAAATGAGACGACCGCTAAAAGCTGCTCTGTTGCCGTTGTAACACGTCGTGAAGATTTCTGCAATATACAGATGATAGTCAGCTGCAAGGTCAATGCAAGCATCCTGCAAGGCTTCTGCTAGCGTAAGAACTTGATCCAACAAATGGTGATTTTTTTTTTATTTTGCATACTTTGCCAAAATGTTCATCGCTCTGCATTTTACTGTGTTTAAACTGCATGTTGAACTTTATATCACAACTTCACCCTCCGATAAAACTACCCTTGCCCCCATCACTGCCCGCACCGCCTCCTAATCCTGCAAGCCCCTAGTATATCAACCACCTCCTCTCCCTCAAATCGTAGGTACATGCTGACACAGGATGCAAATCCTGGAATGTCCAGCATGTTGGGACGCTATATAAACGTACATATGTATCGTATTATATCATGATCCTATATCGTGATTTAATGGATCATGATATGTACATTGCATTTACATGAATCTCGGGTTAACCATCACTTACTGAAACAGTAGTTTTTTTAAACTATTGAAACAAGGAGAATGTGAAATATGTACATGTTAATCCACAATTGCTGGTTTGGCCAGCCTAGACTTTGAGCTCAAAATTCTGATTTTAGGCTTGAATTTACAACTGTTTGGCTCAGAGATGAAAATGCTACCAACCAAGTCAGGCTGACACCTAACTTATTTTTACTAACTGTTGCATTTCACCCACAAAATATACAGTCAACCCACTTTACAACATATTTTGTGAAGTGCTTTGAGACATCTCAATGACGTGATAAGGCACTGTGTGAGGATTATTTTTATCTCAATTATCATTTCAATGGGAGCTTTTTATTTTGCCAGTTACTCATAGTGGGCTGAAGGCTTCAATATCCTTGAGTTGTAGTGAATTACTTTGTTATTGAATCACGACTGAGAAAGAAACATTCATTCCTGGAACAAGATGAAATCTTCATTTGTATTGAACTCAGAGTAAAGCAATTTTTGATTTGAAAACTTAAGGACTGGGAAAAGTTTCCAACAAAATATCGGACTTTGGCTTGTCACAAATATCTTCATGTCTATCTTTCTCTATCAAAATAAAGTCACAATCCTTTCCACTATCCCCTGTAAAGAGCTGAAAGGTGCTATATGATGTATAAGGATTATTATTATTATTAATAATAATATTATCTGAAGGGAACTAAGAAACAATCAATAATGCAAACTGTAAACCACACTTTGTTTTAAACTACTATTTTTAAACCACAAATCTCTTTATTGTTACCTTTCTTGTGTTTAATAGAAATTGGATGCATTTCCTCGCCGTTCACTTCTTGCAGTTCCTCTCAACATTAATGTTTTGGCATATCCAATAAGTATAGCAAAAGCAACAACAACAGTTTTGCGTAGGATGAATGTCTCAAAGCATTTAACAGATATAACAGGGAGTACAAACACGGAGAGAAAATAAACTCACAATCATTACGTTTGATAAAGTGCCTTTCACTTCAGGAGAACATCTTAAAGTGTTCTTCATTTCGCCCACAATTATAGTCAATTCACTTTCCAGTCTATTCTGTGAAGCACTTTGAGACGTCTAGAAAGATGTGAAAAGCACTATATCAAATGCAAAGATTATTATTATTATTACATCTTACATCTTCAGCGCTTTGGCATGTCCTCCTAATGTGAAAGGCGCTCTATAAATGTAATTTTGTTGTTGTTATTTTGTTGTTGTAAAGTGCTTTACAAGATTTACTGCGACATTGCTGAGTGCATATTGGCTGCTGAATTTGCCTACAAAATACAGTCAATACAATTCCCATTAAGATTTTGTGAAGCGCTTTTAGATATTGTGATGGCATATATATGGCACTATATCAAATGCAAAGATTATTAACTGTCCTGGAAACTGTTTATATCATCGTTACTGTTCTTCATTTGCAGATTGCGTCAATTTGACAGGAATTTCTCGCCCAAGTGAGCAAAATGGAACTGCTAAATGGGACTTACGCCAATGCCAGTTTAGAAGAACTGGCAAAGGGGAAAGCGTCAAAAGTCTTGATATCCCTGTCCCTTTCTGTGCTGGCTATCGTGACCACAATCATCAATTCCCTGGTGATAACCGCAATCATCGTAACGAGAAAACTCCACCACCCAGCCAACTACCTAATATGTTCCCTGGCGGTGACCGATTTCCTGGTGGCTGTGCTGGTGATGCCCTTTAGTATTGTGTACACTGTGAAGGAGACCTGGCTGATGGGCCAAATTGTGTGCAACATCTGGTTGAGCATTGATATCACGTGCTGTACATGTTCCATCCTTCACCTGGCAGCGATCGCCCTGGACAGATATAGGGCTATCACAGATGCCGTGGAATACGCACAGAAAAGGACCCCCAAGCGGGCAGGAATAATGATCACCATTGTGTGGGTCATATCCATTTTTATATCCATGCCTTCTCTGATTTGGAGGCACCAAGGCAACAACAAGGAGGACGAATGCATGATTAAGCACGATCATCTTTTCTACACCATCTATTCAACTTTTGGAGCGTTTTATATCCCCTTGGCTCTGATTCTCATTCTGTATTATAAAATATATCGGGCGGCCAAAATGCTCTACCTCAAAAGGAGCGCAAGCAGACACGTGGAAGAGGTGAATGGGAAAGTCTCCAGCATTGCAATTAGAAGCAGCAAGGCTTTAAATGCACCCGAAAAGTCAGTGTCAGATCCGTCAATGGTTGAGGATGGGGATAAAGCGCACATCACGTCCAGCAGGCATCCCCACGCCAATTCCCAGCAGGAAAAGTCCCGGAAAAGGCTGAAAATCTCAAGCACGAGAGAAAAGAAAGCGGCGACCACCCTGGGCTTGATCCTGGGTGCATTCGTGATCTGCTGGCTGCCGTTCTTTCTCAAGGAACTCATTGTGAACGTCTGTGACTCGTGTTATATCTCTCTGGAGATGTCTGATTTCCTAACGTGGCTGGGTTACTTCAACTCGCTCATTAATCCCCTTATTTACACGATCTTCAATGAAGATTTTAAGAGAGCATTTCAGAAACTGGTTCGCTGTGGACACAAACTGTAATTAATTATACAGATTATTTTGCTGCGGTTGGGGGAAAAGAAAATCGCCAAGATGACATGCCGTCCAGTATTGTTGAACGAAATAGCATGGTAACAGTTCCTGCAGTTTCTGCTGCTCTACACTGTCACTTCATCATTGCTGCTTCTCACCTTCCCGTTTGGAAGGCCTGTGACAATAAAGTGATCTCAGCTTTGTTATCTATGAAAGAATCTTCAGATGGAGAGAAATGGGGGGAAAGAGCAGGGATACAAGATTAGATTAAATGAAACGCAAAATACTGCAGATGCTGGAAATCGGAAACAAAAACAGAAGTCGCTGGGAACCCTCAGCAGGTCAGGCAGCATCTTTGGAGAGAGGAAAGTAAGTTTACGTTTCGGGTCCATGGAGGGTACAGGCGAAGGGTCGTGGACCCGAAATGTTGACCCACTCCATTAGGATTAGATTAAGTTGGCCAGCGGAGGCCAAGATCAATGGATCAATCTTTACTATACGAAGTTAAGCTTTTTATCAAAGTTTTAATCTATGAAAGACTTATGTTCTTTTTACAGACGTTGGTTTTACAGGTTGGGATACACTTTGTCCACAAAACATTTTCTGTAAGTTCTGGCCAATGTCCTATTACAGTATTTTGGTATTTTCTTATGCTCCTTGTACATTTTAAGAAAAAGAAAGAGGCCATTGCATTGAAAGAGATACTGTGGGGATTTTATATGAGGATTTGCACTTCACATGGCCTGAATTTTTGCAGATATATGTCTGTGTTGGTGGGGGCTAATTAAACAAAAAGTGAAGCTTTAAATATTAGTTCACAGAGGATCGTCTGAACAATATGTGTTTCCAAGTGTAGGGCATTGGCGAAATGGGCTGAAAGGTGAGAATGCTACGGTTTTAGCAGCACCAAAAATGTCTTGACATCCACCTTTTCGCTGTTGTTGCAAGAACACAGAGTGAGGAGAGGGGCCAAACAGGCAAGTAAGTCTATTCCAAATTGCACATTTCATAAATCTTGATTTTTTTTGGATATGTTCTTGATATTGAATGTGTTTTTCCCCCCCACAATAAACTGTGCAACCTAGGCTTATGTCTGTTGCTTCAATTCAATACAATACACGTCAAACAGAATGTACATGTTGTTTTCTGTTATTTATTTAATTTGATCCTATTTGTGGAGTACTGTAGCTTAGTGGTTAGAGCACCCATCTCGCAAGCGAGAGGACCTGTGATCAATTCCCGGGCGGGGCGAAACCTTAGGCAAGTTTCTTCACTCCACACCCCTCTGTTTACAGAGCAGTAAGTTGGAACCTGGTTGTTAGTCGATTGGCGGATCGATTTCCTGGCGTAATAATCCTTTAAAAAAAGAAGAATTTGGTCACTCAATCCACGACTGTTTGTGGGACACTGCTGTGAAGCAATTTGAGACATCTCAATGACGTGATAAGGCGCTGTATCAAATGCAAGGATTACTAAAACCATTCGCACTCATACTTCAGACACCACTTGCACTCATTAAGCATGGGCTGCAAACAATAATTGGTACATTGAAATAATAAGTTCCAGTTGGGAACAGCTTTGTTCCCTACGTGTCAATAAACTCCAAAGGACTGAGACAATTCAATCACATGGGCCTCAAGTTGATTTCATGCCTTGCTTAACAAACTCATTGCTACTTCATGGAAGATAAAATCGCAATAGACTGCACGAAATGTGAGAACTGAGGGAAATTAATTCTACCTGAGTTCAGGCTGTAAGACCCATTTTGTCTTAAAGGTTGGGCATGCAGAATTACATAAAACCCTTCAATTCAGTCTCAATTTGGAAGCCAGTTTTCCACGGTTCTTAAGAAGAAATGGGCTGTCAGATTCAGGTTCATCAACACTTTGTAAGTTGTTTTAGAAGAAAACAATGTTTTGTGTGAAGGAACAGAGCCATCTGGTGGATTGGCCAAAACTTACAAGCGACAGTAAAAGACTTTTAACTATTTGCCTGCAAATAAACTGCACGACATCTTCACAGGAATATTTAACCCACTTATTTCTTCATACAAAAGGTGTGTGAGACAAGCAATGTGAGAGTTTGGAAAGCACTTGTAAACCAAGGAGCCATAAATGTAGAGTGTGTGTGGGATTGGGGGGAGGACTTTGGATAATTCCTCTTCTTCAGATGTTCACGAATGGGCTTTATGTATTTGTATACAATTGTGTTTCGCCCACAAAATATGCAGTCAATTCACTTTACAGGCATGTCCTGTAAGACGTCTCAATGACATAATAAGGTACTATATCAAATGCAAGGATTATTATTATTATTATAATAAAAACAGAAATCACTGGGAACACTCCACAGGCCATGCAGCATCTACTGAGGGAAGAAAGCGAGTTAAAGTTTCAGATCGATGACCTTTTGTCATGAATTATTATAATTATAAAAGGGATCAATAAATTCCACAGCATTTGACACTGATTGGCATCTGAAATGCAGTTTTTAGCAACCCAAATTTTTTGTGTTGTGTTGACTGCAACTTCTGGGTTGGGAAATGCACTTTGGGATTCGCAAATGGTGAATTCCAAGCTGGTGATTCCCTTCCATTCCCTTCCCCCTCAAAAAAAGGCTGGTGAGCAAAATAGCTGGCATTTTGTTCAATAGTCTTGCAGTGCATCAAAAAAACCAGAAGTCACTGTTAATGCAAACGTCCAGTTTGAATCCAGCGATTGCTATTGCTCTTTAAATTCTCTTAGGTACTGATGTAGACAAATTTGGGATTTCTACTTGGTCTCTTTACTGAACAATACCCTGTCCAACTATTCCATTTAAAAAACTCTCCCTCTTTTTGCTCCCCACCAATTATAACAATAATCCTTGCATTTGATACAGCACCTAATCACATCATTGAGATGTCTTAAAGCGCTTCACAGAATATGTTGTAAAGTGTATTTTGTGGGCACAATTTGACAACCAAATGCGCACAACAGTGTCCCACAAACAGTTGTGGATTGAGTAAGCAATTTTTTTTCAGGGTTAATCCCCTCGGAAAGCAATCCGCCAATTGACTGTCAACCGAGTTCCTACTTACTGCTAAGTAAACAGAGGCATGTGGAGTAAAGAAACTTGCCTTAGGTTTCGCCCCACCTGGGAATTGAACCTGGGTCCTCGTGCTTGTGAGGCGAGCGCACTAACCACTACTCTACAAGACACCACAATTATTTCAGTTATCTGTATTCAAACACAATCTCCCCAGTAACCCAAAAGACCACAATCCATCTGAATATGGTTGCATTCTTCTTCATGATTTGTTCGACCCACTGTTGCAAATTTAAAGATGTAATAATGAGAATCACTTCATGGCTGCCTGTGAGACATTGCTGTACGCAAATTGGCTACCGCATTTGGCTACAAGAATTTTACAGTAAATTCGGTGAAGGGCTTTGAGACATCCTCCCGACACGGAATGTGCTATATCAAATGCAAGGATCCATTAATTTAATGAAGGTTAAGTGGTAAAGCAGCAATCTAGAACCCATGATAACTACATACATTGCGCTGATAAGGGGGGCATTCTAAAATGTTAAGCATTTTTCGTAAACCTTCATATTTGTATAACAGGTTAATGGGTAAGTGTGTGGTTTTAATTTGGTTCAGTTGATTACACACTCGTTTCTTGGTCAGAAGGGATGTAAGCTCATAGTCTTGGCTGAAACTCCAGTACGGTATTGACTGAGGAGGACAGCATCAACAGGAATGCCATTTTTTGGATGAGTTGTTACAACAACAACAATTACAACTTGCATTTATATAGCCCCCTTCACACATGATAGCACCTTGAAGCGCTGAAGATGTTAAACCAATACCCATTCTTCATTTGACCATTAATGGATCCATTCAAAATGAGAAGGAAGTTTCTCTCCGTATGTAGGGTAACAATCTTTCAGATTATTTCATGATTCACTGCATGACTGTTTATGGGATCTTGTTGACTCAGATGTCAGCTGCATTTTTCCATTAAACTTGGCAGTAATTATTTGTTAAACGCCTTGAGAATATCTGAAATGATAAGATATTTTAAAAAATTAAACTATCACAATTACGTACTTTTGGCTGATTGCCAAGTGCCTGAAATAGCACTTGGCAGCTAATGTATAGAAATCCCAAATGAATTGAAATAGCTGCCTCATTTCATAATGCAGTGGAAGAATTGTTAGGGTATGAACTCAACATTGGGTTGAACTAATGCTTGGCATCCTGGCTCAGTGTTAGCACTTTCACATCTGAGTCAGAAGGCTGTGGGTTCAATCCCATGTTGGGACTTGAACTCAAGTAATCTAAGGTGACACTATGATGCAGCATTGGGGGCTGTTGCATTTGTCGGTGTTACCGTCTTTCAGATGAGATGTTATACCGAGGTCCCGTCTGCCTGTTCAGGTGGATGTCAACGATCACATGGAACTATTCGAAAAGAGAAGGAAGTTTTTCCCGGTGTCCTGACCAACAATTCCCTAAACAAAATCGGTTCTTAGTTTAATGGCTGTTTGTGGGAGATTGCTTTGCACAATTGTGCTGCTGCGTTTGTTTACAAAATACATTCTATTGCACAGTAAATCCTGTGAAGCACTTTGAGACGTCCTTCTGACATTATAAGGCGCTATGCCAAGGATTATTATTATTATTTTTAATATACCAGACGTTTGGAATGCGCAAGTCATAAGGATGTCTCACAGTGTAACTCTGAGAGTTGTCACATTTCTGACACTTTCACAGGGAAAATGGGAAGTGATCGAGAAAGGCAGATCTTGCCATAGGTAAAGAGAGAGATTGAGAAAGAAATTAGAGAAGATAAATAGAGAATCCTGAGTTTAAGAAAATTCATCTCAACAACTTGCATATGCCAAAAAGTTCAGTAAGCAAGAATTAGCACTTGGAGGAAGCAGTCAAAATGAAAGAATCTGACTACGTGCAGTCTAAAATAAGTAGATGTAATAAGTATATGTCAGATAAAAATAAATGTAGAATGCCATGAACAAGACATTGAAATAGATGTCCATTTAATTACAATTCTCATATTTTTGCAAGCATTCTTTGGCCTTAGTTATACATGGGAAATGAATTATTCTCCGCCTGTCCAGTAGTCCTTATTCCAATAAACAGTACTCTCTATTGATAAACAGAACCATAATATATTGAATAATACAGATTGTAATGTCATATTGGTAACCACAATTTTCGCTTGATTACCTTCCGTGCTCAAGAAATTATTCAGAGTTTGATCATCTTAGACATGTTACATGTGGGTTATTCATTTTACTCAAAAGATGAAATAAATCTGGTTGATTATTTAATTGGCTGCATTGTTCAGACTGTGTTAAGGAGCAGGTTTGATAAAATGGTCTTTTCTTGCTCTTCACTTTTTCGTAGCACTGCAGTGATCCTTGCCTGGAAGGGAAATATTACCGCACTTTTTTTTTAAATGGTGCCAGTCGCAAAAATTTATTTATGTCTAGTTCAGAAAATAAGATTTACTTCTCTTTTGGTCAGTCTTGACCACATGCCGAAACACCCTGCCATGCTTAGGAGTAATTAAACCAGACTGAGAATTCCACATATGCATTCCACTTACACATGGAAATTTCTCTGTGGTACTTTCTCACAGGAGGTATGCAACTTGCTGACCATGTTGGCAAGATCCAAGGCTTAGGGTCTGCAGAGTGTATATTGGGGTAATGCTAAAAACACATAGCTTGTCATTGAGAACACTGGCTGGCAAGGTTCCCACTTCTTGTCCAGCTAGGACCCTCCTGATATGTTAGGGTTTCAGCTTGCAGGGTTAATGGGAACCAAGTGGGAAGATTCCCTCCTCCCAGTGAGTGACTTTTCTTGAAGTCCTACTGACCAAGCCAGACTGGCTGGTTTGCTGTCAGTAGTGTTTGTGATCTTACCAGGACAATAATTTCATTAAAGTAGAATTTCAACCTGAGTGTTATTATAACATTTATCGAGTGATCTCTCTTCATTCTTACGTTGTAATCAGACGACTCAACTCACGTGCAATGCATTTTTTTGCTTAGTAATTTTTTGCTCAGCCGGGTGTCTGACACATATGAAACCCATAACCAGAGTATCAAAGAGTATCCAAACCAGAGTGAGAGTTCCATGCATCCCATTTGTAAATTAAAATGTGCATATATTGGAATGAAACACTCACTCCTCCCGAGAGGGACGCATCCTTCCTATTTAATCCCAGAGGGTTTTAGGCACAGGCTTTCTAGAGGCAATATGGGGGACTCCAGTGTGTGCATTGGGGTACTGTCGGGAGTTTAGCCAGCTAAAGCTCCCGAAAGGGAATAGAGGCCCAGAAGATTCAGAGTATTCAGGCATAGTTCCAATGGTGCTAGCGAAGGGGACAAAAGGCATGCGGATGGGGGGGGGGGAGCTGGCTGAGCAAATGGGGTGAGTGGTTGGGGAAGGATATGGTGTGAGCAGGTTTGAGAAATAGAGAGGTTCTTGGACATGAAGTGATTTGTAGGTGAGTGTGAGGATGTTGAAATCGATCAGTTCTGCCATGAGGGAGCCAGTGGAGCCTGGCAAAGCTTGGGTTAATGGGGGTGTGGAGTTTGGTATACGGGTGAGGATTCTGGCAGCAGAGTTTTCAGCTTTGAGTATCATTGCACAATAAGAGAGACAAGAACCCTGGCTCTGCCCCGGGATCCGTTACTGTGATGCGCTCTGAGATGCTGTCCGGCGTGGAGGGCGCTATATAAATCCAAGTTGTTGTTGTTGTTGACTACACTTCCCATAAAACCCCTACAGAAGTAACTCCATTCAATAGGGACTACAATTCCCATAGTGACCCTATTTTATTTAGTGTGTGGCATGCTCAACCTTGTATAGTAGTGGCCACTTACCTGTTTATTGAACCCAGACTTCTGACTTCTGTACTAGTTAGTCATTGGGACTACATAGTGAGCTTTCATTATTTGTGAGTCTGTGCCTAAATATAGCAATAATCCTTGCATTTGAGATAGCGCCTTATCACGTCGTTGAGACGTCTCAAAGCACTAAACAGAATACGGGTATATTGTAAAGTGGAGTGACTGTGTATTTTGATGAAACGCGGCAGCCAATTGATCACAGTAATGTCCCGCAAACAGTTGTGGATTGAGTGAACGCATTTTTTGGAGAAGGGATTATTACCCTCGGAAAGCAACTCACATCGACAAACAACCGGGTTGCTACTTATTGCAAGCTAAGGTGTGTGGAGTAAGGAAACTTGCCTAAGGTTTTGCACTGCTTGGGAATCGAACCTAGGTCCTCTTGCTTGCTAAAATGCCATACATCCAACCAATAAAGCTGAACTGGCTCCAAGGTGGCATGTCTGCCAATGGAATGTCGGAATCGAGACAGCCCTCTGTTGTGGTGTCAGTAGTCGGTTCCTGAGCCAGGTGGGTCTGCAGTATAATGACAGCACAGCCAGTCTGGCTCATCGGCAGGACTTGGAAGGGCAGACCAGTCACTGGGGGCAGGAAGTCATCCCACTCAGCCCGTTAACCCGGCAAGGCAAAGCCCGAACAAGTAGTGTGGTCCGAGCTGGATAAGCAGCGGGAAAGCTTGCAATATGATTGGCAAGCTATGCAGTTTTAGCTGATCAGTCGTCGCGTCCCAGCCCCGCTCCTTTCTTTCTCATCATTCCCTCTTTGAACCCCTCCAATCCGGCCTCCGCGCTGCCCATAGCATGGAAACAGCCGTGGTCAAAGTCACTAATGACATTCTGAACATCTGTGATCAGGGCTCCCTCTGACTCCTTGTCCTCCTCGACCTCTCTGCCGCCTTCGACACTGTCGACCACTCCATCCTCATACAATGCCTCTCCTCTTTACTTAATCTTCACGGATCTGCCCTTGCCTGGTTCAATTCCTCTCTCTCTCACCGTCTCCACTTTGTTGCCTCTAACGGTTTCTCCTCCAGCCACCGCACTGTCACGTCTGGCGTCCCCCAGGGCTCTGTCCTTGGCCCTCTCCTCTTTAATATCTACATGCTCCCCCTTGGTGACACCATCCGCAAACATGGGGTCAACTTCCATATGTATGCGGATGACACCCAACTCTATCTTTCTGCCTCCACCCTCAACTCCAGGACCACTACTGTCCTGACAGACTGCCCGTCAGACATCAAGTCCTGGATGAGGGCAAATTTCCTACAGTTGAATGTGAACAAGACTGAGGCCCTCCTGATTGGCTCACACCAGCACCTCATCACCTCCGGCTCTGACAACATCAACCTCCATGGGGTTGCACTCTACAACTCACCGCCAGTCAGGAACCTCGGTGTCTTGTTCGACCCTCAACTGTCTTTTCTCCCCCACATCCAAACCATGACCCGCTCTGCCTTTCCTCACCTCCGTAACATCGCCTGACTCCGTCACTACCTCACCCCTCAGGCCGCTGAAACACTTGTTCATGCCTTCATCACCTCCAGGCTCGATTATGTAAACATTTGTCGGCCTTCCCAACTCCTCCCTCCACAGCTGAAGATAATCCAGAACTCTGCAGCCCGTGTCCTCTTCTGCACCAAACTTCGTGACCCCATCTCCCCCATTCTCCATTGGCTCCCTATCCTTCGGAGGATCCAGTTCAAGATCTGATCCTCACATACAAAGCCCTCCATGGCCTCGCCCCACCCTACCTCTGCGATCTCCTGACCCCCTACCAACCCGCCCGCTCCCTCCGCTCAGCCGGCTCTGTCCTGCTCCACGTCCCCCAACCCACCACTGGCGGGAGAGCCTTCAGCCACTCTGCCCCCAACCTCTGGAACTCCATCCCCCAATCACTCCTCCTCGCCCCCTCCTTGGCCTCCTTCAAGTCCCGCCTCAAGACCCTTCTCTTCGACCACGCCATCGGTCATCCCTCTTCCCCTCCCCTCTCCCTCCCCGACCCCGGCTCGGGTCCGAAATGCTGTACTCTGTCCAGCGCCTCGGGACGTCCTCCCGACGTGAAAGGCGCTGCACAAATGCGATCTTGTCGTCGTCGTCGCCAAGACTCCAGCAATGCCCGCCCTGGGCTCCTCAAGCCTTGGGCTCCTGCCAACCTGCGGCTGATACTTTCCGGAATTAGGCGAACAGGACGCGTCCCTCCGGGGGCGAGAGCGCGCATTCCGCAGACACGATGGGCCGAATGGCCTCCTTCCGTGCTGTACAGTGCTATGGAAAGACTCCAATGCCCACAATGCAACCACCACCACCACCACCACCAGCGCTGACTCCTTCCGGCCCCGCCCCCCTCCCTCGAGAGCACCCCCCCCCCCGCGCTCTTGTCAGCACGCAGCCTTGATGATTGGGCCAGGCGGCCGTCACTCAAACGGCCTTCCCCGCCCCGGCCCGCCCCGCCGGCCAATCGAGTTGCCCGAGGGTGGGCGGGATGACAGGGGGGCGGGCGGGGCGGGACGTAGAGGGGTGAGAGGAGTGTGCGGGGGGAGGGGGTGGGAGGAGGAGGAGGGGGTGGAGCCGCTCCCTTTGTGACGCGTGCGGACGGACGGGTGACTGTTCGGAGTTACCCCGCCCCCCCCCCCCGCCCCCCCCCCCCCCCCACCCACTCCCCCGGTCGCCCCAACCGCCGTTCGACGGAAAGAGCGAGCGAGCGAGCGTGCGTGCGCGCGCAATCGCGCAGGGCGCGCGGGGCTACGCGCAGGTAGGGGCGAGAAGCATGGCGGAAGGGGCGAAGGAGTTTGAGGCGGCGGGTCTGAGCGGGGAGCTGGAGTGGATAGAGACCGAGCTGCGGGCCTCCCCGGGCCTGCTCGCCGTGTCCAACGAGTACTGCTTGAGGTTTTGCCGGGTGAGTGTCCGAGGAGGGAGGGGAGAGAGGAGGAGGAGGAGGAGTGGTGGTGGTGGAGGAGGAGGAGGAGGAGGGGGTGGATGATGATGGTGGTGGTGGTGGGGAGGGGGGGTTGGTTTTTTGTTGTTGTTGAGGAGGAGCAGAGGATGAGAGACAGAGAGAGTAATGTTGAGAGTGAGGGCTTCTTGACAACACCCCCACCCTCCCCCTTCCTCCTCCCCTCTCCTCTCTCTCCCCTCTCTCCTCCTCTCTCCTCTCTCTCTCTTCCTCTGTCTCTCTCTTCCCGTTGCACCCAGAGTCAAAAGTTATTGTGGCACACATCAGCCACTTGCCACACACACACTCACTCACTCACTCACTCACACACTGGCTGTTTGCTTTCTAACTTCATGTTATTATTTTTTTTGGGGGGGTGGGTTGGGGTTTTGGGGGTGCAGGTGGGGGTGGGTGGGCAAGAAGCTATTTCAAAGGGTTGTGAGTGTTCTGTCATGTTGTTTATTTCGAGGGGTGAGAGGGTTGGGGTTGAGGGTTGTGGGGGGTTGTGCTTTGGAAACTTTTTTTTTGCTTATTTGCAAATGGCTGTCGTCTATAGACAGGCAGAGAGAAGAGAGAAAGAGAGAGAGAGAGAGACGGGGGAGAGCAATAGATAACATTTGCTTCTGTTTTCTCCCCCCCCCCCCAAAAAAAATAACACTTTTAGCAAGTGTACGGCCTCCTCTGAAAATATTCTTTTTTTAAAAAAAAGTTGTTATATATACACACACACACTATATATATATATATATATATATATGTCTTCACATCTTCCTCACTCTGTGTGTGTGTGTGTGTTTAAAAAGGACGGTTATATATATATCATTTTCTCTTTCTCTCTTTGGAAAGGTTTTTTTTGGGGGGGAGTTGATCGTAAAAATAAAGTTTCGTGAACGATCAGATGTGATCGGTGCTGTCTGCGTTCACACTGCTCCTAATGAAGGGCGATTAATTGCCTTGTTAATCGCAGTGTTTTTCATTCTGAGTGCATGTCGTCTGCCCCCCCCACCCCCCCCCCCCCCCCCCCCCACACACCACCCCACCACCAGTCGGTATCACGATTAGGCCGAATCCGACTTGCTTGGGTGTCTGTAGATGTTGGTAATTCCCAGAAGGTTTGGCCGTTGAGAGCCGAGTATGTATGTTTTGAGCGGAGTGGCAGAGTGGACGTGTGAATTTCGTTTCCAATGTTCGTGCGTGTTGTACTTTGGTAAGGCATCCAGTTCTCCTCTCAGCACGGTTCCGAATGATATTGGTAGAAAAGCAATAAAGATACGATGAAGGGTGGACTGGGTGCTTTATGGCATCATGTGATGTATTTTCAGGTTTTGTCCTAGCCATAAAATACGGTTATGCTGTTGTACAACAACAATTTGCACTCATCTAAAAGGGGAGAGGTAGGTGACCAAGTGTTCTGTCAAAATAGTTTTTTTTTTAAAAAAAAGATGGGTTTTGAAAGCTGCTAAGGAAGGGGGTGAGGTGGAGGGATGTGGGAAGAGTGTTCCAGAGGGCAGGGTCACAAGTGTCTGAAAAAAAAACAACCCACTGATGATGGGGTAGACCAGGCATGACACAAGCCAAAGTTGATGGAGCACAAGGGAGCGAGGACACAGAAGATCACTGAGGTCGGGTGGGGTGAAACCATGAAGGCATTTGAAGATCTTAATCTTCTGCTGATCTGCTGGAGGATGGGAAGCTGGGTGAGAGGGTGATTTGCTTTTATAACAGAGTATTTGGGCTGCAGATTTCTGGATGATGGAATCAATATCTAGGAATGATGCAACACTGTAACCTAATTAAGATGTTGACAACGTAAGCCACCTGGAACCTAAAACTAGGTTTCAGTCAAGTTTTGGGGCAGTTACACAGGCTGGATTGGTTGAATGACCGCCTATGCTATGATTTCTGGTTTGTTCTCTGGTATTTACTGCAATGTGGGGTCCTGTATCTTAGTGGTTTGAGCGCTCGCCTCAAGCGAGAGGACCTGAGTTCGATTCCCGGGCAGTCCGAAACGTTAGGCAAATTTCATCACTCGGCATGCCTCTGTTTACCTAGCAATAAGTAGGAACCCAGTTGTTAGTTGATTGGCGGATTGTTTTCCAGTAGTAATAATCCCTTTCAACGGAACCAAAAATAATAATAATGATTTGGTTATTCAGTCCACAACTGTTTTGTGGGACATTGCTGCGCGCAATTGGCTGCTGCATTTCGCCCACAAAATATATAGTCAATTAATTTCACAGTATATTCTGTGAAGCACTTTGTGACGTCTCAACAATGATAAGGTACTATATAAGTTATAATATCTGAATGTATTACATTTGTAGGTAGTGAGTTATTATTTTATGTTTCTCAAGTGTATCATTTCTTGATGTGCAGAAAAATGCTGCTAATCTGTGAAACTTTTCTTTCATGGAAAATAACAGGTGCAAAAAGTGTTTTAGGCTAATGAGTTTCAACATGTTTGGTATTACTATCTTGTCAGTTCATGATGTCAGATCATGACTGGAAGAGAAACTTAAGAAAGATTGGGTTGGGATGTATTGTGTTGATTAGATTGTTGGAAGTTAGTACTTTATTGTTTTATCATACTGGATGATGGTAAATAGCTTTTCTACCACTTTTCTACTAGTTTATTAAAGCTCTGGTAACCAGACTCATTGGTTGGAGTTGAATGAATGGAAAAAAATGACCAATATTTTCAGTAGAGTTCTTGGACTTCAGGGAATGTCCCAGTGTAATCTCTAATGTGTTGTAAATTACTGTTGTCTTCAAGGATGCGTGGAGTCCTGTAGCTCAGTGGTTGAGCACTCGCTTTGCAAGCTAGAGACCTGAGTTCAATTCCAGGCAGGGCGAAACCTTGGGCAAGTTTCCTTACTCCACACGCCTAATAATAATCCCTCCAAAACCAAAACAATAATAAAAAATTGGTCATTTTCAATCCACGACTGTTTGTGGGACATTGCTGTGCGCAATTGGCTGCCGCGTTCGCCCACAAATATACAGTCAATTCACTTTACAGTGTGTTCTGTGAAGCGCTTTGGGACGTCCTCCCGACGTGAAAAGCGCTATATCAAATGCAAGGATTATTATTATTATTATTAAGGATAAGAAAATACTAAACTAGTTTTTCAGCCCAGTTTTGGCTATTTGCTTAAGTACCCCATGACATGATTACCTGGATAACAGAAGTTGAGCAGTGTTGGTGTCAGGTGCATAAACCGATTTCTTATGAATAAAATAATCTATTGACAGAGTTTGATAAATGTCTAAATGCCAAGGACATTTTTTGCTCCCATTACTTCTGAACTTTTGGAGACCATAATAATTCATTGAGCCTGCAAATGTAGTGTAGTAAGGTTAATTTCACTCTCTGTATGAAAATATTCTGACCCCCCCCCAGGCTTTGAATCATGAGTGCGCTGACCAATATGCTCTCTTCGTTTGCCAATTGATAGCTGTGTCTGTCTCGGTCAGTAGTGGCCAACCTAACCCTAATCAGCCAACAAAATAAATGTCTTGATTCAATATTTCTTGAATTATGCCATAAATCAATGTTACCGGGCCAAGGATTGGCCACCGCAGCTCGTAAGTAATAATTCTGTTTTATAGTCTAATATCCAATTGAATAATGCAGATGACAATTGTCTATCCTTGAATAGTGGTGCACATTGAAGCCTACATGTTTCAAAGTCTGGTGTGTGTCACCCTTTGATTGAGTGTCCTTCATTTAAAAAGTATATTGGTTAAATTTGTGCTGATTTGAGAAAAAAGTTTTTATATTAAAAGAAACTTAGGGAACTTCACAACAGTTCTCAACAACACACTTTATTTCTCAGTAATCCCTCTTTAGAAAATTAATACAGTAATAAGTCATAATATTAAAACTAACATTTTATTATTCTTGTCAAAGCTATTGTTTAAGTGAGACAAATGATCGGAAAATATTAGGTCACTTCTATCTTGTTTTTTTTTGAGAATCAATAAAATGGTTCATTATTTTTTTAAAAACTGAAGAAACTTTGTGTATTAAAGATTTATTTCAGTTTGGACCCTGATTGCATAGAACATGTGTTAGTTGTTACAAGAATCATAATCTATTCACATCTAGATTGTGGTTCTAGCACCAACTAGGACACTCCTAAACCAGTTCTGCACAATCAGGCTGCAAACTAAAATGCAGAAGGTTGAGAGCAGATCTGATGGAAGTGGTTTATGTTGAGAGGTTTTGCTAAAGTAAATGGAGAGAAACTAATTCACTGGTCTGTGCGTTATTTCAGCACCAAAAACAGTAGTTCAAGCAGAATCCATCATAGCTTTAAAAGCTAAAGGATAGAGATTTCTTAAAAAAAGGGCAAGTGACTAAACACAAAACTCTTTTAAAGTCACAGGCTTTCTGTGTTGTAAGATTCTGTAAAACACGCGTTTAGATAAGCAGAGTTGCTATACGTATCACTTGTATTGTAATCCAGGAAGCAAATAACAGTCCAATTGCATCTGAAGGCCTATTTTTCAGACTTAATTATCTCATACCTTGAGACCCTCGTAATGTGGAGGGTGGGGCATAGATTGGGTTAGGCGCCATTCCATATTGTAAAGCAGAGCACGCGTTTTTTTTTTTGAAAGCTATAAAAGGATTTCCCCAGGTGGAGTGATGAAGGTATGCTTTGCCGATTCACAAAAGAAGTTGTACTGTGGTACTCCTTTAAGAGGAAGCGGAATCTGGGTACACTGTCGGCATGATTCCTGTTGTGGAGTTGCATTGCAGGGTGTGAGCTTGCTGCCAGCACTGTCCCAACAAGTTTTGTTTTTGACCTGTTCTCCATTGCAGGAATCTGTTTTCTTTCATCTTTCTTTTTTAGGAAGATAGTTTTCTATATATTTTTAAAGAAAATACGATACAACAACATGATAGGGTTGATTCAGTGTTATAACTTGTGTACTATTGCTGATTGTTTCTAATCTACCTTGGGCCAGTGCGGTGATCTAGTCATATGCTTGCACAATTAAAACTGTCATGGAAGAGGGCATCCTTGTAATTTGTATGTAATCAGTGATCTAGGTTTCAAAAGTTCAAGGTTCAGAATCCTTAGTAACTCTGCATTAATATCTGTATTTTAATTTCTGTTTGAGTTTCATAACTTTTAGTTCTGTAGTCGAAGCATATTGTGAAGATTCTCTTCTGGTAAAATGTTAAGGGCAATTGGAAGCAAACACTCCTCTTTCTGGCAACAGGACATCTGTCTGTTTTTGAATGGAAATTCACAGTTTTATGCAGTCATTTTGCCTGAAGGTGTTCATCACAGTGCCCAAGCCACTGTTTTATGGAGTTACTGTTAGGGTTTCGATTAAACTCGAATCAAGATCTGGAACACCAAATGTAGAGATGAAAATCTTCTAAAATTGGATGGTAATTTTTTTCGGAATTGCCCTTTTTTNAATCGCAAATTGATGGTGTTGGTGATTATGCATAACCATTTGTCTGATATAGCAGTCACGTCCAAATAATTTGTTTCTCGACTGGCGTAGACTTTTTTCAGTCTACCAAACATAAAGACCTTTGCAAAGTACCCCATAGAACTTTCGAAGGGAATACTTTTTAACAACTTCATGGATTTCCTAATTGTGTTGCTAGCAAATGTAATTATATTAGCAGTTCAGTTCATGTACAATTCAATTCTTTTTGTTTGTTTGCATTCTCATTTCTGGCACAGCTGAATATCCAGTTACAGTCTGGGCTCACGTGCGATCAATAACATTCAGATACTTTGTCCAAAGGAGCTGCTTGTGCACACGGAGCAGTATCTTGCCATGACTTGCCACCCTTCAAGAAGGGGAACAAAGTTGAGAAAAATATTACTTGCCAATATTACTTAGTTTTTTCAGGTGTGCCAAGACAACGAGATTGAAACTAATGATAACCCAATGTCTTGATTGAATAAATGACAAGTGAAGTTTTGCTCTTGAGAGAGGAATGTTCAAAGATTTGAAACCGCAGCAAGTAATGGAATAGCTTCATTCATAATTCATTTTTCTTTTTCCAAACAGGTGACTGAATGGTATGCTGGGACTTGGCAGGTCCCTTTGCCACTACTTCAGGTGCTTAAAAATGCTATTTGCAGTTTTACCAAAGCAAGACCCCTTCTCGCTGCGGAATGTGAACATATACAATATGTCTTGAGCCGGCTGGCTTTGTAAGTACTTTTTTTTGGTATTGTTATTCAGCCTCCAATAAGGCATCAGAAACGTTAGTTGATCTACAGTAAAATTGTGGTTAGCTAACTTAATTGAAATATCAGTCTGTTAACCCTGTGTTTGATATAGCACTATCTCGTCAAAATATCTCAAAGCACTTCTGTGTTTTCTGTAGAGTGTAATGTCTGTATTTTGTAGGTGAATGCAACAGCCAATTGGAGCACAGCAATGTCCCACGAACAGCCATGAAATGAATGATTAATATTTCCTCTAAGGGGTTTGATGTCCTTTTTTGAATAGTGCCAAGGGATCTTTAAGATCCACCTGAACCAGTAGACTGGGTTTCTGTTTAATGTCTCATTGGATAGAGGACGCCTCTTACATTTGACCACTCTGTCAGTGTTCCCACAGCACTGCACTGGAATAGTCAGCACTAGAATAGTTTCCATTTTGGGGCTTGAACCCACAACCTTCTGACCCAGAGGTGAGAGTGTTACCATTACCAACACAGGCTGATACCATGACCGATAACTTGCAGCAACAACGCCTTGCATTTATATAGACAGAGTAACGTGTCGGAGCCCTTGAACTTGCATGTGTATAGTTGCTTATGTTGGCAATTCACAGGTAATTACTGCCAAGTGTAGTGACTGTTGTTTGAAAGCTATAAGGTAAATATTTGGGCAACCAAAGTCCCACAAACAGCCATGAGATAAATATTTATTATTGTGAGGCAAATCAAAAGTTATTTGGAAGGTTCAATATATTTGTCTCAGGCGTTTGTTCTGAGATCTTTATGTATTTATCATACGTAAATGACCTGTATTCTCAGACTTGAGTGCAAGGTAGTTAAGTTTACAGATAACAAGGGGAGATTATGCAATTAGAGGAGACAGACAAGATTTTACAAAGTGTGCTCGGCCTCAGTTGAGCACTAGAAAATTAAGTTAACTGCAGACAAATGTAAAGTACTCTTTATAGGAAGTAAAAATAGAATGCACATATACTCCAGGGATGCAACTTGTGATGGGCTGGGCCAATAGAAAAGTGTGGAAATATTTGCCAAAAATGACAGAACCTTTGACAAAATTGCGGAAATATTGGTCAATTTTGCGGGCGATTGCATAGGGTTGACTGGTGCTATCGAGAGACGCATTTTGTGAAACAATCCGGATTAAAACTATAGGCATGCCTCTCCTGAACATGCAGTTATGTTTAAAGCACAAAGTGTTAATTTGAATAGTACAATTCTTACCAAGAATTTGTCGCAGTTTAGGCTGGGCTCTGGGCAAAGCCGATTTCACGCTTGCGTATTGCGGATGCACAACCGAACCGCTCCACCCACAGTAACAGCATCGAGCAAACAGTGCCAAAGGCCCGGGGCCTAACACACTGTGTGTACAGGTTTATAACAGAGTGGGTACTTGTGGTTGATTCGCTGAAAAAGTGCGGCCCTGCCAATGGGGGGAGTTGAAAGAGTCCTAGTGGTTTGACTTCTTGCTAACCATATCCTGTTGTAGCTTGTGGCTGGTCACCTGTGTGGGGGGTGGTGGGTGAAAGAATTAAACACAAACTTCTAAACATCAGTGGATTTGTAAGTCTGTTATACTTGTTTGTTTATGGTCTCACATGTGAAATTAACCAAGTGGACTGCCATAATGATTGTGTAGCGTTTTGGCTAATTTCTTTAACCAATATTTTGAAAGCTCATTGTGTAATTTTCCGATGTACAGTATTATCTGCTGCGTGTAAGATTAGAGGTTTTAGGCCATTCATTGTAAATTTTGTGTAGTTGTTACCTTTGTTTATTTGAACATAGGGCAGACACAGATAGTGTTGTCACTGATGTTTGGATGTGGGAGAACGTTAGGGAGAGAGAACACTGTTGTGTGATCCAAATGGAATTGTATATTAATAGATTTAATTGCATTTGAACAGTGAAATAAATTCTGCAAGCTTAAACTTTTACTTATTCCAGTAAGTTGTCCCTTTATAAACTTGAAAAGGTATAAGCATCAACAATACTGGAATGATTAGTACATATATTAGTTCATATAGGAGAGCTTGAATTCTGGGCTGCTAAGAGCTCCTGGTAATTTGATGTAAAAATGTTTTTATCCTGCTGGAAATTGATATGATTCTCAATTTGAGGAAACATTTTAAAATCTCTTGGTTATTATCTTATTACTCCAAAGGGTTGAGCTGTTGCTCACACAGTGCAAGAGAAGTGGCAAAATATTTCTCCATTAATGGGGATGGAGGGAATTAATGCACGCTTTGCCATGACAACAGACTGCAGGATAGAGTAAGCGTAAAAGGAGAGGAATATATAACTCAGAACGATGAGTGGATCAAAAGAGGAAAAAATGCTTTTATAGAAAAGATCTGTATGGGTATATGTGGACGATAAACCACATATAAATATAAACTAGGTTGATAAATACCTTCCACAAAATAATGATAATCCTTACATTTGGTATAGGCCCTTTCATGTCAGGGGGACGTCTCAAATCACTTCACAGGATTTAATTGTGAAGTGGAGTGACTGTTTATGTGTATACAAACATAGCAACCAATGAACGAATAGCCATGAAGTGAATGACCAATTTTATTTGAGGGATTGTTGGCCAGGACACGAGAGAAATTCCCTTCTCTTTTCGAATAGTGCCATGGGATCTTTAACGTCCGCTTGAACAGACAGATGGACCTGAGATTAACGCCTCATCTGAAGGACAGCAACTCGACAATGCAACACACATCCATAGCACTGCATTGAACTGTCATCTTAGACTATCTGAGTCCCAAGTCCTGACATGGGGCTTGAACCGACAACCTTCTGACTTGGAAGCGAGAGTGCTACCATTGAGCCAGGCTTACACACAAAATCACAAGTTATGCAGTGTATATCATTGCAGTTAAATATAGTCATAATCTTCCTCATTATAACATGGATTCATTTATAATTCAATCACAACACAGATTGGATTGTAGCCCCCGACCGCATAAAACAGAAAATCCCGACTGAATTCTGTCACTGCACTTCAAGTTGGAATCGAAATTGCATTGTCAAGCTTAATAACGCAAGATTTGAAGTACGACAACCCAATTTTCAAGAGCAATGGTCACCGACAGAACTGGCTCCTTCCTGCACATGTCTGCAGTGACATCACCCGTCTTGTGATTGGTGACACTACCATGTGGAAGCGCTGGCATAGACTGGATCGCTAAAAATATAGAAAATGACTAACATTTTAATTCTGTGTTCTATGATTCTATGGAAGGAGCGGGGGAGTGGAACTGATTGTGTAGCTCTTCCAAAGAGCTGGCATGATGGGCCAAATGGCCTCATTCTGTGGTGTAATATTCTATGAACGCTTAGAATACATTTTAAATAGCTGAAAAGCTTGAGATACCGCGGCCCAATTTTTTTTAAAAAAAGTTGAGGTCCAAATCTATCATGATTAAGCTGATTGATAAAATGTATTACCCACCATCATTTCAAATCAATACATCTGGGGTTTATTTTGAGGTCCTGATTCTAACTCAACACTGAATAAGTATTAATAAAATAGAACAGTACTATACAGGCCTTAATTTAGACAACCAGTTTTCACAGCAGAGTAGAGCAGCTGCTGGAAATTGCATGATTCAACTATTGAAGTGGGACACACTAAAGGGTCACCCTTTTACCTTCCTTCACCCCTCCATCAAAAATGTTTTTTTTAGAAAAAGGTTATTGCATAGAAAATAAGACCCTTAATTATGAAGGCCCTTGCTTGCATTTGTGTAGCTATGTGTTTTGTATAGTTCAAAGTATTGATTATTTTCCATATGCCATGGCTTAGTGTTGTTCATCCTCTATAAAGTTTGGACTGGTTAGGCTGATGTAGTTTAGTGGAGTTTTTTTATTCCAAATATTACATTTTAGCAAATCATTACTTCACAAGTAATTTGAGACACTGCAACAAAAAGACACCTGCATTTATATAGAGCCCTTCACACGGGTGTTGTCTTTGAAATTGCATAACTTAAAATGGTTGTCAGTTAAATCTATGATCAACTGCTCAAAGGTAAATCCGGTGTTGAGCTCCAGTCCTCCTCCTTGTCCCTTACTCAGCGTCCAACCCATCATTGTACAGTGCTCCCGAGACATTACCCTGTGTGAAGGGTGCTATGCAAGTTATTGTTCTTTTATGTTGTGTATCATAGGCGTACAATTCATGTTAATGATTACACACTTCACTTTGGGGAGCAAATGCGGAATCTCGGTATCTTCTTCAACTCCCAACTGTCCTTAAAAGCTCACATCTATGCTCAGCATTTCCTCACTTCCATAATATTGCCCATCTCTGCCACTACCTCTCCCCTTGGGCTGCCACGATCTTAATCCATGCATTTACTCCATTCAGGCTCGACTATGCCAGCACTCTGTTCACCAGACTACCCATCTCTTCTCTACACAAGCTGCAGACTATCCAGAATTCCGTACCGTGTCCTTTCCCGCACTAGGCTCCGCAAGCCTATCACCCGTACCTCGCCAGGCTCAATTGGCGTCTGATATCCTAACGGATTGTGTTCACGATCACACTTATATTTTCAAATCCTTCCACCACCAAACCACACCAATCCAGACACTCACTTCACTCAGCGGGCATCGGCCTGCTTCATGTTCCCTGCCCTACCTTGCCCCACCATCGGTGGGCACCCTCTGGAACTCCATCCTGGAGCGCCTCCAACTCCCTCATTCATCCCTTTCAAGGTCCATTTCGAGACCTTCCTCTTTGACCGTGCCTTCAGTCATTTTTATACACTCCCCGGCACCATCGGCTCCCACCCCCAGTTCAGGTACCAAGTCAGAAATGTCAAGTGCCTTGGCCTCCTGACATGAAAGGCACTATGTAAATTTATGTTGCATTATAACTCCCCTAATTACCTGTGAGTGTACTTTAATTGGGATCCACAAAACTGTTTACTGATATTCTATGTTAAGTATTTCTGCTACAATGAAGCATCTAAACTCTTTATTATCCAGGTACGTAAGAGTGTTGCAAAATAAAAGTATTAAAACATTGTTTTGTAAATATCTCTTTGGTTCCCTTTGCTTCAGTAAATGCTTCTGGAGGGCCACACATGAAGCACTCAATTGACCTTTCGCTTGCCATAGGGCTGGTAATCCATTAATAAGATTACCAAAACACTATGTCAAATGAACTGCGGTTCCTCAGCACGCATCTTTTGTGTAGTATTTTAGATGGACAAGAAGAACCTTTTGAAAGAGAAGCTTATGTAAAAGAGAACTAGTAGAAACAGGAAGCTTTACTAACCAATATGCTCCAAAATCCGCTCTCTTCATTCTTAGTCCCACCTCATTTTTTTTCCCAAGAAAGATACCTAATTCTCTTACGAATTAAACTTATAGTGGTTTCTCCAGCAGGGTATTTGATTTGTTTCTTCTCCTTGGTGCGAAATGGCAGGGAATGCTTCAGTATAAGCTATTTTGTTCACATTTATCCCTCCTCCCACCCCTTCCACCTGTTAGATTTGCTTTGGAATTAATCCAGCTTTGGCCCCGGTGCTAATCAGGAAGTATCAGTATTGGAATCCCCTCTAGTTCTTGCTTTGAGCTTCCCACATTGCCCTTAGCTTTGTTTTTGATGAAGCTTTTCTTGAAGGGTTTATGTTTAGGTTAGAGGTAATTTGTTTTGTCAAACGTCAGGCACGTTTTTAGTCTGACCCCAGTTTTTTNCCAAGAAACATACCCAATTATCTTTTGGATTAAATTCATAGCACTTTCTCCAGTAGGGTTTTGATTTGTTTCTTCAAATTAAAATTATAGGGTTGTGAGCTATTAGTGAGAATTGACTGAGGTGCGGTGGAATGCTTTAGATAGCTAGTCATGCAATGAATTACAGTGAATCATTTCATGATGTGTTGAAGAGCTTTGAGGAACTTAAACTCAACCAAGAGAGTTGGATTGTGGGGGGAAGGGGGTTGATGGAGTGAGTTGGAAAATTAGCTCAATAAACCGGGGACAATGAGTGAAATATTACCAAAGCACTATGTCAAATGAAGTGCGGTGAATAATTTTTGACCCAAAAGCGTGTTTTTTATTGATCCCGGAAGAAATGTATGCGGATAATTTTGATACGTTGAAGTGACAAATTGTCTGATTTATAAAGACTATTCCAAAGAGAAAAAGGTTTTACTTCAGGTTAATAAATAATGACATTTCATGATATTTTCAGAAAAGAACTTGGTGGTGACAATTGCAGCAAACCTTACACAGTTTGTGCCTATGGGAGAAAATTAGTACAGCTCTTTTGCTAAAGAATTCTGATGCATTAACTAATCTTATTTTTAAAATTTGCAATTATAAAACAAAATTCAACTCTCCTTCACTTTAAAGCTGCTTTGGCCTAAAATTGGTGCTGTGAGCACTCTATATATGTAATGATATATTTTATATATACTATATTATATATAATAATATATATACTAGCTGTATAATATATATATATATGTACTAGCTGTACCTGTTGCAGCTACGCTTGCAACCAGAAGATCCAATACGGGATGTAGATTGACATACAGACAGATATTTCACCTTTATAGTCATCTGGGACAACTCCTTTGGGTGGACACATTTTGGCCGTGCTGTTCTTTGAGTGGGAAACTCATTTTGGCACGCTGTTGCAGTCATTTCAGCATTGAAGTGCGGCTGCACTGTACTTTGTTCTTCAGTTTCATTTAATGGGCCTTGTCTCTTTTGTCCAGCATTTTTAATTATCCTTGAAAGGTTTGACTTTCGCTTAGGTATCTTTATAATGGTCAATATAAATACATAATTTATAATCACTGGGGCGTCCTCCCGATGTGAAAGGTGCTTTAAAAATATAATTGTGTTGTTGTTGCTGCGGCTTAACTTTATCTGTGTTCTTTATTGTTTTCACGTCACTTGGCTACGTGCGTGCTCTGACGCACGGTGCCACAGCACCTCGGTCAACTGGCGTAGCCACCTGGCGTAACTGCAGTGCGTGGGTACATATGAAGGTGTTCTGTGACACACGATGCCACAGTGCCACTTTGACTCGGCAGCCACCAGGTGTAACTGCAGCGAAAACTCAAAACTGAAATCCATTTTACGTCATAGCTCATAAACGATAGGAGATACCCGAAAACAAATATGCCCTTGTCACTCCCAGATGCAAGACCTTTCCGATGAGGTATAAATCATGTATCTACGTCAATTGGTTACTGAGATCCTTCTTGAAGCACAGGCAGACATTGTCGTTTTATGAGTGTAGAGAAGAGATAAAGATATATATTACATTTCATATATATAATACATTATAATCTCTCTCTATATGTATATTTTGGAGCTGCTCGATTACCTTCCTACAGAATTGGGAAATTGTGTAAGCGATTGAGTTTGATAGTGGCTATAGTTCATCTGGTTCAGGTCAAGGTTAATAAAGGTCATATGCATTAATTGAGTGAAGCTTGTGCTGGTAGCTTGTTTCGCTTTGCACTGAGGTCTGGTTCTGGTTAACTTTCAACTCTTGTTTTCATTACTGCTCTGCAGTACAGCACGAGGAAGCTAACTGTTTCTGATGTAATCGATCTTGTACAGTATCTTCCTTATAATCTTGCAAAGCCATCAGTTTATTTAAAAAGTTTAATAAAGCTGAAATTCTGATTTTAATATTTTCAAAACCCAAACTGAAATATTGTATTCCTACTCTGTACTTGTACCTTCTCCCTGTTTATAGGAGCTGCTTTGAAGTGTTGCTGTATTTTACGGATGATGAGCAATCTAAAGAATATTGGGAAGACTTTTTAAAATCCATTCAGGTATTTCTTTTTGGCTTCATCCCTACTGCTCATTACTCAGTTAAAATAAGCAGACTAGTTTGGTGTAATGTACTCAAATTACAGAATGATTTGGTTTATTGACAAACTAACGTCATTATAATATTTGCAGTTTACATAGCACCTTATCACATTGTCCATGCCTCGTAGTATTTCACAGGATTTATTGCAGTGAATGTGTATCTTATAGATCAACAAGATTTAGATTGAGGTAAATTTCCTTTTTCCCCCCCCCCCCAATCTTTAACAGTTGTTTTTTCTTCCTCCCAACCTTATCTTTCTCTCTCCCCTTCCCCACCCACACAGGAATGTCACAATGTCTTACAAAGTGACATAAATGCAGAATTTGACGTGCTAATCAAGATGAGTAAAAATGGGGGACCATGGCAGAATCCAGTACTACAATCCATTGTGAATCAAAAGTCAGTAACTCAGGAATCAGGTACAGTTCTTGCGTTCGTAATTGGAGTTGTGAGGATCTTCTGAATCTGTAACAGCTCCTTTTAAAAATAGTTAACAAATAATAATATAACAAATGGCATATAGGCCTTGTTGCATGCTCATGTTACTGAAAACTGCTGAATTGTCTGTCTTGAGTGATGACATTTGGCAGAATGTTAAAGTTGTAGCGGTGTCGTTCCATAGTATATCACTTTGGCTCACGCACCCCCACCCCCCCCGGACTCATTGAATCCTTACTGTAATTTAATGGATGTAGTTGATTTTAACAACAAGTACTATTGGACACGGCAATAGTCTTTGTCTCTCTTGCTACTGCAGCATAAATTAAACTGGTCTGACCTTAAACTTCATTTGTTTAAAAATGACATACCCCTCATGTTCTGTATAAATTTCTTTTACATTTGCTACAGAGATGTAAAACTTTTTCTAGTACTGCTGCAAACCCAATGACACCTCTACACATGCTAATGTGCTACAAACATTGTTCAATTTTGAAATGAGCCTTTGATCAAACTTATTATTATTGGACTGTCGATACTATGTGGTCCATTATGACATTTCGGACATGATCACCATTGAAAGGGAGTTTTTAAAAAGATCAATTTAAAATAGCGATGGTGAATAAATAGCCCAATCAATTGTTTTATTGTGATGCATTAAGTGTTTTGCATAATTGGCATTTTATATATCCTATTTACACACTAATAGTGATATTTTTAGATTGTATTTACGTTTGAATAATATGAGTGTTAATACTTTGGTAATGTATCTTTCACATTATAATAATAATAATCCTTGCATTTAATATAGCGCTTTTCACGACTTCTCAACGTCTCAAAGCACTTCACAGAATAGACTGTAAAGTGAATTGACCGTATATTTGTGGGTGAAACGCAGCAGCCAATTGTGCACAGCAGTGTCCCACAAACTGTCGTGGATTGAAAATTGCCAATTTGTTATTTTGTTTTGGAGGGATTATTATTAGGCGTATGGAGTATGGAAACTTGCCGAAGGTTTCACCCTGCCTGGAATTGAACCCAGGTGTCTTGCTTGCAAGGCAAGTGCTCTAACCACTGAGCTACAGGACTCCACATTTGCGCAGTACTAGCTGGCAGAGTGACTCATTGCACCATTACATTTGGCCAAATCCTCCTGCTCCTAAGTTATGCTGAATATTCGTATTATCATTCTTCCTATTACCAGTACTTTCCCAGATTTAACAAGTATTGATTGGACCTATAGATGGCCCCCTGCTGGCCTGCAAAGCATGTTATTTTACAAGCAAACAGTTGTGGTTATGCATCTGTACAATCCTACCCAAATGCAACCCAGCTTCTCAATTAGCCTGCGGTCAGTTTTACTAGGCTATCACAGCTGTTGCTTCGGCTGACCTGGGGATAGGTTGTTGGAGACAGGGGAGCTTGGTTAATTCCCAAATTAATGTTAAGGGATTGGTCTTGATAACCTTATCAGAGATTTGAAGAAATGACGGGGGAACTGGGATTTGAACGATCATATTGGTGAACCAACAACCTGGTGGAGCAAGCTCAGTGGCCCACTTCCATTTCTGTGTTTCTAAAATAATTGCTCACCTCCAGTCTAGTTCCGCCCACACAAAAATATTGACGAATGTTACAGGCAGAACAAGCTGGGCCTTATTTATTTGCACACAATTGGTTTTATTTTTATCAGCTGGTTCTAATTGCTAAAGATCTTTTGATGCATCTTGCTTGCATTAAACAATTAAATTGTTTTTTTCCCTATACATGAAAAATAATCCAAATTGTATTCTGAACACTACTTTAATGCCTGTTGTATTTTTAATGTGCATCTGCTTATCCATTTACAGTGACCGAATACTTGAGCTCAGAATCTCCAGTATTCCTTGAATACAGAGTGAAATACTTGATGAAGTATGAGCATATCACAGAAGCAATGACTCTGACCAAATACTGTGTGAATCATCCCCAAATTGGTGAAAACAAGTATTTTCTGCACTTGTTTTTGTCCTGGCTGTGTCGCTCGTCCCCAGAAGAAGTCTTACTGCAGGAGGTATACTACAACTTGCATTCTTATAGTACCCTTCATGCGGGGTAGCGTCCCAGAGACATAATGCACTTTTTTTAAAAAGCATTCTTTTGATAAAATGTTGCTTGTGAAATTTTACAAATGGACTGTTGTGCAATTCTTTTTGTGCTCATGTATACTTGGATCGTCGATTATTAGTCATGTATATTCCATACTGCTGTATTTACATTAAAATCTGCAGTTTAATTGGCATGTGTGGTCCCGAAGCTTCCAATAATAACAACTTGTATTTATATAGCTCTTCATGCAGGGTAGTGACTCGGACCGCTTAAAATAAAACCTAAACTTCTAAGTTCTGTTGAACCTTTTTGCCAATATAGTTACGTTTTAAGTTGAAGACAAAATTCTAGGTAAGTGGTGACTGGGCGAGAGCAGAAACGGTTAGAATGGAAGCACTGGAACTTAGGAACGGGAGTAGGCCATTCAGCCCGTTGAGCTTCCAATTCAAATTTCCCGCTTTCTCCCCATATCCCTTAATACCCTGACCTACCAAAAATCTACCAACCTCACTCTTGAAATTGTGGATGAATTCAGCATCCACGGCTTTGTGGAGGAGAGAATTCCAGATTTCTACCACCCTTTGAGTGAAAAATGTTTCCTGATTTCACTCTTAAATGACCTGGTTCTAATTTTAAGATGATACCCCCTTGTTTTGGATTCCCCACCAGAGGAAATAGCTTCTCTGTATCTACCCTATCAAATCCCTTTATCATCTTAAATACTTCAATCAAAATGCCCCTCAACCTTCTAAACTCAAACCATTTTTACTTAGCCTTTTCTCGTAACTTAACCCTTTTAAGCCTGGTAACATTCTGGTGAATCTGGCTGCACCCCCTCCAGGGCTGATATATCTTTCCTGAAGTGTGGTGCACAAAACTGAACACAGTCTCCAGATGGGGTCTGACTGACGCTCTATGCAGCTGAAGCTTCATTTCTTGTCCTTTGTAATCCAGGCCCCTTGAGATAAAGGACAACATTCCATTTGCCTTTTTGATTACTTTTTGCCCTGAAAACTAGTCTTTAGTGATTTGTGGATATGAACACCCAAATCTCTTTGCTTATCCACTGTTCTTAATTTCTCCCCATTAAAAAAATTCTGCTTTATCTTCATCTTTTTCGGTCCATACTGGATGACCTCGCACTTCCCTACATTGAACTCCATCTGCCACAGCTTTGCCCACTCACTTAATCTGTCTAAGTCCCTTTGTAACTTCCTACTCCCATCTACACAATTTACTGAGCCTCCTAGCTTAGTGTTGTCTGCAAACTTGGATATAAAACTTTCTATTCCTTCATCCAAGTCAATATGGCGAATAGCTGGGGTCCCAGTACAGACCCTTAGTGGACACCAGTTGTCACGTCCCGCCAATCAGGGAATGTTCCCTTTATACCTACTCTCTTGTTTCCTGCCTCCCAACCAATTATCAAGCCGCATCACAAGGTTACCTCCGAATCCATGCGCTTCTATTTTCGCTAAAAATCTTTTGTGTGGAACCTTATCAAATGCTTTCTGAAAGTCCATATAAACGACATTCATAGACAATCTTATCCACCATTTTAGTGACGTCCTCAAAAAATTCAACTAGATTAGTCAGACATGACCTACCCTTCACAAACCCATGCTGACTCTCTGACTGGCTCATACCTGTCCCAAGTGTTCAGTCACTCTGTCCCTGATGATGGATTCCCATATTAACTTTTCCATTGACTAACTTTTTTTTTTAAGTTGAAAAAATTTATAATGTTCAGGGAAATGACCGAATTGGTGAACCTGGTTTGACTTCTTCCTTTATTTCATGGCAGATTGCACGGATTGACTGCAAGGAAGCATTGGATGTTATTTGTAGATTAGATTCAGAAGAGCAGGTGGAATTATCTTGGATCCTATGTGTCGCATTTCTTACTCAACAGCTACGGAACGGAGATGTGTATTGCACCAGGTGAATGCTTATTTTCAAAATAAAATTGTGTTCTGTGGTTGTGCTCTACCTGTTCTTTGCTGTTTCCCACAACATCTTTGAGGTGGGAGTACCGTTTTTATGATGCTACCCGAGAACTTAAAATACCTTCTTTAGATTCTTCACCAAGTTATGTAATGGATGTTAAATTTTAACACCTTGCCAAACCAGCTTTTGTACTCAAGGGTCCTGGCAGATTCAGAGAAATTCCTCTTTGAGCTCGAAGAAGCTTTGTGAGCTTTCTGTTCAACGCGTGCACACTGATGCTTGAACAAACACTAGAGTAACAGCTCCTCCCAATTTCAGCAGTGCATGTGTTCAAGTAATTAATGTTATACAATTGATATGCTATGTCTTTAGGCTTCTTTTGAACGAATCAACCTGCTTTTGCTTCTAGATTTTTCTTTTGCTATTTGTTAGAGAAAGGCTTGAGAAAAAAGTGATTTGAATTTTTAAAAAGTTGTAATAATTTTGTGTGCCACACAAGTAAAATATTCAGAAAACATGTTGACAATAATGTAGGCATTTTATAAAGGAGTTAGTCTTGTTTTTCTCATTTTCTACCCACCCCCTTCTTTCCCACCTCAGTTCTGATGCACGTTAATCTGTTAATTTGTTAAAACTTTATTCTAGGCTGGTGAACTAATAGTGTCTACAAGGAGTTAAATAATTCACCAGCTGTGCCCAAAAGGTGTCTCAGTAACCTGTTTTGCAAAGTGTTTCTTGACTGTTGGTTTGCACAATATGTTCCACTATATTTGGAGAAAAGTGATAACAATGAATGGTTTCAGAAAATATCTAATTGTGGTAAAGGTATTTATCTCAAATAAAATTTTTCTTAACCGCCTATTTTTGGTGTAACTTGAAGGTAAATTGTACGGCAGCTTGTTTGTCAGTCTAGAGACACAAAAAGTTGAGAATTAATTATCTGCCACAACACTTCATGTGATATAATATAATTATCCTCCAATGATTTTCTGTCAGAGCTGTGTTTTTAATATGCTCAAATTGACTCATTTTAATTTTGCTCAGGGAGTTGATATTGGTCTGGAGCAAGCTGCAGCTGAAAATTGATTCATCCAAGCAACACTTTCTGGAGAAGTGCCACCACCTTTTGCTGACATCCAAGAATGTTAATCATATCTTCCTCTTCATCAGGGTTATTCAGAACGAGGTATGGCACAATAGTTATAAATGGATATTTTTGTATTTAATACCCATTGCTCAAGTTTGGGAATGGGCATGCTTTCATAATAATAATCCTGGCATATCAAATATTATAATACCCAAAGTTCACAAAGTTTGCTTTTCGGGGTAGATTTCTGTCCTTCTAAAGCTTCCAACCAGAAGGCTTAATTCAGATGTTCTAATTTATTAAAGGACAGAAACAAATATTTGTGTGACATAACCTCACAGGAAAGTGTAAGCTGTGTACAGAGGAATGCTCTTATAACATTCTATATTCTAACCCGGGTTAGCTTTTTGCCCAAATGGGTTGTGGACCCTGACATTTACTTCATAATAATCCTTGTATTTGATTTATCACATTATTGAGACATCTCAAAGCGGTTCACAGAATATACTGTGAAGTGAATTGACTGAATACTTTGTGGGCAAAACTTGCCTGAAAGTTCAAAACCACGTAAGGAAAGTCCATGTTTGCTGATCGTGCAGTGATGACTGCTGATTGCACTCCGTTTGAGCTTTGTGCACATTAGCTACCATTTTAGTGGGGCTCTTGCTTCTCTCTCCTTCCCCTTTTCTCTATTAACTGGCTTTAAATGTAATTGGTATTAAATTTAAGATTATTGCAAACCTGCGGTTAAATGCAATATTTTGCTTGTTTTATCCTTACAGATTGGAGTTGAAGGCTTGCAATTTTGTGTAGAACTGTGTGCACGTGCCCTAAGAATGGACTACCAAGATGAACCAAATACTAAAACTTTAGTCTGTAAAACTCTCTCTTATCTGTTGCCAAATGACTTGGACTTCTGCAGAGCCTGCACTCTTACAGTTTTTTTCTTTGAGCGTACACTAGAGTCTTTTAATGCAGTTGAAAACCTGTATAGTCAGCCAGATGAGCTGCGAACTGAAGATGAAAATTCAGTTCCAAGTTTTCTTCGCTGTGAACTACTGCTTGTGCTGAAAACTACCTGGCATTTTGATCCTGAGTTTTGGGACTGGAGAATTCTGAAGAAAAACTGTCTTGCATTAATGAGTGGCAAGTTGACCCCACCGCAGTCTTCTGAAGATGGTCTGGTTGTGAAAGATCTGAATTGCACGGAGGCTAACGGTAAGACCAAATCCAGGACTAAAGAAAAACTCTGTAAGAAACTGCAGCCAAGTCAAGGAATATCCAAGGCAGATGGTCATATTACTCCGATGCATCGCTGTGTGTTGTGTAAAAAGGAATTCCTTGGTGGGCACATTGTACGTCACGCCCAAGTTCATCAGCAAAGGGGTGCCTTCACTTGCCTGATCTGTGCGCGGAAGTTCAGATTGAAGGGGCAGATGTTGAAACATTTAAAAACTCACGTGATGAAAGTCCGAAAACAGGAACTTGCAGCTCACACGGATACTCAAAAAGAATCGTGCAATGTTACCGATGGATTACAGGAAGCTTGCACTCACATCAATGGAATCCTTGATGGCGGCAATGAAAACAAAAATGCTTTACCTGTATCTGCCAGTGGAGATGAAGAGATTGACTGCAAAAAGCTAACAGGGGATGAAGCGGATAGGGGTAGCGTTGGGGATGCTCCTGCTGAACCACAGTGCTCTCCTGCTTCAGATGGAGTTCAGAGTGAGCCTTCTAAAACTCAGGAGGGTTCTAGCAAAGAGGCTGATGCTCAAGCGGATAATGGCGCTGCGGCCGGACCCGCTGCGGCCGGACCCGCTGCGGCCGGACCCGCTGCGGCCGGTCCCGCTGCGGCCGGTCCCGCTGCGGCCGGTCCCGCTGCGGCCGGTCCCGCTGCGGCCGGGCCCGCTGCGGCCGGGCCCGCTGCGGCCGGGCCCGCTGCGGCCGGGCCCGCTGCGGCCGGGCCCGCTGCGGCCGGGCCCGTAGTGGATGGTCCTGTAGCGGATGGTCCAGTTGCAGCCGATCAACTTGCGGTCGGTCCCGCTGCAGTTGGTCCAGTTCCTGATGAGAAGTCTAGCTCAGATCTGGGTGCTGTACTGATCAAAAAGAAACGTAGAAATCGTGTTGTAAAGCAGAGTTCACCAGACCATAAACAAAACGGAGCTTTGTGCGCACAAGAGGAGGTGCAACAAGACAGTTCTGCTTTCAAAGGAAAAGCGGCTGATGTTTTAGGAAATGAAGGCTCTCTTTCTTGTCCAGGTCACGGCTGTTCAAAAGTCTTCACCAAGATACAGTTTCTGACTAAGCATGCGAGGAAAGTCCACTCTGCTGATGAAAATGTGCAAGATTACCTAATGAAGTGGTATAAGGGCAAGTGCCGTTATTGCCAAAGAAAATTCATGTATTCCCAGCATTTAATTGACCACCTAAAGAAGCATGTATACCCTAAATTGTACTTCTGTTTACAGTATAGCTGTAACCAGAGGTTTAAATCTGCTTCTGAACTTCTCACTCACACAAAGGGTCATGAGGTTTTCCAAGCACAGTGCAGCTTTCGTGACTGTGACAAAGTGTTTGATAAACTTGATGTGCTTTACGAACATGAGGCCCAGCACTACATCAGCCGAAAACCTATCTGCTTCGCTGACTGTGATAAAAGAAACTTTCAGGCAAACAATGAAGCAAGCCCCAAACTGAAGGCAAATGACGATAAACGCTTAATAAGTGAACAAAACCCTGTGGAATTGCTAGTTCCGTCATGGAAGTCACGAAAAGACTTTTCAGAACCAAAGACGTACCTTCATAGTATGGTGAGCAAGCAGAGTGCAAATGGCACATTAAGTGATCCTTCACCAGTTTCCATTGAATTGGATCAGAAAAGCTCCACCGTCGAATCTGACAGCACAAATTGTGGTATTAATAATGAACAAATAGTAAATGGACACAGTGAATTGAAAGAACCTTCATGTGATTCGAATACGGATTCATTTTACTCAGGTGATGTGTCAAGAGATGGCAATGCTGATTCCAATAAGCCCAGTCTTTCAACAGATGTTTTGAGAGAAGTGCTTACCTCGGCAGTGTTGCACAATAGTGTTCCAAAAGGCGCTTTAAGGGAAGAAGCCACAACGGCGTCACAGCAAGATAATGTCCCTGCAGCTTTGCAGTCCTCCACTAACCGAGAACAGAATGCTGGTGTGAGGAAACGGAAGGATTCAGGCGCACAACCAAAATACTGTAGACCACAGCCACCAAGCTACCTAGATGAACGGTACATTAGCATGCCAAAGCGTCGGAAATTATCCACTGATTCAAGTCATCCCCCCAGTTCCCAAGAGAATACAGTTAACATGAACACTGAACGACACATATGTCGCAAATGTTTCATGATTTTCAACAGCACAGAAGCGTTAGAAAGACACAACTCCTTGAAAAACTGCAGACCACTCTTTGTTATGGAATCAGATGGCGATGAGAGTAAGTGCCATGATTAAATTTATATTTTAAGATGAATCTAAGGGCTTTCCTCCCCCACCCCCTCCTTTGTATGATTTACAGTGACTGCGAAAATGAGCTACTTCTGGTTTTAGTGCAAAATGTGAATCAAAAACTGCACTTTGGTTATTTTGTTTTTAATTGGCGATACAGGTAGTTATGGTGCTGTTTTCCTTATTACACTTTTAAAAAGTAACATGCTGAAATAGGTGGTCCTTTTAAATTTGAGATTGACTTTTGCATATTCATGATTTTATTGAAAAGAAAACTCCCATAACACACAGCTTATAAAGGCTCTTTTAAAAAAAATTTGACTGAAGATTGGACCAGATTGGTCAACTTTTCATATGGATTCATTTTCTTTGATTGCCAGGTAAATGTTATAGTTGTTTAGCTACAATACGTGAACAAAGTCCAAATGGACTTTTTTTTTAAAAAAGGGTAGTTTCCTGTTCAATAGTAAACTGTCATTTTTTTTAAATCAAAAAACTGAATTAACTGTAGTCCAATTTCTTTTCCAGGTGACTAGGAAAGCCATGCGAGAATGACCATTATGAAGCATCAGTTCATTTGGTTTCCATTTTATTCAATGTACATGTCTAGAGTTCATCCCAACTTAATCAAGTGCCATGTGAGGTCTACAGGCTCAAAGGAAAAGGGCAATTGGAAGATGGAGTATAAAAGATGCATGTGTTTGAGGCGATCACCAAATTAAAATCAGCAGCAATTTAATTCGGAGAGTGAAGCTAACTTGAAGAGTTGCAAGAAGTGTGTTAAATCCGTGATGCATTATAGAAATGGATGTGAAGCTTAGACGCGTAACCTTCCTAAGTGAATGGATTCTTATCAGTCTTGCCATGCAACACTAGCAAATGTGTGGTACAATTTTTTATTTTTGCAGTAAAGAAATAATGTCCATAGCATTAATAAAAAGCACCAGTTGGCTTGTAATGTTATAACATAAGCACTGTTAATAATCCTAGGGTGCAGTGAATCCAAGCTAGTTAAATACTGCTACTGACTAATAAGGGAGTGTCATATATGTCTGGTCATCTTCCAAAACGACACTGCATGTTGAATGGTTCATGCTTGTGCTGGCGTGAGGAAAGATGAACAAAAAGTTCAGAATTGATTAGGGGAACGACCATCAAGTCCTTTTTCTTCCTGGGTATCCTATAGGTGCTGTATCCCCCTGTTCTGATATTCATAGGATATTGACTATCTTGTATGTATATGCTACAACAATTTCTATAAGGCTGTATTTATTCACTATAAAACTAATGGTGGCCACACAGCTCACCAGTAAGAGCTACTGGCGAGTTTCATGGCACTTGTCCAGCAGGACTGCCTACCCATTACGGCTTTGGCTTGCAGGGTTGATGACATGTCAGTTATAAAACTACTGGACTTTGGCTCCCAGCATTTTAATGTTCAATTTTAATACCATTTTGTATGGCGTTCAGTAGAACATGCACCTCAGTGTAACTTGCAAAGGTCTTGCTTCCAATAGACTTATATTGAGGATGGAGTCATTGAGGATGAAAATTTGTTGATGAAAAAAATTCAAAAGCCCTTCTGCATTAAAATGCCTCTTAAAGGGGCTTATCAAATCTGAGCATTTTGTTCATCTTTACAAAGACTTCTGAAGTTCATACAACAGACCAATCGTTTGTTCAAGAAATTGGGGACCTTTAATTTCCAATTGACTTTGCAGAAATTCATCACACATTAAAGATGATGAATGAACAGTCACAGTCAGAAGTTCCACGATCTCTCTCTAAATTTGGAAATGTGACCACTCTGAAAATGCTACAGAAATGAAAGTTGGGGGAGGCGGAGAAGAAAGCATAAACTACTGTCAAGCCAAAATAATGGTGTTCATACTCCAGCACATTGCAAGGATTGTTAGAAAAGCAATAATGAAACATGCATTGGTTATATGCAAAAATCAAGTTTCTTTGATTTACACAGAATACTCACTTCTTTGGGCAACAAACCTTCTGCTCAAATGCCTTATATTGAGTGCAGGGATACGCTTTAGCTGCTAAAGAGTGCAGGATTTTATTTTTAAGTTGTCCATCAGAAACTTGATTGTTTTACTATTCATTGTGTAGTGGTCTCTGGTAATCTGCAAGTTTATCAGTGGAAATATCCTTTAAGGAGTTCACTACCAAGTGTTAGTGGATTTGTGGTTTTGCGTCGCATTGAGATATTGGTATTCCAAAAGAAAAAGCTTATATTGTGGGAAAGAGATTAATGGACTATTCTCTTAAAAATGATGAAATGCACAACTTTTCACAATGTTGATTGACACCATTTGATTCAGGGATCAATCTGTGAGAGTAGGGAGGAATAAATGCACTTGCTTGTCAACATTTTGCTGTCGAAGATGGTGTAAGTTGCTGTATGTGCAAAGCAACAATGCAAGTTAGGTGTTCCACTCATGAAGTAATTAAATCTCAGCGGATTTCATGATTTGAGTTCAATACCTGATGATTTCAGTGTAAAACATAAAGGTTGAACTTGTGCATTACTGAATGTCATCATTTTGCTTTTGGTTTGCCTACTGACTGGGGAAGTCAAAATGGTTTGCTCTATATTTTTTTCCCTGAACCGGATGAACCTGTGACCACGAATGTTCAAAGCTGTATCAGGTCACTTGGAAAGTTTCCGCATTACTCCAGTGAGGTAGCTAGAACCAGCACAGACACAATGGGATTCCTGGCCCCCTTACGTACTGTAAACTTTCTATGATTCTGTGACTGGCTAACCTGAGAGTAGATTTTATTCTTCAGTACCTAGGCATACATCAGTATTCCAGCACCGCAATGCAATTTTTTTTTAAATGGCAACTGTGGTTGCATTTGGTCGTGGTAAATGTTTTTTTTTTGCATTCTTCTTAAGCAGTGTAACTGATCTTAGAAACTGCATTCCTTTTAGAACTTAGATAGGATTGTAACACCTTTCTCCATCCTTGCTTCATGATCTCTGAGACACTATTGCCTGCAGTATGAGTACAATTTGCAATGTTAGAAACTTAGAGCATAATATCAACGGGGAGAAGAAGGGCAGAGAGGTGACTGAGAATTTAAATAGATCGAGAATCTCAAGTAGCCAGTGGTACAGGTACAAGTCTGTATGATGGGCCTCTGCTAGACTTCGCTTAACACTTTCACCTTAACATACAACTTGCCTGATTGAAATTGTAAGTTTTCATAAGGTGAACATTTAGTTATCACATGAATTTAGTACAAATCCTACTTGTCCGTCCTCCTCACACTCTTTACCGTATTTTCCTTCCCATTCAGTTATTTTTCTTTTCGTTTTCACTCTAGCTTTTCTTGATATTTTAGCAGATAGATTCCTTCTCTACTAATCTATTCACTGCCTCCCCCAGTTGGGTTGACTATCTAATCAGGGCAAGTAAAGGAGGTGAATTTTGTAATAGCCCAATTAACCTTGGTATTTGTGTGGAGATATAAAGATGGTTGCAATAAGGTAACTGTACATACTGCATTGAGAATCTCAATTTCTGTTGCTTCATTGATATCAACGAGCTGCTATGACTGGATTAAGGCCCCATACCCACTCTAGTGAGGTTGACCTGAAATTTGTATCTTTGTTCCAAAACCTGAAATCGATGTACCTTAGTTTCACAGGTTGAGGCCCACGCCATGTCAGGAGCACGTCTGAAATAGTAATGCAATCTACGATCTACAACTCCATGTCTCCTGCTATCTCACCTGAAAGTCTGCCTCACAGATTAAGGGTAATAAATTACCAATGCTGTGAAGTTTTATCAACTTCTGACCTTTTAACTTACAGTTTTAAGCAGAAAAGAATCTCATTGGTACACATTGTAAAGATTGCTACTGTGAGCGGCTAAAGGAATTTTCATCAACTAGTCATTATTCCTGGAAGTTATTCTAGATTTTCGGGTACATTTGCCTATAATGTATATTTACAGGGTAATTTAATAAGCCTGTAGACAAATAGATTGTTTGCACCTCAAGCCCCACATTTTCTCTGTTCCCCAATATATTGACTTGTAGTTCCAACTTTAAAATCGTAGTCCTCACACTGTCTCCCTTCTCCCTCACTCCTTTAGCCTTCGGTCCCCATCCACTGGGCTCCATAACATTGTGCCTTTTGCATGAACCTTGCACGCAATATCCATTTAGGAAACGGCAAGCTTTCCGACACACGTTTCCCCCTCCCCGTCCCCAATCTTTCTGGAACTCTTTCCTAAGATCCCTTCTGGCTTCAAAATCCTCTAATAAGCCTAGTTTAACCATGCTTTTAATCATCTCCTTCCTGCCTTTCTTCCCCCTCCTTCCCTTTGCATGTAAATTGCAAATTGTTTTCCATATGGAGGGAGAGAGCTCACACTCCCTTTGTATATTTGGAGGAGAGTTCAAGGGATTCAACTGTGATGAAACTTGAGCAATAAATTTCATTCGAGTCTTATCACTGAAGAAGTTTAGATAGTTTTTAGCAGGAAAGTTCAAACGGTCACAGACTGGAAGCAAGGTTGGACCTAGTGAAGCAGTAAGTAGTAACAGGTGGAAGGACCCACTAATGTGATTGAGGCCCATATTTTGAATAATGTCACTTAAGACCATCCAAAAGTGTGAACCAAGGTTCTGTGAATTTTAGGGGCCTTTTCCCACTATTGCTATTCATGGAGAGTAGTTTTGCTGCTGTTTTNCTGACAATAATCAGTTAAACAGTAAAGATGTTTCAAGTGCCAGTTTTACCTTTGATAGTTTTTAATAAAGGAATACAGTACAGAGTAGTGCACTAAAATGCAATGTAATGAATAGTGGTGTTACACCACTTAAAATAATTATGTAGCTCATGAATTGAATTTGCAACTGCTGTAAATAACGTAAACATCAGGATTTTTTAAAAAAGTATTGTGATTTGACAGCTTTATTGTAAGTGTAAAAAATCTCTACAAATTGGGCCATTCAAGAGGAAGTATAAATTATGAAGAAGTCTTCCAAAAAAAGATGGTTTCCAGGCAGATTTCTGGGTACAGTTAACTTTGGAAGAATGCAACAAAAACCTGGATCATGAGATTAAAAGATTTTTCCTTGGATTCAATCAATTTATTTCTCCAATTTAAGGCGCTTCTGAGGTGCAGTCATTCTCAGGTCCTTTTTCTGGGATTTTTTATAACGCACGCATTGATTTCTTCATTAATCCTACAAAAACTTGAGATTAAGCCCCTCATTTAAAGAACTGATTTATTTATTTTCTTTATATAAAGGCACTGACAAGTAAGGGAGGAAAGCCTTATGTGGCACCAATGTTTTTTTTCTTATTTTTAAACTGATACTTGGAAAAGATTTCCACAAAAGATTAAATACACTTTGAAATATTAACTTTTGCACTTTTCTCTATTGATTATTTGTAATGGAACTATTTAAAATTTGATTATTCCTGGTTTAGCAAGTTCCACATTTTGTGCTTCCTTGTTGAACATTTGTACATTACTCTACTTTGTGCTTGTTAATATGAAGCTCGAGCTGAGCCATAATTTGAACTGCAGTCGTCCTGGCAGATATGGCCTAGAACCTTTTAATAATTTGCAGTTCCCAAAAACCTGGTTTGAAAATTAGTTTTTTGTACTTTGCCTGAATTTGATTAAAAGTCACTGTTGTCTCTTTGTTCTCCTTATTGTTTGAAGTGTTTTCCCACCCACTGTTTCAATATTTACTCCCAGCAAAATTGCAAAATGCAGTAGAAAGGAAATTAGTACAGTAATACTCGCATAAGTCTGATCTGTATAAATCATATAATCGCATAAGTCGTACATCTGTCCAAGTCTTGTTCAAGAGTTTATATTCTATGCAAGTTTGACATAACTCATACTTTGCATAAGTTCTTATTAAATGTTTGGTCCCAACTGATATGACTTCCGTGAGGTTTACTGTACATACATACTCTGGACTTTCATATTCTGCAAATTAATCTACGGTTTTGGATGATTTGATAGGGATCTTGAAGGAGCTTCAGATGGAAGAAGCCCATTTGCTTAATTTGGTTGCATCCTTCCACAATATCCATCCTATTGTCTTGCTGAGCTGGTTAAATTGAGTTCAGCGTCCTGGCTTCTATATCCTTCCTGGTTACCCATTGCAGCTATTTATTGTTTTAAAGAAATGCTGTTTCCATTTCTCTTTCCTCCCTCCTCCCTACCCACCCCTCCTCCCCCCCCCCCCCCCCCCACCCCCAAAGTTTTCGCAACAACTTCTGAAGAGACAGGACAGGCAACCTAGCTCCAGTCTTCTCCCACGTACTGTGAGTGGACTGCAGATGCTGCGAACGGATAGTGGTTCTTGGTCTGTTCCATGTCCCCCCCCCACTCTGCCCATCCCAACATCGATGGTCGGGCTTTCTACACCCACCCTTTGAAACTCCGTCCCACAGTCCCCTTAATCTAGCTAAGTTATATGACCCTGTGACTAATGGCTTTAACTATTTGCTAACATTTTGTTTAGGGTCAGGCGCAAAGTAATTCAATAAAAAAAATTAAAAACCTCCACCCTTTGAGTTGCAAAATCTTCCCCACCTAACAGGCGTCTTTATATCTATTTCTCCTTTCCTTTTCAGAACGTAAACCTCATTAAACCTTTCAAATTTATTGTCCTGGACTAACGGGCCTGTTTTTATGAATGGAGAAATGCCTTAAAACAGTTGCTGGAAGCAGTGAAACCACAGGGCTGAAGGCAATAAAAAGGAAGTTATCTAGGGGCGCTGATAAGAATATTTTAAGCAAGTCCACATTTGCAGCAATCTATTGCAGTTACAAGCTCTGTGGTGGACTTTGCGTGTGGTTTTCTTGTGTTTATAAACACGTCAACTCTTTCACTGATTCCTTTTACGGCTCTAATATTAGGATCATAACAGACTGGTCAACAATCTGTGAATAGAATTAACTTTCTTATTGTATTGACATAGCGTTGGGATTTGTTGACTTGTAACAATTATTAACTGAAGTGTTGTGAGAGGTAGTTAATTAACACCCGTTTATTGTGAAAGACTAAAATAATCTTTAGGTGGCTGTGTGCACCCCCATTTCCCCTCTAGTTCAAGGGTGGTGTATTTTGAGACTCCCATTGTTTTGAAGCAGTAGATTTCAGACCATCTCGAAGCTTTTTCTTAAATTTAACATTGTAGTTTTGTGGGCTGGATCCTCCCGAGAGGGAATCTTCCTGATCCACAATTTATTTTTCCGATCAAGATTTGAGGCTGGACTGCTGATAAGACTTGGGTTCAGTCCAGACCAATGCGCAGCACTGCATTTTTGGAGCTGTCGTGCTCTCAATGAGACATAAAACTTTGGACCTGGGCCAATAGAAAAGAGCGACGCACTTCTCACGAGGAATCTGCTACAGACCCGCTAAAAAAAATGTACTTTCTGGTCCCCGGGCCTCTGGAGACGCACAGTGAGCTGGGGGAGGGCCTCTCGGCTGTTTATCACTGGGCAGTTCCAGACGCACTTTCCACGGAGCAGCGCAAGTGGGAAATTGGCTTCACTTGGAGGCCCTGCTGTTGAGATTGTCTGTGTGAGTGAGTGAGTGTCTGTGAGTCTCTGCCTGTGTGTGTGAGTCTCTGTGAGTGTGTATGAGTGAATATGTGTCTTATTTGTGAGTGTGTCTCTGTGTGCGTCTGTGTGTGTGTGTGTGTGTGTGTGAGTGTTTCTGTGTGTCTCCATGTGTTTGCGAGTGTCTCTGTGAGTGTATGTCTCTGTGTCTGGCTGTGTCTTTCTCTGTGTCTGTGTCTCTCTGCGTCTGTGAGTGTGTGTGAGTCTGAATTTGGATGACTCTTGAGTGTGGGTGACTCTCTGTCTGTGAGGGTGGGTGACTCATTCTGTGTCTGTGAGTGTGGGTGACTCTCTGTCGGTGAGTGTGGGTGACTCTCTCTATGTCTTGAGTGTGTGTGACTCTCTTTGTGCCTGTGAGTGTGGGTGACTGTGCCTGTGAGTGTGGGTGACTGTGCCTGTGAGTGTGGGCGACTCTCTCTGTGCCTGTGAGTGTGGGCGACTCTCTCTGTGCCTGTGAGTGTGGGCGACTCTCTCTATGCCTGTGAGTGTGGGTGACTCTCTCTGTGCCTGTGAGTGTGGGTGACTCTCTGTGAGTGTCGATGACTCTCTCTGTGTCTGTGAATGTGGGTGACTGTCTGTGAGTGTGGGTGTGTGTGTCTCGCTCTGTGTCTAAGTGTGTGTGTCTCTCGCTCTGTGAATGTGTGTGTGTCTCGCTCTGTGCCTGTGTGTGTGTCTCGCTCTGTGTCTGTGAGTGTGTGTGTGTCTCTTGCTCTGTGCCTGTGTGTGTGTGTCTCGCTCTGTTTCTGAGTGTGGGTGACTCTATCTGAGTGTGTGTGTCTTGCTCTGTGTCTGCGAGTGTGGGTGTGTCTCACTCTGTGCCTGTGCGTGTGTGTGTGTGTCTCGCTCTGTACCTGTGAGTGTGTGTGTGTCTCTCGCTGTGTCTGTGAGTGTGCGTGTGTGTGTGTGTCGCTCTGTGCCTGTGAGTGTGTGTGTCTCGTGCTGTGAGTGTGTCTGAGTGTGTGTGTGTTTTTCGCTCTGTGTCTGTGAGTGAGTGTGTCTCTCGCTCTGTGTCTGTGTGTGTCTCTCACTCTGTGTCTGAGTGTGTGTTTGTTTTTCGCTCTGTGTCTGTGAGTGAGTGTGTCTCTCGCTCTGTGTCTGTGAGTGAGTATGTGTATCTCGCTCTGTGTCCATGAGTGTGTGTGACTCGCTCTGTTTCTCTGTCAATGTGCTGTGCTGAGCCCTGAGAGGCAGGAGGTGGTGAGCTCCTGTAGGCTCACTGGTGTCCTGTACCGTCAACCCTCGCCTCCCCCTCATCCACCACCACACCCCCGCAATTGAAATGAGCCAACCAGTTTTTCTTTAAAGAAGCATTAAGTTTTTTTTGTGCTATTTCCTCATGTTTAGTTTTGATCAATAAAGCAAAAATTCTAGGTTGGCAGTAAAATGTGCCTCAATAGCACCAATCAATCTCCCCTAAATGTTTGGCCAATATTTTTGCACCTTTTCTATTGGCCCAGCTTAACTTGTAAAGTCGCTGTCGATACATCCCAATAAGTAAAATATCGGATATATAATCGGAACAAAGTTGCCTGAACCACTCAAGCCAGCTGCTCAGCGAACTCTCGTGAAGAGCCAAGCCATTCAGCAAACTCGTGATTGTTAAAGTGATTCAGGTTAAAGTGAGCAAAACGAACCAAAGAAATGTTCTATAGACACATACCCCTATACCTAAAATTGTACTGTATTTAACTTAAATGAACAAATAAACTGATCGTTGTGGGGGTCAGGGCTGTTCTATCACCCTGACAGCTGCTCGCTCTGCGCAGGAATAGTACGTGTGCGTTTCACCCACAAATATACAGTCAATTCACTTTACAATATATTCTGTGAAGTGCTTTAAGATGTCTCGAAGATGTGAAAAGCACTATATCAAATGCAAGGATTATTATTGTGTGTTAGTATTGGGCCTCCCGTCCAAATTGCCCCTTGTGGCCCCAGAAGTCTCATGTCTGGATAGTCACCCTGGATATAGTCACTGAGCTCTTCCCCATTGGAGTGACGACATAGCAGGAATTTACTGTATTATTATTATTTGGGAAGATAATTATTTGTTCCACCAGGTTTCAGACATTTAGGGTTCTGAAGGGCAATTTTAGGATGGATCATTTTAATAAGTATTTCTTTACATAGAAGATATTAACAACTGGAACAGGTTAAAGGTGGTAGAGGGTAGGATGCTGGATTCATTTAAGACTGACTTAATGCTGCAATGGGAGGACAGGATCAAGTTTAGCTGTGTTACCATCCATAATTGAATGGCAAAATGGACAACATACCAGAGGGTTGTGAGTGCCTCTGGATTTGAACACCAAAAATATTTTTTGCCTTAAGGACAGATTGGAGAGAAATTTATTTTATTTTGCACTGGCAGTGAATTAAACTCACCTTTTTTAAAATTTAGTCTGCACATATCCTTTTCTGATGGAACAAATGAGGAAATCTAAGCACAGAAGAACTGAAATACTAGATTTAGTATCAAATATAAAGAGTATTTGATGTAGGTTCACTGTTTTGTTCAAGTTCTTGATTAGTAACAGGTTTAGGTGGGAAGAAAGAGAATAGGAATATGCTTGTGTTTTTTTTAAAAATGTAAAAGAATGGAAAACATGCAAAGTACAAGGAATCAAAGGATTTCAAAAAATCTTTATACAAGTCAATTTGCTGGAAATTAGTAACTGTTGGTAAAATAAAGTTTTGGGCAAGGTATTACAACCTTAATAAAAAAAATGTAGTAACTAGTTATCTGGAGAGGGAGAATATAATTAAGAGCAGCCAGCATGGATTTACGAAAGGAAGGTCATGCTTGACCAACCTTATCGAATTCTTTGAAGATGTAACCAATAAAGTAGATGAGGAAAAAGCAGTGGGTTTAGTCTGCCTGGATTTCCAGCAGGCCTTTGATAAAGTGCCACATGAGGTCATGATTAACATAGGGGCATGTGGAATCGTGGGAGAGGTATCTCGAATGGATTAAAGAATAATTTGGAAACCGAAAGCAATGGGTAGCAGTTGTGGGAGCTTCTCGGGCTGGCGAGAGGTGGCGTTCCGCAGGGATCCGTGTTGCGACTGTTCACCATGTACGTGAATGATTTGGATTCAGGTATACGTATGGTGTCAGGATTTTAGATAACACCATACTAACGGTGTGGTAAACAGCGAAGAGGGTTGCAGAACAATGCAAGAAGACATAAAGCAGAATAGACGGACAGACAGAAGTTTAAGCGCCTTGAGACGTCCTCCCAGTGTGAAAGATGCGTTATAAATTCAATGTGTTGTAACATAGAAAAATGCAAAGCAGTTCACTTAGGCAGGAAAAATAAGCCGTCTATAGTGTAGACCTGCAGCCGGGGGCCACATTATGTGTGCATAGAATAATCACGTGGGCCAAATTGTGGTCCATAGACCCCAGTTATCCCTGGCCCAGATAATAGGCACTTAAGAGGAGTAGAGGAGCAACCCATCCTTCAGATGAGATGTTAAACTGAGATCACATCTGCCTGTTCAGGTGGACGTTAAAGATCCCAGGGCACTATTTTGAAAAGAGGAGTTTCCCCTAGTGTCCCGGCAACATTCCCCAAAATAAAATTAGTGAGTCATTCCGTGATTGTTTGTGGGATTTTGCTGTGTGGGCAACTGGCTACCATGTTTTGCCCACAAAAGAGAATTATTTATTTGACCAGTTTCATAGGCTCAAGCTTGCGAAGGGAAATTTTAGGACACACCATTTTAGTAAGTATTACTTTACACACAAAGATAATTAATGGCTGGAGCATGATCCAAGGCTAGAGGGTGATGTGCAGAAAGAGATGTGCAGAAGAAATCTTTTGGGAAGATGTACGCGTAGACTAGATGGGTCAACAGCTGGGCCAGTGGAAAAGTGCGCCCCCACTTTTTCAGCGGAATCCGCTGCAAACACCCACTCCGCTACATATCTGTATACAGTGTGCTAGGCTCCAGGGCTCTGTGCGCTGTTTGCTTGATGCTGCTACTGTGGGAGAAACGGCTCTGGTTGCACATGCATGTCGCGGGGAGTGGGATCGCGGAAACTTCGCGAGCCCGGAACTAAACGGAGCTCCTGCGGCCAATTTTTGATACATTCTTGCTGAACTATTCAAATTGACATTTTTAGTATTTTAAACATAAGAACATGTTCGGGAAACATATTCCGATAGTTTTTAATCCGGGTTGTTTCACAAAATGCGTCCCTCAGTAGCACCAATCAACCCACCACAATTCTCTGCAAAATGTAGCAAACTTGCCTGCAATTGTCCGCACAACTTTGGCAAAAGCTCTGCAATTTTTGGCAAATATTTCCACACTTTTCTATTAGCCCATTTTAGGACACATCTGTCTTTTCCAGAGCAGGTTAGACACTTCAAAAAGAGAAGGCAGTTTTTCCTGATGTCCCAGCAAACAATCTTCCAATGATCTAACCCCCAATCCCCAAGGCTGTTTTTTGGAACCTTGCAGATGCAAATAACTACTATTTGCCTCCAAAAACTCACTGCATTTGAAAGCAATTACTTGTGGAACCACTTTTGAGACGGAGGATAAAATGTAAGTGTGCACTGGTTGAAGTGTCAATGCAATATGTGCATATCTGTATAACAGTCAGATGTGTTCAGTTGCCCAAATACCCATAAACAACACCACCAAATTGCATTTATATAGCGCTCTTCTTCACATGGGATAGAGTCTGAGTGCTTAAAAATAACAATTAGCAAAATGCAATGAAACTGCTTTACAATCCATTTTAATATGAGCGCAAAAGCAGGTAAATGCATAGCATCACTTCTAGGTAGGATTCCATTGAAAGATTTCTCTTCCCCCACCCACAGGCAAAGGCCCCATATGGTGCAACACTGGAGCCTACAGACAAAGTCACAGGATGGTACTTCAAGTCTTTCCTGAGTTAGCCGATCTTACCTGGATAGGGGGTGGAAGCAGTGATGCAATTGGCGTCAGTGCTCCTGAATCAATGAGTAGAAAATCAACCAGGATTACCTGTTGTGATCATTATTCAAAGCCCCCTGGTGAAATGTATGCATGCAATGAGGGGCAAATCTGGCATTGTTTACAATGCAATCCCCCCCCAACCCCCACCATCCTGCAGCCAAATACCCTGCTTCTATTCGTCACTCGGGAATAATAGCCCCTTGTGAAGTGCTAAGAGAATTGCCGTAGAACCCTCCTCGTTGAATGGAGGAACAAAAATTAGTAATCAAACACACTGAAATGGGGGTCAGGGAGAAAAATATAGCTCCCCCACCCCCCATTGTTTAAACCAATTCTTGATCAGAATTTGAACAGTGTACCCATACACCCAACACATTTCATTGTAAGAGCAATAGAAAGTTTCAAATCTGTAAGCAGCCTGGGCAAAGGGTCTACAGGCCCACTTGCCGTTATTACTTAGCGTTTGATCGCCAGTCATAGGGCAGGTAAGAGAGTTTGTAACTTGAACTGTCCAGAAGCTTTTTCATGTCCCGCTTTTTGATACCGTCTGCCATGTGGTTGTACACCCATGCTGCCACCTAAAGAAGAAACACAATGAAAATTTTTTAAAAAAAGATCAATAGTGATAATAAATTTGATAATAATAGATTTGATACAGCGGCTTTCACCACAGGTGGATGTCTCAGAGCGCTTCTCGGAATTATCATCATTGCGTTTGCTATAGCAGCTTATCACGTCATCACAATGTCTCAAAGGGCTTCACAGGTTATACTGGAAAGTGTTTTTTGTTACTGTTTTTGGTGGGACACCGCAAAGTCCCACCAACAACTATGGAGTGAGCGAATCAATTTTTTGGGGGGATTATAGGCCAGGACACTAGGAGAAACTCCTACAGGATATACAGTAAAGTGTAGTGACTATCATTGTTATGCAGATGAACACCTTCTTTTCCTCCCTGTGTTCCTTTCAAAGTGCCCTGGAAGTCCAGTCCAATTGACTGGCTAGGTTCTTAAATAGCCTCAAAATACTAATACTTGATTGATCTCAGATTGATCTTTTTGAGGAATTTTGTTGACCCAGATTAACAATCGCGAGGAGCAGGAGTCTAAATCATCCTGTGAGCCAAGTGGTTTTGGAATATGAATTAATATACAATAAAGAATCCTTGCATTTGATGTAGCAACTTTCATGTGGGGAGAGAACAGCTCCAAGTGCTTCACGGGCTTAACTGTAACAGGCAGTGACTGTGTTTGGTAGGTGAATGTGGCAACCAATTTGTGCGCAGTAATGTTCCACAGATAGTCATAAAGGGAATGATCAATTTTATGCGGAGGATTATTAGCCAGAATACCAGCAACAGTCCTTCATGTCCACCTGAACAGGTATAGACGGCACCCAAAGACGACACCAACAACAATGCAGTACATGGCCCAATGCTTGTGGAGCATCAGCCACAAACTATGTGAACTAACAAACTATATTTGAACTATGTGAGTTCAAAGTCCTGATGTGGGGTTTGAACCCATAACGATCTGATGTGAGCGAGAGTGCTACCGACTGCCACTATACGTGCACAATTGTACACTGGACAACTGTGTTCTCTTCACATCTGAAATGACACCAAATATTACGAATCATCATCGCTCCATTACCTTTCTATCTGTTCCTCCAAAATCAACCTTGTACCATTTAAAAATCTGGCTCAAACGGATTTCCCTTTTGCCCAAGTTAACGGAGCAACCATCGTCCCCCTCGAGGAATCCTTCTGCAGCGGTAATCAGCAACGCATCGACATCCTGGATTTGAAGTAAATTTGAAGTAATTTTTTTCCATATTCTACACTTTCGTATGTCAAGACACCCTATTCGCAGTAATATTCCACAGACAGTCATGAAGGGAATGATCAATTTTATGTGGGGGATTATTAGCCAGAATGTCTGCAGCAGTCCTTCATGTCCACCTGAACAGGTATAGACTTGCCCCATTCTGTACTAAAAACTCATTATTTGATAAAGTGAAAACCAGATGGAGTGGGTCTATGAACATCCTTTAAACTCTGAACACACTAAAATCTTGAACGCTCTCAGCCACTTCTCTGTTTTTCTATTAGTTTCGCCAGTAAAGTTTCACAATCTTGCATTAAGAAGTCGCATGTGCCTTTCCACATCTTGCCTCTTGCATCAAGCTGTTTTGTTCAGTCTTATAATAACCCTGGATTGTTAACCCTTCAACCCAAAGCCCTATTGGGTCGGGTTGTCCTAGCCAGACAAGCAATGGTAAGTTATGCAGTCTTAGCTGGTGAACTCCTGCAGTAACTCACTGTGCTTTCTGGAATTAGATTAAGTAAGATACTTCCTTCCAGAGAAAGCTGCAGAGTGTACACATTACAGTTCCAGACACAGGGAAATTTCCATGCGTAGGTGGCATGCATACTTGGAGCTCTGTCTGATTTGGATACTCAAGCAAGCTGATGGGTTCCTGTATGTGTCAGATCCTTAGCTGACAAAAAAGATGAAGATTTATACAGTAAACTCCTGATAACTCAGCCCTGCCTTAACGTGTCACTACCACTTGAGTCATCAAACTGTCAATATCCAGGCTGCATTTTTTATTGTATTTGATGATGTGTTTGCCAAAACTCGGTTTCACAGCCACAGCTCCATCATCAGCAATTGTCTCACGCTGCCACTACAACTACGTAACTTTACTTTGGAGGTTAAACATTAGCAGCAAAGTACCTTGGCATTAAATATCTGTATTGCAGGGCAGCTTCGAGCTCCACAATTTAAAGCAAAATGAATGAGTGGCTCTGGTTCCATCAGTGCAATCTGAGGAGACAAACCAGAGTCGTGTTTAAAAAAAATTCCACAAAGTTTATATCCATTATTATACATTTATATACACTTCACGTCAGGAGGACGTCCGTCCCAAGGCTCTGGGGCATTGCATATTTGGATACATAGTACTTGACCCAGTTAGGCCATCCCAGTGGTTACACTCCCAAACCCTCCTATTCCCCTCTTCCCTTATGTACGTAGCAGATTTTCTCTTAGCTACAAAAACTTCCTTTTCTTTTCAAATAGCACCATGTGGATCTTTAACCTGAGCAGGCAGACGGGACATCGATTTAACGTCTTGTCTGAAGGACAACTGACCTTCAGTTGGGGATCGCTGCTTGAGAATGGTTTCATTATCTGAGCTATGCCCCTTTGGTTCGCACGGAGGACGCCATTTTCGATGGACTGCAGGGAAAAAATCTCCCCGCCAATCACGTAACTTGCAATATTAAAAAACTGAAATGAGAAAAGGACCACGGTTAATAAAAAGCAACTGTTTTATACTCCTCCCACCATCTCCTAAAGTAAATAATCAGATTTAAAACTCTAACCAGTGGTTCTAGGGATAAGTGTATGTAACACTATATTAATCCTTCTATTTGTTATAGTGCCTCTCACTTCAATGGAGAGGGAATGTCTCAAAGTGCTTCAGAGCATTTGCTGTAACAACAACAGCAACTTGGATTTATAAAGCGCCCTCCACGCCATACGGCGTCTCAGAGTGCTTCACAGTAACGGATCCCTGGGCCGAGCCAGGAGGAGGGGAGGAAGGTGACCAAAGGCTTGGTCGAAAAGATAAGGTCTTCAGCTGAGACCTGAAAATAGGAAGAGAGGGGGCGAGGTGAAGGGAGTGAGGAAGGGAGTTCCAGAGCCTCGGGTAGTAGTGGCTGAAGGTACGGCCGCCGATGGTGGACCAGAGGATTCGGGGGATGAGGAGGAGACCAGACCCGGTGGAGTGAAGGCAACGGGCACTGTTGTGAGGAAAGAGGAGGTCAGAGAGGTAGATGGGTGCAGAGGAGTGGAGTGACTTGAAGACAAGGTTGAGGATCTTGAAGTCAATCCTCTCTGGGACAGGCAGCCAGTGCAGTCTGGCGAGGACTGGGGTATTTGGGGAGCGGAGTTTGGTGCGGGTGAGAATGCGGGCGGCAGAGTTTTGTATAATCTGGATTTTATGGATGGTAGTGGAGGGGAGGCCGGTGAGGAGGGCATTTGAATAGTCCAGCCGAGAGGTGACAAAGGCATGAACCAGGGTTTCAGCAGCTTTTGGAGTGAGGTATTGGCGGAGACGGGCGATGCGTCGGAGGTGGAAGAAAGCGGTGCTGGTGAGGGACCGGGTGTGGGGGAAGAAGGATAATTGGAGATCGAACCTGACGCCTAGGTTGCGTACGGGTTCGGAGAGTTTTAGGGGGGAGGTCGGGTAGGTGGAGGAGGTGAGAACCGTGCGATTTTACACGTTGACGAGAGCCAAAGAGTATGGCTTCCGTCTTGTCAACATTCTTGTCAACATTCAGCTGAAGGAAATTCATACGGGCAGGCTGACAGAACATCAGGGGACTGGGGGTCGCAACCTGAGGTGGAAAAATTGAGTTGGGTGTCGTCCGCATGCATGTGGAAGTGAATCCCATGTCTGTGGATGACACCCCAAAGAGGGAGCATATAGATCAGAAGGAGGAGGGGGCCAAGGATGGATCCTTGGGGTACTCCGCAGGTAACTGGGTGGGAGCGGAGGAAAAGGCGTTTGTGCAGATGTACTGCTGGCGGTTTGACTCCAGCCGGTAGGACTCGAACCAGGCGAGTGCGGTCCCACTGAGGTGGATGACGGAGTTAAAGGCGGTGGTGGAGGATGGCGTGATCAACTGTGTCGAAAGCAGTGGAGAGGTCCAGGAGAACAAGGAGGCAGAGGGAGCCCTGGTCACAGATAGGGAGGATGTTATTTGAGACTTTCACAAGCGCAGTCTCTGTACGGTGGGCAGAACGGAAACCGGGCTGGAGGGGTTCGAAGAGGGAGAGGGAGGAGAGGTGTTGTTGATTTGCAACAACGTGTTCTAGGACTTTAGCGAGGAAGGGCAGGTTTGAAATAGGGCGGTAGTGGCTGGAGTTTGAGTGATCTAGGGAAGGTTTTTTGAAGAGGGGGGTGATGACAGCAGTTTTGAGGGGGGCAGGGACTGATCCAGAGAGGGACTGGTTGATGACATCAGCCACTAGTGGGCAGAGGAGGGGGAGCTGGGTGACCAGCAAGGTGGTGGGGAGGGGGTCGAGGCAGCAGGTGGTGGGTTACATGGAAGTGATGGTGGGTGAGAGGGAGGAAGGAGAGATGGGGAGGAAGGAATGTAGGATGGGGTAGGTCGTGGTAGGAGGCGATGATAGGAAGGGTGAGGGAGACAGAGAGGGGATGGTGGTGGGTGACAAGAGGCAGGAGAATGAGCTGCCTGGCGGATGTTATGTATTTTGGATGAAAAGATGACCATGACCTCCTTGCACATGGCATTGGATGTGAAGATTGCGGAGGCCTGAGGGGGCGCACAAAGGAGGTAGTGGGTGGTGGAAAAAAGGACTTTGGTGTTGTTTTTTGCCTCCAAGATGATGTTGGAGTAGAAGGCCGTTTTCGTACCCGTCAAAGAACGGCGGTAGCTGTGGAGATGCTCGAGCCACAGTTGGCGGTGAACTGTCAGGTCAATTTTCTGCCATCTGAACTCAGGCAGCTGGGTTTGGGCTTTTAGGGAGCGGAGATAGTTGTTGTACCAGGGGGATCGGGTGGGTTTGGAGATGGTCCTGAATTTCAGCGGGACGAGAGAGTTGAAGGTGGAGGAGAGGCTGTAGAGATGAGTGAACAATTTGTGGTCCAATTTTGCATACTATTTTGTCATGATCAATTTTACCTGGTCGGTTATTGGGAGGAATTCCTTCCTCTTTTCAAATGGTACCACGGGTTGTATAACATCCAGCTGAACAGGTGGTCATTTTTAATATCTCATTAAAGTACGGTTCTTCTGAGAATGCATCTCCCAGCCATGACTGCAGTGAAGTGCCAGCCTGGACTGTAAGCTTGAAGTCTCCCAGTGACTCCGAAGCTGAACAACTCAATTGGAGAGAGTAGGACGCTCCAAGTCACTCACAAACATGCAATTGATTGCTGTGCCACTCTGAACTCCACGCTGGTGCCACGTAATTAGAAAAGCTCAGCACTGAAGCAGAGAGCACCGTTGGCAAAGGGATTTGATCCGCCTTTGAAGTTCTGCTTTTGACATACCCCAATCCAGTCCATAAAGAGCAACGGACAATCAGAAAAAAAANCCTGTGAGGCCATCTAGTGAGTTACCCAGAGCCTTAAGGATTTCCCCCTGAGATCAGACCCACTGTAGCTTCTGAGGAATGTACACTGATCCCACAAGCCAGGGCATGGATTTGTCACTTTACACTTTACAGTATATCCTGTGAAGCATTTTGAGACGTCTCAATAACGTGATAAGGCCCTATATCAAATGCAACGATTATTATTATCCACTAGAGGAGCAGCCTGGTGTATTCGTTGTTAAAGCACACACCAACTAAGAATTTTAAAAGAAAAGCAACACATTTCCCATGCACGCTCTTACCCTGTATCGTTGCCACACATTTTTGGGCTGTCCATAGATGATCTGTGCGTGGATCACTAAGGCGTTGTACACATTGATAAAGAAGGCGAGCTTCTCCTTTCTGGTCAGATTGTCAACTTCCACTCGTTGAAGCTGGATTGCGAGCTGGCAGTACGACTGAAACATGGTGGACTTCGCCATGGCTTTGTAATCCACCCTCTACAATGGGAAAGCAAAACGGCTGTTCATCAATCTAACCTGTGTCACCCAGTCCTGACCCATCCCGTCCCATAATTTTTAGGAGGAAATACTTCACCCTGATAGGAGGAAATACTGCACGCATAGGGTAATGAGATTTTGGAGCTCGCTGCCTGAAGCAGTGCTTGAATCAGACTGTATAGATACATTCAAGAGGAAACTAGGAAGAGCAGAATAGTATGGGAGGGAGGGAGAAAGGAATGGGTGGAGACTCATGTGGAGAATAAACAAAGCACGGACTGGCTGGACCGAGTTGCCTGCTTCCATGCCGTATGTTCTTTTGTCACATTCGGCTCATTCTATGCACTAAGATAAGAGTTCCACATATGTACCCCAGCCACCTACACATGGAAATGAATATGCATCTGGAACGGAAAGGTTTAATGCTTTCTTTAGCGCTTTCAAGGAGCCAGCACAGGCACGATGGGCCAAATGGCCTCCTTCTGTGCTGTAGAATTCTATTATTCTAACGATTCAACTGTAAAGAATACTGTGAACAACGGGAACATTGACTAACCTTGCCATCAGGCGAAATATATTCCGCATATAGATTCAGAACCAACTCTCTCATAGCCTCGGAATGCTCTGTAGCTAAAGTATGAGAAAATTGTTGAGCACATTAACAAAAAAGACAAACAACAGACATTTTTCACAATGTCATTGCTTTTTTTTCAATGAAGGGGGGAAAATGAGGAGAACTTAGCATTTTTTAAAGAATTTACAGCTTCTATTTAATACCCTGTCCTGGTGAGTCAGAAAATTGCTCATGACCCAAAACACTTCTGGTTAGCATTATTATGTCACTGATCGACATTCACTCATATCCTGGTTTAACGGTATGACTCATTTTGATGCATTTTATTCTTAAATAGAGAAACTCAGTGCTGTTATGTTAAGAGGGTTTAACAATATGTGTCACTCTACCCGATCACAAATACTGCTCCTGAGTCTTGAAAGCCCTGTGAGCCACAATTACTCGGCAGACGCAATCTTCAGATCAGCCAACCCACTGCATTTCACCCTCGCTAACTGCAGCCAGGCAGGACTCTCCACGACAGCTATCATTATGCATAGAATTTCGGTTACCCATTGCCTTTGCCAATGAAATGGTCCAAACCCTGGCATTCATTATTGAGAGGATTTTAGCCAGGACAATTTTCAAAGGTGACAGGAAGCATGGGAAACAGAAAAATGACTTATAGAAAAATTAGACATTGAGTTGCAATTTGACACAAAATATGAAATAATAATAATAATAAATAATCGTTGCATTTGATATGCAACACATTCCATGTCGGGAGGACGTCTCAAAAACCTTCACCAGGATTTACTGTAAAGGGAAGTGAAAATATTTTTAAAGGTGACCGCAGCAGCCGGTTTGCACACACCAATGCCCCACAAACAGCCACGGAGTGAGTGACCAATTTTATCTGAGGGATTGTTGGACAGGACACTGGAAGAAACTATCTTCTCCTTTCGAATAGAACCATGGTATCTTTAACGCCCACTCGAACAGGCAGAAGGGACCTTGGTTTAGGTCTCATCCAAAAGATGGAACCTACGACATTGCAGTGCATTTGCATTGGAGTATCAACCCAGACTATGTAGACTATGTAAATTCAATGTCCCTAAGTGGGGTGGAGGTGGGAGGAGGGTTTCAACCCACAACCTTCTGACTCAGGTGAGAGTGCTCCCAATTGAGCCAGACCGGTGCACTAGCATAGGAGATCTCCAAAGCAGCACTGAAATTAGAAAGGGCATCTCACGTACCTGGTACAGAATAGCATTCTGCTGTAGTTCCAATGTTTAACGCTGCAGCCTTGTCATGTTCTACCAATTTGTACAGAGCATCACTGTCTTCAAACTCTGGCTTTCCATGCAAAGGATTTATAAACTTTTTGCTTACCAATTTTTTTCCCACATCAACTGCCTTACCTTCATCTACAAATAAAATTTAAAAGTTTCAATGAACGAAAACAGTGTGTCCAATTATCATCTGCTGAAGAAACGTCAACAGCACAAAAGGCAAGGCAAGCAACAGCAACAATCTGAGGCATCAATCTCAAACTCTGTAGTGCTATCTTTCTCATTTATATGACTATGGGCTTCCCACCTCAGTACTGCGGGAAGAGTTATTCACTTAATTTGCCTGTCTCTTTTTACTACTTAGTTTTGTGTCTTCAGCCACTACACGCGGAAACTCTGGAACTCTCTGTCTCAAACTTTCCACTTTGCCCCCTCTTTGCCTATCTTCAGATCGCACCTGACAACTTTCCTCTTTGACTGTGCCTATAGTCAAAACCGTTTTCTCCCCGGATTGGTGTCGTGCTCTGCCACTTTTAAGTTCTCCTCGGTCATCTTCCCTACCCACCCCTTCTTGTCATCCACCTCTCTTGATTCCAACCCTCAGCTCAGGTGCAAATCTTTGATTATCAAGCGCCTTGGGACGTCCTCCCAACGTGAACATAAGAAATGCTAGACAAAGAAAGACCGAGGTCCATCTAGATCGTCTTCCAGCTTCCTAGCGGTGGCATAAGGTGAAAGGCGCTATATAAATGTGATTTGTTGTTGTTCAGCCTGTTGTCCAGATTATGACCTAAAGCCTAGGCTCTGTGCAAGGATCATGAGTCTGTGCAAGATGAATAGGGAGTGCTAGGTTTGCATTCCTGGACAGAGTTTAAGAAAAGGCTTATTATCTGATGAGTGATCCTTCCCCCTGACCTCAGTTCTCTCAGCCCATCCCAAGCTTTCCTGGCTTTGTCTACTGGAGATTCTCCATTAAGGGGCAGTCAATAATTTAGCCTTTATTAGGTAGGCTCCCTCTTTGCAGTGACTTTGTGGCTTGAATCCGAGATCTTCTGACCCAGAGGTGGGAGTTCTACCTGCTGACTCAATTGCTTTGCTCCCAGCCTTTTAAGACAACCAGAACAACTTGCATTTATAAAGCGCCCTTCACCCAGGTTAGTGTCCCAAAGCGCTTGACAGTGGCGGAGCACCACGCCGAGCTGGGGGAAGGTGACTGTAAACACGGTCAAAGAGGAAGGTCTTCAGGCATGGCCTAAAGATGAGGAAGGTGGAGGCAAAGTGGAGGGATTGAGGGAGAGTGTCCCAGAGTTTGGGGTCGTACTGGCTGCTGGTGGAACGGAGGGCACTAGGGACAAGCAGCAGGCAGGAGCCAGTCGAGCAGAGGCGACAGGTAGTGGGTTGGGAAGTAAGCAGGTCAGAGTGGTAGGGAGCTGCCAGGGCATGAAGGGAGTTCACCATAAGCGAAAGACACTATAAGACTGCCGAAGGAATGGTTTAAATCGGATGTTAGACTTTCTGTGGCATAACATCAAACCCATAAATCGTTCTGTTAGGTATTAAACACTAAAGATCTTTTTGAGAAAATCACACTGACTTGCGTTCCTGTTAAAAGGCTGAGTCACAGTGAAGCAGCTCAACAACAAAAACCTGTCGAGCCAAGACGTGACTATTCCTCTCACACTGGGAGGTGTAGCTAACACCTCTCCCACATTCCTGGACAGAGTACAAGGAGACTCAATATTAATTTTCAGTAACTTTACAGCACCTCCTGCTTTTTTATTTTAATTTCAATTACTAAATCCCGTTCTGGCTGTTGATCCCCTAAGATGTAAACAAACTTCCTTGTTTGTTCCCTTCACAGCATTGAACCCACTTCCCCTTGTCCCTTTCGCTGGACCATGGCATTTCTAAAAGTATTGTTTGTTTTCTCTTTTTAATAATAATAACCCTTACATTTGATAAGGGATTATTATGCCAGGAAAAGCGATCGTCCAATCAACGAACAACTGGGTTCCTACTGCTAGGTAAACTGAGGCGCGTGGAGCAAGGAAACAAGCTTAAGGTTTGCCCTGCTGGGAATCGAACCCAGTTCCTCTCACATCGAGGTGAGTGCCCTAACCACTGAGCTACAGGACTACACAAGGAACAAACATAACATTTCCTTTTTTATAAGGAACAAACATAACTGTTGACCACCAAATCAAACCAGATTTTAGGCAGAGGCCCGGAAATCAAGTGAAGGATGGGAGGGAACACACTTTTGGATGAGCTGAAACTTGTGGAGAGTAAAGCTGGGGTAGTAAAACTGGGGCAGTAAAGCTGGGGAGGAGAGTGTTGGAGAAACCCAGCTCGGAGGTGACGAAAGTGTGGATCAGGGTTTGAGCAGCGTTGTGTCTCTAGAGATAGAGCTGGAGGCGGGCAATGTATCAAAGGTGAAGGAAAGCATTTAGTTTCAAAGGAAAAGTGAATGTAGCGCAGAGGAGATAAGGCCCCAGGGTTTCAAGAGATTATCATGAAAACTTCCAACAACAAGCCTGAAAAAGCTTGGGATGGGTGTGGGGGCAGAGGGAGATAGAATGTAAATGGTGAATTGTAGACTCACCGAAACCTTTGTTATTATTCATCCACTTCACTAACTGTCTGCCACTGAAGTGTGCTTGTGAACTTTCAGACCTGACCTGTTGGTGCCGATGATACCAGCCTGCTTGAACTCCACAACAATGTCTGCGTATTCATCTCTTTCACATTTCAGCTCTGTAACGCAAATCACAGGAGGCCTGGACATTTGGATCCACAAGACTCTGACTCAGAGATGAGAGTGTTATCTTCTGCCAAAAGGAAACGATAACTTATTTTAGGGACTTTTGCGCCAATCTCATTGATTCCAGACCCCGATTGGGATTTCAGTGAGAGAACGCTGGGGTGGGTGTGAGGGCAGAGGGAGATAAAATGTAAATGGTGAATTGTAGGTGGGTTGGGGGAAGGGCCTGACACACTTGCTTGGTTTCTCTTATCCACTAGCAGTGGTCAATCTGAGACCCAGTCTCATACTAGGAGAGAGAACTCATCAGATTTTGTACAGTTTAGCCAAAAAAGGCTTGAAACGCTGGTGATTCACTGGATCTCAGCCTAGCACTGCACCGATTGGGCAAACGGACTCCCTCCCGTGCGAAAACTTTTCACTTGTGTTTTTTTNCTGTTGAGGCGTCTGCCTCACACGGAAACCCATCACCAGGTTTAAGATTACCACCTAAACCACATGTGCTTAACACCTTACGTACAGAAATGGCTCACTTTCTGGAAAATAAACCGTTGAGGGGTGCACTCTGCTCTCCTAATTCCAGAGAGTGTTAAGGACTGGTTGGGCAAGAGCCAAGGTCTGGTGCTGGGAACCCATTAGTGTGAATAACAGGATCTCTATTTGTATTTTAAGCTGCCATAAAAAGTTCACAGCAGCAAGCTTCCTCCAGTCTGTCTCAACAATATTCAGTTGATAAACCTTCATCTTACTGTATTCTAGTGAGGGGTGATTAGACATTAAAGCAAAGACAATTCAGCCTCCTGTCTGGATTTGGTGATACAATTGTAATAATAATAATAATCCTTGCATTTGATATAGCGCTTTTCACGTCGGGAGGACGTCCCAAAGCGCTTCACAGAATACACTGTAAAGTGAATTGACTGTATATTTGTGGGCAAACGCGACAGCCAATTGCGCACAGCAATGTCCCACAAACAGTCGTAGATTGAAAATGACCAATTTATTATTGTTTTTAGTTTTGGAGGGATTATTATTAGGCTCTGTGTGGAGTAAGGAAACTTGCCCAAGGTTTCGCCCTCTGCCTGGAAATGAACTCATGTCTCTCACTTGCAAAGCGAGTGCTCTAACCACTGAGCCACAGGACTCCACGAGTGCGCTAGGAGTACCAGAGTGCGCTAGGATTTTGTTGACAAGAAGGTTGTGGGTTCAAAATCAATTGTCAGGACACACTGGTGCAGTGCAGGGGGAGCACTGCATTGACAGAGGTGGGGTCCGTGGGGATGAGGCATTAAACCGAGGTCCCGTTTGCCTTCTCAGGCGGATGTTAAATATCTCCACGGCACTATTGGAAAAGAGAAGGGAATTTCTTCTGGTGTCCTGGCCAACAGTTCCCCAGGTAAAGTTGACCATTCATCTCATGTTTGTATTGCAAAATGTCTACCTTATAAAAACACTCAACAGCAATTTTAAGTACTCTGAGACATTTGGACTTGATAAGGTGCTAAAGAAATACCAAGTCCTTTCTTTCTGCGTCACAAACCTGCATCTCTGGTATCGTCCTCCTCTTCAGTCATGTCGGGAAGTGGAGGGGCATTTGGAGGAAGCTCTTCGTTCTTCACCAATTCAATCAGTCTGTCAAGCTCTTCCTTTGACTTGTCAAAAAAAAGGAAGCGTTTTGCAGTTTCAGCAGACACCAAATACAGGTGTGACGTTCCTCAGTTTTGTACATAAAGCATCAGCTACATGTTCCTGTGCAGATGGCAGCCTGGCTCTCGCTTCTGAGTTAGAAGGTCGTGGGTTCAAGCACTAAGTTGGAAATTTAGTCTCCTTAGAGTCCAAGCTCTAATACAGTATTATTAGGGAAAATGGGGATTAAAAAAAAAAATTCTCTTCAGCACTACACACCTACATGCTTTTGGAGATCAGCGGAGCACTGAATGGAATTTTTACCCAAATGTCCAACAATTGAAGCACTGTGACTGCATTTAAGAATAACAGGAGATCTTAGAAAAAGGAAAGATTTCCAGATCTCCGAAGTGACAAAGGGGCTGCTGTATTTTAACTTAGGTTTCATTTAACTTCTTCTTCAATGCAGGGGCATTGACAGAGATGCCACCCTTCCGATGAAACGTTAAACTGAGGATCTGCCTACCTGTTCAGGTGGACTTTAAACTGAGGATCTGCCTACCTGTTCAGGTGGACTTTAAAGATCCCATAGCACTCTTTGAAAAGAGAAGGGAGATTCTCTCCAGTGGCCTGGCCCGAGCAATCCTTTAGATAAAATTTATCATTTACTTCATGGCTGTTGGTGGGACGTTGCTGCATGCAGATTGTCTGCCCCGTTTGCCTACTATAACCCAGTCATACTGCACTTCACAGTGAAATCTGTATCATTCTTTGAGATATTGTGATGTGATAAGGTGCTGTATATATCAAATGCAAGGATTAGTATTATTGCTTCCTGTTCCACACGACTGGATGCTGAGTGGGATTTTATAGAAAGAGGAAATGTAGCTTAACCATCCCAGATAACATTTTCATTTGGACAAAAGCTGGAGCGTGTTTCATAGAATTTGCAATATCAAAGGCTGCAGATTAGACCAGACTCAGTGATTTAACAATGCAATTGGAGGAATGAGACATGGTAAATCTTAAACACAATCCAGGCTGTGTTATTCTTCAACAATAACAAATTACATTTGCAAAGTGCCTTTTACGTCGGGAGGACGTCCCAAGGTGCAGGTCAGTCAGGGATTTGGACCCGAGCTGAGGGTTGGGCTCGCAATATACATAGCACAGACCGAAGTGTGGAACCTGTTTTATTCTGGTTTGTCAACTTTTGGTTCTTAACATTGGGAACAGGAATGATTGTGGGCTCTCACTGTCCAAATTCGTGCCTCGAGCTGCACTAAGATAAGCTGTTATTGACTGTACGCTCTCATATAAACAGGCTGGTAGCTCAAATGGGTTGAGCTATGAGAACGATTAGATAAGCTAGGGCTCTTCAACCTTGAAAAGTGACTTCTTCGAGGGGAGTATTGTGTGCTGTAAAATGCTAAATAAGATTAAACCTGGAATAATGCATTGTCTCAGATATGTTACGGGATAAATAAGATAATAATAATAATCACCCTTGCAATTTGATATAGCGCCTTATCACGTCTTTGAGACGTCTCAAAGCGCTTCACGGAATACACTGTAAAGTGAATTGACTGTATATTCGGTGGGCGAAATGGATCTTGCATTTGATACAATACTGTAACATTGAAACGTCTCAAAGCACTTCACAGATTATTTTGACTGTTGAATGGGTTTGCAGGCAAATCTTCCCCCTGATGTATCTGGCTTTCTGAGGCAGTAAATTCCAAAATTCTTAAACTTCCTCTCTGAGAGGAAATCTGCTCACCCTGAACCCGTCTTTTGCCCTACATTAAGATCAAGTCTTCTTGATTGACCCACTTGTGTGCTTTGTCCAAATCCCTTCATCAAATTACCCCTCAAACTCCTCATCTCCCCCCCCCCCCCCCGCCCCACCCACTCCCATCCACCTTCCTTGGCGTCATATTGGATCAGTTCATAGCACTCTTTCTCTCTGCGTCAAGTCAGGAAGAAGGTGGTGGGCTCAGACCGCACATTGGGACATTGAACTCGCAGTCTAGGCTGACACTCCAGTGCAGTGTTGGGGGAGCAGTGCATCATTGCAGGTGGGATTTTTATGGGTAAACGCAGCAGCCAAATTGCACACAGCAATATCCTCCTGCAAATAGCCATGAAGTGAATTATCAATGTTATCAGGGGGGTGGGGGGTTTGTTGGTCAGGACACGGGGGGTGGGGGGAACTCCCTTCTCTTATCAAATAATGTGCCCACCTGAACAGTTTCAGAGGGGCCTCAGCTTAATGTCTCAACTGAAAGATAGCACCTCCAACAATTCACTTGGAGCAGCAGCGTGTGAATTCAAAATCCTGACATGGGGCTTCAACCCAGAGCCTTGTGACCGACTCAGAGGTGAGAGTGAGCGCTATCAACCAGGCACGACAGAGACCAGAAAACCATACACGGTGCAACGCCAATCCTGCCACCGTCACGGAAAAGAGATCGTTACCTACCATTTTCTGAAATTCGCTGTTTCCTCCAACATGGACATTGTTGAAAAAGATCTGAGGGACGGTGCTACGTCCGGTGAGCTCCCGGATTTTCTCCCGGAGATGCCGGTGTTTCCTCAAGTCCACCTCGCTGTAGGGGAGTCCCAGCTCCACCAGTCGAGTCTTGGTACGAATGCAGTGGAGGCAGCCGGTAACGGTGTACACTGTGACTCTGCCCACCAGCGTGACCACTGTGGGTTCCTCCATCTCATGAGCACTGCAACTGCAGAGACAGGAGAGGGAGAGAGTGAGAGAGGTGTGTTGCGATCGGTATGCAATGTATGCATGCCTCTGTCCTCCTCCTCCCACCCCACCTCCCTTTCCTCAGGAGTAACAACAACCAGAAATTGCATTTATATAGTGCCTTTCACATTGAGAGGCCGTCCTAAGGTCCTTGAAGGGCAGTGAAGGGATTGGGGAGAGAGAATGGCGGTAAGCATGGTCAAAGAGGTTTTTCAGGCGGGACTTGAAAAAATGGAGGAGGCAGGGCGGAGGGATTGAGGGAGCGTGTTCCAGAGTTTTGGGGTGTAGTGGCTGAAAGCCCGACCTCTGATGGTGGGGCAGAGGGTACAAGGGACGAGCAGGAGGCCGGTGCCAGTCGAGCGGAGGCGCCAGGTGGTGAATTGGGAAGTGAGGTGGTCGGAGAGGTGCCAGGGAGTAAAGGGATTTGAACACGAATGTGAGGACCTTGAAGTCCATCCGTTCGGTGATGGGGAGCCAGTGGAACCTGGCCAGCACCGGTGAGATGTGAGCACGGAGCTTGTAAGTATGCCGGCAGCAGACTTCTGAATGAGCTGGACTTTTTGTATAGTGTAGCTGGGGAGACCGGCGAGGAGAGCGTTTGCATAATCCAGGCGGGAGCTGACAAATGCATGCACGAGGGTTTTGGCTGCATTTGGGTTAAGGTACAGTTGGAGGAGTGCAATGTAACGGAGGTGGAAGAAGACCGTCCTAGTCAGGGACCTGATGTGGGGGAGGAAGGACAGCTGGTGGTCGAACCGGACGCCTAGATTGTGCACTGGTTCGGTGAGGGTCAGGGAGAGCTCAGGAGGGTGAGGAGTTCAGATCCTTCAAACACCCTCAAACAGGATGTTGTAAACTAGACACACCAGGATTGATACACTTCCTGCTTGCCTTCCTCTATCTGTACCTGACACAGACTGGTTTTGTACCAGATCTTTTAATAAAATATATGCGAATAATGCAAACTTGCTCCGCTCCCTTTCTCACCCCATCAAAAATTAGAGGGAAGCTGCCTAGTTGCAGAAGCTTTTAAGGACAATTCACGCTGATATAGTGTCCTTCATGTAGAATTAGGTCTCAGAGCAAATTACAAATAATACTAATCCTTGCATTTGACATAGCGAGTTATTACGTCTTTGAGACGTCTCAGTCCGTCCCACAGTCCCTTCGCTTCGCCCCTTCCATTGCTTCCTTCAAGGCTCGTCTCAAGACACTCTTCTTCAACCATGCCTTTGGACGCCCTCCTACCCCCAACTTCCTTGCCCTCCACCCCTCCTGATCTGAACCGCCCGCTCGGGTCCAAGTCCTTGAATGTCCAGCGCCTTGGGACCTCCTCCGACGTGAAAGATGCTATATAAATGTAAGTTGTTTTTTAAAAAATATTCATGTAAACGAGCCAGCAAATACAAGGAAAACAGGGAAAATTCAAGGAAAACAGCATTGAATCCTCCTCTGATGTATCGGAGGGCCTTTTGAATCGATTGACGCACTGGCTGAAAGCAACAGGCACAGAAACCAACGAAATGGCATTAGCCCCACGGACTTGCAAACACAATGCCAAACAGCAAACAATACCCTTGTACTTTGTACACGCACTGGGAGCAGAATTTTAAAAAGCAGGGTAAGCACAGCACTATGGAGTTGACTCTTTAATTACAGTGCTTCGCTGAGCGTGACAGCTTAGCGGTGTCAGTCCGGGTCATTCGGGGTTAATTCAATATCTCTCCTGGTACCAGTCAGTTCTGGGAAAATTGATGGATGGGATTTGCTAGGTTTCCGCACCATTTCTGAAGAGAGTGATTTATTTGGCACATCCAGCCTTCCATTCCACATACCTCGGTAACAATAATGATCTGGATTTACGTAATCCCTTTTCACACAGAATATCTCAAAGGGGTTTATGCTGGTGGTGTGGGACACCAAGTCAGGTGGTTGTGTAATGGGAGGTGGGAAAGAGTGGGTGGAGGTGTCAGCCTGGATCATTTGATAGCAATCTCAGCTCTGAGTCAGTCACGTACAGTCTTTCAGCTCAGATTCTTGACTGACGCTCCAGTGTGGTGCTGACGGGGAGTGTTACAGTATCGGACATGCCGTCCTTCAAGTCAGACATTAAACTGAAGTGTCATCTGCCAATTCAAGTGGACGTTAAGGATCCCGCAGTAGTATTTGAAAACAGAAGTGAGTTTCTCCCAATAATGCCCCAGATTAAATTGGTTATTCACTACATGGCTGTTTGCGGGACATGTAAATTACCTGTCGTGTTCGCCTACAAATGCAGTCACTGGCACTTCATAGTAAAATGTAGGGAATCGGTGAGTAAGCAAGTTAGTTCTGGTGCCTGCGCTTGGGAAAAAAAACATTCAATTGAGAAACTATTGAACAATAATATTATTCAAATGATTTCCCCTCGCATTACTTTATCTGTATGGAACCCAATGAATACCCTCTACCTGGAGGCACACATGCTGCTTACCTAAATCTTGTGAGTATTTGGTGCAGGTTAGCCAACGTGATAAAGCGCTATTAAGACATTTAAAATCTGAAACAGAGAATTGCCGATCACAGCAGTAATGCACGGAGCCCAGCGCACACAGCAAAAACCACAGTCACTACATTTTACAGTATATCCTGTGAAGCACTTTCAGACATCCTCCCGACGTGAAAGGGGCAGTAGCAAAATGTAAGCATTATTATTATTATTTTACCTTATTCAACACCGTCAAAACATCGAGCACAAAGGGGCCATAGTCTCAAAGTCAGAACAGGGATGGTTAGGTTTAGGTCATTCAGATTTAACTATTTTATTCTGAGGATGGTGAACACGGGGATCATTTTGCCCAGGGTTGAAGAGAATTTGGACTGTTTCGCTTGACGGCGAAGGGGATTGATTGGTTTGGGTATGTGAGATAGGGCAGGGTGGCCAAACAGATTGCAATGGTCTCTTTTGGACGTGTGTGAAGCAATGCCTCAGCCCTCAGCTCAACTCCCAGGAGCAGTCGTTAGGAAAGGGTTAGACTATCAGGTCGAGATCACTGCCGGGTCACTGTGACAACAACAAAGCAACTGTGACAATGGCCCAGAAATTGTGACAACTACCCTGCGATTATTCTAACATAGCTCCTGCCTGGAAGACCAACAGCCACAGCACCAGACAGCAATTTACCTGTGAAGCGCTTTGAAACATTTCAACTTGATAAGGTGCTTACAAACAACACAGGCAAATTGTTGTAGGTGTCAGACTGGCTCTCCCTTCCAGTGTTGGAGGGAGCGTCGCATTGTCAGAAGCGCCGTCCGTCAGATGAGACGGGAAACCGAGGTCCCATTCAGATGGTCGTTAAAAATCCCGCGGCACAAATCAAAAAGAGAAGGGAATTTCTCTCTCCCGGTGTCCTGGCCTATACCCCCACCCACCCACCTCCCGTCCCACCCCACGACAAAACTGATCATTCGCTTCATCGTTTCACCAACAAAATATACAGTCAATTCACTTTACAGTATATTCTGCGAAGCGCCTTGAGACGTCTTGAAGATTTGATAAGGCGCTACATCAAATTCAAGGATTATTATTTTTATCGACTACTTGCGGGACGTTGCTGTGCGGGAAATTGCCTGCCCCGTTTTGCTTACAAAATAATATAGTCACCGGGTTTACAGTAAATCCCGTGAAGCTCTTTGAGACAATACAACATTATTATTAACATTAATGTGCGCCCACAGGGATTCTACCTGGAGCATTGCTAAATTTCTACACTGATACAGTACTGTACACTTTGGTGCAAGCCATTGAAGCTCACCCTGAGCAAACTGCCATAATCATACCTTACACAGACATTACCACCTGTGTTTGTAGCTGTATCTGCCAATGGGACACTTTGCTGATGAACTGAACCACCCCCCCCCCCACCCCCCCCCCACTCTAAAAAGTTGCACATCGCTGCAGACATATCTAACCTTCTCTCACTGCTTCACTTTATTGCAAACCTCTCTTCGTCTTTTCTTCCCTGCCCTGTCCAGGCAGCAGCTGCTGGAGATATATATTTACAGCAGCAGAGCAGAGGTGCAAACCGATCCTTTCCTTCCTCTGCTGAACTCAGCAGCTTGACTACTGCAGCACTGAGTGCAGTCACAGCTATCCTCAGCTGTTCATCTCACTCTCCCTCCCATCACCAGTCCAGCCTCTTCCTCCCTCCACTCCACTCCCTCCCTCCCTCCCTCCCTCTCTCCACACAAAAGCCTCCTCTTTGCACAACTCATTTTACTTCCTCTAACTAAATGACACTGCAAAATCCATCACCCAAGCTTCCTGACTTTTTTTTGGGGGGCCAGCCATCAACCTTACCTGTTCTTAGCTATTCTTGGATCGTGTTCACCAGCTCACCTGGTATTGTAGCAAAGCTCATCACACAGCAAAGAGAAACACCCACCCTCTTTGCATTGCAATAATACTTACGTGAAAGGCTTTGGTTGTAACATGGTACACTTGCATTGCAATATTGTAGCAGAATCCTGAGTTATTCAAACACATTGCAGTGCAACAAAGACTTGCTTTGTACTGTCGTAACACACACTTGCACAGCAATGATATTTAAATATTTACAATAAAGGTGTTCGAATTATTCTTACAATATTGTACAGCAGAGTATAATATTAAGCTTTACTATAATTCATTCTTCATTCATTAAACCATATTGCAATATCATAACAAAATATTTGCTTTGCAATATTGTAACAGAAGACTTGTGTGACAAAAATATTTACATTTAAACAGTTTACAATATAACATTATAACAATTTAATATTGGAGATGTAATTATCTTTCCTACATTGGAAGCTCAATCCATGACTGTTTGTGGGACACCGCTGTGCAAATTGTCTGCCGCATTTCACCCACAAAATACACAGCCAATCCACTTTATAATATATTCTGTGAAGCGCTTCGAGACGTCTCGACGATGATGTGATAAGGCGCTCTACCAAATGCAAGGATTATTTTTGTTATAGTAAAACGTGTATAGTGATAACAAAACATGCATTGCAATAACACAGGGCTAACTTTTGTGATACTGTGATACTGTATTGCAATACTGCATTATCACAATGACATTGCAACAAAATAATAATAATAATAATAATCCTTGCATTTGACATAGCGCTTTACACATCTTCTCGATGTCACAAAGCGCTTCACAGAATATGCTGTGAAGTGAATTGACCGTATATTTGTGGGCGAAACGCGGCAGCCAATTGCGCACAGCAGTGTCCCACAAGCGGTCGTGGATTGAAAATGACCGATTTTATCATTGTTTTGTTTTTTTGGGAGGGATTATTATTAGGGCTCTGTGTGGAGCAAGGAAACTTGCCCAAGGTTTCGCCCTCTGCCAGGAATTGAACCCGGGTCTCTCGCTCGCACGGCGAGCGCTCTAACCACTGAGCCGCAGGACTCCGCTTTTGCCTTTGCAAAAAAAATAAAAAAAATAAGACATTCACAAGAAAATAACGCACAGTTCATTTTTCTTAACAGTGAGTCCAGGTGTCAAAAGGTCAGGAGACCTCCAGAGGGTTCAGTGAGTGAGAAATAAAGAGAGAGAGGTGGGGGGGGGGGGTAGTGTGGTGGTGGTGGTGTGGGGGGAAACCACTCAAATGTTTTTTTTTGTGTGACTTGTTGTTGCAACTAAATTACAAAGTTTATCCCCCATTGAAGTGATGGACAGGCAGAGCAGTGAAGGCGGAACCTTTCTCCGGGTTCCGGGTTCCTGGCCGAACGGGATAGGGTGACGGACACACCGCGGTGACGGTTGCGGGGAGGGCGGGGCGAGGGGGGGGGGGAAGGAGATGGAGGGGACGCTCTGACCGCCGCCGCCGCCTCCTCCTCCTCCTCCTCGACAACATGTCGGCCTCGGGGAGCGGCGCTCCCTCTCTGCCCGGCGGCCTGACCCAAACGGAGCGGAGAGGCTTCGGGGAGATGCTGCTGAGCCTGGACCCGCGGGAGCTGCTCTCACTGGCCGACACCGTCACCAACAGACTGCTGAGCATGGAGGGCCCGCGAGGTCAGTCACTGCACTCCTCCCCTCCTCCACACTCACCCTCACACTCACACACTCTCACCCTCACCCTCCTCCTCCACCCTCACCTCCTCCACACTCACCCTCACACACTCACCCTCCCACCCTCACCCTCCTCCACACTCACACTCCTCCACACTCCTCCTCCACACTCACACACTCACCCTCACCCTCACCCTCCTCCACACTCACACTCCTCCACACTCCTCCTCCACACTCACCCTCACCCTCACCCTCCTCCACACTCACACTCCTCCACACTCCTCCTCCACACTCACACACTCACCCTCACCCTCACCCTCCTCCACACTCACACTCCTCCACACTCCTCCTCCACACTCACACACTCACCCTCACCCTCACCCTCCTCCACACTCACCCTCACACACTCACCCTCCTCCACACTCACCCTCACCCTCCCCTCCTCCTCCCACACTCACCCTCACCCTCCTCACACACTCCTCCTCCTCCCACCCTCACCCTCCTCACACACTCACCCTCCTCCACCCTCACCCTCCTCCCACCCTCACCCTCCTCCCACCCTCACCCTCCTCCTCACCCTCACCCTCACCCTCCTCCCACCCTCACCCTCCTCACACACTCACCCTCCTCCCACACTCCTCCTCACACACTCACCCTCCTCCTCCCACCCTCACCCTCCTCCCCTCCTCCCACCCTCACCCTCCTCCTCCCACCCTCACCCTCCTCCTCCCACCCTCACCCTCCTCCTCCCACCCTCACCCTCCTCCCACCCTCACCCTCCTCCCACCCTCACCCTCCTCCTCCCACACTCACCCTCACCCTCCTCCCACACTGCTCCCACACTCCTCCTCCCACCCTCACCCTCCTCCCACCCTCACCCTCCTCCCACCCTCACCCTCCTCCCACCCTCACCCTCCTCCCACCCTCACCCTCCTCTCACCCTCACCCTCCTCCTCACCCTCCTCCTCCCACACTCACCCTCACCCTCCTCACCCTCACACACTCACCCTCACCCTCCTCACCCTCACACCCTCACCCTCCTCACCCTCACACACTCACCCTCCTCCCACCCTCCCCTCCTCACCCTCCTCCTCCCACACTCACCCCCTCCTCCTCCTCCCACACTCACCCTCCTCCTCCCCTCCTCCCACCTCCCTCCTCCTCCCCCTCCTCCCACCCTCACCCCCTCCCCTCCTCCCACCCTCACCCCCTCCTCCTCCTCCTCCTCCCACACTCACCCTCCTCCTCCTCCTCCCCTCACTCCTCATCCTCCCTCCTCTTCCTCCTCGGCCTGACTGCACGGTGGGGTCAGTGTTCCACCACGGCCTGACTGCACGGTGGGGTCAGTGTTGCACCGCGGCCTGACTGCACGGTGGGGTCAGTGTTCCACCGCGGCCTGACTGCACGGTGGGGTCAGTGTTGCACCGCGGCCTGACTGCACGGTGGGGTCAGTGTTGCACCGCGGCCTGACTGCACGGTGGGGTCAGTGTTGCACCGCGGCCTGACTGCACGGTGGGGTCAGTGTTCCACCACGGCCTGACTGCACGGTGGGGTCAGTGTTCCACCGCGGCCTGACTGCACGGTGGGGTCAGTGTTCCACCGCGGCCTGACTGCACGGTGGGACTAATGCTCATCGACGGTGCAGCTCCATCGGGAGGCCGATGCTGGTTAGGAGCTTGGCTGCGTTTTGTGGTTATTGCTTGTAAGATAGCCAGGCACCATGGTGGGACCAATGTCGGTAACAGCCCGGCTCCACGGTGAGGCTACTGTTGGTTCATAGTCTGGCTCTGTGCTAATGCGTGGTTGATTAACTGCTCTTAAGAGCAGTGTTCATGATACCGTGTGCCTAGTGTGCCCCTACTCCCGCAGAGTATCACCATAGAGCTGATGCTACTACGTTACCCAACAATGCTGCAGCGGGGAATTGGCAGCAGCAATTACAGGATTCACTGGCTTTGAACAAACTGAAACTAAATTTCGGTTTCTATTGCTTTTTTTTGATCAATGATAACCTACCTGAACAATCAGTGATAACCTACCTGCAATTTGGGGAATTAAATGGGTAAAACTCATCAAGGACAATATAGAAATTAACCTTGACAGCCATATATGTATATACATATATTATATATATAAACGACACATATATACTATATATATATATATAAGAGTAGACCATTCAGCCCCTCGAGCCTGTTCTGCCATTCCATTAGATCATGGCTGCTCAGGTCCAAATCCCTGACTGTCCAACGCCTTGGGATGACCTTCTGATGTGAAAGGCGCTATACAAATGTAATTGGTTGTTGTTGATCTGTACCTTAACTTCAATTTAAAAATAAATATATATAAATCAATTTAATTCCAGACTTTAATACTCTGCTGAGAGTTAGGATAATATTTTTACCTCTGAGCCTTGTATTGTATCTGCAGAAGCCATAAATGCAATCCTGAGTTACAGTCAGAGTGCAGAGGAGCTGCTGAGACGGAGAAAACTTCGCCGTGAGACAATATTCCAGTATTTGGCAAAACACAATGTTATCGTACCAGCAACTGCGGAGAAATGTCAACTTGTTCAAAGAGTTGTAGAATACTGGAGGGAGGGTTTGAATGTTTCCCAGGTATTTAATCCGAAACTGTATATTGGAACAAAATGTGAATACAATGCGTGTCAGCCCAGCTCAGGTTGATAGCACTCTTGTTTCTCGAATCAGAAGATTGTGGCTTCAAGTTCCGCAACAGGACTTTGAACTCATACAGTCTAAGATGACACTCCAGTGCTGCGCTGGCCGGCAGAGCACTGCGTCAGCTAGAAGTGCCGTCCTGCTAATGTAACATTAAACCTTGGTCTGAATAGGCAGACATTAAAGATCCCATGACACTATTTGAAAAGAGAAGGGAGCTTCTCTCGGTGTCCTGGCCGACAGTCCCCCCCGCATCAAATATTGACTTGATGGCTTGCATTTGGGACATTGCTGTGTGCAAATTGGCTGCCACATTTGCATACAAACACATACACATTACTGAAATCTCTGCATTCATAATAATAATCCTTGCATTTGATTTAGTGCATTTCACATTTGAAAGACAAAGCACTTGGTTGGATTTATGTAAAGTGTAGTGACTGTGTATTTTGCAGGTGAACACAGCAGCCAATTTATGCACAGCAATGACCCATATACAGCCATGAAGTGAATGACTAATTTAATGTGGAGGCTAAAACACGGAAGGAAAAACTCCCTTTTCTCAAATAATGTCCACCTGAATGTTATAGTCAAATGTTTCTGCCTTATGTTTAGAAATTACTTTTTTTTAAAAACTTGTTTATAGATTGAATTTCTCTTTAAACAATTGGCTATGAAAACAAACAAAAAATACCACTCTGATAACTTCAAAATTCAGATAATGTGAACCTATACAGCAAGGATACTTTCTGAGGCAGGAGGGGGTTCTATGTCCACTATCTTCAAATAATAGCCCACAATCAGACATTCTTAGTGCCCGTTTTGAACAAAAAGATGAAGAAAAAGCTTTATTTCACCTTCTTCCCCTCACCCCCACCCCCTTAGAAAAACAGTCATTTTTTTGCCATTTATCCAGATATTTTTGATACTGATCGGTTATACCTGTTAAACCTAGTATACTTGGGAGATGAATGTGAAGGCCAGATTTTCTGCCTCCAAAGCTGTTTGTTGAGAATTTAAGTCACAAAGTGCTGGTGGTATTTCTTTCTCCTAAATTCTCTGCAACAGTTGAGGAACATTTGATTACCTCTTATTGAATTCCCTCTAGCGTTTCGTGTACAATGTTTGCAGTGTCCATCTACATAAGGCAAAGCTCTGAATCCCTCCCAAAAGCAAACCAAACTACTGGATGTAAACTGTACACACAGGACACTGTATTCTGTAAATTGAGCACAATGTTTATACATAAACAAACTTCTAGATTATTCTGTAAATCTGCTCCAGTCAGTGTTAAAGGTTAAACATGGATAAATATGATTTAAATGGCCAAGTTTCTGCGCATTTATACAGCCTTTCAAATCGGGAGGGTGTGCTCAAAGCACTTAAAGCCAGAAGAAGGCTTTTGTCCTTAATCAACTCGGTGATTCTTTGTGTTCCGTAATTAAACAACGAAGGACACCTGCAATTCCCTCTGTACACGTGGTTTACATAACTCGCATAACAGAACATAACATAACAAACATAACAGTTTGCTCAGGCACAATTACAACTTCACAGTGAGCGTATTGAACCCGCCCCCAAAAAACACTGTGCTTCATTTTGCTTACTCAGATGTGCGTTGATTTCCTTGCCCATGGTTAAGTGTTCATGTTTTTCTTTTCCCATTAGAAAAATGAGGTTGCAGGAAATATTGCTCTCAAACCAGATGAATCGAAGACTGTTGATTACCAAGCTATGGGACTACAATTCAGCCATTGGTTTTACCAGCTGCTCAATTCTCAGAGCCCTTTGATGGGAGAACAGCCAAAAGAATGGGGCCCCCAGCACTTTTGGGAAGACTCTGAACTGAAATTTGCTTACAAAACCTCTGAGGAGCAAGTGGAGGCTTATCACGGTGCAGAGATGGTCAGCCTGCGGTTACTAGCCTTGACAAAGGACGAGAACTTGTTCCTCAATCCCAACCTCAGTGGCGGCGGGCTGAAATGCATCCATTCGCCTCACGGACTAGTTATCATAGCGGTGGCTGGTACCATTCACAGAGAGTCGATCTGCCTGGGAATCTTTGAACAGATCTTTGGTCTTATCCGCTGTCCGAACAGCGACAACAATTGGAAAATGAAATTCATCAGCCTAAAGATCACCGGGCACAACACGCAACAAACCTCCATCCATCCCGACAAACCTTTACAGCTGCCCATGATCAAATATGAAAGCAGTGAACTGCTAAATATATTTGAAGACGTTAAGTTGGGTTAACTGAGGGCTATATCACTTGATGCCTATACTGCTGCTTTATATTTGTGCAGGAAGAGAAATGTACTCTACGAAGTAAAAGAAATGGATAGGCTGCCTTTCCTAGGTGTTCGAAACCTGGTGAGCCAATCGTTCCTTGAATGAGGAAGACATTTGAATGTATAGATAAAATGAGTACGGTGCCTTGTAAAAAAAAATCAAAAGTAAAATGGGATTGAGCAGCCTCTTGGAGAGTTACAAAGTGTCTCTTTTTGTGGGCATTTCGCCCACAAATATAAAGTCAATTCACTTTACAATATATTTTGTGAAGCGCTTTGAGACGTCTCAAAGACGTGATAGGGCACTGTATCAAATGCAAGGATTATTATCATCATTAGTGTCGGCCTGGTGCTACTGATTCAGTCAGTAGCACTCTTGCTTCTGAGTCAGAAGATTGTGGGTTCAAGCCCCATGTTGGGACTTTGAAAACCCACTCCAGTATAGTGCTGGGGGTGTGCTGCATTGTCGGAGGTGCTGTCCTTCCTATAAGATGTTAAATCAAGGTCTGGTCTGTTTGTTCAGGTTAATGTTGAAGATCCCATGGCACCATTCGAAAAGAGAAGGGAGTTTCTCCTGTTGTCCTGGCCAATAATTCCCTTCATTGACTGCACGTTTGCCTATAAAATACACAGTCACTATACAGTAAGATTCTGTGGAGTGCTCTGATATTTTTTCCCGACATGAAAAGTGCTGTATAAATACAAGCATTGTTATTGATAACCAAAGGCTTTGTGGCTGGTTGTCTGATTTGAGAATTGTGTTTCAGTGGAGGAATAGAGGTCAGAGTAGGCTCTATAGCTTTATAAACACCATTCAAACCACATAAAATTGCATTGGGAGTGGGCTGCACCATCTCATGAACGACCAACGGTTGATTGTAAATTGTTCCTCAGTGTGACTTTCTGTCTCTAAAGGGGAGACTCACCTTAATTACGATGACTGGAGATTCATTAGTTTCCGTGAATTGTTGTCCAAAGGAAATCCATGAAAGGAAATCTTGTGCTACATTTGGAGCAAGTTACAATGTCTTTTTATAATTTAAATAAAAATCATAGGATCTGATTAAAAACGTGTTTGGGTAGAAATTCCACCTGGGTCTAGATTTACTTTTGTTAATTTTGGAGCATTCAGAAATTGTCAAATTTTTAAAGACAAACTTTAATAATTTTGGAGCTGGTGTTCGATAAGGTTCTTTTAAGAAACTGACAGAAAACGTAGCTTTAGAGTCAAAACTGAATTCAGCACATTTGCCAACAAAATACACAGTGAATCCACTTTACAGTATATTGTGTGAAATGATTTGAGAGGTCTCAATGTCATGCCAAGGCACTATATCAAATGCAAAGATTATTATTAATTTTCCAAACTCTGCACTTTCTGAAATGGAGATTAAATGTGGACTAAGGTGGAATTTCATCTGTTATTTGAATCTGCGGGAACTTTTTTTAAAGCGTGTTTTACCTTATCTGTTCACTGTGAATGTAGGCATTCCTGGGCTACTCAGGAGCTTAAATGTGTTAATATTGTAAAACTTTCAACTGACGTGCCTGTTTGCGAATTTGCAAAAAGTGTTTTTAGATTGCAGGCACTGTACTATATTTCCTAAAATAAGAAAAATGGGCTTGACACCCAATCATCCATTTAACGCACCTTTGATTTGCCAGACGAGACTGTGAGTGATTACAGTTACTGGCCGCCTCTGTTCACACTGGTTGGAGAAGCTGTTGTGGCGTAATTTATGCGTTCAAGCTTTCAGCCAGAATAAACAGCAGCTGTCCACACTGGAGAACATTGCAGTGTACTTAAGTCAAAAAAAAACCTCGGTTGTATGAAGGGTTTGAACACAGATGTGCAGTTTAAACCCAGCCATATGCAACACCCTTGTGTGGGCAAATGCAATTTAAACCTTGGCAGGAATTGGCCCATGTTGTACAAAGGTATTTTATACAGTACAGTATTTGGACTCTTTTTAATTGTGCTTACGGTCACCTCCCCCCTCCCTCTCCCCCTGGCTCGGGGTCAGACTCTGCCACTGTCAAGCGCTCCGAGACGCTACCCCACGTGAAGAGCACTATCTAAATGCAAATTGTATGATTGGAAATACTATAGACCATAGCTGACAAGTGGGGATTTGAATTCCCACATGTCGATTAGCAAGTAGTTTTCTGTGTGGTAGCATCAGGCTCAGGGTGTCAGCCTGGCTCAGTCGGTAGCACTCTCGACTCCAAAGTCAGAAGGTTTTGGTTCAAGCCCCACGTCAGCACTTTCAATTCACAGTTTAGATCAGCGGTCTCCAACCAGTCGAACATTGCGCGGTGGAGTCTTGTCTCGCGCCTGCTCAATAAAAACGAGAAGGAAGTGATATAATAATAATAATCCTTGCATTTGATATAGCGCCTTATCACTTCTTCGAAACGTCTCAAAGCGCTTCACAGAATATACCGTAAAGTGAATTGACTGTATATTCGTGGGTGAAACGCAGCAGCCCAACGCGCACAGCAGTGTCCCGCAATCAGTCGTGGATGGAGTGACCAAATGAATTGATATTTACCGCAGATTAAACATTAGCGTTTATATTTTTTACGTCGAGATGCGTGTGAAATACTTAGTGCATCTGGCTTCGTTTTCAGTTGCACTCAGTAACAACACAGTTCTCTCGCTCCTTCCTTTTGTCGTCTTGATTATGGGTGATAAGAGTGCCACTTGGTGGCTATCGGCCAGTTGGAGACCTCTGGTGTAGTCTTGACATTCCTATTCAGTACTGAGGAGCACTGCATTTCTGAAGTTAGAATGGAATTATACAGCACAGAAGGAGGCCATTTGGCCCATCGTGTCTGACATCCTTCGGATGAGATGCTAAACTGAGGTCCTGTCTGACTGTTCAAATGGACTCTTAATACTGAAGAAATAAACCTAGCCCTGCCCCCAATTTTTTTTCCCTCTTTCAGTGGTTCTACCTATTATCTTGTTCCTTCAACCTTAACCTTCCTCATGACATTTCCAAACCATGGTGTTTTCTTAATAATAATATCCGTGCATTTAGTATAACGCCTTATCACTTTGTTGAGACGCCTCAAAACACTGCATAGAAAACAGTAAACCTCACGTAAGTCGTATCAATTGGGACCATACATTTAATATGACTTATACAAAGTATGAGTTATGTCAAACTTGCATAGTATATAAATTCTTGAATGAGACTTGGGCAGATGTACTACTTAAGGCGATTATACGATTTATACAGAGCTGTACGGTGTACTGTAAGGTGAAGTGACTCTTATTTTTATGGGCAAAATATACTTTGTTGTAGTTTGATTGTGATCCTTAACACAGAGTTACTTCTACTACTTGAGTTTTCGGCTCAAACCAGCTCAGGTACAATGATGTGATCAGCTACTTTGCTCCCACCACAGACAGCTTCCCAAGGGATCAACCTCTGCTTGTAGCAGTTTCAAATAACTCTACCTTTCACTCTCCTCTCCAGACCCTACGTTTCACACACCTCACTTACCCCCCCCACACACACACCTCACTTACCCCCCCACACACACACCTCACTTACCCCCCCCACACACACCTCACTTACCCCACACACACACACCTCACTTACCCCACACACACACACCTCACTTACCCCACACACACACACCTCACTTACCCCACACACACACACCTCACTTACCCCACACACACACCTCACTTACCCCCCCCCTCCCACACACACACCTCACTTACCCCCCCCTCCCACACACACACCTCACTTATCCCCCCCACACACACACCTCACTTACCCCACACACACACACCTCACTTACCCCCCACACACACACCTCACTTACCCCACACACACACACCTCACTTACCCCACACACACACCTCACTTACCCCACACACACACCTCACTTACCCAACACACACCTCACGTACCCCACACACACACACCTCACTTACCCCACACACACACACACCTCACTTACCCCCACACACACACCTCACTTACCCCCCCCCCCCCCCCCCCACACACACACCTCACTTACCCCACACACACACACCTCACTTACCCCACACACACACCTCACTTACCCCTCCCCTCACACACACACCTCACTTACAACCCCCCCCCACACACACACCTCACTTACCCCACACACACACCTCACCCCTCCCCACACACACACCTCACTTACCCCCCACCACACACACACCTCACTTACCCCCCCACACACACACCTCACTTACCCCCCCCCACACACACACCTCACTTACCCCCCCACCACACACACACCTCACTTACCCCCCCCCCACACACCACTCCCACACACACCTCACTTACCCCCCCCACACACACACACCTCACTTACCACCCCACACACACCTCACTTACCCCCCCCACACACACACACCTCACTTACCCCCCCACACACACACACCTCACTTACCCCCCCCCCCACACACACACCTCACTTACCCCCCACACACACCTCACTTACCCCACACACACACCTCACTTACCCCCCACACACACACACCTCACTTACCCCACACACACACACCTCACTTACTCCCCACACACCTCACTTACTCCCCACACACCTCACTTACCCAACACACACACCTCACTTACCCCCCACACACCTCACTTACCCCACACACACACACCTCAGTTACCCCACACCCCCCCCACCCCCACACGCGAAAGCACCGCGTCAAACGCACTGGTTTCGATTCCTGACCCTTCTCCCCCTCTCTCCCCTCTCTCTCTTCTCTCTTTGCCGTCAGTTTCGGTTTCACTCGTCTGCGCATCAAACCCTCCCCCCAAGTGCCCGAGACTGGTGCGTTTTGCACAGCAGTGGCTGATAGCTGGACATCTGCTTGTTTTTTTGAGTGGGTTTTAGTGAGCACTGTGGTGGTGGTGGTGGTGGAGGGGGAGGAGGGGGTGGTCTGAGGGGCAGGTGAGAGAGAGAGAGAGAAAGAGAGAGAGAGAGCAAAAAAAAAGACCCCAAAATGACCCATTTCCCTGAGGCAGAGAGGAAGGGCTGCACAGAAATCCTGCAATCCCTGGACGTCAGTGACCTGCTGTCCCTGAGCGACACCCTGAGCTGCAAGAACAACAGTGGAATACACCCAACAGGTAACCCCCTGCCACCCCTCGCACGCGGCGTGCGCTTGGCACTCTTATCGCGGGTCTATTTCGCCCAGAAATATTGTCCGGTCAATTCGCTTCGCGCGGTCTGCTCCGCGAAGCGCTTCGAGACCGCGCGAAGACGTGAAAAGCGCTGTATCAAATAATAATAATAATGATCCTTGCATTTGATATAGCGCTTTTCACGTCGGGAGGACGTCCCAAAGCGCTTCACAGGACACACTGTAAAGTGAATTGACTGTATGTTTGTGGGCGAACGCGGCAGCCGATTGCGCGCAGCAATGTCCCACAAACGGTCGTAGATTGAAAATGGCCAATTTATTATTGTTTTTGGTTTTTGGAGGGATTATTATTAGGTGTGTGGAGTAAGGAAACTTGCCCAAGGTTTCGCCCTCTGCCTGGAATTGAACTCAGGTCTCTCACTTGCAAAGCGAGTGCTCTAACCACTGAGCTACAGGACTCCGATATACAAGGATATTATTATTATTATCGTCGCCGTCGTCATCATCTCCAAGCGCTTTGCAGGATAGACCTGTCAAGTGAATCGAATCGACCGCGTCTTTCGTGGGGGAAACGCGGCAGCCAATTGCACGCGGCAGTGGCCCTCCCGCAGGAATGGAAGTCGTTATCTGTAGTGTTTTTGAGTTGGCGCCTGTGGGGCAAAAACAAATAGCGGCGCGGCAAAAATGACCTGGGTCAAGGGACGTCTGCCTGTACAGGTGGATCTTAAAGATCCCTTGGCACTACGAGCCAAAGAGAAGGGAGACAGCCCTCAAACACACACGCGCACGCACGCACACACACCCAAGAGTAGCAGATAAAATCACCGCATGGCTGTTTGTGGGACACAGCCAGGAGGACATCGGCTGCTGCGTTGGGCGATTGGGTGACGGGGCGAGGGTGGAGGAGAAACTCCATTGAAGGAAACAAAGTGGTGGTGGTGAGTCAGGTCAGATTGGTACCAGGGGAGTGCAGCCACGCAGAGGTGGGTGAGGACAGAGAGGCAATCGAGGAGGATAGAGTGAGCAACAGTATCAAGAACAGCAGAGAAGTCAGGGAGGCAGAGGGAGTCTCCCATAGTGTAAGTATAAAAATGTTAAATAACATTCCACAAAGTTGTGGATTATTGATTTGGGGTGAAAAATGATGATATGGTCACTGATTCAAAAGTATCTATGTTTCTCTTCTGCAGCCGCTCTCTTCCCTGATGGTGACTCATTCTGGTTGTAGTTCATCAGGTGCTCAGAAGGAATTCAGTGCCTTGCTCGGTTCACAACAACCAGAACAACTTGCATTTATATAGTGATCCTTCACACGCGGTAGCATCTTGGAGCACTTAGCCTAACTTATATATAAAAAAAACAATAACAAAATTGGTCACTTCAATCCATGACTGTTTGCGGGACACTGCTGTGCGCAATTGGCTGCAAGTTTCGCCCACAAATATACAGTCAATTCACTTTGCAGTATATTCTGTGAAGGACTTTGAGACGTCTGGAAGATGTGTGGAGCACTATATCAAATACAAGGATTATTATTTTGTATTTGTTTATAATAATAATAATAATAGTAATATATTACTTGCATTTGATATAGCACCTGTTCAAATTTTTGAGATGTTTCAAAGCGCTTCACAGAATGTATTGTAAAGTGAGTTGACTGAATATTTGGTGGGCGAAAATAAGGCTCCTCGTATTATTAATGATAAATAAATAAAAGTCTTAATGATCTTGCTAGTCCACTGTGGAAGAAAGCTGCAAGCAAGGTTTTTTTTTAAATGCGATGGACTATTTTGTCTGCTTTTAGATGCCATCGGAATGGTTCTGAATTGCAGCCAAAGTGCTGAGGAGCTGTTGAAACGGAGGAAGGTTCTGCGAAAAACGATCTTCCAGTACTTGATAAAACACGAAGTGCCCGTGTTATCGTCTTTAGACAAACAGCAACTCATTGACAAGGCTTTACATTACTGGAGCGATCAAGGAAGGAAGAGGAGAATCCCGAAGATTCCGGCTGTAATTTATACGCCGAAGCCAGTTCAGAAGACAGATCTGGTTCAGAAAATGCAGCAGGAATTGGAGGTGGCCAAGCGCGGGGCGATAGCGGAAATCAAGGAGCAGGCAAGGAGAACAGCGGAACAGATGCTTCAACGGGCAAAGGATGAGGCGAGGAGCCCGCCGAGGGTAGCGCTGAATATTAATATGAATATTTCACAGGTACAGTACTGCATTTGAAGTGAAAAATATTGATTGCGGAACTCGATGTGTCAGTCTGATGTAGCGGTAACACTTTTGTCTCTGAGTCAGAAGGTTGTGGGTTCAAGCCCCACATTGGGACTTGGAACCACATTGTCTAAGCTGACACTCCATTGCAAGGTTAATGGGGGAGCGATTGCCTTGTCAGAGGTGCCTTCCTCCGGATGAGACATTAAATCGAGGTCCCGTCTGTCTGTTCATGTGGATGTTAAAGATCCCATGGTGCTATTCACAAAAAGAAAGGAGTTTCTCCCGGTGTCCGGGATATACTGTAAAGTGATGTGACTAAGTGTATTTTGTGGGTGAAACAAAGCAGCCAATTTGAATTTGAATGCAGCAAATATCCCACCAACAGCCATGGAGTGAGTGACCAGTTTTATTTGAGGGCTTGTTGGCTAGGACAGCGGGAGAAACTCCCTTCTCTTTTCGAATAGAACTAGCTTCTTACCAGAAGGACAGCCTCTGATATGACATTGCTCCTGCCCGACTGCACTAGAGACTGCCAGGCTCGAGTGCCATTGTGCTTCGAACTCACAGCCACAAGCAAAAGACTCTGTAGCATGGAGGAGTCGAAGCCAGAGCCAGGCTGGTCTGCAGTAACACAAGGCGCTGTTGATGCTTGCCTACCATGTTTGCCTCATCAGGGCCTCAACTTGGGGCGAAACGTTGGGCAAGTTTCCTTACTTCACGCGCCTCTGTTTAACCAGCAGTAAGTAGCAACCTGGTTGTTAGTCGATTGGCGGATCACTTTTCTGCGGATGGTAATTGCTTCAAAAATAAATAATAATAATAATAATAAATTGGTCACTCAATCCACGACTGTTTGTGGGACACCTCTGTGCACAATTGGCTGCGGGGTTTTGTCCACAAAGTATACAGTCAATTCACTTTACAGTATATTCTGTGAAGCGCTTTGGGACGTCCTCCCGACGTGATTAGGCGCTATATCAAATGCAAGGATTATTATTATTATAGCAAATGCAAGGGTTATTATTATTATATTATGAGGTTTGCATCTTTCTAACGAATGGACCATTCTCTTTTGTTGACCTGCAGCAGGCACAAGCGCAGCCTCAGAAAGAGCCCGTGGAGAACCCTGATGGCCGGGTGTTCAGTGAGCAGTTCGGTCAATGGTTCTTTGAGCTTCTGAATTCACAAAACCCTCTGTTCGGCCGGCCCCCTGGAGACTGGGGCCCACAGCACTTTTGGGACGATGCCGTCCTTTACTTCTCCTACTGCACCCACGAGGAGCGGCTTGAGGAGCATCACGGAGCCTCGGTGGTCAGTCAGCGTCTGGTGTCCCTGGTCAAGGATGAACGACTGCTCTTCAACCCTAACCTCAGTGCTGATGGGCTGAAGTGCACAAGTAGCTCGCATGGGCTGATAGCTCTGGCCGTCGCTGGCACCGTTCACAATGGTCCTCAGTGCCTGGGTCTGTTCGAGCAAGCCTTTGGGCTGATCCGCTCTTCTGTCGGCGTTTGCAACTGGAAAATCAAGTTTTCCAAACTTCACATCAAAGCTCTGAGTAACCAGAAGAGCAACCTCCTACCCTGTGTTTCCGTGCAGGTGACCATGCTGCAGCAGTATCTCAATGAGCTACACGCTTCCTCCAAGTTTGGAGTTCTGTAAGGTAGCGGTTAGCACGCTCACCTCACAAATGAAGAGACTTGTGTTTGATTCCCGGGCAGGGCCAAACTTCAGGCAAGTTTCCTTACTCCACACGCCTCTATTTACCTTGCAGTAAGTACGAACCTGGTTGTTAGTCGATTAGTGGACTAAATTTCCAGGGATAATAATCACTCCAAAAAAATAATAATTTGGTCACTCAAACCATGACTGTTTGTGGGCCACTGCTGTGCGCAATTGGCTGCCGTATTTCACACACAGTCAATCCACTTTTCAATGGATTCTTTAAAGCGCTTTGAGACGCCTCGAAGATGTGATAAGGCTCTATATCAAATGCAAGGAATATTATTATTACAAAAAATCTCCCGCTAACCTATTACAGTGGGAAATGCTTTTAAGGTGTAAAGTCGGATAAATTCGCCAAATAGTCATACTTTGAAATGAGAGCAGGGATCACAGCGTTTTATGGTGAGTTGCTAGATCACTGTAACTTACTGAACAAGTCGAGAGTGCTTCAGCTTTTATATCTGACTGAGGCTCAGAGGTGAAGGCAAGTCCTTAATTTTAAAACTTTTTTCTGTAAGAACTAGCTAAAAATGAATCGCTTCAAAGCTGCTCGTGAGGACGTTGCTGTGCGCAATTGGTTGCTGCATTCGCCTACAAATAATAATAATAATAATCCTCGGATTTGATATAGCGCTTTTCACGTCTTCTCGACGTCTCAAAGTGCTTCACAGGATAGACTGTAAAGTGAATTGACTGTATATTCGTGGGTGAAACTCGGCAGCCAATTGCGCACAGAGGTGTCCCACAAACAGTCGCAGATTGAAAATGAACAATTTATTATTGTTTTTGTTTTGTTTTGTTTTTATTATTACGTATATGGCTTGTCTAATTTAGATTTGTTTTAGTTAATATTGTACACTGTGTTGCTGTAAGTATGCCTGTTTGAAGTATACTCTGTTGCAGAGTTAATATGCCTGTTTTCATGCAGTTGGGCCACTCCACTTCACACAGTAAATCACTGTGAAGCACTTGGGACATCTTCCCGATCCAAATGCAAGGCTTATTATCTATTAGTATTATTATTATTGCACGGCTGTAATTAAGAAATTGTCAAATTCTTGATGCTCTGAAATACTAAGAAAATATATCAATCCAGACTTGGGTGGCATTTCCTCCCCATACAAGCTCCTGACTGTTTTTACAGCAGCTGTGTGGAACTCAAGATTTGCAGAGAACATCAGGCGGAAACATTTCCACTTCTGTTATGAAGATTTCTGTTATTTTGTAGCTTATTTTACCCGGATGGGAATAACGTCTCATACAAGGTATGTGAAACGCAAAACAAATTTCACGAGGCTTCCAGGAACAAATCAGGAAACGGGGGGTTTGAGACTTAATTTGAGACAACAGCATTAATATTATCGCAGCTCATGTATAGGTAACAGTAAACGCCTGAAAACCGGTCACGCCAAGGAAAATGGGCTCAGTGACGAGTTATCCAGAGCCGCAAGTTAGGCATATGTATAAATACATAAATAAATGTGTCCGGGATATTGACAACATGATGACTTAAGCGGTCGTGACAAGTTAAGACAGGGTTGAGTTATCAGGAGTTTACTGTAGTTTGCGTATACTTTCTCGGGGAAGTGGAAGGTAAGTGATAATCCTGTTCATGTTCATGGGCAATAGTCTCTTTATCCAATTGCACTAAAAACTTCAGTGTGGAGGGTATAAGATTTAAAGTGCATTGGGACTGACTCTAAAAATAAACAGTTTTACTTTTGTTACCTATGAATCACTGGAGTTTTTTTTTATCATTTCTTGTTTGCGAAAAATGCGTTTGCAATGAAACATTGATGGATTTAGTCTGCAATGTTAGTAGTTACCACTGGGGGTCAGTAAAACCACGTGGAGGAGATCAATGATCATTGGCAAAATGGCTGTGTTAATTTGTCCTGTTCACTTTTCACTGAATTGGATCCCAATTCAAGAAAAAAATAGAACAATCGGTGGATATATTGATTTTGTAGGAAGTTTTCATTTATTTTGTACACAATTTATTTCTAAGCCATCAAATCTAGACTGGCACAAAATTCTCATTGATTCCACGGCACCGATAAAGGAGCCTCAAAGATTAATCTGCTGCCAACGGATTAGGTGCTTTCAATGGAGGCAGGTTCCCAAGACGTGAACAGAAACAGCCATGGAGTGAGTGACCAATTTTATCTGGTGGTGGGGCGGTGGGGGGATTGTTGGCCAGGACACCGGGAGAGGGAAATTCCCTTCTCTTTTCGAATAGTGCCATTGAACCTTTGACGTTCACCTGAACAGAGACACAGACAGGACCTTGGTTTAGCGTCTAATCCGAAGGATGGCACCATTGACAATACAGCATCTCTCCACCCCCTTCTCCACTCACTGCCCCCCCCCAGCACCGTGCTAGAGTTTGAGCCTGGACTGTGAGCCCAAAGTTTCCGGCCCGGGGTACAAAACTCACGACCTTCTGTCCCGGAGCTGAGAGTGTTGCCGACTGAGCCAGGCTGAATCCCATTGCAAACGATTGCTTTTCAACCACCTGTGTCACAGCCCAGTTCACCTCTTGCTCGGTTGGTTGTTCAGGACAAAAGGGGTTCGTTTGGCAGCAGAGACGAGGAGTGTCGTAGCTCAATCCACTTAGTTGCAACCCCACCAATGGATTATTGGATAAAGGAGATGCCACCCCCCCCCACACACACCTTGTGTAACATGTGGACATACAGGTCAGGGAGTTATAGGTTCGATTCCCTGATTAGTGCTCGGCTGCCACAGCAAAAACACGTGGATGTTCGGGTAGTGACATTGTCGGGCTCAGACAGGAGTCAGCTGTGGCCCCACCTGCCGGTGTTGTGCAGCCTGCTTCACGCTCGCTATCAAGACTCGAGAGTTGAATTAACATGTTAGCCTGGCACAGTGGGTAGCGCTCTCACCTCCGAGACAAAAGGTTGTGGGTTCAAGCCCCATGTCGGGACTTGGAATCGCACAGTCTAAGCTGACACTCCAGAGCCTGGGCTTGGGGATCCCAGAGCGTGCATTCGAGTAATAATAATAATAATAATCCTTGCATTTGATATAGCGCTTTTCACGTCTGGAGGACGTCCCAAAGCGCTTCACAGAACACACTGTAGAGTGAATTGACTGTATATTTGTGGGCGAATGCGGCAGCCAATTGCGCACAGCAATGTCCCACAAACAGTCGTGGATTGAAAATGACCAATTTATTATTGTTTTGTTTTTTTGGAGGGATTATTATTAGGCGTGTGAAGTAAGGAAACTTGCCCAAGGTTTTGCCCTCTGCCTGGTATTGAACTCAGGTCTCTCACTTGCAAAGCGAGTGCTCTAACCACTGAGCTACAGGACTCCACAAACTGCTTGAGTCGAACCAGCTAAAAGCGCACAAACAGTCACTTCGCTTTACAGCGTGTGCTGAGAGGCGCTGTGAGGAGCAATCACACAGAGAAGCGTTGCCCGAGTACACAGAGTAAGGGAGGGAGAGCTGGGAAGACCACAGTGGGAATAACCCTTACATTTGTTACAGCGAGTTTCGCATCGGGAGGATGTCTCAAAGCGCTTCTCAGGATACGCCGTGAGGCCGAGCGACTGTGTGTTTCGTGGGCAGTCACAGTGAGGGTGACGGGTTGGCAGCCTTGGTTTGCACATGATCTCTATACAGTGTAACGCTCCTCCCAGCAGTTCTCGAAGAACAATCAAAGCTGCTTATTATTGCTTGAAGCTGTACAAACAAAAGCCGAGCTGGCAAGTCAACGGACAAGGTGCAGTTTGACACTTGCCATTTTGCAGATGGATTTGCTGGCAGGGCTCTCCTGCTTGTGTTTTCGAGAAAGGTCGCGTACGACAGATGTGGTGTTTCGTTCCTAGAAGGGTTTTGGGGGAAAACTGGGCAGGGGTGAGGGTGGGGTGGGGTGGGGGGCGAAATTCAGAACAAATCTGCGGAAAAAGACTACTTCAGCGAGCGAGTAATAAGCGGATGGAACTGGCTCACTATGGAGACGGTGGAAGCAGAAAGTGTTGATGCTTTCAAGAATAAGTTAGATAAGATTTCTGTTAGGAAATAATATCTCGGGATACAGTATATAATTTGGGACATGACATGTGCTTGTGGCTGTCAGGACTACGGAAGGAAAACTGGATGGACCTCGGTTTTCTTTTGCCTAGCAAATTCCTATGCTCTTATGAGAAACTATACACTGTTACGGCACTCTGTTGCTGACCCATCCTGCCCAGTAGCCTGTTTTTTCCGTCTTGCCAATCGGCACAATCTCCTGAGCGATACTCTTGGTCGCTGTTTAAAATTTTACAGCAAATCGTGCGCTGAGACGCTGGTTACAAACGCAAACCAGCAGTGAAACAACATCATTAGCAGGTGGGAAGAGCCCGCTCTGCTCCTCATTATATCACATGAGAGGACCCGGGTTCAATTCCCGGGCGAGGCGTAACCTCAGGCAAGTTTCCGGATTCCACACGCCTCTGTTTATATAGCAGTAAGTCAGAACCAGGTTGTTAGTCGATTGGCGAATCGCTTTCTGGGGGTAAGTAACCTCCCCCCACCCCAAAAAAAAATGTTCACTCAATCCATGACTGTTTGTTGGACGCTGCTGTGTTTCGCCCACGAGATATAGCTATTCCACTTTACAGTAAATCCTGTGAAATGCTTTGAGACGTTCGAAGACGTGATAAAGCACAATATAAAAATGCAAGGATTATTATTATTAATCCTCACATTTCATACAGCGCCTTATCACTGGTGGAGACGGCTTTGCTGTAAAGTCCGGCGACTGTTTATTTTGTAGGCGAACGCCGCAGCCAATTTGCCCACAGCAATGCCCCACAAAGCCCACAAAGTGAACAATCAATTGTTTTTGCTGCTGGTGTGTGTGTTTGTGAAATTGTTGGCCAGGATAGCAGAAGAAACTTCCTTCTCCCTTTTGAGTGTCGTGGAATCTTTAACTTTCAACCTGAACAGGCAGACTGCGAGCTCAAAGTCTCGACATGGTGCTTAATTCCCCACAAACTTCTGACCCAGAGGCGAGGGAGAGTGCTGCTGACTGAGCCGGGCGGACACCTGACATCTTTCTGTTCCTGGCATGCTGTTCTGTCACTGCTTCTAGGTGTTACTGGAATGCAACAGGAACCGATTCTCTAACTGGAATGTGATAGGAAATGTAACTGCGCTCAGTTTCGACTTAGCGGATCAGCATTCAATCAATTCGCTACTAAAACCACAGTGCGAATGAGCTTTGTGGGGCTTCCATTCCGTTCAGAATCTCGCTCCCAAATCCAGCCCCCAAGGTGTTTCTGAGAGTTAAAACCCCACAAATTTGGGTTAGCTTGGCTCGGTGGGAGCGCTCTCGCCTCTGAATCAGAAGGTTGTGCGTTCAAATCCCGCGTTGGTTCTTCAACTCCCATAGTCTAAGCTGACACTCCATTGCAGTGCTGGGTGGGGGGATTGCAAGGTGCCGTCCTTCGGATGAGACATTAAACCGAGGTGCCATCTGCCTGTTCAGCTGGACGTTAAAAGATCCTATAGCACTATTCAAAAAGAGAAAGAAGTTTCTCCCCGGGTCCTGGCCAACAATCCCTCAAATAAAATTGGTCGCTCACTTTGTGGCTGTTTGTGGGACATTGCTGTTTGGAACTGTGCGCCACGTTTGCCTACAACTACACAGTAACTCCTTCGAAAGTGATAAGGCTCTATACCAAATGGAAGGATTATTATTATTATTATTATTATTACATTAACCGGAGTGAAAATTGAGTTGGTGTTTTTCAAGCTCAACAAAAATAAATAAGTTTAAATTGATTATGTTTTGAAACATCTCCGGTCAAACCTATACATATGTAAGAAATATTGTTATGTGCTGCTAGTTCTTAGTAACATTGCACGACAATTTAATAACGTTACGATATTAAAAAACAAAACAGTCAGCTTCCTCCAATCACCTAGTGGGTAAAGGTACTAACCGAGACAGCAGTGGTGTACGCAGGCTGGAAGGACATAAAATAAAATAAACAAACCCTTGCATTTGATACAGCCCCTTTCCCGTCGGGAGCACGTCTTGAAGTGCTTCACAGGGTATATTTTAAACTGTAATGACTGTGGGTTTGCAATGGAACACGGCAGCCAGTTTGTCCACAGTCAGGAGTGGGGGCTGTGTTCGGGAGCGGTGATGGGGAGCGAGAGCAAAGCGTGATGCAAGTCCCATTTCCTCCTTCAAAACGACCTGGTGCTGGAAGAGCATCGGATTGCTTTCTACAGTATAAAAAGGACCAGTACTAAGCTATCGAGCTGAAGCCTCCTAACTGTTCTCCATTTACTACACAATGTCACAGCAGCGGCTATTAACAGTGCGACGCTCTGACCAGCAATGGAAATAAATCCAGAGGAGCAATTCCTGATGTTCCTCCACTACTTCAAGCTGTGCAAACAGAACGGGTGTGCGAGTGGAAACGTGAAGCTAAGTTTACCCAAGGTCTGTGCACAACAGACCCAAGTGAAGCTTTTGGTGGTCTGAATCTAAAATACACTTCAAAGGCCGGGTTTGGTTGATGGTTCGTGCATGTGTATACACTGGTAAATGTTGTGTGGGATCAAGCGGAGAGCCTGTTTGTACCGCTCTTTGAGCCCTGGGTAAAAGGAATAATCCTTGCATTTGATATAGCGCCTTATCACGTCTTTGAGACGTCTCAAAGTGCTTCACAGTGAATTGACGATATATTTTGTGGGGGAAACGTGGCAGCCAATTGCACACAGCAGTGTCCAACAACTAGTCGTGGATTGAAGTGACCAGTTTATTTTTTTTTAGGGATTTATTACCCCCAGAAAAGTGATCTGCCAATCGACTAACAACTGAGTTCCTACTTACTGCTAGGTAAACAGTGGCGTGCAGAGTAAGCAAACTTGCCCCATATTTCACTCTGCTAGGATTCGAACCCAGGTCTTTCACTTGCTCTAACCACTGAGCTGCACAATATTGACACATTAATGCAAAGTGCACAACCCCAAATCCATTACATTCTGCTTGAGGAATTGGACCGAACAGGGGATCATCTATCAAATAAGGCTCTCTGCTGGTGGCTTACACCAGACAGGTCTCTCCCTCTCACTGCACACACGCATATCATAACCCACACAGGTCTCCCCCTCTCATTGCGCACACACACACACATCACACACCACACAGGTCTCCCCTTCTCATTGCACACATACACACATCATAGGTCTCGCCCTCTCACTAAGTGGAGTCCTGTAGCTCAGTGGTTAGAGCACTCGCTTTGCAAGTGAGAGACCTGAGTTCAATTCCAGGCAGAGGGCGAAACCTTGGGCAAGTTTCCTTACTCCACACAGAGCCTAATAATAATCCCTCCAAAACCAAAAACAATAATAAATTGGTCATTTTCAATCTACGACTGTTTGTGGCACATTGCGGTGCGCAATTGACTGCCGCGTTCGCCCACAAATATACAATCAATTCACTCTACAGTGTGTTCTGTGAAGCGCTTTGGGACGTCCTCCCGACGTGAAAAGCGCTATATCAAATGCAAGGATTATTATCATTATTACTACACACACAAACACACACACATACCACACACATACACACCACACATATGCAGCACACACGCACAGGTGTAATAATAATAATAATAATCCTTGCATTTGATATAGCGCTTTTCACGTCGGGAGGACGTCCCAAAGCGCTTCACAGAACACACTGTAAAGTGAATTGACTGTATATTTGTGGGCGAACGCGGCAGCCAATTGCGCACAGCAATGTCCCACAAACAGTCGTGGATTGAAAATGACCAATTTAATTATTGTTTTTGGTTTTTTGGAGGGATTATTATTAGGCTCTGTGTGGAGTAAGGAAACTTGCCCAAGGTTTCGCCCTCTGCCTGGAATTGAACTCAGGTCTCTCACTTGCAAAGCGAGTGCTCTAACCACTGAGCTACAGGACTCCACACATCACAGAGGTCTCTTACTACACACACATACCATACACATACGCACCACACACACACAGGTGTATCTCCCTCTCACTCCACCTACCCCACACATCCATGTGCACACCCACACACATATCCGAATAACTCTAATAATGCGGGCTCTACCACCCCTGTTGGCATCCCAGTACCAGCAAAGGTGGTAGAGGCAAGATTATGGTGTTGATTGCTAAACTTGTCTTTTTTCAGCCCATTAAAGGTTCTCTTCAAGACTGAATAATAATAATAATATAATAATAATAATCCTTGCGTTTGGTATCGCGTCTTTCAGGTCGGGAGGATATCTCAAAACACTTCACATGATTTACAATAAAGTGTAGTGACTGTGTGTTTTCTTGGCAAACCCTGGCTTATCCAGCCATTCCTCATGGCTCACCCCTCTCAGCCCTCTCACATCAGCCTTCTTGATCCTCTCTGAGGTGCAGCTGGAGTCTAAGCAGCTCCATTACATCATGCTGAGCAGAACTGTATACAGATCTTCCTATGGCCGGGACACTCTGGTAGGCAAGATTGGTCAATAATAATCCTGGGACCCGATACAGCACCTTGTTGCGTCGCTGTGACGTCTCAAAGTGCTTAACACAGGATTTTTATTGTGAAGTCTAACGACCGAGTGTTTTGGAGGTGACCGCATCAGCCAATTTTGCGCACTGCAGCGTCCCACAAACAGCCATGAAACAATGATCCAGTTTTAGCTGAAGGATTGTTGGCCAGGACATTGGGAGAATTTGACAACGATTGAAGAAAGTCTCTCTCCCATCCCCCTCCCCCTCCCATTTCCCTCCCCCATCCCCCAATTTTCAGCCTGGGTGACAAGGGCCCTGACAGGCTCCAGACCTCACCACTCTTTATCATTTTTAGAATGAGGCCGCGTCAATTTCAACTTGTCTTTAAATTACTGCCACAGACCTATGATTCTTTTGTCTTTGCAACATCAGCCCTGAATGGGAGCAGTGGGTGCTCTCAGACTGAGTGACACACACTATACTTACGGGATTTTTTTTCAATAATTTCATTTTAAATAAGAAAGAAAAGAGAAACCCAAACTCATCAGATGTAGCACTGAAGGCCAGAAAATCCAACTAGTTTTAAGCTGTGAGAATTTTTTTTCCCCCTGGAAACTTTTTTCACAGCTCCTTACTATCTTTTTGTCTCAAAATATAAGAAAGTAAGGAACTGTGGAAAATTCTTCAATTCAGTCTGACTTTGGAAGTGGGGTTTCTGCAGTTCTTAATTATAAAAAAAATCTGCTTTTAAATTAAGACTGCACTTAAGAATTTATGGACAATTCTTCCCGGGACTAAAAATTTTAAGGCATTGTTTTGGTATTGAAAATAAAAATAATAAAAATAATCTTTGCATTTGATATAGTGCCTCATCATGTCTTTGAGACGCCTCAAAAATGGACAATCAATTTTGTTTTGCACAAATTCCAAATTCATAATCAATAAAAAAAGTGGTCACTCAATCCACGGCTATTTATGGGACCCTACTGTAAGCAATTGGATGCAGTGTTTCACCCACAAATTACAGTCACTTATATCCACAATATATTCCATGAAGATCTTTGAGATTGTCTAGACAATGTGATAAGGCGCTATGTAAAAACGCAAGGGTTATTATTAAATTCGGGAAGAGAGGAGACGGCGGGTGGGAGTTAAAGCCCAATAAAAATGAAATTGTTTTTGGTAAATCTACCACGGTTAGTTCGGAGAAAACTTGTCCGTACATTTCTGCTTCCCGAGTGCAGCCCATAAGGGACACGGCGTGTACAGTGGAATCTGTAACAACGCAGTGAGTGGCTTGATCCTTTCTGTCTGGTGGCCTTTGTGTTTGCTTAGGCTAATGGGACATCTGCTATCTGCACAACCTCAGCTGTGCCACAACAGAGCCCCGCAGTTGACTACCATCTTAATTTGTATTAATTGGAAAGGGCTCATTGAGTGTACCGCGCTGATTGTTGCTCGTCTGTTTACATTTCTTGAACTTCTGTTTCCAATGTGTTCACATGTGGTTTCGGTGAGCTCTGCCAGCGCTCCCCAGGGGCTCCCACCAGCCTCCGCAAATTCTTAGCAGCCTGCAGCTGTATCCTGTGCATATAAATAACCCCGGCAATGGGGGTGCAGCCGTTTGGGTCTGAAGCCGGGACCTGGGACTGTTGGCGCAGTGAACACCTCTCAGATTTCGAGGGAACAGGGGGGAAAAGAGCCGTCAGGGTTTCATCTACCCCCACCCAGAAAGTTTGGAAACCCATAAAGTTCTTCCATCACTTTCTAGCCTGGTTCAGCTGGTAGCACTCTGGCTTCTGAGTCAGAAGGTTCCAGGTTCAAGCCCCACTGCTATCACTATCTAGATAAGCACCACCCATTACTGTCCAGCTAGCACCAGCCGACCCATTAGGGATTTGACTTGCAGGCTTAACAAGAGATGAGCGGGAAGAATCCCTGCCACCAGTGACTGGTCTGCCCTTCCAAGTCTTGTTGATGAATCAAGCTGGCTGGGCTGGCATCAGCAGTGCCCTCCCTGGATGGCGAGGGATGTGAAGTAAAGGGAGTGGCCGGGTCGGTAAGGTTTGAGGAGGACACAGACGTAGGGATGGGGCAAGAATGTGGAGGTTAATGGTGTCACTCTGCTGCCAGGAACACACAGGCAAGAGGTTTCACTGCGCTCAAGGGTAGGTTCTTACAAGATCACATGTCAGACAAAGGGACAGTCAAAGTTAGCTGCTGACTGTGTTCTGCCGAGGAAGGGAGCGGGCAGCCCAAGAGAGAAGTCAGGCTGTAATCCTTAAGGGATGTGGTCAAGCCAAGTCAGGTGATTGCTGTTAGGTCAATTAGGTGGTGAAGTCAGGTCAGATGGTCATAGGCTCATCGGAGGTGAAGCCAGGTGTGGCATCTCTCTCACTGATGGAAGGACGATGTGGCCAGGGTGTGGAAGGCATATTGTGAGTCAAACTCAGTTGCGCAGAATTTGCTTGTGATAGTAAAATGGTGACAGCCTTGGCGATGGGGACAGTGCGGTCTATAGTTGACTAACTGTTAGTTTAATCTTCCTGTTGTTGTTCCTTATCTTCTGTGTGCTGTGATGCTGTGTTTTATCTGCCTGAACCTGCTCCTGGGGCAGTGTCTACTGAGCTGCTATGTGCTTTATGTGAGATGATGATGATTTACAGTAAGAAAGCTCACCTTGTTTTAATGTGTAACATGTCTTGCTTCCTAACCTCTGAACTGAACTGTGCTCATACTGCTCTATGAACGAAGGTGAATTATGACTCTGTTTTGTGCCTGTGTGGTATATTACCATGTTGGTGTGTGGTCCATAAGAAAAGCACTGTTAAGATAATTTATATTGTTGTTGATGATGATGATAATAATATCAGCCCTTGTATTTGATATAGTGCTTTATCACATCATCCAATGTGCTTCACAGGATTTACTGCAAAGTAAACTGTAGTGACTGTGTATTTGTAGATGAATGTGGCAGCCAATTTGGGCACAGCAATGTCCCACAAACAGCCATAAATTTAGAAACATAAATTGAATAATCAATTTATCTGGAGAATTATTGGCCAGAACACTGGGAGAAACTTGTTTCTCTTTTCGACTAGAGTCTCGTCTTTAATATCCTGGCAGGCATCTGATCTGAAGGGCAGCATCACTTGACAATAATAAATAATAATCCTTGCATTTGATATAGCGCCTTATCATGTCTTTGAGATGTCTCAAAGCGCTTCACACAATATACTGTAAAGTGAATTGACTATATTTTGTGAGTGACACTACCCTAGTACTCACTGAAGAGTTGGTCTTGATGGTAAAACACTTGTCTAAAACCTAGCAACTTTGTGTTACGGTTTGTGAAACACTCACCTAAACTTGACAACTTTGTATTACTGTCACAAGGTTGTTTTGGATGAAGAAGGCCCTCCAGAACACCCACCCCACCGCCCATCACAGCATCAAGCTGCTTTTTAAATGAGTCCCAGTGTCCTGGCCTCACCCAACCTTGCGAGTAACCTGCAACTTGTTCCAGTCATCGATTACCCTCTACACATTTTTAACAAACTGCCCTTTACAGCTCTGTACCCACGTCCTCTTATTCTATTGTCTTGGGGCATCCTGAAGTATTGATGTGGGTTTGCTTTTTTAATCCCATTGAAACGTCTATACACCTCGGACCTGTGAAACACTCACCTAAACGTAACTGCCTGAGAAACATTCCCTGGAACTTATCTTGTAACATTTACAGATTTATACCTGCATCACTGGAAGGCAGCTATTTTTAGCTATCTGTGCATGATTACAATCTCATCCACCATGGAAGCTAATATGTGAAGGTCGTAGCATTCAAACCCTGATCTCCAATCCTTTCTTTGTCGTTGTCTGTCCTCTGCTATTGTCCATAAGTGGGGTCAAAGTTTGGCTTGACCCGGGTCAGCTCCTTGAATGTGATCTCAAATGAAACAGGCTGAGAAAATTGTTAGCAAACTTCTTCTTTTCCCTCTACTCCCCTCCTCCACACACACACACACACACACACGCTTAGAAGCTTCTCAGAAGTTAAGTCTGTGGGTGCTTATTGTGGATCTAAAAGGCAGCTTTTGCAAAACCGTTCCGATTGACCCACAAAACCAGTCATTGGACTTTACAGCACATCCTGTGAAGCGCTTTGAGACGTTCTCCCGACATGAATTCTCTGTCGAATGTAAGGATTATTATTTTATAAAGCAAAAGGAATTCAAGCAAGGCCTCGTTCTAGTAATTGGAAGTAATAAGAATAATCCTTGCATTTGACACACAGCGCTTTATCACGTCGTTGAGGTGTCTCAAAGCGCTTCACGGAACATACTGTAAAGTGAATTGACTGTATATTTTCTGGGTGAATGGTGACTCTCTTTGGATACCACTCTGAAATGGGAACAACAGCCTGAAATTACGTTGCATGGGCGGGAGGTTGTGTCAGAGTGATATCCCGCGATTTGGCATGACGTACTAATGTATATTCCTAACCTAAGAAATCCTTTGGGAAAGATTGTGCTTGACCCCCCCGACCCCCGCACCCACTCCCTCACTCCTTCACCCGACACCCCACCCTTATTGTTGGTGAAGGTGAAAAGACATACCAAGTTCCTCTCTTACAAAAATGTTTCTCAGTGAGATAAGTGTATCCACCCACTCCTGTAACAAAGCTTCTTTGAGTCAGCCTTTTTGGGTTTCCAGGTCATGAAGAGTGTAGATGTATAAATCGAGTCTTTGACAACGTACAGCGCACTGGCTGGCTGGCTGGCCTCTTGTGACATATCTGTGGGCTGTTGAACTGAATATGTGGCTTCCTCAGAGGACACCAGCATTGGTTATGATTAATCGTCTTCTTATTGCGAACACTTACGCACGAGTCCCTCGGGGAGACAGGCTTCACCCCCAAATCTGGTTCTCGTCTCCATCAATGGCTTTGGTGGACGCAGCCTCCCTCGTTCCTTTTGTTAAGAAAACACCCGTTACAGACAGAGTAGTGACTCCCCACGTGAAAGACCAGCAGTGACCTATTAACTCTGGGCTGATGCAGACAGATGCCCATCTGCGAGCTGTTCAATAGTGCATTAGCTTCAGCGCAGAAAGAAAATCCCCTCCAAGTTAGTGATTCTGTTGTGAAAGATGGTCCGAGGTGCTGTCTGCCCACCTCGGCTAGGCTGCACCGGTCAGCAGCCAACTTTGCCTCACCTCGAAGTCAGAATTTGTATGTTCAAGCCCTACTTTTCACCCCGCAAAATATACAGTCAATTCACTTTACAGTATATTCCGTGAAGCGCTTTGAGACGTCGAGAAGAAGACATGATAAGGCACTATATCAAATGCAAGGATTATGATTATTGTTATTACATCAGGACTTTGAGCTCATATAGTCTAAGCTCACACTCCAGTGCAGTGCTCATGGTGTGCTTCATTGTCGGAAGTGCCGTCCTTCAGATGAGATGTTTAACTGGGGCTCTGTCTCGCTGTTAAGGTGGACATTGAAGATCCTTGGCACTACGCAAAAAGAGAAGAGAATTTCTCCTGGTATTCTGGCAGACAATGCCCCAAATGAAACTGGTCATTCACTTTGTGGCTGTTTGTGGGACATTGCTATGTGCAAACTAGCTGCCGTGTTTGCCAACAAAACAAAGTGGTTGCACTTTACAGTAAATCCTATAAAGTGCTTTGGGACATTCTCTTGATGTACCAAATGCAAGGATTTTTTTTATTATTATTTGTTGCAGCATTTCAGATCGTGAGCCAAACGAGGAAAGACAACAAGTGGAAAGCTTGTTCTCGTCACCATAATCTCTTTCATAGAGGTTAACATTGTTGAGTCTAATCTGCAATATCGATACAATACAAATTTACATTTACCTAGCGCCTTTCACATTAGGAGGATGTCCCAAGATGGCTTAACAGTCCTGGCTTGGCACCCGAAGTGGGGTTGGGCACCTTTGGGTGGGGAAAGGGAAAAATGACCGAAGGAGCTGTCAAAAAGACTGAGAAAGGTCAGTGTTGTGGTGCGAGTCTGAGAGACTCTGGAATGGAGTTCCAGAGAGTGGGGCTAGGTTGAAAGGCTGAGGGTAAAGCGGGGGAGAGAGGGGCACGGAACAGGCTACTGATATTTGCTGAAGGCATGCAAAGCATTGCCAACTTTTTACAAAGGCCGGTGATCGACATGATATTACCTGCCTCCGTTTTTGCTCTGTGGTCTTTTAATTTTGGCTTTTGTGGCACTTTGGAGGCTTTCGGGAATCTTCAATCCCGATTTCACTCAAACAAAACCTCACACGCTTAGATCAGCACTTCCTGTCACTTTCAACCCCAACAAATTACACTTGTACAGTGCCCTCCACATGGGGTAGGAGCACTTGATAGTGGCGTCACCTGATGCTGAGCCAGAGGGAGAGGAAAGAGGAAGGGCTTTAGGCGGGATTGAAAGTGGGAGTGAGGGGGCAAGGCGGAGGGATTGAGAAGAGAGTTCCAGAGTTTCGGGGCGTAGTGGCTGAAGGCACGGCCACCAATGGTGGAGAGGACAAGGGACAAACAGGAGGCCGGAGCCAGCCGAGCGGAGGCAGCAGGTGGTGGAGTCGGGGGTGGGGGGTAAGCAAAATATTCAACTGTAGGATATTCGCTCTAATCCAGGCTTTGATGTTTGTTCAACAAGCTGACAGGACATCACTGGGAGTCACAGCTGGAGGAGGAGAAGAGGATTTGGGTGTCATCCGCATACACATGGAAGTTGACCCATGTCTGTGGATGACATCGCTGAGAGGGAGCACGTGGATAATGAAAAGAAGGGGGCCAGGGATGGAGCCTTGGGGTACCCCACAAGTAACGGGACAAGGGAGGGAAGAAAAACCATTTGCCAAGATGTATTGTTGGTGGGTGGTTGGTTAACTAAACTTGGCCTGAGTTCGAACTGACACCCGGAGATGGAAACGAAAAAGAATACTTAGCCTGTGGAGGGTTTGAAAAATAACAGTGGGCGGAAGTGACGTCACCCCGGTGGTTTGGGCCGTTGGTCCAGGGCGTGAGATTTTGAAATGGCGTCTCCGCGCCAGGAACCTCATAGCCTGGAAATCCAAATGCTGGTCACTGCCTGTTGGCTCACCCGAGGTCTCTACTCTGGCCGCTCGGACCTTGCTGCTTGTGTCTTCAGGCATACAGCAAGGTTGATCGGCTCTCCCCGGTTCATAAACATCACAAAAATATTAGGCTGTATCACAGAGAAAACCCGCCTCTCTTTCTGAAACTGAGTGGGTCCAAAGCCACGCAGGTCGTAAGCTTGAGATGGATGGTGGGACGTAAATCTGGCTTTACAGGACTAGAGGGATCTACCTGACCTGCTAGTGTAGTACAGATTAGTTGTATGACCAGAGAGACATCACAAGGGCTGTCACTGTTTTAAGCCAAGTCTCCCATGATTGTGACTGCAATACAATAGCTGGATCTCAGAGTCCAGAACTCATTTAAAACAACTCATTGACAATACCAGTGGCAAAGCTCTTGATGATCGTGAGAAGTAAGGGGTTAAAGCGTGCAGTTTCTTAACCCGTTCATTTTTTAGTTAGCACAAGGACTGTTTAAACACTGCAGTTTGCCCCGTACCTCTCAGATAATTGTCAATGGAATTGTTACTAACAGTACAATAATATTTAATAGCAATCTTTGCATTTGATACAGTGCCTTATGTGATAACATCTCAGACTGCTGTGCAGACTTTTTTGTAAAGTGTAGCGACTGTGTTATTTGTAATTGAACACAGCAGCTAACTTCCCACAAATAGCCATGAAGTGGATGACCAGCAATTTATCTGGGAGATTGTTGGCCACGACATTGGGAGAAACTCCCTTTTCTGCTTCTTTTTTACAAAAATTCCACGGGATCTTTAACATCCACCTGAACAGGCAGGCGGGGTTTCATAAGAAAATAAGAACATAAGAAATGCTAGACCAAAAAAGACCAAGGCTCATCTAGTTCACCTTCTACCTTCCTGGCGGTCGCATATACATATGTCCCAAAATCACCTATCTGTTATATCCCATAATGTTATTTCCTAAAAGAAAACTATCTAAAACATAAGTTCGGTTGAGCATCTTATCTGAAGGATGAAACCAATCTGGTAACCTTCCGACCTCCAACAATATATGCCCCCCTCCATTGCATTGGCGTGTCAGCCTAGACTGTGAGGTCAAGGTCCCTGACACGGGGCTTGAACCCTCAATCCTCTGCCTCAGAGTTAAGAGTGCCACTGATTGAGCCAGGCTGACGCCACTCTATTTTACACTCTCTGACTAATGACAGGCCAGGGACCGCTGTTTGTTAGAGGTCAGTCAACGAGGGGTGGGCTTTGGGATCGATTAACACCCTCCTCCATACCCCCCCCCCAACCCCCCCCGTTCATAAACCTTTCATATTTTCTTCAAACTTTTAACTGGTTAATACGTGTCAATCTCAGCTGTGCCTAACCTTATTTCACCAGAGTGACATTTGTCAATTTTATTTTCTCTCCTCTCCCTCCCTCGCCCTCTCTGTCCGTTTCCCTTTGAGATCCATTGCGAAATTAGCGGCAACTAAGTTCACATTCAAGGTTACAATTCTTTGTCTAGTGAGACCCGAGTTACAGCTCCCTGATCCCGTCCCCCTGACTGACCCCATCTCACTAGTAGCCCCCTTCGTTGTCAAGCCTTTAGCAACTGTCAGATAGAGGAAACCATTGTTTCCTGTGTCTGAGCTGTGCTCAACCTCAGGTCCCAGAGGCTGAGGAGGGCTGTTCTCACACGGCACCATTCCTTCTTCCAAAGTAAGCCCTCTATTAAATCATTCATTCCCAGGTTTACACACAAACCCAACTGCGTTTCCTTCAAGATGAAGTTTTTATTGAGTAAATGAGGAGAGAAATTATTTCCACTGGTTGGTGAGTCGGCAAGTATAGGGGCATAGACTGAAGATAATTACCCCGCAAAACACAGAGAGGTCGGGAGAATATCTTTGCATAGGCTGTGGAATACCTGATCTGGAACCAGGGTTAAAGCAGAATCCTTATTAGCTTTTAAAAGTGAATTAGATAAACATCAGAAAAGCAGAAATATTAAATAGGTGTGGGGGAGAGGGGGAGAAAGGCAAGAGATTGTGACAAAATAGATAGAGAGCAAGCAAGGGCACATAGGAACATAAGAATTGCTGGATGGAAAAAGACCAAGGTCCCTCTAACCTTTTGCTGATGCCTTTTACCATTCTGGTAGTCGTTATGAGCCAAATGGCCCCTTCTGTGCTGTAACTTTCTATGAGGTGAAAGTAATAACAATAATAATCATTGCATTTGATATAGTGCCTTATCGCATCTTCGAGACGTCCCAAAGTGCTTCACAGAATATGCTGTAAAGCAAATTGACTGTATATTTTGTGGGTGAAACACGCCAGCCAATTGCGCACAGCAGTGTCCCCACAAACAATTGTGGATCGAGTGACCAAATTATTATTTATTTACTTGATTTTTTTTAAAGGATTATTACCCCCAGAAAAGAGTGTAAAGATTCTCAGAGTCTGCTGTCCCAGGAGTTGAAATCCTTGTTAAGATCATTGCCTGCAGGGGCCTGAGAGTGTCAAGTGGGGGGGTGGGGGTTGTCAGCTCAGGAAGACTGTGGAGTAGAATTCAGCCAACATGAGCTGTGGTCACTCAAATACTGGGAATCGCCAACCCTTTCGTTCTTAGATGTTGACTTTAGAGCTGTCAATAACTCAACACTATTACGTTCAGGCTGAAAGGCAAGCAGGAAACTGCAATGGCATTGCATTACATTGATGGATTACAGAGGTATCTAGTGTAAACCGAATAGCAGCGCGGCTGTGCAGTGGAGCAAGCTTTGTCGTAACGTTCTGGTTCAAAACAGATTTCGTGTTGATTTTTAGCTCCTGTCCAAGGAGTACTTAATTCATCAGTTTACTGAGCTGTTAACGTATCGCGCTGAGGCCAGTAAAATGAGTCAAAATCAATTGGGTACACATCTCTCGCAGATCTGGGAGCCACTATCCTCCTAACATGGCCATTCAATGAGCAGAGAGTGCAACGAATCATCATAATAAGCCTATAACATTATGCAGCGCCTATAATCTTTACATCTCAAAGCTCTCGACGGATCTTTGCTGTCCAGTGCAGCGATTGTGAATGGTGGGCAAACTTAGCACGAACGAAAAGAAAAACAACAGCTTGTATTTTGATATCGCCCTATAAGCAGGATAGGGTCTCGGATTCTTGTTTGAGCTACAAAGATGTTCATCTTCTCGGAACTGATCTACCCAAATCTGCTTCACACAAGAATGTCTGCAGTCTTCACCCTTTTCTGCGTGTGTGCACACGAGTGTGGGTGTGTGTATAATTTATATATATACATGGATGCACCCAGTTCTTCTCCTGTCTAATGGTGTGTGCTCTGTGACACTATGCTCTTTAACCCAACAGAATAGTAACAGAATAAAGTAGAATGATTGAAAGGGACACTAATAATAATCCTTGCATTTGATATAGCGTCTCATCACATCGTCGAAACATTCTCAAAGCGCTTTGCAGGATATTTTGTAAAGTGGATATACAGTGTATTTTGTGGGCAAAACGCTTCTTACAGAGTGAAGAGTTCTCCACTCCACTCTGGTCAACATCAGAGGGGGATCTAAGGCATCAATCCTCCGGCTGCTCACAGGAATAAGCTCATGATCATTTGAGCAACTCCAGCAATGTGATAAATCACCCAGTCCTGCGGTTTAGAGGGCATGGCTGGATTGGGACAGTGACAGGTGATGAAGTAGGCTGTCCGCATCATTTATCTATCATTGGCCAGAGAAATCAGGTGTGCGCGTGTGTGCGTGCGCGCTGCCTCAATGAAACAATCCAGTTTACATTTCAAGAGCAAACTGAAGTGAAAACGAAAGGCTGTGAGACACTATCCTTCCTCACCCTTGGTCAATAACAACGTGCATTTGTATAGTGCCCTTCACATAGGCTCAGCAATGTAGAGTGGCAGGGTTGAACCACGAGGGAGAACGAGGTGGAATTGAAACAGGACAATGGCTAGAAACCTACAGAGCAGCAATTATAAAATTACGGTGAGGTAATGAATATTAATAATAATAATCCTTGCATTTGATCTAGCGCCTTATCACATCTTTGAGACATCCCAAAGTGTCTCGCTGTCTATTTTTGTGGGTGAAACGCGGCAGCCAATTGCGCACAGCAATGTCCCACAAACAGTCGTGGGTTGAAGTGACCAATTTTCTTTGGGAATAAACAATTCAGGAAAGGTTTTATTTGTTCTGTCCCATCTGCCTGAACTTCTGATGGCTGTTAAAGATCCCACATGATGCTTCCTGAAAAAAGAGGGGAGTTTCTCCCACTGTCCTCGCTGACAATCCTCCAAACAAATCGAACATTCACCCCATGGCTCGTTTGCCCTGTCTCAGTTGGTAGCCCAGGCACCACTGACTCAGAAGGCTGTGGGTTCAAGTCTCGCAATGGGCCTTTGAACTAACAATCCAGGCTGAAACTTTGATGCAGCGCTGGGGGTGTGCTGCAGTGTTGGAGAGGCTGTCCTTCGGATGAGATGTTAACCCGTCTCATTTGCCAATTAGGTGTCTGCTTGTTTACATGGACGTTAAAGATCCCATGATATTATTTGGAAATAGCAGGGAGTCGGCCGACAATTCACCAGAGATAAAAAAAAAATTGATTATTTACTTCAAACCTGTTTTTAGGATATTCCTGTGAGCAAATTGGCTGCCGCGTTTGCCTACAAAATACAGAGTGACTATATTTCACAGTAAGATCCTGTGAAGGGCTTTGAAACATTTTGGCGACATTGTCAGGCATGATATCAAATGCAAGGATTATTGCTTTTTGCTGGGAGCAAAATTGCTGCTGTCTTTGTCTACAAAAACAGTCACTACAATAGTCTTGACAGTAATTGCTGTAAAGCGCTGTGAGATGTTTTGACATAAGGTGCTACAGTGTAACAATGCCAGTTCTTTCCTGAATTGAGAATGCCTTTTGAATGAATATGATGTGTTTGTGACATGCAACATCTCTGTAATTAGCTGCAGACGTTCTCCGTAAATCTCCAGTAATTATGAGGCAATGTCTTTCAACAGCTTTTCTGTGAATATCTATTGCACTCTTCACAGCTGGTCAGCCACGGCAGAAGCGAGTTGTGCCAATCACAATACCTGAGGTGAAGTGTGATGCTTTAGACATTCCATAATGATTTTTCAGCAGATTTGTCACGTAACTGATTTTTTTAAGAAAAAGATGCTTTGCCTTTTGAAAGGTCTCGGAATGCTTCACGTGATGTACTGCAGAGATTGCGTATCTTGTGGGCGAAAGCGGCTGCCAATTTGCACATAGGAACGTCCCGCAAACACTCATAGTTATTGATCAAGTTTTTTTTTATTTGGGAGATTGTTGGTCAGGACACCGGGAGAAACTCCCTTCCCTTATTCTAAGTGTTTTTGAAAGACCTTAGGAAGCAAATTGATAGCTTGTTCTTTTCTGCCTTCTCTTAAAAACTGCTGTTAGTCGCCTATTACTTTTATTGCTTGCCCTTTAATCCACATTTTCCATTAATCTATAAGCTCTCAAATATTACAGAGGAATGAGAAAATAAAACTACATTCAATTCAGATTAATTCTTCATCATGTAAAATATGACTTATTGTCTTGGTTGGGTGGCGAGGGGGGAGGTCAAAGAGAAATGTACATTAAACTGCTAACAATGTAATAAACTGAGTGCTATCAGTAGCTGTGTGCTTTCCTTGGGTCAAATGATGTCTATGGACTTTAGTCATAAGCAAGTTTCAAGGGTGAATGTTGTATTAAATTGCTTTACAACCCTTCTCCGGAGGGTCAACAAGAATGATTCCCCAGTGTTAGAGAAATGAGCCATGAACAATGATAGACAAATTAGGGCTCATTAGTCTTAACAGAAGATGACTCCGAGCGAACCTCAGAGATGTGTCTTGAAATTTTAAATGGGATCGGAAAAGTAGACGCACATCAATAATTTAGGATCCAACCAGACAGTAGAACCAGAGGATACAGGTTTAGAGTTGCAAAAGGCAATTTTAGAACAGATACCAGGAAAGTTTTCTTTACCCAGAGGGTAAATTGATTGCAACAGGTTGCCAGGAAGGGTGGTTGAGGCCAGGACATTGGACTCATTGAAAAAGCAGCTTGATGGTCTGATGGGAGGATGGTAGAGGAGATATTTGAGAAGGACTATATCAGATGGGACGAAGGGCATTCTTCATCTCGCTGTTTGTGCGAGGTTACAACAACAACAACAACAAGATTCCATTTATAAAGCGCCTTTCACGTCCCAAGTTAGTTAGTTAGAGGTTAGTTAGTTTTCTCCAACAGTGAACTGGAGTTGAGGGCTTTCCAAGAAACGTTAAGCTTCTCTTGCTTTCAATCCTTACATTTGATTTAGCGCATTGCGAGTCAGGAGAATGTCTCCAAGCGCTGTGCAGGATTCACTGTAAAGCGTAGGGACTGTTTGTGGCCGATTGCGGTTCTCAAGGTTTATTTTATTGAGAACCCACAGAATTTGTTGTGTAAACACATGTAATCAACCCTATTTGGGGGCGTTTTTCATTGTTATAAATGTGCAGCTGGGCAATGATTTAAGCCATTTTTAAATTTCAGAACAAATAGGTGAAATTGTAGAGAAGATGAAGGCTGAATGAAGGCTATATCTAATCTGTTATTGTTTCCCTGAAAACTGTGTCTGATCCTCTGTAAACAGACAAATGTTACACAGATGGAAATATTGTACACAATGCAACTTTATATCGATAATAAAACAAACAGTCCTTGCATTTGATACAGTGCCTTATTACAAACGATCACAAAGTGCTTCAGAGTTTTCTGTGAGGTGCTACGACTGCATGTTTTGTAGGTAAGCATTACAGCCAATTTGGACACAGCAATGTTCCACACGCAGCCATGAGGTGACTGAATAACTAACTGGAGGATTGTTAAAGACTCTGATTTTTGCCTCTCATGTGAAGGAGGGCACCTCCAACAGTGCAGCATACCCCTCGCACTGCATTGCAACTCAGTCACCATAGACTGAGTTCGAAGTCCCACTGTGGTACTCGAACATATAACTTTTTTGACTTGGAGGTGAGAGTGCTACCAGCTAAGCCAGTCTGGATTCCTTAAAGCAACAACAATAAATTACATTTGTTTAGCGCCTTTCACTGATGGAGTTAATGCCTGTAGTAATAATAATAACTGTAAACTCAAGTTTCTGCTGTCCAGTAAGGACAACTGCTAAGCCACGGGTTTCCTGTTGCAGGTGTTGGAGTGCAGTTTGTTTCCTACCCAGCCAAATGAGAATCGAACGGTTTGAAGGGAAGGTTGCTCTTAACACTGAATTCCTATTCCATTGGATTGCGAGTTTGACTGCCGGACAAACGTATCAGTTCCCAATGGTCAGTCGGTCGCCTGGACGTCCTAAATATAATATTATCAAAAAAAGTTGATTTTAAAAAAAAAAAGTTTTTTTTCATTGCATGGCCAACTGTTGGACATGGTATATGCCTGATAATAAATCTACACATATAACAAATAAGCACAAACCCACAATAGCTTTTAAAAATAGAATTAGACCCACGTATTTGCAAAAAGAGAAATATTAAGGAGCAGAAGGGAGAGAAGGCCGGAGAGTGGGGCTATGTAAAGGCTGAAACAAACGTAATGGGCTAAAAGACCTCACTCTGCGCTGTTAATTTCTACAATTCCCGTCTGAGATTCCAGCAATGTGCTTCATTTCAATGAGTAAAATAGATGCAGATAGATAGGAGAGTGGGCCAAAGGGACTTAAATCATCATATCTGCCCTGGAGAAACTCACCAGTCAAATGCTCAGAAGAAGGAAATAAGAAAGGCTGTTTTAGATTTAGCTAATTTTTAAAATTTAATTGTTTTAGATTTAGCTACTTTACACAAGGTGGCAAATATGATGCAGAGACTGCACAGAAAGAGAGGATGGAGGCAAGCTGTAATAATAATACGCAATCCTTCCATTTGATATCGCGCCTTATCATGTCGTTTAGACGTCTCAAAGCGCTTCACAGAATAAACTGGATTGATTGTGAATTTTGTAGGCGAAACGCGGCAGCCAGTTGTGCAAGGCAGAGTCCCACAAACAATCGTGGATTGAGTGACCAATTTCTTTTTTTGGGGGTTCATGGAGGAATCATTCTCCCCAACAAGATGACTCCACCCCAAGTTATTTTCTGATGTTAAGAAGGGATGAGACAGCTACTCGGCCAAGGCATCAATTGAGTTGTAAGAAAGCTGGAATGGGATGTTCTGGTTTTTTCCTTACAGTCTGGCCCCAGAGGGGATCCACTTACCTCTTGGTGTTCTGGAGAGATGAGATTGGAAGGGCCTTCTTCATCCAGACTGATCTTGTAAAATAGATCCAAGAGCCAAATCAAGCACACGGAATGCCTTGGGAAAAGGAGAAACGATTCTTTGGAAAGATTAAATGGTTTCAAAACTTCTCACAATAGAGGCATATTTAACAAACACTGCTGGGGAAAAAAATGTACTGGATATGCCTTATCAAGTCGGTGAGATGTCTCAAAGCACTTCACAAAATATATTGTAAAGTGGATTGACTGTATTTTGTGGGCGAAAATCCTAGGAAGCGCTTGTGAGATATCCTCCTGACATGAAAGGTACTATAAAAGGTAAAAGATGAAAGGTACTATATTAAATACAAAGATTATTATTATTCACTTCATAGATGTGTGTAGGACCTTGCTATGTGCAAAATCACTGTTGTTTGCCCATGAAAACAGTCCCTACATTTAACCATTGGGGACAATTCCTCTGTTGTACTTTGAGACATTTCAATGTGATGGGATTCTACATAAAACCCAAGTATCTTTTCTAACCTGGCTCGGAGGTTAGCATTAAGTGGGATTTAAAGGGTCTGCAATGTAACCACAGAGATGCAACAATTCAGGGTGAATCTGTTTGTTATATTTAGGAGACCTTTATTCAGTTTTATCTTACACCATTTGGCATATTTACTTTACCGAGGATGTAATTACTTTCCTGGATTGAAACCCATGCTTCCCAATGTTAGCAACTGTTGATAATCCTGTTGGTGATTAAAGTCACATAAACACTGTATCGAGTTGCAGAGTGAAAGGGATATGCCTGGGAAATAAAACTTCCGCACATGTGCGATTGTAGCCATGTGCACAGAGCTGGGAGTTTTACATTCTTTAATTAACAAGAGTTTAAATAAAGGGCAAGTGGGTATCTAGGGTCTGAAGCTTCAAATGGTTTTGGGGCTTAAGAGCCATTAGCCTGAAATTTAAGATCGTGCGGGATTTTCAGAAAAACGGTCTTAGTTTGGAAGCATTTGCTGTTCAGTGTTCATCAGGAGCGGTGATTGGGATCAGGAACAGTGGCTGACTGTTCCTAGTCCTTTGGACTGAGGTCAATCCAAGCATCTCCTGATACGTACTTGGCTGGCTGAGACCAACTATCTCAGCTCGAACCTGGATTTAAATAAGCAACTTTCCAGCTTATGACTTGCTTGCTTCACCCAGCAAGGCACAAAGGATCTCTTTAGCTTTTGATGACCCTGCAGATAAGTACTATAATGTGCTGCAGAGCAGGAACTGTAATTTAGGCTTCCATAACTCTTGTAGAATCATGGAAGATACAGCATAGACGGAGACCATTTGTCCTATCAAACCTAAGATGGTGGTATCTTGTCCACTGACACTGACTATTCTAAACTAAATTGCCTGGTCCATATTGCTGAGAGGAAGATGTAATTTCTCCATTAGCATTATAAATGAGCGATCATCTTTCCCCTCTTTTCTACCCCTTTCCCCCCCCACCCCACCATCAGCTCTAGGACCCGCTAGCATTGTCAAGCCCCTTGAGATGTCCTCCTGAAGTGAAAGGTGCTGTATAATTGTAAATTATATTGTATGGAATAGCTTTTGGAGAAATTCTTGATCTAAGCATAAAACCAAATACTAGATAATCTTGCATTTGATATAGTGCCTTTTGCATCTCAAAGTGCTTGACAGGATTTACTGGAAAGGGTAATGACTGTATATTAATTATTGTAGACAAAATTCATAAGCATTACACTACCAACTTTTATTCGGAGACAGAATCTCATTTAGAAATTGACTAATACCTTCTGCCTGTTTCAATGAAACAATGTTGCATTGTTAAGTATTTTGTGTTTTGTTAGATTGAATTACAGAGTCAATGGTTCAGAAATTTTGCTCATTTGCTCTTACAATCTGCAATTTATTGAAATCCTCCGGGCATAATCCTGAGTCAAGCACCCATTTCCTCGAAGCTACTTATAAGAGTGCAAGAGTACTAAAGGTGACAGTTCATCACAAGCAATAGAGTTGATGTGTTTTGCTTCACGTTTCAGCCCCACCATCAGTGGGTGAACTTTCAGCCGTTCTGTTCCTGCTGTCTAGAAATCCATTCCAGAGTCCCTCTGACTCATTCTTTCCCTCCCCATCTTCAAAGTCCACCTCAAGATGGCGAGCCTTGTAGCTCAGTGGTTAGAGCACTCGCTTTGCAAACGAGAGACCTGGATTCAATTCCCTGCAGGGTGAAGTGTTGGGCAAGTTTCCTTACTTTACACGCCTGTTTACCTAGCAGTAAGTAGGAATCCGGTTGTTAGTCGATTGGTGGATCGCTTTTCTGGGGGTAATAAATTGGTCACTTCAATCCATGACTGTTTACGGGACACTGCTGTGCGCAATTGGCTACCGCATCGGGCCCACAAATATACAGTCAATTCACTTTACAGTATATTCTGTGAAGCGATTTGAGACGTCAAGAAGATGTGAAAAGTGCAATATCAAATGTAAGGATTATCATTTTATTATTACTTTCAGTGACTTTTCCCCACTCCGCCCTCATGGCAGCCAATCTGTGCCCAACAATGTCCTCAAAAACAGCCACAAAGTGATTGACTGATTTTTTTTTAATCTGGGGGATTGTTGGTCAGGACACCAGGAGAAACTATCTTCTCTTTTCTGCATTGTGCCATGGGATCTTTTAACATGGGATCTTTTAACGTGGAGTCCTGTAGCTCAGTGGTTAGAGCACTCGCTTTGCAAGCGAGAGACCTGAGTTCAATTCCAGGCAGGGCGAAACCTTGGACAAGTTTCCTTACTCCACACAACTAATAATAATCCCTCCAAAAACAATAATATATTGATCATTTTCAATCTACGGCTGTTTGTGGGACATTGCTGTGTGCAATTGGCTGCCGCGTTCGCCCACAAATATACAGTCAATTCACTTTACAGTGTGTTCTGTGAAACGCTTTGGGATGTCCTCCCGAAGTGAAAAGCGCTATATCAAATGCAAGGATTATTATTATAACATCCACGTGAACAGGTACAGAGCTTAGGTTAATGTCTCGCCCAAAGGACAGCACCTCTGACAATTCATTGTATCCCCAGCGCCGCACTGGAGTGTCAGCCTGAAGTTTGACTCAAAGTATAAGGCTTGAACCTCCAACCTTCTGTCCTAGAGGTCTCTATTGACATTTGGCATCTATATAGCGCCCCTCAAACAGGTGTCCCAGAGCGCTTGACAGTGGAGGTGCATGACGCCGAGCCGGAGAGGGCTGACCGTTGGCACAGTCGAACAGGCGTGACCTGAAGAAGGGAAAGGAAGGGCCAAGGCAGAGGGTTAGAGGAAGAGTGTTCCAGAGTTTCGGGCATAATGGCTGAAAGTGCGGCCATCGATGGTGGAACAGAGGGCACGAGGAACATACAGAAGTCCGGAGCCAGTCAGGCAGAGGCAGCGGGTTGGGGGTAAACGGGTTGGAGAGGTAGGGAGGTGCCAGGGCATGAAGGATTTGAAAACGAGTCTGAGGATGTTGATATCGAGCAGCTTGGCAAATGTATGTTGTGTAGGTTCACAGTGGGAACTCGTGATTCCTGGCAGTGGGCTAACTGGAGGAGGGGAGTGGGGGCTTTCGATACATATAAATTGGCAGAGGTTAAAAGCTGTAGTGTGTTCTCTTTGCATTATGGAAGGGACTTGGAATATTTGACAAAGCTAGACAGAGAGCAGTCGACACTGCTTCCCAAAGACATATGGCATTCATTGGAACAGGTGTACATTAGGATGACATCTTAGGTTATTTGCGGGGGATCTTAGCTTCCACCTGTTGCTTTAAGCATCTGGAATTTTAGCAGAGGGAGAAGGAGGAGAATAACGGTGGTTTTTTTAATCAAATATCCCCCCCCACCAACCAGAGCTTTTCTCAGTCTAAATTAGTGGAAGTCAATGAGATCACTTTGATTACCTCCAGCTTGATCTTGCAGTAAGGGATGCTTTAAAAGAAAAGTTTACCAGTAACGTGCTGTACCACTGGTAGGGGGAAAAAAAGCATTTCACAGTCCCTTTGCCTCGCTCCCTCTCTTGCCTCCTTCAAGGCATGTCTCAAGACACTTCTCTTCAACCATACCTTCGGCCACTTTCCTAACCCTCCCTTACCCCAACCCTCCCCCACCTCTGCGCTTGGGTTCAAATCCCTGATTGTCCAGCGCCTTGGGACATCCTCCCGACGTGAAAGGCAATATACAAATGTAATTTTGTATTGTATAGGCAGAAAGAAAACTGGTTGCATTTTCTAATTGGATCAAACCCTATTTAAACGTGTCCAGTCATTTTTCTCCCACTCCTTTTGGTCAACCAGGCTTCTGACTCGTGCAGAAAATAATAATAATCCTTGCATTTGATATAGCGCTTTTCACATCTTCTCGACGTCTCAAAGCACTTCACAGAATATACTGTAAAGTGAATTGACTGTATATTTGTGGGTGAAATGCAGCAGCCAATTGCGCACAGCAGTGTCCCACAAACAGTCGTGGATTGAAAATGACCAATTTTTTTTTTTTTTTGAGGGATTATTATTAGAACACCAGTAGGCAAAGCAGACTGAGAGTTCCACATATCGTATGCCACCAACGCGTGGAAACTTCCCTGTGTCTGGAATGGAATGCGCACTCTCTCCCTGGACGGATGCACGCTGCATAGCTAATTCCAGAGAGGGTTAGGGTACTGCTTGAATTTAACCAGCTAAAACAGCATAGCGTGGCCATTGAAAGCCCAAAGTCTGGCATGTGGTAGCACTGGGTAAAGGAGCTGCTGAAATTCTATCTGTTGTCAGCCTGTATGTTGAGACCATTTTGTCTTAAAATGTAAGATTGCGCAGAATTATGGAAAATTCTTAATTTGCAAGCCGGTTTTCCTGCAATTCTTGAAATCCCCGGAGAAACTCCCTTGTCTTTCCGACGCGAGCACTGCAGAATTTTAACGTCCACTTGAACCGACAGATGGGGCCCCGATTTAATGTCTCAGTGCTTTCAGATAAGTGTAAACAATTGTTTGATCTGCATGCTTGAATTAAACGTTTTGTTTTACCCCGCAACATATTGTTGCATTTATTAGGGCTAAATAAAGTATGGTAGATGGTTTCAGCGGGAAGCAATTTTGTAGGTTCATGGATCAGAGGGCCAATGTTATTTAAATCTGAATACAAGCAGAAACCATACATGTGGAACTTTTCTACTGTGAAATGGACCAAGGCAAAATCAAACCAGGGGTGAAATGCAATCTTGGGCACAGAATTACGGTTTCCTTCCAACATTACTGCAAGAAAGAAATTTGAGATTATTTTTACGGAGTATTTGATGCCCCGGCAGATTGAAATAAAATGATGATAATAAATTGGGGGCAGGGATTTTTCCCACTCAGCCCATGTTAACTCTGCAATCCAAAGCCCTAACAGGAAGGCTGGACAAGCAGTGGGAAGCTTGCCAGACAGTGCTCTCAATGACAAGTTATGCAGTTTTAGCTGTTACACTCCAGTAGTACCCCAAGGCCCACGGTGGTGGTCTCCAAGCCTTGGCTCTCGTCAACACACCCCTCTCCCCCGACAAAAAATCCTTGCATTTGATATATAATATCAAAATGACTCAAAGCACTTCACAGTGAATTGCTATCAATGGCAGTGACTCTATATACCCAAATGTAATGTATATTTGCACACAATAATGTTACACAAACAGCTACAGGGTAGAAGACCAATTGTATCTTAGATTGTTGGCCAGGATACCTAGAGGAACTCTTTTCTCTTTTCGAATAATACCATGGGATCTTTAACATCCAAAGGAATGACTATGTGGAGTCCTGTAGCTCAATGGTTAGAGCACTCGCTTTGCAAGCGAGAGACCTGAGTTCAATTCCAGGCAGGGCGAAACCTTGGGCAAGTTTCCTTACTCCACACGGCCTAATAATAATCCCTCCAAAAACAAAAACAATAATAAATTGGTCATTTTCAATCTACGACTGTTTGTGGGACATTGCTGTGCGTAATTGGCTGCAGCGTTCGCCCACAAATATACAGTCAATTCACTTTACAGTGTGTTCTGTGAAGTACTTTGGGACGTCCTCCTGATGTGAAAAGCGCTATATCAAATGCAAGGATTATTATTATGTAGTGGAGTGACTGTATTTGTAGATGAACGCAGCAGCCCAATTGGCCAAAACATTGGGAGAAACTCCCTTCTCGCTTTGAATAGTATCATGGGATCTTTAACATCCACATGAACAGGCAGACAAGACCTTGGTTTAACTTCCCAGCCCGAAGCCACCACCTATGACAATACAACACACCCCACTACTGCATGAGAGTGTCAACTTGCACTAGGTGAGTTCAAGTCCCTACATGGGGCTTGAACCCACAACCTTTTAACTTGGAGGCAAAAACGACATTGGTTGAGAGGCAAATGGCTTCTGACTTCCCAATGGCGAGACAAGGTAACTTTTCCAATCCAGTCAGTTTGGAGAGGGGATTGCTAATTTAAGCCTCGGAGCTGGTTGGCATGGCATACAGTGCCGTGTAAGACAATAAAGTAGCTGAAAACACCCGAGGGAACAGGGGCAGGAGATGGTGACGAGGATTTTAGAAGTGTCACACTGCATTTGATGTCGTCCTATTAATTACTGTAATGAAGATGGTAATTGTAACACAGAATTGCAGATCTAGTTTAGCAGCACCCCTGCCCTCCTCCCCTCCCACCACATCGTCACTTCCTTGGATAACTAACTGAGTTGTTACAATTCATTTGCATTGTGGCCTCTAGAGACACAAGGTGCTGGAGGTTATCCTAGGAAATTAGGTGCTTGATTATTCTCTCCACTCCACCAGACACACGCGCGCACACACACACACACAGACCGACAGACAACTTGTGCAAAGCCTGGTACCTCCCACAGTGCAATGATTCTACTCACTGCCTGCGGCGTTAGGCAATGTGGGATCGAGGACCGTGGCACTGCTAGCTGGGCTGGGACCGAGCAAGCTGCAGGTAATGTTGAAGACATGACACAGCTGTGTCTTCCTTCAAGTTACTGCCAGTTGAAGCTGACACTCCAGTGTAGCCCTGGAAGAGCGATGAATTGGCGGAGGTGCTGCCCTTGCGTCTGCTCCCCATGACGCTATTCGAAAAGGAAAGGGAGTTTCTTCCGTTGTCTGGCCGACAATCCCCCAGATAAAAATGGTCACTCACTTCACGGCTGTTCACGGGACCTTGCTCTGCACGGTAATGACCGCTACAATTACAGGCAAAAACTCAGACCAATAGTTTCAGCGTGGGATAGGGCTGACAAATTCACCTTGGGGTCTAATTTGCACTATTTCTCAACAATCTATCAAATGTGCACAGTAGAGCCAGCCGTGCATCCTTGCACGACAACACTAATGGATGAAGTTCTGTTTTTATGCTCAACGACGACTTTGAAGATGTAATCTTATAAATAAGCATTTGATACGACCTCTATAACACTTCAGAGTTTTTCCTTGGCGATTATGTGTTTGAATGCAATCGAGGCAGTCAATTTGTTCCACAACAATGTCAAACAGACAAGCAATGACTAATATTTGTTCTGGAGGATTATTGGCAAGGACACTGGGTGAAATTCCTTTCTCTTCGAATAGTGTCACGGAATCTCTAACAGCCACCTGAACAGGCAGACGGGACCTCGGTTCAAGGTTTATGATCTCGTCCAAAGGGCAGTATCACAAAATATACTGTTTGCGGTATATCCTGCGAACCGCTTTGAAACGTCTCGAAGCCATGATACGCTGTATCAAATGCAAGGTTTATTATTATTAGTATTATTACCAAGGCCAATAGAGCAGTTGCCCAATACCTTGTTCGACTGCCAGCCTGGATGGCGAGCTCAGTCTTAGCTGCTTTCTGACCCAGAGGTGACAGTGCTGCCCATTGAGTCAACAACAACTTGCATTTATATAGCGTCCTTCACGCAGGGTCGGTCTTGATGCGCTTGTCAAACTGACAAGTCACAAGATCCGATCATTGGTTTCCTGGCCCATCTGATTTCATCACTCAAGAACACCCACTTAGCTAGTGTCCCCCCATCACTATATCAAGTTGCTTTTTAAATAAGTTAGTGTTCTGGCCTCAACCACCTTTCCTGGTAACCCCATTCCATTTGTTGCTTACCCTCTGAATAAAGTAAAGGAAAACTTCCTGGTGTTTGTCTTGAAATTGTCCTTTACAACTCTAAACCCATGTCCTCTAGTACTAACTACTGTCCTGGTCATGCACACCGTATAAAGTGGCAGCTTTGATGTTGTAGGATCCTGCGGGCGAGATGATATTCAGATTTCCTTGTGGCCTCTTAGACTGCAACAAAAGAACCCAAGTTATCACATTTTGCATCTTTCGGCAAGACGAGAAAGACCAACTTTGAAATCAAGGAGAGTACTGGAGGGAACTGAATCGAGACAGATTCAATGTGAGATAGAACCTATCTTATGCTAGGATGTGGTAGAAGACTTTCTTTTCTTTAAACAATTATTTTCATGAGGGATATTCAAATAAAAATTCTGAGCGCTGGCTTGTATCTGCCTTGGACAGAACAGTCAACAGCTGGAGTCATCTACCTAATGTTTTATTCTTAATCCTGATCTTGTCGTCCCACTGCTTTGTATTCAACCATTCGGTCAACATTGGGTATCCCATCCAATGAGAAAGCAAACACTGCAATCAATAGATATTTCCATGCTGGAGGATAGCATCTGAGAGCTAATGCAAGGCAGCTATAGTTGCAGAAGGAGAATGGAAATAATTTTGACTATAATTCAGATGGTTTTGAGATTATTTTTCAATTTCTGGATGTGATTTACGGCCTGGTTTATGTTGCCGTTACTTGAAATGCAGCCTTATTAAAATTAATATGCGACAAAAATATTGAGGTTTATGTTTTCCTTCCATCTTATTCCTGCCTGCAGTTTCCCGGCTTCCGTTATCCACTATTTGAATAAAATAACAATAATAATCCTCACATTTGATATATAGCGTCTTTCATGTTGGGAGGACATCTCCAAGTACTTCACAAGATTCACTATAAAGTGTAGTGACTGTGCGTCTTGTAGGCAAGCGCAGCAGTCAGTTTTGCTCACGGCAATGCCCCTCAAACAGCCAAGTATCCCCCAAATAAAATTGATAATTTGCATCAAGTTTGATTGCGGTGTGCAAATGGGTTGCCGCATTCACCTACGCGTTAGTCACTACACATGGCAGTTTGTCGTGTGAAGCGCTTTGAGACATCCTTCCGACGTGAAAGGGAGCTGCATTGAATGCAAGAATTAATATTGTCTCGCCCGAGCATCTTCCCCTAATGAAGATAAAGCCTCATTTGTAAAGACTCGGGCTTTACACAATTGCGATCAGGAGGAGAGCCTATTGGCTCGGGCTGCAATGCCAGAAAGCTGGAGCCCCGATTGACTGCGGCTCCTAATCAGCAGTTTGCACGTGGAGGATTCACCATATGCCTGGGAACCCTTGACACCCATCTATTCCGAAAGCATCTGCTTGTTTCTCCCAGTGCCAGTCTATGCATAAACACCCTGTCAGAAAATGAATTAAATTCTGACAGCTTTTTATCTATGGTTAATTGAGGTGATGGATGCTCTTGACATTACTACAACGACCAACGCCGAAGATTAAGACATATTTTTCCACGAGCGTTTACGTTATTAGAAAGGGTCACTTTCCAAGGTCCTTTTAATATGCCTGCGCAATTAATAACGCGATAATTCTGTTTCATATCTTAACTCCTTTGAAAGTTCTCTATTATACTCCAGTCTGAAGACGTAAAGGCTCCGTCTTTCTTGTTGCTGAGATAAAATTACAGCAGCCTTTTCACGTTGACCCTCCTGTAGCTGTAGTATTGCTCTTGCGGACTGTTTGACAACTGCTTTTCACTTCACTGACTGAATATCACTAATGCTATAGATTTCTTCAAGCAGTTCAAACGTTGATAGCTTTCGGTAAATTAATATTCTTTTTGTTAACCCTTCGGAGAACGTCTGAAGGCCGAAACCCAATTCCGATTTCAGATGTTAAACCGAGACCCCGTCTGTCTGTTCAGGTGGACTTTGCTAAGGATCCCGTGGTACTACTCAAAAAAGAGAAAGGGAGTTTCTCCCGGTGTCCTGGCCAATGATACCCAGATTAAATTGGTAATTCACTTCACGCTGTTTGTGGGATGATGCACAAATTGGCAGTGGTGTCGACCTTTTAAAAATAATAAACAGTCACTACATTCTACAGTATTTTACATACTGTAGTTTTCGATGCACTGCCAACATGGAAGGCTATACCAGATGTAAGAACTATTATTAACCCTTCATTTCTGACTTTCCGCCAAATGTGGGATCTAAATCAGTAACCTTCTGGCGTCTGACGCTCTGGGAGGCTACCCCGCGTGAAGGGCGCTATATAAATGCAAGTTGTTGTCGTCGTCGTTGTTGTTGTTGTCTGTGGCCAGGTGAATGTGCCAGGCAGTGCCGTTATCCAGTGAGCCATCAGGGGAGATGTTTGCCCAAATACGGAACCTTAGAGTACAATTTGGATTGAATCTTGAACGATGCCCTCTTCAGGATATTTTCATGTACACTAGTCCTAGATGGCCAAACGGCCAGTACTCTTCTGTCTAAATCCGTTTGGAGACTGCTGGCGGGCTCCTCCCGTTTGTGCCGATTTCATTCCAGCTCACAGGGGCAGTCTACTTCTATGTATAAAATATAAGAGGGTTCTGGGTGCTGACAGCTCCACCTGGGAGAGCTGCCAATCACCTGAAGATGAAGTGATTCTCAGATGCACGTGGCTTCGATTTCCGTGCATCAAGTTATCACTGCAAACGTGCAGATTTCTCTAACCTCACAAAACCTTGTGAATGCTAATGGAGGCAGTGATGTGGATTGAAAGAGAAGTGAATGCTTACAGATGCCAGATGCTGTTACTTTGAGCCTGCTTTCAATGCCAGGTTTGGAAAAGACAGGTTACTGTATGGGCTGGCATCCCAGCTATTGGCTCCCACTAAATAGCCGTGTTGGGTTTATTTTAAATTACTGTTAATGTTCGTAATTTTTCTGTCTCTTATATTTGCCCTGATGCAAGACAAATTCTAAGATTGGTTGTGATAATAATAATCCGTGCATTTGATATATAGCGCCTTGTCCAGCGTTGAGACTTCTCAAAATGCTTCACAGAATATATCGTAAAATGGAGTGACTGTATTTTGTGGGTGAAACACGGCAGCCAATTGTATATAATCATATCACTATATATAATTGTGTATATATATATACAGTGATTGTATATAAGTACCAGGATTGATTGATTTCCTTTTGCTGATACTATAATGATAATAATAATAATCCTTGCATTTTATATAGTGCCTTGGGAGGATATCTCAAAGTGCTTCGTAGGATTTACTGTAAAGTGTAGTGACTGTGTATTTGTAGGTAAATGCAGCAGCTGATTTGCACACCGCTATGTCCCGCAAACAGCCATGAAACAAATGGCCAATTTGATTTGGGGGAATATCGGCCAGGACGCTGGGAGATAATTCCTTCTCTTTTCGAATAGCACCATGAGATCTCCAATGACCACTTGAACGGGCAGCTATTTTCTGTAGTTTCTTAAAAAACAAACTCGGTCATTCACTTTAAAGGCAGTTTGTGGGGCATTTTGGTGCCTGAATGGGCTGTTGGGTTCACAAATACGCAGTCACTACATTTTACACTAAATCCTTGTGAAGCGTTTTGAGGCATTCTTCTGCCGTGAAAGGCACTAAACGAAATGCAACAGCAACTTGCAATTATATAGCGTCCCTCTAATGTGACAGGCACTATATCAAATGCAACAACAACTCATATTTAAGTAGCACCCTTCATGCGGGGCAGCTTGAGTCAAGAAAAGAAAGAGGTGACCAAAGGTACAAGGAATATTACAGAAAAACAGATTGAAAATTAAAGACCGCCTTTAGGAATTTAGACAAATTCTGGAATTCTCTGACATGCTACGTAAATATTTGTAGAGTTAACTAGACCCAGGTGGAATTTCTACCTGCAGATGCCTGACATTTCTCAGGGGTGTGACAGTTGCCTGGTAATGTAACAACACTGGAAAATTCTTAAATTCAGTGTTGTTTGGAGGCTTTTTTTTGTTCTTTTGCGGAGCTTCTTATGAACGGGGGAAAATTGGGTTCAATTCATTTTGAGTGCACGGGTGGCAAATCTCTCAGTAGTGAAGGCAGCCAGTCAATGCTATTCAACTTGATATATTTCCTTTACATAGGGCTTGGTAAGCAGAACGTTTCCAACGGGAACTGAAAGTCCATTTAACATTGGCCGGACTGCAGATAAAATGATCCAATTAACAGGAATGTATCCAGAGTCGAAGTATTCAATTTATCAAGCAGCACCGGTCGCTGGCACACTCCATAATTCATTCCCGACGCAAACTAAGGGTCTGGATGGCATATCTGCCTATTGCTAGACTCTTACTGAGAAATTTACAGGCGCTATACATTATAACAGTGCAGTTAGCAAATGGTTCTGTTGTTTCAGCTAAAGTGGAATTGACTTCACCAAATAAATCCTATTGTCACATTGAACAAAACTACTCTAATGGGCCACTTATATTTGTACGGAGAGTGATTCAACGTGTGGTGACTCCAGGCAGTGTTTGTAAATATCACAGAAAGAGCCTCCACTTACCCTGCTCCTTACAGCGAGGCAACAGATTCAATTACAGGTAATAGACTGCAAGTGCCTTGGTAACCTTAAGAGGCTGAACAGGCGAAGTAGGCGGTGCCAGCCCTGTTCCTCTCCACAGGCTTCAGAGAGACTGTGGAAGTCCAGTCTTAGCCTGTAAGGCCCCATCTCCTCTTAAAATATAAAAACTCGGAACAATTCTGAAATTGGAAGCTGGTAGCGGGTTGCCAGCCTGGCTCAATTCGCACTCCTGCCTATGAGTCCAAAGGTTGTGAGTTCACACCCCACACGGGGACTTTGAGACTCACTCTCGGCTGACACTCCAATGCGGTGCTTGGGGGAGGCTGCGGAATGTCAGAGGTGCCAACCTTCAGATAAGATGTTAAACCAATGTCTCGTCTGGATGTTAATGATCCCACAGCACTATTCGAAAAGAGAAGGGAGTTTTGTTCCCATGGCTCTGAGTGACAATCTCCCAGCTGAGATTGGTCATTCACATCATACATGTTTGTTGGACACTTTGCTTGGTCAAATTGGTTGCCCAGAAATACACAGTCACAGGCAGGGTTGTGGGAGAAGACGTTCAGATCTGGAAAGTCTATAGTTATCCCGTGAACTGCCTGTTTTCCCAATAGATTCAATGTGATGATCATCATCACATTTTAAATTTACTGTGGAAAAAAGATCAAATCTTTTCAGAATTTGCATGGCAACGGAATGACAGCATCGAGCCAGCCCTCTGTGGTAGTCTCGGTAGTCCAGTTCCTGAGCCAGGCGTGTCCCAGTATTCCAGGGAACTGCTGATGGCAGCACAACCAGCGGCTCATTGGCAGGATCTGGAAGGGCAGAACAGTCATTGGGGGGCAGGGAATCATCCCACTTAGTTCCTGTTAACCTGGCAAGCCAAAGCCTAACAGGTAGGGTGGTCCTCGCTGGACAAATAGCACGAAAGCCTTGCCAGACAGTGCTATCAATTGCAAGTTATGCGGTTTTAGTTGATTAGACTCCAGCAGTTACCCCATCGCACACTTGGGGTTCCCAAACCTTGGCTCTTACCTATTATTTTCCGGAATTAGGTAAGCAGGATGCGTCCCTCCATGGAGAGGATGCGCATTCCATCCCAACAAATATCTCTGGGATTACCATGTGTAGGTGGGATGCATAGAACTCTGTTTGGCCGGGGTACTCTTAAGCATCGTGATGGATTCCCTCCCGCATGTGTCAGACACCTGGCTGACTAAAACAAAATCTGTAAGGAAACTTTGCATTTTTGCACGCTGAAGCTCCAGGTGAATGTATTAAAAGTAGCTTCTCTTCTGACGGAGACGGGGATGTGAGATGGGGGTGGGGGGAGTCATTCAGTTTGTCTGGAACATTTGATCAATCAGTTTAAACCTCTTGACATGTTGGATGATGCAGCAATCTGTGACTCCTGACATCCATCTTCATCCACTTAACCAACCAGGTTGATTGGTGAAGACATTAGGCTGTGACGGCGCCTGCAGAACTGTAAGGACAGGAGATTATTGATGATTGTCGGATGTTGCTTTCCTCCTCTTTTTAACCTCTTCAGTTTCTCCTCACTCTATATATTTATATCTACACATCACTATGTATATTTTCCTTAACATACACTGGCATACACACTATATATGTATATATATATATATAAAACTCTTGTCTATAATAATTCTTGCAGTTGATAAAGTGCCTTTGATGTCTGACTGAAGTCTCAATGTGCTTCACAGGATATGCTGGTAGGCTGTGTGTTTTGTCGCCAGGTTGCGCAAAGCAACATCCCACGAGCCGAACAGCCGTGAAGCGAGTGACCGATTTTATCTGGGGGATTGTCGGCCAGACACTGGGAGAAACTCCCTTCTCTTTTCGAGTAGTGCCATGGGATCTTTAACGTCCACCTGAAGAGGCAGACGGGATCTCGGTTTAACGTCTCATGTGAAAGATTGCACTTCTGACAATATAGAGTTCTCGCAGCACTATCCTAGACAATATTAGCTTAAATTCCTGACTTGGGGCTTGAACTCACAACCTTTTGACTCAGAGGTGAGAGTACTACCAATTGAGCCAGGCCGGTGGGAAGACGCTTCTTGGGGGAAGGCTGAGAGAATTCCTTTATGGCCGCCAACTGAGGTGCCGATATTTGGGGAGTCACAAAGCAAGTAATGCAGGCGCGAAAGGCGTCTAGCAGAAATGCAGCGGCAGAAAGCTTTCAACCAATGTGCTGTTGCATCACCAGCCTCGTGAAGCTGGGCTTCAGTCATCTCACCCTTCGCTTGGGCAATGTGACATTAAAAGCTCCATGAAAAGGAATCAAATTTAATATTGGAAACATCCTGGAATCCCCAAACAAAATCCAACCCCGCAACCTGAATGAGGAGTAATAAATGAGAATAAAATGTACAGTCACTACACTTGGGGAGCACTTGGGGAATTTTTTTTTGAAGCGATTTAGTAATAAACCCTTCAAAAAAAATTATAATAATTTGGTCACTCAATTCACAACTGTTTATGGGACTCTCTTGGGTGCAATTGGCTGCCACATTTTGTCCCCGTAATATACAGTCAATTCACTTTACAGTGTACCCTGCAAAGCGCTTCGAGACATGTCTCCAACGCGGTAAGGTGCTGCATCAAAAGGATTATTATTACTATTATTACTTGACAGCAAAACCCGTGAAGCAATCCCGGACCTCCCCCAACGCAAAAGGTGCTACGTGAAATGGAATGAAATGAAATGAAATGAAATGAAACGATTGTTGTTGTTGTTTTGTGAAGAGGTTGGTTTCAGCACTGGCTTGAAGGAAGCTGTGGTTAAGCTTCCAGCAGTCTGCAGGCAATTGCCTCTCTGAGCCTCAGCTCAGCCATGGAGTTCAGCTGCTGTGTGCCAGTGTGCGTTAAGGAAAATGTATGCTTGAGCCCTGGGATTTCAGCAGCCTGGGATGCTAACAGGAGCACACTCCCTTCTGTTTTGATGTTTTTGTGGTTTCGTGATTGCTAACAGTTTCCCGCAGCCAAAACATAAATTTGTCATAGCTTAGTCTTGTGAAAACTAATTGAATGAATCACTCCCAACCACTTAGGACCAATTGTGACAGTTTGAGGAGAGTAATGGAACGCTGTAATTAGTTGCCCCTTACACTGGTGCTCACCTGAGATCATTGCACACACAGCCCTGTGCAGATTTGGAAGCTCTGCATTGCTCTAAGTGAGTATTTGCACGCAAGCCAGTGATACAAGGATCCACCTTCGTGTCAAGTGCTTCCATAACTTTAAAAATTAAAGAGGAAAAGATCTCGAGTGGTTTTCAGCCCATCGTTTGATTCTGATTTTATTATCAGCAACGGTCCTATAATAAGCAGTAGCTGTCCTGTCAGATTAGATACGCTTGAAGGAGTTTAATCTGCCTTCCCTTCCCCCCTATCTCCCTGTCTCTCTCTCTCTCTGTGTCTCTCTCTCTCTCCAATGCAACTGGAAGTGGAGTCTCTTAAGAAGTGCTCAGCCCAGCTATGGGTGGGGGGGGAGACTGAGGGAATAGTATTGCAGACTGCATGTTACTGATCAATGGGGGGAAAGAGCGAGAGCGAGAAGGAGGAAAAAAGAGAAATGTAGATCACAGATGGAAAATCACATCTGCTTACAACTCTATAAATATTTGAATGCTGCTCTGCCCCCCACCCCAAAATAGTCTCTATCAGGCTTTTGTCTCCACCCATAGATCTGATGTATTGACTTCCATCACAACACCTAATCCTCCTCTAATAAAATGCAGAGGTATCTGATTCCTGCGCCTCTTTAGTCCGACAGTGTTCCCCCTCACCCCACTTCTATGCAAAAGGCATTAAATGTCGGTGTTTATTCGGAAAGCTAAACATGCAATAAATTAGCCCATAGTGCGCCTGTCTTGTTGAACTCTCCCAGGTTTTACTGCATTATTGAATAACGCATAAATTATTCAATGACCTTCATATCAAATAAATATGTTGCAACCTTTACCAGACAACAACTTAATTTATGGGTGTCCATAGGCAGAAAACATTTTTTTTATTTTATTTTTTCTTCCCCCCCCCCCCCCCTCCCCCACCCCTCCCCCATTCCTCCCCTCCTCCCACATGGTTTTTGAAGACTCTTTTGGTACTCTTCCTTTCTGAAATTCAGCAAGAACATGTTAAAAGTCAAAACTGGAGGTGGTTCCTTTCTTTCTTCTTAAAAAAAATTACTCTTTCTACCTCTCCCCCTTTCTCCCTTGCTCAATGCTCATCCCTGCCACTATGCAACGCTTCGAGGCACTATCCTATATGAAGGGCGCTACATAAATACAAGCTATTGTTGTCTTTCTACAAGGACTGGATTCTCTCTCCACCTCCTTCCTCCCCATCTCCTTCGCGGAGCACAATGGGAAAATTAGAAACGAGTCTGTAATAAAGACATAAAAACATATTCCTTTTTTTCTTTTCAAATAAAAAATGGTTTGGAAACAAAAGCGATGCTGGCGTGAAATGTTCTGTGTACTTGTATGAGCATAATTTTCTTCCTTATATAGCTATAGAGTTCTGACTGTCTGACGGATCCAAAATGTCAGTCATGAGCACTGTTTCTTGTGAGAGAGGTTGTGTAGCGTCTTATATCCTGAATTAGCCTGGCTTCTCCCCCCACCCTCCCCATTCCGCAACCCCTTACTGTTGTGACTGCGTTACTGTTAGGCGGGCAAATTAGTCACGCTGCTTTGAATGGTTTAAGGAGTCTGGGGCATGATTATTAAGTGCTCTTTGGTCTTCATGTCTCTCTGAGCTTCCAGTCTGATGCACGTGTGACCTGGGAGTTTCATGTGTCAGAATATTTATATTAATAAAAATACCCACACACTGAAAATAAACTCATAGAATGCGAATCCTCCTCCTCTTGCCCCCCCACCACCTCTTTTTCTCAATGTAAAATTATATAAAATAGTTTCCACAAAATATACAGTCAATCCAACTTTACAGAATATCCTGTAAAGCGCTTTGAGACATCTCAACGATGTGATAAGGTGCTATATCGAATGCAAGGATTATTATATTACTATTATTAATGTGCGTGTTAGAAGAATGACTGTCTTGCTAGAACCCAGGCTTTCCTATGGCCATTTCAATGCCGCTCATCACCAGAGACTGGGATCTTCAGTTGTTTGCACTTGGCGTCGAGGGGAACACAGTCTTTGCTTTCAAGCGTCAGCTTCAATCTGTCGGTGGCGGGGAAGAGCCTGGCAGGAGCAGCGAGTGACATTAATGGCTTGAATCTTAGAGATTCATTACCGGAGTCTGTTTCACATCCCTTTATAGAATGGTTTGCCATGCTGTCATTTAGCCACTTTGATCCTTCCATGCTTCGCAGTGCAGTCTATTCATAGTATTGAGTGGGTGAGGACCTGCAGTTAGTTTAACCTGCTGGGTTTGTAATATGCATATGTGTGTGTCTGTGTGTGTGTGTGTGTGTGCGGGAGATGGGGTGCACGTATGCGAGTGTGTGTAATTGTATTTTTTTGGTGAGCCCACTGTCTGGCACACATAGAAATCCATTGGCCATGCTTAACAAGTCTTTAACCTAAAACTACTGAGAGTTCCACGTGTGCACTGTTTGCTCTTGTCTGGAACGCCATGCGCACTCTCTCCTCAGAGGGACGCACCCTGCTTACTTGATTCCGGAGAGTTTAGGCGCAGGTTGGTGAGAGTATGCGTTAGTAAGTTGTGCGCCAACTGGACGCTCAATCCTTGCTAATGTGCGTTGGCAAAAGTCGCTACACCTTAGCAAAAGAAGGAGCTTGTAGTGTCAGATCCAATGAGATTCGTGCTTCAGAGAATTGTCAAAGTCAATTCGGGCCACATACAGTGGCTGCCTGGAAGGTGGACAAACAATGAAGTGTCACCAAAAATGGGCATTTATTCCCACGTAGAGACCCTGGCCCTCGACACAGACAGGGCCATTTTCGAAAAAACGCTGATCCGAAAGAATCCAAAACACAGATGCTGACGGAAAGCTCGGGAAAGGACCAGTCTGACTCCACTTGGCCTTCAGCTTTCACCACTGGCTAAATGTGGATCAAGCAGCTGATTCCCACGTGGGGACTTGGCACTCACTGCTGATATTCCGATGCAGTGCTGTGAAGGTACTATGTTGACAGAGGTGTCGTTCAGGTGGAATTTAATAAAGAAAAGCTGAGGGAGTTTCTTCCCAGCATTCTGGCCAACAGTTCGCCAAACAAAATTGGTCACTCGCTTTACGGCTGTTTGCGGAACTGTGCACAAATTGGCTGCTGCGTTTGCCTACAAACTACTCAGTCACTATACATTGCAGTGAAATCCTGTGAAGTGCTTTGAGGCCTTGTCCTGACAGGAAAGGCACCCTATTAAATGTAAGGAATATTATGCTGATGTATATTTTCATTAGAATACTCGATGGGGAGGTGGGAGGGGGGGGAGGAATATCAATGAATGATGAGCGATGGCGTTTTTGGCTTTAAACAAAATGATTTGCCCACGATCTCGCATCCCAAAACTGCCTCCTTAGAATTAATAATTCAGCGCCAAATGGGAAGAAAAAAAAGAGTCATTCCTTGAACAGCAGAACCCACCGATGTACAGCACTCGGAGGGTTAACGTGCGTGATCTGCAGTCACATTTTAGCATGGAGCAAAATTATTTGAAACAAATACCACTGGGCCTTACGGGCATTTTTATTTAAGCAAATACTGTTAAAATGGATTTATTCCACCTACATGAGCAGAATAATAAAATGGGTGGGAGGACTTCAGCCAGGGTAATAAACTGATGAGGGAAGAGATATATTGATTTTCCTTTAAAGTTTGCAAGTGAAAAAGAACTGGGCAACTGGCGCTGTCCGACATCTCATTTCTCCTCGTCTGTTATTCCATTTAAACATTTTTTGCAGCCCAATAACTGTCCAGAACGTTTTCCTACATTTAACATCAAAACTCTGTATCAACCCGCCCCGGCTCAAAGCGCTCTGGCCTTCCGAGTTGAAAGGTTATGGATTCGAGCCCCACATCAGGACTTTGAGCTTACAATCCAAGCTGATGCTCTTGTGAAGTGCTGGGGGAGTGCTGCATTGTCAGAGGTGAGTCCTTCATTAATGAGATGTCAAGTTGAGATCCGTCAGGTGGACATTAAAGATCCGATGAATCTATCCTAAAAGAAGTGAGTTTCTCCCCAAAAGACAAAGGAGTTTCTTTCAGTGTCTTGGCCAACAGCTCTCAAGATAAAACTGATCATTCACTTAGCGTTCGCTTACAAATACACAACACTTTACAGATGCTTTAAGTTGTTCCCAACATTATAATCACTACATCAAATGCAAGTAAAAAGGATATCCTGCTGCACAGCGATAGGGTACAGATTATTCTGACATTCTGTTTCAGAGGTGCAGAGTTGTGCCAAAAGAGAAGACAGTTTCTCTCCCATGTCCTGGCCAATGATCCTCCAGATAAAATAATTGAATCTGTCATTTACATTGTGATTTGCTGTGCACAAAATTGGCTGCCATATTTGAGTGCAGATACACAGTGTCCACACTTTATAATTTGTGTGTAAAATTGGTAGCACTCTCACCTCTGAGTCAGAAGGTTCAAGTCCCATGTTGAATCTTGTCATACAGTCTAGGTTGATACTCCAATGCAGTAATGGGGTGGTGGGGGGGTGGCTGTATTGTTAGAGGTACTTTAAACAGCTAAAAAAACTTTATTCATTTCCTTTAAAGTAAAATTGTAACAAAAGAAAGTCGAACGGGAAAAGCAGTAACAATCTAATCCCGCAAACCAGCGCCTGGTAGGACGACAGGCCGGGGAAAGGGTTAAGCCCTACTTGTTCTTAGAAGTGCGTATCACGTTTGCAGTGCGTGACAGGCAACATTATTTAAAGCACGCAAGTGTAGGCTCTGCCAATAACACGTTTAGAATGAAATTTATGAAAATAATGAAAATTTTATGATCGCAGTTTCAGCAGCCAAAGGGCTTGTCATCAGCCCTCAGCTGTGAATTGCGAACACAATCTATCACCAGCGGAAAGCTGCAGAAAGCACTTGCCTAAATCATAAGAAGTGGCAGCATTGCCAGACACTGGGCACATCAGCCAACCCCTCGGTTACGGATTAAAGAAACATTTAAAATTATACCTTGCGTGTCAGCCTGTAGTCAGAAGTTAGTGGGTTCAAATCCCGAGTTGGGACTTTGAGCTCATAGTCCAGGCTGAAGTAGTCTAGCTTGCGTACATGAGGGAGAAAGGAATAGAAGGGTTTCAGAGAGGTGGAGGTTCGTGAGGAGTATAAATATGGCACGGATTAGCTTGACTGCGGTGACTGTGTATTTTGTAGGCATATGCATGTGGTTGATTTATTTGATTTGATGAGCATTTAATATAGCATCTTATCACGTCATCAAGATGTCTCAAAGTGCTGCACAGGATATACTGTAAAGTGGTGTGACTGTGCATTTTGTTGGCAAACGCAGCAGCCAATATGCACACAGCATTGTTCCACAAACAGCCGTAAAGTGAATGATCACTTTTTTTTCATTTGAGGGATTGTTGGCAGTCGTGTTCACTGACAAAATACACAGCCCCCAGACTTTACTGCGCATCCTGTGAAATGCTTTGAGACGTGAAAGGGAATTTATCAAATGTAAGGAATATTATTATTTATCTCTCCACCAGCATACTCTTGTAATAGATGGAGGAGGAATTAGAGATTTTAGAATTGGTCCACATTTTCATTTGCAACCAAACTTCCTTCCACCAGCCACTGAGCATTTGCAAAGCTTTACATTAACTTTCAGAGAGCTCCACTCTGTGCCTCTGTGCCTCTGTGTGTGAAAGGGCAGAATGCACCTACATTTTTGTTGCTGTCCACTGTGCTGAAGTTTTGACACTTTACTCTTCGGATTCAGAAGATCACAGGGTCAGTGTCCTGGCCTATGCCACCCTTCCTGACAATCCATACCAACTGTTCCTCTGTGCAAAGAAACACTTGGTGTTTGTCTCAAAATGATCCTTCACAATCCTAATTGGGGTTGAGAAAACGTGCTTCCTCCAGTCCATTCCAGTCAAGTCAAGAAAAGTTAGCAATAGGTTTTGAGATGGCTCTTAATAACTTAGATTCTGATTCAATATCTGAATCCAGCAGAGCCAGGAACTTGAGGATACAGTTGCTGTTTGTTGCTGGACCAATACAAATGGTAATTGCTTCTGAATGTACACGTGCAGTGTGTCTCTCTGGCTTTTGCCCACAAATATACAGTCACTACACTTTACAGCATATTCTGTGAAGCGCTTTGAAACATCGAGAAGATGTGAAAAGCACTATATCAAATGCAAGGATTATTATTATCATTATTTATTACCCCAAGCTAAATGCATAGTGTGGTGTTGCTCGGTAAGGAGAAGGAGAATTTTTCTGTATGTTCTCCGCAGCTCTGAAATCTTTCTATGATTTCTACACTGCGACATCTGAAAATCTGGACAGTATTCCAGCTGTGGCTTAACCAATGTCCTGGAATGATTCATCTGCACATACTTACGTTTGAATTCAATGGCTCTGTATATAATAATAATAATAATAATAAAGAATGTCCCACAAATGGAGTGAGTGACAAGTTTTATTTGGTGGATTGTTGGCCAGAGCACTGGAAGAAACTCCCTTCTCTTTTTGACTGCCATAAGATCTTTAGCATCCAATTGAACAGGCAGACAGGTTGGTTTAACATTGGTTTATAACATTGCACCCAAAAGACAGCAACTCTGACACAATACAGCGCTCCCCCATCACCGCATTGGAGTGTCAGCCTAGACTGTGAGCTCAGTGTCCTGACACAGGGCTCGAACCCATAATCTTCTGACTCAGAACTGAAAGTGCTCCTGACTGAGCTGGGCTGACCCACATTTAGTTGAAGCCAGTGTTGTGCAATTCTTAAAAGAACTTACTGGGATAAAGAATTGCTTCAAACTCAACACAGAATTTAAGACTTGGACAAAATCTACATGACACACATGCCTAAACCTGGGTGGAGTTCCCCCGCTCCTTTTTTGAGAGACAAGAATGTGGGAGCGACATTTGTTTGCATTCGTTATTGTAACTGGTGGATGGTTTATTAAAATGTAATAGTGCAGAGGTGCTGATCTCTCATCAGCAGAGAGAGTCCCACATTCAAAGAATTTAAATTTCAATAGCGCGTCCACCCCTAGCATTCGTGGTGGGATACAATGGGCCCTGAGGCTATAGATACAAATGAACAGCGTGTCGAAATTTACAAGCCATTCTGTCCCAGAATAGAAGGCGCAGAGCTAATTAAGAGCCTTAAAATTAACATCTTTTACTTGCTTCCCCACCCCCTCCCATTCAAGCATGAGATCTTCAGATCTCCAGAATGAGAATTCGCTGCCGGAAGCTATAGTTGAAGCAAAACCATCTAGGTGTTTAAGAGAAAACTTGCTGCAAACATGAGGGAGAGGGGAATAATAATAATAATAATACTGGTAATCCTTGCAATTGATATACAGCGCTTCACTACAGCGTTGGGACATCTCGTAGCGCTTCACAGATTATATTGTAAAGTGGATTGACTGTATTATGTAATACACACTTTTTATTGTATAAATAAAACAAATATCCATTTTTATTATTTAAATTAAAAACAAATATTTTTAAATATTTGGAATAGGAGAAGTGGAGGCTTGTGTGGAGTATGAACACCAGCACGGACTAGTTGGGATGGATGATCTGTTTTCATGTTGCAGCAGCCTCTGTAACTCTATGTAAAATTAGACCGTGAGACTGCTTAATTTAAGTAGCGTTGATGAGGTTGTGAGAGCGCGTTGATCTCTTGAGATATTTAAGTAAGCAAATTTAAGTTCAAATTGTTGTTGTGTGCAAGAAGCATTTGGTGGGCCAGAGTAGAGGGAAGTTTTGGCCATTCTTCCTATGTGTGGCAGGCAGATTTGTTACAGTAATAAAAGGTGCTTTTTCCCCCATCCATATTTCATAGCAGCCAATGGCAGTGAGTCAGAGAACAGCTGATAGGTGCTTTCTGGTGACATTATTATTATTGATAGTTAGTCATTCCAGTTTTATAGAGCGGGCTTGACATAGAGCTAAGTGTGACTTATTTCCCATCAGGTAATCTATTCAAACATTTATCAGATGCATTAGGCACCGATCTATACACGTTGGTACAGTTCACGAGGCGTTCCTATTTTTTGGGGGCAGTTGGAGGAAACAAAATAATATTACATAATAAAAATCCTTGCATTCAGTATAATATCGACCTCAAATGCTTCACAGGATTTTGTAGGTGAATGCAGCTGCCAGTTTGCACACAGCAATGTTCCACAAACAACCATGAAGTGAAGCGAATGACCAATTTTACTTGCCAAAAATATCTAGTTTCAGTGTCCCTTTTATTTTCTCCCTTTCATTTTCAAATAGCGCCACGGGACTTTTAACATCCACCTGAACAGGCAGATGTGACCTCGGTTCCAACAACACAGCCCAATTGCGCACAGCAGTGCCCCACAAACAGTCGTGGATTGAGTGACATTTTTTTTTCCTTTTTTCGATTTTATTGAACTGACAGTGGCATGGTTTTTCTTGCAAATTTACAGCGCAGGAGACTATTCAGCCCATCAAATCGTATCCCCACACCCCTCCAAGCCTCTATCCTTCATACACCTGTCTACTTCCCCCTCAAAACCCACAATGGACTCTGCCTCTACCACATTACTTTGTAGGGTGTTGCCAAATTGCAACAAGTCTCTGAACGATTCATTTCACAGGCCTTTACCATTCTGGGCACAGAAGCGTAGTTCTATTATTGTTAAGTCCTGTTGATAGGATTGAGCCTGGGGCCTTAATGTCTCATCTGAGGGTTGAGCCAGTCTCTGTATTAGATCTTAGCCTTCAGCCTGGGGATCTGAAATCCAATAGCCTCTCCAGTTAAGAAGCAAGAAGGGGCCAACTCACAGTGGCACGGTTTTGCTGGAAATGACATTGAATTGCTAGGGTTTGCTTTGTGAGGCGGTGGAGCTCATGGGTCTGTGATTTTAAGTACCACGAAGGTCCATGAGTCTCTTTCAATTTTTTGTGTGATGGGGAGTGGGGCTGTGCTTCTTTGCAAGGTTCTGCAGATTGCTTTTTTTTCAATCAAAGCTACTTATTGACACTGGCTGCTTTCAACACGCCGGCTTCCTGCATGTCAGGTGAATGAGAACCTTCAACGCTGAGCCGTGCTTACAACACAAGCTACAAATTGGCTCGAACTCTTGTCACTGGCTAGTCAATCATTGTCAAATCCAAAGAAGGAGCACCGCAGAGGGGTGGGGAGCCAGAGGCAAGGGTGGGGGAAGGGAATTCAACCGTTTGATTGCTTGCACCGCCCCCTTGATCCAGAGCAAAGTCTTGTACTATCTTACTGCTCCAATTTTATTTTGCATCAGTTGAAAATAATGATAATTGTTGCATTTGATATAGTGCCTTATCACGTCTTCGAGAAGTCTCAAAGCGCTTCACACGAAACACTGTAAAGTGAATTGACTGTGTATTTTGTGAGCGAAACGCGGCAGCCAATTATGCACAAACAGTCGTGGATTGAGTGACCAGACTTTTGTTAAGGGATTAGTAGTGATTTTGTGATTAAATGGTCCTATAATTATAAGGTCACTCCACTTTGCAATATATCCTGCAAAGTGCTTTGAGACGTCCTCCGGACCTGAAAAATGCTATAATGTTATACCAAATGCAAAGATTATTCAGTTGTTATTCAAAAGCAATTTTTTTATCCTTGTTTTCAGTGCTCTTCAAATTTTTGTTTTCACATTTTAAGCCGTGAGTCTCTTTGAAGACGTAAAAAACAAATCCGTTTGATGGGGTGAAGGTTTAAAAACTTAATTGCCATTTTCCTCCTCGTACCCTTCAAATTCTTAATAAATTATTCTGTCTTCATTTTGAGATCTTGAAACATGGATGGGACAGGGGCAGGTGGGGGGGCAGGTGTGAGGAGGGGAATTCAAATTTAAAGCTGAATGTAAGAATTTTCCAAATGCCGCATATTTCAAAATGCCAAGAAAATACATCTAGAGCCAGGTAAAAGTTTGCCTCTCTCTCTTTCCCTGTGAAAAATGTCAAGGCTGGTTCCTGAAGATAAAACCAATTGTGAAGCAGGGGCATATTTTGAAAGGTGCAGAGGACACAAGACACCACAGGTATTATAAATCAAGATTAAAAAATATCATGATATTAAGAGGTTTTTCTTCTCCACCCCACTCCCCCCCCCCAAGATATTAAGTATGAACTACTGCTGTGTGTTTCATAATAAGCTCAGTACACTATTAAATGGAGGTCATGTGTCAGATTTGGTGATTAAGCAGAATGAATAACCTTCCAAATAAGACCAGATAATGTTGACAATTTTTAAACAGAGTATTAATTTATTTTCTTTGTTTTTTTAAAAAAATAAGGATTCTCTCCAGAAACATATAGCTTCTATTCCACATGTCTTGTGTAAGGCGAAATGTTGGTCAATGCACTTGCTGGATACCTTTAAGAAGACATGACCAATTAACTGGGAACCAATGAAAGGAGATGGAGGGAAACTAACTGAAGGTTTTGGTTGTTGTGTTGTGTTGTGTTTTGAGAGCTGAGAATAAAATAATGATTTCAACATTTGAGTTGTGAGAACATAACAGCACTCACTCCCAGTGATGTTGATGTTGCTCGTGATCTGCCTACGAGTAAGTGGTGGGGAGGCGACATGTATATTGCCTGGAAGCAATTTACCCGCTGATTGCTTTTGGTCAACTGGGTGTCCAACACATGCAGAAACTCACCATTGGTGAGAGACCCTTCAGCCACTCTGCCCCCAACCTCTGGAATTCCATCCCCCAATCACTCCGCCTCACCGCATCCTTAGTCTTAGCTTCCTTCAAGTCCCGCCTCAAGACCCTCCTCTTCGACTATGCCACTGCCCACCCCCCTTTCCCTTCCCTCCCTTCTTCCCCCCTGACCCCAGCTCGGGTCTGAAATGCTATATACTGTCCAGCGCCTTGGGTAGTCCTCCCCACGTGAAAGGCGCTATACAAATGTAATCTTGTTGTTGTTGATAGTATCTCACCCAGACTGAGAGTTCCACATAGGTACATACACGACTTACAAATGGAAATCTCCCTGTGTCTGGAATGGAATGCACACTCTCCCTGGAGGGACGCACTCTGATTACCTAATCCCTGTGAGTATTAGCCGCAGGTTGGTCAAGGCCAAGGCTTGGGAGACCCAGAGCATACGGCTGCAGTTTAACCAGCTAAGTGCTTCTGTAGAGTGGAGTGGAGCATTTGCCCACAAAAAAAGCAGTCACTCCACTTTATGGTAAACCCTGTGAAGCACTTTGAGATGTCCTCCCAACGTGTAAGTGTTAAAACTGCATGGCGTGCAACTGAACGTGCCATCTGGCAAGCTTCCCACTGCTTGTCCAGCTTCAACCACCCTACCCTTTAGGGCTTTGGCTTGTAGGGTTAACAGGGCTGAGTGGGAATAATCCCTGCTCCCAGTGACCCTATGATCTTCCCATGGTCTCCCTGGCCTCCGTTCACCATTTTCCCATGTTGCCACGATTAAAATCCAAAACGACAATGTCTGAAGCCAGAAATGTCACCTGCCTGTAGACTTCAGTTTAAAATGTAAGATTGTGCAAATATTTGGGAGGGAAACTTCTTAAATTGAATCTTGATTTTGAATCGTGGCCCTTTGTTTTTTAGAACTGCGGGAAACGGACTTCCAAATTATGGCTAAATTTAAGATATTCTGAAAATTCTGCACAGTCTCAAATTCTTATGGCTAAGACCATGAGAATTTCAGAACTCAAGAGCCTAGAAGTGATAGAGACATGAGCCCATCTGCAGCCTCATCTGAGACTCGGCACACAACGTCAGGAATTGGACACCAATTCTCTGATTCATTTTGAATAAAACACAGCGTGCTTTTTTAAACAATATTTTAAGCACGGTTATAATAATAATAATAATAATAATAATAATAATCCTTGCATTTGATATAGCGCTTTTCACGTCGGGAGGACGTCCCAAAGCGCTTCACAGAACACACTGTAAAGTGAATTGACTGTATATTTGTGGGCGAACGCGGCAGCCAATTGCGCACAGCAATGTCCCACAAGCAGTCGTAGATTGAAAATGACCAATTTATTATTGTTTTTGTTTTTTGGAGGGATTATTATTAGGCTCTGTGTGGAGTAAGGAAACTTGCCCAAGGTTTCGCCCTGCCTGGAATTGAACTCAGGTCTCTCGCTTGCAAAGCGAGTGCTCTAACCACTGAGCTACAGGACTCCACAAGTTATGAGGATATTTAGAGTTAAACGTGAAAAACATCACGGTTCTTTTAAATCTAATGTTATTTGTGTGTTACTTTATCAATGCTAGATTGATTGGCAGAATCGATTGGGATGTCTTAAAAGGGAGATACATGGGGAGTAAGTGTTTATAAAGTGTGGTTTGAAGGCAGGCAAATGGGATTGCAAGATTTTCCATGATCTAATAAACAAGTGTAATAATATAACAAATAATCCTTGCATTTGTTATAGGGCCTTATTACATTGTCAAGACACCTCAAAGCGCTTCCTAGGATTTTACTGTACAGTGAAGGGGCTGTGTATTTCTAGGTGAACATAGCAGCAAATTTGCACACAGCAATGCATCATAAACAGCCATGAAGTGAAGTGACCAATTTTATTTAGAGGATTGCCAACCAAGGCACTGAGAGAAACTCCCTTCTCTCTTTTTACAGAGTCAGAGAATCTTTAACATCCACCTGAAGAGGGAGATGGGACCTTGGTTTAACATATCATGTGAAGGACGGAATAGGATTTATGGTATGAATAACCTTCCATCTTTTCCTATATATAATGGTCATCAAAAAAAAGCATTTTTATAGCATTTTTAACAACAGCACGTAAACAGTGTGTATATAACTTTCCCTAAGATGTCTTGCTGCAGTTTTATTTTACTGACATTCAAGTATTTTGATAACTCGGCTGTACTCTTTTAAAAACAAACAATACCTCCTGACGTTTGTTTCAGTTTTAATGCAATTTATGCTGCTACCTGATGCGCTGCTACCAAGCATGTGGATGCTGCGTCTCACACCGCAGGTCAACGACACCCTCATACATGCATTCATAACATCGAGGCTCAACTATGCAAAATCATTGCTTGTCGGCCTTCCCAACTCCACCATCCACAGGCTGCAGATCATCCAGAACTCTGCAGCCTGTGTCCTCTCCCGCATTAGGCTCCGCGACCGTCCTATCACCCCCATCCTTGCCCAACTCCACTGGCTTCCCATCACCCAGAGGATACAGTTCAAGATCCTGGTCCTCGCCTTCAAAACCCTCCATGGTCTTGCTCCCCCCTATCTTTTCAACCTCCTAACCCCCTACCATCCTGTTAGCTCCCTCTGCTCAGCGGGCTCCAGCCTGCTTCATGTCCCCCGCCTCGCTCGCCCCACTTTTGGTGGGCGGGGCTTCCGCCACTCTGCCCCCACCCTCTGGAACTACCTCTGGAACTACATCTCACAGTCCCATCGCCTCACCCCCTTCCTTGCCACCTTCAAGACCCATCTCAAGCCCTCCTCTTCGACCGTGTTTTCGAGCTCCTTGCTTCCCCACCCCCCCACCCCCGCCCTCTACTCTTCCCGACCCTGACCCCCAGCTTGGGTCCCTAACTCTGTCTGTCCTTGGGACGTCCTCCCGACGTGAGAGGCGCTCTATAAATGTAATTTTGTTGTTATTGTTAGAGCCAGTGTACAAGGAGATTTAGAAGCCTTTCCGATCACGCAAGAAGATATTTTTATTCCAACTCGAGAATCTGGTGCAATTTTGCATTATCTTTGCCTGCCTGTATTAACTGGATCTTGTCCAGCATTGTGCCAGCCTGGAGCTCACTTCTGAGCCAGAAGATTGTGGGTTCATGCCCCACATCGGGATCTTTAATAATAATAATAATAATAATCCTTGCATTTGATATAGCGCTTTTCACGTTGGGAGGATGTCCCAAAGTGCTTCACAGAACACACTGTAATGTGAATTGACTGTATATTTGTGGGCGAACGCGGCAGCCAATTGCGCATAGCAAAGCTCACAGTCTAGGCCAATACTGCATTGTCAGTGGTCCTGTCCTTTGGATAAGAGGTCAAAATGAGGCCCTGTCTACCTGGTTACATGGACATTAAGGAATTTGTGGAATTATTTGAAAAGAGGAGGGAGTTTCTCCTGGTTTCCTGGCCAATAATCCCCCAGATAAGATTGGCTGTTCACTTCACTGCAGTTGGTGGTCTATTGGTGCTGTGCTGATTGGCTACAGTGTCAACCACAGTTACTACACTTTACAGTAGATCCTTTGTAATGTTTGAAACATCTTCCCAACGTGAAAGGCCCTATATGAAATGTAAAGATTATTATAATTATAATTATTATTTCTATTGGCCTAAAATTACTGTTTGAATCAGGGTTCATCCGGTCACTCCATGTTTGATTGCAGTTTGCAGAGCCACAGAAATCACTCAAAACCACAGCCGTTCCACTTAGAGATAACAGCAAGATTGTAGGCTGTCTGTTAGATGTTTTTGTTGTACTTTTGATTGGCACATTTGATTTCTTCACCGTTATCATTTGACTGACAGACCGATGTATGTACTGTCAGTAACGTCTTGTCAAACAAGCACAAGAGACTTCGTAAAGGCCACTCAATTTCAAACAATTGAATATTGTATTTACGTTGCGAGTGAGAGACGTGGAATTGTTAGAGGTGCGGTACTTTGGATGTGGTGTTAAACCGAAGTCACAGCTGCCTGTTCAGGTCGTTGTTAAAGATCCTGTGGTATTATTCCAAAAGAGAAGGGAGTTTCTCCCGGTCTCCTGGGCAACAATCCCCCAGATAAAATGGACACTCACTTCATGGCTTTTTGTGGGTCATTCTGTGTGCAAATTGGCTACCGGGTTCGATCCACAGCACTTGACCACTTGTCTTATGAATTGCTTTGAGATGTCTCGATGATGTAATAAGGCATTATATCGAATGCAATGATTAATTTTTTACTGAGATATCTTTTGAACAATTCTGCCCAAGCTTAAATTTTAATACAACACAATATTCCAGCTAAGACAAGGTGGGAAATTTTGACCTGAATAATGTCTTTACATGAAACAGCTTTTCTTTCTTCCCCAAAAGAACATCAAAGTGCCATCGGCGAGGATGGAAATTATAACAATAATAATAATAATCCTTGCATTTGATATAGTGCCTCACATCTTATCACATCTTTGAGACGTCTCAGAATATATTGTAAAGTGAATTGACAGTATATTTTGTTGGCGAAACGAGGCAGTCAATTGTGCACAAACAGTGACCAAATTATTACTATTATTAGAAATTATGTGTAGGTAGGACCTAAACTACGCTGGGAGGGGGTGAAGGTTCCAATAATTGTTACAAGATGCAATAAGATCACATTGAATCAGTTAGGAAAATATGACATATTTTTCACCCCCAAATGCTATAATGCCTTGACGTGGAGGGAGTTTAGATTCCAAATCCCTCCTTTAAGTATTAACTGATCGTTATTATAAATTGGTGGAACAGCAGGACATAGGTTCAAAGGGCTGTAAAGAAAATTTCAGGACAAACACCAGGAAATATTTATTTACCCGGAGGGTAGCTAATGACTGGAACAGGTTGCTAGGATGGATGGTCGTGGGAAGTTTGTTGTTGTGGATGAGAGGATGCTAGGGCGGGTGTCCTGAGAAGATGAGATCAAATGGGCCGAAGGGCCTTCTTTATCCAACCCAAACTTGTGACTGCGTAAACCATTGCCCCTTGTGGAGCTTAATTTCATTTGTATTGAGAGAGCTGAGGTAGCTGGATTGTTAATGGGGCTACTGTAATTGCACTGTAATTGACCTCAGTGCCCCTGGTCATAAGGGGGCAAAATGAACGAGTTCCTGTTTTCTGATTGCAATCCAGTGACCCTCACCCCTCCCCACCACTATCTTGCTGTTTGGATAACAGCTACTTGTGATTATACATTTTGCTCTTTGGATCCCTGTGTCTTGCCTCATCCTTCCCCTCTTTTAGATCACGACTGAAGACCGGTCACCTCCACCCTCCCCCATGCTCAATGCCCTGCCCCGCGTGAAAGGGCACTATATCATTGCAAATTGTTGTTGTTGGCTATCAGGAGAGACAATTTGGGGTTCTATGATGAGTTCTCCCCCTCCCCCATCCTCCAAACCCATGGACACAGACACACACACACACACTATAAGCTTAATGGGCTAATGGTAGCTACCGTACTGCTAACATGGCTGAGATCAGCTACCTCATGCCAGCGATCAATTCTCAGACCCTCCTGATCTGAATGGCATTGCTCTGTATGAAGGCGCTGTATAGATACGAGTTGTTGTTTAGTTGCTCTTCTATGGGCTACTGTGCAGTTTCAGAAATGCCCCCGAGATGCCAGCCAGCCTTGAGCCTTTCACAGGCCAGACGTGAGCGAGCGAGCGAGCAAGGGAGGGAGGGAGGGAGCCCAGAGGGAGGGAGGGAGCCCAGTGGTTGAGTTATCGAGTTACACTCCGGAGCTGGTAATTTATTTAAAATCTAAAAGCAGGATGTTCAATCACAAATAGCTTGTTGTGGCACGGAGTTGAAAAGAATTATTAAAAAAAAGGAAGGAAGGAAGAGGCAAATAAACACGCAAGTATTTTCTTCCTACTGGTTTTAAACAACATTTTAAGCCAAATGAGAACCAGCCGTTCAGGTTTAGGAAGGGGTGGGTGGGGGGTTTTGGGGGGGAAAGCTGTCTGTAATGCTGTCCATGATTGAATAGCCTGCTCACTGTCTAGGCTCACCTGACATATGAAGAATAACCGTTTGAACATGATACTGGAATGGCACCCTTTGGAATCCAAATCCAATACAACAACAAAATTACATTGATATAGCGCCTTTCACTTCAGAAGGAAGTCCCAAGGTGCTAGACAATTAAGGGTTTTGCACCCAAGCTGGGGCTTGAAATCAAGAGGGGTGGAGGGTAGAAGGAGGGAAGTCGATAGCACAATTAAAGAGGAAAGTCTTGAGACAGGCATTGAAGGAGGTGAGGCGGAGGGGCTGTGGGATGGAGTTCCAGAGGGTGGGAGCAGAAAAGCTGAAGCTCGACCGTTAATGCTATATCGTACGAATTCAACCACAACAACTTGTATAACTCCCTTCATATAGGATGAAGTCTCGGAGCGCTGAGCAAGTCAACCAGTTACAAGTCAATGGCTTCAGAAGAGAAAGGGAGAAAAGGAATGATATATAGCTTTATGATGAATGTAACAATACAGGTATTTGCTCAGGCACAAGCCGCAGCGTCTGATCACTACAGATGACTCTCCAGAGCTTAGGATCATTAATATGGCATTTAAAAGCATGTCAGAATAACAAGGATTGAAGCCTCTTATTAAGATGCTCGTATTGATGAAACTATAACAATCTGGACCTGTCCTTCACTTTTTATAGCCCATATTGCCCTACAAACCCAACCACTAGGCGTGGAGTGCAACGCAGTCTAAGTACAGTCATCACCCGTTGCAGATAGTATATTAGATTCTACAGAGATTCTGGACGCACAGCAGCTGTCAGCTCCCTCTGGGAGGCTCATCAGCTGTAGATTGTTGCAATCTATCAGAATCCAATCTGCATAAAATATCTTAAAGAGCGTATTATTAACTCTGTTGGGCGTGCTTTTTATAAACCCTCTGATCGCTCCACAGTTGTGTGAAAATGAAGTCAGTGTAAATTACATTTTTTCTGAACCAACAGGAAATATTATGAGATTCTCCTCCGAAAATCTACATCCCTCTCTTACAAAAATCTGTTGTCACCAAACCAGCAAATCCTGTTTTATCCCATTACCTATCAAACGCGATCTCCCTACTCTCTGAACTCTGTCCCTCCACCTTCCACCTCTCTGCAAAAAGAAGGCAAGTATTTTTGTAGTGATGGTGAAGCACCAATTCTTTGCTGCCAATTTGACAGGATACGGGCCACAAACAGTCAAGTGAAGGACCAACTTTAATCTGGGGGGTAATTGTTGGGCAGGACACCGAGCAAAGCTCCCTTCTCTTTACCAATAGCATCTCGGGAACTTTACCGTCAAACCTGCAATAGGCAAAATGCCTATTAATATTCATTTATTAATATTATCATTCACCTTTGAATTCTAACCCCCAGTTTGGACGCAAACTCTTAACTGTTCAGCGCCTAGGGATATTCTTCCGACATGAAGGGCATGATATAAATGTAATTTGTTGTTTTTGTTGTTATCACCTGAACAAAAAAAATCTTAATAGTAGACCATCATTTATTGGCTTGAAATTGGTATCAGTAATTCTTGAAGAGAGAAAGGGGGAGGGAAAATCTCCAGCCCAATCTGTCACATGTTACTGAAAGGGTAAATGGATTAGAGAAAGCTATCTTCTTGGGGCAAACAAAATTTCATCTTGACTGGATTGCATTACAAAATAGATGTCAAATAATCGGATAGTTGGTTGGGGTGGTGGGTGGGGGTGTGAGGATAGAATGGGGCGTAAAGAGAAGGGAGTTCCTCTCTTTCCCGGTGTCCTGGCCAACAATCCCCCAAATAAAATTGGTCTTTCACTCCATGGCTGTTTGTGGGACACGGTTGTGAGCAAATGTGCTGCCATGTTTGCCTGCCAATACACTCCATTTTCACAGTAATTCCTGTGAGGTGTTTTGAGATGTCCCTCCGACATGATAAGGCACTATAACAAATGCAAGGATTATTATTATTATTATTGTGATCACAGTGTGATGGTTAATGTGGAAATGATCCATTTAATTTATCTTGCCGAGCAGCTGGTGCCAGTTACTATTACTGAGCTGAGTGACAGCTGGCACTCTCCAGTTAAATACGCATCAAATGTTGCCACTTTATTCAGGAAGCTCTGGGTGCAAGGCTTAATCGGGATAATGTGTGTCTTACAAGAGGGTTTGAACTTTTATTCCCCCCCCCCCCCCCCCCAGTAATTGACACAGCAATTAGATTGCTGAATAAAAGAGAGCGGAGACTTGGACTATATCACCCTATATCAAAGAAAAGCCAGCTTCAAAAAGCGCAGCCTGATTTACAGGAGATAACTAACATTAGAAAAAGGCTTTGCTTTGCTGGACATAGCTGGACATCTTCTATCTTCTATCTATCTTCTATAGAGCAATAAAACGACAATGTCTGTGTGTGTGTATCCGTGTTTCCGCCAATAACGCAATAACCAATTGACGTAGAGACATGATTTATACCACATCGCAAAGGGCTTGCATGCCCTGGACATCTTTCTGGGGGGAAATTTCCTCTCGTTGGTGAGATATATTTAAAAAAGATACTTTAATTAAACCCCCAAAATATGAGCAGCAAAGTAGTGACAGAGGAAATCACACACCTTTCTAGAGAAATACATCACTTCTAATATATTCTGCAATAAAGTAGCGATACAGAAAACCATGGGCATATTTTTTTGAGTGTGGGGCGGAATCTCCTATCGTTATACAAAGTACAAGCAGCTTCGCTTGCAGCCAAAGGATCCAATATGGAATGTAGATTGACACACATTAATTTCGTCTTTATCTATGCTCAGCTGGGAGGACTCCTGTGAGAGGACTCCTTTTGGGAGGACTCAGTGGGAGGACTCCTTTAATATATTTTCTGTCGCATTCTCCCTCTGTCTCTGACTCTCTCTCAGTCTCTCTCTGTCAACCAGAGAGAAAAAANCAGAAAAAAAGTAATATACATCGGTTGCAGAATATAGATGTATGTCGCTGAATGGTGTGCACTTTCCTGTCGCTACATAGTTGCAGAATACAATAACTCATACCTCATATTTTGGGGCTTAATTTTTTAATATCAACGATAGAAGATTCCCCCCCAAAAAATATGCCCATGACACTGCCAGATGCAAGACCTTTTCGGTGAAGTATAAATCATGTCTCTATGTCAATCGGTTATTGCCTGATTGTCAGATACATTGACACACAGACAGACATTGTCGTTTTATTAAGTATAGATAATAATCTAATACAAAGTATAATATAAAATAATAATAATAAAAATGATTTCTAATCTGATACAAAGTATAATAATATAAAGTATAATTAAATAATATAAAGTATAATAATACTGAAATCTACATTCCATATTGGGATCCTTTGGTTTCAAGCGTAGCTGCAACGGGTGCAGCTAGTACTTAATAAAGTAATACCTGGCCTGTAGGGGATTTTCTTTTCACCAGTGCTTTAATTTCCTTTCTTCAACACCATAAAATGAAATGCACACATAACTAGTGTGTGATAAAATACCTGGCGGTTTGAAATCCCGGTGGAATTTAGATCAAATAGTCCCATAGTGTGCATAAATAATTTTTTAATAAATGAGGCCAGAACTCCTTTTAAAAGCAGTTTGATGCTGTGCTTGGGGGCGGTGCGGGAGATTGGGGTGAGCATGGAAGGGTGAGAATGGATGGGCCGAAGGACCTTCTTCATCCAGAGCAATCTTGTGATCACAATGTGGTCTTGGTGCACGTTAAAGATCACATGGCACTAGGTGAAAAGTGAAGGGTGTTTCTCCCGATGTCCTGGCCAACAACCCTACAAATAAAGTTGGTCACTCACTTCAGGGCTATTTGTCCCTAATTGTGCTGTCGCGTTTTGCCTACAAATACACGGTCACTCCATTTCATAGTAAATCCTGTGAAGCCCTTTGGGACGTTCTTCTGGTGTGATAAGGCGCTATATCAAGTGCAAGGATTATTATTATTATTGAGATTGCAATCTGATTGTTAATGGGATTCCTGAATTAACAAGTGGGGAATGTCATTGGGTTGAATGACTGAGAAGTGAATAGAAGAGTTGAGGAAGGGGTGGTGGAGAATCATCTGGAGCATATACTCCGGCACAGACTGATGGGCTGAATGACTTGTTCCTGTGATGTACAATTCACCCAAATCTATGAAGTCGGCAAAATTGAGAATTTGCCAAATTGAACCTGAATTCAATAAATTCACCAAATTCTGGTCACTCGAAATAATACCATAATACCATAATACGAATACGAGTCAATCTGGACCCAGGTGGGATTTCAGCCCGATTGTGCTATTATTGATGGGGAAGGGGAAAAATAAAGATCTATCTCAACTAGGTGAGACCCTCTTTTTAATAAAGCAAAACTCCAAACAAAGCAGCATTTGCTTAGCACAGCTCACTGCCCCTAAACTATCAGCATATCATCTCACTAACTAACTGGGCTCCTTCAACCAAACGTTTGGGTCAATGGCAGATACGGAAAAGCCAGGCAACCATTATTCTCAGGAAACAGCAAAGAACTGATAAAGCTTTTCCCATTTACTTCAGTCAGGCTTGATTATCAGCTTCTATCAACGCTATCCCCCCCGCCCCCCACGCCAAAACTGTGACCCGTGGACAGCCATCGGTGTACAGTCATGCAATTTTATTTCTTTCTGCAAAACCTTATCAATTTTCTTCAAGTTATGCTGTTCAGGATTTCATACCAGATTGTAAATGCAATTACTGGGATAAGCCCTGGATTTCTTGTAGGGAGACAGCGCTCAAGCTCCCGGTTTGGAGTGTCTTATCGTTTTTGCCCTCAATGGGTACAGTACATCGCTTCTTGAATTAGCAGGCGGGAGCTCCGCTTTAACCATTGTCACGAGATGGTTTGAAAAAATTATATGTATTGATTGTTTCAAACAAAAACGTTTAGGGATTTAATAAAAACAATAATAATCCCTGCGTTTGATATAAGCGTCTTTTGTGTCGGGAGGATGTCTCAAAGCGCTTCACAGGATATGCTGCAAAGTGTAGTGACTGTGTATTTTGCGGGTTTACACAGCAGCCAATTTGTGCACAGCAATGTCCCACAAACAGCCATGAGGTGGGTGATTTTGTATCTGGGGGAGAATTGATGGACAGGTCACTGGGAAAAACTCCCTTCTCTTTTTTGAATTGTGGTGCGGGATCTTTAACGGCCATCCGAACAAGCATTTTAATATCTCATCCGAAAGACAGCACCTGTGACAATACACCGCTCTCCCAGGGTTGCAAATCAGTGTTAGTTCAAAGTCCTGATATGGAGCTTGAATCCGCAAACTTCTGACTAAAGGGTGAAAATATTCCCGACTGAGCCAGCCTGACACACAAATTATAAAATAAATAAAAGTTAAGAAAAAAATTAAGTTTAAAAAGTCTTGATTTTCTTTCACCGGTTGGAGCAATATTGAAGAGAAGATATCAGGGTTCAAGGGACACAGGATTGATAAATGTGGTACACCACCAGTAAACCTATGTGCAGGTGGGGGGTAAATTCGAAACACATCTCACTACCAGTGAGCGGTAGTAAATGTATGGATCAGGCTCCCCAGGGAGACGGTGGAAGCAGAAAGTGTTGATTCTTTCAAGAATAAATCAGCTAGGTTTCCGTTCGGAAACAATATCTCGGGGTACAGTGTACTCGGGGGACATGACAACATTTGGGTGGAGAGGGCACTGGACAGACCTTGGTTCTCCTTCATCAAACAATCCTTATGTTATTATGTTCTTGGACTGACGAGATCGGACGTAGATCACGGTGGAGCATGATCACTACACCCGGTTACCAGTATGATTCAGTAATTACCATCCTGTACAACTCCAGGCTGTAATTCCTGCGTTTTGGACACCAAAAATACCACTTAAATAAAAATCTGGAACTTTTGAATTAATGGTCAGTTACTAAAGTCTCAACGACGTGATAAGGCACTGTATCAAATGCAAGAGATTACTACTCTCCTTATTATTAAAGTATTATTCTGTTGCCGAGCCCCACAGTAGGAGAGTTTCACAACAGTGAGACCTTGAGATCTAGAGTAATAGGATCACAGTTGTTTGTGTAAACTAACCATGTTCAGTTTCAGATCAAATCACTGGGTCCAGGGGATATTGCATACATTTGCATTATATTTCAAGCATATGGGGTCCTTTTGAACCGTGTCTGTGTTTGGATATATAAGCAGTTTAAGATATCACAGGGCTGAGAGGGATTCGATAACCAAATACATCTTTGCATGGTGGAGGGAAGCAGACGTGGGTATGAATAGCAGGTCAATTCCACTTGAAGAGAGCAAGTCCTTTGAACGTGGACCCAGATGGGAAATGCTAAAACCTTTTATTGAAAGTAGTCAATCCTTTCCTTTCAAAACAAGAAATCCGAACCGTATGGGATGCATTGGTTCAATGGGTTCTGAAGATTAAGGGGGAGTGAGATATCTTAGAATATCTTCAAAGAACACGGTAAGTCCCTCCCCTTGTAGCTCAGGGCTAATTGTATTTTCTGCTTTCTTACTGTATCCCCCCCCCAAAAAAGGAGCCATGTGCCACAGCTAGAGTGACAAAAAATGTTAGGGATTTGATGTGCAGATCTGGCTTCAATATTTCACTTATATCACGTCTTTATTTCAAAAAAAGTTAAAACAATAATGATAATAATCCTGGCATTTGACATAGCAGACATTCACATGGGAAGGATGCCTCAAAACGCTTTGCAGAATATACGGTGATTTACTGTAGCGACCCGGTATTTGTAGGCAAATGCGGTATACAATTTGCACACCGTAATCCCCCCACAAATGCCGATGCAGTGAATGATTGATTTTACACGGGGAAACTAGGATTTACTGTGACTGTACAATTTTATGTGTAACATTGAACGGAATTTAGCCGTAAAGTGAATGACCAGTTTTATCCGGTGGATTGGTGACCAGATCACTGAGGGAAACTTGCCTCTGCTTACCAGTCGTGCCATGAGAACTTTTAATGTGCACGTGAATATGCCGACAGGACCTTGGTTCAAGATCTCATCTGAAGGTTGGCACCTCTGACAATACAGCGGTACTCTGGAATGTTAACCATAGTTTGTGAGCTCAGACTCCCGGCTCAAAGTGAGACTGAATTGAAGAATTGTCCACATCCGGTGCAAAGTTACTTTTTAAGACTAAATAGTCTTAACGGGTTAGGAATAGGTGGAATTTCAGGCGGGCATTATGAGCATAAAGTATAATTATTTTCGCTAAAATAATAAGTGTTGACGTGCAAGTATCCCACAGTGGAAGTGGTGAAGACAGAGTGAAACAACACAAAAAGTAGTCTCTTTGTTTTGTTAGGACCAAAGTCCCATCACTGTTTCCTTGTTTAAAGAAAATAACGGTGGGAGAGAATGGCTTTTTGTTTGACTGGACTCTGTGTGTGATGCTCCCAGTCTGCCGTTGTACTGAACACACTTCAAAATAATATGGGATAGTTGTTCAGTGTCATACCAAGACAAGCCCTACTGAGTACTATGTACCTGGGTGTCTGTGTCGTTGTTAATAATGTTATTATTAATAATGATTATAATCCTTGTATCCAGAAGATACAGCGGCTTATCGTGTCATTGAGATGTCTCAAAGTGCTTCACAGGATATACTTTGAAGTGCAGTGACTGTATGTTTTGTGGGCGACTTTAATCCTTCAAGCATTGAAAAACCCTGCTGATACAAATCAACCTGGATTTGTGAGGCAAAGAGGCAAAAAACACACACGGAGCCATATTGCATGCAAACATTACAGCGAATATTTAATCAGTAACAGTGGGGCATACATGTTAAAATGAATGGTGTCCTAACCCCCTCAGTTATTGCTCTGTAAAGGAAGTTAAATGTTTTACAAGCGTTCTGTTCAGGCCACCAAAGTCTGCTGTTAACGTTTGAAGAAAGAACAGCTTTTAAATGCATTCCAGTCGTATCGGTTATTTAATAACCTACAACTTGCATAAAGGCAGCTCCGAAAATAATCAAGCCTCGCCATAAAAGGTTTCATTACTCTTGAAGCGATTGCCTTGGCTGAGTGAAATCACAGTTTAGCATATCAGACAGTCTTGTGGGCAGCAATGTTACGTTTGAGTTATTCCGCTATGCTTCCTGAATGCCATGTTTCCGAACACAAATCCAATTACAGTGTAGTCGTGTAATTTAGCTTCAGTTGGCCAGACTGTTTAATGAATGGGGTTTGGGTGGTTTGGTGATGGTGGTTGGGAGAGGGAGGGAGGGGGTTGTAAAAGGGTATGATTTGTGTGGCTATTAGTTGGGGAGGGGAGTAAGGTCAAGTGTAATAGAATTGGTTGACTGAGAACTAATGCGACCAGTCTTCTGTTTGCAGTAAGGGGGCATGTGGAGTCCTGTAAACTTAGTGGTTAGAGCACTCGCCTCGCAATCGAGAGGAGCTGGGTTCGATTCCCAGGCCCTCTCGCTACAGTATATTCTGTGAAGCGCTTTGAGACGCCTCGAAGACTTGACAAAACTCTATATCAAATGCAAGCATTATTGTTATGTTATATTCCAAACCAACAGATATCCACTTTTATCACAATTAACATTGCTTTTGTTAAGCCCGTGTGCAGTTGGCGATGATATATTTGAAAGATCAAATGGTTAGAACCTGGCTGTCCTTTCTCTTCCACCCACAACCCCCTTCCTCCCTCTCGCCCTGCCCATCCACCCACTTCACCAAACCGCCACATCCATCTTTGGAGTGAAATAAAATCACTGTCATTTTACATGAGGCGAGCTGTATCTAGAAGAAGCAATCAGCTGAAGGGGAGGACGGGGCCAAGCTTACACGTTTATATGCATTTGATCCACTGTTCGGGCTGTCAATTTACAATAAGAGTTAGGGGGCAAGACAGACAGGGAAATTGTCTCCGGGCTGGATGAATCCAGTGACCACTGATCTGGACGAGATCAGCAAAGTATTTTTTCTTCTCTCTCTCTCTCTCTCTCTCTCTCCCTAAAGTCAAAAATACTCATTTTTTTCTCCATCGCATAAACTTACACCCCTCCATCGTCCCCCCCACTCGCCACCCCCTTCCCCCCGCATACACACACGTACACATAGAATCTATCAGGGCGGCCTAAAGTACCGTATATTCTTTTAAAGGCTATTGACCTTGTTTTGTTTCACCCAATTGGGGTGAGAACATTTTACAGCCACTTGAGCAACATTGCATTCACAGATGAATGAACCTTATTCCATTTATTTTTTGTCCTACTCGTGCATAAGGGCTTGTTACCCTGAAATTGCTTCACTTCACCTGGCTACCTTTCACTTTCTTCAATAATAATAATAATACTTGCATTTACTATAGCGCCTTATCAAGTCGGAAGGATGTCTCAAGGTGTTTCACAGGATTTACTATGAATTGTAACGAGTGGAGTGTGTTCCATTTTTGGAGATGCCGTCCTTTGGATGAGATATTAAGATGAAATGGTCCTCTCTTTTTGTTTTTTATTCTATCTAAAAGAAAACCTGTTAGATTCCACTTCCCCCCCCCCACCCTCCACTTAACCTGCTCCATTCCAGCGAAAACAGTCTGAACTTCTCAAATCTCTCCATGTAACTGCGAACTTTCCTGCCTGGATACATTTATGTTGACCCTCTGCTATAATTTCTCCATCGCTGTGATTCCGTGGAGCATTTTTGAAAGGTCCAGCCAACCTTTTTTTAATGAAGTGTTAAATATTGCCATCCAGAGGTAATACTTGCTACTTTTCCTTCTCAGCATCTGCCAGCTGTGAAGCGCACTTTTGTTAGAAGCTGTGAAGCTCCCTTTACAATGCTCCAATGCTTTGTCGGAGGTGTCGTCCTTCAGATGACATGGAATCTTGTAGCATAGTGGTTAGAGCACTCACCTCACAAGCTAGAGGACCTGGGCAGGGCCATAGCTTAGGCAAGTCTCCAGTCAATTCCAGTCAAGTCAATTCACTTTACAATATATTCTGTGAAGCACTTTGAGATGTCTCAACGAAGTGCTAAGCCGCTATATCAAATTGCAAGGGTTATTATTATTATTCTTTTTGGCGCTCACAAAGTCTGCATTGTTGGATCTTGCATTTCAGTGCTGCATAATTATAATATATTCTGTGATGCGCTTTGAGACATCTCGACTATGTGATAAGGCACTATATCAAATGCAAGTTTTATCACTATATTATTATATATGACATGTTAAATCAAAGTCCGTCCCCCTATTCAAATGAACTTTAAAGTTCCCCATAGCACAATTCGAGAAGAGAATGGCAATTTCTCCAGGTATCCTGGCCAACAACCTACCATTTTACTTGGTCATTCACCCCATTGATGCCTGTTTGTACAATGGGGTAAGTGGCAATGGCATTTGCTTAGAAAATCAGTCATCATGTTTGACAGTAATCATATGTGAAGCACTTGGAGACGTTTTGAAATGATAAAGCGCTATAAAACTTCAAGTTCGTTTTTTAATGCCACTGCCTGGAGTGAAACTGAACCATAAAACGAGCAGAGAGATTCTATTCTCACGGCCTTCTGATTTCTCTTTATTCTTAATATCTGTCAAAAGTAGTAAAAATCACTCTTGCGGCAGTCAAAACAATGCCAAAGCAGAACCATCCATCCAGCAGTCAGAGATTCCGCGCAGGGATGAAAAAATATACAAACCAATCTGCACGTCAAAATGTTATAAAGCTCATTTCAGCCATAAAGAGATTGCACACAGTTTAGGTGAGGGTGCCCTGAACTGAAAATGACCCCCTCCTCACCAGGGCCAGTGATTATAATAATAATAATAATAATAATCCTTGCATTTGATATAGCGCTTTTCACGTCGGGAGGACGTCCCAAAGCGCTTCACAGAACACTCTGTAAAGTGAATCGACCGTACATCTGTGGGCGAACGTGGCAGCCAATTGCGCACAGCAATGTCCCACAAACAGTCGTAGATTGAAAATGACCAATTTATTATTGTTTTTGGTTTTGGAGGGATTATTATTAGGCTCTGTGTGGAGTAAGGAAACTTGCCCAAGGTTTCGCCCTCTGCCTGGAATTGAACTCAGGTCTCTCGCTTGCAAAGCGAGTGCTCTAACCACTGAGCTACAGGACTCCACGAAGGACTAAGAAGGACACAGCTAAGAAGGACTAACCACCCTCCCCCCACCCAACCCCCCCCACCCCCCCCCACCCCCATGCACTGAGAGGTATGAAGTTACGCTGACCTTATGATTTACAGCTAATCATCACTCTTCCCCCCCACCCCCAATACCCTGGAGATTTGGACCAGATACTTTTGTTGGGCTGATTTAGGTCATGCGGAAGGTGGAAGGCGAACTAGATGGACCTTGGTCTCTTTTCATCTAACAATTCTTATGTTCTTATGGTTTCTTTACTCAGAGGGCAATTTCTGACTGGAATGGGGGTTGACTTGAAGAGGCAGACTAAGGCCAGGCAATCTTCCCTCTCACCCTCTGTTAACCCTGCATCCCAAAGCCCTACTGGGTTGGGTGGTTCTAGCTGGACAAGCAGCGAGAAGCTTTGCCAGACAGTGCGACCAGTGGTGAGCTGGATGGTTTTAGCTGGCTAAACTGGTGTAGTTCCACCAACTCTGGGGTCCCCAAGCCTTGACTCTTACTGACCTGTGCCTTAGTATTCTCTGTAATTAAGTAAACAGGTTGCATCCCTCTAGGGAGATACTGTGTATTCCAGACACGGGAACTACACCAAACCACCATACCAACCTTCACACTCCCCTCCATGTCATCCGCCCTGCCCGCCCTAGCATCGTTGATCATGCCTTCAGCTTTTCTGCCCCCATGCTCTGGAACACCATTCGTGAATCCCTCTGCCTCACCCCCTCACTCGTGTCCTTCAAGACCCGTCTGAAGACCTTCCTCTTTGACTGTGCTTTCGTCCCACTGCAACCCCTCTATCCTCCTCCACTCTTGATTCCAAACCCCAGCTCAGGTACAAACCCTTAAATGTCCAGCACCTTGAGACATCCTACCAACGTGAAAGGTGCTATATAAAGGTAATTTGTTGTTATTGAAATTTCCATGTATATATAGGTGTTATATATATATATATATAAACGTGGATCTTCCAGTCTGGTTCTTAGGTAAAATGATGTCTCAGACACCGTCTGGTTAAAACACAAATTGTGAGTTAAGCTACTCGTTGATATTATTATTAATAATAATAGCAGCAAGCAGCTTGGAAGGCTAAACTTATTTTGGTCTTTGCCATAACAAGATCATTATCTTAAAGTGTCTGATTGTGCAAACTTTGGGGAAATTCTTAAATTCAGTCTTTTATTTGAAAGCAGAACTTTAACTGTGGAAAATTCAAGCGTGACAACAATGTGTGCTTGTACAGCACCTTTTACGTGGAATAACATCTCAAACAGTTTTACAGAGACTGAGTCGCAGTCTGACTGGGTGGGAGATTAGGGGTTGGTGAAGGCAAGGAATGGCTGAAGGTGTAGTCAAAGAGTGAAAGTGAGCGTTAGCGAACGATTGGAGGGATTTAGAGCAAAACAAAAGCGGATCTCTTTTCTAGGGGCAATAAACCCTCCAAAAAAATAATAGTAATAATTTGGGCACTCAATCCACAACTGTTTGTGGGACACTGCTGTGTGCAATTGGCTGCCGTGCACAAAATATACAGTCAAGCTCTTTGAGACGTTTCAAAGTCGTGATAAGGCGCTATATCAAATGCAAGGATTATTATTTATTATAATATCATCTTTGGTCTGGTATGAGGTGCCTAAGGTATTGATGATCTCAGTGTGATATTGCAGTGTATCACGGGCCAGAAGTCTGGCTGGAAAGTCGAGGTATTTTCCTGAGGGAAGGTGGATTAGAACAATTTTTTTGGTGATGCAAAAGATCATGAACGTCTCAGCCCTCATGAAATTCACACCTAAGTCATCTCAGAAATCTTTTCAAACACTCACTTCAATAATTGTGCATGATTGTTCAGGCAATATTTCATATGGGTGGCTCTATCCCACATTTTATAATGGAGTGCGAGGGGTGGGATGGGTTGTGACCTAACCTGTGTGTGTCAGATTGGCTCAGTCGTTAAGTCAGAAAGTTATGGGGTCAAGCTGCCACATAATTGAATTCGGTCTAGGTTGATGTTCCAGTGCAGTACTGGGGGGGTAAGGGGTGGGGGAGGTAATGCTGCAGTTTCGGAGGTGCTGTTCTTCAGATGAAACTTTAAAATGAGGTCCCGACTGCCTATTCAGGTGGATGTTCAAAAAGAGAAGAGAGGTCCTTCCCACCCCACCCCCCTACCTCCCCCACACCCCCCCGCACCCCCCACACACACCAAATAAAATAGGTAATTCCACTTCTTGGCTGTTTGTGGTACATTGCCGTGCACAAATCGTCTGCCGTGTTCATCTGCATAATAAAGTCACTTTACCGTAAATCCTGCCAGATGTTTTCCTGATGTGAAGGCTTAAATATCGATATCAAATGTGAGGATTGTTACTGTAACCTGTTTCCAGTCATTGAATATCCCGAGCATCCGCTGCGCTGCAGTTGTCCAATGCCCTTTCCTAATCAATCCTGTTCTGCAATACGTACTGTTGCTGGTTCTCTGTAAGAATCCTGCAGTCCACACCATCTTCCCCGACACCCCCAGCTCCCCTCCTTTCCCCCGCAACATCAAGGTTGATGCTCTCTGCTCTCTCCTCTCTGCGCTTCTGAACTTTGCAGGGACGTTGGGTGATTGCTGTTTGTTCAGTTGCATTTCATTAGCTGGGTTATTAAAGAATAGCTGAGCAAATACTAGTAGTTAGTTTGTACAGAATGAATAGGAAATGAAAAGACTGAAGTCGACTCACTCATAAATCACTGTGGCTCTGGTGTGCTTCTTTATAAATTGGAACCTTTCTCTGCTGCAGAAAGAACTTTTGGTGATTTGTTTCTGTCCATGTGTAACATTCATCGGATGTTAATACAACTGGTGTTTAAGAAGATAAACACAGAAAACGAGTTTTTTTTAACTCTTGAGGCACTTGGGAAGAGCCAAACAAGGTGAGGCTGACAGGTGATCCTTGTCTGACACTAACACTTCAATTATTAATCCCTCGCCTTTGATATAAAACCTGTAAATCCTCAAAGCGCTTTGCACAGTTTATGTAAAGCGTATTTTGCAGCGGATGCAGAAGCTCCTTTGCCCACAATTTTGCCCACAAAACATATAGTCAATTCACTTTACGGTATATTCAGCAAAATGCTTTGAGATGTCTAGAAAATGTGATAAGGCGCTATATCAAATGCAAGGATTATTATTTTATATTATATATCCCACAAGCAGCGATGAAGTGAATGACTTGTGGGGGATTTTTGTCCAGGAACCTGGAGAAATTCCTTTCTCTTGTCACATCGTGCCATGAGATTTTTAACGTCAACCTGAACAGGCAGAAGAGATCCCAATGTAATATCTAATCTGAAAGACGGCATCTTCAATAATACAGCACACCCCCAGCACTGCACTGTATGTGTTCAAAGTTCCAGCTGATTGAGAGGCGAGAGTTAGGCTGACACTTAAAAAGCTACTTGATACAAAGATTAACGTAGATCTTCATAAAGTGGGGATGAGGTAAAACAAGGAAGAAACAAAACCACAGAAAAAAGTAAAAGAAAACAGTAAAAGGAGCAGAGAGAGAGATGGTAGGCAACAGAATTGATGTTTGCATTTTCTTTCTGTTATTTAGTTATTCTATTAACATTCCATTAACAAACCTATACCTGATTTCTGAATAGATTTAAAGCTCCAGTATTACATTGGGTTTCGGGGCCATGGTGTGTGAGCTGACAATGGAAAGAAAAACTGTTTGGCTCAGGAAAACTGAAACCTCCCTGCGCCTGTTGACTGCCTGAGTGAATCAAAATAAAAAATACTGACAACAAACCTTATGAGTTATGGCAAAGTGGATTATTTTGAGTGGTTGTTGTACTCCAATATTATTGTTTTGTTTAAACACTGCAGTGTATCAACTGAGAACTTTGCTTTTGTCTGATAAAGAACGAAAAAGAGGCCAACCCGGGAAGATTGGAATTTCCCGAGATATGCCAGAGTTACATGGGTTAAATTCATTGCGGAGTCCTGTGTCTCAGTGATTAGAGCACTTGCCTCACAAGCGAGAGACCTTGGTTCGATTCCCAGGCAGGGCAAAACATTGGGCAAGTTTCCTTATTCCACATGCCTCTGTTTACCTAACAGTAAGAAGGAACCCGGTTGATAGTCGATTGGCAGATCACTTTTCCGGGGTAATAATTCTTTCAAAAAATAATAATAAATGGGTTACTCAATCCACGACTGTTTGTGGAACACTGTAAATTGGTTGCTGCATTTTGCCCACAAAATATACAGTCAATTCACTTCACAGTATGTTCAGTGAAGTGTTTTGGGATACCTCAAAGACATGATAAGGTGCTATATCAAAAGCAAGGATCATCATAATTATTATAGAATCATAGAATCTTACAGTCCAGAAGGAGGCCATTCGGCCCATCGTGCCTGGGCGGCACTTTGAAAGACCTATCCAAATATTCCAGCTCCCCGGCCCTTTTCAAGTATATATCCAATTCCCTTTTGACAGTTTTATTAAATCTTCCACCACCACTCTTTCAGGCAGTGCATTCCAAATCATAACAACACTCTGTGTAAAAAAAAAATTCTCCTCATCTCTCCTCTAGTTCTTTTGCCAATTATCTTAAATAAATGTCCTCTGGTTACCGACCCACCTGCCAGTGGAAACAGCTTCTCCTTGTTTACTCTATCAAAACCCCTCATAATTTTGAACACCTCTATTAAATCTCTGTGGAGTTCTGTAGCTCAGTGCTTAGAGCACTCGCTTCTCAAGCGAGAGACCTGGGTTCGATTCCCGGGCAAGGCGAAACGTTGGGCAAGTTTCCTTACTCCACACGCCTCTGTTTACCTAGCAGTAAGTAGGAACCTGGTTGTTAGTTGAAAAAATGATAATAAATTGGTTACTCAATCCACGACTGTTTGTGGGACACTGCTGTTGGCAATTGGTTGCCGTGTTTCACCCACAAAGTTAGTTAATTCACTTTACAGTTGGTCTGTGAAACGCTTTGAGACATCTCAAAGACGTGATAAGGCACTATATCAAATCCAAGAATTATTATTATAAATCTCCCCTTAACCTTCTCTGCTCCAAGGAGAACAATCTCAGCTTCTCTAGTCTCTCCAAATTATTAAACTAAAGAATACCCTAGAAGGCAATGGTGTTTCCTTGAGAAAGTACATTCAAATAACAGTCGCTTTCTTCATTCATTAGTTTTTTCCTCTGATTAAACAAATCATTTTAGCTATTAATTCTTGCAGGCAAAATTGTTTTCTGCCAAGGTTTGACCTTGTTTACAGCCCACCCACAGATACCTACAAAAACAGTACGTATTGACCCGCTCCTATTATTTCTAATTAAAACTAATGACAACCATAAAACCATTAGGATTTCCGCAAATGCTCCACGACAATTTTAGAGAGAGGGAAAAAGAGGGAAAACAGTAAGAGACGCATCACAGCAAAGTCTCCGTGAGACAAAAGTACATTTCAGAAGCGACTAAAGCAATCTGCTTGCCTGTGGCAAATAAATGTATACGATTAATAAATGCAAAGCGGCGGTTAATAAAAAGTTTGCATGTTATTTATCTTTCCAAACCTCAGACGTATTAAGATCTGATGAATCTACTCTACGTTGACAGAAACAATTAAACAAAGAAAAAAAATAGGCTCTTTAGCCAAGAGGAGTATAATGTAAATACAATCTGGCTTTTAGTGATTGAATGAGAGGTTATGTGTAGTTGCGGGGGTGCGTAAGGGGAATGAACGGGGGGTGTATATGTGGGGGATGGCTATCATTCTAACTCATGGCAATCCTGTAATGAAAGAAACATTTTATTATTTGATTTAAATGTAAATGAAATCCTGGTTAGAGCCCTGTAAAAACAGCTTGTCACGGGTCAGACTGAAAAATGCACCACTTTATTAAGGTCACAGTCTTGGTGTGTTTGGGCTAATGAACAAGATGGTATGTATTAATTAGTGATTAATGCACATCGGAATTAATTTAGGCAGGAGGGGAGATTGCTGGCATTAATCCCGATGTGCTTTGTCAGATGCTCACATCTAGTTATATCCCAGCCCAGGTAATTTTCTTTTGTGCAATATTTGTCCAAGATGAGCTGAGTTTAAGCTGCAAAAGAGTGAACAATACAAAAAAGACAATTTACGATCGTTAGCTTCTGAATGAGAGAGAATGAGGCAGTCACATTTCCTCCCCGTCTGTTACCATCATTGTCCTTCGGATAAGACGTGAAACTGAGGTCCAGTCTGGATGTTCAGGTTGAAGTTAAATATCCTGTGGCACTATTCAGAGAGAGAGAATTTCTCTCCCCCGGTGTCCTGGTCATCAATCCCCACAAATAATAAATGGTCACTGATTTGTGGGACATCGATGTGCAAATTGGTTGCCAGGTTTAATTGCACAGTCACTATACTTCACAGTAATTCCTGTGAAGCGCTATGAGATGTCTTGACGATGTGAAAAGATGCTATACCAAATGCAAGGATTATTTATTTTTATATTGTAAATCATTTTAATATTCAGCAATGTTCTGGAAAAGCAATTAATCGATCGTTGGAGTGAAAAACGCAACATTTCATGACTGTTTCGATGTGCTAATTACCAGATGAAATCAGTTGCCAAATGTAGCATCATTCACTCTGTGAAGGATTTGGCTCCTATTTTTCTCAAAGTGGCGTTTTGCCTTTGTGTTATATTTGTTAAGCGAGGTGCCATCAGAGGTGTAAAAAAAAGTCTTTCATTGGGGAGGACAAGTTTGCAGGGCTATGCGGAGAGGGTGGGGGAGTGAGATTGAATTGGATAGCTCTTTTCAAAGAACCGACACAGATACAATGGGCCAAGTGGCCTCCTTCTGTGTTATGATTTTATGATTGTCGACTGCATTGGGTGTGAACGCCATTTCTCTTCCCATTCCTCCCCGATTTTGGCCCAGTGGTTTGGCCCCAAACCTCTGATGGTCTCTGCTGACTGCTACCTCCAATGCAATGCTGGTGAACCCTGCATTGTTGCCATTCGTGAAGTCCTGCATTGTGGAGTCCTGTAGCTTAGAGCACTCGCCTCGCAAGCGAGAGGATCCGGATTTGGTTCCTGGGTGGGACGAAACCCAAGCCAAGTTTCCTTACTCTACACGCCGCTGTTTACCTAGAAGTAAGTAGGAACCCGGTTGTTAGTCTATTGTCAGATCACATTCCGGGGTAATAATCCCTTCAAAAAATAACAATATAACAATATTTTGGTGACTCAGTTGATGACTGTTTGTGGGACACTACTGTGCACAATTGGCTTCTGTGTTTCGCCCACAAAATATACAATCAATTCACTTCACAGTATACTGTGAAGCGCTTTGAGTCATCTTAACGAAGTAATTAAACACTGTATCAAATGCATGGATGATCATTATTATACGTATTATTATTATTGTTGGCGTTCACAAAGCTCTGCGCTGTTGGATCTCGCATTTCAGTGCTGCTTCACGGAATTCCTAGTCCAACTCTGAGTCAAAACGCTATCCTGTACAGCAACATTTCTCGTCACAGCAACCTCTATTTTAGTAGTAAGAAGAATAATTCTTGATATGGCATTTGATATGGCGTCTGCAACTTCCAAATGTCTCAAAATGCTTCACAATTAAATGTGGTGAAATATGTAGTTAAGTTTGGGTACAGCAATGTCCCACCAACAGCCAGGAGGTGAATGACCAACTATTTTTTGGGGATTTTGTTGTACTCGGTTGTAAAATCTGAACCAAAAGGACGGCACCTCTAACAACGTGAAATGCTCCCCCCACCCCTTCCCCCATCCCCCTCCCAGTGCTGTCCTGGAGTATCAGGCCGGGCTGTGAGCTGTGATGCAGGGCTTCAACCCACATCCTTCTGATCGGAAGCCAGAGTAGAACAAACTGAGTGAGCCCGACTCTGCTAACTGAGCCAAGCTGACACTAAGCAGGTGCATTGATTTGAGAGGCAACTAAGAAGACGCCAGTGCTGGCTTCAAGCGTATTCATTTGTCAGCTGAATGGTGCTAGCTTCCAAATAGGAATATTGTGTTTCATAAGATTCAGCTTTTTTTTGTTTATTAGAGTTTTGATTGCAAGCAAAGATTATTGAAAGCAGAGAATTCTTATCACCGCTGGTTACCTAATCTCCACTAGTCAAATCTTATTTGTGTGCTCGGTTTGCCTAATGTTACGACGATGCCTCTGCCCCGTCTCCTTCTGACTGGCTGTTTGTAATCAACACTCCTACCAACGTAATGGTTCCCTGACTCCAGCTAAAGGGTTCAAGCCCCACGTTGCAGCTTTAGCTCACAGTCTAGGCCGATGCTCCGTACAATAATATGCTGGGGTTGAGCTGCATTGTATGAGGTGCAGGCCTTCAGATGAGACGTTAAATTGAGATCCTGGTCTGCTCCTGTTCAGATTGGTGTTAAAGACACCGTGACACTATAGGAAAAGAGAAGGGAGAGGGTTCTCTGCATGATTTGCTTATCCTTCCAGTTGAGCTTGGTACCACTGCAATGTAATCCACACCTGGGAACCCAGGTCACCCAGATATGAGGATAAAAAAGCCCTTCATCCTGCAATATCTTTCGCTGCAACAAGAACTGACTAAACACATTTTTCTTTTACAAAAAACAAAACACTCTGCAGTGTTCCGAGGTGCTGCCCTGCATGAAGGGCGAGATATAAATACAAGTTTTGTTGTTGTTCTTGCTTTTTCGTACAGCCATCACTGAGCATTGGTGATTTAATGACCAATTCAAGAGCTCAGATGTGAAGTGATAAACCCAGCCATACTGTAATCGGCAAACTTTCAACCACATCTCCTCCACCCAGCACGTTTCTGAACACAAACCAGCATTGAGCATGGGGTGGGAGACAATAGGCAGCATTGAAATCCCTATGTAGCTTTGCAGAGAGACATACATGGAGCGATGTTACCTAGATGGTCAGACACTTGTGTGAGCAACTAAGTTTGTTTATAGAGATGATGAACAGGGATCAGTTTGAATCCTATATCGATATTATCAGCGATTTTATTAAATACGAGAATGATCCCCAGTGTTAGAGGAATGAACTCTGAGCAACGATAAAACAAGTCGGGGCTTCTCAGTCTTCAGAGAAGTCATCTCAGAGAGGACTTTATCAAGGAGTATAAAACTTTTTAAATAGGATTGAAAAAGTAAACCCAGAACAAGACTTTCAGATGCACCGAGTCAGTAGAACAAGAGGACACAGGTTTAGAGTTGCGAAGGGCAACTTGAGGATAGACACCAAGAAGCTTTGCTTTATTCAGAGGGTAATCAATGAATGGAACCAAGAAGGGTGGCTGAGGCCAGGACACTGGACTCATTTAAAAAATAAGCTTGATGTTGTGACAGGATGAGGGGAGAGTGCATATTCTGGAGTGATGAGATTAGCTGCGCACAAATGTTTGTGGTGAACTTGTTAGCCTGTAAATACCTTTGCCGTTTGTGCCACCCAACAGCAAATTTGCTTTTTCTGCAGTTTTCATGTGTGTGCAGTTTCCATCTTTAGTGCTCATTTCATTTGAGGGAATAGAGATGAGAAGAGGCCTTGCATTGGTACTGTTAGTCGTGTTGTTAGTTTGCTGGCAAATGCAGACCGTGAGAATAGACTTTTAGAAGCGATCCCTCCGGGTCTCATTAAAAGTGGAAGACACACAGATCTATGCTAATATCCTTTGAATATTCTCTCCATTGGGTATTATGCTTCGTGTATTATACTGTTTACATTGTGCATTTTCTTTCCCCCTTTGGTGCTCTTGTTTTGTTTATACACGTGCGCAATGCCTTTTGTGCCTTCACCATTCTATTTTCATGGTCATGGGAAACCGATAGAGAAGAAACTGAGTGAACTTGTGACACACTGTGACTGTCGCACTCGAGTGACATGGAGCCCCAGGCATCCAACACGATACGGCAAAAAGATCACCCCATGCTCTACCCGTTCTTATTGTTAACCAATATCTGTGCCTACTGGTGATTAAATAGTCTTCAAAGTGTTTTCATTTGATATAGCTCCTTTCACGTCGGGAGGATTATCTCAGAGTAACTCGCAGGCTTTACTGTAATGAGTAGTGACTCTGTATTTTGTACGCGACCATGCCAGCAATTTGCTCATAGCAATGCCCCACAAACAGTCGTGAAGCGAATGATCGTATTTACCTGGATGGTTGTTGCCCAAGGCACTGGATCTTTATTGTCCACCTGAACAGACAGAGGAGAAATCGATCTACGTCCATCTCAAGGACGGCACTTCCGACAGTGCAGTGCTTCTCCACAGCAACTGCATTGGCGTGTCAGCCTAGACTATGTGAGTTCAAAGTCCCGACGTGATCTTGAACCCACACATGGTGTTCACTCAGTTTCTTTTGACTCAGAGATCAGAGAGCTACCCATCTGAGCCGGGCAGACACCTACATTGACATAGACTGCAGTAAAAGCTCTTGAGTGTTGGCTTTTGGGAGGTCTAAATCTATCTGGAGACGAATGTTGATCCGTGATTTAGGTAGATTTGGGATTGATCTTTGATTAGACCTTCATCTCTCTTTTGTACGTGTAAAGGTCAGAGGCCCAAAATTCCTCACGGCATTAACTTTAAGAATTCAAATTCAGCTTTAATTTATAAACCGCCTTTTAGAAGAATTTCCAGGAAGCTGGCTTCCAAATTGAAACAGATTTCAACAATTTTCCCAAATTCTGCACAATCTTAAACTGTGAGGTCAGCGGGGCTGAAGCACGTGAGGCCATCTCAGGCCTCGAATACAACAACAACAACTTGCATTGATACAGCGCTCTTCGTCAGGACAACGACTTGGAGTGCTGCAGCATGGCGGAGTTGGATGCCAAGGAAAGGGGAGAGGGGTGGGGGGGGACGTGCTCTTAGGAACGGTCGAAAAGGTAATATAACCAAAAATGCTGAGTCCCGTAGCGCAGTGGTTAGCACGCTCACCCTGCAAGCGAGATGACCTGGGTTCAGAAACATTACGCAAGTTTCCTTCTTCCACACACCTCTTGTTTACGTAGCAGTAACTATAAACCCAGTTGTTAGTCGATTGGCGGATCACTTTCCGTGGGTAATAACTTCTCAAAATGAATAAAGAAATGAATAATTTGGTCACTCAATCCACGATTGTGGGACACTGCTGTGCGCAATTGACTGCTGCGTTTCGCCCTTAAAATACACAGAAAATTCACGTTGCAATATATTCTGTGAAGCGCTTTCAGACGTCTCAATGATACGAGAAGGCGTCATATCAAATGCAATGCTTATCATAATTATAAATGTGCAGATTTCTTATGATCCTTGCATTTGATATAGTGCTTTTCACATCTTCTAGATGTCTCAAACGCTTCACAGAATATACTGTAAAGTGAATTGACTGTACATTTGTGGGCGAAACGCGGCAGCTAATTAATTGCGCGCAGCCATGTCCCACAAACAGTCGTGGATTTAAGTGACCAATTTATTATTTTTTTTCTTGAGGGATTATTATCAGGCGTGTGGAGTAAGGAAACTTGCCCAAGATTTCGCCCTGCCGGGAATCAAATCCAGATCTCTCGCTTGTGAGGCGAGCGCTCTAACCACTGAGCTACAGGACTCCACAATTTATCCTATGGCTACGTAAAATAATAAAACAGCTCGGTGCATATATGGGGGGTGGGGGGGTATTGTTTTCCTGCGATGTGAACCGTATTTTTGCTGAATTACAATCAAATGTTTTAAAGCTTTAAAGTCTCTAGACTTTCCTGTGAAGGAGGAAGTGAAGAGGTCTGAGCTCCAGCTGGGGAATTGGCAGTGGTTTTGGCTGTGGATCCAAAATAGCCTTTTTGCTGAATCTCCAATATTTAAAGGAGTTGGGAAACCCACAAAGAGCATTCATGGGGGGTCTTATGTCAGGTCAATTATAAGATCTGTTACAAGGCAATATCAAACTGGATTCCTCACGGAGGAACCTGCACTTGAGTCACGGTGACCTGCAGGAACTGCGCTCCAAGGTCATGTGGATCAGCGTGATATGGGACGTACCCTTATACATGTGTGATATACCCTAATACTTCTCCAATGCCCTCCTCACTGGTCTCCCCAGCTCCACTACCCTCAGAACTCTGCAGCCCGTGTTCTCACCCCCACTAAACTCCATACCCCCATCAATCCAGTCCTTGCCAGGCTCCACTGGCTCCCTATCACAGAACAGATTGATTTCAGCATACTCTCACTGCACTACAAATCCTTTCACACCCTGGCACCTCCCTACGTTTCTGATTTCCTTTCTCCCCACTCCATTACCCACTGCCTCTGCTCGGCTAGGTCTGGCCTCCTACTTGTTGCTCATCCCCTCCGGTCCACCATTAGTGGCCGCGCTTTCAGCCGCTACGCCCTGAAGCTTTGGAACTCTCCCCCACCCCGCAATCCCTCCGCCTTGCCCCTCCTTCCTCTCTTTTATATCATGACTGAAGACCTTCCTCTTCTACCATGCTTTACGGTCACCTCTTAACCCCCCCGCCCCGGCTGGGTGTTAAGGCTTCGCCACTGTTAAGCGCTCTGAGATGCTGCCCTGTGTGAAGGGCACTTTATAAATGCAAGTTGTTGTTACTGCAATGCATATGTGATGTGGGGTGCTCAACGGATGCGATCCCCACTCACTACAAATTGAGCCATTCAGTAGATCTTTGCCTATCTCTGTACTATTTCTGCCTGGGACTGTAATGGTTATGGACGGCAAATCCAAATGGAAATTACCGTATATTGATTCCCATTGTAGGGAAGGAGAAGGATTGAGTGCTGCATTTTTGGCAGGAAAGAGTAGTTTGCATGAATAATAATGTGCTATTTTAAGCTAACCACCTTTTCACTTTCCTTTTTATTTACACTGGTATTACTGTGTCGATTCAAAATGCACAGAATGTGCATGTGCCGGGATTGAGGGGGAATGTTTCTGGTCCTCTCCACGCGATTCCAGTAACCTAAGATCACATGATTAATTGGGATGAAGTAAGGGATTTCAATGCAAGGATAAGCATCTTGAATTCAATCAAACCTCATTGCTGGGTGGGGGACAACCTCCAAGTTGCTAGAAGGGTCTCTTCAATTGTGTGCAAACATTTACATGTTTTTAGAGGAATAATTATCCGGTAAAGTTTCTTATGTTAAGTCTTATCAGTGCCTTAACACCTCAAAGCACTTCACAGGATATACTGCAAAGTAAATTGACTGTCTATTTTGTGGAATCCAGCGGAACCGAGCGAGAAGGGATGGGGTGGTGATGGGCTCACGGAGCCTGTTACGGGAGAGGACACAAGCGGCAGAGTTCTGGATGGTCTGTAGAGAGTGCAAGGAGGAGCTGGGGAGTTTGGCGAGCAGGGTGTTCGAATATTTAAGGCCTCGATTGCAATTGGGACCCCACACTGACATTTCATTCAGGATTACCCTCTTCTGTGATGATCAAGTTCACATTCATAATGCAGCTCAGCTTTCCCTAGCTATTCCATTCCAAGGTCGTGACCTGAGTTAAAGATGAACACACAAGGTCTTTTCTTTTCGTCCAAATCATCCTAGTGTTTGGTGTTGCTATTTCCGTCCCTGTGCTTTTATTAGTATTTACTCAAACATCTCTTTTATTTTTGCAACACAATGCTTCGCAAACAATTACACCAGCTTTTTCCTCTCCTCTCTCTGTACTCACAACAGCCCCAACGCCCCCACCAGACCCTGCTCCTCCATTAAAGGCAACAATATCTAGATCATGAGCTCAGGAAGTGGAGCTTGACCTATATTAAGAACTTCCTTATGGGCTTAAAGCTACAATTTCCTGTCCATAATGTCGGTGTATTTACCTCAATGATCCACTCCAATAATGCAAAGGTCGTGACCTAAGTTTAAACTAGATCCACTTTCTTGAGTTAATGTAATGAGAACTCTAACCATTTTGACCTGAAGCCAAAATATTGGCTTGTTTTATGCCAAAAAGTTGATACAGAGCAAAGTGCAAAGTTCTCTTGCTGGGAAGTGAACCTTTAACAGAGATTTGTGTGTCCAGGAAAATGCCCTGGTTGGAGGGCATGTGGGTGGGGGACAATCTCCAAGGTGCTAGAAGGGTCTCTTCCATTGTGTTAACATACATTCACATGTTTTTAGTGAAATAATCTTTTATTAAGTCTTATCAGCTTGGTTCATTCATCTCAAGGTCATAAGTTGTTGATGTTAGGACCTGGTCTCCTCGTGGACGTTAAAGATCTCATGGCAAAAGCAGTTCTGGAGGTGCACTGTGTTGTCGAAGGTGCCGTCCTTCGGAAGAGATGTTAAACCGGCATTCTGTCTGCCTGCTCAGGTGGATGTTAAAGATCCCATAGGACTGCTTGAAAAGAGCAGGGAGTTTCTCCCAGTGTCCTGGCTAACCACCCCCCAGATAAAATTGGTTATTCACTCCATGGCTGTTTGTGGGACGTTGCTGTGTGGAAATTGGCTACAAAATTCACAGCTACAAAATTCAGTCACTACACTTGACAGAATATCCTGTGAAGCACTTTGAGACGTCTTTCTCCTGATACTCCCTTTTATTTTTGAACAGTGTAACAGTATAACTTTCTCCTGATACTCCCTTTTATTTTTGAACTTCAGTGTAAGGAATATTCTAACTGTTCAAAAATAAAAGGGAGTATCTGCCTGTGTATTTTACTTTCCATCAAAGTTATTGGAACTCCATTTTATGTAAAATCATTACGGGAAGTCAACACACATTGGGGAGTGGAGGGGGGAGAGAAGGTTTCTGAACGTCAGCCAATACTGAAGTCAACCTCAAGTCTAAGCAAGAAAGCATCTAATGTCACCAGGTCACAATGGCACCAAGCCTCCCAGAACCACTTTACACTCAAAGAGATAGCCAGCACAGACATCAGGGATCAACAACAACAAATTAGAAACATCAAAACAGGAGGAGGCCATTCAGCCCCTCGAGCATGTTCCACCATTCTATAAGACCATGGCTGATCTGTACCTCGAGTCCAATTACCCGCCCTTGCCCTGCATCCCTTAATATCCTGACCTAACACATATCTATCTGTATCTATGCATACATATAGCACCTTTCACGTCAGGAGAACATCCCAAGGTGCTGGACAGTCAAAGGGTTTGCACTCGAGCAGGGAGTTGAAGCCAAGAGCATTGGAGGGCATTGGAAGGTGTAGGTGGGAGGATCAAATGGATTCTGTGGGTTTAAAAGAAATCTATAAAAACCACTGACAATTATTACCACCCTGTGACAGGAACATTTTAAAATCTCTTGTGTTTGTGAGCGAGTGGAGACAGACTGTCAGTCACGTCTCCTGATTAGCGTGGATTTTGCTGCATCCCGAAACGGATTCCATTTCTTCGGCAACGGAAAGCTTGCAATTGACTTGTTCGCACAAAGGCAGCGTAAGATGCAGGACTTCAATGGGAGACATTCAAAGGCCGAAGATGAATAAAATCGGGGAATATTCTGGCAGCTCGGAATCAACAAGTGATTCAAGGAGCCTTTTGTCAGAGAATTATTCCTATTCATTGACATGCACATGTTTTAACCTTGAGCCGATGGCCTGTGTTTTTTCTCCCTATGAATTGTGAGGAGATATTGTCCGGGTCGGAACCAAAGCTCACTATTTGCATTCGGCCGGTCAGTGGTATAGAATTATTAATGGTATCTCACTGACAGCTCATTTACATTGAAAATATAACCTGCCACATAAAGAGTAAGATTTATGTTACTTTTCGAGATAAATTATGTATGGTGGCGGGCAGGGGTTTTGTGGATTTAAGAACTTTGTACTAAGGTTGGCTCAGGTCTGTACAAAATATCTAACTTGCCTATTTGCATGTCAGTTCAGATGGATGTGTTAAAGATACTGCAACATTATTTTAAAGAATTTCTCCCTGTGTCCTGACCAACAATTCCTCCAGGTATATAAAAAAATGGGTCATTCACTTCAGAGCGATGTCTCAGAGGGGACTTTATGGAGGCATATGCAGTTTTAAATGGGACTGAAAAATATAAACACAGAACAATGCTTTAGGATGCACTAAGACAGGAGAACAAGAAGACATAGGTTTAGAGTTCTGTAGCTCAGTGGTTAGAGCACTCGCCTCGCAAGCGAGAAGATCTGAGTTCAATTCCCAGCAGGGCAAAATGTTGGGCAAGTTTCCTTAGTCCACACACCTTTGTTTACCTAGCAGTAAGTAGGAACCTGCGTGTTAATCGATTGGCGGATTACTTTCCGCAGGTAAAAATTCCTTCAAAGAAAGAAATTGGTCACTTCAATCCACAACTGTTTGTGGGACACTGCTGTGTGCAATTGGCTGCTGCGTTTCGCCCACAAAATACACAGTCAATTCATTTTACAGTATATTCTGTGAAGCGCTTTGAGACATCTACAGGGAGTCCTGTAGCTCAGTGGTTAGAGCACTCGCCCCACAAGCGAGAGACTTGGGTTCAATTCCCGGCAGGGCAAAACCTTCGGCAAGTTTCTTTACTCCACAAGCCTGATAATAATCCTTCAAAAAAAGAACAATATTAAAATTGGTCACTTCAATCCACGACTCTTTGTGGGACACTGCTGTCCGTAATTGGCTGCGCATTTCGCCCACAAATATACAGTCAATTCACTTTACAGTCTAATCTGTGAAACGCTTTGAGACGTCTAGAAGACGTGAAAAGCACTGTATCAAATCAAGGATTACTATTATTATTACTATCTAGAAGACATAATATGGCATTATATGAAATGCAAGGATTATTATTATTTTTATTATAGAGTTGCAAAGGGCATTTTCAGTACAGACACCAGGAAGCTTTTCTTTACCCGGAGGGTAATTGACAACTGGAACAGACTGCCAGAAAGGGTGGTTGAGGCCAGGACATTGGGACTCATTTACAAAAGATGTGAAGAGATGGTTTGACGTGGTATGGTGGGGGTTCTGGAGGAATTATATCAGATAGGTCAAAGAGTTGTTTTCACCCAAACTGATCTTACGATGGCTATTTGTGGGACCTCGCTGTGTGCAAAATGCTGTGTTTGCCTGCAAATGCACAGTCACTACACTTCGCAACAATTCCCTGTGAGGCACCATGAGATGTTTTGATGTTATAGGTAATCATGTCAAATGTAAGGATTCTTTTTATTGAATTTGCTGCCGCCAGTTAATGAAAGAGATTGAATCCTTGAAAAATGTTCTCAAACTAATTTAAACTCCAGCCTGCATATTCTCCCAACAAATATTATTGTACTGTGTGTAATATTTATTATTGCTGTGTGATGATTATTATTGTATGTTTCTTCTGTATCACTTCTTACAAAGTGATACACTAATTGGTCATTACATTGTCGGCAATGAACTCAAATCCATCATGTTAGTTTCAACTCCTGCCTCGCTCGAGCTATTTCATTGACTGCGTCAAAATAAACACAAAGGTGAGAGGAAAGATTGACATTGGTTGTTGCAGAAATCAAAATGATTTGAAAATCTAAAGCTAATTGCCTTGCTTTTATTAATCCACTAGTTAAGTAACATCCACTGGTGTAGATGTGCTGGATGGTTAATAAGGATGCTACCTGGCTGTTTCAGGTACTGTGATTTGCTGAACTGAGAGCCAGAAGCACTTTGGTAGTAACTCCTTTCAGGCCTCACTAAATCTACAGTGTAATCTAATACAGTAGCTATAATAAACTCAAAGGGGACTATTTGTCTTGGTCGTAGTCTACAGTGAACAGATCGAGCCATCAGATCTGCTAGGAGCAATAATGGCTTATAGTTGGTTCGAAGTAAGATAAATGCCTGGCTTTTCATCTTTCGTTGTGTTCCCCAATCACAACTTAAGTGAGCAGCAGGAAACAGTTTGGCTGAAGGCCATACTTGAGGTTCAAGCGAGTAAGTACAGCTGAGCTTGACAGAGGGTGTACAACAAAGGCATTGTTGAAATGATGTTGTTGCATTACAGCAAGTTAAATTACAAGCAAATGTGGACCTGTAAACAGGCCAGCCTTTGATCTTAACAAACAAAAAGCAATGTAACAACAACAATTTCATTTATAGAGCGACCTTCACGCAGGACAGCGTCTTGGAGCGCTGCAAGAGCGGGGGGCCGACAACGAGCAAGGGAGAAGGGTGAGTGGAAAATGACCAGGTCACAGGCGCAGTCGAGGAGGTAAGTCTTGGAACGTATGTCTTCATTTAAAAATAGCTAGCTGGGAAGAAATACCACCTGGGTCTAGATTTACACATTTACCTAGTGTTTCTATTTACAGACACACAAAGTAAATAGAGTAAATCCAGAGTAAACCATTGCAGATTGTTTAGTTCAGTTGTAACTTTGAAACCGTTTTGAAAATCTTTTAAAAAATCAACTTTATTTTAAGAAAACCAATTTCAAAATTTAGGTTGCATTTTTTAAGAATTAGCCAAAAGTCAAGTCAGTGGAGTAAATCTAGACCCAGATGAATATTTCTAGCCCGTTGTGTATAATCTTTTTGACAAAAGAGTGACTAAACTACTGATGGAGTTGAATTTTAGTGCTACATTGCAAATGACTTCAAAACGCTCAGAGACTCTACCCTGCGTGAAGGGCACTTTATAAATGCAAGGTGGTGGTGGTGTTGGTGGTGTTGACTTGGTGCTTCTCAGTTGAATGTTTAAGATCCCACGGCACTGTTTAATATTGGAAACCTCTCTTTTGGTACACTGGTCAACAATCATAGATTCACCTAGAATGCACAGAACGGAATAGACCTATCAACCCAACTAGTCTGTGCCAGTATTTATACTCAATATGAGTCTTTACCACTCTCCTTACTCTGTCCCACATATTCCTTTTCCCTTCTCATGCGTCAATCTAGTTTACTCTTAAATGCTTCTGTACTATCTGGTTCATCACCTCCCCATTAATTGACCATTCAACTCACGGCTGCTTGATGGGCTTTGCCGTACACACAATGGGCCTCCCGTGTTCGCTTGCAAAAACACAGTCACTACCCCTGACATTGACCACTGCAACTACTTTGAAACAATCTTGCATGTTTCAATGCTGTAGGTGCCATAAAAATTGCACGTTCTTTCTCATTCGTAACTCGGTAAATACAGCACACATGCCCGGCCATTACGTTTTAAAGGCTTAGTTTAATTATTACATTGTTGGTTCAATCTGTTTCACTCAAACGTCCTGATTACCAGTAACTGCTGTTTCAACACCGCACAGTCTGCAGCTCCACTCCACCTGGATTCAATGTGCTCTTTGTGAAGCACAGGCACTAACTCCATAAACATTAGTTTTGCGGGCTTCAATCTGGTTTTGATTTTGTGATGAAAGTGGCCCAACCGTAGCCAATCATGTAGTCATTTATTTTATAGTCTATGTCAGTTCAGGGTTAATGCCACCTACAATATGTTCCTGTAATGAAGACCAAATGTGTCAAATTGTGTGGTTCAGCACCCAGAGTCAGGAATGTGCCACAAAAACACAGGGACGGTGTACTGTAGGAAGATTGTGATTTAAATACAATACTATTGAATACCTGGACTCGAACAAAAACACCATATGGGTCTCTGTGGGAGATGCACATTGAGACCGTGAAAGGCAGGTCATTGCTGGGAGACCTACATAAATGCATTGTATACCCACCACTTTATCATCTTCGCTTTCTTTTGTGTGTGTGTGTGTGTTCGCTCATAATAATAAACAATAAAAAATAATCCTTACGCAAGGATCACATCAGGAGGTTGTCTCAAAGTGCTTTGCAGGATTCACTGTAAAGCCCAGTGGTATTTTTGTTGGTGAACAGAGCAGCCAATTTGCCCACATCAATTTCTCTGATCCCCAAATGAAATTGGTCGTTCACTTTATGGCTGTTTGTGGTACTTTGCAGGGCGCACATTAACTGTTGTTTGTATACATACACAGTCATTACACTTTAGGGTATGCCCGGTGAAGAGATTCAAGACATCCTCCTGATGTGAAAATATCAAATTATGTTATTATGATCATCGTCAACAGAAGTGGCACATTTTTGCTTTGCATTTCAATTAATTTCAGAGTTCTCTATTCCTTGAATCTTACATTCAAAACTTGAACAATGAAAATGAATGGAACAAGGAAATGCAAACCACTCCCCAGGGAACACATCCTTCAAAAGCTGGTGAATTCACTCAATGTCAGCAGTTTGTCGAAAGACCATTGACATATGGAGTCAATTTTGCGGTATTTCTCAACAGATTTCTTAATTAAGAAATGGCCGTTCTGGCTTCAGGGAGCCTGGGTCTGAAAATAGAATCAGTTGGAACAGTATCCCTATGGGTGGGTGTCACAGACCTCTGGATTTCTTAATTAAGAAATCTATTAAGAAATTACGCAGAACTAACCACCCCCCACCCATCCCCCAGCTTTTAAATTTACAACCGGTAAAGATTTTTGAGTCACCTAAATTCAACTCTTAAAACAGTTCTGAACAATACTCTCTTATTGGAGACAGGGATTCTTCCCATCCATCCATCTCGTGTTAATGCTGCAAACCAAAGTTTTAGCAGGTAGGCTGTTGGTGGTAGCCGGGCATGAAGTAAAAAAATAACTCGCCAGATCGTGCTTTTGAAAGCCAGCTGTGCGTTTTTTAGTTGGTTAAACTCCAGCAGTACCCCAACGCACACTCCAGCAGTACCCCAAGCCTTAGCTCCCGCCAACCTGCGCCTCTTACTCTCTGGAATTAGGTAAGCAGGATGCTTCCCTCTGGAAATAGAGTGTGGATTTCATTCCAAATGCAGGAATTTCCATTTGCAGGTGGCATGCATAGAATTCTTTCGTCTGGGCTAGATACTCTTGAGCATCGTGATGGGTTTCTGCATGTTGGACACCCGGCTGACCAAAAAATGACTGCAGTACCTATACAAAATGTATATTGTAACATTCTTTTGGAAAACATCTTTACAGAATATTCTGTGAAGCCCTTTGAGACGTCTCGAAGACGTGATAAGGCGCTATATCTACTGCAAGGATAATAGGATTATTATAATTGGGTTTCAGTTTTAATGTTGAGGTCAACCTTTCTGCTTGCCTGCCAGGCAAAAGAAATTTTGAACATATGGTTTTCAAGGGCTGATCTGATCTGATCGAAAAAGTAGAAAGAGCACATGTCCCATAGTGCACATTGAAATATGTAGGCCTTTATATGTTGACATTTGCATACAGTATTAGACAGAGAATAATATTGTGCAAACCTCAGGTGTCTCTTTACACAACGACAAGACACATTGTGGTTAAGTAGGCTTATTTTTATAGATCTTTAAGATGATAGACCGTAAGCATGAAGAAATTTTGCTGATATGTAACGGGGGAATAGTTGGTACCACTCTCGTGTGTAAGTGACGGTTGTGACAGTGAGCTCATAATCTAGTCTGACACTCCTATGCTTTGCATTGTTAGAGGTGCCGTCCTTTGGATGAGATATTGAACTCAGGCCTATCTACCTGTTCAGATCGACTTTAAAAATCTTGTGGTATTATTCGAAAAGAGAAGGAAGCTTCCCCAGGTGTCCTGCCTAACAATCCTCCCGGAACAATATTCCCTTAAAAAAATTTGCAACTGTTTGTGGGACACTGCTGTGCACAATTGGCTGCTGCGTTTCGCCCATAAAATATAGTCAATTCACTTTACACTATATTCTGTGAAGTGCTTTGCAATGTCTCAATGACGTCATAAGGTGCATTGTCAAATGCAAGGATTATTATAGATGAAACTCCATTCCTCTAACTCATTCCCACCCTCAATTTGTTTCAGTTCCATCTCAAGATCTGAGTCTTTGACTGTGCATTCGGTCATCTTTCACCCCCCACCCTCCCTTCCCTCTGCTCCCACTGCCAGCTTGGAAGCCACGATTGTTAAACACCTTGGAACTTCCTCCCAACATGAATAGTATAATTTAAAAAAATACTTGCATTTGGTATCATAATAATAATCCTTGCTTTGATATAGTGCCTTATCACATCCTTGAGATGTTTCAAAGTGCTTCACAAAATATACTATGAAGTGTTAGCGACTGTGTATTTTTTTGGTGAAATGTGGCGGCCAATTAGCAGTGTCCCACACATAGTCATGGATTAAGTGACTAAATTATTAGTTTTTTTTAACTATTGTGTGAGCATGAGGGGGTAGGAAATGCACATAAACCTCTCTCTCTCTCTATATATATATATATAGAGGTTTATGTGCATTTCCTAACCCCTCATGCTCACACAGTATTTAAAAATAATAATTTTTATATATAGGTTTGTATGGTATAGAGCCTTATCACGTTCTTCGGATGTCTCAGAGTGCTTCACAGGATTTACTGTAAAGTAGATTGACTGTATTTATAGGCAATCATAGCAGCAAATTGCACACAGCCATGTCTCCAAAACAGCCATGAAAATAAGTGAATAGTTTTTTTTGGCAGATTGTTGGCCAGGACAACGGGAGAAACTCCCTTCTCTTTTCGAATAGCTTCATGAGATTGTTAACATCCACCTAAACAGACAGACGGTACCTCGGTTTAATGTCTTCAACAACTGATATAAAGCAGTAAACATTTGTGATGGTTACTTGACCTGGCCCCAACAACTGAAATATTTTACTTACTTGCCTGAAGCATAAGGCAGTTACCCCCCACCCAGCCTGTTTTTCCATCTTCCCAATATCAGTAAAATATCACTACTCCTTTCATTGCGAGACAAATCCAGGTAACACTAAAAGGAGATTTGGATATCTCCCAGCCTCATCTATAGAGGCACTATGCCAGTGTAAATTTGTATTGCATTGTACATCGTGTAGGTACCTGTAATGCTAAGTTAGACATTGTCTGTACAAAGACATGAAACTGCTTACATGGTGGTTTATGGGCTTCATCTGGTTTTAAGACAATGAAACTGCTTGAAGTCATGCAGAGCCATCTGTAAAGCACTACACATAGGAAATTGGACAGTAAAGTTAGTGTGTTGAGAGACTGTCACAGCAGTGGTGCTAACAGTGGTGTATGCCAAAGTCTGGCTGTTCCTTCTGTCTTCAAACAGACTGAATATGTGCGAACCTAGATTAAACTTCTAACAACATCTGCTTCTATTACTAATCATTAAATTATTATTATTTTTGCTTTGTACAGCGCTTTGACTCGTGCTTCACTTGACAGGAGCTATATAACAATCAGCTCTTATAATTATAAACACACGTTCAAAAGCCACCTTAAGGCTTCCCTTTTGACTGCGCTTTCAGGTATACTATCCCCCCGCCCCACCGCTCCCCTGGTTTGGGTGCCCAGCCAGCTCTATAAAGCGCTCTTGAGATGTGAAAGATGCTGCACAAATGTAAATTGTTTTGCTATTGCACAAAACCACATGCGTAATCGGGACCAAACACTGTGAGATGTCGCTAGCCTGAGCTATGCTGGTGCTGGATGAGACAGGCCGTGGACTGCACAATGTTATCACCACATGCGGGATGGCAAATCTGCAAATGATTGAAATCAAAGGGATAAGCTACTTTCCTTCTGTTTTAAATAAATTAATCTTTCTTTTATATACAGTTGTATCGTGCACTCAATTTGAACTTGTTCTGTGTGTGTGTGGTGGTGGGGGGGAGGGGGTCGGTGGGTGCAGGTGGGGAGCGGGGGAGTTTATGATGAATGCAAAAGCGAAATGCAGCTTTACCTTTGAGTCAAGGGTACAGGGGTAGCAATGCAGTAACAGGGAAAGGATTCATGTTGATCGGAATAAGTATGTTATGAGGAGTGGGGGTGTCTAGTGATTTGTAAGTGGTGAATTCAGCATGTATTGGAGACTGATGTGCTGGGACTGTGCTTGGTGGGGAGAGGGCTACTTGCCTCCGACCATCTGCTGGTTGCAAACTGGCTCAACAGAGATCAGAGCTGAGATAGGTGCTGATGGGGGGTTGGGGGGGCGGTAAGTGTCTGGGTACCTACAGGACATGCCTCCGATCATCACAAATCATTTTGCCAATCTTATAAACCAGGGACCTGTTATTGCGAGCGATCACATGTGGAACAGAGAGAGCGGTGGACACTCGGTCCTGTGAAAGGATAGATCAGAGGCCCCCAAATGTCTCATGGTTTCAGGCATAGCCTCGTTGTTTCAAAATGCAATATTGCGCAGAATTTTGAAAAACTCTCTGAGCTGGAAATGAAATCACAACCTTATAGTCTGTCAAGACATCTTACCATAATAAGAATAGTAATCCTTACATTTGGTTATAGCACCATTCACATATAGGAGGATGTCCCAAAGCACTTCACAGCATAATTAATGACTGTGTGTTTTGTGGGCGAATGTGGTAGTCGCTTTTGCTTACACCAGTGTCCCACAAACAGCCATAAGGTGAACAACCAATTTTATTTGGGGGTATGGTTGGCCAGGACACTGGGGAAAACTCACTTTTCTTTTCAAATCGTGTCATAAGATTTTTAACGTCTTGGTTTAACCTCTCATCCGAAGGACGGGGAAAGGTGAGTTAAGGTGAGCAGGTGATAAGGAAGTTTCTAACTTTATTATCAGTGCCGCGAAATGGCAATGGGTTGGAAAGCTTGGTCTGCAGATCATGACGAATGTGCGGTGCTTGAGATTTTGTATTATATTTAGAATGTGCCCGATAGCAGAGAGAGAGAGAGAAAATAATCTATTTGGTCTGAGCATAGGCTAATGCTTTTTTTGTGAGATTAATATCTTCATAATATCACTGTAGCAAAGGGAAGATTTAAGGCAGGAGGTGAAGATAAGTCTAGACCTGTCAAATTATCTAAATAAATACAGCAGAAGACTAAAGCCACTTGATACATTGTGTATATTGGAAGCTTTACCCAAAGCATTTAGTCAATATACGATATAGTTTCTATTTTGATTTAAAAAAAGCTATAATTCAATCAGATTCTCTTATTTGTGTTGTCTCAATATCCACTGAGTGCAATAACGCTGTCACATTTATAAGTATCTATCACATCAGAAGGACGTCTCACAGCGCTTCACCAGGATATACTGTAAAACAGAATCATTGTGCATTTTGTAGATGAACGGTCCAGCCAACTTGTGCTCTGTAATGTCCCACAAACAGTGAATGACCAATTTTATTTATGGAGAAAGGTGATTGGCCAGGACACTGGGAGAAATTGCCTTCTCTTTTCAAATAGTGCCATGGGATCTTTAACGTCCAACTAAACAGACAGACAAGATCTCAGATAAACCAAAGTCTCATGCAAAGTATGCACCTCCAAAGTCTGGCAAGATGTTAAAATTCTAAGGCATCCACAGGGAGTTTAGAAAAGAGATTAAATAGGAGAGAGTGAATGTATTAAACAACTGCTTTCTGGCAGTTAATGCAGTATTAGAGGCATTTCATTTTGGAAAAAAAATGAAGGCCTATAAACATATTTAATTCGATGTATATTTACATAGTAATCAATCGAAGGAAATCAAGATTTTCCACAGTTATCCAAATGCCTAAGGTTATGCAGCTAAGCATAATGTAACTTGTAAACTATGCCATAACAAACTAACTGTTATTGCTGAACCATCAGGAAATGTTGCTAGAGCTGTTAAGCATTCTCAGTAAAGCTGGATTCTATACTTAATACTGTGTGCATATTGGTTAGAGCGCTCACCTTCCAAGCAAGATGACCCGGGTTCGAGTCCCGGGCAGGGCAAGACCTTAGGCAAGTTTCCCTATTCCACACACCTATTTACCTAGCAGTAAGTAGGAGCCTGCTTGTTAGTTGAATGGCCAATTCCTTTTCCGGGGGTAATAATCCCTAAAAAATATTTGGTCACTCAATCCACGATTGTTTGCCGCATTTCCCCCATGAAATATACAGTCAATTTATTTCACAGTCTAGTGCTTTGTGAAGCGCTTTGAGATGTCTCAACGAAATGATAAGGCGCTAAATCAAACGCAAATATTATTATTTATTATTAGTACGAGGAATGTACAACAGAAATGCACAAACAGCAGTGTGATATCATGGTGACGCAGGGGCATTGGTGCATATAATTACATGAGGTGATAGGATATGGATTGACAGGATGAGGGTAAAATTACATTAAGTTAAACATGTTTGTAGACCCAAGGCCAGGAACCCACTCTGGCCCCTCTACACAGAGCTGTGCTGACTTCTCCTCTGCTGTCAAGAGATATGCTGAACAGATTTTGGATTCTCTAACCCCATAGGAAGGGACACCGCGGGCAACTATTATGCATATTCACCTACAAAACACACAGTCACTGCACTCCACAATATATCCTGTGAAGCATATTGGGACGTCCTCCTGATGTGAAATGGGCTGTACTCCAAAATCTGTTCAGTAGTCCTTGGAGAGTGACACTGTCTTTGCCTCAATATGTCGTTGGTGGATAGTAGATATCTTGTACTTGTATCTATCCCCCTCCACCCCATTCTGCCTTAAGTTTGCTGAATTTCTTGTCCCCCAGACCCTCCGCTCCACCATCGGTGCCCGTGCTTTCATCCATTGTGCCCCAAAGTTGTGGGACTCCCTCCCTCAATCCCTTCGCCTTGCCCCCTCTCTGCCCATTTTCAGGTTGTGCTTGAAGACCTTCCTCTTCGACCGTGCCTACAATCACCTTCACCCTCCCTCTGGCTCGGCATTTGACTCCTCCACTGTTAAGCGCTCCAAGACGCCGTCCGGCATGAAGGGTGCTATATAAATGCATGTTGTTGTTGTTTTATACACTATATTTGCTTTGCCTTTGCATCTCACGATGGTGCCCCAAACCAGCAGGGCAACAGACTACTGAAAAAAGCCTTAACTTGACGATGGGGTAAAGAGTAGGACATTTCGTAACGTGTTATTTAATTAATACCGTGTGAAATGTCCAACCCTGTCTCTGTAATGAGCTCTGAGATGTTACCCGTCACAAAGGGTGCTCTATTAATGCAAGTGTTTTATCCCTGTTACTTATGTCTCTCCTATAGCAACTAACATTTGCTTCATACTTTCTATAGCCACAGCTGGATTGTCACGCAACACCTTCCTTAAGTGTGTAGTTGCTACAGTTTGTGTGCAATTCACAGTAAGTGGATGGATGATAATATTTGTCACCTTCCAAGAAGAATCAGGCATTGGCTGTGTAGTCACTAACAGCATTGTGACAGCTCCCTGCATAACCCTCTTCTATCAGAACTGTCTCTGTATTAAACTCTACATGCCTGCTTTTGCTTTCTCAACCACTTAATAACCTACCAAGAAAAGTAATATTTTCACACTTCTTGGCCATCCATTTCCTCCGTGTCTCTCACTTAAATATAGCCTGTCTCCCTTTGGTGAGAGAAAATGCACCACACACTCAATGGCTTTCAGCTCATTTCCTGTTTTGTCATGGTTAGGTACAAAGACAAAGCATTCAGATCAGTCTTCATATCTGCTAATGACACCATCAGCCCATTCCTCCCGGCTTTAGCCAGAACAGATCAATACAAATATGCGTTGTATTTGGACAGATGAGTCTGCAGAGTGTTGGACCCCTGTGTCTTTCACTACGTGTGCATCATGCAGCTTCTAAGCAATAAGTTTGTGGCAACCTTGGGCAAGTACGTCCACAAAGTCATCTCAAAATCCGATTCCTACGTGACATCTCAGTCTATCTTTGTGCATTTCCTTGCAAGAGAGAGGCTTATTTTCACCTAATCTCTTTTTCTAATGCATTACACACTAGTTAATGTGGATGTTTACTTGGCAGCCAATTCAATTTCCACACAAAACAGTCTATGTCTACGAGGAACAATTAGATAAAGTCATGCATTTTAGTCACTGGGGTATTCCCATTAAGAAGCTTCTATAGTAACGTTTTTTTTAAATAACCTAGCTATTAAGGAGTTTATCTGGCCAACAATCCCTCAGATAAAATTGGTCCCTCACTCATGGCTGTTTGTGGGATGTTTCTGTGCCAAATTGGCTGCTGCGTTCACCACACAAAATACACAAAGTAACGCCAATTTACAGTAAAATCCTGTGAAGCACTTTGAAACATCTTGATGACTTGATAAGGCGCACGGTCAAATGTAAGAATTATTATTATTGTTTATTTACGGATGCTTTATTATTGTTATTTTTATTATTACTAGCGCTCTGAAAGAACTATTCATTTAGTCCGATTCTTCTGCCTTTTCCCCTATTCTACTTTGTTTCACTTCATGGTTGTGCGGGGGACATTCCCGCGTGCAAATTAGCTGCCGCATTTTACTTGTAAAACACACAAGCACTGCACTTTACAGTGTATCCTGCAAGGAGCTGTCTTCCCGAGGTGAAAGACGCTATACCAATGTAAAAATTATTTATTAATATTCCCACACCCCTTTTATATTTCTTCTTTTTAAAAATGTATCTAATTTTCACTGAAAAACTAATAACGATTCTGCCTGAACCATAGTTCCAGGTAAGGTATTCCATATCCTAACAACCCTCTGTGTAAATGTCTCCCAGCCTCTCCCTTTGCTCTTTTAGTAAAGACCGTGCTTTGGGACATTCCAAATTATTGCTTACCTCACACGCTGGGGTAAAATTCGAGGTGTTTCATAACACCTTGCTCGCGTTAATTATCTAACGTGTTCCCTGTGTTAATTAACTAACACGTTCCTTCTGTTAATTAACACGTTACGAAACGTCCCACTCTTTACCCCAGTGTCAATTTAAGGCTTTCTCAAGTCATCTGTCTCTCTGCTGGTTTGAGGGACGACCATTGTGAAACGCAAAGGCAAAGCAAAAATGATGCACGAAAGAAATTCAACAAATATACGTCGGCAGGGTGCAGAGGAGATAAAAAGGATCTGCATCTTTCAATGCTGTAATTGAATATAATAACAATAATCCTTGCATTTGGTATAGCGCTTCATCACATCGTTGAGGAGGACGTCTAAAGTGCTTCCATTTTAATGGGAAGGGTAGTGACATTTTGAGGCAAACGTACCAGCCAAATTGCTCACTGCAATGTCCCACAAATGGCTAAGAAGTGGGTGTCAATTTTTTTTTAATGGTGCCTTGGAATTTTTAACGTCCACCTGAACAGGCAGGCAGGACCTCGGTTTGACATTTCATCCAAAGGAAGCACTTCCGACGATGCAGTGCTTTGTGTAAATATAATTTGCGCTGGCATTATATCAGAGTATCACCCTAAACTGTAATCTTGGGATTTCTGATTCAGAGGCGAGAGCGCTACTGCCTGAGCCAACCTAAAATTGAACAATTTTAACAGGCTTTTCTCTGAAGTTGCTAAATAGGATGAGCATTATATTTTTTGCTCTGCACCTTCCCTCTTAATGATTGCCAATACTCTCCACCCCTCATCACCGCCTCCTTCCCATTGTATTTCTCTTCAACCAAGATGACATACAGGCTTTGTACAGCTTCTCAAGTCAATAGTGCTTTGCAAGCCCTCCGATGGGGTGAGTTAGTGAAATCAATCTGAAACGTTAATTGAATTAGTCCTCAGATTTAAACCACTGTACATGTATCTTTTAATGATGGATATCATTTGTTCAACTCATTACAGAGCTTGCTGAAAGGTTAGTAGTGTATTCCAGTTAGCTTTCCAAGTGGGCATGAATATAAGAGAGCCAACAGCAGACATAAAAGAGTGTTTAAGGGGAACTTCTTCACACGGAAGGGAGTGAGAATGTGAAACTCTCTACCAGATGTAAAGCGTTGTAACTGAATTTTAAAGTAAACACGGTAGCCAATTAATTCACAGCAATGTTCCACAAACAGTTATGAAGTGAGTGAATCATCAATTTTATCTGAAGGATTGTCTAGCAGGATTCTGGGAGAAACTCCCTTCTCTTCTCATGGGAACTTTAATGTCCACCTGAAGAGCCATCGTAATCTTTAATCTCATCTGAAGGACGGAATCGACGGCAAAACTGCACACCCCCAGGAACCACACTGGAATATCAGCCTTGAATGAGCTCAAAGTCCCCATGTAGCATGGAATCCACATCCATCTGATTCTGAGCCAGGCTGATACCTGTCTTATAGAAGTATAGCTCCAAGAATTGGCTAGAGAAAATAAACCCAGAACAATATTTCAGACAATACTGTGAGGCAGCAGGGACAAGAATGTGCAAAATTCAAACAGGATTTCTTAATAAGGAAACAGTTAAGAAATAACGTAAACTAGAAAACTAGACCTTGACAGTGAGGCTGTCAACATGACTATTGTAGTCAGGTGAAAGGTACACGCTCTTTCATTTGGTCAGTCAGACAAGAAGGTTTAGAAACGCTCTTGATTTAATTAATACATTCATTACTGTTTTTCTCCAGTCTGTCTGGGGAACCGTATTGTAAGTTGGGAGCTGGGGGGGTGGGATACAGCATCTGAAATGCTAGCAATGCACTAAAATGTCTGGAAATTGATGTTGCTGTAATTCTGACTTCAACCGAGAACCTGTATTAGAGACAGTGTATTTTTAATGAGATCTAAATGAATGAGCTCATTAGCATCACAAATGGCAGAGGAGTCATTATCTTCATCAACTGTTTGTCTGCTGCCCACTCTCCTCTTTCTCCTCCACACCCCCTCCCCCCCACCCCTCCCCTCCAATGCCCCCCAACCACCCTTATATTTGTGCTGGAAATAGATTTATCTATTGGGAGCAGAGCGCTGGGGAAATCAGAATGTCCTGATGACTTTCAGTAGTTCTCTGGACAGATCGATTTTGAGTCCAATAAAAACGCAAACCGAGTGCAGTTTTGTTGCAGATCAGTCACACTGGAGGCTGGGATTCCTCAACTCCTACTAACCCTGCAAGTCAAAGCCTTAACTTTGGATCCCTAGCCGTTAAGTAGGAACCCAGTTGTTAGCCGATTGGCAGATCGCTTTTCCGGGGGTAATAATTCCATCAAAAAAAGTAATAAATTGGTCCTCAATCCACGACTGTTTTTGGGACTCTGCTGTGTGCACTTGACAACTGCATTTCACCCACAAAATATACAGTCAATTCACTTTACAGTATATTCTGTGAAGCACTTTGAGACGTAGGAACATAAGAACACAGGAACAGGAGGAGGTCATTCAGTCCTTCGAGTCCGTTCCGCTATTTAATTAGATCATGGCTGATCTGTACCTCAACTAATCCTTTCAATTCCAAAAAGACATCTTGTAGACGTGATAGGATACTATATCAGATGCAAAGATTATTAATATATTAACGTTAGGGTGACCCAAGCTGGACAAGTTTTGCTATTGTTCTCAGTAGCAAGCGGCCACAGTTCTGACTGGTTAAACAGTTGTGGGAAAGACGTTAAGATGGGTGGGTGTTCTGGAGGGGTGAGATCAAATGGACCAATCTTTTATCTGAACTCCATTTTGTGATATTGAGTACCCCAATGCACCCTTCGGGTTCCCATTATAACTAGCGTTTGAACTCTCCGGAATTAAGCGAGCAGGGTGCGTCCCTCTAGGGAGAGGGATTCCTTATTAAGACAAATGAAATTTCCATACGTATGTGGAACTCTCAATCTGGTTTAGATACTCTTAAATATGATGATGGGTTTCTGCATGTGTCAGACAAAAGAAAGTTTGGGATCCTTGGGTTAACTAGAAACTAAATAAAATCTTACATATACCAGCACTGGTCTGTCAGTCAGCAGTGCCTAAGCATCTTACATATAATATCGCTCAACAGCGTCAAATGGCAGATTACTTGTCATGTCACTCAAAGACAAAAAGGGGTCAAGACCAGAGTATCGTCCTATCAGGGATGTCAGTTACCTATTCCAGGCTGTCTGGCAATCACTCTTCATTTGGTTCAATTAACAAAGTGATATTTTCTGTTCTCCTACCTTGCTCCACATGAGCTACACTTATTCAAATGAAATCTTTATTCCAAGGATTCAAAGCAAATAATACAGATTATTAGTATTATTATTATTCAAAGTTTTCCTTTTAGGTTGTTTTGGGGGCAGTGTGGGGCATCTGACACGTGTGGATACCCATCACCAAATTTAAGAGTATCCAAACCAGACTGAGCATTCCACATATGTATGCTACCTCCACATTGGGAATTTCCCTGTGTCTGGAGTGGAATGTGCATTCTCTCCATGGAGGGGCACAACTTGTTTAATCTAAACCTGAACTTGTCCACTGTTGCCCTTATAATTTGAGTATCTCGATCAATCAATTCATGGCTGTTTGTGGGACATTGCTATGCGCAAATTGGGTGCTGCGTTCCTCTACAAAACACACGTTCCCTACACTTGGCATTGAATCCCATGAAACGCCTTGAGACGTCTCGATGAAGTGGTAAGGCTCTGTATCAAAGGCATGGATTATTACTAGTATTATTATTATTACCCTGATGTAATGTTCTGAGTTTACTTTCAAAGATTTACCAGTGGCACAAATTCAACCTTCAACCGTATATTTATTGACCTTGTGACAACAATATCGGTTAGTATGTTATAACTGTTTAAGAGACTGACACTTCAGTGCAGTTTTCATGGCATTTTACATAGAAATGACTATGAATATTGGATGTAGCACTCAGGATATAGCACTCAATCAACTGTCCATATAAATGATAATACAAGAGCAGATTTTCTAATCTGCATCCAGTTAATATTGATAGCATTTTTCAGTGATTGTTGAACTGATGGTTTTGCAATGATGTGCCGTACACACAACCTGACAATCGTATGAATTATTGTGAGTGATGAGAGGCATTGCTCTCCCATCTCAACCACCGCAGCGCAGCCATTGAAGAGGGGGAAGGATAGAGATATTAAGAGGAAAACAGTGAAGGCTGTTTGATATATCATTCCGTGCCACACTGAGAGAGTTTATTAATAATAATAAAAAGATATTCCTTCCGTTTGATCTAGCACTTCCAACATTGAACCGTCTCATACCACTTCACAGATGATTGCTGTAAAGTGAATTGACAGCGTATTTGTAGGCAAACGCGGCAGTCAATTTGCACACAGTAATTTCCCATAAACAGCCATGAAGTGAATGACCAATTATCCAAAGGACTGAGCCTTTGACAATGCAGCACACCCTGTGCTGAAGAATCAGCTTAGAACATGAGTCCTGACTTAGTGCTAGATCTCCAACCTGCTGATCCAGAGACAATGGCTACCAAATGTGCCAGGCTTTAACCTCTGGAGCCCGGCAGATGATACACATCTAACCTCCTTCCCTCTGACAAGGATAGTCACAGATTGGTCTCGGTCAGGATTTCATAATGAGTAGTTGCACTTGTTGTAAATACAGAGGTTCAAAGGAACGATGATTTCAACATTACAGAATTCAGTTGTCACAATGTTATTTTCCCACAAGTAAGAGAAAGTTAAGGGAAAATTAATAATTTGTATGAATGATTGCAACGGAGATGTAAGCAGGAATAATAGAACTCTAAAAAGTACATTGTGTTGAAAACACTTTTTTCTTGTAATAATCTTTGCATTTGGTGTAGCACATTATCATGTGTCCTCCACCCTTTTTGTTTCCAAACCCCAGCTTGAGTGCAAACCCTTAACTGTCCAATGCCTTGGGATGTCCTTCCGACATGAAAAGAGTTATATAAATACAGTTTCTTGTTGCTGTTGTTGTCAAGACATTTCAAAGTGCTTCAGAGGACTTTACTGTGAGGTGTAATGACTGTGTACTTGTAGATGAAAGCAGAAATCACTTTGCTATGGCAATGAGTGACCAATTTTATTTTGAAGATTGTTGACCAGGACATCGGGAGACACATTTACACTTCATTCCTTCACTTTCTTCCCCTTTACACTGACTAGGGATATTGGTATTTCGAGTTTAAGATGTGAAGTCAATCCCATGAGCACTAAATCACCATTTTCTTTTTCTCAAGGAATGATTTCTCTTTAAGTGCATATTTCAGAACTGAATTACATGTCACAAATCCAACCAGTAAAGTGCTCTTTCCAGGAAAGCTGATCACAAATATGTCACTGCCTAAATTATATGTATGATAGTTTGATGTACTATAGCTCCATATAAATGATCCTTTAGTCATTGGAGCTAGGCAACTCAACATCCGAGATTGTATTACTGAGCTCTCTTGTGTTAAATGGTATCGAGCATTTTATTTCCAAATAAAGTTCCAGATCAGATATATTCACTTTCTTTCTGGATCTAGCAGTTTTAAATAATAAAATAATCCTTACATTTAATACCATGTTTTTCAGGTCAGGGCGGCATCTCAAAATGCTTCATATGGTTTTACTGGACTTTGCTTTTCGTAGGTGAGCGCAATAGCCATTTTGTGCACAGCAATGTCCTACAAACAGCCAAGCAATGAATGATCATTTTTTCCTGGGGTATGGTTGGCCAGGATATTAGGAAGAAACTCTTTTCTCTTTTTGAGCAGTGCCGCAGGATTTTAACATCCACCTGAACAATCAGAACGTACTTTAATTTAACATCTCATTCGAAGGATGGCACCTCCAACAATGTATTGGAGTGTCAGCGTAGACCACATGAATTCCAATTCCCAATGTCAATATTCAGAGGCAAGAGCGTTAGCAACTGAGCCAATCTGACACATAATTAAATGTTCAACAAGAATGAGAACATCAAAATGTTCAGATCATGTAATTAATTCAAAATGGAGAAAAAAATGAAGCTTTGTAAGTTTCAGTCAAGTCTCGTTTGCAGCAGAGATGCTCCACCCCTCTCCACAAAATCATTCTGTCCCAACACGATTAGATCAGCAAACGTCAGAACAAATCAGTTGAGTTGTGACTGATTTGTGAATTGCCTCGACTACTCAATCACCCTCCTCGCTGGTCTCCCCTGCTCCACTATTCACAAAATTCAACTAATTCAAAACTCCGCCACCCGCATTCTCACCCGCACTCAACTCCGTACCTCCATTACCCTAGTCCTTGGCAAACTCCATTGGCTTCCTGTCACAGAGCGGATCGATTTCAGCATCCTCACTCTTGTATTTAAAACCCTTTGCGCCCTAGCAACCCCCCCCTCTCTCTCCAACCGGGTTCTCTCCCTGCACCACTACTTGCTGCCTCTGCTCGACTGGCTCCAGACTCCTCCTTGTCCCCCGAATCCTCTCCCCCATCATCGGCGGCTATACTTTCAGCCACTGCGCCCCGAAGCTGTGGAACTCTCTCCCTCAATCCTTTCTTGTTGCTCCCTCTCTCCCCAATTTCAGATCGTGCCTCAAGCCCTTCCTCTTTGACCATGCCTACAGTCACCTTGCCCCACCCACTGGTTCAGTATCAGGCTCTGCCACTGTTAAGCTTTCTGAGACACTGTTTGGCGTGTTGTTGTTTCAACTCAAGAACAGCATGACATTAGAGCAATAGACTAGGTGTCAGTAAGTAGAACTCTCGTCACTGGCTCAGATGGTTTTGGGTTCAAGCCCCATAATTGGACTTTGATCTTGCAACCTACAACAACCATAACTTTACATATATATCGAGCTTTTCATGTTCGGGAGGGCGTCCTGGGCAATCTGATGCGTTTGCAGTCAATCCTGCCAGCCAATTTGGCTCTGAAAGTTGCATCACAAGTACTTCTGCTGATTCAGCCTCAACACAACTGAGACACTACTCTGCTTGGTTCCTGCCAGCACTTCCTCATCTCAGGCACTGACCATATCGACCTCCACGGTTGCTCACTCCAACTCACTGATCTTGAGCGGGACCTCTGTGCTTTGTTCTACCCTTGGGTCTCCTTCAAATCTTTAATTCCGGCTCTAACTGTTGTTATTGTTATTATTATTGTTGTCAATGCCTAACCTGCCTTATGCGCAAACAACTAAGAGACCTTATGTGTGTCATTGAAATGATCACACAATCAATGTTGCACAGAACTGTTAGCTTTACTCCTATTCCCCACCCTTTCCCACCATATTATGGTTGTAATTTGCATCGTGCAGGGAGGTTTTCAACCGACTCCGCCCCGTGTGGTGCAGATTCTGTGAGGCTGTAATGATGAGGGCACTGAGTGGCTAAATGGAAGCTCTCTCTTTGATGTGTGATTTAACACTGGGGTTACAGAGGCAGTCACTCAGTCCACTCCAACACAGGCAGTAACAGAATTCACCCTGACTCAGATTTCACACAGTCACCTTAACAACCAAACAACAACTTGCATTTATATAGCGCCTCTCACGCAGGGTAGTGTCCCAGAGCGCTTGACAGCGATGGTGCATGACGCCGAGCCAGGTGGAGGCGGGAGGTGATCGTAGGCACGGTCAAAGAGGAACATCTACCTGAAGATGGGAAAGGAAGGGGCAAGGTGGAGGGATAGTGTTCCTTGAAAAACTCCCCTGCAACACACATATGAATGTGAGCGTTATCATTGCCTTCACTTTGACGACTCCTATATAATTTACGATTTGTTTTTGCTCATAGCCATCAGTTCAAACATCCATTTTGCGTGAAGTCAATGAGGAAAGTTAAAGATTCCCTTCAGGTCACTCCCCGTTTGGGAGACAGATTCCCGCGATGGCTTCCAAATGAAGACTGAGTTCACACATTTTCCTCAATTCTGCTCAATCTTAAATCTTGAGATGAAATGTTCTTGTATGCTATGGCCTGGTGGAATTTCAGGCCTCGGTAGGTTTATTACTGATTGAAATGGATTGCTCTTCGAATAAATGCCCTAAAATATCCTGTTGAGAGTTTCCATGAAAATTATTTGAAGCCAGACAGGAAATTGGGCACTATTACATAATGATATAATGAGCACAGCTGTGGGCAAATTCTCTGAACTTTTCATCTACAAAATGCACAGTCACTACACTCCACAGTAATTTTTGTCGAGCGTCCTACCAATGTGCTGCATCAAATGGAAGGATTATTATTATTACTATAAACTACCCGGGTGATTTTCAACGTGAGCATTTGTCACACTCCTTTAACTGAATGTTGCTGTGCTGGAGAGAGAGCATATTTAAACTCTGTTTTCTCTCCTTTCACAAAGCCTCTCTGTTTGGCCTGTTGTTTTTTTACCCCTCTAATCAGGAAGATCAGGCTGTCTGGATGCCGCACTTATCCACAACAATCATCTATGTAATTTCACTGCGTCTTACGGGAGCAATGTGAGGGGATGTGAGAGGTATCCTTACTCAATTTCCACTCTGAATGAAGCAATGTGGCAGCTGAGAACCCAACGAACACCCCCCCACCACCATCTGTGAAGACCGTCAAGCTCCCGAATCAGTGAAAGCTGCCGTGCACCTCACCTCGAGTCTCCAGCAAATCAGTTCTTGATCCTGAACTACATCACTTCACTTTTTTACCATTTATTTATAGAAATAATAATAATTTGATGACTGTTTGTGGGACGGCGCTGTGTGCAATTAACTGCTGCGTTTCGCCCACTAAAACCCACAGTCAATTCACTTACTGTGAAGTGCTTTGAGACATCTCGATGACGTGTTAAGGTGCTATATAAAATGCAAGGATTATTGTTATTACTGCTTGGTGTTTTATAAAGTGAATTCTCTTTGAATCCCAGCTTTTTTTTATTCTCAAAGATTAGAATCATGACCTGATAATATCAACACAATACAAATTGACATTTATAGAGCAGTGTTCACGTCGGGAGGATATCTTGCACCCCTGCGGGCAGTGCCGAGGGGGAGGGGGGGGGGGGGGGAAGATGACTGAAGACGTAGTCAAAGAGGTACGCCTCGAGAGTGGGGGCAGAATGACCAAAAGCCTGCCCGCCAATGGTATTGAAGGATAGGCAGGAGGTATGAAGTAAGCCTATGTTCACGGAAGGGAAGGACTGGGTCAGTTTGGTTTAAAGAGGTCACAGAGATTGTGTGGTTAAGAGTAATCCTAACATACGATAATGCTCCTTTCATGTCAGGAGGATAACTCAAAGCGACTTTCAATCATTTATTAGCCTGGCTCAGTGGTCGCGCTCTTGCCTCTGAGTCAGAAGGTTGTGGGCCCACCTCATCGTCAGGACTTCGAACTGATTGTCGAGGCCGACGTTCCAATGCAGGGCTGAGGGAGCGCTGCATTGCTGGAGGTGCTGTCCTTCAGGCGAGACGTTAAACCGAAGTTCCGTCTGCCTATTCAGGTGGCCATCACACTATTTCAAAAAGAGAAAAGAGTTCTTCCCAGTGTCCTGGCCAGAAATTGGAATTAGGATGGATGGCTTTAGTGGAGGAGCAAACACTAATCTGACAGGTCAAATCGTCCCCTGGTGTGTTATAGATTTCTATGATTCTTTAAACAACTGCAGTCTAACATCTCTTAAGAAATCCTTTAACTCATCACCCAGGCTTGGCAACACATTACTATATTAAACCACTTATCTCTAAGCAAGCACGGTAATCAGTGTTTACTACAGCAGCATTTTAATAATTCCCCCAATGTTAGATGATAACAAATAGTTTGCAATTCTATATAGTTTCTAGTTTTCATTCCAAATCGTCTTAGTTACCAATTATTCCGCTGGTGTTCCATTCTACTCTGAGTTACGCCTTCAGGACCAATTCACAGCTGGCGACAGCTGAGACCAACGGAATGAATCATCAATAATTCAACCATCCCACGTGTACCTTTTGATAAAAGCCTCACCTATGTCAGTAACAAATCGCTTGCTCAAACAACAACTATACTGTGTGCGAAGGTGCAAGCATTAAAAAATATGTACTGCAAAAAAAACACTGAACAAGAAAATTGATATATTGTATCCCTCCCTCCCTCCCTCCCTCAAGAAGCATCAAACTTTCTGTACCCATAAGTGCATGCACCTCTTTGTGCACCCTCTTTGCAACAAAGAAAGTGCTTGTTAAAAGCTCTTAACAAACTCTTTGCTTATCAAAACACTTCACAGTAATTATTGTTGAGACTAATATGGGACTGGGGTCATGTGTAGACCAGATCGAATACGGATGTTAACGAAGCATTTGGGTTTTTATAATAATAATAATTCTTGCATTTGATATAGTGCCTTTCACAATCACAATCTGGGGGAATGTAAGCCAGGTCACGGGAGAAACTCCCTTCTCGTTTCGAGTAGTGGAGACCAGGAACTCGGTTTGACGTCTCATCTGAAGGACAAAGCAACACAGCCCACATTGCATAGCTTGGACTGTGTGAGTTCAACGTCCTGACGTATGGCAAATCACCCACAACTTTCTGACTCAGAAGCGAGAGTGATACCGACTGAGACATGCTTATACCATTATTTTAAACAACAATCCACAAGTGCATCCACGAGCTGCTGATTGCCTGCTTTCCTCACGTAAAGCACAAGGACTCTGAAATTTGCATGGATTGCTGTAACATGCACACAATCTTAAAAAACCTTCCTGCGTTTCCATCAAAGACATTGAACGTAGGAACCCTTCTTGTCTTCCACTTGATAGGTTGCAATTTAAATGTCATGAAATCAAACGCTCGCAAAATGGGCTGGCATCTGTGTCATTAGCGATTAGCTAAGCACTCCTGATAAAGGAAGAGGCATTTTGCTTGAAAGATATTTCCCTGTACTCCTTTCTAACTTTCTGCGTTCACAGAGGATCTGAGGCAGTGAAAGGAAAATTGATTGGTTTGAGGCAATGTAACACCTACAGTGTATCATATCTGGCATTGTAATAATGATAACATCAAAAAGGCTCAGCATTTGCAAGTAAATTGGCAGAAGTCAACCTCACGCAGGTGTTAGGCCTCCTTGCTGCCAACTCAGAGCCCCCAATCTGTCTCTCTCAATAGGGCAGCTGTCCCCGTTGTCTTTCCCCGTAGTCTCGGTCTGTGCTGTTGAAAGGGACTCAATATAAACCTTGTGTTGGTGGTGCCTGTTTGCCTTAATGAAGGCTTTCTTGGGATGAGCGAAGAGCCATTGACACACTTCGCGAGCCTTCCCTTTTGCTATGAAATCGTTCCTTTGCACTTTTTTTATAAAAAGATCAAAAGTTCAGTTATTACTTCATCGTAACTATATTTACAATATTGGGACATTGGGACCTGGACTTCATGTTGTTTTAAACTGAAATTCCAACTTGTCAGAGGTGCCGTCCTTTGGATGAGACGTTAAACTGAGATCCTGTCTGCCTATTCAGGTATTTTCTGGCCAACAATCCCCCAAATATAATCGGTCATTTACTTCATGACTGTTTGTGGGATATTGCTGCGTGTAAATTGATTGCCGTGTTTGCCTATGAAATACAGTCATTCTACTTTACAGTAAATCCAGTGAAGTGCTTTGACTCATCCTTTCGATGTGAAAGGTGCTGAACCAAAAGGTGCTGTAAGGATTATTACTTTGATAGGATTATTATTTTAAGATCCTAAATCTTTTACTTTATTCTCCCTCCCACTCTCAAAAAAGTAATTCAAAATATTAAACGCTTTAGAAAAAGTTTGCTACGTTTAGAGAGCTCTGCACACATGTAAAGGCTTCTGAAAGCATTCAAGGAGTTAATAATAATAATAATAATCCTTGCATTTGATATAGTGCTTTCCACGTCTTCTAAATGTCTCAAAGCGCTTAACAGAATATACTGTAAAGTGAATTGACTGTATATTTGGGGCCAAAATGCAGCAACCAATTGCACACAGCAGTGTCCCACAAACATATGTGGATTGAGTGACCAAATTCTTACTGTTTTTTTCTTGAGGGATTATTATCAGGCGTGTGGAGCAAGGAAACTTGCCCAAGGTTTCGCCCTGCCGGGAATCGAACCCAGGTCTTTCGCTTGCGAGGCAAGTGCTCTAACCTATTTTAGGAAAATGGGTAACAATAATAAACCTTGCATTTGATATAGCGCTTTATCATGTCGGGAGAAGTCTCAAAGAGCTTCACAGAATATACTGTATCGTGGATTCACTGTGTAGTTTTATAGTGTTAGACATATGTTAGTTGTAGCCTGAAGTCCTGTTGTGGAGTCCTGTAGCTCAGTGGTTAGAGCACTCGCTTTGCAAGTGAGAGACCTGAGCTCAATTGCAGGCAGAGGGCGAAACCTTGGGCAAGTTTCCTTACTCCACACGCCTAATAATAATCCCTCCAAAAAACCCAAAACAATAATAAATTGGTCATTTTCAATCTACGACTGTTTGTGGGACATTGCTGTGCGCAATTGGCTGCCGCGTTCGCCACAAATATACAGTCAATTCACTTTACAGTATATTCTGTGAAGCGCTTTGGGACGTCCTCCCGACGTGAAAAGCGCTATATCAAATGCAAGGATTATTATTATTATTATTATTATAAGTCTGTAGCTTCCTCTGGTTGTGGTAATTCATCCTGTTGCACAAGTAGCAGATGATGTTGATACCATGGCCAAGTGTGTGAGCTGACTGGTTCAGGTCGGCAGGTTGAAATGTAATTTTGTTGTTGTTGTTTGACTGCGTAGAACATCACAAGCGAGTCCAAGTGTATCTTTATTTGTTGCTGACAATCTTGTGCTGTCCAGCAGGGCACATGAAGTGCATATCCTGATGCCTTACCCTCAAGACACAGAGGATATGTGTGATTATGAGAGTCATAGAATCATAGAATTATAATTTATTAATAAATTTCTAAGTCTTGCATTTGATACAGCGGCTTATCACTTCGTCGAGGTTGACTGTGGATTGACTGTGTCTTTTGTAGGCAAATGTGGCAGTCAGTTGCGCACAGCAATGTCCCACAAACAACCTTGGAGTGACGACCAATTTTATTTGGGAGATCTGTTGGTTAAGACACCGAACAGGCAGACAGGACCTCAGTTTAACCAGAGGGAATGCAAAGGGAACCCATTTGACCCATTGATTCTGCCCTAGCTCTCAGAGCAAGATGCCCTTTCAAACTCACTGCCCTGCCCTCCCCATATCCCTCCAAACTTTTATCTCTCGTAGTTATACCAGTCTACTTCCTTCCCGAAGCCCACAATGGCCTCTCCTCTTGCCCACAAAATATATAGTCAATTCGCTTTATAGTATATTCTGTGAAGCTCTTTGAGACACCTCAAAGAGGTGATACGACACTACATCAAATGCAAATGCAAGGATTATTATATTACTCAGCAGGACATTCCACATCCCTCAGGCTCGAAGAGATTAGTTCGGATGAAGAAGGGCCTTTGGCCCATCTGACCTTATCCGTCTGGAACACCCATCCTACTGTCCTCCCATCACAGTATTGAGCTGCATTTTTTAAAAAATGAGTCCAGTGTCCTGGCCTCAACGACGCTTCCTGACAATCTGTTCCACTCATTCATTCGTAATATCTTTAATATTATTATCCAAATCTTCAATGCAAAAAAACTTCAAACTTCAGGCAAGTAAAATAGCAAATGTTGCACTCTTGATTAATGAACCTTTTACAACTGACCATGCTTCCAGAGCACCTCTGTCTGTCAAAGATCCATCGCCCTTATTAGAGGTAGTGTTTCCACAGGGTAGCTAGCGGCAATACAGCATAGCACACAGCCAGCAGACGTTACCCTCTAAATCTCTCCTCGAAAGCTAGAATTGACCTGCTGTGGCTTGAGTACTGCTGGCTGCATACAATACTTAACAAGTCTCTCTGCCCACACCTCCTCCCCTCTCTCACCCCACAAGGGATTACCCTTATTTCAATTATATTTTGATGAAAATCACCAAGCAGTGTGTGCTGTACAAATAGGACCATGAGAATCCAAAACTAATTTGTGATCCTGAAAAAAAAGGCTACAAATGAAAGAGAGAATTGGGATTTAGAGAGAGAAAGAGAGAGAAAGAAAGAAATCCGAGTATTTACAGGAAGGAACAGGGGTTCCCTTTAACGCTTATTCATTAGGAGGATTAACAGAAGTGGAATAGGTGACACTTTTGCTACTCACTGGTGTGTCCAACACATTTTCATTACGAATATTCTGGTTCCTGAATGCGGGAGGTGAGCTGGTGGGGGGGGGAGGGGGTTCCAAAAACTGAATGCTTTCAATTCTTACCCAGTGAATAGCCGGATTGCTTCAGAATTCATTTAATCAGGAGACATTCATCTGAGTATTGAAATTGGGCCGGAGCTTTTTCTGTTTGTTTGTTCGTCCATTCTTTTCTTTCTGCTGCAGTTTTAAACAGTTTCAGTATAACGTGCGAGTCGTGAAATGTGGGATCAGCCCCTTCTTTCAGAACCTTTGTTGCAATACACACACAAATATATATATATATATATATATATATATATCGCAAACACTTTTTGGAGCCGAATGCTATAAAGTTCTCAAATGGAGGAGGTGTCAAAGTTCCAAGTTCCTTTCTTTCTAAAGAACTTTTCGTTCAGTTTTATTAACTGATACGTAACCTCCTCGTGGGCTAATTAAGGGACTAATTATTTATTGTCAGCCATTCTCGCCGCATCCTCAACCATTCCAAACTCTGCATGCCCATTACTCCTGTTCTCGCCTGACTCCCTGGCTCCCCGTGGTTCAGTTATAAAGTGCTCATCTTCACCTACAAATCCATCCAACTCTGGTAGCTCTTCGTCTCTCTGATCTTTTCATATGCTATTCCTTCGCTGGGCTAACTTGGGCTTGCTGTGCATCTCCTGCCCTCTCTGCGCCACCATCGGTGGCTGAGCCTTCTGTTCCTATTCCCCCTCCAGCTTCATCTCTCAGTCTCGCCCCTCTCTTTCTCTCTTTAGGTCTCACTTCAAAACCCACCTCTTCAAAAGCACCAATGACCTTCTCCCCATTTCTCCCACCCCTTCTCCCTTCTCGGCATCCGACCCCATGCTTGTAACGCACTCCGTAACTCTACCCCATGTGAAGGATATTATATAAATGCAAGTTGTTGTTATTTCACCGTTAATTTAAGTTCAAAAATGATGTAATTAACAAAAGGCTGGTTTGTGAATGGAAATTAAGGTTATAGATAATACGCACTCTGAGGTCTTAGCATGTTATAGAGTCCCAATTGTAAAGTCGATTTGTGTGAAATATTAGCATAGGAGAAGGCTATTTGGCAAACGAGTGCAGCCATCTGCCTTGTCCCTATAGCCCTCAATCTGTCTTTCCAGGGTGCCTCTTGAATCCATTTACATTGTCCATGTCAATGGCCTTCCCTGCTAATTTATTCCACAAATCTCTTGCCTTCTGTGTGAGAAAATTCCAGATTGATTTCCCTTCTTGCTCCATTTCCAGCTCCCCAATTGTGTTCCATCTGAAAACCCTCAAAACATAATGACCAATTTACACAGGGCGAACCTTGCCTATCCCCTTTATAAAATTCAGCAACCTCCATCAAGTCATTTCCACACAGAGGAACCCGAAATTCTAACAAAGCACCGTAGATTCAAGTGCACAATTCTGGTCAACAACAACTTGCATTTATATAACATCCCTCACGCAGGATAGCATCTCAGAGCTTGTGATAGTGGTGGATCATGAAGCCGAGCCGAGGGGAAGCTGGTTAGGCGGGACCTTAAGATGGTGAAGGATGAGACAAGGCAGAGGGATAGAGGAAGAGTTTTGGGGGTAGTGGCTGAAAACATGGCCACTATAGCTATATTCCAGGAAAGATATTTGTAGTATCAGCGAGAATGCAGCGTAGATTTACAAGGATGTTTCCAGGGATGAGTGGCTACAGCTACCAAGAAAGATTGAATAGGTTGGAGCTTTTCTCTCTGAAGTTGAGACAATTGAGAGGGAACCTGACAGAGGTGTTAATTTTTTTCAAAGACAGGGCTTGAACAGCTAACACTTGATGTCAAATTTAGCAAATTATATTTGACCAAAACAGCAGTTTCTAAACTTGATTAATAAATAATTTAATAATTGATTGATGGAGTCTATCAAATAGTCTTAAAACTCAAAGTAAGCTCCCACTGAGTTTGATAAGACACTTTGAAATGCTTTTTGATGTGAAAGGCATAATTTTATAAATGTGAAAATTGTTGTAAGATTTCAGATACTTTAAATAAACATGATTAAACAGGTTTGCTTTTGAAGTGGATTCAACACAACCAATAGAACTGGGCTTAATAATTGCAATTGGTACTTTAAATTCACTTATTTGTTTCACATTCACTTCAATAAAGCATTAATCTCCCACCTCGCCTTACCCTCCACCCCTCTTGATTCCAACGCCCAGCTCGGCACAAACCCTTAACAGTCCAGCGCCTTGGGACGTCATTCTGATGTGAAAGTTGTAATTTGTTGTATTTATGTTCAAGGTTAGGAAAAGAATCGATTAGGTTGATGTTGAGAGGTTGTTTCCACTTGTTGGTAAGTTCAAAAGCAGAGGGTACAAATAAAAGATGGCAAGTAGTAGGGAGTTAATAGGGAGTTTAGGAGGAACTGCTTCACACAGAGGGTGGTGAGAATTCTTTCCCCACTTTCAGGTCGCGCTTGAAGATCTTCCTATTCGACCATGACTACGGTCACCTCTCCTTCCCCCTGGCTCAACGTCGTGCTCTGCCACTGTCAAGCGCTCTGAGACGCTACCCCACGTGAGGGGTGCTATATAAATGCAAGCTGTTTGTGGTGGTGCTGGTGAGAATGTGGAACTCTCTGCCGGAAGCTGCAGTTGAAGCAAATAGGCATCAATGTAGTTAAGAGGAAAGTTGATCCTTAACATGAGAGAAGGGAATAGAGGAGATTAGCAGAGGGAAATGGGAAGCGAAGGATCATGTGGAATATAGAACACAGGTGCTGACCAGATGAGCCGAATGGTTGGTTTGCATGCCCTATCAGTCCATTGCAATGCTATGTAAGTTTCGGGCTTTTGAGTAAAGATCCATTTTTGCAGGATTGGTAGAAAGTCCCCCAAAAAATCTGGGATGCGACTTTTGTGTCTGAAGCTGCAATCAGAGACAAAAGCGTCACCAGGCAATAATTAACCAAATTAGCAGGAATTTGTAGCCAATTTACATCAAGAATAGATGGAAGCTGTGCATTTTGTCGCCTTCCATTGAGATACTACTGACTGCTACACAATCAGCAAATATTAGCTGTCGGAGTTGCTTGTACAGTTGCTGTTGAACAGTTCATTGCCGTTTCCCATTCGCCCCCCCGCATGTTGTGCAGAGGATTTTGCCATCCACAGCAACCAAATGCTTTGCCAGGGCAGGCAGTGCTGCATGGCATGCATGTTGGTCAGAAGGATCGATATAAACTGACTGACAGAATACTGGCATTCGCATTCTGTACATGGTGATGAGAAAATAAATTTGATTTTGAAAAAAAATCGATTTTTTTTATAGAGAGAAAAAAGCATTTTGTTTCAGAAGAAAGGATTTCAAAGAGGGAACCTCTTTGCTTCGGGTGCATTTGCCAGGTGCTTTTTCAGATGTGTGAACAGAAATATTAATACCGTGAGTGAAAATGTCAACTTTTTTAACAATCTGAACTCCAATTACCTTCATTATTATAATAATCCTTGCATTTGGTTTAGCGCCATATCACAACAGGAGGACGTCTCAAAACACTTCATAGGACTCATTGTCGAGCCCCTTGACTGGTTATTTTATAGGTGAACGCAGCAGGGTTTTGCTGTGGCACAAACCGCAGTGGAGTCCTGTAGCTCAGTGGTTAGAGCACTCGCTTTGCAAGCGAGAGATCTGAGTTCGATTCCTGGCAGGGCGAAACCTTGGGCAAGTTTCCTTACTCCACACAGAGCCTAATAATAATCCCTCCAAAACTAAAAATAAGAATAAAAAAAAAAATTGGTCATTTTCAATCTACGACTGTTTGTGGGACATTGCTGTGCGCAATTGGCTGCTGCGTTCGCCCACAAATATACAGTCAATTCACTTTACAGTGCGTTCTGTGAAGCGCTTTGGGACGTCCTCCCGACGTGAAAAGCGCTATATCAAATGCAAGGATTATTATTATTATTATAAGTGTGTGATCAATTTTATCTGCAGGATTGTTGACCAGGACACCAGGAGAAACTCCCTTCTCTTTTCAAATAGTGCCATAGGATCTTTAACATCCACCCGAAGAGGCAGAGGTAGGATTTTAGTTTTGTGTCTCAGCCGAAATAACAAAGCACAGTTGAACTGACGAGATTCTGAAGCAACCTAAGTTAATTTCCATGTCTACGGATATCAATATATCAATTCATGTCCTTCATGCTACAGGCTCAGCACTTATCCCCTTCAGGTCTTCCCCACAGTCTGATTACATCATCACCATTCACCATTCATAGTGGAGTCCTGCAGCTCAATAGTTAGAGCACTCGTCTCGCAAGCGAGAGACCTGGGTTCGATTCCTGGCAGGCTGAAACATTGGGCAAGTTTCCTTACTCCACACGGCTGATAATAATCCCTCAAGAAAAAAAAACAACAGTAAATTGGTCACTTCAATCCATGACTGTTTGTGGGACACTGCTGTGCGCAATTGGCTGCCGCGTTTCGCCCACAAATATACAATCAATTCACTTCATGGTATATTGTGTGAAGCGCTTTGAGACCTCTAGAAGACATGAAAAGCGCTATATCAAATGCAAGGATTATTATTATTATTATTATTATTGTGCATTTGAAACAGAATATTCAGACAGAAAGATCTATCCAGGCATTTCAACAAAGGAAGTCAACATGATTTACGTGTGTATGTTTTTCTTAAACACGAGATGGTGGAACAATTTTTTTTCAAGTACATTTTTTTTTAACTTTCTGGTAATAATAGTAGTAAATCACTTGCACGTCAGAAGGATGTCTCAAAGGGCTTCACAGGATTTTATAGTAAAGCGACTGGATATTTTGTAGGCGAACGTAGCAGCCAATTGGCACATGACAGTGTCCTGCAAACAGCCATGAAGTGAATGGCCGATTTTATCTGGGGGGGATTGATGACGAGGACACTGGGAGAAACTCCTTTTATCAGTAATGTGCCCACACCTGCGACCGCACGACACAGCTTGAGTATTCCTTCCACTGTGCCAAGTTGTGGTACCACCTACATTGTAAGGAATCGAAAATCGCTTGTTATCTTTAGGCACATCCTCTCAATCCAATAATAATATAATAATAATAATAATCCTTGCATTTGATATAGCGCTTTTCACGTCAGGAGGACGTCCCAAAGCGCTTCACAGAACACACTGTAAAGTGAATTGACTGTATATTTGTGGGCGAACGCGGCAGCCAATTGCGCACAGCAATGTCCCACAAACAGTCATGGATTGAAAATGACCAATTTATTATTGTTTTTGGTTTTGGAGGGATTATTATTAGGCGTGTGGAGTAAAGAAACTTGCCCAAGGTTTCGCCCTGCCTGGAATTGAACTCAGGTCTCTAGCTTGCAAAGCGAGTGCTCAACCACTGAGCTACAGGACTCCACAACACAATTGGTTGAAGTTGGAAAATATTAGTGAATGTGTTTAAAAATTTTAAAAAACATAATTGTTTCAGATTCACAAGCCTTCTTGAGTTTAGGGGCAATGCAAATTAATTATAACAATAATTCTGGCGTTTAATATAGCGCTGTATCACATCAACAACAGCAACAACAACAAGATTTCATTGATAGAGCGCCTTTCACGTTGGGAGGACATCCCAAGGCGCTGGACAGTTGGGTCAGGACCCGAGCAGGGGGGAAATGGTCAGGGTGAAGGGAGGGAGGTGAGATGTCTCACAAAGTGCTTCACAATATATATTGCAAAGTGGATTGACTGTGTATTTTGTGGGCGAAACACGGCAGCCAATTGCCCACAGCAGTGTCCCACAAACAGTCGTGGATTGATTGACCCCACTTGTATTGTTACTCTTAGAAAGCGATCCGCCAGTTGACTAGCAACCGGGATTCTACTGCTAGGTAAACAGAGGCAAGTGGAGTAAGTAAACTTACCAGAGATTTCGCTCTGCCCAGGAATCGAACCCGGGTCCTCTCGTTTGCGAGGCGATTGAGCTAACCACTACAGTAGGGGACTCCTGTTGCAACAATGTAATTCAAGTTATGAGATAATTGTAGATATGCGCATTAAGGGTTCTAGCGTATTTCAGTACATTTACCTAGTAGGTTTTCAATGGTGTGAAATACAGTCGGCCAGTGGGACTAAAACTAGACCTAGGCAAAATTTCTTGCCCTTTAATTTGGAAGTGTATTAAGATTGCTTTCTATTTGTTTAAAATATCAAAAATTAGTCAAATCAAAAATCAATGCTTGGTTTCTCGTCTGAAGGATAAAAACCCGGGTTCGATTCCCAGGCGGTGCGAAACTTTAGGCAGGTTTCCTAGCTCCACCTGCCTCTGTTTACCTAGCAGTAAGTAGCAACCAGTTGTTATTCGATTGACAGATCGCTTTCTGGGGGTAACAATCCCAGAAAAAANGTTGGGGTCATTCAATTCACGACCTTTTGTGGGACACTGCTGTGCGCAATTGGCTGCTGCGTTTTGCCCACAAAATACACAGTCAATCGACTTTACAATATATTCTGTGAAGCACTTTGAGGCACCTCAACGACATGATAAAGCGCTATATTAAACGCCAGAATTATTATTATTAAAAATGAACAGAACAAGAAGGTTCATTCTGGAACAAAGAGTTACAAGGAAACAGTCCATTTGCTCCAACCGCTCTGTAGCAGTGTTTATACTCCACCCCAGCCTTCACCCCTCCTCTACCCCTCTCCTACACCCCTCTATTCCTTTCTCCCTTATATATGCAACAATTTTTTTCTGAAATACATTGATGCTATTTGCTTGAACCACTGCTTCCAGCAGTGAGTTCGACATTCTCACCACCCTTTATAGGAAGAAATTCCTCCTCAATTCTCTATTAGATCTAACTATCATATATTTCCGTCCTCTGGTTATGGCCTCTCCATAAGGGGAAGCCGATCCCTTTCATAATCTTGAACACCTCTAAATTGGGATTCGCAATGGATGAGAACACATTTTGTGGAAGGTGGTAGGAGAAATACAGAAATGCACTGAAATCTTCACATTTTAGGTAACGTCCTTCAAAAAGAAAATGCCCACAAGAAAGCACAGTCCCTTCAAGTTTCAACTCAACACGTATAGCCTTAATTCTGGTCACACAATCGGTGTGTTGTTTCTAGCACGATTCTAATTTGCTCTTTTAAAAAAAATCCAGAGGCCAGTTTATTAAGCTGTCAAAAAGCATCTAAATCTCTTCCTTTTTCTGTCACTCTCTCCTGAAAACATCCTTTGAGATATAACGCGCTCAGGGATGGCTAAAAAAAATGATATGTAAATCCCACAATTCATCCCCTACCATGTAGTACAGGCTTTTCCCCTTCGAGCCAGGCTGCAATCTGCTGAAACATTACTCTGATATACAGTACAAAGGCAGTAACAAAGATGTTCATATCACAGCATTGTGCGCCAGTGGCAGGGAGAGAAATCAATGAAGCCTTTGGACAATGGGTAGAGTTTAAACAGCCTGGAGAATTTGCTAAGATGCAGACAAAAGGCAAACAGTGAAAAGGGTCTGCTGAGCTGTGGAGGAATTCCTTGGGATCCATTATATCCTTGAAACAATCATCACTTACAGAGTGGATTTGCATTAGTAATAGAGTTCAGGCGCTGTTTGTGAAAGGCTTTCCCTACAGCTGACCCCATCTCCTGGCATCACATTGATGCTCAGCAGCTCTCCCCTGCCCTGTCCTGCACCACAGAGAGCGATATCATGGGAAAATGCGCTAACTTAAAGAAAGCACAGGGGAAGTAAAATAGATCCAGGGTCTCAGACTTTTTTTTTCAAATCGCTTTTTATCACTGCTTACCAGTGAAGATGACATCTGAAAAGAATGGAGCGGATTGCTTTCCCTTTTAATTGCCTTTATCCCGCTGGTTGATGCTGTTCACGAGCCCCTGGAAACAAAATGCAGATGAATACACTGGCAATAACTCCCATTAGGATCATTGATGCTTTAAAGGCCCCCCACCCCCCCATCCCAACAAACGCATGATGTTAGACCCAAACAAAACACCACCAGTCTCCCAAAATTATATTCACACTTGCATTGCAGAATGCTCCATTGCACGGACATCAATTGTATTCAGCCAAAGGAGGGTGTAGAGAGCTGTCTATGTACCATTAATTGCATTGAATCAGAAACGTTTAGATTCTTCCCCCTTCATTCAGATCTTGTGCTGACCTTGGTTCCTACCTTCTCCTCCTCCCATTCCCTCTCGCATGTTAAGTTCATTCCAATTCACCAAGGTTTTAATGTTACGTAAGACACTGGCTATTCCTAGATATTAATCTCAAAGACAGTGGTTTGGATGTCCCTGTGATCTAATCCAAAGCAAGTACTCATCACGCAAAGTAAACATGCAAGTGGGATGCTATTGGCATGGCTGATCAAAGGAGCCCTGGTCACGGACACCAGGCAGAGTGGAAACAGTTCCAGACTTGTGCAAAATAAAGCATTAAGCAATTCTTCAGAAATGTTCAGGTAGCTCTCGAAGACCATGCAGCGTAGTGTTTCATGCGCTCGTTTTACAAGCGAGAGGACGAACGCTGGTTCAATTTCTGGGCGGGGTGAAACCTTAGGCAAGTTTCCTTACTCCACCCGCCTCTGTTTACCGAGCAGTAATACAATACAAAATGACATTTGTAAAGCTTCTTTCACGTCAGGAGGACATCCCAAGGTGCTGAACAGTCAGGGATTAGAATCTGAGGTGGAGGAGTGGATTGGGGGTGGTTGGGATCAGTGAGGGTTGAAGGCAGAGCGGGTAGGAAGGTATGGTCTAGGAGGAAGGTCTTGAGGCATGCCTTGAAGGAAGCAAGGGAGGGAGCAAGGCAAAGGAAATATGGGATGGAATTCCAGAGGGTAGGGGAAGAAAGGCTGAAGGCCCGACCGCCGATGGTGGGGCAGGGGACATGGAGAAAGCTGGAGCCTGGATTTTTTCACCAATCCAATCTGAGTATGTTTGGGGCAGCGAACGTTATTAAGAGAGCCATAGAAATTTACAGCGCATAAGAAATCCATTCAGCCCATCGTGTCTGTGCCAGCTCTTATAAAGGGCAATCTTTTCAGTCCCATTTACTTGCCTTTTCCCCTGTACTTTACTCCTTTTTAGATGACAGACTGAGTAATTCAATTGGCAAGTCATTAGTGACTAAAGATTATGAGCGATGCATCTCTTTACTGCAGAGATTGTGCCAACTACAGTTTGCAGTTCCTCTTCACAATACTGTGCATCCATCCCTGGAGACAGTTTCAAAACAGCAGTAGAAGGATGCGCACTTATATTTACATGGGCTTAGAACTTCATTGAATAGATTGAGGTACCTCGGGCCACTTGACGTTCTCCATGCACTTTGGCAGTCATCCTGCGCAGTGATGCGTTGTTTCGAGAGAGCTGCTTGCCTCATCCCTATCTTAGCATCTCCTCTCTTTCATCTCTCTTTCATCTCTCTTTTCCTACTGCATCAAGGAATTACACAAGTGGCTGTCCTCAGTCCTTGCTGCGAAGCTTGCGTGTGTGCTTTTTGCTTGAGTTTTATCATGCTGTGCTGGTCATACCAGGCAAATGTAAATTTAAATAAAGGCTTTATTTGTGCTTGACTTGGAATGGGGTATAACACTAAGTGTGGCACGAATAGGGCCATTGGCGCTCGTAGTAAAGTCTCAATTAGTGGTTGTGTTTATTTTGCTCTGGTACAATGCCCCATGTTGCAGATAACATTAGATGCCAAGTCCACTGCTGATGGATATAGAGTCATGGAAAATACTGCTGGCGAGATTCCATTCAGCCGAACAAACATAGGGATATTTACAGTAGAATAAATAACAGCATAACGGTTAGAAACTGTTGCATTAAAAAATGTAGAAAACAGGGAAAACAAACGTTTACTAAAGTTTACTGTAAGACAGAATCTGCCTGTTCAGGCGGATGTTCTATCAGTGTTCTGGCAAGAATCCGCCAGATAAAAAAAGAATATTGGTCACTCACTTCATGGCTGTTTGGCTTCACTTCATGGATGAGACATTGCTGTGCGCAAATCAGCTGCTGCGTTCGCCTGCAAAATACAGCCACCACACTTTACAGTAAATCCTGTGAAGCGGTTTGAGACTCCTTGATAGTGTGATATATCAAATGCAATGATTATTATTGCTGTTCAATTTTCCACTACTGCAGCTACATCTTTCGAAATAATGCTAACCACAGCATAGTACTTGGCCACTCAGTTGGCCCAGCCTCTCCTATGAGGGCTTTGGCTTATGTCCACTTATAAGTATGCAGACATAAGAACACTTACTACAGTGTTAACCCAATGAGAACACCATAACCAGAGTTAATTGAGGCTTCTCTTAGGTCTATTGTCAAGCAGAAGAGAAGACCCTCACCCAATACTGCCGAGCCAGCTTCTTGCCCTAAACAAAAATGGCTGACTTCCAATATCACTTCCTGGACATTTGAGGGGGCGTATTTCTTAGGTGTGACACACATTTTAGTGGCGGTGGAAGAGTAAAAGATTGAGTCGGAGTCAACCCAGAAACTCTCTGTTGCTGCTACCGCTGAAATCTGCTTCTTTTTAAAACTAACCCCAAAGCAAATGTTTGGCTCCGCATCGAGTACAAATGCTGCAAGTCTTTTTTTTCAACCAGTTGACCTTAACCAGTGCAAATCCAGGTTTAGGCGCAGCCTGATCAAACCATATTAATTTAGACTATGCTGGATTTCTGGCTTGGCTTTGCACTCGTTTCCTTAATTTAAATAATCCTGATATATTTGACTAATAAGCTCTGACTCCATTTCATCTCAATCGTGCTGAGAACGTACAGTATTTAGCTACCTTTTGTCACGTCACATCGCATTGATCCAGGATTTCGCAGGAAATCTACTTGAGGGCACAACACACTTTGGACACTTTACTTTTCTGCCTCTGCTGTCTGGTACTCCATCCCAAAAGGAGTCCCTTTGACTCGTACCTCTCCGACCGTACTTTCAGTCATCTTTCCCCTCCCCAACCCTCTAGGCTCTCACAACCAAACCCACCTCTCCCTCCGCACCCAGCTTGGTGTTAAGTGCTTTGAGACATGAAAAGCTGTAGATAAGTGTAGAGACATCAAACTCTGTAAATAAATGTAGATAAACTGGGATTTCTAAGCCCATCCCTCTATCCCTCCACCTTCCCCCCTCCCTCCCCACTTTTAAATGCAGCCTACAGAATTTCCTTTTTGATCATGCTTATGGTCACTTTCCCCCTCCCTCTCGCCCTGGCTAGGAGTCAAACTCCGCTACCCCACGTGAAGGGTGCTATATCAATGCAAGTTGTTGGTGGTGGTGGTGTTCACACCAGCACTGTATTTCACTTGATGGCTGTTTGTGGGCCAATACTATACTCAGATTGGCTACCACATTCGCCCACAAAACAACGAGTCACTCCACTTTACAGTAAGTCCTACAAAGCTTTTTGAGATGTCTTCCTGATGTGAAGGGGGCTATACCAAATGCCAGGATTATTATATATTATTATTATTGTTATTCTTATTGGAGTATCAGCCTTGACTGTAAGTTCAAAGTCCTGATGTGGGGTTTGAACTTAGAATCTTTCGATTTGGAGACAAGAATGCTGCTGACTGAGCCAGGTTGACCCCTAGTTACCTCTGATTCCTGAGTCAGAAGCCCAGTGCTGAGAGCTTGATTTCACAGAGGTTACCATTGAGAAGGGCAATGTGTTCAATGTCAAATGCGTCACCAAACTCACGTAAAGATTAGAAAAAAGAAGCCAACTCCTATTGTGTTTCTTTTACTATTATTAGAAATGTATATAACAATTGAGGCATTAAATCCGTTGGTTGCCCTCAAATAAACTAATTTGTGTCATGAAAAATGCTAATCTCTACGCATTGTCTCTCTTTCTCTTTCTCTCATTCCATGGTTTATTAATAGTAATAATAATAATAACAATCCCTTGCTTTGATTTCTAAGCCCAGCTGCTGCCTCCTCTTTAGAAAGATTAGATGTCCTGAAAAATATTGTCTTGTCTGATATTCATAAAGGTTGCAAGATATTAAAACCAATACGCTCCCAGTGAAGGATAGATTGCAATCAGTTTTATTGGAAAGTTTTATGCTTGTTATCAGGACAGTGTGATAAATAGTGGACAAACAGCGGATATGAAACTACTTTTCTAACAGTGAAAGTCTGTGTTGGTTTTCAGTACTAAAACTACGTGCATCCCACGTTACATCTGAAGCCCGATCGGCTGGCTCTCGGCTCTTGCTTGTCCCTTGTCCCCTCCGCTCCACCATCAGCAGCCGCACTTTCACCCATTACACCCGAAGCTTTGGAACTCTCTCAACCTTCCCCCACCCACCCTCCTTCCCCTCTTTTAGATCACGACTGAAGACCTTCTTCTTCGATCGTGCTTACAGTCACCTCCTCCCTCCTCCGCCCAGCTCGGCATCAGACTCCGACCCTGTTAAGCGCACCAAGATGCTGCCCCACATGACGAGCTCTATATAAATGCAAGTTGTAGTTGTTGTTGAATCCCTGGCAATGGTTTCAAACTCCAAATGGCTTTCGGAGTTTCAAGTTAACGCAGGACGAGAAAGGAAATGGTGAGATTTACTCTTTAGTTCTCCCTTGAATGAGCAGCATCTGAGGCGAACATGGACCCGGGTTGCATTCTGAACCGTTTGTCAGTTGTGCGGTAAAGCAATTCTTATGCGCTGCTGAGATGTTTTCTTTTCAATGAATATTTCTCGTGGAGACAAGAATGCAAATCCAATCTCAGCTTCTTACACGGAGCATAAACCGCTGACTCGAGCTGCCAATATCTCGCTCTGCCTTCTTACACCCAGTAACAGCTGTTAAAGCCCAGCGTTTTTCACACCACTGAGAACCTGTGAATAGAAGAGTAATTCAGTCTATCTCCTCAGGCCTCGCTGTGTGTTTGCTCTTCAGCTTTGCCCTCTTTCCAGCCAGAAAGAAGATTAACATGTTTATCATGAAGTGCAGGGGAGAATTTTAGATGGGAAGCTCGTAAGCTGTGAATAACTCAAAACATACTTTTTTTTTGACGGTTGTTCCTTACCTCGGTGGCTATAGGCGAGAGCTGTGATTCTTACTGTGACAGAAAGCCAGTGAGTGCAGTGTACGCAATGTGCCCAAAGAACGTACGCATAAATTATTCTGTGATATCTGAAGAAGTTGACGTGTGTATAAAAATGAAAATAATAATAATCATAATGCTTGCTTCTCGATATGACACCTTTCACATCGGGTGGCTATCTCAAAGCACGTCACAGGATTCACATGTTCTGTAGATGAACAGGGCAGCCAAATTGCGCACAGCAACATCCCAAAGATGGCCATGAAGCAAATGACTGATCTATCTGGGGGGACAGTTAGCGAGCCAGGAAACTCCCTTCTCTTTTCGAGTAGGCCTCAGTTTAATCCGACCAGAGTCCAACGAGACTTCGGTTTAACATCTCATCTGAAGGACGGTACCTTTGACAATGCAGTACTGTCCCTCCCCCGGCATTGCACTGGAGCGTCAGACTGGACTGTGAGTTCAAAGTGGATTCTCCGATATTGATGTCAATGAAACTCATTCCCTCTCCTGTATGAGAAAGAGAAAATAACAACTTTTCTTATTACTGCCAGTCTAAAAATGACTCTTTATTAATAAATGCTGTTGCAGTCCCTAATGTTTACTGGCAATCCCTTAAAATAGACTGAATCATTTAAACACAGTCCCTCAATGGATTAAGGCATGTGCTCTCAGTCACTAACCACTTTATGTTTAGGTGTCAGTTTGGCTCTGCTGGGTCAGAAGGTTACGGGTTGTTGTTGTTGTTGTTTAACACCCACAAGAGTAGTTGAGCTCATAATCCAAACTGACACTCTAGTGATATACTGAGGGAGCACTACATTATCAGAGCTGTCTTTAAGTGAGACAGTTAAAAACTCTTCTCTTTTTGAATAGTGCCACAGGATCAAGATGGGACCTTGGTTTTTATGTCTCATCTGAAGGACAACACCTCTGATAATGCAGTGCACCCCCACATCTGTGCCATAACCCGCTCTGCTTCCCCCACTTCCGCAACGTCGCCCAGCTTCCGACACTGTCTCACACCACAGGTCGCCGAAACCCTCATACATGCCTTCATTACATCGAGGCTCGACTATGCAAACTCACTGCTTGTCGGCCTCCCCAACTTCTCCCTCCACAGGCTGCAGATCATCCAGAACTCTGCAGCCCGTGTCCTCTCCTGCATTAAGCTCTGTGACCCACATCCTCGCCCAACTCCACTGGCTTCCCATCACACAGAGGATACAGTCCAAGATCCTGGTCCTCACCTTCAAAACACTCCACGGTTTTGCTCCCCCTACCTCTGTGACCTTCTAACCCGCTACCATCCTGTTCGCTCCCTCCGCTCAGCAGGCTCCAGCCTGCTTCACGTCCCCTGTCTTGCTCACCCCACTATCGGCAGTCCGTAACTCTATCTGTCCAGCGCCTTGGGACGTCCTCCCGACGTAAAAGGCGCTATGCAAATGTAATTTTGTTGTTGTTATTGTTGCCTTTGCATTGGAGCATCAGCCTAGACTTTGTGAGTTTAAAGTCCCGATGTGCAACAACCTTCTGTCTCACAGCAACAACTTGCAGTTATATAGCGCCCCTCACCAGGGTAGCGTCTATTGCTAAGGGCTTGGTTTCACATTGAGAAGGGTGACGTGCCCAATGTCAAGTTCGTCGCCAAATTGATGTAGAAGCTAGAAAAATATAACAAGCTCCTATTGTGTACTCAACAAGCAAGCATGCCACCTAATTTAGTTTGATGTTTCACTTATCCTCGGTTTAGTCCTAAAACTACCAACCTACGTTTATCTATCAAGGAACGATCAATGGACTTGGCCAGGGATTGCCTGCCGTGTGCTTTAAGAAACTTTGTCGAGCGCAAAGATTGTTATTATTTATTTAAACCTAAATCGCTGCAGTCAAGCAACGCAATGACCTCCGCCACCCCAAAACCTAAAGTTTTTAACTTATTCCGAAACTACGAAGATGAGGTTTGAGTGCAACTGACAGCAAGGCATGTTTAAATTTCATTGCCGTCAGGAACTGCCAACTTGGGTTACAGGGGAGTTGCAGGTCGTGCATAAAACCTCCATTGATACATTTGCATCTGATTTCATTCTCTTTTTCTCAGTCTTTAAGTCCTGGCTCAAATTCTACCACTTTGATTGTGCCTGTGGCCATCCTCCTTTCTCTCCCTCGCTCAGCCTCCGACCTTGACCCTGTACAACCTCCCTACACGAAGGGCAACAACAGAGCAAGTTGTTGCTCTGGGCGCTCTGGGACATTATCATGCGTGAAGGGCGCTATATAAATGCACGTTGTTGTTGTTGATGCTATTCTTGATTGAGAACAGTTAAGGCAGACATTTCCCAGGAATCGTCCTCCACACCCGTTGGGTCCTGTCAGTACAGGAGGTCCGTGATGGCAGCAACCGTAGAATGCTGCGATCACAACAACAATGAAACCAGGAAATGGGTCATCGATCACAGGAAGTGGGTCACTGAGCTCAGGAAGTGATAGCATTGAGGGGGAGAGTGGTGGGGGGGAAAGCACCCAAGGGAAATGGATTGCAATAATAAGTGTCCCTATTAGTTTTAATTAGGGCTGATCCATCGTTTACACATTTGACAAGACTGCAAAAGTGCTGTCCTTGCCTAATCTATTTTACCTTACAAATCCCACTGATTTAGTTCAGCGGAGCGGAGATTGTCTTTCTAATGCCAGTGATCTTTCCTGCCAAGATTGACTGATCTCCTAAAGAGGGTGGCTGCTTCCGTGGTGATGATCTATAGCTTCGTCTGTTGATGTGTGGACTGAGTTATCTGACAAGACCTGAGGGAAAAGCTGTAGGGCTCAATGCTGCTGGTAAGCTTGTAAAGTTAGTTATATTCCTATTGATTCCTTATGACCAGTGAAGCGAGGAAAAGGCTAGATTAACTTCAGAACTTTCAGCAACACTGTATCACTGCACGGTATTTCAAGAGCAGTTGATTTCTTCATTTTTCTTTCTTCACCTGAGTGTCTGACACTCGTGGAAATCCATCAACAACAACAACAAAGTTACATTTATAGAGCGCCTTTCACGTCGGGAGGACGTCCCAAAGTGCTGAACAGTCAGGGGTCAGGACCCAACCATGGGAGAGGGGTGGTGTAGGGGTGAGGGAAGGCAGAGAGGTGGGAGGGGGACCAAAGGCACGATCGAAGAGAAGAGCCTTGAGACCGGTCTTGAGAGAAAGGCAAGGGAGAAAGTGAGGCGAAGGGACCGTGGGATGGAGTTCCAGAGCGTGGGGTCAGAGAGGCTGAAAGCCCAGACACTGATGGTAGGGCGGGTCGGACGGGAGACGTGGAGCAGACTAGAGCCCGCTGAACGGAGCGAGCGGGCAGGTTGGTAGGGAGTTAGCAGGTCAGAGAGGTAGGAGGGGGCAAGGCCATGGATGGTCTTGTGTAAGCGTTCCACCTAAGTATTGGAAAATGTTCTTTTGCCTTCTTTTGCCACACTCACTCCCTTCTCTCTTTCAAAATTTTAGGCTCTATTCTGAGCGTCCAGAATTTGCCCTTCTTACCTAATCCTGAGAATGATTAGGTGCAGTTTTGGCACGAACCAAGGCTTGGGGAGGTTTAGTGTACTTGCTGGAGTTTTACCAGATAAAACCATTTTGATTACCATTGCGAACAGTGTCTGGCAAGGTTTCCCACTGCTTGGCCAGCTCAGACCACCCTACCCGTTAAGATCTTGTCTATCAACTCATCCAGATTTGATCATTTTATCACATTTAGCGTTAAAAAAACATTTTTTTTAAAAAATTAAAATATTAACAATTCCACATAAGCAGCTTTCACTGACGCCTTTCACACTTTTCGTTGAGCCTGGGCCAAGATCAGGAAAGCTATTCTGCGTGGACAGAATAATGCAGTGGTTAAGTATTGGCTGCATTTCACTGTAACAGAGACCCAGAGAGCTGAAAAACTTCACGCCGTGACTAAATATGTTCAGTTTACTGAAATGCCCGGCATTTGTCCACCAGAGGTTTGTGGTGTTTCCGATCTGTTCATTTAGCTTTGCAAAGCAGGACGATTCAGCGGTTGTTTCTTTATGGAAGGGGCTCAAAATGAGCTTTGCTGGTATAAATGGGGATCATATCTTGTATGAAAAGGATGGCACTTTGGACAAGGCAGCTCATTCTCTCCCAGTACTGCACTTGAGTGTCAATCTGAACAACAGAGCGGAAATTCCACCTCAGGTTTTATTTGTAGCTTTTTGTGAGCATCCAGAATTTGACAATTTGTTGAAGTCATTCTTAACTTTGAAATTAGTTTTCTGTGGTTCTTAAAAGGCTGCATTTAAGAATTTGCCAAACGCCAGATGCTCCGAAACGCTAAGAAATTAGCTCCGCCACTGTTAAGTGCTTCGAGATGTCATCCGGAGTGAAGACTGCTCTATCAATGCAAGTTGTTGTCGTTAAATCTAAATTCCGAGGTTTAATTTCTCCTCATATAAGATCCTGACCTCGTGCTTGAACCAATGAGCAAAGGAAATGTTCCAATATGGAAGGAAGGATCAGCTGATTGTTGTTTCCTTCCAAACATTACCAACTGTACCACAAGTGGTGCCCAACAGGCTGTGGACTGAGGATGAATAGCGCTGTAATTGCATCCTTAATTGTCGACTAGGGATAGTGTAGTGGCTGGTTAACATCGTACATTGCACTTAGGAAGAACTGACTTAACGACCTTTACCTTGGTCCATGTTTACTTTCTTAAGTGTCAGCCGGACTCAGTTAGTAGCACTCTCTCTGTTAGGTCAGAAGGTTGTGGCATCTGGGACCTGAACTCACAGTTTAGGCTGATGCACTGGCACGGTGGTGGGGGAGTGCTGCACGATCCCAAGCGCCTTCTTTCAGATTAGACACTGCTTGTTGGTTGTCCGTTCAGGTGGATGTTAAAAAATCCCATGATATTTGGAAATAGCAATGCAGTGCTGAAGATGGCGCGCTACATTATCAGAGGTACTGGCTTTCAATGAGATGTTAAACCGAGGCCCCGTCTGCTTGTTCAGGTGGATATTAAAGATCCTGTGGCATTGTTCAGAAAGGAAAGTCAGTTTCTCCCAAGCGTCCCAGCCAACAGTTCCCTGAATAAATATGGCCGTTCGCTTCATGGCTGTTTGTGGGACATTGTTGTGCGCAAACTGACTGCTGCGTTTGCCTACAAAACGCACAGTTGTGGCAATTTGCAGTGAATCCTGTGAAGCACTTTGAGATGTCCTCCCCATGTGAGTCCCTGCATCAAATGCAAGGATCGTGTTGTGATAACGTATAGGTCTTCACTCCTAGAAAATGCTGTGCGTCACCGCCATTTTGTTAAGCAGGTTGCTAAGCCCACAGCTCCGTGACTGAGGCCTGCTTTACAGGTTATTCTGAGCCGCACAGTGAAAAAACCTGGCTCTAGGCAACCAAAAAGAAGATTGGCTGCCAACATCTGCATCTCGTAAGCCGGGCTATTACCGCTGCTAATGCTTAGCTGTTCCCCCTTTAATCATCAGCGCGAGGGGGTAATGGAATCACACAGCCAGCTCCACAGCAGTGCGGAGATTCGAGACATCCGCACGGCTGAGACACTACGGCACTCGAGACGCAGGGTTTAGTTTCTCGTGCTCCGATGATTAAAGACAGAGTGGCGAAGGATCGGCAGCTTTCTCGTGTTCTCTCCCAAACCGGGTTCATGAGATGCAGATGCTGACTAATAACGCACGTAGTGGCTTGTGTAAACCATCCGCCACGCCACCCGGCCCCGTGCGCCTCATATTAAGCCAGAGGGGGCCTCGGGCGACAACAACTGCAACTCCTCCTCATCACATCCAATCAATCAAAGCCGCAAAGCTTCCCCTCCTCCAACAGTCGAGTGAGTGAAGCCACACAACTATATACAGCCTTACCTCATGCCACCCTGAGCTTAAATTCAATGCAGTTAAGTGACCAGGGTGAGCCAATCCATCTCTGGGATTTCCATGCGTGGCTGGGATGCATGGGAATCTCAGCTTGGTTTGGATACTCTTAAGCACGGTGACGGGTCAGACACCCAGCTGACCAACAAAAAATAAAGGGGAGAGAGTGTTGACTCTGTGCCCAGCCAAACGGAGACCATATATTCAGTTGGACCCTGTTATAACATGCCCTGATCTAAAGCAAGGTTGTAATAGCGCAGTCTGGGACCAGGAGTAAACCCAATGTCATCAGATGCCAGCAGGACTTACTGTGCATGGTGCGCATGTGCCAGCCTGGTTCTCGATTTCGAGTCAGAAGTCCCCACATCAGGACTTTTGAATTCACACAGTCTATCCTCCTAAACACTCTCACTGTACCCTCCAGCCACAGTGGGACCAGGGATTCTTCCCCTCGCACCTCCTATTAATCCTGCAAGCCGAAACCCTGATGGGGTTGAGTGGCCCTCGCTGAACAAGCAACAGGAAGCTTGCCAGATAGTGCTTCCAATGGCAAGCTATACAGTTTTAGCTGGTTAAACCTGAGCAGTACCCCAACGCACACTCTGGTGTCCCGAAGATTTGTCTCGTGCTAACCTACTCCTAATACTCTCCGAATTTAGGTAAGCTGGACACGTTCCTCCCAGGGAGAGATGCGCATTCCATTCCTAACACAGGAATTTCCTTGTGTAGTTGCGCATGCATGGAACTCTCAGTCTGGTTGAGATACTCTTAAGCCTGGTGATGATTTTTGTACGTTGCACCAGCCACCCAGCTGACCAAAAAAATAAATACCCTCCACTACATGTCCACTTTGTGAAGCATTTCCAGGGACAGTTTTTCACATTGCAGTTCCCAATCGTTAATAAGCACAATCACCTCATTAAATTGATAACCCAAACTGGTGACAGTTTAATATTCAGTTTACATGCTGCAATCTATTTTCTAATGGTGTCAAGTGAGTTACAGCCACTCTTCGGCGCACAGGCTGATTAAACATGGTTACATTAATAATTTCCTCCAATGCGCTGTGCTGGTAAGCAGTATGTATTGCGGTGATTTTTTTACTTTAAGCACCTGTTACATAAATGGAGCCATAAAAATGCTAAAAGCTCACTGTGGAACTTATTTCTGCAGTACCATTCAACAGGACAGTTTATTTCACTGCTATTATTTCAGTTGCTTCGTTTCAGTGCTTTCTCAGTGCCTTGTTGCAACCTCTAAGATAAGAAAATACTAATGGTCCTGATAATAAAACAAGAATAATCTGTACAACAGTCTCAGGCCCCTAGGCTCAGCAACCTGTTTAACTAAATGGCTGGCGACTTACGTTGTTTGCTGGGAGTGAAACCCCACTTGTTGTAATAATACAATCATTGCGTTTGATTTAGAACCTTATCACGTAACTGTGACGTTTCAAAGTGCTTCACAGAATATATTGTAAAAGCGAACTGACTGTATTTTGTGGGCAAAATGTGGCAGCCGATTGCGCACAGTGGTGTCCCATAAACAGTCGTGGATTGAGCGACCAAATTATTATCTTTTTATTTTTTTGGAGGGATCATTATTCCCGCAAAGCGATCCACCAATCGACTGACAACCGAGGTCCTATTTACTGCTAGATAAACAGAGGTTTGTGGAGTAAGGAAACTTGCTAAGGTTTTGCCCCACCCTGGAATCGAACCCAGGTCTTTTCGCTTGCAAGGTGAGGGTGCTAATCACTATGTTACAGGAATCCACGCTTGTTATACCAATGAGTATGATCTAGTAACCATTATTGAGACGTGGTTTCAGGGAGATAAGGGTGGGAGCTAAATATTCCAGGGTATTCAGCATATAGGAAAGATAGGCAACATGGAAAACGAGGTGGGGTGTAGCCCTGCTAATAAAGAATGGGATACAAACAGTAGAGAGAAAGGATTTTAAATCAGAAAAACAGGATGTAGAGTCAGTATGGGTGGAATGACAAAATAACAAGGGGCAGAAAACACTAGTGGGAGCAGTTTATAGACCCCGAACAGCATTCACAGTATTGCGCAGAGTATTAACCAGGAAATTAGTGGAGCATGAGGCAAAGGAAATACACTAATAGTGGGTCATTTTAATCTTCATATAGATTGGGAAAACCAAATTGGCAAAAGTAAGTTAGAGGAGGAGTTTATAGAATGCATTAGAGATAGTTTTCTAGATCAGTATGCTGAGGAACCAACCAGGGAACAGGCGATCCTAGATCTTGTTTTGTGTAATGAAATAGGCCTAATCAGCGATCTGGAAGTTAAGGCACCTCTAGGGCAGGGTGACCATAACATGATGGAATTTAGCATTAAGTTAGAGAGGGATGTAGTTAAGTCCGAAGCAAGGGACTTAAATTTAAATAGAGGATTTAGCTAAAATAGACTAGGGAATTAGATTAAAGGATATGACAGTAGATCAGCAATGGCAAACCTTTAAAGATATAGTACATAATTCCCAGCAATCACACATTACCTTGAGGAATAAAAATACCACGGGAAAAGTGGTTCAACCATGGTTGACGAGAGCAGTTAGGGAAAGTATAAAATTAAAAGAAGAGACCTATAATGCTGCCAAAAAGAGCAGTAAACACAAGGATTGGGAGGGCTTCAGAGACCAACAAAGAAAAGCTAAGAAACTGATTAGGAGGGAGAAAATTGATTATGAGGACAAACTAGCCAGGAACATAAAGACAGACTGCAAGAGTTCTTACAAATACATAAAGAGGAAGAGACCAGCAAAAGTGAATGTGGGTCCATTACAGGCAGAGACAGGAGGAATTATAATGGGGGATAAAGATATGGCAGAGTCATTAAACAAATACTTTGCTTCTGTCTTCACATTAGAAGACACTGAAAACTTATCAAAAATAGAGGGGAACCAAGAAGCTAATGTGAGTGAGCAACTTAGGGAAATTAACATCAGTAAAGAATTAGTTTTAGGAAAACTGTTGGGATTGAAAAATGACAAATCCCCTGGACCTGATGGCCTGTATCCTAGGGTTTTAAAAGAGGTGGCTGCTGAGATAGTGGATGCCTTGTTTTGATCTTCCAAAATTCCCTGGATTCTGGAACGGTTCCCATTGATTGGAAGTTTGCAAACTTAACACCACTATTTAAGAAGGGTGGGAGAGAGAAGATGGGGAACTATAGACCAGTCAGTCTGACGTTGGTGGTGGGAAAAATTCTAGAATCCTTAATTAGGAACGTCGTAGTGGGGTACTTAGAAGACCATAACATGATTAGGCAGAGTCAACATGGCTTTACAAAAGGGAAGTCATGCTTAACAAGGTCCTTCTCAGATTGACGCAATGTGGCTAGTGGAGTGCCACAAGGATCAGTGCTTGGGCCTCAACTATTTACAATCTATATCAATGATCTAGACGAGGACATAGAACTTAAAATATCTAAATTCATGGATGATACTAAGCTAGGTGGGAGAGTAAGCTCTGAGGATGACACAAAAAGATTGCAAAGGGATATAAATAAGCTAGGTGAGTGGCCAAGAAGGTGGCAGATGAAATATAATGTGGGGAAGTGCCAAGTTATTCACCTAGGTAGTAAAAACAGAAAAGCGGATTATTTTCTAGAGGGGAAGAGACTAGATAGTGTTAGTGTTCAGAGGGATTTGGGTGTCCTTGTACACCAGTCACAAAAAGTTAGTATGCAGGTACAGCAAGCAACTAGGAAGGCTAATGGCATGTTGGCGTTTATTGCAAAAGGGTTAGAATACAAGAGTATGTATAGGGCCTTGGTGAGACTGCGCCTAGAATATTGTGTGCAGTTTTGGTCTCCTTATTTAAGAAAGGACATACTTGTCTTAGAGGGGGTGCAGCGTAGATTCACTAGGTTAGTTCCTGAGATGAGGTGATTGACCTATGAGGGTAAGTTGAGTAAACTAGGCCTATATTCTTTAGAATATAGAAGAATTAGAGGTGATCTTATAGAAACATATAAGATCCTTATGGGGCTTGACAGAGTAGACAGTGTGAGACTGTTTCCCCTGGAAGGAGAATCTAGAACTAGGGATCACAGTCTTAAGATTAAGGGACAGCTATTTCGAACAGAGTTGAGGAAATACTTCTTCACTCAGAGGGTAGTGAATTTATGGAATTCTCTACCCCAGAAGGCTGTAGATGCTCAGTCCTTGAACATATTCAAGACTGTGAATGGTAGATTTCTAACGGATAGAGGGATTAAGGGATATGGGAATAAGGCGGACAGATGGAGTTAGATTAGAAGATCAGCCATGATCTTATTGAATGGCGGGACAGGCTCAAGGGGCTGAATGGCCTACTCCTGCTCCTAATTCCTATGTTCCTATGTTCCTTATAGTAATACAAGCCTTGCATTTGATTTAGAGTGGGTTTTGCAGGCGAAACACAGCAGTCAATTTGCGCTCACCAATGTCCCACAGACAGCCATAAAGTGAATGATGTTTTATGGGGGGACAGGGGAAATTATGTGCCAGGATACTGAGAGGGAGGGAGGGAGGAAGTCAGTACCCTCTCCCTCCCTTCCTTAAGACCCATCTCTTCGAACGTGCTTTCAGCCACTTTCTCCTCACCTCTCCAAGCTCGTGCCCCCAGTTAGCAGAGTGCAGAGCTTTGAGTTGTCCTTCTGATATGAAAGGTGCGATACGTATTGGTTAATAAAAGTTGTTAAATGAGTTGGCAGTTTGCAACATGATTTGGCTCAGTGATGGTAATCTTTTAAGGAGATTTTTTCTCAACACAGAAAGTGTTCACAAAATCTAGGAAAAATGGAGTGAGCCGGGATTGGCTGTATTATGAGTGTCGCTGTGTTAATCTTTCATTTTTAATGGACTTTCATCTTGTTAAAATCAAATCTTCGAGCAAATTAACCTTGTGGCCCAATGGAGAGATCATATCACGGCTCTCATTGATTTACCTGCTTCTACTGTTTGTGATTCAATTTGACCTGAATTGCTTACTTTGGTTATTGCATTCACTTTCTAACACCTCGTGGTGAGAACCCATGACCATGAACCAACTGAGAACCATACCTTGGAGTACAGAGAGCTACATACATCTAAGCACAGACACAGTTGGGACATTTGACCCAACCAGGCTTTGTCAGTGTTAATACTTCACTTGAGCCTTAAAATTAATATAGAATCTTTCAAGTTGGGAGGATGTCTCAAAGATCTTCACAGGATACATTGTAAAATCTAGTATCTGTATTTCGTAGGCAAATGCATCAGGCAATGTACACACGGCAAGATCCCACAAACAGACAAATGACCAATTTTAGATGGGGGAGGGGGATTGTTGGCCTGTACACCGGGAGAAACTCCCTTCTCTTTTTTCAAGTATTGTCATGGGATCTGTAACTCCCACCTGAACAGGCCATCGGGACCATGATTTAACATCTTATCTGAAGGACGTCACGTCCAAAAATGCAATACTCTCTCAGCATTGCAACTGGACTGTCAGCCTAGACTGTGAGTTCAATGTCCCAACGTGGTGTTTTTTAATGCACAACCTGACTCAGAGGCACACAAATTTTTAAATCCTTCACTTGAACATCTTCTGAACAATTGACATTTGCTTCTCCACTCCACACTCTCTTTGTGATGTTAGAACTTACTATTCACTATTCACTATTCTGTGCGTTTCCTGCTACTGGATCATGGCCAGAAATCTTATTCCCAGTCCAACAACAACATCAAAGTCTTTCACATCACAGGCCTTCATATCTCATTATCAAATACTGAGCAAACGTATTAATTGGTACATCTGTTGTGGTCTCTTGTTTACGTAACCCAGTGTCAGGCAACGGAATAGAAGAGCAAGAAATGGTATCGGAACTGAACGCTGATGAGGATTGCCTGAGCTCAATTTGGGGAATGCTGTTTTTTTGTTGGGGAGGGCCTTTTGTCTGGCACTAAATTGTGTATTCCCCCCTTGCTGCCTGAGCCCAAGCAAAATATAAGCGAAATTGCCATTGGTAAATGGGGTATAGTTTACGGCATTCCTTAACTATCACAGGCATTGAATTTCAGCTAGTACGTAAATAGTACAGCCCTCTGGGTTAAATAGCTTTCATAATTTCAGAGTGTCCACAATTTGGCCAATTGCCAAAGTCAGTTTTAACTTTGAAGCTGTTTTTCTGTAGTTTCTTAAAACATACATAAAACCAGGTTCAAAATGAAGACAGCGTTTTAGAATATGCCAAAATTCTCGGGGGGCTCTAAAATGTTACATGGATAAGAGTAAATCTAGACTGTGGTGGAATTTCTCCCTCTAAGGGCGAAGGTTAAATTTAAGGATTGTTACAATTATAGTGTACAGGCAAATGAATGCTCCACACCACACGACAGCAACCTCAGCCTGGCTTAGTTGACAGCACTCTCGTCTCTGAGTCAAAAGATTCCGGGTTCGAGCTCCACAATTGGGACTTTGAGCTGAAAGGCTGACACTCCAATGCAGTGCTAGAGGAGAGTTGCATGGCCAGGGTTACCATTCTTTGGATGAGATATTAACCCAAGGTCCAATCTGCCTGTTTAGGTAGACTTTAAAGATCCCATGACATTACTCAAAAAGAGAAGGGATTTTCTGTCTCCCAGTGTCCTGACCAACAATCCCCCAAATAAAATTGATCACTCACTTCATGACTGTTTGTAGAACATTGCTGTGTATCCCATGAAGTGCATTGAGATGTTTTGATGCCATGATAAGGCATTACATTAAATGCAAGGATTATAAGGTTTGTAACTTACATTTTTATAGCACAATTATCAAAAATAATAATAATCCTTGCATTTGATATATACGTATCGCTTTTCAGTTTGGGAGGATGATGCAAAGTGCTTCACAGGATTTATCATAAAATGCAGTGTATATTTCATAGACAAACATGACAGCTAATTTACACGTGAAAAGTCCCATATACAGCCTTGAAGTAACTGATCAATTTTATTTGGGGTATTATTAGCCAGGGAACTGGGAGAAACTCCCTTCTCTTTTGAATAGTGCCATGGGATCTTTAACATCCACTTGAAAAGCCAGATGGGGACATCGGTTTAACGTCTCATCTGAAGACCACCCAAAATAAATAATCAGCTTGAAGCTCTTTACAGAGTGAAATTAATAGGAAATTAAGTATATATTGTTATGGAGCCAAACACAGCAGCTAAATTGTTCCAGCAACATGCTGTAAATAACAATGAGACAAGTGGCCAATTCATTTGAATATTTGGAGTGAATATGAATGAGGAGGGAATACAACCAGGTATATATGACATGCAATGGTGCACACTCGTGCAAGAGACACATGCTCTATACATGTGCATTGTTTACGCAGTTTGTAGCGGTTATGTAAAACCATAAGGAATTAATGCCTAGAATTTCATGCTCCAACTTGTTCGACACAACCTGCTCAGGGTCCAAAAACAGGGTGGCACCGAGACAACAACAACTGTAAATATAGTACCCTTTACACTGGATAGCGTCGTGGAGTGCTGCACAGTGGCAGGGCTGAGCGAGTGGGAAGGTGGCGGGGAGGTGAACATAGGCACGATCAAAGAGTCAAGTCTTAAGGTGGGATTTAAAGATAGATAACTAGGGTGAGATGCAGATGGAGTGAGGCAGGCAGTTCCAGAGATTTAGAGACATGGGCAGACGCCATGCATTCGGTACTGCACTTATGCTGCTACATCAATATAAAATGATGTCCTGTAGGGTGTTGGTTAGAGTACTCGCCTCGTGAAACCTTAGCCAAATTTTCTGACTCCACACATCTCTGTTTACCTAGCAGTAAGTAGGAACCCGATTGTTGTTGATTGACGGATCGCTTTCCCGGGGTAATAATTCCTAAAAAAAATCCTGTCATTCATTCCCCGACTGTTTCTGGGACATTACTGTGCGCAATTGGCCGCCATGATTTGCTAAAGTATACAGTCAAATTACCTTACAGTGCATGCTGTGAAGTGCTTTGAGACGTCTTAACGAGGTGATAAAGCACTATATCCAAATCAAGGATTATTATTATGTTTCAAGAAGGGAATGGGTTAACGTAAAAGAGAAAAACAAGCCAGAATACAGATTTATGTTCCCTCATTACTTCTTAGAATCCCAAACAAAAGCACAAATGACTCGTCCCAGCAATCTGCTCTGCAATCTGTTCAGTCTGTGTGCAGATTCCGAGTGTTAATATCCTGTGAGTCTAATGAGAAGCATAGGAGTTATTGTGATGGGGAGCTTGCCTAATAAAGACTGTCTGTCTATCTGTCACCAGGTCACCCTGCTTATTAATATCCTGATCAAGTCTCGGTGAATGCATATTACAGATCATAACTGCTACTTCAAAGTGCAATCCTTTAGAAATAAAGCCTACTATGACCCTCAGATTTCTCATAGTCTTAGTCTTCAGACCATTGTCTTAGAATCTCTAATGTGGAGACACTAGAGAGGGTAGGATTATCCTCCTTAAAGTTGAGGGGAGATTTAATAGAGGTGTTCAAAATTATGAGGGGTTTCGATAGAGTAGATTAATGTAAAAGTTAGTGGAGTCCTGTAGCTCAGTGGTTAGAGCACTCGCTTTGCAAGTGAGAGACCTGAGTTCAATTCCAGGCAGGGCGAAACCTTGGGCAAGTTTCCTTATTCCACACATCTAATAATAATCCCTCCAAAAAAAAACAATAATAAATTGGTCATTTTCAATCTACGACTGTTTGTGGGACACTGCTGTGCACAATTGGCTGCCGCGTTTCGCCCACAAATATACAGTCAATTCACTTTACAGCATATTCTGTGAAGCGCTTTGAGACGACTAGAAGACGTAAAAAGCACTGTATCAAATGCAAAGATTATTATTATTATATTATAGATTAGGGAGAAACTGTTTTCTCTGGCAGGTGGGTTGGTAACCAGAGAACTCAGATTTAATAAAAATTGGCCAAAGGACCAGAGGGAGGACGACGAGAAATTTTTTTTGCGGCCTGGAATACACTGCCTCAAAGGGAGGTGAAAATGGATTTGAAAGGAAAAATTTGCAGGGCTATGAGGTAAGAGTGGGGGAGTGGAGCGAGTTGGTAGCTCTTTCAAAGAGCTGGTGCAGGCACAATGGACCGAATGGCCTCCTTCTGTGCTGTAAGGTTCTGTGAAAACAGAGTCCAAAGGATCAAATTGTGCATGGTGTTAAGTAATGGGAAATCTAATCTGAGCTGGATTTGGACACATTGTTGTCAAATCACTATCCAAGGTGGGGCATGTACTTTGCTGTTTCCAACAGAGAAAACCTTCTGCAAGTTAAACAAAAATGAATACATGTTGCCTATAGGCAACCTTATCAACACATGATTTTCCACTCAACTGGTTCAACCAGTTGAGTTGAGATCAGTGATACCTCAAACTGCAGATCTGAAGCCTGAAGGCACCTTTACTCCATTTCGCTAAAGAAATGGGATTGAGAAAGTAAAGCTACCACAATGCTGTCACATGCGATGAACCAGGAAGGATGGTTCAGGGTGATGAAGGGCAATTTCAGGACAAACACCAACAAGTGTTTCTTTTCACGTAGGATAATGTTGCGAATGAAATGGGATGGTCAGGAAGGGTGGGTCAGAGCTATCCTCTGGACGCACTTTAGAAACATTTAATGTTGCATTGGGATGACGGTAGGGTGGGTCTTCTGGAATGACAATAATAAATAACAATCCTTGCTTTTGATATAGCGCCTGACCTATAAGCGCTCTGGGATACAAAGCTGCGTGAAGGGCGCTACATAAATACAAGTTGTTGTTATTGCCAAAACTTCAAAAAGCACTTGACATTTTTTCTGTAAAGTGGAGTTACTCTGCATTTGTAGGCAAATGTGGCAGCCACTTTCCATACAGAAATGTCCCATAGGCAACCATGAAATGAATGACCATTTTATTTTAATTTGGAGAATTGCTTATCAGGACACTGGGAGGATTTCCCTTCACAGATAGTCCCATTAACATCCACGTGAACGAGCAAATGGGACCTTGGTTCAACATTTAAATCTGAAGAACAACACTCATCGACAATGCAGCACTGCAGCGTCAACCTAGGCTGTGAGCTCAAAGTCCCAACCTGAGGCTTTGAGAATGAGATCAAATGGACTGAGTGGATCTTTTTGATCCAAACCTCTCTTGTAATCTTGTGAGCGATTGACTGATTTATGCCTCCCGAGTGATTCGTAATCAAGATTTGACTATTCAGGGATATACAGATTGGCTGCTGTACACCCTGACTCCTCACCCCCACAGTGTGATGCTTGTCGCCTGGAGGAACAACAAATAAGTTCTTTCACTTGCTTCATTTTTTTTTTGTCGTTTAACAGCTAAAGACAAGATGTTCGAGCGTCAGCCAAGTACTCAGACCAACGGCAACCAACAGATTGGCAGAGATGCCAACTGGCTCTGGATTTATGGGTCAGAGACTCTCGTGCAGCTGTCTCATTCAGTGCTGTTAAAAACGATTGTTTATTTGCAAAAAAAAAGCTTTGGATGACCTTTAACTAAGACGTTGTGTGTCAGCGTCAGCCCTCTGTTAAAACCTGCCCCCAGCAAACTACGATTTGCATTCTGGCTTTTACTATGTAAGCCTCATTCATTGCCAGTAAAATGGAGACAGAGCGCACGTTTTATGATGGGAACCCGCCCCACCCACCTTACAGATGTCAGCTGGTGTGTCGAAGTCTTAGCTGCCCATTGACATGTGCAATTATATGAGGGTGGATGCAGCAGGCTGTGAATCTGTCCTCCATTCAGTCCTCTATTCTACCCAACAGTGTCACCAGCCATGGAGCAGGGTTTCGGCAAACTCAAACCTGTTCCTGTAAATATGAAGAATGAGTTAGAAAGGAAACATGTGTCCCCTCCCTGTTCGTACTTCACATTAGACATAATTATAGTAATCCTCCTCATGATTAATATAGCACCTTATCACATCGTTGAGACGTCTCAAAGTGCTTTACCGAATATGCTGTAAAGTGATTTGACTGTATATTTTGTGGGCGAAACGCAGACAATTGCACACAGCAGTGTCCCACAAACAGTCGTGGATTGAGTGATCAAATTATTATTAATATTTTGGTGGGGATTATTACTCCCGGAAAGCGATCTACCAATCGACTAACAAACGGGTTCCTACTTACTGCTAGGTAAATAGAGGCACGCGGAGTAAGGAAACTTGCCTAAGGTTTTGTTCTGCCCAGGAATTGAAACTTGGTCCTCTTGCTTGCAAGGCGAATGTTGGATATGCCTTTCTTCAGATGACATGTTAAACCAATATATTGTCTGTTTGTTCAGGTGGATGTGGTACTATTCTAAAAGAGAAGGGGAGTTTCTCTTGGTGTCCAGGCCAACAATCCCCTCAGATAAAATTGATAATTCACTTCATGGCTGGTTATGGGACATCATGGTGCACAAATTGGCTACTGCATTCGCCTACAAAATACCCAGTCACTACACTTTGCAGTAAAGCCTTGTGAAGTGCTTTGAGTTGTAAAAGACGCATATTACCATTATTATCAAATGCAAAATATATTGTTATTTATCAAATTCAAGATTAATAATGATTATTATTACTAATAATAATAAATGCAGCCAAGGTAGCAATAGCTATTCTAAAAGTATTAGTCACTGAACTGCTGAATTTATTTTTCCAGATTTTGCAATCCAGTTACGAAGGTTTAATTTCTTAAAATATAGAACTTCTGACGCATGCATAAGTGGGACAGATTGTCTGTCTAACTCAAAGGCCCCATTAGGTCTTAGAGAAAGCTATTATTTAAATTGTCTGCATTTTTCTTGGTACTAATTACTTCATGTGCAAGACATTGTGCACATCATGCAACCCCGTGTGTTCTGTGTCAGCGCTCGTAAACTGGAGATTCGCATAGCAACAGGCTGATACAATGCAAGGACCCAGAGAGGGGGTGAGAAATGTGTGAGCACTATAGGGAGCCGAGGTTGTCTGGGCGTTCGGCAGCTGAAGTTGGCTTTAACGTCAAGTGAACCAGGAAAATGGAGAGATCAGGCAACCGAGAGCACTAGAGGACCTCAAAGCGGGCGTGAATAATAAGGCAAGGATTTTGAGGAAACCTGTCACAATATGCCCTGAATGAGATAATTTGTGCCATCGTTGCAGATTAAACTGCGTTGCTAATCGGCCATGATCTGAATGTTTCTATTGGAATGTGGGCACCATCACATCAACCTGCGGCAAACCCATCTCCGCCTTGGGGAGAGGTCTGAAGGTAATCCAGATCTGCTTCCTCAGCACTGTCCCTTTCATGTGCAGGGTGTCCACAAAGTCCTATTACCACCCTGCCCCCCCTCCAGCCCATTTTTTTTATCTACAATGCACTGACCAATAACTGAAACATGTAGAAAAATGCTGGTATTTGTATTTAGAAGTACTTAATTGTATTCAGTACAAATGCTTAACTGTATTTAGACGTTCAGACGTCCAGAGGATCGGTATGGCAGATAATGATCCCTCATCATGTTCGGTGCGACATCCCGCATAACATGATGGAGTGACGAGGCGAAATGCATCTCAACAGCTTGCTTCAGCTGCCTAGTAGTCTCATATCGCTGTTTTGTAACAGTGGGGTAAGAGGACTTTGTTAGAAACAGGCTAATCGCAATAGCTATACTTCCATTTGCTGTAGTACCTTTCTGGTCGGGAGGAAGTTTCAAAGTATTTCACAGAATATACTGTGAAGGACAGTATTTGTAGATGAAAACTGCAGCCAATTTGTGCACAGCAATGTTCCACAAACAGGCATAAAGTGAATGATTAATTTTATTTGTGGATTGTTGGCCAGGACACCGGGAGAACCACCCTTCTCTTTTTAAATAGTGCAATCGGATCCCTAATGTCCACCTGAACAGGCAGACCAGGCCTTGGTTTTATGTTGGACCAAAGGACAGCACCTCCAACAATACAGCAGCTCTCCTCTCCTCCCCCTCCGCCCCCACCAAAGCACTGCATTGAGGTGTCAGCCTAGACTGTGAGTTCAGAGTCCTGACATGGGACTTGAACCCACAAGTTTCTGACTTCGATGGAAGGGTGCTTCAGATTGAGCAAGAGTGAAAATAATTCAAACAAAACAGAAACAAAGTTCCCACAATGGTATGAGAAAAGCAACCACACTGGGTTTGAATTTAAGCAAAATCTTCCAGCTTTATCCTAGAAGCCAATGGGAGCCTTAATCCCCTTAATCCACTGCTACCTCCAATTTCATTCCCAAAACGTAGGAAAGATTAGAAGTTGCAATTGTAGAGTCTATGAGGCCTCACTACAGCAATCTCCAATTGTGATCTAATCACAAGCTTCGTGGAGGCTGCTTATCTGTCAACACATCCTAGTTGGATCATTCCTTTTCCTCCTTTGCCTCTAGCTGACTACAGCTATATTGGTTTCCCCAAGATACAGTATCACTGGCAGCCAGTGTATTTCTCTATTCCTGGCACCGGAGCTTTCTATTGAGTGTGATTATCAAGTCAAATACAGAGTTGTAGTTGCAGGCACAGAATTTCAGTTGTCGCTCATCGAACTCCAGAGAGTTCAGAAGGGAACAAGTATCACATTCATACCATGCAACGTACCGCAGGACATTTTAAATTGGCCTCTGCTCCTTTAATGTTTGCAGTTGTGAGAGTGTGATCTCTTCCAGCCCTCTTTTCATCCCAATCACCAACCGCTCTTCAAATCCTGCTCTATCTCTCATTCCTCACTTCTTCCATCACACCCACAAGTGGCTGAGCCGTCAGCTTCCAACGTCTTATCACGTCATTGAGATATCTCAAAGATCTACTTCGGGATCGTGGTTTACTTCCTCATCAGAAAGATGGCACCACCGACAATGAGGAACTCCCTCAACACAGCAATGGAGCATCAGCCTAAACTACGTGAGTTCAAAGCTCCGACATGGGATGCTTGAACCCACAACCTGTGGAGTCTGTAACGTAGGGTTTAGTGCACTTGCCTCACAAGTAAGAGGACATGGGTTTGATTCCTGGGCTTGGGTGAAACCTTAGGAAAGTTTCTTCACTCCACATGCCTCTGTTTACCGAGCAGTAAGTAGGAACTCGATTGTTAATCAATTGGCGGATCACTTCCCGGAGGTAATAATCCCTTCAAAAAAAAATGTGATCACTTAATCCGTGACTGTTTGTGAGACACTGCTGTGTGCAATTGGCAGCTGAGTTTTGCCCACAAAATATACAATCAATTCACTTCATAGTATATATATTCTGTGAAGCGTTTTGAGATGTTTCCATCACACCGTCCCTCCCTCCACCTCGCCCCCTCCCTTGCCTCCTTCAAGACCATCTCAAAACTCTCCTCTTTGAGCATGCCTTTGGTCACCCTCCTACCTCACTCGCCTCCCCACCCTCCACCCCTCCTGATCCCAACCACCAGCTCGAGTGCAGATCCTGACTGGCCAGCGCCTTGGGATATCCTCCAGACATGAAAGACACTATGCAAATGTAATTTGTTGTTGTCTCAATGATGTGATAAAGTGCTGTATCAATTGCAAGGATTATTATCATTATTATAACCTTTTGGAATCAGAGGCAAGAGTGCTACTGACGAAGCCAGGCTGACACCTTATCACGTATCGAGTTATTTTTGAGTGGTCTAACCACTAAGCTACAGGAGTTAGAGCACTCGCCTCGCAAGTGACAGGACCTGGGTTCGATTCCTGGCGGGGGAAACAGTGGGCAAGTTCCTTATTCCACACGCCTCTGTTTACCTTGCCCGGTTGTTAGTCAATCAGTAAATCGCTTTTCCGAGGTTAATAATTCCTTCAAAATAAATAAAAATAATTTGGTCACTCAATGCACAACTGTTTGTGGGACACTGCTGTATGCAACTGACTGCGCGTTTCACCTCCAATATATACAATCAATTCACTTTACAATCTATTCTGTGAAGCGCTTTGAGACATGGTAAAGCACTATATCAAATGCAAGGATTATTATTTTCACTCCCAACATTTGGAAATTTTGGAAACACAAACCATAACAGAAGCACTCTGAACAGACAGATAGAGGAGTTAATGCTGACTGGGGGAGGGGGAAAATTGGCATTCAGAGCATGGAATTTGTTTCACGGGTAACAACAGAGCCAAGATGTGATTTCTTCTTAAACATGACCTGTCTTGATTAAGCTAAGAGAGCACTAGGAAAGATTTGGTTTACTCTAGCTGAACAAAGATCGGTTCAGACATCAATAGGTTTGCACTGCTTTTTTTCCTGTCAGTGACAAAATGAAAAGCTGGAACCAAGTCAAACTTTGAGACTGCTGAGGAGTCTGAAAGATCAGTGTTGATACTCTTTGCACTGGTCTTGGCTCCGTTCGCACAAAATGCAAACCGAGACACAGGTCCCAAGTCCCTTCACTCAACTCCCTCATTCTTTGTGTGACAATTAAAAGGTTGAGCTTTCCTTTGGCTAAACAGCCAATTGCTGGGCCTGAGCTTTGTTAAACATTCTTCTTGCATTAGCCAAACCTTAATCTAATTAGTCTGTAAAAAAAGAGAGGAATGAAAATCTCAGCATTGGTCTTAGTTTGGCCAAGAAATTAAGGCCAATTGTTAATCTGTCCGGGTTTTTTTATTCAAAAAGCTGCTATCCTTCTGTGATTCCTAGCAGAATCCAAGTACTTATTATTTAGGTTAACAGATCAACGTGTCAGCGTGGCTCAGTCTCGCCTCCTTGAGTCAGAAGGTTGTGGGTTCAAGCCCCACGGCAGAACAGTCTAGGTTGATGCTCCAATGTAGTGCTGGGGAAGCACTGCATTGTCGGAGATGCCGTCTTTCGGATCAGACATTAAACTGTCTTGTCTGCCTGTTTTAAAGATCTCTTTGGCGCTATTGGAAAACAGAAAGGAATTTCTCCCAGTCTTCTGTCCAACAATTCTCCGCCCAACAACCCCCCAGATAACGTTAATCATACATTAATCATTAAACATTAATCATGGCTGTTTGTAGGACTTTGCTGTGTGCAAAATTGGTTCATCGTTAGACAGGGTGGTGAGGATGTGCTAAACTCCTTGTTGGAAACTCTGGTTGAAGCAAAATGCACTAAAGTATGAAAGAGAAAATTTGATGCAGAAAAACAACTTTCATTGATAGAGCATCCTTCTTCACATGGGGTAAAGTTTTGACGTGCATACATGAGAAAGAAGAGAATAGAGAGGTATAGGAGAGGGGAACAGGAGGGCTGGAGGGGCTTGTGTGGAGTACAAACAATGGCACAAACCAGTTAGGTTGAATGGCCTGTTTCCATAACGTATCACTCTATGCTTAACTATGTTCAAGTGACAGCATCAAACCCTCCATGGAAATGAACCTGGCACAATTCAGATGGAATGTACAAGAATTCTCAAGTATCCTGAGCCAGGGCGGGTGTGCTGCGTACAAAGCCAGATGTGAAATCTGTATATTTTTCTTCAATAGAATCGATACCATTTACTACAGTGGAGTTTTTTTTGGGCTAGCTTAACATCATTGATACTGGCTTGTGCTCCACAGTATATGTAGTCACACATTGCTTTCTATTAGATTTCAGTAATTTATATTTCCTGCCTATGGGATTAATGCCATTTCTTCCTGAATTACATTTGTAATTTTCTCCCCCCCTCTCTTGAAATCACATTGACCAACGCTTGGGAGAGGGTATGTGGATGTAAAGATCTTCCCCCAATTCTTCAAGATCTTCCCCCAATTCCTCATGTGTGAACCCTGACATTGAAACTTGCACTAATAATGCATACATTTGTTGTAGTGCCTGCCTTTCACATAAGGAGGATGTCTCAACGTGCTTCACAGGATATATTGGAAAGTGTAGTGACTGTATTTTTTAGGCATACGTGTCAACTAATTAGCGAACAAACAGCTATGAAGTGAATCTGGGGATTTGTTGTCCAGGACACTGGGAGAAACTCCCTTCACTTTTCAAATAGGGCCTTGGGATCTTTAATATCCACCTGAATTGGCAGTCGGGACCTCAGTTCAACAGTGCGTTCAAAGGAAGCCTTCTCCAACAATGCAAGACTTCCCCGGCACTATATTTGAGTTTCAGTCAATATTTGAGTGAGTTTCAAGTCACAGCCTTTTGACTCAGAAGTGAGAGTGCTACCGTATGATCAATAACACAATAGTGGAGCACCATGTGTGTGTGTGTGTGTGAGTGTGAGAGAGAGAGAGAGAGAGAGAAAGAGAAGAGGAAAGGTATCACAGCAGAGTTTTATCTAGCTCTAACTCTACTCATTTATTCTGTGTTAAGCGGTAACTGTTTCTCCTCTTGTTGGTTGTCAGACAGCAAAATCTTCATGAGATTGTGCCAGGAGGAACATGGAGTAAATTTAACCTAAGCCTCTGCTGTCTGAGAGTCTCAATTGACTTGGGGATATGTATCCGTATAGTTTTCACCAGTGATCCATACAATCCATGTCACATTTAGTGCTTCTCTAAGTACTTTTGGATAAACTCACCAAGTCTCAGGAGGCCTTATTACTCTCCAGTTTTCTGAGACATGTTGGAGCAGAGCCTCAGCTGTTGCATTGATTCCAAGTCCTAGCAAACAAAGGAGAACCTAAAGGTCATAATAATAAAATAATAATCCTTACATTTGATACAGTGCCTTTCACGTAAGGAGGACATCTTAAAGTGCTCCAACAACAACATGCACTTATATAACACCCTCCATGAAGGATAGCATCTCAGAGCACTGGATGTACTATAAATTGTGAAGTATACTGTGAAGTGCAGTGACTTCGTATTTTATAGGCGAACGCGACAGCCAATGGTGCACAGTAATGTCCTACAAACAGCCATGGAATGAGTGACCAGTTTTATTTGGGCGGGGGTTGTTGGCCAGGAAATCGGGAGAAACCTTTCTCTTTTTGAGTAGTGCCATGGGATCTTAAACGTTCACCTGAGCAGGCAGATAGGTTCTCGTCCGTGTTAACGTCTCATCCGAAGGACGGCACCTCTGACAATGCAGCGTATCCCCAGCGCTGCATTGGAGCGTCACTCTAGTCTTGTGAATTCAAAGCCCCGATGTGGGACTTCAACCCAGAAGCTTCTGACTCAGAGCTGAGAGTGCTAACAACTGGCGCTAACAATTGAGCTAGGCTGACACTTTAGATCTGGAAGGAAAGGCACTGAAGGAGTTGATACATCAGAGCAAGTCAAACCAGTTTTTACTGTGAATGTACAAAGGCTTCTGCTTCACTGCATAATAATTTCAATTGGTTGCATTAAACAATTTGCTAAGGAAGCCAATAATCCTTGTGTCAAATTGTTCAATATTGTAATTTTCTGCTGCCTACCTTTTGATGTTCGGAGGCAGATGATAATTAACAACTCTCAGATGTTTCACTTCATACAATCCTCCTCCACTTGTCTAATTCTCCTCGTTTCATAATTTTTTGCTGGTTATTTTTGTTTTATAGTCCTTGTGGTAACGACCGAGCAATGCGGAAAAAACCTCATCCATACAACCTTGTTCGGAGAGGACAGATTCTGTTTTGTTAACCTGATGGAGGTTACAATAGCTACTTGGGTTTGTATATGAAGATTCCCGTAGCGTAGTGGTTAGCGTGCCCACCTTAAAAGCGAGAGGAAACGGATTCGATTCCCAGGCGGGGTGAAACCTTAGGCAAGTTTGCTTACTCTACACGCTTCTGTTTACCTAGCAATAGGTAGGAACCCAGTTGTGAGTTGATAGGGGGATCGCTTTCCGGAGGTAATAAATATTATATTTATATATTATATAATCCCTTCCAAAACAAATGTGGTAACTCAATCCACGACTGTTTGTGGGACACTGCTGTGTATAAAATGCCTGCCGTGTTTCGCCCACAAAATACACAGTCAATTCACTTTACAGTATATTCTGGGAAGCGCTTTGAGACGTCGTAACAATGTAATTAGGTGCAATATCAAATGCAAGAATAATTATTATTAAAAAAAATCCTCTCTTGTCCCATATGCCCATAGGCAATTATAGTACAGGACATGGCCACTTTGCCCATCGTGTCTGTGTTGGCTCTGAGAGCAATCCCTTCAGTCCTATTTACCTAACTTTTCCGCAATACACTGCAGCGTATTCCTCTTTAGTTACCCATCTATTTCCCTTTTTTAAATGAATATGATATGGATATATGGATCCTGTCTTGACCACCGCACATCCTAATAATTCTGTTCATGTAAAATGCACAGTCACTGCACTTCGCAATAAAAATCCTGCGAAGCGTTTTGAGACATCTCGACGACATGATAAGGTGCTGCGTCAAATGCAAGCATTACGCCTCTTCTCTTAAATCGATGCCCTCCAGGCACAGCAAAACAAACAAAGAACACGCTTGCGCCCACAGCTCTAAAGCTGCCTGCACAGACAGCGGGCTCATTGCAGTGGGAATATTGGTGCGAATCTGCTCACTGCATGTTGCACCTCCATCACACGCTGACACAGTTTGCACGAAACAAAGTGAAAAAAAATGCTGTTAGAAAAGCACTGCGGGGGCTCGGGTCTAAACCGCATCTGCTGTCTTTTTCTTCTTCGGCGTAATTGCTCATTCGTGTTGTTAACAATTACCATTTTGGTTCCAACCTTATTCTGAAAGGCACCCTATAACTTTTTGTTCCTTGAGCAACCGTTTCTCTCTCTCTCTCTCTCTCTCTCTCTCACTCACTCTCTCCGCAGCCAGCCAGGCAGTTTGCTGCATAACAATGAAGCTATGAAAACTGCCCTTAGCAATTCATGTTGGGGGGGGGGGGGGTGGGGGGGAGAGGGGTGTAGGGGGAGCGGGGAAGGGAAAACTAGAGTTTCACAATTAGGCAGTTTTTTTTAAAAAAAAAGTTGTTGGGGAAAAAAATGTCTTAACAAGGGCAATGTTTGAAAATAAAAGCTCAGAATCTCAGTTTATTTGAGCAAATGCTTATTTATTTTAAAAAAAAGTTCCATTAAGCAGCAGCTGATGTCAGTCTGGCTCACTCTCGCCTCTGAGTCAGAAGGTGATGGATTCCCACATTGGGATTTTAAACTCGTATCATCCAAGCTGACACTCCAGTGCAATCCTGGGGGAAGTGCTGTATTGTCGGGGGTGCCATCCTTCAGATGAGAATTGAAACCGAGGTCCCATCTGCCTGTTCAGGTGGATGCTAAAGATCCCATGAGGAGGGAGTTTCTCCTGGTGTGCTGATTGAAAATCCCCTAAATAAAATTAATCATTCGCTTAATGGCTGTTTGTGGAACATTGCCGTGTGCAAATTGGCTGCACTGTTCACCTACAAATACACAGTTACTACACTTAACAATAAAATCCTACATAGGGCCTTGGGACATCTCGACAACATGATAAAGCGCTGCACCAAATGCAAGGATTTTTTTTACTGTAACCATCGACTTCAACTGGGGCTCGTTGGGTTGAGGGCAGGAGGTGGGGAAGCAGCAGGAAGACCATATTTTTCTTTGCAAAGGAAAAAATTGCTGTGAATCACCAAGGAAAAAGGTCTAATTGATCAAAGTGACTGTAAAGTACGCGGATCTGCCCATTTCTTTTGTTGCATTCAGAAGAAAAACAAGGCAATGCTTGCCTCCTTCAACCGCCAACAAAGTCTGCTTGTTAAAATTAGTTTGTAATGATCTGTGCCTAACAGGCTAACAATTGCGCACATGTTAATCTCCATCCTGTTTCATCTGTTATTGATGGCATACAGACGGGCTCAATCACACATTTGGTAGCTGTTTTATTATATAAATAAGGAGGGGCATCTTTTCCAATTTGCAGCTCTGCTCAAAGCTTTGAAACAGCAGATTTGTTTGATTATACTGTGTGGTTTATACAGCCCTCCAGATACCACTGTGTACCCTCTCTGTTTAATGTGCTACTGGCAGTCAACCTACAGAGAACATGTCTACTTCTCCTAGGTCCTAGTGTCCATTTCATCCTCCCTGCCCCAGCAAACGTTAAATATTTTTGGCGGCTGAACTTGCACAAGGCAGTCAGTAACTTTGCGGCTAAATAGTTGGACAGAAGACTGGGAGAAATGTAATAACCTTTACATTTGATACACCGTCTTTTATGTCAGGAGGACGTCTCAAAGCGCTTCACAGGATTTACCGGGAAGAAGGAGACTGTGTATTTGGTGGACCAGCGTAGTAGTCAATTTGCACGCAGCAATGTCCCGCAGCCATGAAGTGAATTACCAATGAGGTTGGGAGGGATTGTTATCCAGGTCACCGGGAGAAACTCCCTTCTCATTTGGAAAAGTACCATGGGTTCTTTAACGTCCACCCAAAGAGGCAGGCAGCAACTCGGATTAACATCTCATCTGAATAATCATAGAATAATAGGAATGTCAGCACGAGAAGCTATTAAGATCAGACCAGAATACCTGATGCTGTGCTAAATTACATGACAAATTTTCAGACCTGTGGAGAACTCTGAATGATTTGGTTCGGATACTTTTAAGCACGGTGATGGGTTTCCGCATGGGTGTGTCAAAAATAAGTAATGTGTCGTTTTTAGATAAATATTCAGCATTAAGTATTTGTGCAAATGTTTTTTTTTCCCCCCCATGGACTGTATATTAGTATCCATAATTGTATAATCTTTATCATAAATCATCCTATGGCAGCAACTGCACAGACCAATTTAGGCACAACAACATTGGTGATGCAATCATTTTCATAGCAATAACATAACTAGGTTCTGCTATTCATTTTCAAAGACTACATTCGCCTACAAATTGTCCAGTCACTGCCCTTTACAGTAAAATCCTATGAAGGGCTTTAAGTTGTCCTCCTGACATGAAACACACTATTACCAAATATATTATTATTATTTACCAACCTTTGTGACAAACACAAAGTCATTTAGCATCTATATGCACCCTGGTAAAGTGGCAGAGAGACTGAATCTCTCGCTGGCATACTTAATGGTGTCTCAGTCATAATTTCTGGACCGAGGCCTGTATTTATACTCCATGCAATATTCAAAGCATTCGGATCCCGTTTTTGTTTGTGCAGAGAGACACTTGTTTGATTGCTTCCAGCATGACCAAGACAAATTAATATAAGAACGTTGCTACATATGGGTTTATGTGAATAAGAAAAAAAGCACGACTTGCATTTTACGGCCAAAGGCAAACCAGTCTTCTGTAAACGTTTCCTTACTCTGTCTCGGAATATGTGCGATGCTGGCAGCGCTGGCACTGTTTCCCCATCCTTGGTTGCCCTAAGAAGGTGATGGTGGGACTTTCTATTTAAACCGCTCCCACATTGGTGTTAGGTGGGAACTACCAGGATTCTGACATCATTATAGTCATGTTAGTTCTGCAATATTTGAGCCAAATGATGTACAAGGAGAGAATGACATAGAGGAAAGGGGCAAAACCCATTTACAGTAAAAGAATTAAGTTCTGACCTTCAATGCTTCATAAATATAACACAAGATGAACTGACTGGCGCAGTTACAGATGCATCCATATGGGCAAACCCTGCAGGAGGTGATGACTTGTATTCCCTGCTCAGCAGTGGTAATAAATAATAATTCCTGCTTTTGACACAACAATTTTCACGTCAAAACGTTTCAAATGTCTTACGGGATTTGTTGTAGTGCAGTGACTGTGGATTTGGTGGTAGGTGACACATCAGCCAATTGGTGCACAGCAATACCCCACAAACAGCCACAGAGTGAATGATTACATTTATCTGGGGGATTGTCAGCCAGGATGTCGGGGAGAAACTTTTCCAGTAGTGCCGTGGGAACTTATCTGAAGGACGGCACCTACTACAATCCAATGTTCCTCTCCTCTCTCCAGCACCGCATTGCATTTTCGTCCATAAAATATACAATAATTTCACTTTACAGTATATTCTGTGAAGCGCTTTGTGGCATCTCCCTGATGTGATAAAGCGCTATATCAAATGCAAGGATTATTATTATTATTGGTGTATCAGCCTAGACTGTGAGCTCAAAACCCGACATGGGGGTTGAACCTAAGAAGAAGATGGACAAGATTGTATAGGAGGAGGTATAAAGAGGAAGGGGTAAGATCTTGAGGGGCAAAATAACTTGTCACTGTATATACTAGCAGGACCTACCAAGTGGCATGTTCCACGTGTAATTTACCACCGATACAACCAAAGTTAATAAAAACCAAGAGAGATGCCTTTGTGTAGCTGCACTATACCTTCACGCTCCTCACATGATGAATTTTAAATGCTGACAGCATTATTTAGGGAGACACTTCCTATTTAAGGAATAGATAGGAGAGGTGTGTAAAAAAATCAGTGAACAGTTTGCCTCCAGGCTGCCTTTTGTGCCTGGTTCAGGAACAGAGTTGGCAGAGGGCTGGGTGCAGGTTGGCATTCTGTCAGGAAGCAATGGGTAGTTTCGGGAGACTTGAAGCGCGGAGGGAAGATAGAAAATGAAAGGAGAGGATTGTTTTTTGAAAGTGTCAAATCTGAAGTGCAACATGGCACAAAATGCAGAGCTAAGTCAGCGCAGTAAAGAATAAAATAAGGCCCAGAATCTCTAATGTAAATCAGTACAGCAGACTCGCATCCATAAATGAATAGATCCACCCTGGATTTTTCTATAGATTCCTTGTCTGCTCTGGGTTTGTTGAAGTCAAATGGTGAAACAGTAGGGATGCTATAATTGGCCTCGGTGGCATGATATTGGGGGAGGTGGATGGAAATCAGCCACTTTTTCTACTTAGGTGTCAGCCTGGCTCAGTTGGTAGCACTCTCACCTCTGAGACAGATGGTTGTGGGTTCAAGCCCCATGTTGGGACTTGGAACTCTATGCTATCATAGAGGCTGTCAAATGCCCTGCATTGTTGGAGGTGCCGTCTTTCAGATGAGATGACAAATCACGGCCCCGTTTGCCTGTTCAGGTGGACGTTAAAGATCCCAAGGTCCATGTCAAAAAGAGAAGGGAGTTTCTCCCATTGTCCTAACTGACAATCCCCAAATAAACTTGGTCACTCGCTTCATTGGCTGTTTGTGGAATATTGTTAGACTCAAAATGGCTGACGTGTTCGCTTGCAAATACAGACACTACATTTCAGTGTCGCATTGTGAAATGCTTTGAGAAGTCTTGATGCCAATTTCGGATGCAAGGTTGATTATTTCACATAAATTCAGACTGAATTTAAGAATTGAGTGAAATACAGGCTAAGACCAGGTGGAATTTCAGGCCTCAGAGAGGGAGGGGCAGAGGGGGGAATTGGAAAAACAAGGAGAACGATGTGTGTTTTGGTAATACAACAGCAAAATCGAGTAAAATGATGATTTATACGTTTCATTATCATTTCCTGTCAGGCCAGTCCTTTGCAAATGTTTGTAATTCCTTCTGAATGAGCTATGTAATCAGAATGTGTAACTGGCATTCAGTCAAACCGCACGCGGTATAACAAACCTGTTATTATAGACCAATCCTTGTTTAGGGGCCAACCACAATGCAATAGTCTTTTCCGGTGCCTGTGCATTCCTGTGTTCCACTGTGCAACTCAAACAGCTCATCGTGGTCTTAAGCCTTCGGACCATTGTCTCAACATTTTAAACCGTGCGGAAATTTGGGTGAAAACATTTTCACGTTCAACCTCAATTTGGAACTGCGAAAGGCTGGCTTCCAGACTAAGACTGAATTTTTGAAAATTCCGAGTCATCTTATAAATGACATGAATTATTATTAATAATAATAATCATCCTTGTGTTTGAGGCAGCTCTTTTCATGTCGGGAGGACATCTTCAAAGCAATTTGCAGGATCTACTGTGAGGTGTGGTGACTGTGTGTTTTTATAGGCGAGGGCTGTGCAGACTGAGCAGTTTGTAGGATTGGGTGAATGCCCTGAGGCTAAGACTATGAGAACTTTCATGTCTCAGGTACTGAAACAAAATCCAGCTGAAGGTGGAAGGGGAGTTTAAACTCTGATGGGGCAGATTCCAATAACAGCTTTATTACTGGTCTGTGTGAGTTTATAATTTATGAGGCTCGACTGTAGCAGTCACTGTGAAAGTTACCAACTCACTTTATATTGATCTTGTGATTAAATTATTCAACTTCAATATTTCTCAGAGGGTGGAAAAATAAAGAAGCACAATATTGGAGTGTGCCTTAGTTGTTACAAAAAGGATCACAAGAGAGGTTTGGTGAAAGAAGCCCTTCGGCCCAATTCAATCTCATCCTTCCTGAATACTAACCCAACTGTATTCCCAATCACAATACCTCGCTGCTTCTTGTATGCAAGGATTATTATTATTATTATTATTATTATTAAATAAGTCTAGCATTCTGGCTTCAACCACCTTCATGATAAGAATAATAATCCCTATTTGGTATTTAGTATGGAGTCTTTCACATCTGGAGGACGTCTCAAATTGCTTCACGGGTTTACCATGAAGTGTAGCGACTCAACAGTCAATTCATACACAAACTTGGGAGGGATTGTTAGCCAGGACACCGGGAGAAATTCCCTTCTCTTTTCGAATAGTGTCATGGGATCTTTAACATCCACCTGAACAAGCAGACCCGGGTCCTCAGTTTAACATCTCATCCGAAGGATGGCACCTCCACCAATGCAACTATGCTGGATTGTCAGCCTAGACTTTGGTGACCCTGTTTCAATTGTTGATTTACCTCTGCGTAAAGGAATTCTTCTTGGTAGGTATGATGTAGAAGGGTATTTCAGTACAAGGCTGCTTTATTTTTGAACAAGGGGGTCATATTTTTATAATGCTCACTATCACTTCAATTGCCATGTAATTGTACTCCTGACGCACAATATATTTCCCTTGTAATATCCTGCTATGAATCCTGTGATCGCATGATTTTGCAGTGAGGAAATCACCTCGACCGCTCACAAGCTTCTGTTGACATAACTGTCCCAATTGCTCCATTAGCACTCATTTTTTTGTTTTTATTTTTTGATATTATGAAAAAGTATATATTTTCAAAAANTAGGAAGATAGTGAGTAATTTGCATCTTGGGACATCCTCCTGATGTGAAAGGCACTATATAAATGAAATTTGTTGTTGTTGAGTAAAAAGCTGTCATTTCATCTCATTATTTAGATAATGTGTAGAAACCACTCAATCTTATCTTCGGTTATTTAACATGATCTGAACCAGTATGTTTAAATCCCAGCCTTTGCTATTGAGTTCCTATTAGTTCCTCTTTATTTATCTTTAAATCCCACCTGGGTGGGTACTATATAAATGCAAATTGTTGTTGCAAAAATCTCAATTCCACATCTTCAAAATATACTGGAGCCCATCTGTTACATAAGGATCAGAAGGCAGAGAGGGAAGTTAATGAGAGAAAATTGTTCTACATTCCCTGATTATTTTTCAGTTTAGTATTCATTAGAAATATTCTTCATTACAGCATCTGGAATATCTAATTCACCATCTTTTGGCATCGTTTACAGTTAAAATGGTTGTCTTTTGGCACCAAAATGTGCTCTGTTTAGCAGGAATAAAGGAAGATAACTTCACTGCTGTTTGGGGGTCGTCACTGTGTGCAAATTGGCCACAATATTTGCCTACAAAATATATTTATATAGAATGCAGTTATACAACTTGCGATTATATAGGTCCTTCATTCAGGATTGGTTCTCGGAGCACTGCACTGCACATTGTGTTCAACTACAAATACAGTCAATACACCTTACAGTAAATCCAGTGAAACACTTTTCCTGACGTGAAAGACGCTATGTCAAATGCAAGAATTATAATTACTGCATTATTACAGCTAGAAATAGATTTTCAAGATGAGTTTCTTTTTTGAGTCAAACCTTTTTCATTTTGCTTTCTGTTAGACACTGAGAAATTTGAAGTTTATTTTTAGACTCTTTGTTCTGCCTGACTTTGTTGGCAGTCAAGGTTTTATAATTTATCCTCAGGGTGTCACTTTTCTGTTCTATTCTTCAACAATTTAAAATTTGCCCTTGAATCCAATTGACTTTACAGGGCATTAATAATAATATTAATCCCTGCATTTGATAAAGTGCATTTCACGTCATAAGGATGTCTCAAAGCGCTTCTTTGGAATTTCTGCAAAGTGAGGTGAGTGTACATTTTGTAGGCAAACACAGCAGCAAATTTGCACATAGCTATGTCCCACAAACAGCCATGAAGTGGAATGATTGATTTTATTTGGGGGATTGTTGGCCAGAACACCAGGAGAAACTCCCCTTTCTCTTTTTGAATAGTGCTATGGGATCTTTAACATCCACCTGAACAGACAGAAGGGATCTCGGTTTCACATCTCATCTGAGAGACAGCACCTCCGGCAAAGTAGCACACCCCCAATGCTGCACCGGAGCGTCAGCCTAGAGACTATGTGATTAATGATTGCTGGCAGCTCGCCTAGCTATGTATTAACAAGTTTCTAATGAAGGGGCTTTTAACGCTTTTATGCTGAAATAGGGACTGAGGAGCTGGTTAATGAACAAAGTGCAGCACCGAGCTTGGGAGCCTCTAGCTTTAAACATTATTTTTTTCACTGTGAACCGACAAAAGGGAAGAAATACAAAAGTCAGGCAATTCAAATAGTGTCGCGGGATCTTTAACATCCACCTGAACAGGCAGACGGGACCTTGGTTTAACATCTCATCCGAAGGACGGCACCTCCGACAATGTAGTGCTCCAGTAAGCACTGCACTGGAGCATCAACTAAACTTTTGGAGTGTGAGCTCAAAATACTGGTGTGGGGGTTTGAACCCTCAGCTTTAAACAAAGGTTGGCTTTCCCTTTCTATTCCAAATCAAAATAGGTTTGTAATATTTATTGCAACTCAACGTGAATACAAAGCGTGAAGGTAGAGCTAGAATTAGCAACGACAAAAACTGAACCCTGCATTTTAGTTTGTTTCTGGGACACTGATGTGCGCAATTGGCTGCTGTGTTGCGGCCGTAAAAGACACAGCCAATTCACTTTACAGTATATTCTCTGAAGCGCTTTGAGACGTCTCAACAACGTGATGAGTCGCTATATCAAATGCAAGGATTATCATTGTTCATATAGCACCTTTTGCACAGGATAGAGTCTCGGACCGCTGAACAGTGGCGCAGCCTGGCGTAAATTCGCGTTAGCTACAGTGCGGAGGAGAGCGGAGGTGGGGGATTGGTGAGAGGGGGGAAGGGGTGGTGGTGGTGGTGGTTGGGGTGGGGGGTGGGGGTTCAGTGGGGAATCTTTGGACACTGAACTTTAAATATCCTGCTGAGGACCAGGGTGGGTTGACTAAGGCAAGACACGATTGCTGGAACTTTAGGACCCAGTGAGATCCCCTCACTGCTTGGAGAGACCAATTCTCTGACTCCTCCTTATCTGCAGTGTCAAACTTGACATCACCCTGAAAAAGCTGTGCCTGGTAACTTGCCTGGCGATCACAAGCTCTCTCAGATCAGTTGCTGGCATGCTTCACAGAGATATGCTCCACTCACAACCGATCACAGCTCCAAAAAATGGCCAGGGGTTCCCACTTGTGCTCTCTCTCTCTGATGCTCTGCTGCCTTATCAGTGTGGAGCCATCGACTGGGCATCCTTCAAACGAAGGTAAGCAAACGTTTTAGAGAGAAAAGGGAGGGATCCACACGTTTCTTATTTCTCTTTCTTTCTCCCTCTTTCCCTCTTCCTCTCTCTCTCTCTCTCTCTCTCTGTGTGTGTGAAGTGTTCAGAGATGGTCCATCTCAGGCAGGTTGGCTGCACAGTCATAGATAGCAGTGTGGGGTTAGCTCTTTTACGATCTTATGTTATACTGTATATATATATATCGTTATATATATATATATATATAGATTGCCAAAAGGATTTCTGTGGTTTGACATTTATCCTTCCAAACCTGAGACGGTCAATCAGTTCCAATCTTCTTGTCGTAACAGTACAGGATGTAAAACTTGTTTTTTTTAAAAAAAATTGCAATTAGGTTCAACTTAAAATGAAATAAGTGGAATTAGGAGAGAGGTGTGTGTGTGTGTGTGTTGTGTGTGTTTAGTTCAACTTTAAATGGAATTGGGAGAAGTGTGTGTGTGTGTTGTGGTTCAACTTAAAATGAAATAAATGGAATTAGGAGAGAGGTCTATGTGTGTGTGTTAAGTGTGTGTTAACACCGTGGGGGGGAAAGGGTATATTTCTACAGTGTTAGTGGTGATGGGGAATGGAGTAGAGTTCTGTCAGAAAGTATAATTGTCTCTTACAGCCACTTCTCTCTCTCCACTCCCCACCCACACACATTTCCCCCTTTTGGTTATTTTCGGGGTGTATTTTTTTTTTGCTCGGATGTTGCCTGGTGAGGCTGTGGGTTACTTTAGCAAACAGGGAAATTAAATGCTGTAAAAAGAAACACATGGGTGGTTTACTCTACCAGCAATTAGACTCATTCCTGGGATAACCAGCAAACACCACCCCCACCCCACCCTCTCTCTCTCTGCCCCTCCTCGCAATTGCACAGCTTAAAAGCAGAGGGAAGATAGAGTTAAATGCGAATCATTTCTTGCATTTGATTTTTGCGCCTTCTCGGAGAGGGAAAGGAGTCTCAAATCGCTCCCCGGGATTTACTGTAAAGTGCAGTGACTGGGTGTTTGCAGGCAATTGGAGCACAGTAACTGGTGCCCAGTTATGAGCAACTGGCCAAAGAAATAGTACATCTGTGGTACATCTGAACTCCTACCTCCCTCTCCCTCCCTCCCTCCCTCCCTCTCCAAGACCGAGATGGACCCCTTTTATAACACGGGTTTGAGAGGCACTGTTAAAAACAGCACTTACACACAACAAGTTGTTAGCACTCAGCAGATGGTAAATAAGTCCCCCATTTTATTTCAAGGCTTTTGTGCTGCTTCAGGGGATGTTTTTTTTTTCTCTTCCCCCCACCACAAAAAAAAATTCAAATTGCTTTTTTTTTTCTTCCAGTAACTTTGTTCAATTAAAATGTACTTGTAATTAATGGGGGGGGGGGGGTTAAAAAAGCAAAAAAAAAAGCTGCAACGGCCAGGATACATTCTCACAACTATTTGATGGGTTTCTGGTGTGGTGTTGGAAACGGGTGTCAGTGCTTTTTTTTTCCAACAAAAAATAAGAAAGACAGTAAAATGAAGAAATCTTTTTTTTGGGGACTCGATGTGGAGCGTCTGCAACGATGGTTTCAGGAACCATAAATGTAGACTGGTCACAGACACAGACACTGACTGACTGACTGACCGACACACAGCTCAGGGGTCCTGATGTGAAAAGGCAATACGATTTGACAGTAACAATTTGAGGGGGAGACTGTGGGCAATTTTGTTCCAACCGCAAATCTCTTATCGTTGACTCCCATCGTTTTTTAAATCAGTCCCTTTTTTTTCCTTAATGTCAAGAGTCCCACGTTCCTCGCGTTATTCGTGATTTACTATTTATTGTTAATAAATAAATGTATTAAATAAGTTATTGTGAATAAATTGTTCCCCCCGACTGAGCAAAACCCCTGGAGTTGGAAGGGATGTACAGGGGGTGGAGAGGAAGAAAACGGTTTGCAGACACGAGTGTATCCAACAGTTCTGTCTGCGAAACACAGGCACAGAGTGAAGTTCGGGGCAGAGGTACTGAGAGACACTTTTTTGGAGGGGTCATTTTACGCAAAAAAAAGTTGCCAACCGACGCTTTGAAGGACCTCGTACGCGCGTCGGTCGGTAAAGTGGGTCCCGAGTGCGGTTGTGAGGACCACAGGAGTCAGATACATATTTTGATCGATTCGGTTTCTCTACGAAATAAATTACACTCCCACCACAGCACTTGTAGTATCGGACGACCAGACGACAACTTTATTTTTATGTCCCCTTTTTTTTAAATTTATTTGTTTTTTTTATATTAAAAAAAAAGGGTCATATATATATATATATATATATACGATTTTTAAAAAAAAGAGAGGAATAAATAAATCGCGTTGCAAATATTTGTCACAACGATTTTGGGGGGGATTTGTGGGTGAGGTCTATCCCGGTGTGTGTGTGTCTGTGTGTGTGTGTGTGTGTGCGAATAATTTTTTATATATATAAAAACACAGCGAGCTTTGCTTTTAAAGCCACTTTATATCAACATTGTCAGGGCAATCCTGAGTGAACATGTGCCCACTGTGTTAATCAATAAAGCACTATATTCCGATGGTCGGGTTGGGAATTCAGTGGACCAACAGCAGTCAATTTGTACTGTATGAAGATTCCTGTTCGGGAACCGTTGTGTGAGTGTGTGTGCGAGTGTGTGAGTGTGTGTGCGAGTGTGTGAGTGTGTGTGCGAGTGTGTGAGTGTGTGTGCGAGTGTGTGAGTGTGTGTGCGAGTGTGAGTGTATGTGTGAGTGTGAGTGTATGTGTGAGTGTGTGTGTGAGTGTGTGAGTGTGTGTGCGAGTGTGTGAGTGTGTGAGTGTGTGTGTGAGTGTGTGTGCGAGTGTGTGAGTGTGTGTGTGAGTGTGTGTGCGAGTGTGAGTGCGAGTGTGTGAGTGTGTGTGCGAGTGTGTGAGTGAGTGTATGAGTGTGTAAGTGTGTGTGCGAGTGTGTGTGCGCGAGTGTGCAAGTGAGTGTGTGAGTGTGTGTGTGCGAGTGTGTGTGTATGTGCGAGTGTGAGTGTATGTGCGAGTGTGCGAGTGTGTGTGAGTGTGTGTGCGAGTGTGTGAGTGTGTGTGCGAGTGTGCGAGTGTGTGTGAGTGTGTGTGCGAGTGTGTGAGTGTGTGTGCGAGTGTGTGAGTGCGTGTGCGAGTGTGTGTGTGCGAGTGTGTGTGTGCGAGTGTGTGTGTGCGAGTGTGTGAGTGTGTGTGAGTGTGTGTGCGAGTGTGTGCGAGTGTGTGAGTGTGTGTGCGAGTGTGTGAGTGAGTGTATGAGTGTGTAAGTGTGTGTGCGAGTGTGTGTGTGCGAGTGTGTGTGTGCGAGTGTGTGAGTGTGAGACATAAATCGCCATCACTTGTATCAGAGATTAGACGACAACCATTAAATCACAGTTCACACTTTATTTGCACCATTGGGATGGAGTTTTATTAATGACAGTTACGTGCGATTGAGATCCCAAACTCTATATAATATATATATATAATATATATATGTGCATATTTTTTTTGAAAAAAACTCTCAGTATCTTCTCTCTATGAGATGAAGTCCAGTTCAAGACACCAGTGTGCAATAGCCACGATTCGGCAAATGTTTATCTTGTAGGTTTTGTGGATTTTGGAGGGGGTTCGGATTGTATTCATTGCTTCGATTTACATCCGCACCATCTCCCATCCGTAATACTAAGGCTCGCAATGTTTGGTGCATTTAAATCATCTCCGATATTTAGATCCCCCCTCACCCCCCCCACCAAAGAAAAAAACCACAGAGAAAGGAACCCAGACTTGTTTTTGGACCCTTTCCTGGTATAATGTGTGAGCTCTGCTCTCTCTTTCTCTCTCTCTCTCTCTCAGGGTAAGATGTGTGGGTCTGAGTGGTGAAGAGAGGATTGTAGTCATTTGTCTGTAAGATATTTGCTGTTAAGTGACATTATCTCAGGGACACTGTGACCAGTGTGGGTCACTGTGTGTGTGTGTGGTGGTGTGTGTAGGGGGGGGGGGGGGGGGTGGGAGGTGGGGAGAGAGATCTACCATCAGAAAACAAGTTTGACATCAAATTGTCACTTTCTGAACAACATGCTATATGTTATGCATGTCACTTGGTTTCTTTCCGGAATGCATTGGGTTACCCTAAAATCCGCTCTTCTCGAAGTTTTTGTTAAGGGAGAGGTGTTGTGGTAGGGAGGGGAGGGGGGGGGGAGGGAGGGCATATATTTGCTATAATAATAATAATAATCATGTAGTGTGGAATGCATTAATATTACAGACACAGTGAGCGATCTGAACGTTTGGAAAGTCAATCTCGAAACGCAACCCCTTGTGGATTTCAAGTCAGTTTGCAGCTCGGGTGCAAAGCCCAGAGTGTCTCTCCTCGGGACGCCCTCCCGACGTGAAATGTCCTTTACAAATGTACATCGGTGTTGTAGCTTTTGCAGTTGTAGTGGCGTTGCATTCGCTCCTCCAACGCCTTCCCGAAGGAGCAGGAAGGTCTCGAAAGCGCTTCGCTGCAGAGCGCAGTTGGTGACTTGTCTGGTGTGTTTTTTTTCCCCAGGCGAATTGGTTTAAAAGCAAAGCCTCGGTTTAAAGAAAGAAATAGTCGTCAGATATTACCATCCAAACAAACACGCGGGGGGGGAAAAAACACGATGGTTATAATCCCTGTGTTTAATGCGCAATTCCAGATGAGGGAAGTTAAACCCCAGGACTTTTATAATTTCTTATTGAAGTAGAAAAGTGAAGTGAGGAGCACGTTAACCCTGCAATCACAAGTACAATAATAATAATAACAACAACAACAACAACAACCCTGGCACTTGATACAGCTCCTCAACAGCTCGTTGAGACGTCTCCAAGCGCTTCAACAGAACACGCCACAAAATGGATTGACTGCGCATTTTGTGCCGAAAAAAAATAGATGCGACGAGAGAGAATGTGACATGTGAGTGTGTATGTGTACAATTTTTTTTATTTTTTAAAAAAAAGCAGCTTTGCTGAACCCAAATCCAGGAAGATTTGGGCGTCAATTAGACAACACACCAGGAACATGAGACCAGCATCAGTCCTTTGATTAGAGATTTTTACTGTTTATTATTTGGAATATAAATACAGATCCTTTGTTAAACAGGATATATATATGTATATATATGTGTATATATATATATATATATTAGGGAATGTGTGTGTGTGTGTATATTGAGGGGGAAATTCTGCCAAATTCGCAACGCGAATTTTTTTAACAGTCCCCCCCCAAAAAAAACTACATCAAAAGTCACCATATATGACTATGTTTTTNACTGTATTACTATTTTTTGGACCACACTCGCCCCGGGAACCCGCTGCCCGCCTGATCCCTCCTATTTATTTTGCGGGTTCCCGCGATGTGCTGCTCTGTCGCCCAATAAAACCCAACCAACAAGTCCGCAAAGTCTGGGCTCACGCAGTGCTCAGAAAGTGCCAGGGTTTTTTCTTTTGCTGCTCAAATTGTCTCCCAATTTTTTTTCTTCCTCCTCACTGTGTGTGTGTGTGTGTGTGTATGTGTGTGTATATGTGTGTGTGTATGTATGTGTGTGTGTATGTGTGTATATATGTGTGTGTATGTATGTGTGTAAGTGTATGTATGTGTGTGTGTGTGTGTGTGTGTATGTGTGTGTATGTATGTGTATGTGTATGTGTGTGTATGTATGTATGTGTGTGTGTATGTGTGTGTGTATGTGTGTGTGTATGTGTGTGTATGTGTTTGTGTGTGTATGTGCGTGTGTGTGTATCTGTGTGTGTATGTATGTGTGTATGTATGTGTGTATGTGTGTGTGTACGTGCGTGTGTGTGTATCTGTGTGTGTATGTGTGTGTATGTATGTATGTGTGTATGTGTGTGCCCTTCTCCCTCTATCTACAAACGTGCTTGACATGATAGAGGATTAGATTTGTCACATAGACATCCCCAGAGGCTGTAATGAAGAATGTTTCTAATAAACCCTATAAAACTGGGGGGGGGGGGGGGGGATCAAAGAAGATAGAATAGTTTTCTCGCATTCAATGAATGGATCGCGCTGTATATCGACCCCCACTCCCCCCCCCCCCCCACCACACACACACACACACACACGATCACTGCACCAGGGGGGAGATTTCAACCAGAGATACCTTTACTTTTCACTGAAATATAGACCAGGTGGGGCACTCGTTATTAAAATACCTGCCCCACAACAAGTCAACTCCTCCCGATGCGTTGCACCTTAACTTTACAAAGAAAATTTTGGGGTGAGGGGTGAGGGGTGGGGGGACGGGGGGGGGGGGGGGGGGGGGACACACACACAAGGACATTCATTGGGATGATGGGCGACGAGGGGTTAATCTAAACTACTGTTCGCATCGTTTCGTAACCTGTTATATAGTACACCTCGAGTAAATCTGAAGTCTCTAACTCTTCCTTCAACCCACCACCCCCACCCCCCCCCACCCCCACGCCCTACCCCGCAAAAATACCTCTTATTTCAAGGGGAAACGCAAAGGGGGGTGTGTGTGTGGGGGGGGATGTGTGGTGGGGGGAAGAAACTCTTTCGTTTTTTGAGTGGTTGCTGAAGTTTTAACGTGGACTGGTTTCACACCACCACCACCACCACCACCAGCAATTTATTCCGAATAACGATCCTTTTTGCTCTCTTCATCTATCCCTGTGTGTGTGTGTGTGTGTGTCTGTGTGTGTGTGTGTGTGTCTGTGTGTGTGTTTTTTCTTTTTTTTTAAAAAAAATTGCTTTCGTGTCACTAACTCCGCGGCGATCTGTATTATTTCTGCATTAGTAACGCGACGTGGGATACAATGCTGATTTCGCCCACAAAATCCACAGTCGAGTCACTTTATTTACGGTGTGTCGTTGGCTGAAGGGTTTTTTTTTGTTTAGAGGCAAACGCAAGGCTTATCCTTCCTGACAGCAACTCTATAAACTATTTTTTTTTGTCAAGCATTTACGTTTGAATTCCTAACGTTTTGCAAATGCACCAGAGAGAGGAGTGCATCTCGTGGCTTTATTTAGCTTTACAGAGCTCTGTGTGTGTGTGTGTGTGGTGTGTGTGAGAGAGAGAGAGAGAGAGAGAGAGAAAATGACAGAGGAAATCTGACTTGGTACATTGACTGACATAAAGTGACTGTCGCAATTTGATTTTTGATTCAAAATAGGAGGTGAAGTGGCTCAGCACTGATCTGACCCCTCAGCCTTGTCTCGTCTTCCCCATCTCAATCTGTCCCTGTCAGTCTCTCTCTCTCTCTCTCTCTCTCTTCCTTCCTTCCATCCTTCCATCCATCCATCTATCCATCTAATCTATCTTGTCCCTCTCGCCACGTCCGACCAAGTTAGATGACTTGGACGACTTCGCCCATGTCCGCCCCCCCAACTAACGCTGGAATCCACTGGTACCGACCCCATCGCCCCTTTAATTCCCCCAAACTCTTGTTAATAAAACACTTTGAACGTAACTGATGGGAATGGCAGACGCTGACTTTAAAATCCCACGTCATTCCGAGCACCAAATGCTGTCAATTTCATTCAGTTAGCACCCCCCCCCTCTCTCTCTCTCTCTCTCTCTCTCTCCTTCCCACCCCCTCACACACACACTCTATCCCTCTCCCTCTCTCTTCTTTTCACCCCTCCCACACTCCCTCTCTATCTCTCTCTCTCCTTCCCCCCTCCCACACACCCTCTCTATCTCTCTCTCTCCTTCCCACCCCCTCACACACACACACACACACTATGCCTCTCCCTCTCTTCTTTTCACCCCCTCCCATACACCCCCTCTCTATCTCTCTCGATCTCTCTTACCCCCCCCCCTCCCATACACCCCCTCTCTATCTCTCTCGATCTCTCTTACCCCCCCCCCCACGCAGTCCCTCTATCTCTCTCCTTCTCTCAAGCTCTCTTCATCACGCCCCCCCACACACACTCTCTCTCTCCATCTCTATCTCTCTCTTCTTCCCCACCCCCACCCCACTCTCTCCATCTCTTTCTATCTCTCTCCCTCTCTCTTCTTCCCCCCCCCACACACACACTCTCTCCATCTCTCTCCCTCTCTCTTCTTCCCCACCCTACACACACACACACACACACACACTGTCTCTCCATCTCTCTCGCTCTCTCTCTCCCTCTCTCCATCCCCCCCCCCTCCCTACACACATATGCACACTGATCTCCTCTCGGTGAGAACGAGAAGCGTTAAGGGGTAGGAGAGAGGAGGGGGCGAAGTGGGTTTGGGTGGGGGGTGGGGGTGGGGTGGGGGGGTGGTTAGAGAAACAAGAAAGTCTTTGGTCTTTGTCAATGGGATATTGAGGCCAGAGTGAAGTATCAATGCAATGCGCTTTGTGTCTGTCTTTTCTCCAACACGTTGAGTTGAGTTGAGTTTCAGGTTTAACCTGTGCATTGCCAGTCGGCAATCCAGCAACACAGCCTGTGCTGTCGAGTTTGTGCGCGTTTTAACGACCTGTTAAATCACCTGCTTATAATTTACGAAAGAGAGACAGACAGACAGAGAGAGGGAGAGAGAGGGAGAGAGAGAGAAATATGCGACTGCTTTGCTTTCAGTCAATGCACCCAATGGACCTGAGTTTTTTGCTCAGTGGAGTGAGTGAGTGTGAACAGATCTTTACAACTGTACAGCGCCTTGGGACGTCTTCCCGACGTGAAAGGCGCTCTATAAATGGAATCTTGTTGTTGTTGTTGTTGTACATCATGTGGACGGGAAAGAAATCAGACCCATTGACTGAAGCAACACACACACACACACAATGTCAGTGAAACAGGCAAAACATGGTCTTGTCATTTCTTAACGCGCATTTTGACCTTAGTCTTTGGAAATCGAAGTTCATGTAGTGGCAATGCATCAAAAACTCCCGTGAGCTGCAATGCAATGCAACCACACCAATCCCATTGAAAATGCAGCATTATTTTTTTCTTTGTCAACTTTTCACCCACAAAATACGCAGTCACTTCACTTGACAATATATTCTGTGAAGCGCTTTGAGACGTCTCCAAGACGTGATAAGGCGCTATATCAAATGCAAGGATTATTATTATTAGTAGTAGTAGTGTTATAAGATACTCAGAAGATATATTTCGGATGTTCTCTCTCTTTACAAAAAAACCCCCAAAGAATCGTCTTTTTTTAATATAAAAGAATTAAGTTGAAAAGATCACTTGATTTTGCTCAATAACAGCAGCAATGACAGTAAATCGATGGGCAGTTATTGTTCGGAAATGTCTATAGCGCATTGACGCGTATGTATAATCCCTCAAATGTGTTATTAGTGACACTTCTCTCCTCTTTCACCCTAATGATAACCAGTGCGGTGTTAGCTGGTTAATGGTAAAGGGCTTCTTGGCCTCGTGGGAATTAGATTTTGACAAATAACCAGTCTGGGAACCCAGGTAAAATTGCAATTTTTTTATGATAGGTTTTTTTTACACACTCCTCTTTGGATTAAGGTACATTTCAGCACTTTTTTTAAAATATAATTTGCATCTGTATTTGTGAAGGAGCATCTTAATGAGCAGCAATGGGTTTCAAACCCATCCTGAGGAAATGGACGGGAGTAATAAATGTAAGATGACAGCAGGGATTATTGCAATTCCACACTTTGCTTTCAGTTGTTTTGGTCAGCTCAGCCGTGTGTCGGAAACCCATAACCATGCTTAAGAGTCTCCAAATCAAACTGCTTTAAGAATTTGCTTTCAATCCAGTAAAGATACATCTGCAGTGCTTGGTTTGCAATTTTAAGGCTCTTAAATAATTGTAAAGTGGGGCATAGGTGGTGGTGGAAAACTGGCGATCATTGGTATACTAAATTATATTTAATGTACAGATTTTATCTTAAAAAGAGGGAAGGGTTTGTCGGAAGAGGGGAGACCGAGTGCCAACTGGATAATTGAGATCTGATGGGGGATGAAATTAATCGGTTGCCAGCTGTGGGCTGAATGATTGATGGCTGTTGTAAACCGTAGCATTAACACATTGTTAGAAGTGGATCCCCAGCTAGATCCTATCTAGCTATCTATCTATCTTATCACTTTGCAACCCACTGGACGTGAACTCCACTTGACGTTTGCTGTCTGTCACTCTGTCCAAACCAGTCCCAGTTTCAGCTGTTGGGACGAATTAGTGTGTCACAGTGGGAGCGAAATCTATGGTGTTACAGAACAATTTCCACCCCAATCATTTCTTTAAAAAAACCTGCACTGCATTCATGTATATATTTCACATGGATTCTGACTGATCATTTCCAAAGTACAAAAATTGTTTGCAGTCAGGGACCACAACAGTAAATAACTATCTCTGGGGATGCAGAACAGGCTGCTCCAGAGACTGCATTTTAAAAAAAGTTATCATTGTATATTCGCCCACAAAATACACAGTCAATTCACTTTGCAGTGTATTCTGTGAAGTGCTTTGAGACATCTAGAAGACGTGATAAGGCACTATATCAGATATAATGAATATTATGAATATTATTATCATGTTTATTGTACTCTGACTCAAAGTTGATTTCGAAGCTCCTCTCCACCCATTTAGCACAAGCAAAATCTTAGCAAAGTAACAGTAGGATAATAATCTTTGCATTTGACATAGTGCCTTATCTTGACATTGAGACGTCTCAAAGCGCTTCACAGAATATACTGTAAAGTGGATGGATTGTGTCCTGAAACCAGGACTGCGTATTTTGTGGGTAATACACGGCAGCCAATTGCGCACAGCCGTGTTGTGGATTGAGTGAAATAATTTTTTTATTTGGGAGGGATTATTACTCCTGGAATATGATCCACCAATCGACTAACCTCCGTGTTCCCACTTACTGCTAGGTAAACAGAGGCATGCCAAGTAAGGAAACTCGTCTAAGATTTCACACCGCCCGGAAATCGAACCAGGGTCCTCTCACTTGCGAGGCGAGCGCGCTAACCACTACGCTGCAGGACTCCACACGTTTTGTTTCGTTAGTAGCAAAAAAATCTGGTCAAGATGTTCCACTTAAGATAATTCCATGGAGAGCCTTTGAAGTTTTTTTTTTTAGCTTTTTTTGAAAAAAAAGCTGCAAGTAAATGCCAGCAGTCAAACGGTTAAGAGATCGGCATTAGCAGGTCTGAGTTTCAGTTCTCCTGGCTGCCAGTGTCACTCAGTTAAGGTGCTTGCCTGCTGGCACCAATTAGCTAGCAACTGCGAAAATTATTTTTTCACACATGATGACAAGCTAGACACATAGATGTCTCACTTCAGTCTGGGGTATTACATGTAAGAGAGTGTTATTGGCTGGAGCGTGTTACTAAGCCTCAACACGTCGAAGGGTTAAGACAGTGTCATAAAACTTGTGAATGAAGCTGATCAGTTCCTCCCTGCCATGCCTTATTCTTTTAACAGCCTAGTCAGCATGTGAGCCCGGCTCTTTCTCGTAGCACTCTCACCTCCTGAGTGAACAGGGTGTCGGTTCAAGCCCCACGTCGGGACTTGGAACTCATATAGTCTAAGGTGCTGCTCCGATTCGGGGCTGGGCATTACTGAAGGCGCAGGGCACTGTTGAAGGCACAGTCCCTCAGATGAAATGAAATTTAACCCGAAGCCCAGCTTCCCTGTTCAGATGGACATTGTTCGAAAATAGGGAAAAATAAATAGGGAAAAAAGTGGACCCTGTGGCATTATTCAAAAAGAAAAGGGAGTTTCTCTGACAATACTCATTCACTCTATAGTCCTTTGTGGGATATTTCTGTGTGTAAATTGGCTGTCCCATTGACCCATAAAACACACAGTCTCTATTCTTAACAGTAAATCCTGTGAAGTTCTTTGGGATGTCCTTCCAAGATGCTATACGAAATGTAAGAATTATTGTTTTTATTGATAATGCACACTCCGTCCGGCTTGTTTTCACTGCTATTCTACTTTGTTGCTGTATTTGAGATATCAATAAATTCACTGGCCAGCATAATTGATTTATACTGATAATCCTTGCAATTGATACAGCACTTTTCATGTTGGGAGGATATCTTAAAGCGAATTATAGGATTTATTGGACAATGTAGTGACTGTGTATTCTGTAGGTCTTTGTGACTGAGATGCATGAGATGTTAAACCAAGGTCCCATCTGCTGGTTCTTCAGGTGAGTGTTAAAGATCCCATGACAGCATTGGAAAAAAGAAGGGAGTTTCTCCCAGAGTCCTGAAAATGGTCCCCAAACCATGCAGATTGACTACGACATTTGCCAAGAAAAACAGTCATAAATCTTGGTAAAACTCTTTGAGATGGTTACAACATGACAAGCTGCTACAAAAATATAAGGTCTTTCTTTCTTCATACTATTGGAACCTTGTAGTGCATAATTTATGTACCACCAGTCACATGGTTCATATTGCATTGAAATTGGTTTCATATAACAGCATTCCACACTGTAGGGTGTCTCAAAGCACCACTGTGGAAGGCATTTCTTCACTGCTGTTTGTGAGATATTACTGTGCACAAATTGACTGCCACATTTGCCTACAAATGCACAGTGACTCCACTTTACAGTATATCCTGTGACGTGTTTTGAGACCTCCAACCGATGTGAAAGGTAGCATACCAAATGTGAGGATTATTATTATATACTTCAAAGTGGAGTGATTATGTATTGCGAAACACCCGCAAAATAAGGAAAAATATATAGGGAAAAAAGTGGACCCTATCAAATGTATATCAGTGGACGAAGGTTCTGCAGGGTGTGTTAAAGGTCCTTTGTTGTCCTGCCCTTTAGATGGATAAAGCATATCTGGAACTGGACAAATGCTTAGCTGGCTTTCCAGTAAGATTGCGTGCAGATGCTCAGTTTTAAACTTGAGATGTCAACACTGAGCAGCGAAACAGGTGGCATCCGACTGTATAGTCATGTCTGCTTTGCATTGGTCGTAGTCTAAAGAACGCCTAGTTTAGAGGCAATTCAGTCACTGGGCTGAATATTCCTGACTGATAGCACGTGCCGTCACAAAATAGGTCGAAACTCTCTCTCTCTCTCTCTCTCTCTGTGTCTCTCTTGGTCAGACATGTGGTCACATCACAGAATTTTGCAGCACAGAAACTTGCCATTCAGATTGGGGAAATATAGAAACATGAATTCAGAGCCGGAAAAAAATCTGTATGGCAGGGAAGAGTGGGGGTCGGGGTGAAAATCTCAGAAGTGGTGCCTGGCAGAGTTACTTTGCGATCATTAACAATGCTCTGAAATGATGGATTCCTGGAACCTTTCTATAGCTTTTCTGTGGTATTAAGCTACTTTTATAACTCCCTAGGGCTGGTCCCTTTGCATCCGCATCTATTTGTCTACCCAGCCTGTAACAGTGCACTGATAATAGTTAATCAATTCCGTGGTAACTTAACCTCAGGATACACATTATGCCTTGATGACTTTATGTCCGTATCTACTAGTTTGGAGTGCAACCCATTTTCTTTATCTCCTCAATGTTCAATTTGATCATTTTTGGGTTTGAATTCGGAAGTGGTTTAGCAAAGGTTTGTGTCTCAATTGTTGAAGGCAAAAGTACAGATGCCCGGCTTATCTGTGCGTTTCTAAAGTTGTGACATTCATAACCCAAAAATGACACTAAAAAAAAGTTTCAGAAATGATAGCTGCCGAACCAATTTCATTCCATTTTGTTACAGATTTATTTGGCAAACTCCTACTTGTATTGATAACGCACTTGCCACAAGCAGCACATTGATGTGAATGGAAGAACTTTTTTGCCACAGTGAAGTCCTGTAACATATTTTTTTAATTACCGGGCAGGGCAAAACCTTAGGCAAGTTTCGTTACTCTACACACCTCTGTTTACCTAGCAGTAAGTAGAAACCCGGTTGTTAGTCGATTGGCGGAAATAATCCCTTCAAAAATAAATAAAATTAATAATAATGTGGTCTCTCAATCCACGACTGTTTGTGGGATACTGCTGTGCCGAATTGGCTGCTGCATTTCACCCACAAAATAAAATTAATTTACTTCACAGTATATTCTGTGAAGTACTTTGAGGGTCTCAATGATTTGATAAGGCATATATCAAATGCAAGAATTATTATTATTATTAATATTAGTGGACACTTTTGGAAGTGAGGGAGAGGCGGGGCTCAGCTGAGCTTTGCTTCGAAAAAAGTGCTGGAATTGTGGCTTGTGAAGAAATAGATTTGAATTGCACATCTTAATTTCGGAATGCAATGCATTGATCACCACACGATTCCTCCTATTTCACGAACTCATTTGGTTCATGAGATTTTTTTAAATGTAACAGTATAAGAACAGATCATTTTAGTTCTACAAAGCCGTGGATTTTCAAATAGCAAAGTGTGATTGGATTTTCTTAATGATTTGGTTACACTGGAGCTATTTCTAGGAAATGCTTCACTCTATCCTCTGACTCATAATGGAGACCGAGTTGACTGGGTGTAGAAAGTGTTGTGTGTTGAAGGGCTCGCAATCAACACATAAACACTTCCTTTTCTCATTTGGCTCTTTGTTATATACACACATTCAATGCTGTGTTGCAATCAAATGGCGTGCAGCCGGGAAGTGAGGTTAGATGACTCCAAAATACAACATAATTTAAATGTCAATTCAAACACTACAATAGAAATTTTTTGGACAAAAAAACCCCAACACTTGGGTTGGCCAACAAACTAATCACAGAAATAACAAAATAGCAGATTTATGCCATCAATCAAGAAACATTCAATCAAGAAAAGTTTATTTTGTTGTCCAACCAAAGAGGTTGCTTTGAACTGATAAGTGACCTTTTTTCAATGATTTTTCCAGGACCTTTTTTTTTGGCACACCTTTTTTGCCCCTTTTTCCTCTCCTGCCCACGAGTCACTCCTTTTCCCTTCACTAAGGCACTGATCCATAGGTGTCAGTCACACTCCAAGGGTAACCAAGTGGTTATTATTTATGTGTGAGCCTTGACACTGGGTATTAGCAGAGGCTATTTGATTATAGGGCGGGGGTGAGGAGGAGAAGTCACAGCTGAGCTCAAATCTGTTTGTTGGATATTACTGTGTGCAAAATTGGATGCTGTGTTTGCCTACGAAATAGACAGACCCTACACTTTACAGTAAAATGCTGGTAGCTCTTTGAAATAATAGTTCTGGCATTTGGTGCTTATCGTTCATTGAGACATATCAAAGTGCTTTGCGGGATTTTACTGTAAAGTGCTGTGAGTGCGAAGATGAATGAGGCAGCCAATTTGCGCACAGCAATGACCCACAAACAGCCGTAAAGCGAATGACCAATTTTATCTGGGGTATTGTCGGTTAGGACAGCGGGAGAAACTTCCTTCTCTTTTGGAATAGTGCTGTGGGATCATTAATGACCATCTGAATAGGCAGACACGTCCTCCCTACTTGAAATGCACTGTATCAAACAAAAGAATTAGTGTTATAATCATTATAATCCTGACTGTGCCCAACCCACACACACAGGTAACTTCTAGAAGGAATCTCTTGCGAGCAATCAGAAATGGGAACCCTGTTTGATCCCCCCCTATCCTCTCCTTAACCTAGGGCACCCTAACAGTTGCTCTGGCTGAGAAAAGTTAACTCAGTAGAGACCAGGAATAATCCAGGCCTCACCAGGTGATGACTTTATCCATTAGGCCATCGGAGAAGCTCCCGGGAGCTCATTTTATTAAGTGTTCTTGAACACAAAATTAATTGGTATTTAATGAATGCATGTTGTCAAGAGCACGCTACAGACCGAAAGATGTTTAAGGTAATGTGGCCCGAAATATTACGTGGTTTTAGCCTTAAGGCCAGTGCCTTAGAATTTAAGAATATGCAGAAAGTCCAACATCTGCAGACTTTAACCAGCCTCTAAGATAAGATTGATTTTAAGATTTCTCGTAACATCTCAACAATATTGTATGTTAAGGTAGTGGTTTTGTATGTTTTGCACATAAAATATACACTTTACAATATATTCTGTGAGATGTCTCAAGGCGCTCTACCAAATACAAGGATAATTATTATTAAGGAATTGATGAAGCTCCTTCTCCAAATAATACGAAGCACAGGTCATTATCTTCTTTTGTTACAACATGACGTTTCCATTACTGTCAGTGAGTGTCAAATTGGGCTCAACTCACTGGATCTTAATTGAAAGTGGCCAAATAGATTCACGGAGGCCGCAGACAGATTGAGATTTTATCCCCTCTCACAGAATTTCCTCCCAGCCAACAATCTCCCAGATAAAATTGATCATTGACTTCATGGCTGCTTGTGGGACAAATTGGCTACCGCTTTTGCCTGCAAAATACATCATTTTACAGTAAATCCTGTGAAGTGCTTTGAGACATCCTCCTGACATGAAAGGCGCTATATCAAATGCAAGTATTATTATTATTATCCCATTACTCTTCAGAGGATCCCAGAGTCTTTAAGAGAAAGAATTTCTGTTTGAGTTACTCACTCACTGGACCACCAGTTTTCAACATCAAACATATGTAATTTTTGTTTTTAAAAGAAGGTGAATTATATAAAGTAAATCTATCCTGGGCACAAAGGTCCCTGTAAGACTTCCTTTGTGTCGGAGTGCTGTACAAGTCACGTTGAGTAAATGAATAATCTTTCATTTGATAGTGGGCCAGTCATCTTATTGTTTGTAGGATGTAAATGGTGAATTGTAAAAACGAGCTGTCTTCGAAACAGCATTTACTGCACTTAATAATAATCCTTGCATTTGATATGTCGAGGGGAGTCTCAATGTACTCCACAGGATTTACTGTAAAGTGTAGTGACTGCGAAATTTGCAGGCAAACGGATTATTTTTAAACTACTCCTCAAGAAATTGTTTATGTGTAAGGTGCGGTATAAATGTAAATTGCTATGGGCTATCAATCATAATGCTGTCACCCCTCCCCTCTCCTGCACAGTTCATCCCCCAGGGAGATATTTCCCAGATAATTGGTTAAGATTACAGCCTGAATTTATGCAAAACCCATGACAATGAATGGGGAAAGTTGCAATATCTAATAATGCCCATGTATCGGGGAAGGGGGGCTTAGTGATGGATAGCTGTGGATGGCTTGTAGCAATAATTTGATATGTGCCATTTATTGATTGGTCTGCACTATCTCATGTTGTGGAAACGGTGCTTAGTTTAGGCTAAACGATCAAATGCCTATCGGAAACAGTATGAACATTAGGAGTGATATGAAACGTATTCAATATCATCCTACTGTGTTTATTTCATGCACTCTCACCGACAACCCCCACACCCACCCCCCTCCCCACCCCATCATCCCCTGTCTTCCAGGTAATGTTCGTTTTGAGATTTAAAAGAAATAGTTTTTCCAATTGATTTTCTAATCCTCTCCCCATTGGCGCAAGCCTCTCTATTCCTAGTCAGGTACCCTCTCCACAGATGCCGGTTGCCCCTGTACAAGTGCCCATTGTTCATCCATAAGAAGTCCTAGACAAAAATGGGCAAGGTCCATCCAGTTCGCCTTCCACCATCCTGGCAAGTCGCTTGTACATATCATGTCCCAAACTATATACTGTATCCTATAAGAGCTGTATCCCATAAGCTTGACTGTAGAGGGCAACACAACTAAGCCTGGTCCTCCCCACCCTGCTGCCATACACATGCCCGCAACCAGTAAGGGTCACTGTAAAGAGTCCAGGAGCATTAACCTTGGCTGGTTTTGACCCAAGGCCAATTGATTCTACCCATATACTGACCGGCAAACTTGGCACAGACAGGAATTCGAACCAGCAAGCATTTTGAGCTTCCAATGTAGATGGTGCAACAATAACATCAAATTACATTTGTATAGCGCCTTTCATGTTGGGAGGATGTCAAGTTAGATTCAGCAATAGGCTTGCCCTGAGAGAGGGATTTTTCATTGAAATGTTATAGTTGGGTCAGTAGACCTGGAAGTTGGAAGAGAATAAGAAATGGCTTGCTGTTTCAGGTTTCTATCCTTGGAATAGATGTGTTGCCCTCCCCAGGAATCGAACCCAGGTCTCTCGCTTGCGAGCCGAGTACTCTAACCACTGAGCTACAGGACCCGTTAATCAGGAGTCTAAGACAATTTAAGAAGAAATTATGCAACTTTAACAAGTCTGAACAAGGCTTTTGGTGAAAAGAATTGGGGACTGTTTGTTTAAGTGATGCTTTTATTTCCACAGTTAACCTTCTGGATTCCAAATCGGTTCAAGGGGAGCTGGGATGGATATCTTATCCTCTACACGGGGTAAGTTCAGCGCAAGTGCAAAGCACCCAAATCTGACTGTGTGTCATCATAGTCATCTCAGATGATAATTAACAAATTGCCCGCTGTAACCTTCACCCTTGTACGTGTTTCTTCACATTTCATGTTATGTTTGGCCCAGATAGATGGCATTTTTATGATCTAGCGCAGTGCCGTAAACCTGCTGTGAATTATATCTGGAAGGGGTGAGGTAAGAAAAGTTAGAACCTACCCCCTGCAGTTCATTTTAAAACGATAGCTCTAAAAGTAATGAACGTTAACAGTTTGTTCGCCAAAGAAAAAGATCAGCTTCCCAATACCACAATAAGTGCAGGCACCATCACACACACCTGAGTCTTTGCTGATCTCACCCTGGATGGAAGTAGCAGTGCCACCATTGGGCTCAGTGGTGGTGGTGCCATTGACCTTAGTATTGCTGTTACAATTGATGGTCAATAGTGGTCTTACCATTGCCTTCATTAGTGATGCTAAAATTGAGCTCAGTGGTCTTTTGCTTGGTCAGGAGATTGAAAATCAGCCGGGCTCTTGCCTCCCCCTCGCCGCTGAGTATCCTGCAATCACAGCTCACACTTGAAGACCGCTCCTCAAGTGTGAAGGATAGACACTTGAGTGCAGTGCTCTAGGACAGTTGGTGCCTGAGATAGTGTCCACTGGTGTGAGGCAGAGGGGAAAAAACAGTTGATATCATCCTGTAATACGTGTTTCATGTATTCGCCCAATTTTCTTTCTAATATTATTAATTATTATTAATAATTCTTCTTATTAATATCATCTTCAACAGCCATTGAAAATGCGCATTCAAAATTTTCAATCATCAATTTTCAAGATTGAAAATTCCGTCACTTCGCCCCCTTCCCTCGCCTCCTTCATAGCCCGTCTCAAGACCTTTCTCTTCGACCGTGCCTTCAATCATCCTCCCACTCCACCCCTCTTGACTCCAGCACCCAGCTTGGATTCAAACCCTTCACTGTCCAGTAACTTGGCACATCCTCCTGACATGAAAGGAGTTATATAAATGCAATTTGTTGTTGTTGTTGTATTCATCCCAAAAGGGCCTCACAAGACAACCCTAGAACTCATAGTTTCGACTGTGTTTGATTCATGATATGTTAGAATTAGAAGGTGCTATAGAACAGTAATAATCCTTGTATTTGATATGCTTGCAAGGTGTCAGCTTAGCCTAGCTGAGTTGGTATCACTCTTGTCTCTGAGTCAGAAGGATGGGAATTTGAGCTCCACGTCAGGATTCTGATGTCAGGTTGGAGAGTGTTGCATTGTTGCCCTCTTAGATAAAACATTAAACCAAGGTCCCATCTTCCTGTCTGGGTGGAAGTTAAAGACACCATTCGAAAAGAGAAGGAAATTTCTTTCACCCAGTGACCTGGCCGACAACTTCTCCCATAAAATTGGTCATTCATTCATGACTGGTTGCGGGATGTTACTGTGAGTACATATCGTCAGCTTGTGTTTCACCTACAAAATGCACAGTCACTACACTTGACAGTAATTGTTGTGAAGCCCTTCTAGACATTTTGATATTATAGGCTGCTCCATCAAAGGCAAGGACCGTTATTAGTAAATATCTTGGTGAAAGCGGAGCTAGGCCATTCATGGTGGTATGATTGTAGTCGTGGTACCAATAAGATGGTGGTCTATGGAGACTTAATGAACCACAAAGGTTTCTGAGCCGGTGCCAGAGGCATGGCACCCAGGCGACTGACCCCAGACAAATCATTGCCACGGTACGTACTGGCCCGCCACTAATGACTTTTGGGTTTCCGAGCTGTAAGTTGAAATGTAACACACTCAGAGTGCCTTTCTATTAGAGATAATGGGATTCTAAACTGCTCAATAAATCACATCATTGACCACTTTTTGAAACCACTTTGCAGTACCGGGACCATTATTTTTTTTTCTCACCCGCACGTCGTTCATTTGTTTGACTGCTTCAGAACAAATGACGGCGAGACCTCTGTTTAAGAACCTCACCACCACAGACGTTTGAAAATGAAAAACAAATCATGCAGAGAGTACTTCTCGCTTGTGGCGTGCAATAAATGAACCAAGAAAATGAATGGGATTTTTAATGGATGGTTCTTCATTCCTTTAAATCCTCAATCCTCCTTTGTGTGTGTCAGCCTCGGCCAGTGGTAGCACTCTCGCCTCTGAGTCAGAAAGTTGTGGGTTCAAGCCCCATGTCGGGACTTGGAATCACACAATCTAAATTGAAACTCCAAGGCATTGCTGGGGGTGTGTTGCATTGTTGGAGGTGCAGTGCTTAGTCCGTTGCGGTGAATGTCTCATTCTAACTAGTCCCAATGTTGCTGGCTAGACTCCCGTGTTTTTCTTCCTGAACGCTGCAATGTTGTCTGTATTCCCCTTGTGGAGTCCTGTAGTGTAGTGGTTAGCGCACTCGCCTCGCAAGTGAGAGGACTTGGATTCGATTCCCGGACGGGGAGAAACGTTGGGCAAGTCTCCTTACTCCACACGTCTCTGTATGCCTAGCAGTAAGTAGGAACCCAGTTGTTAGTCGATTGTCGGATGGCTTTCCCTGGGGTAATAATCACTTAAAAAAATAAGAATAATAATTGGGTCACTCAATCCACAACTGTTTGTGGGACACTGCTGTGCACAATTCGCTGCTGTGTTGGTTCCACAAAATACACAGTCAATTTACTTTACAGTATATTCTGTGAAGCACGTTGAGACGTCTCAAAGATGTGATAAGGCGCTATATCAAATACAAGGATTATTATTGGTATTATTATTATTGGATGAGACATTAATGGAGGCTCCATTTGCCTGTTCAGTTGAACAGTAAGGATCCCATGGCACTATTTGAAAAGAGAAGGGAATTTCTCCCGGTGCCTTGGTCAATAATCCCCCAAATAAAATTGATCACTCACTCCATGGCTGTTTGTGGTACATTTCTGTGTTCAAAACTGGCTGCTTCGTTTTGCCTACAATATACATGGGCAATCCACGTTGCAGAATATCCTGTGAAGCGCTTTGAGGCGTCTTGACAATGTGATGAGGCACGATAAGGCACAATGTGATAGGTCCTGTAGCTCAGTGGTTAGAGCACTCACTTTGCAAGTGAGAGACCTGAGTTCAATTCCAGGCAGAGGGCGAAACCTTGGGCAAGTTTCCTTACTCCACACAGAGCCTAATAATAATCCCTCCAAAACAAAACAATAATAAATTGGTCATTTTCAATCTACGACTGTTTGTGGGACATTGCTGTGCGCAATTGGCTGCGCATTCGCCCACAAATATATAGTCAATTCACTTTACAGTATATTCTGTGAAGCGCTTTGAGACGTCTAGAAGATGTGAAAAGCGCCATATCAAATGCAAGGATTATTATTATTTATTATTATAAGGTTAAAAAATTGCTGTATTGCCAAGCACGTTCTATTCCTTGTTTAAGGAAATTAGATCTTTGGAAGCAGTAATCACCCAGCGTGAAAACCACCAGTCTAGTAAAAGCGACTTCAAATGTTAGCAACAGATTGAAGTGAGGTAAAAGAAGCCTTTTGTAATGCATGGAAAGAGCAGTCATTTGAGAAGCAGGCTAGCATTAACACCTCTACAGCTCATTATACTTCACAGCTGAAGTCAGGATAGCTCTTCTGGTTTCAAGTGATAGAATACTGATCGGTTTCCGGGCCTGTATGTGATTCTACTGTTTTCACTTCCAGGCATTTTGCCCTCCCAGATCTGTTCTTCCAGGAACGATTTAAAATAAAGTGCTGCTTACTCTCATTGAGACTGATGAATCCACTCATAGCTTCTGAGGCCAAATCAGGATCGTAATTGTGTAAAGCAAATCTGGTGCCAAGCCACTGGGTATTTCCCAAGGTATAGTTGGCTCCATTGATAATTACAGTAATGACAAACAGAAGATGGAAAGGAGCACTGCATTAGGATTGTTTATGGCTTGTTTAAGATTGATAGAGGCGGTCAGAATGAAACCAAAATTGCAGAGCAAACCGAAAGGGTGAATAGTAGTTTATCCCCACGGCCGCACATACTCTCCGATTGATTGAAGGTCTTACATAATCCTTCATTTGATATTTGATGTATATTGCAGCAGCAGAAATAAAAGCTGTTCGTTCTTATTTCTTATGTTATAAATACATCGACTATGAATTTTTACAGTCATGAGCAGCAGCGTCTTTCTCTGGTATTCTGTACAGTGAAAGCCTCACATAAGTCGTATCGGTTGGGATCCATACATTTAATATGACTTTGTATGCAAAGTATGAGTTATGTGAAACTTGCATAGAATATAAGCTCTCGAATAGGACTTGGGCAGATGCACGATTTAGACGATTGTACGGTTTATACAGATCAGATTCAAGCGAGTTTTACTGTAGTACTTTAAAAAGAAGTATAGAAAAGTGAGAAAAAGTATAGAAAAATACAGAAAAATTAAGGCTCTGTGTAAGAATTTGCCAAATCCTGGACTCTCATAAATAGACAGACCCCAGGTGGAATTTCCCCCCTGTGTATCATTTAAGTGTATGCTTTGCAGAGCAGGTCAGTGCTGGACTTTGATGGATCTGTGCGATACCTGCTGGGTTCTCCACCCCAGCAAGGTTGCTGCAGCACTTAAAGCCCACTGAGAGAGACACAATCACTCAACAACACCTCCTAGCAACGCACCAGCAAAAGACACAAACAACACTTGGAGTCTGCTTTTAACCTGGTTAGTATGTGACCTGACGCAGAGAAGCTGAGTCTTGTATAATTTGACAATTGATGCTCAGCTTTTCGCTGGAGTGAGCGAATGAGTTGAGTGCTCGCTCCATCGCCTCGTGGCAAATTGACTGACATCTTCGTTGTTTTTCTAAGGACTTTTAAGGAACGACAAAGGGTGGAATATTGTCTGAATTTGCCCGTTTGTTTTAACCTGGTGTCTTGCTTTCAGCCTGGCTCGGCGGCTGATAGCATTCCCACCTATAGGTTCAAGCCCACCGCGGAGTTCTGTAAACGCAGTAGTTAGTGCACTCACCTCGCAAGTGAGAGAACCCAGCTTCGATTCCCAGGTGGGGCAAAACCTTAGGCAAATTTCCTTGCTCCACAAGCCTCTGTTTACCCAGCAGTAAGTAGGAACCCGGTTGTGAGTCAATTGGCGGATCATGTTCCAGGGGATATAATCCCCACCCACAAAATGTGATCACTCAATCTACGACTGTTTGTGGGACACTGCTGTGCGCAATTGACTGCCGCGTTTCGCCCACAAAATATACAGTCAATTCACTTTACAATATATTCTGTGAAGTGCTTTGAGACATCTCAACGATGTGATAAGTCCTGTAGCTCAATGGTTAGAGCACTCGCTTTGCAAGTGAGAAACCTGAGTTCAATTCCAGGCAGGTCAGGGCGAAACCTTGGGCAAGTTTCCTTACTCCACACGCCTAATAATAATCCCTCCAAAACAAAACAATAATAAATTAGTCATTTTCAATCTACGACTGTTTGTGGGACATTGCTGTGCGCAATTGGCTGCACATTCGCCCACAAATATATAGTCAATTCACTTTACAGTATATTCTGTGAAGCGCTTTGAGACGTCTAGAAGACGTGAAAAGCGCTATATCAAATGCAAGGATTATTATTATTATTATAAGGCTCTTTTGAGGATTTCCCACTGTAAATACTGTGACAGCAGGACAGATATTTTCAGCCATTGGCCTTTGAGGGGCCATAAAAAGCAGGAAATAAAGAACCAGCACCTGCACTTGGATGTGATGTCAGTCGTGTTTTTTTCCCAGAGCTACTTTAAGAGAAATAGCTTTACTATAAAAGTGATGAACAACTTTCCAAAGAAGCTTGTTGATAATGGGCTGGCGGTGTTAGAGGGGGAAACTTATAATAATAAAAATCCTGCATTTGATACAAAGCCTTATCATGTCGTTGAGATGTCTCAAAGTGCTTCACAGAATATACTGTAGCGAATTGACTTATATTTTGTGGGCTGTGTATTAATAATAACATTCCTTGCATTTGATGCAGTGCTTTTCACATCAGTGCGACTTCTCAAAGCACTTCACAGGAAATCATTATAGTGTAGTGACTGCGTATTTATAGGTGAATCCAGCAGGCAATTTGCACATAGCAGAGTGACTGATCGAATGATTGATTTTATTTGAGGGATCGATGGACAGGACGCCGGGAGAAACTGCCTTCTTTTTTTGAATAGTGCCACCTTGATCTTTAAGGAGGCTCTGAACAGGCAGACGGAACCTGAGTTTAAACATCTTATCTGAAGGCACCCCTGACTATGCAGCAACAACCCACCAGTACTACACTGAAGTGTCAGCCTTTATCAGCCAAAGTGAAATGAAACAACCGTGAATTCTCATTGGAAAGCTCAGAAATTTAGCAAAGGGCTCCAGCTGAGATTAAATTCTATCACCCTTTGAGTGTGATTTGGAATGTAATTCACCTTTGAACTGTGAGGAAATCTGTGCAGTTTTCACATTGCGATTTCAATGGCTTTGTTCAGCTGTTAAGCGGCATTTGCTCAATAACCATTTATTTCATCAAGTACGGGTGAAGTTCATATGGCTGAATCGAGCTATGAATTGGAATTGTCTGAGAAAAGAGTTTCACCTTTTATATCTTTTTCCCCTGCATTAAGATTTATCAAGAAGCACCTGGCTTTTATTGTAGTAATCCTTGCATTTCGCGTCAGGAGGACAGCTCAAAGCGCTGAGTGGGAGTACTATAGCGTAGTGGTTAAAGCACTTGCCTTACAAGAGAGAGGACCTGGGTTTCGCGGGCAGGACAAAACGTTGGGCAAGTTTCCTTACTCCACATGCCCCTGTTTATTTAGCAATAAGTATGAACCCGGTTGTTAGTTGATTGGTGGATCACTTTTCCGAGGTTGATAATCCCTGAAAAAAAATTATTATTTGATCACTCAGTCCACGACTGTTTATGGGACACTGCTGTGAGCAATTGGCTGCCGTGTTTCACCCACAAAATATACAATCAATTCACTTTGCAGTATATTCTTTGAAGCGCTTGAGACATTTCGAAGACGTGATAAGGCGCTATATCAAATGCAAGGATTATTGTTACTATAAGCTGTGGTTTATATTTGAATTTTAAAGGTGAACATAGCAGCCACTTTGCACGCAGCAATGTTCAAAAACAGGCGTCAAACGAATGAACAATTTTATCTGGGGGAATATCAGCCAAGACATCGGGAGACACTCCCTTCTCTTCCAATAGGGCCCTGAGAACTTTAACGTCCACCTGAACAGACAGACAGGACCTCGATTTAATGCCTCATCCAAAGAACGGCATCTGCCTACAATACAGTGCACCCCCAGCACTGCACTGCAGTATCAGCCTAGGCTGTGACTTGGGGTTTGAACCCTCAACCTTCTGACTCTGAGGCGAGAGTGCTATCACTGAGACAGACTGAGATCACCTCAGTATACAGCCTGCACTGCTGGCCAGAGTGCCCAATGGACAAAGGGCGGGGCTTCCATCTCCCCATCCTTTCTAAGTGTCTCTGGAGGCTACACTGACACTCAAGGGTGGGGGTGGGAACGAGGATTGTAAGTGGAGACGGTAGGATGTGACGTGAGTGACACTGAACAATAATAACAACTTGCATTTATAAAGCGCCCTCCATGCAACTTAGATTGCTTAACAGTGGCGGAGCCTGGGATAGGGAGGGGTTAAAGAGGAAGGTTTTCAGGTGTGATCAGAAGACAGGCAAGGAGGGGGCAAGATGGAGGGATTGAGGCAGAGAGTTCCAGAGGTTTGGGACTTAGTGTTTGAACGCATGGTCCACTGATGGTGGAGTGAATGGGTGGAGGCACTTGCAGAAGGCCTGAGCCAGCTGAGTGAAAAGGGCAGAGGGGTGGGGGTGGTTTAATGGAGTGGGATGTAAGTAGGTTGGAGGGATAGGCAGGTGCTGGGACATGAACTGAATGTATTGTAAACTATGGTCCATTGTATTGAGGACAGTCCACAGATCCCCTGGAAAACGTTCAAAAGAAGTCTAATAATGGCATTATTTATTCATTTGAACCTTGCAAATAATTGCTGCCACCTGGAAGACCTTTTAGGTGCAAGACTTTCAAATGCAACATAGGGCTAAAGCTTTGCTGCACAGAGGATGAAAGTCAGGGAAGTTAAGTGATCCACAGTGGAAGAATAGACTCAAAGGACATGGCACAGTGTTAGACAGAATGTAATTACAGCCGTGATATTACGGCAAACAGATTCGTTCATTATTAGTGCCTCAGATACTTTATTTCAATCAAGCAATCCTTTCATGTTGGCTGTGTGGAATAGAGGATTAAATATGCATGAAGCAAATTTAGATGTGCAATTTGAGACCTCGAAGGCAGGGTCCTCTCTCTAAGGTGGAACTTGACCTGATTAAAGACATGTGTGACCTAAAAAGGCCCTTTATCCTGGGCAACAAAACAGAGAGCACTACATAATATAGTGATCTCTATTTTATTAGCGTTTTACTAAATTAATACAATATGGATCGTATCTCACGTGCAGTGTGAGCGGCAATCGCACATAAAATATACAGTCAATTCATTTTACAGTAAATCCTGTGAAGCATTTTGAGATGTCTCAATGACATTATAAAGCGCTATATCAAATGCAAGGATTATTATGGACACTTTATAATCTGGAAATAATACCAGTCTGGAAACGTTCTGTAATTCAGTCTCAGATGGACATTAAAGAGATCCTGTTCACTATTCAAAAAGTGAAAGGAGTTTTTATTGGTGTCCTGGCTAACAGGCTCCTCGATAAAGTTGATCATTCATTTCACGACTGTTTGTGGGACAACAGGGGGGTGGTAAACAGGGGTCTCCTTGGAGCTCAACTGGCTCTAAGGTGACATGTTTGGCAACAGAATGTCAGTGGCGGTCTCGGTAGTCCAGTTCCTGAGCCAGGCAAGTCCGCAGTACTCCAGGGCATAGCTCGCCTGGGGTTTCCAATCCTTGGTTCTTGTCAAACTGTGCCTAATACTCTCCGGAATTATAATAATAATCTCAAAGCACTTCACAGAATATATTGTGAAGTGAATTGACTGTATATTTTGCAACAGCCAATTGCACACAGCAGTGTCCCACAAACAATCGTGGATTGAATCACCAATTTTTTTAAGGAATTAGGTAATCAGGATGTGTCCCTCCAGGGAGAGAGTGCAAATTCTATTCCAATTAAATATTCCTGGAATTTCCATGCATGGGAGGCATGCAATTCTCAGTTTGATTTAGATAATCTTCAGCATGGTGATGGGTTTCAGCATGTGTCTGACACCCGTCTGACACCCAAAACATTTATGGGACACTGCTGTGCGGAAATTGGCTGCCCCCGATTTCCTACAAACACACAGTGACAAGTCTTTACAGAAAAACGTGCACCTCAAGATCTTCTTTGACATGACAAGGCAGTATAACAAATGCAAGTATTATTATTGTTTTTATTATTACTGTTGCATTTCCTTTTAAAGCACAAGCTACTGGACTCAGTATTATTTTTCAATCAATACCCCTGTTCAAGTCTCGTCTTCCGCATTTGAATAGTCAGGAAGCAACATTACTGCTGATGAATTTATTGATCACGTGACAGGCAATGAACGATTTATGGGAAGGTGGGGGTGGTAGGGAAAAAGAGCCAATTTTCTCGAAGGACAGGAATGTCCTTTTTTTTTAACCAGGATGTTCACTTCTCTGCGTGAGTTATGCAGAAATTCCATCTGTTGCGCATCAATCAAAATGATATTGTAAATCTGATATTGGTGGGTAGCTCTTTCCTTTATTATTGTACGTGTGTGGTTACACATACCACAGCACATTGCAGCCTACCCCACACATACACAATTTTGGAACATTATTCTCAGTTCATAATGCCCCCTTTCCGGCTTTCTGCACGTTCCTCATCCATCAGCAGACGTCCTTTCAGCCACTATGTCCCCAAACACTGGAACTCTGCCTCATCCCTCCACTTTGCCCCCTCCTTTCCCATCTTTAGATTGCAGCTGAGTACCTTCCTCTTTGACTGAGCCTACGGTCACCTCCTCCTAACTCCGGCTCAGCAAGAAGCTCAGCCACTGTTATGCGCTCCGAGACTCTTCCCTATGTGAAGGGCACTACATAAATTCTAGCTGTTGTTATTTGTAGGAACATTGCTGTGTGCAAATTGGCTGCCCCATTTGCCTACAAAATACACAGTTACTATACTTTACAATATATCCTGTGAAGCACATTGATTTGATTTATATTTGATGTAGTGCTTTTTACATCAGGAAACTTCCTCCTGACGCGTAAAAGCACTATATCAAATATAAGGATTATGATTGATATTTACTTCCATGTTTGACACTCTTTATTTACTCAGCCTCTCATATTAGGTACCTTGGCTATGACTCTTTCTCTCTCTCACGCTCTCTCTCTCCATCTCATACAAATGAGGAATCCCTTTGAAACATCCTCTTGTGTACCCACACCAAATACCTTCTGGGATTAGTTAAGTAGGGTGCATCCTCCCAGGGAGAGAGAGTGCACATTCTATTCCAGACACAGGGACATTTCCCTGTGTAGATGCCATACATATGTGGAACTCGTTGTCTGGTTTGATGTATAAAATAAAATATATATAAAGTAAAAAAGGTTTGGATATCTTAAGCACTCTGATAGGTTTCTACACGTGTTGGACACCTGGCTAATCAAAAAAAGACAAATCTCTGTGATATGTACAGAAAAGAACCCCCTGCCTGTAATATAATAAGCATTGTTAATGGTTTCCTTGCCAACTAAGTGAAACAACACTGTCTATAACACATCTGTATACAAGTAATATGGTTTTCATAGAACTCCTGGAATCTTATTTTGCACTGACTGTGCTAACAAACAAGGAAAAGGTTTTGCAAGTCCTTGCCTTGCAGAAAAGTGTAACAAAAGTCAAAAGAGTTCACGTTTTATACGTTTATAGGCTATTGTTCATAATAATAATCCTTGCATTTGATGTAGTGCCTTTCACGTTGGGATGAGTTTCATGTAAAGTGTAGTGACGGTGTATATTGTAGGCGAATGTGGCAGCCAATTTGCGCACAGCAAAGTCCCATGAAGTGAACAACTGGTTTTGTTTGGGGGATTGTTGGCCAGAACACCAGGGAGAAACTCCCTTCTCTTTGAGAATAGTGCCGTGGGATCTTTAATGTCCAACAGAACAGGCAGAGGGGGACCTGGGTTTAAATGTCTCAACCGAAGGATAGCACCTCTGACAATACAGTGCTCCACCAGCAGCTCACTGGGGCGTCAGTCTTTATCAGCCAAAGGCAGAATAAAACAACTGTGAATTCCCATTGTTAAGAGCACTTAATTCCGCACTCCATTCATTCTCCCCATCCTCTGGAGCTGTCTTGCAAACCCATTTCCCTTGTTACTTCTTTCCTTGTGTACTAATCTTCTCCCCGCTAAAAGCACAGCTTTTTGGCTGTGCCCTTTGGTCAACATCCTTTTAATTTATTTTCATTTCCTTTCTGGGTGCACACCCCTAACATTTGTCAAACTCTCTGTGGTCTTCTTGTAGGTAAAATAGATGCTATATAAATGCAAATTGTTGTGGCTACAGCCAACAATGCCTGAGTTTTTGTTAAGACTAGGAAGCTGTTAAAATGAGAGACCAGCTCCTTGATAAATGGTGATATAAATTGTGAGCAGGAATTTGCCTGTTATGAACACCAGCTGTATTTCTCCAAAGGCTTTAGTGGAGTCTGTCACATTTCCTATCAGTTTTTCCATCAACAAATATGAAATGACAGCAACTTGAGTTCTTCTCTGCAGTGGTATGATCGAGTTTCGCTGGTTGAAATCATTCACATGATTGATTTTGCGATAAAGCGTCTTAGGATTTGAGTCATTCTTCTGCAGTTTTCACCCTCATCAAACTGCGCAGGCCCATCACACCAGTCCTCGCCAGGCTCTATTGGCTCCCTATCACAGAATGGATCGACTTCAAATCTCTTCATACCCTGGCACCTCCCGACCCCTCCAACCTGCTTCCTCCCCAGACTCTAGCCAAGACTGGGAAACAGACGCAAGGGGCACGGGATCCCTTCCACGTGTTTTGCCTTTTTGTGATTCGTGGTTCTGTGAATCTCACTACAGATATCACGATCATGTTCCAGGTGCCCACACGAATGGAATCCAGTTTTGCGAGCATCTGTCTCAAAACCTATCACTTTGAACCCTCTTCTGGTTAACATTCCTCTCTTTCCTAACACCCCCCTCCCTCGACCCCCAGCTCCCAACCCCAGTTTGGGTGCTGAGCCGGGATTGTTAAATACCATGGGATGTCCTCCCAATGTAAAAGATGCTATCTATATTAATGTTAATCTGGAGTCCTGTATCTCAGTGGTTAGAGCACTCGTGTCGCAAGCGAGAGACCTGGTTTCGATTCCCGGCAGGGCGAAATGTTCAGCGAGTTTCCCTACTCCACACACTTCTATTTACCTAGCAGTAAGTAGAAACCCAGTTGTTGGTCGATTAGTAGATCGCTTTTCCGGGGTAATAATGTCTTCAAAAAAAATCATAATATAATAAATTAGTCACTTCAATCCACGACAGTTTGTGGGACACTGCTGTGCGCAATTGCCTACCGTGTTTTGCCCACAAAATATACAGTCAATTCACTTTAGTTGTTGTTGTTTGCAAACGGAGGAAGGAGCAGGAAAATCTGGATATGATTTCTGGCACATGCAGCAGTAACGGTACAAACAACAACGAAAAAACTGGCAATCAGACTGCAAGTGGGTGGCTTTAGTGCTGCAGAGATCCCAACAGTTGGAAAGCTTCAGCTCGGTCCTAAAGGACTTGCACTGCCCTTGTCCATCTGCTTTCACAGTACACACTGATAACAGCTGTGGTATCTCACCTACACTATGAAATCAAATGAACGTGTTACAGTAATTGAAACAAGGAGGCTCAGGTTCCAATGTCAGAGGGTTCGGAGGACAGTCACAGCTAAAATTAAACTACGAGCGTTAAACTGCACTTGAACTCAGTCTTGGCTTACATTCCCAGTGCAGTGCCAGGGGCATGCGTTACATTGTCAGAGGCGCTGTCCTTCAAATGAGACGTTAAACCGAGGTCCCGTCAAGTGGGCATTAAAGATCCCGTGGCAGGAGAAGGGAGTTTCTTCTGGGGTCCTAGCCAACAATCCCCCCCACAAATAAAAATTGGTCACTCACGTCATGGCTGTTTGTGGGGCACAAATTGGCTGCTGCATTCATCTACAAATACTACAAATAGTCATCATACTTCGCAGTAAAATCTGTGTAGCCCTTTGAGATGTCTCGACAGCGTGATAAGGTGCTATATCATTACATTACAAGGATTACATTACATTGCTTTCCTACATTATATCTGTGACCAGTCCACCTACAGTGGGCTCCACCCACACTTGATGTTAACATGTCAGGAACCATAAGCAATCTAGCGTTACAATGTGACCGTGCAAAGAGATCTCATTCAGGGCAGAACATATGATCGGCTTTCTACCATATAATGGGTGCAAATGAGGGAGAGAAGGGAATAACAGAGAAGGAAGTAAGATAGGGGTGGGTGGGGGAGGGTTAGGTTAGGTGAAGAGTCATGTAGAGTACAAACTCTAGTGCGTACCGACTGTTTAGTAGCTGTAGATTCCAAGTAATTGCAACATAACATCTCACCAGGCATAATAATAATAATCCTTGCATTTGATACAGCACTTTATCACGTCATTGAGACATCTCAAAACACTTCACAGAATACACTGTAAAGTGAATTGACTGTGTATTTTGTGGGTGAAACGTGGCCCCCAATTGCACACAGCAGCGTCCCACAGACAGTCGTGGATTGAGTGACCAATTTTTGGGGAGTGATTATTATCACCAGAAAGTGATCACCCAACAATTGGGCTTCTACTCGCTGCTAGGTAAACAGAAGCATGTGGAGTAAATTAACCTGCCTACGGTTTTGCCCCTGTCCAGGAATCGAACCCGGGTCCTCACATGGCGAACGCGCTAACCACTGTGCTACAGGACTCCACGCATACAGCCAACTCGGTTCAAGTTCGAGTTATTACCCCTGATTATTTTTTCCCTTTCCTTCTCAGTGGGAAGAGATCAGTGGCGTGGATGAGCACTACATCCCAATCCGCACCTACCAGGTGTGCAACGTGATGGAGGCCAGCCAAAACAACTGGCTGAGGACCACCTGGATCCGCCGGGACTCTGCCCAGAAGGTCTACGTGGAGCTTAAGTTCACCCTGAGAGACTGCAACAGCATCCCTCTGGTCCTGGGCACCTGCAAAGAAACCTTTAACCTGTATTACATGGAGTCTGACCAAGATCATGTGCTGAAGTTCAGGGAGAGCCAGTTTGTCAAGATCGACACCATCGCTGCGGACGAAAGCTTCACCCAGATGGACCTGGGGGACCGCATCCTCAAGCTGAACACCGAGGTGCGGGAGGTGGGGCCGATGAGCAAGAAAGGGTTTTACTTGGCCTTCCAGGACGTGGGCGCCTGCGTGGCTCTGGTGTCCGTGCGTGTCTTCTTCAAGAAATGCCCTTTCACCACACGGAACCTGGCCATGTTCCCCGACACGGTGCCCGGCGTCGACTCCCTCTCGCTGGTGGAGGTCAGGGGATCCTGCGTCAACCGCTCCAAGGAGGAGGACCCTCCCCGAATGTACTGCAGCACCGACGGGGAGTGGCTGGTGCCCATCGGGAAGTGCCTGTGTGACCCCGGCTACGAAGACAGAGGAAACACGTGTCAAGGTAACCATTAGTGAAATTATACTATAAAACCCCCCTGTGGAGACCTACAGGATATTGGTCAGAGCTCTCGCCTTGCAAGCTAAAGGACCCGGTTTCGATTCTTGGGTAGGGAGAAACCTTACGCAAGTTTTCTTCCTCCACACGCCTCAGATTACCCAGCAGTAAGTAGGAACCTGGTAGTTAGTCGATTGGCTTTCCGGAGGTGATAATCTCTTAAAAAATTAATCATAATCATTTGGTCACTCAATCCAACACCTTTTGTGGGACACTGCGGTGTGTATTTGGCTATCACCCACACAATATTTAGTCAATTCACTTTAAAGTATATTCTGTAAAGCACTTTGAGACGTCTTAACGATGTGGTAGGGCGCTATTTCAAATGTATGGATTATTACTTATATGTATAGTATAGATTATATATTATAACTCCCAGATTAGCACTTTTTTGGAAAGTTTTTTTTGAGCCCGTTAGCGCTTTTAGCAGACTGGTGGCGGATATCCTTGTGTGTGTACTAGTTTCTAATTGTTTTAACCTTTAGTCTAAAATTTGTGACCAAATGCTATGCTTTATCCACTGTCACCCACTGAATACCTCTTCAAATCTGACTCCAGACAGTAAGACCTTTAAGCCACTGTTAAACTAAGTCAATTCTGTTAATGGAATTCCAGAGCCTTCGGAAATGATATTGTTCCTTCCGTTGTGCAATAACTTGGCAAAAAGTGTCAGCCTGGCTTAGTCGGTAGTGCTCTTGCCTCTTGAGTCAGAAGATTGTGGGTTCAAGCCCCACGTTGGGACTACGGGTTCACACAGTGCAGACTGATGCTCCAGTGCAGTACTGGGGGGTGGGGTGGTCACTGTCGGAGGTGTGGGACTTCAGATGAGACGGTCAACCAAGATCACGATCCCTTGTTCAGATGGACTGCTTGAAAAGAGAAGACTGTTTATTGATGCTTATTGATTCTTTGCGAATTTTCCACAATGAGCACTCACCATTCCCTTGGGTGGGGTGGAGTGGGGGGGAGGGGTGGAGGGGGGGGAGTGGGGGAGGGGGAGTATGGCTACACATTAGGTGCTTTTGTGGGCTTTGAGTGTCTTATGAGGGATTGGATTATGGTTCTAGTTTCGAGTGCTCCCTCACTGAGAAACGCCGGTAGTTTTTTTTAATGTACTGCCCGTCATGTCGTGGCCTAAAACAAACCATTTTCTAGTCGAACACAGCGCGCTCAGAATACATCTCTTGCCTGTGGTTATTGTTTGGTCCGGGGTCACTGTCATGCTGCAATACTGTGCGTATTGTCGAGCTTTGCATAAAAATGTAAGTAAATATTGCTTCAGGATGGATTCCAAGCAAGCTGTACTTCCCATCGCAAACGCAGTTTACCCTTGGCTCCATCTGGTAACACGCTTACACTACAAGAGAATTTACTTTCAATGTAATTACTCCGAAAGTCCCAATATTCTTATCAGGTGCAGATAAGGCTCAGTTGGCTGATTTGAAGGCAACATCAGCTCCTTGAGTCAATACTTCCCTCAGGATTGTTCGGGCTTCAGATTAAAACAATCGCTGCTTGAAAATACCGACCCACCTCCTCTCTCTCACCAAACGAACGGTGGCATGGATGTGTGTGAACAGCGCTGTTATTTGTTTTACTTTAACTTGTGTTTTAGCCTGGGTTAGCTGGTAGCTCTCTCACTTCTGAGTTAGAAGGTTGCAGGTTCAAGCCCTTTTCTTAGGACTTACATACTCTAGGCTTGCGCTCCAGTACAGTGCTGGGAGGGGTGCTGCTTTGTCAGAGGTGCCGTCCTTCAGATTAAACATTAAATGGCGGTCCCGTCTGTCTGTTCAGGTGAACGTTAAAGCGCCCAAGGCACTACTTGGGAAGAGAAGGGAGTTACTCCCAGTTTCCTGGCCGACAATTCTCCCCATATAAAATTGGTCACTCACTCATTGGCTTTATGGTATATTACGTGAAGCAGTTTGAGACATCCTCATGATGTGGAAGATGCTATACCAAATGAAAGGATTATTATTATTAAATAGTCTCCAAGGAAGATATCAAAGCATTTGACATGTCAATGGTGCATGCCTAAGCAGCAGCTCACTTCAATTTGACTTGAAGATCTATAGCACCCTTGTGGTTATGCTGCCTTTTTGTAAGGTAAAATACAGGGCTATTTCAGCGATTTAAAAGCTCTGTGAAGGAAACGCACAGTGCTGCTCCTTTTTCTGAAGTCGACACAAAGAGTGCGGTCGGAGGGATCGAGGGAGAAGTCTTGATTTTCCGTTTCATTTCCTCCCAGTGTTTTAAAAGCATTGCAGTGAAAGCAGCAGTGGTTGTAGCCACTGCTGTCATTGGTACATAATCCATTATTAGCTCATTCTAGTTCTGGGATAATTGTTCCTTTAAACAAGTGGAAGGAAGCCTCTGGCCTGCAATTGTTCTGAGATGTGTAGATCAGTCAACCAGTTAATGTCTAAAGTATCGCTGAGCAAAAGATGGCAAGCTCCACATTTCTGCTGTTTCCTCCAGCCCACACACTCACTGGAAGCCAAGCGGTGTGGGACGCCAGCAGAGATTTGTAACATCATGCACACAGAGAGAGAAGGGGGTTTGTTCCTGTGTGTCCTGGCCAATAGTGCCCCGAGTAAAATGGTCATTCACTTCATGGCTGTTTGTGGGACATTGCTGTGTACAAACTGACTTCCGTGTTCAGCTGCAAAATGCACAGTACAACTTATCCTATGAAGCGTTCGGAGATGTGAAGGAACCTATCTGAAACACAAAGATTATTGTTATTTATACTGATAGGATTATGCTGGTTATGGTAGGATTATGCTGCTATCTTAGTTTAGTGGTTAGAGTATTCTCCTCACAAGCAAGAAGTCCTGGGTTCGATTCCTGGGCAGGGCGAAATGTTGGGCAAGTTTCCTTACTCCTCACGCCTCTGTTTACCCAGCAGTTAGTAGGAACCCGGTTGTTAGTCAATTAGCGATTTGCTTATCCGGGGGTAATAATCGCTTCAAAAAAAATAATAATAATAAAAATAATAATAATGGTCACTCAATCGACGACTGTTTGTGGGACACTGCTGTGCGCAAATGGCTGCCTCGTTTCGGCCATAAAATATACAGTCAATTCACTTTACAGTATATTCTGTGATGCGCTTAGAGACATCTTGAAGACATGATAAGCGCTAAATCGAATGCAAGGATTATTCTTATTATAGCTTCTCACGACTCCACACTAAGGCGAAGCAGAGCTCTCCACACATACTCTGATATCCATACCTTGCACTCTGCTCATCTGTGGACAAAAGCTAGTTAAACTGTTAAAGTTAGTGAATATTAAAGATTGGCACTAAACCGTAGGACTAGGGCATTGTGGATGTTAACTTGGCTCAGCTGACAGCATTCTTACCTCCAGCTCAGGCTGGTGTTGGTTCAAGCGCTACTTAGGGATTTGGGCTCAGAGACTGGCCTCACATCCTAGTGCAGTACCTTCGAATGAGATGTTAAATGAAAATTTTGTCGGCCTGTTCAGGTGGACCACAAGGATCCCACGACACGATTGGAGATAATTTCTCTCGATATTCAGATATACTCCAAATAAATAGGCTCTTCCTGTCGCAGGTCTGTGACACTATTACGAAGGCCCATGAGTTATTATTGCAATAAGTTATAATAATAATCCTTAATAATAATAATAATTTGATATAGCGCCTTATCACATCTTCGATACGTCTTAAAGCACTTCACAGAATATGCTGTAAAGTGAATTGACTGTATATTTTGTGGTCAATATAATGCCGTTCACATCGGGAGTGAAATGAATGCCCCCATTTTTCTGGGGGATTATTGGCCTGGACACTGGGAAAAACTCCCTTTTCCCCATTTTGAGGTGTCTGACATGGGCAATATTGTGACTCAACATTGAAACACTATAGGATGTGGCAGCTCAGTTCCGCAGACCATACAAGGTCAGAGATCACCTTCATGATGTCCGCGTGAGGGGAGGAAGGTTAACAACAGGCAACAAACCCAGTTTTTCTTCCTTTTGATGGAAGGATCAAAGCATTATTCCTCTTGTGTTGCCCCGACCGCTCTCACCAACTTTGTTCCCTCCGTTTCCTTGCCACCAGAGGCTTTAGGCAAGGCACTGGGGGTGGCGTTTCAACTGCACAAACTGCTATCGTTGTGCACTAAAGAATGTAACCTGGGTTCCTCTTTCGGCATGGGCCCTACGGGTGAGCTATTGACCGAGGACCTGGTGTCCAACATAGAGTTTGCTAGCAGACAGCAGGACATGTGACTATGATGGATGAGACCCCTTTAGTTCTGTCAGCGGCAAATGGCAGAGATGTGAATGAGAGTACGCTTCAGTAAGCCATTGTGAGCTTCGCCACAATAGGGAACGATTCAAGCGGTGCCATCCTGTAGCCTGCCGGGAGCTCGTCGAATAAAAAGCCCAATGTTTCCGAATGTTTTGGGAAGACTTTGATTGCGGTCAATATTGTCTGGAAATATAAATGAAGGGACTGTGGGAATGCGAAAAAAAAACAAAAAACAAAATCAAACCGAAATGCCCAAAACTTTGCGGATAATGCGCCTCTTTCCCGCTCTTCACACGAACGGGAAAGTTCGTGCTGGGGCACTTCCGAATGAAGTCTTTGCCCCTTTGTGCTCTCCACGGTGGTGGGTTTTAAAGAAAGTGGGACTTCTATGCGGTGATTCTTGTTTGCAAAGGCTCCTCTGTAGAGCTGGGCCGTCATTTGCTTTAACAGATCCACCAGCCTGGCTGACTTTAACGGGCCCTGAGGAGATTTATGTGGCCACCCCTCACTTTTGCAAGGAAAAGGACTTGGTCCCCGCAATCCCCCTCTGCTTAAGTAATATCCCTACGTAATGGTTAGCGCGCTCGTCTTGCAAGTGAGAGGACTCAGGTTCGATTCCCGGGCAGGTGAAACCTTGGGTGAGTTTCCTCACTCCACACGCCTCCGATCACCTAGCAGTAAGTAAGAACCTGATTGTTAGTCAATGGAATCACTTTCCAGGGGGTAATAATCCCTCAAAAAAATTGGGTCATTCACTCCATGACTGTGGGACACTGCTGTGTGCAATTGGTTGCCACGTTCACCCACAGAATACACAGTCAATCCACTTCACAGTAAGCAGAGTGATGTGCTTTGAGAAGTTTCAACGATGTGAAAGGCACTATATCAAATGCAAGTATTATTATTATTTATACCTGCGAGTGGATGTTGACTTCCTTTCAATTGTTCTGTTCGCTCGGCCCAGTTTGAGCAATAAAAGCTTTTGACCGTCATATAAGAAAGGAATCTTGAAGTAAGAATTTCAACAGCAATAGCTGTGGGCGAGAAAGAATAGAGGCAAGAGAGAAAGAAAAAAAAATGAGAGAAAGGAAGTAAAACCTTTCATTTTTATTGTTCCTTATCTCAGTGAAACGTCTGAAAGAGCTTTACGGTAAATCCCGAAGTGCAGAGACTGACTATACCAGCGCCATTCTATACTAAGCAGTCTTCCTGCTCCAGGCAAAATAGTCTGTGCTTAACATGTCGCTTGTTTCAATGTCAAGAAGGACAACGAAAAACTGCTTATCAAGTTTTTAAAAAGTAAGATAACCACAGGATGGCTTTTAAATAGATCACAGGAGAGGTTCAGATGAAGAACGCCCTTAGGCCCATCTGATCTCATCCTCCCGAGAGCACCCACCCTTACCAACCCCTTATCACAGCATCAAGCTGTTTTATAAATGAGTCTCGCGCCCTGGCCTGAATAGTCCTTCCTGGCAACCTGTTCCCGTCATTGATTACCCTCAGGGTAAAGACTAATTTCCTGGTGTCTGGCCTGAAATTGTCCTTTGCAACTCTAAACTCATGTCCTCTTGTTCTACTGTCTTGATGCATCTGAAAGTATTCTTTTTTTTTAACTTTTTCAAACCCATCTAAAGTGTTAAGGCTCTGGGATGCTACCCCGTGTGAAGGCCGCTATATAAATGCAAGCAAGTTGTTGTTGTTGTTATACACCTCTCTTGCTCTTCTTATTGTTCTTTTGCTAAGCGTGTGGCGTGCTGCATAAGAGCAGTTCAGTTCCTGGAGAAGGGAATATGAGCGACACTTTGACATGTTTCCAAGATTCCCTTCACATTCCCTGTAGCTGTGAAACGTCACCTTGAGGACAGCGACGATAACAATGAACAATGAATGATTCAAGGAAAACTGTGTGAAGAGCACCTTAGTAAAACAGGCTCTTGTTCCTCACATAAGTGCTTTCACCCAACCAATGCTGGCAGAGTTGTTATTTCTGAGTGATACATAGCGAGGCACTGTCAACACTGACACTTCTTGGTAAAGCATTAGGAAGATACTGATCTCGGAGATGATATAATACTCCAGGTGGTTGTCACATGTGCGGATTACAGGCTCCTGGGATCTGCACGGTTGATACTGATCTGTGACTAGGAGATTTGCAAGTAGGTGAAGGCTGATCTGCATTCTTCCCCCCAACCAACACCCAGCATGGACAGTGCGACAATCTTACACCTTATCTTCCTTCATTAAAGCTGCTTTCTCAGCAACTGATGGAGCACTCCTTCTCATTCTTTCTCGCGCTCTCTCTTTCTCTCTCGTCCCTTCTTCCTCTGAGATGAACCAAACCGCCATCTGCGCAAATTGGCAGCCGTGTTTCGCCCACAAAACACATGGTCTCTGCCCTTTACAGTATATCCTGTGAAGTGCTTTGGGATGTACTTGCAACGAAAAAGGTGCTGTAGCAAATGAAAGGATTATAATTACTATCAAACACAAGGATTATTACTGTAGCATAGCCTAAAATGACACTGGGGGTTTGCTTCATTGTCGGTGGTGTCATCCTTAGGATGAGACATTACACACCAAGGTCCCGTCTGTCTGTTCAGATCGACGATAAAGATCCTATGCCACTATTTGAAAAGAGAAGGGAGTTTCTCCCAGTGTCCTGGCCAACAATAGCCCCAAATAAAAAAAACTCAAGTTCTGACGAAGGTCGTGGACCCGAAATGTTGACTAGCTTCCCTTTCTCCATAAATGCTGCCTGACCTGCTGAGTGTTCCCAGCGACTTCTGTTTTTGTTTTCCCATCCCATTTATTGTCGTCGTAAAAAATGACTCAACCACATGATGCACTTGAGTATAAGATCCTGATTCAAGTATGAACCCATTTCTCTCCATCCTCTATGTAACACACAAAACCACATGAACAACAACAAATTACATTTCGTATAGCGACTTTTACATTGCAAGGAAGCCCCTAGTCGCTGGAACGTTAAGGATTTGCAACCGAGCTGGGGGTTGAAATCAAGAGTGATGGAGGGTAGGGGGGTGGTAGGGTGGCCGAACGCGTGGTCAAGCAGGAAGGTCTTTAAACGCGCCTTGCAAGAGGCAAGGGAGGGGGCAAGGCCGAGGGATTCCGGGATGGAGGGCAGAAAGGCTGAAGGCTCGACCAACAATGGTGTGATGGCAGCACGGGGGATGTGGAACAGGCCAGTGCCCACCAAGTGGAGGGAGCAGACAGGTTAGTAACGTGTTACGAGGTCACAGAGGCAGGGAGAAGCAAGGCCACGGAGGGCTTTAAAAAATGCCATAAACACTCTTAAAATAGCACAGGATCTGGAGGTGGGTGATCACATTAGGATCAAGTGGCTTTTACGCCAGGTATTTTCTCAGTCGAATTTGTTGAGATTGAACGTGAAGGAATGATGAAAAGAAACTGTGCCAGAGAGCATATTGCGAAACGCTTTTATCTCTAATTTACAGAGATCATGATCCAAGCAGGAGGCTTCCCGGCAAACCAAGTACTGTATGTGCTTGTCACTGTTCAACTGGATTACATTAAAGAACAATAAATGTGTCACAATTTCCACTTGGCAGATAAAATGAGCTATAAACTGTTAATGTGAGTCTTGGTAAAGCTCGAGCCTTAAAAGGGCAGTGAATCAAGGCTTCCAAGGATTTCAGAAGATCTGAATCCTTGCCCTGTTTGTAAGCAGTGGAGTTGCCAATGCAGCACAATTTGTATTTATTCACAGTGTCTTTCACGCTGGGGGGATGTCTGAAAGAGCTTAACAGTGCTGAGGATGGGAGTTAGGGGCGAGGGGAAGGTGCAGATGACTAAAAGGCACGGTCAAAGAAGTAGATTTTGAGACGTGCCTTGAAAACAAGGGGAGGAAGCGAATGAGTGAGTCAGAGAGACTGTGGAATGGAGTTCCACAGAGCTGGACCAAATAGATGAAAGTGGGGCAGGTAGGGCCAGAAGAGGGTTGATCATGAAGTAGGCCATATTTTAGTGATGTTCATAGGATAAGGAAATAATAATATAATAATGATCTTGTATTTGATATAGCGCTTTATCATGTCATTGAGACGTCTTAAAGCACTTTACAGGATATATTGTAAAGTGTAAAGTTAATGCATTTTGGGGGCGAAATGTTGTAGCCAATTGTGCACAAAAATGTCCCACAACCAGCCATAGAGTGAATGCCCAATTGTATTTTGGGGGTGGATTGTTGGCCAGGACACTGGGAGAAACTCCCTTTTCTTTTTGAACAGTGCCATGGGATCTTTATCATTCATAGGCAGATGGGGCCTAGGTGCTATCTCTGGCACCTCCGACAGTGTAACATACCCCCAGCACTGCATTGGAGTGTCAACAACAACAACAACAACTTGCATTTATATAGAGTCCCTCACGCAGGGTAGAGTCCCCATGCAAGAATGCTTGAACGTAAACTATGTGATTCCAAGTCCCAGTGTGGGGCTTGAACCCACAACCTTCTGACTCAAGAGGCGAGAGTGCTACCACTGCACCAGGCTGACACATTATAAATGACAAGAAAGGTTGGATATGTGGATATGATATCAAAGTGCACACAGTGGATTAAAAGTGTCAGAGTGAAAGGGATAGGCTTTGCCAAGCAGTAACTTAATCTGTTATAACACTCCGATTCGCCTTTCCCCCAGATGGGGGATGTCTTGACGCAATAACACCAAAAGAACCATTAATCATTGTTTGCTCTTATGTTGTAAAACTTTGGGACTGTCCATGCTTTTCTAATACTGACACGATGGCAGGATTCGTGCCAGCTGTTGCAGTGTGCTGCTCCTGTGCCTCCAAAATGTTGGGCCAGATGCTACAAAATCTGGCAAAAGAGGCCGGAAGTCTCACCGTGTTTCTGTTTGGGGTGGTGGTGGTGGGGTGGGGGTGGGGGGGAAATAAGATTTTCAGACTTTTTCCATTTAATGTCCAAAATTAAATTGGTCATTCACTTGATGGCTATTTCACTACATGCTCCCTCTTAACGGTGTCATCCGTAGACACGGGGTAAACATCCACATGTCCAAACTTCTCCTCCAGCTGCGACTCCCAATCCGTCGATGGTCTGTCGGCTTGTCTGGCAGACATCGGGCCTGGGTGAACGCAAATTTCTAAATGTTGACAAGACGAAAGCCATACCCCTTGGCTTCCATCAACGTCTTCAGCCTTGTGACTCTGTCCTCCTCAACCTCCCCGGCCTATCCCTCAGACTCACCAAACCAGTGCGTAACCTAGGCATCAGGTTCAACCTACAGCTGTCTTTCCTTCCCCACATCCAGTTCCCTGACCAGGAACGCCTTCCTCCACTTCCGCCAAATTTCTCGTCTCAGACCGTACCTCACCCCAGACGCAGCCGAAACACTCGTCCAGCCTCCTGAATGCCTCTCACGCCCTCCATTCCAAAATTCACACTCGGGCAAGATCGCAAGCGTTCCTGTACAGTGAATCGTGTGAAGAGTTTTGAGACGTCCTCCTGACGTGAAATGTCAAATTCGTATCAAATGCAAGGATTATTATTATTATTATTATTATGTTATTACAGTTTAAATCACTCTGTAGTGGTAATTTCTAAGTGATTTTCAGTGATCGGTCAGCCAGAACAATAACACTTTACTTTTCTTAATGTATTTGAGCTCCTAAACTAGCTACTTTTTGCAGGAGGTTGATACTTTATTGTAAGGATTATTAAAAATGTAAGGATTATTATTTTGTCAAGCCATTTCCGAATAGTCTTATTCACAGTCCCAGTTGCACCGATGATTGTAGGAACTATGCTTGTTTTACATTGCCTCATACGTCCGCATTCAATTTGTAGATCAATATATTATTATTAGTAGTAATAGTATTATTACTATTATTAATAATAAAGCAATTGCTAGAGAAGGGGCATTAAGTTAAAAGCGCATTGGATACGTCCTACCTCCTTGCCTTGCCTTTACTAGCTGTGTTGATGAACTTTGGATACAAATTGAAACAAACAAGTCTTTTAACTTCAAAATAATTCAATTTGCTTCCTGCTTTTATAGCAACAACTTTTGAGCACATGAGTTGAATCAGGAGCTAATACTAACTCCCTGCAGTTATCTAGTCTGATGAATTTATGTAAATTGCTCTCAAGTTGTCTGCTCTGCCAAGAAGCTAGAAAAAAAGTCCAAATGCTTTCTGGCACTGAGCAGTGTTGGTGCTTGATACTGTGTGCACAGAGCGATTTGGTTCAAATCAAAAAGCTGCTCTCTGCCTTTATTGGGATGTGTAGAGACCAAAACAGAAGTAATTGAAGTGATATTTCGAATTAGGAGCTGAGTTGATTTCTGTGAGCAATAAAGTTGGCCTTTGTTCAACAGTGCAGGGGACAGATTTTAATAAACCCGGCCTTGGATGTGTCATTCTTCCCCCCCCCCCCCCACCACCCTTTCACCCCTCTCTCTCCTCCCCTCTCTGTTCTCACTTTTCTCTTGCCCCACCGCCCCGCACCACCCCCCCACCCTCCTCTCCGCAGTCGTTTGATAACGTTCCCGAAACGTTTGGTTTTAAGCGATCGTCAAACTCGATTTCCAGCAGCTAAAGGTTTTCTTTTTATGCAATATTTCTAACGTGGAATTTTTCAACAAAACTATATATAAAAAAAGTCGGATGAATTTATAACGGAGAAGACAGGATCCTGGCTATAGTCATGTTAATAGGGCTGTTTTGTTGCCTTTTCAAGCCAGATGATGCCGAGAATATGTGACCACTGCAACAAGCACGACTGACAAATGAAACTTGGCTTAGGGGAAGTTTCACTCACTTGTCTCAGGCCCCCACTGGCTACTGTTTCAAGCAGGAGAAAGTGCTTTTGACAGTCGTTTCACTTCATTGGAACCAGTGTTTGAAATAGCGTAGAGAGGCCAGCAACAAAGTCACTGACCAGCTGCAATTCTTCCGACAGAATAAGCAGATTTTATTTAATCTGTCATTTTTCCCTCTCTCAGCTTTTAACTTCTATAAGCCCAATATTCCCATGCTGACTGTTTCACGTTTAGTATTTATATTTTTATATTTTCTCGGCTTGTATTATAAGAAAGGTGACCTCCCCGCTACCACCTCTCTTTCTCCCCTTCTCTCTCTATCCCCTCTCTACCCCTATTTGTCTCTCTCTTCCTTCCTCTATTTCCCCTTCTCCCCCCTCTATCTCTTCCACCTCTCTCTCTGTCTCTCCGACTCTCCCCTCCCTGTCTTCCGCTCCTCTCTCTTCCCTCTTTCTCTCTGCCTCCTCGGCCCTTCTCCCTCTTCCTTCTCCTTTCTCTCCCTCCATTCTCCCATTCACCCATCAAGGCCACTGTGACTGGCCTCAGTACACAAGGGTTGGGGTGCATTGACACCTAATCGGCTGGGTAGAGAACAAGAGGCCTCCGCACTGGAGTCAAAGGGCAAATACTGGGATAGACAGTCTGTCTGCATCTCCAGGACAGGGTGTAGGGAACACTTCTCCAATTTAACACCAGATCAATAGAAAAACTACTGGGCATTGGAGAGTATGACAGAGGCAACTCTTGTCTGTTGTACGGGTCCTGCAAATCAAAGCGCTCCAACAGTGACAACTGATGTTTCTATTTGAATCGACCAGGAGACAGAAATACGATCCTGTATTTTTTGGAGGGTCAGCCGTGTGTCTGACACATGCGGAAACCCATCACAGTGCTTCAGAGTATCTAAGCCAAACTGAGCATTCCATGCATCCCACCCACACATGGGAATCCCAGAGATAGATAGTTGGAATGGAATGCACTCTGGAGGGACGCATCCTGCTTTACCTAATTCTGGAAAGTATTAACCGCAGGTTGCTAAAAGCCAAGGCTTGGGGACCCCAGAGTCTGTGTTGGGTTAATTGCTGGCATCTAACCAGCTAAAACTGTAATCGTTTCTCGAGTTATCCGAGTGTACCACCACTTCAGTCGGCAAGACCGGGAATCGGACTGTATTCTGTAGTGGATGGAAATGTACAGAACCAGGTGTGACTGAATCTTTACATTCCTTCCCAGGTTTTACTTGTGTTCACCCACGCCCTCACTTTCAAACCTCTCCACAGCCTCGCCCTACCCTGCCTTTTGTGACATCTTGCAACCCTTTCGCCCAGCTCTCTCTGCTCAGTAAACACTGGCCAACCCTACCCCAATCCACTCTCAACCCTGCCCCAATCAGCTCTCAAACTGTTAAACTATTAGTTTATTAGGTGATGACTAGCCTCAGAATCAGGTTTACAGAGGTTTAGTGCTGGCTTATGCACCAACCCACCCTTGAATCCAAGGAATGATGTGTACTGCGTCAAAATGTAAAAGAGAGAGAGAAACACATAGAATTTCACACAATACACTTTATATTAACATAGATCCTTTCACATTGTGAGTATGTAATAACATGGAAACAGACCATTTGGTCCAACCAGTGGGACGGATTGGGTAGTTCTTCCAAAGAACACGATGGGCCAAATGACCTCCTTCTGTGCTTTAATATTCTATGATTCTATGATTATACCTGCATTGAAAATCATCCCAGAGCTCAGGTCTAGCAGCAGGAATAGCCAAGAGCATCATTAGAAACCAAGACTCCAAGGCTTTCAGGACTGGAACATCGTAATAATAATAATAATAATAATCCTTGAATTGGATATAGCGCCTTATCACCTCTTCGAGACATCTCAAAGCAATTCACAGAATATACTGCAAAGTGAATTGAGTATATATTTTGTGGGCGAAACTTTCAATACACATCAAAGACTTGAAATTCAACCTAGTCATAGCCTTTAAGGTCTTTTTCTGTTGAAGCTGGAAGATGGTGCTTGTGTGAGTTGAGGAATATTGTTAAATCTTTTGGAAGCCAATTTCTTTTTAAGAACGGCTGAAAATATCCAAATCGAGACGCCATTTAAGAATTTTCCACATATCTTACAATTGTAAGCCAAAATTTGGTCTTAAAGCTAAGACTACATTACCTTTTTTGGGGAGAGTGGGGAGGCGGACCTCATATCTATCAACCCTGTGATCAATGTTGCTTTTTATAGGTACGATTGTATTATATCTCTCAGGTTTCGTGCAGACAGTAGATGCTTCTGTGAAGAAGGAAGCAGATCAGCACATGCATCAGAAATATCACAATCTGTTCAATGTGTCCAACACAGAGAAGCTTTATGCATTATACATTCAGCACAAGCAGAACAATGGTATCAGGGGAAAGAATGACGATGACATTAAGAGACACAAACTTTGTTGGAATAGGCATTTGCAGTTACCTTGTTTGTACAGAGCTTGACATTGCGCAATGAGTATTAAGTTAAACTGAACACACTACGTGCTGTGACTATTATAGATTTTTTATTTTAATCTGTGGTGTATTTTTGGAAATGTGTGTTTCTGGAGCCACATCACATTTTTAATGGACGGATACTAAATTTGATGTCATTGATAGCTTGGCGACAAACCATTAAAGTCCTTGAGAGGTTAGAGGAATCATGTCTGCCTACAGTAACTGATCATGAGTGTAATTATAAAGGGGTGAAGCTCTGTACAGAGGGTGTGCTTTGAAAGGGTGTCAATACAGTGAGATTTTTCTATTGCATAGTGTATGACCCTTTAAAGCCTATTTTAGGGGGAGGGCTAGGTTCAGTTCTGGACAGCCAAGCAGCACCATCTTCAAAACAAATATCCACTGGGCAGCTATTTTGTCAGCTTGGCTCAATCAGTCACACTCTCACCTCTGAGTCAGAAGGTTGTGAGTTCAAATCCCATGTCGGGACTTTGAAATCACACAGTCTCGGCTGACACTCCAATACAGAAATAGGGGACATGCTGCATTGTTGGAGACGCCATCCTCCATGTGAGATGTTCACCTACCAAAATACAGTCACTGCACTTTGCAGTATATCCTGTGAAGCACTTTAAGATGTTCTCCCGAAGTGAAAGGGGCTATACCAAAGGATTATTATTATCAAATCAAAGTTCTATCTCTTTGTTCAGGTAATCGATGAAACTCTGCTTCTTGGCAGAGCAGTCAACTTGAGAGCAATTTACATAAATTCATCAGACTAGATAACTGCAGGGAGTTAGTATTAGCTCCTGATTCAACTCATGTGCTCAAACGTTGTTGCTATAAGAGCAGTAAGCAAATTGAATTATTTTGAAGTTAAAAGACTTGTTTGTTTCACTTTGTATCCAAAGTTCATCAACACAGCTAGTAAAGGCAAGGCAAGGAGGTAGGATGTATCCAATGTGCTTTTAACTTAATGCCCTTTTTCTAGCAATTGCTTTATTATTAATAATAGTAATAATAATATTACTACTAATAATAATATATCGATCTACAAATTGAATGCGGACGTATGTGGCCATGTAAAACAAGCATAGTTCCTATAATCATTGGTGCAACTGGGACTGTGAATAAGACTGCTCATAAATGGCTTGACAAAATAATAATCCTTACATTTTGTCTAGCACCTTTCGAGTTAAGAGGAAGGCCCAAAATGTGTCGTAGGATATACCGCAAAGAGAATTGACTGTGTGTTTTGTGGGTTTAATGTCTCATCTAAAGGATGGCAGCATCCCCCCAGTACTGCATTGGAGTGGCATCTTAGACTATAAGAATTCAAAGTCCCGACGTGGAGCTTGAACCCACAACCACCTAACTCAGAGGGGAGAGTGCTACCAACTGACACAGGCTTTTACATCCTCCTGATATGATAGGCGCGATATCAAATACAAGGATTATTATTTTTAGGTGAGATTTGTTTTGACCTGGGATTCCATGCCTATCAGTTTAAGACCATCGCATTAAAATTGAAGAGCCTTCTAAATTTAGAGAATAACATTTCCAGCACGACTTCCCTGGGATTCTTTTTCTGCCCGGCAAAACGTGGCTGTATTTTTTTCACTCCATTTATTTATTTGCAAGTCTGAAATAAAACAAAAATGATGTAAAACAAACAATGGGAGTGACGTCAATACCCTTGAGAGTGGGGCCAAAACAAACAGCTCATTTTATAAATCGGAGAATTGTGAAATGTACAGAAGATTTAACTAAGGCATTTGACCCTCCTCGGCTCTCACCAGCTTTCCACACACACATGCTAGGACGCCCAGTCCGCTGTGTGAAGCAATGTGAGACGTCCTCTTGATATGAAGGGCGCTAGACAAATGTTATGTGTTGTTTTAGCGCTATATAAATGCAATTTATTTCTGTTTTTGAGAATGCAATGCTCCCCCAGCACTGCACAAGAGTGTCAGCCTGGATTCTTAAAATGCTAATAGTACGACTCCAGTAGAGCCAACTACAGCTCTTAAAATATATTTGAAACTAAATTCAGAAACTAAATTTGAAACATTGCATCTTGGAATCGTGGAGGATTTACTCCCTGAATAGCAATTCCTGGAGTAGCTCCAGGTATTGATAATAGTTGCCAACAGCTCTGCTTACCTAGACTATGTGTCTAATTGTTTTACTGTGGAACAAAGCATCTCATGACATCTTAAAGTCTGGAAGTCAGACGTGTCAACAGTCAGACAGCTGACTGTTCAGCGCTTTGGGACGTCCTCCCGACGTGAAAGGCGCTCTATAAATGTAATTTTGTTGTTTGTTGCTGTTGTTGATGTGTGTCCAAGCAGTGCTTTTACCAGGGCAAAAGATAGTTGTAGACTGTGTCTTAACTGCCTGACTTTCTGTTAATTGTGCGTGAATGCTTCTTTAACTGAACTAATGATCAGTCTGAGCCTTAGCATTGTCCTAACGGGATCGGATCAGCAGAGCCAGTGTAAAAATGGTTCAATGAAGGGACCCGAGTGGCAGGAGAGATGGAAAGATCTGAGCCTTTTTTTTNGCCTTAGTGAAGACGAAAAGGCCAAGCAATGAGATATCCTTAAAACGAGAACAGCAGTGAGTGGTGATGGGCTGGGAGACAGATCAAGTGTGCATTGATTGCATTTGTGTTCAGGACAGTCTCATTTGTGAAAGTCAGATCTATGTTCTTTCACTCGAGTGATCCGGAGAATGTAGCATAGCAGATAGCTTAGACCGTATGAGTTCAAAATCCTGACGTGGGGCTTGAACCCATAATCTACTGCCTCGGAGGCAAGAGAAATTCCAGCTAAGCCAGGCTGACACACAAAAGACTTTCAAACCTTAAATCAGGGCAAAAACAACTGGGCTGTGCGTCTCTGCGAAACAAAGCCAATTCATCTGAGCCACTTCAGGGACTTGTAAAACAAAGGATATCCTTCAAATAACTGTAATGCATTTACCAGTTAATAGAGACCTAGGGAAACCAGCTTGGGAAATCAAAAGCTTTGACACTTACAGTACTGGGTGGTTGGGCCAGTGCTGATAGCATATTGATATTTTCGATATTTAATTATTTTGTTGTAATTCTACAAGGCCAGGTGATTAGGGAAGTCAAATAAAAAGTGCGGATCATATTTCTCGAGTGACTAATGCTGCACTAGTCGGTTCATTAAGGCCACGCTCTTGTCACAGTGAACTGTCTTTCAGCACTCAGCGAAGGGGGCACAGCAAAGTAAGCAGTCCTGCAACAGTGTCGCTTGTGAGAATTTGTGAGAATTTTGTGTCTGTTTGCGGCAAATTGGCTGCTGCGTTCGCCCACAAAATACGCAGTCACCCCACTTTAGAGTGAATTCTGTGAAGCGCTTTGAGGCATCCTCCTGGGGTTAGAGGCACTGTATCAAATGTTAAGGATTATTTTAGTTGTTATAATCATGTTTGCTTGGGCAAATTTATTGTTTTAATTGCTAAAAACAAGATGAAACAGAGTAAACATCTGCATTTGCAGGTGACGCAGTGTTACTGCGGTGTAAACCATTTCCAGTTGCCGTGCCCCATGTTGGTGCGTTGAGCTCATATAATCTAAAACTAACACTCCAGTACAGTGCTGGGGGTACGCTGCATAGTCGGAGGTGCCATCTTTCCGATGAGACATTAAACCGAGGTCATGTCTGCTTGTTCAGATGAATGTTAAAGATCCCACAGCGCTTGTTTAAAAGAGAAGTGAGTTTCTCCCAATGTTCTGCTCACCACACCCCTCCCCCCAGATAAAATTGGTCGTTCATTCCACAGCTGTTTAGGGATTATTATTTGCAGATTATAATTATTACTAAAAGAACCCTCAGAAATAAGGTCAAATAAAGAGTGCAACAGAATATAAATGTTTGCCCTTGTTTTTATACATCTCAATGCATCTTAGTGGAACTGAGATAGCAGCTGGCATTAAATATTTGCAGACGTACCTACTGTCAGCATTGTGGAGGAATATCTCACTTGCACGACATCTGTCACATTCACATACCCCACGGTCACACGACTTAAATAGATCGAATGCAGGTGAAAAGGTATTGCTGTGACTTTGATCATGGTGTACGTGCGAGCTCCAGCAGGCATTGGCACGCAGAGCTGCATTACTACACAATCACACGGATAGACAGAGAGTTTATGTATGGATCTTAAATTAGTAGCCACAGAGATTGGAAATGTTCAATAGTTGAAATGCGGCAACAGAAGCAAAACTACACAACTTTCTTTGGATTTAAGGCAATACAGTACAATTTACATGTAAAATATATAGCGCCCAGCACTCAACGTACTCTCTCCCCTTCAGTGAGTTGAGGTCTGCTCACCCGTCGTAGTAACTGCTGGATATTGTAACTGCTAACCAGCTAAAATCACATAACTTGCCATTGATAGCACTGTCTAACAAACATCCTGCTGCTTGTCCAGCTATGTCCACTCTACCTATTAGAGCCATAACTTGCAGAGTTAACAGGAGCCAAGTGAAGAGAATCCTTGCCCCCATTGACTAGTCTGCCCCTCCAAGTCCTCCAATGCGCTAGGTTGGTTGGTCTGACTCAGGAACCGGACAACCAAGACCGTCATAGAGGGTTGGCTTGATTCTGATAATCCATCGCCAGAAAGGTCACCTTGGCATCAATTCAGCCCATAGAGACCCTGCCTACTTTCCACCCCCGCCCCCCCCACTACCCTCCCCCCCTCCCCCCTACCCTCCCCTTCCCAAGGAGGATAGTTGGGCAGAACAAGGAGGAAAGTCAGGACTTGGATAAGTTTTAGCAGAAAACAGAGGAAATAGGTTAGAAATGGTAGAAAAAGTGTAAAAATTGTTTGGTTCAACTGTGTACTTAACATAGGATCCAGAAGGTTTCTCTGCTGGAACATTGGACCTCGAGCTAATTTAAACCCCTTCGCTTCTCTTTTAATTAGCTTTCCATCCCCAGCAGCGCGCAATCTGCTGGATTTCTCACAGCAACGGCACGTTCCATTGTAAACCCAAGTCGAACAATGTAATTACTCATGAATAACATTACGGTGAGGCCTAATATAAGAATATAGGAACAGGAGGAGACCAATTCAGGCTGCGCAGCCTAATTCCAGCGCTCCAGGCGCTATGCCGTGTGAAAGACACTGTATAAATGCGTTCTTCATACTCCTTACTTCCCAGTCAATCTTTTACCTACTGACATGTACATGCTGTACATGGGGCATTCCGTGTCCTAACAAACCTCTGTGTTAAAAAAAGTTACAGGCATGCAATCAGCTGATTCAATTGCCTGCCGAAAACAACCTCAATTTCAAAAACCTCTTCAGATCCTCCCCACACCTTCTCTGTCCAAATCATTAATGCCGCTGTTTAATGCTTTGATTATTCTTATAACTTACATTTATCTAGTGACCTTCATGTAGTTGGTACAATAAAATTGGTCATTTTCAATCCACGACTGTTTGTGGGACATTGCTGTGCGCAATTGGCTGCCGCGTTCGCCCACAAATATACAGTCAATTCACTTTACAGTATATATAGTGAAGCGCTTTGGGACGTCTAGAATACGTGAAAAGCGCTATATCAAATGCAAGGATTATTATTATTATTATGTGGGGTAGTGTCTCGGAGTGCTTAACAATGACGTAGTTTGATGCTGAGCATGGGAGAAAGGGCAGTGACCATAGGCACTGTGGAAGAGGAATGTCTTCAGGTGTGATCTGAAGACGGGTAAAAAGGGGGCAAGACGGAAGGATTGAGGCAAGGAATTCCAGAGTTTTGAGACGTAGTGATGAAGGCACAGACACGAATGGTGGAATGGAGGGGTGGAGGGAACTGCAAAAGGCAAAGTGGTGTTGGGGGGTGGGGGAAGGTAGAGAAGTGGGTGCAAGCTTATTGTTGGACTACTCATTTTTCCAGGTGTTTTTCTTTCCCTCTCCCAAACAAAAATTTGAAAAATTCTTATCGTAAATAGAGCAGCAATTCCTCTGCTCTTGTCAGCCTGCAATGATTGTCCAGGGGTCAGGGTAACTGTGACAAGCAAAAGAGTGAACCTTTCACATATGTCCCTTTGCCACATGCTGTCATGAGAAACGAACAGGGTCAGGCTGGTGGGGGGGCAGGAATGTACAGCAGCTGCAGCTCTGAGTTAGCACAAGCTGAAAATAGCGGAGCCTGGAAAGCTGATCAGCGAGCCTTCCCCTCCATCTCCTTCCCCATCGCTTTTTAAAATGTTTGCTTTTAAAGGGGCGGGGGGAAAGTGCCCTTTGGTTCAACCGGTTGTCTCTTGAAGAATCACAGCCTCGTTAAGGAAAAACTTCGGGTGGGGGCCATTGTGTGTTGGGGGTGGGAGAGCGGGGGAACGTGGAGCAATAAAAACTTATAGCAAGGACACAGAGGCCATTTGGCCTATCACACCTGTGCTGGCTCTTTGAAAAAGCGACCTATTTAGTCCCATTCTTCTGCCTTTTCCCCGACCCGTCCTGTGTCCATTCCACCTCCCCACCACCCTACCCCTACCCCTGCAACCTTTTTTGTATTTCTCCTTTTCAGATATTTGTCTAATTCCCTCTTCAAATGTAACATGTAATACAAAACGTATTCTCTTCAATCGCGCTTATGGTCTCACACACCCCCCCCATTACCCCACACTCAGCATCCGACGCTCCTCTCTGCAAAGTACCCTGTTATACGAAGAGCTCTACATAACAGTGAGTTGTACTTGTTGCCTGAACTCCACGTCCCAACCATCCCCAATGTGTGCATGAAAAAATATCTCCATACTCTCTCTTCCTTTTGTGTTTCTCCCTTTACTCAAAGACTCCCACTAAACAAGAGCAGGGGAAGCACAAGATCTTTGAAATCATTGCTCGGTTCAGCCTGCAAAACACACACAGTCACTGGACTTTTCAGTAAACCCTGTGCAGAACTTTGAGGTGTCCTCCCGACGTAAAAGGTACCGTTTCAAATGCAAGGTTATTATTATTATTATTAGAGTTAATATTATTACATCTTAACATCTACCTGACCAGGCTGGCGGAGACTCAGTTTAAAGCCTCATCCAAAAGGATGGTATCTCTGACAATGCAGGACTGCATTTTGAGTGTCAGCCTAGACCACGAGCTCAGAGTCCAGACGATGCCATAACCTTTTGACTTAGAGACGAGCGTGCTACCTATCAACTGAGCCAAGCTGACCCCCAACGGTCACGGAAATCTAAGTGAGATGCGATCTGTGTACGATGGGAGTTCCAGAGAGTCAACTTGTAGAAGGTGGGGTTGGCCGGGTGCCGGGGAGAATCATTTCATTGTCGGGGGGTGGGGGGGGTGAATGGGGGGAAATGAGGAGTGAAGCCAAGTACCAAAAGAAGTCACTAGAGTCTAAACAAGAATCGACGCTTATCATTGGTGCTACTTTGTATACCTCTTGGATCCTGGCTGTGAGGAGAGTGAGCCTCTCTGCCTCGCATCGCTGGACGTTCTAGTGATTTATGTGACACGGGTTTGCTGCTGATGTGATTTATGGATACGTCTGTTCTCTCGATGAACTTTTCGGATGAGGTCTGATGTCTTCTGAGCAGGTTTGGGTGCGGGGAGGGTGTGGGGGGAGGAGTGGGAGTGGGGTGGGGGGAGGGTTGGGGGGCTGGTGGCTTGCAAGTCCTGAGCCCAGTCAGGGCAGATGAATGGGAGGTGGCTGCCTGCCGAGCATGACCTAATGTGCTGACATCCCAAGTGAGCCGCAGGCATCTGATATGATTGATTTTACAGCCCGTAGCAAACACACGGCATTTCTGACAATATACCCGGCACTAATTCACAAGTTTGATTTTGATAAAGCGCAGGAAGTGACTGGAGCCACTTGCTGTGCTTGTGTGTGTATATGTGTGTGTGTATGTGTGTGTGTGTGTGTGTGTGTGTCTGTGTGTATGTCTGCGAGTGATCCCTGACTTCAGCGACTTCGGACGTCCTCCCGACGTGAAAAGCGTTTTACAAATGTAATTGTGTTGTTATATGTCAATGAGTGTACGTATTTGTATGCGTGTGTTGCTTGTGTTTTTGTGTCTGTGTGTGTGTGTGTGTATGTGTGTACATGTATGCGTCTCTAATTAGAAACAGACTGTTGTCACTATCGCATCTGAGGTCCTGACTCCCTGTTCAGGTGGACATTAAAGGTCCTGTGACACAATGTCTTAATAGGAGCGCAAATAACATAAAAACACAATCACAAAAGCAAAATACATGAGTAATAAAGCTCAGTGCAATTAATTAGATTGATACATCGGCTGTGATTAGGAATCGACTTGTTAACGTGGTTCGATCAATGTTGATTGTAGAATATCTCTTCTTAAGATCGGTTAGACTTGTCTTTGTTCCCAAACTTAAACTTTTTTAGTCATGTATGTCAAGTCAGCAATAGCCCTCTAATAGCTCTTAGTTTGCTTTGCAAGCAGTTGTCTTTTACTTTGTGCACAACCTTAGTTCCTTTAACTAAGCATATTCTAACAACAGTCACTGTACATTAGAACAAACTTTGTGAAGCATTTGTGACGTTATAGGTGCAATAATCAAAGGCAAGGATTATTATTAGTTTTAAATATGTCAATTGATTTTGTCTGTAGGGGCTCCCTTGGAGTCATACATTCCTCTGTGTGAAGAGAATACTTTCTGATTTCATATCTAAACCGGTTTAGCTCTCATTTCAAGATCGTGGCCCCTTGTGAATGCATTCCTTCCTGTCAAACAAACGAATAGATTGGGATTCATCACATGCTGGTTGCTAGAAAAAAAAGGAACGAAATAATAGACCTCTGTGGTGTATTGTCATTGTTCCAACCTGGTGCTGAGCTGTCAGATGCAGCTGGTGGCTAAAGCTTGGCCTCTTGTCTATTGAAGCCTCTGAGTAGGTTGGAATGATTGGAGTCTCATCCTCTGACCTGTCTGCTTACAGCTGGAACAGCTGCAGGGGCCTGGTACTCAGCTGTCTCCAGCAGCTGGAGACGACTTTCTGGCTAGAAGGTAGAGATAACCTTGGCTTGCTCCCTCCCTCTCCTCCTCCGAGGCACATCTCTAAATGTACCTCTTTGACCACGCTTTCGGTCATCTTCCACCTCCCAAACCCATCCCTCGTCTCCCACCCCGAGCTCAGGTGCTCATCCGGGTGTGTCAAGTGCTCTGAGATGCCGTCCGGCGTGGAGGGCACTGTAAAAATCCAAGTTGTTGTTGTCAAGTGCTTTTGGAGTCCTGTAGCTCAGTGGTTAGAGCACTCGCTTTGCAAGCGAGAGACCTGAGTTCAATTCCAGGCAGAGGGCGAAACCTTGGGCAAGTTTCCTTGCTCCACACGCCTAATAATAATCCCTCCAAAAAAACAAAACAATAATAAATTGGTCATTTTCAATCCATATGACTGTTTGTGGGACATTGCTGTGCTGCCGCGTTCGCCCACAAATATACAGTCAATTCACTTTAGAGTGTGTTCTGTAAAGCGCTTTGGGACGTCCTCCCGACGTGAAAAGTGCTATATCAAATGCAAGGATTATTATTATTATATTATTATGTTCTCCCGAAAAGTCTGATTTTGAAAAGCGCAGATAGTGTAATTACTGTAGAATAATTATCTTGTGCTGATATACAATACAAAATTACATTTATAAAGCGCCTTTCCCATCGGGAGAAAGTCCCAAGGCCCTGGATGTTCAAAGATTTGGACCTGAGCTGCGGTTCGGGATCGGGGAGGGTGGAGGGCTGGGAGGGTAGGAGGGTCGCTAAAGGCTCGGTTGGAGAGGAGGGTTTTGAGATGCATCTTGAAAGGAGGCAAGGGAGGGAACGAGGTAAAGGGAATGTGGGATGGAGCTTGAGGGCAGAAAGGCTGAAGGCCCGGTCACTGATGGTGGAGTAGGCCGGGCGGAGAAGGTGGAGCAGGCCAGAGCCTGCTGAGCAGAGGGAGCAGACAGGTTGATATGGGGTAAGCACGTCGCAGAGGTAGGGAGGGGCAAGGCCGTGGAGCACCTTGAAGGCGAGGTCGAGGTTTGTGAACTCTATCTTCCGGGGGATGGGGAGCCATTGGAGCCGGGCGAGATTGGGGGTGATGGGGTCACGGAGCCTGGTGTGGGAGAGGACATGAGCTGCAGAGTTTTTCATGATCTGCAGCTTGTGGAGGGAAGAGTTGGAAAGGCCGATAAGCAGATTTCGGCCACCTGAGGGCTGAGGCAGTGGCGGTGCCAGGCGATGTTGCGGAAGTGGGGGAAGGCAGAGCGGATCGTGGCACGGATGTGGGGTAGAAAGTACAATTGAGGGTCAAACAAGACGCAAGATTCCAGACTGGCTCAGTGAAGTGGACTTTGCATCCCTGGGTGGTGATGCTGTCAGTGCCTGAGGTGTGCAGGCGCTGATGGGACCCAATCATATAGCGCTTTATTAAGTCATTGATGTGTCTCAAAGTGCTTCGCAGTGAAGTGGATCGACTGTGCAGTTTGCAGCAGTCAATTGCACACAGCAGTGTCCCCCAAACAGTAGTGGATTGAGTGATCACATTTTTTATTCACCTCACAATCCTGCAATCAGGGACAACACTTCACAAGACACAAGATTGGTTTGGATGAAGAAGGCTCTTGGGCCCATTCGATTTCATCCTTCCAGAACAACCCACCCATTGTTACAGGTGCCGTTCTTCAGTTGAGGCATAATAAACTGAGTTCAGGTGGACTTTAAAGATCCCGTGGCACTAATCAAAAAGAGAAGGGAGTTTCTCCTGGTGTCCTAGTCAGCAATCAATCTCTGCCTTGGTTTAACGTCTTAACCTAATGGACGGCACTTATCGGCCAGTACCGTAAATCAGTCTAGGTTAAGAGCTCAGAAACCTGAGGTACTGTAATGTATTGATTATCCCACTCGCCTCCCAAGTGAGAGGACCTCGGTTGGATTCCTTGCGGAACAAAACGTTGGGCAAATTTCCTTACTCCACACGCCTCTGTTTGCCTAGCAGTAAGTAGGAACTCGGTTGTTATTCAATTGAAGGATCGCTTTTCCGGGAGCAATAATCCCTTCAAAAATAAATAAAATATAAAATAATAATAATATGGTCACTTATTCCACAACTGTTTGTGGGACACTGCTGTGCGCAATTGGCTGCCACGTTTCGTCCACAAAATATACAGTTAATTCACTTTACAGTATACTCTGTAAAGCGCTTTGAGACCTCTCGAAGATGTGACAAGGCGCTTCATCAAACGCAAGGATTATTATTATTATTATTATTAAATGTAGGGCTCGAATCCACAACCTTCTTGCCCCAGAGACAGGACTGCAACAACCAGCTGATGCAAACCCAATAGCTTTAGTTTAAGACATTGTGAATTGCAGCTGCGAAGAGTCATGTTATTTGAGAACTTCTAAAGATGGCTTCGAGAGTTCACCAGGGGAACCCCAGATTCTCTCCGTAGCCAAACGCTAGACGCCCGGCTGCGAGCCTTTAGGTTGCCAAAGTGGCCTTGGGTCACAGGATTTGATCAGTAACAGGAAACGCCATCGGACGAGTCCCGAAACGACCCAGAACATTTTTGCGGAGGCCGTCAGGAGACCGGACTTCTGATGAGCTGAAAGTGCTGAGAGATGTTAAAAGCACCGTGATTGACTTGGGACTCATCAGCAAGAGAACAAACAGTGCAGCCACTGACTGCAAATTTATATTCACTTACAATGATTTGTCACAGGAAACAGTCATTTGTATTCGCATTCATGAAGGAAACATATGCTTTTGCTTAAAAGCCCCATGTCGCCCTACAGCCCACATGGAGCGCTTAAATAGTCGGGGGCTATTTCCTACAGCAATGCCTCTTTGTGACAGCCTTCAGAGCGAGCCACAGTGCCGTTGCACAACTGTCATTGTCTCTAGTCTGGATTGATAAATCAGTGCCTGGTACTTGAGCTTCAGCAAGAATTTAATTCTGCTTAATCTCCAGACACCCCTACTGAACCCCTACAACTGCCCCTCCCCCCCTCCCCCCCCACTCCCCATCGAACAACTGAGATTCTCAGTATAGCTGCTGGCATAATAGTATGGAGTTACCAGCAGCGTGACAGAGCTGGGTGCTTTCAATTGCTGCTTTATTTGTTAAAATTTAAATGAATTTTAAGTGGATGAATTGAGATTGCTTGTCCAGCATTAACAAGCAATTTCCCCCATGAAATATACAGTGAATTTGTTTTATAGTACAGTATATCCTGTGAAGTGCTTTGAGACGACTCGACAACGTGATAAGGCGCTGTATGATGAAGTGCAACGATTATTATTATTATTATCATTTGACTATCTTCGTAGCCTGCCCTGCTTTCAGGTGTCAGCTTGGCTCAGTTGGTAGCCCCCTACATCAGAGGGTCGAGGGTTCAGGCCCTGATGTTGATCACTTGAGCTCACGCTCCAGGCTGACGTTCCAGTGCGGTGTCGAACGATCAATGCATTGCCGTACTTCAGTCGAACGCGTTTGAACAGAGGTCCCGTCTGACCTGCCCTTTCGGGAGGAAATCAAAGCTCCCGTGGCTATCATTTGAAAAGAGAAGGGAGAGTTTCTGCCGGTGTCCTGGCCAGCAATCCTCCAGTTGAAGTGATGATTCACGACCTGGCTGCTTGCCGGACATTAATACTTGTGTGACACTGAGACCTATTTCTTCGATCGACCGGGTACTCTCTTCCCCCACACACCTCCAACCGTCCAGCGCGCACATCATCAAATCAAGCTTAAATGCAGGGAAGGTCTTTTTTGGGGGAAGGGAGGGAAGCAAACTTTTTATTACATGTTATAAAATAAATACGTGTTCCCTCGGTTGCGATTTAAACGATCCTTTCTGCGTCCAGCAGTGACTGATTGAGAAAATAGCTCTTGATTAGAAGGCTACGGAATTCGCTGCACTTGATGTATTATGAGAACTGTCATCAGCCACCGTAAGCATACATTTATTAAGCTGTTCAGCTGAAGAGAGCAGTGGTGCTCCCATGGGGCAGGACTATCTAATATGTGCATATAATTAATATGCCTACTGTATATAGTCATTAAATAAAGGGCAGCGGAGAGAGTGCTTCTATTAATTTCTCTGAAACACCATTTCGTTTTAAAGACCATCTGATTAAAATGTGAAGCAGGGTGTAGTTTAAGCTCTCTCTCTCACACACACACATACAAACACACACATGCGCTCGTAAAAAGAACCCATGGAGTTTCCAGGCGTTAATTCCAAGAGTGGAATGTACAAATATAGCTAAGAATGCCCCTTTTTTTGTAAAAAAACCACAAGAAAATCTCTCTTCTTCTTTAAAAAAATTACAACACTCACAACTCTCTGCCAAGTGTCATTCTGCCCCCACTCTCTGGAACTCCACCTCCGAGTCCCTTGGACTTCCTGCCTCTCTCTCCCCTCATTCACGGCATGTCTCAAGACATACCTCTATGACCACGCTTTCGGTCACCTTCCCCCTCCATTTTTTGTTCTGGGACTCACATAGTCTACGCTAACTTTCGACTGCAATGCTGTGGGTGCTCTGCATTGTTGGAGGTACCGTCCTTCAGGATGAGATGTTAACTTGTCTTCCTGTTCAGGTGGATGTTAAAGCTCCCATGGCACTCCGAAAGGAGAAGGGGGTTTCTCTCTCCTGGTGTTCTTGCCAACAATCCCCGAGATAAAACTGGTCACTCACTGCACGGCTGTGTCACGGGACCTCGCTATGTGCAAATCGGTTGCCTGCCGTGTTCGCCTGCTAATACACAGTCACTACACTTTACAGTGAATCATGTGTGAGGTTGACATGGTGTCTACCCCCACCCCCTATGCCCACCCTCTCTCCCCCCAAGAAAGAGAAGCATTGAGCAGAATTTGGTTATATCTGGTTATAAGGCACGTCTCTAGAAACTCCTCTTTGACTGCGCATTCGGTTACCCTCCTAACCTCCCTGCCCTCCACTCTCCCTGATCCCAACCCGCCCCCACCCTCCCACTCGGGTACAAATCCTTGACTGTCCAGCGCCTTGGGGTGTCCTCCCGATGTGAAAGACTCTATACAAATGCAATTTTGTATTGTATTGTATAACTAAGTTAGTGAGACTCTTTTTGTTTGTGACTCCAACATTCTCCCTGAAAAGAATTGTGGTCTATGAGCCAGCTGAAGTGTGGACTGTGTTCTATGAGTAAACTGTGGCAATTCATCACGATTAAATGGAGACCAACAATCCTCTGGAATGTCACAGCAGAACGCAGGGATCTTTATTGAGCTGTTTATTAAGATGGAAGGTGGGCGTTCTGTGCAATAGTAAAACTTGAGCACCGCTTGGTTGCGCAGTATAACCAATTCAACTCACTACTGATTTGTTATTCATTTTGCAATTTTTTTTCTTATTCCCCCACCACCACCTCTCACTTGCTGAGGTTTGGTTCTCTCTGGTATCTCACGCAAGGGGTCATTTTTCATGCGTGAGCGTGAACAGTATGTTTTGGTTGGCTTTTCAACTCTGGGGATGGGGGGGGTGTGGCAGTGGAGGTGAGAGGGGAAGGGATCGATGGTGGCCTGTGGGATCCTGTTCCTTTTGACCACAAAGATGGACATTAGGCACAGGTTGGCAAGAGCCAAGGCTGTTGGGATAACTGCTAGAATCTAACCAGCTAAAATTACATAGCTTGGCATTGAGAGTACTGTCTGGCAAGCTTAACCACTGCTTGTCCAACTAGGACCACCTTACTCTTTAAATATTTTGCTTTCATAGTTAACAGCTAGGTGTGAAGAATCCCTGCCTCCAGTCTCCTCTTCCATGTCTTGAGCCAGGCTGGCTGTGCTGTCATCAGTAGTGCCCTGGAATACTGCCGACTCGTCTGGCTCAGGGACTCGACTACCAAGCCAGCCACAGAGGTCTAGTTCAGTTCTGATATTCCATTGCCAAACATGTCACCTTGAAGCCAGTTCAGCTCCAAACAGACCCTGCGTATCTACCCTGCCAAGGAAGATAGCAATAGTTGGTCATCTAAAAAGAGCAGGACTGAGCCCTCACTGGGTGGATGGCAGATACCAGGAACTCCCTACGAGCTTTCCAGTAGGCGTTCATGATCCAGTTACAATATAATTACAATGCAATCTATTTTCTATACAATGCCTTTCTCGGGAGGACATCTCAAAGCGCTTCACAGAATTCACAGCTAATTGTATTTACTGATAGACCCGCTGTAAGCTTGCAGTATTTCTATTCTGATTGTGTTGACCTCCTCCCTCTTTACAATACTCTCTGGCTGCCCTCTGGTCTACTCCTAAGCCTCTTCGAACGGCACCAGCCATGAAGACAGACGAGCAGCAGTGCCCCAGGCTGGTGTGACCTCCTCCCATGGTCTCTATCTCAACGTGCAGTGACCATGTAATGCCATGGGTGATTATTAATGATGATTATTATTATTATTAATAACAATAAAAAAGAAACGTACAGAAAAATTAAGGCCGAATTTAAGAATTTGCCGAATTCTGGACGCTATGTATAGGCAACAAGAAAAACAACAACAACAACTTGCATTTAAATCTCACGCCCCTAGCGCAGATAGCATCCCAGAGCACTTGACAGTGGTGGAGTCAGACCTCAAGCCAGGGGAGTCTGACTAAAATAGAGTAGATCTAGACCTCAGTGGAATTTCTCGCCATATAATCACTGCAATGATCTCTTACTTATTTGAATAACGGCAACATTAGGGTAATTTTCACAGCCACAAGTAAATACAGCGAGTAAACACTGAAGAGCTAGCTGGAAGCTCCGACACTAGCATTTTGTACAGGAAGCAATGCTGAAGTGTATGATGAACCTGGAGAACATTCAAAAAAGACTGTGAACCGTGCTACGTGTTGCGACTGCAGAAACACAGAGCTGAATTAACAAAGCCAGGAAGTGATTACGGCATGTTAATTAGGTGTGCAGGCATCTGGAATATGTCTTGGCAGAGCCCTACTTTCTCACTGAATGTAAGAATCCTGTTGTCAGAACTATCAACGGTGCATAATAAGTACTTGAGAATCTTCCTACTTGGACTATTCTGCTGCTTGCTTAACGCAACGGCGAAACACTGTGTGGAAATAGAGAGGCAGCAAAGAATCGAGGCTCCTGTGACCTGAAATTGCACCCTGTGCAAGATATTTTTGTCTGTTTCCAAATTTAAGGTCGAGAAAATTGGTGGGAAATTCTTAGATGCGGTCTTCATTTTGGAGATGGAGTTTCTCACTCCTTACAAAGTGGCAAGCTGCAAATTACTGATCTGACGGATTTTAGACGTGTTAGCTCCAAACGTTGGTATGTCAGGTTGCATTTCATTGCTAGCAGTGAGAAAGCAACTGAGCCAACCCACGTGTCCCAGCCAAACAATGTTAATGTCACACCCAAAGGCGACAATCAGCTCTACGTGAACACCTTACTCGAGCAACATTTTATCTTATTTAAAATTCTAAAGTTCAGGCTGTTTTGGGAAGATTGGTGTCAGGCTGGCTCAAGTGTTTGCACTCTCGGCTGTGAGTCAGGATGTTGGCGGGACTTTGAGCTCATAGTCTAGGCTGACACTCCAGCACAGCACTGTATTGTCAGAGGTGCCGTCCTTCAGTTGAGACGTTAAACTGAAATCCCATCTGCCTGTACAGTTCATTTAGCAGTACTCAAAAATAGAAGGGAGTTTTTCCCAGTGTCTGGCCAACAGTTCCTCAGATAAAACATGATCATTCACATTGTGGTTGTTTGAGGGACATTGGTCTGTGCTAACTGGCTGCTGTGTTCTCAACAAACACATATTCACTGCACTTTACAGTAAAATCCTGTTTTGAGACGTCTCGACATGATAAGGCGCTGGATAAAATGCAGTGATTTTTATTTATTCATAAGACGTTCTTGATCCCCACAGCTCTTTCATAATAATCCTTGCATTTGATATAGCACCTTATCCCATTGTTGAGACATCTGAAAGCTCTTCACAGAATATACTGTAAAGTATTGTGGGGGCAAAATGTGGCAACCAATTGTGCACAATAGTGTCCCACAAACAGTCATGGATTGAATGACTAAATTATTATTACGTAATTATTTAATTTTTGAAGAGAATATTACCCATGGAAAGCGATCCGCCATTTGACTAACAACCGGGTTCCTCCTTACTGCAAGGTAAACAGAGGCGTGTGGAGTAAGGAAACCTGCCTAAGGTTTCGCCCTGTCCGGGAATTGAACTCAGGTCCTCTCACTTGTGAGGCAAGTGCTCTAACCGCAACGCTACAGGACTCAAAAACATCCGCGAGCAACATTTTGCATTGAGCAAACCTCTCGTGCTACGCAAAGTGAGCTGTCATCTTAAATCGGCGCAGAGCAATAACACAGGAAGGAAGCACTCACTGGCTCAGCTCTCCCAGGACTGTGTGCAGCCCCTTACAATGCCACCATCCATTCCTGTGGCACAGGGAGAACTGCCTCAGTGCTTTTGTGCTTCATTCATAATGTGAAGAATAGATATCCTGTAGGAAACTTGGAGCAAATCTTATTTTGCAAATAAACAGTTGCATTGACCTTGGTGTGGCATCGGGTCCCGAACAGAAGGGTCAGGAAGTCACCGGAATATGTGTTTGTAGGAGAACACAGCAGCCAGTTTGCATACAGCAATGTCCCTCAAACAGCCATGAAATGATTGACCCATTTTATCTGAGGGATTGTCGGCCAGGACACTGGAGAAGTTCCCTTCTCTTTTTGAGCCAATGTGCACTACAGCGTTATAACAGTAAGGTCTGGGCTGCCGATTGAGGGAGCATTCGGGCACTGAAGAGTTGTGTTTGAGCGGAGTTCTTTTAAGATTAAGATGCCCCAAAAGCATTTAAATCAGACTGAAATGTTTCACTCACAGGTGTTGAAATCCAGGTAGCGAGAAGGGCGTATATACGCGCATGTGTGTGTGTGCGCGTGCGCGCGCGAGCAGAGGAATAGGGAGAACATGATAATTATCACATCACACAGAGGGAGTTTGAATGCGATTACAACATACAATTTCCCTCACGTTATCAAGGTTTTAAATCTGTTTCTTTCTTGTTTGTGTTTGTTGCATGCGTGTAAGTGCGTTGGCGGGGGGAGGGGAAGGGGGAGTGGGGAGGGGAAGCTAGTTTGCTATTTTCTGAATAACTGCAGTTGTAGGAACAGACAAAGTGGAAAACTAAACAAAATGGTAACTCTTCACTAATGAGAACAAGATATTTTCTTTCAACTATGTGTACCACCCTGTCTTGGTTTAATGGGCACCAGCTTTAAGTGACAGTTCTACAAGACTGAATGTCAGGAGGCTATTAACCGGCTGTAGGAGAAGTTGAAGCTGAGCCCCTGATCCTATTCTCGTCTTAACTCCAAAATAAAATAGGTTCACTTATTTCATGACTCTTTATGGGATACTGCTGTGTGTAAATTGGCTGCCGTGTTTGTCTATAAACAACAACAAACTGCATTTATATAACGCTTTTCACGTCAGGAGGACACCCCAAGGCGTTATAAAATTCAGTCACTATATTTTACAGTAAAATCTGTAAAGCTTTGAGATGTCCTCCTGAAAGGTGCTTTACCAATGCAAAGATTCTTATTATTACTGATCCCTCACCTCCTCCATCTCCCCACTTACATTTTTAGCGTTGTGGTATTAATCATCTTTATAAATGTACTGCACATCATTGCTCTATCTGTTAGATGATGGAACACAGGGTTGTGTTCTGCAAAGTGTCAGAGAAAATCAGTGCCCAAAGGGATAATCAATCTTGTTATGACACATTAGAGGCCTGATATCCCACATTTAAACTTAGTCTGTAAAATTAGTTTGTCTTATTTTTGAACTCATAGTCTTGGCTGACAGTCCACTGCAGTTTAGCCCTGAGGCGTGTTGCATTGTCGGAGGTGCCGTCCTTCAGATAAGACGTTAAACCGAGGTCCCATCTGCCTGTTCAGGTGGACCTTAAAGATCCCAAGGCATTATTCCAAAAGAGAAAGGAGTTTCTTCCCGGTGTCCTGGCTAACAATTCAATTTCCTTGATAAAATTGGTAACTCACTCCATGGGTTTTTGAGGGACCAAATTGCCTATAAAATACAGTTACTGCACTTCACAGTAAAAACCCTGTAAAGCACATTCAGACATCTCAACAACATGTTAAGATCAAACCCAAGGATTATTTAAGAATGTGCAGAATTGTGTAAAATACTTAAATTCAGTCTTAAATTGGAGGCCGGTTAACTTTAAGAACTGCAGCTAAACAACCCCCAAATTAAGACTGAATTCAACAACTTTTATTTCATAATTCCTCACAATATTAAATCGCAAGACAACATTTTTTGTCTTCCAGGCTGAGACTGGGTGGAATTTCAAGTGACTGTACTTTGGTGGAGCTAACATTTAAAGATTGGCTTGTATCAAAGGTCACAGAGTGTGCAAACTCCAAGTTCAGCTTTCCCCCTTTGGAAATGCAGTGGAGCAAAATTCCCAAGTTTGTTCCAGTTATTTCAGAACACATCTGAATAAAAGGCACCTGTTTCTTTGCAAACTTATAAAGAGCGGAGTCTCTGTTTTTTTCTAACCAGCCGAGATCTGCCAGACCATTCTCCTTGTGGGGGGGATGTAAGCGAGATTCTTCTTGGGGCTGAGCTGGCTCCAGTGTGACGTGTTTGGCAACAGAATGTCAGAATTAAATCAGCCATCTCTGACGTTGGTCTCGTTAGTCCGGTTCCTGAGCCAGACACGTCCGCAGTACCTCATGGCACTGCTGGTGACAGACCAGACAGTCTGGCTCATTGACAGGACTTCGTGGTGGGGTGGGTTGGGGGAGGGGGGGAAGAGGGGGAAGTAATATTCCCACTCAGTTCCTGTTAAACTTGTCAGACATCGATATCAATAGCGGTTTTAGCTGGTTCGACTCCAGCAATTACCCCAAACGCACACTCTGGGGTCCCCAAGCCTCGGCTCTTGCCAACCTGCGCCTAATACTTTCCGGATTTAGGTAAAGCAGGATGTGTCCCTCCAGGAGAGAGTGCTCATTCTATTCCAACAATCTAACTCTGGGATTTTCATGTATAGATGGGAGGACGCATGGAATTCTCAGTTTGGCCTGGATACTTTTAAGCGTGGTGACGGGTTTCCTCATGTGTCAGTCCCCGGCCGACCCCGCACCCCCCCAAAAAAAATCTCGTGAGACAAAAGCTCGGTTAGGTTGGGAAACAACAACAAAATTGCATTTGTATAACGTCTTTCACATCAGGAGGACATCCCAAGGCACTGGACAGACAGAGTTTCGGACCCAAGCTGAGGGTCGGGGCGGGGGGCAAGGGGGAGACAGGGAGATCGAAAGCACGATCGAAGAGGAGGGTCTTGAGGTGGGTCTTGAAGGTGGTGAGGGAGGAGGTGAAACGGAGGGACTGCAGGATGGAGTTCCAGTAGAGTGGCTGCAGAGTGACGGAAGGCCCGCCCCCCGATATTGGGGCGAGCAAGGCGGGGGACGTGAAGCAGGCCGGTGCCCGCTGAGCGGAGGGAGCGAACAGGATGGTAGGTGGTTAGGAGATCAGAGAGGTAAGGGGGTAGCAAGACCATAGAGGGCTTTGTAGGCGAGGACCAGGATCTTGAACTGTATCCTCTGGGAGATGAATGGGAGATGAATGGGAGCCCCGTAGCTGTTGCTTTTCCTGGGACAGTGAGCGACTTCATTCTCAGCATCACATGGACCCGTAACAGCTGAGGGAAGAGAAGTGAGAGTGAAACCCAATCTCAAAGTCCCCCTCTCAGGAGAGAAGAGCAATCCTAGCCCTTTATTCCTCAGCGGAATGCTTTCTGCTCTTTCCTGTGCAATTGTTTAGCCTCTTGTTTTGCTTGCTGTACAGTGTGTAGGAAACAACAACGGCTGGTCTCCAGCCAGTCAGCTGCTGGCCTTCTGGTTGGGTGGTGGTGTTGAGGCGGGGGGAGGGGGCCTGGGGGGTGCTCAAGGGGTAAGTGGAAGAGACATTCCACCTGGATCTGGCTATACATTCTTTTCCTTGATTTATTTTTAGAACATGTGCCAATTTTGGACATTTCTAAAATTCAGGCTTCGTTTTGAAGCCTTTCAATGTTCACCTACACAGTGCTTTACAGTGAAACTCCTGTGAAGCGCTTTGAGACGTCCTTCCGACATGAAAGGGCTTGTATCAGATGCAAGGATTATGTTTAATAATATCAATCTTAATCTTTGCACTTGGTATAGCCCCTTTCACATCGGGAAATGTCAAAAGAGCTTCACAGGGTAGACTGTAAACGCTGTAAAGATTGTGTGGTTTGCGGGTATACACGGCAATCAGTTTGCAAACAGGAATGTCCCACAAACCACCATATTATTATTATTAATATTATTATTATCAGAACCTACAGAGGTTCTTTAGCTTCAAAGATTGAGGCTGAATTTCAGTCTTTTCCAAAAATGTGCATGCTCTAAAACGCTAAGGACAAGAAAATAGGACTTAAGACAAGGGCCAAGTGGAATTTCTCCCTCCACCCCCCAGATCGGGGTCTCACTCCCAAATCCCCTACCCCCTCCTCTCCTATGAGAACCTAAACTGATATAGAATTCTATTATGTTCCCTAGTGCTTTTATACCACAATCTTATGAGAAAAGGTGCTGCTTATGTGTGGGTGTGTCGTGTGTGAAAGAATACAATGAGGTGAATTCTGCAGTGACTTGCTGACCATTCCTTGTGATGGTTAACACTTAGGAACACTATATGAAACTCTGCAAGTTTCACTCGTTGCCCGCATTCTGATGATCTATATGTAAAAAGCAGCCTTGCGTACACCTTTAACATGAAGATTTAAAGGCCCCTTTAAGCTCCGAGCGCAGCCACCTGTATTGTGAGCTCCATTAGCACGGCCATGCAGGGCCCTCGCCTGCACTACGCTGGGGCTTGCAAAGAGCAGCGGGCGGTGAGAAATTGACACCAAAGGTGTTGAACGTGCTACTGGCAGGAGAGGGTGGGAGGTGCTTTCCATCTGTCTTCAATCACTGTTTGACTGCTCTTCACATTAGTGAGCGCGAATGAGAAAATAGAGCACTGGGGGCTTTCGCTCATAAATATATAGTCAATTCACTTTACAGTCTATTCTGTGAAGCGCTTTGAGACGTCTAGAAGTCGTAAAAAGCGCTATGTCAAATGCAAGGATTATTATTATTATTATTTCTGTAAATTACGCTGTGACCCCTACCCAGCTCTGCCCGGGCCATGTTCCCAAAATACCCGCCTGTCCCAATTGTTGTCAATAAATGCCACTTGCATTTATATAACATCCCATCCCCAACCCTCCACACCTCTTGATTCTAACCCCCAACTTGGCTGCAAACCCTTAACATACTGCTAGGTAAACAGAGGTGTGTGGAGTAAGGAAATTTCCCCAACGTTTCACCCTGCCGGGAATCAAACCCAGGTCTCTCGCTTGCAAGGTGACTGCTGTAACCACTGAGCTACAGGACTCCAATGTTTGCACTCGATAATAACCGCCAGTGACAGTGAAATGCCTCAAAAACACCAGGAGAGAGAAACTCCTTTCTCTTTTCGAATAGTGCCATGGGATCTTTGACGTCCACCTGAGATGGGACCTTGGTTTAACGTCTCATCCGACAACGCAACACTTGTCACCTTAGACAATGTGAGATCAAGTCCTGACATAGGATATGAACCCACAACCTTCTGACTCAGAGGCCAGGGTGCTGCTACTGAACCAAGCTGACACACAAGGGTTGGCTGAGCTCAATTGGTCTGCTCCTCACTCAGGTTTATTCTGGCTGCAGCATCCACTAGGCATGCAGACCTGGAAGGGCTCCAGGGCCCCAGAGTTGTGTTCTGATGGTGTTGATACTCTTTACAACAGTGCTGGAAGTGAGTCATTTGTGTGAATGAGATGAAAGATTGGCAGGCAGTGAACCCTGTCAATCAGTGTTCAATTCGCAATATTGTTTTTAACGGACGTCTTACTAAGAAACGTGTAATAATCGAAAAGCATTCTTCGTCACGCTCTTTTGATTCCCCCCCCACCACAAAAAAAATCAATAATCCCATATTTTTCGTAATAAGCAATCTGTCAACACCCGCAAATTGGGCTTCGATGTCTGGGAACAGTGCCTGTGCCTTGAGCCTTTTTCTGCCGCGACTCGAATGGATTTTCCAACTGCGTGAGAACCGGCCTGGTCTCTTATTTTAAAATGAAACGAGAATCAACCATTTAACTCTTTGAGCTGCATCTGGCCTCTGAAATTGACTCACTAAATGAATGTTTGAAGCGGCCTTTCAGTGGAGTGCCATCGCCTTGATAACAAGCCTCGCAAGGCACTCTGGCGCATTGGCATGAACGGGAACACACAAGCTTTTAATGGCCTGCGACCCAGCCATCCTGCACGGCCTGTGTCTCCTTTTACTGATTCGCTGCATTTTTGCAAAGGACCGGAAGAAAATCGGAAATGCTTTTTTTTCTCCCCCCAAAAAAGAGAAGGTTTTTCTGTAAAGCCAAAAGTGCACACTGAGCACTCTGAGATACTATCCCGAATGAAGTTGTTCTTCTTGTTGTTGTATTTGGCAGTCAATACAGTGTCAACAGAGTCAATCTGGCTGTATTCAATTGTAGCTGTAAGGTGGAGGGCTCCACAAATTCAGGTTATTGTCCACCTCTTACCCTTACCGTACATTTAAATGGCTCAGTTGCTCGCACTCTCGCCTCTGAGTCTGTGGGTTTATGCCCCATGTTGGGACTTTAAATTCACAGCCTAGGCTAACATTGAATTGGACAACTAAGGGTGCACTGTGTTGTGGAGGTCAATGTCATTTAGATGAGATGTTTAGACGAGAAACCGAGGTTCCCTCTCCCTCTTCAGGGAGATCCTGTGATACTATCTTCCCGATCTCCTGCCAGCAATTCCAAGAATAAAATTGTTCACTCGCTTCACAGTTTGCATTTGTGGGGCATTGTTGTGTGCAAATTGGCTGCTGCGTTTGCCTACAAAATACAGAGTCACTACACTTCACAGAGTATCCCTTGATATTAAAGGATCTGGAGAACGAGCAGGAAATTGGAATTACGGTGATAATAATAATAATAATGATTCTTACATCTGATAAAGTGTCTTGTCACCACATCAAAACATCTCAAAGTTATTGGAGGAACTAGCATCAGATTAGGTTGACCAGTCTCCTCCTATGCCGTATCATCTATGAGTCTATGAAGTTATTATGTTTGCTGAGCTTCACGTGGATTCTTATTGATGCAATTCTGTGTAACAGGGGTGATGGGGGGGTGGGGGGGTGAGTAGGGGGGCATTAATGGTCAGAGGAACTCTGCTCAGTTACTTCTACACTTAACGTTGGGAGCCGTACTGAAAGTGGATGATTTATAGTCTTCCATTAGTGGGCAAGATGTAAGTAATGTTCATTACAGCTAGCTATTTGGTATGTAAAAAAAAATCAATCAAAAGGGATGAGAGGTGTCGTGTAGGATTATTTATTATTTTTTCTAATCAAATTATTTTTACTCCAAGATTAGCCAGGTTCGCCACAACACCACAATACAGTAATTGCAACCCCTGATGTTGCAGAATTCAGCTGTAGCTCCAACAGCTGTCTGTCTGACTGATAGCATTCTCTCCTCTAAGTCAGAGTTGTGGGTTCAAATCTCCTGCCGGGACTTTTTAAGAGTCATAGTCTAGTCTGATGCTCCAGTGCAGTGCTTGGGGAGGGCTGCCTGGTTGGACATTTAAACCAAGGTCCCGCCTGCCTGTTAAGGTAGGTGTTAAAGATCCCATGCCACTGTTCAAAAAGAGAAGGGAGTTTCTCTTGGTGTCAGGGCAAACAATCCCTTAAAATGTGCTTTCAGTCATTCTATCCCCGCATTCTGGAGCTCCATCCTGGAGTCCCTCTGACTCTCTTCACCTCATTTAAGGCCACCCGACTTGGCTCCCATCTCCAGCTCAGGTGTCGAGCAAGTACTTTGAGATGTCCTCCCAACTTGAAAGACGCTATATAGGTGTAAATTGTGTTCAACTGGCTGTTTGTCAGACATTAATGTGTGCAAATTGGCAGCTGTGTTTGCCTGCAAATGTACGGTCACTGCACTTTACGGTGAAATCCTGTGAAGCTCTTTGAGTTATTTTGTTGACATGATAAGGTGTTACATCAAATGTAACAATTATTAATATAACAAAGGAACTCCGATCTTGAGAGGTTTTCCCTATTCCCTATCATCGGGACTCAATAGGAAAAGCCCTCATTGAGAAGAATTGCAGTGCTAGTTCAGAATAGCGAGGCCTGACTGGGCATTAAACGTACAACATGCGTAGTGTGCAATGTTGAACTAACCCTCATGCTCTTTGATCTCCTCTCCAGCCTGCAAGCCTGGGTTCTACAAAGCTTTTGCTGGAAATGTTAAGTGTGCCAAGTGCCCTCCTCATAGCCACACTCAAGCACAGGGGTCCGTGTCCTGCAAATGTGACAGGAGCTACTTCCGATCGGACAAGGATCCTGCCTCCATGGCATGCTCCAGTGAGTACTCAATCTTTTCTCTTCTTTTGTTTCTGACCTTTTCGGTCCTGTCTCGTGCTGGCAGAGTGGCTGCGGCGTACAGGAGAAACAATAATAATAATCCTAATAGTCCTTTCATTTGATATAGCACCTTATCACATCTTTGAGATGGCTCAAAGCGCTTCACAGAATATACTGTAAAGTGAATTGACTGTATATTTTATGGGCGAAACATGGCAGCCAATTGCATGCAGCAGTGTCCCATGAACAGTCATGGATTGAGTGACCAAATGTTTTTTGAGTGCATTATTAACCCTCGAAAACGATCTGCCAATTGACTAACTACTGGATAACAACTTACTGCTAGGTAAACAGAGATGTGTGGAGTAAGGAAACTTTACTAAAATTTCACCCCACCCAGGAATCAAACAAGGGTCCTCTCGCTTGCGAGGCGAGTGCTCTAACTGATACGCTACGCTACAGGACTCTGATCCCTTTTAGTGAGGTCCCAACCTTACCACAATAAGAGGATCGATGGCGCATTGTGTTTCCTGGATCAGAGATGTTTCAGTCATTAGCAATAGGAGGCTCATTACAAGGCTGTGACTCTTTCAAAGTAACTGGTTTAAAGCCTTATCAATCTAAGTGGTGGCAGCTTATTAATTGTGAGTGGTGGTTCATTCAATAAAACACCCAGCGAAGATTGAGCTTAGACTTCGGTTCATGTAAGAATGGAAGGAACTTGATCATCTCACCTCACGGCCACAAGCCCGAGGCCTGGGATCTCTCATGGTCTTAGCCTTAAAACTGCCTTTGAGCCCGTGCTTTTGCTACAAACTTAACGTGGAAAATTTCCCGAGATCTGGAATTGGTATAAGACCCAAAAGGCTTTTAACGGGGGGGGTGGTGCGGGAGGGGTGAACATAGGCAAGTTTCCTTCCTCCTTTTGTTTACCCACAGTAAGTTGGAACACAGTTGTTAATCAATTGGCAGATCACTTTCCAGGGGTAATAGACCCTCAAAATAAAATTGGTCATGCAATCCACAACTGTTCATGGGATATTGCTGTGCACAATTGGCTACTGCATTTCGCTCACAAAATACACAGTCAATCCACTTAACAATACGTTCTATGAAGCACTTTGAGATGTCTCATGACGTTATAAGGTGCTATATCAAATGCAAGCATTATTATTATTATCATTATAAATTTTCCACAGCAAAATGGCTGTTTGCTGTGCTATTTTAACAGGCAGTAGGAATTTTACAACTTGAACATGGGAACAAAGGGAGCGCCAGCATCTATGCCTGTATCGCTGAAACCTGCAGGAATTCCGGTCGACTTGTCACCCAATTTCTATTTGCAGTCCCTCTGCTTTCACTTGCTCACGTGTCCACGGTGAGACTGGGCTGTCAGCTCCAAGTGTTAATGAACGCCAACAGCCTTGGCTTGTGTGATCGCTGCTTCACATCCGATGTCCGATGACGAGCAGACAGTCGAGGCCTGTCACAGCCAGTTTGAAAGCTCGGTGCTAACAGCTTCATTGTAAAATTGTCCATGTACACAGGATGAATCAAAAGTCCTTACTCCTTGGTCTACATGAGATGTTCGAACTGCATGCTATGCAGATGCTTATACATATCAACTCAGTGACGAAAACCTCCACAAAGATTTCTCCTGTATTAGCTGTACACTCTCTACCAACATAATTAACAATTAAAACTTGTATGAATAGGACTTCTGATTCACCCTGTATATATATACAACTAATCTAATTAAAACTCAATCCCAGAGTCCCTGTGGCTACTTCCCATCACCGTTAAAGCCCATGTTAAGAGCTCTTTGACTGTGCTTTCAGTCACCTTAACACTCCTCCTTCCTCAGCAGTCCCCCCACTCTGCCGTGAGCAAGCTGTGTCCTTGTTACCAGTCGTCTAGAGGATCTATTATGTTTTTTGCTGAGCATCGCAGACTACCTGTGTTGAGGGAATGGAATCCTCATGGGCGATACACATCAGCAGATTGACTGATGGTGCTCGTATTGCCATATCGGTGGAGTCACCGCCCTTCAGCCCTCTCAGAAAGGCAGTCATGCGTGCTTATCCGCGTTTGCGGAGAAGTGAGTGAACCCACTAGGCTTTCAGATTACTTCAGCACTTGTTATCCCAAACAATACACAGGTGAATAACAACAAATTCCCCCCCCCCGGTAAGTGAAACATCACTGTGACTGAAATCGATGGCCACTGTCAATTTCTCTGCCGTGGTGGCAGTAGGTGGGAATCCCCCGAGGACATCTCAACCCTTTGACAAAACTCAATCGTTCAGTGCGTGTTGAGGCTGAACCTCATGAGGCCACTGAACACACGGAACTGTTTTTATCCTGGGGAACAGCTGGCTCACGTGGAAACCCATCGCCATAAAGTTTCCAAACCAAACTACTGAGCGTTCTGCACGTGCTGGAAATATTTCATTGGCTAGATTGGATTGCGCATACAATCTCTCCCAGGAGGCACGCACCCTGCTCACCTCAACCAGGAGAGCACTAGGTTCATGTTGGCCGGAGTCTAATATAGGGTTGAGGTGATCCCAGAGTGTGCACTGGAGATAACCGCTTCAGGTATCTTAAACCTGCTAAAACTATGCCGCTTGCTATTGTGAGCACTGTCTGGCAAGCTTCCGGCTGCTTGATCAGCTGGGACCGCACTCCTCATCAGGGCTCCGGCTTGTGGGGTCAACAGGAGCCCAGTGGGAAGAATCCCTGCCTCTGGTGACTGGTTTGGTGACTTGTCTCCTTGTAAACTTTCTCTGTTCTGTACTTTGACATCCGTGGAACACTTAGGAGTTGGTATTTTTTAATAGCCGTGTCTTGAGAGAAGACGACTCAAATTTTAAACGGGGTTGAAAAATAAAACCCAGATCAATACTTTACGATGTGTCGCGATGATAGTACAAGAGTGACATAGATTTAGAATTTTAAAAGACAATTTCGGGACATAAACCAGGAAGTTTTTCTTTCACGCAGAAAGTTATCAACAACTGGTACGGGTTACCAGGAAAGGTGGTAGAGGACAGGAATGGACTCATTTGAAAAAGCAGCTTGGTGTAGGGATGTGGGTGGTCCAGATGGAAGAAGTCGGATGAGTTGACACGGACTCGATGGACTGAATGGTCTCTTTCTGCGCTGTGCATTTCTATGATTCAGTGTTTTACTCCATTATTGCTCTACTTCACCGACTTTTCCAGATGATACGAACTCAGTGACTTTCCCACGATTCCTGAATAACAACAACAAATTACATTTGTATAGCGGCTTTCACCTCGAGAGGATGTCCCGAGGCGCTGACATCCGATAACGTGCCTCTTCGTGCTCATCACCGCATTCACGCGCTTGTAACAGAAGCAAGACGCATTAATCTGTAGAGAGAAACGAACAAAGTACCTGGCTCCTCAAGAATTCAGCGAGTTAAACAGCAGGAGCGTGTTAACTCACTGGCGGAGGATTAATGGTTCATTTCATCGTAAAATTAATTGCGGACGCAAACCGCTTTCGTGCACTGTATTTTTATCTCTCAATAAAGTTAGACATCAGTCACGTTTTATTAGCAAAGGCTGCGGGCCTGGCGGATTAAACTGAAATTGTGGTTCAGTCAGATTTAATTAAAGCATTGTTGCAGTCTGAGAAGTCACATGGTGGGTGGGTGGGGGACGATGATCGGGGGAGAGGGAAAGACAGGAGGGGGAATGGTAAAGGCGATGAGGGGTTATTTCCACAATCTTAGATAAGAGGCCAGTTCCTCTCCAGGTCCAAGCATCCACTTCCATTTTGTTTCACACCCAAACGAGCGCTTTGGCAGTGTTAATGTGACTACAAGTTTTGAAAGCAAACACTCTCCTTAACCCAGACTATCAAGCATGATCCTTGCATTGGTTATAGCGCCTTTCACAACCTCCCGAGGACGTCTCAAAGTATTTCACCAGATTTTCAGTAAAGTGCAGTGACTGTATTTTGTAAGCAAACACAGCACCCAATTTGCGCACAGCAACGTCCCATAAACAGCCGGGAAGTGAATGATTAATACTAAATTAGCTTTTAGCAATTGCTAGGCTTTGGCCCTAGGCTAACTGAAGGTTCTGAGGGGGAGGAGAGACTTCCAAGCTACCTCTAATTGTACCTCAGTAAGTTGCGATTGCTATGCTTCAATTAACTTTTCTTCTCTCTTTGGTCTTTTCTCTTCTCTCCTCTCCATCTTCCCTCTCTCTAACATTTCCTCTCTTCTCCTCTCCCACTCCTCTCCTCTCTTCTCTATCTCTCTCTTCTCCTCTCTTCTCTCTTTCTTTGCTGCTCCTCTCCCCCTTTCTCTCTTTCTTTCTCTTCCTCTCTTTCGTTCACACTTTTAGGACCGCCCTCTGCTCCAAGAAACGTCTTCTCCAACATCAACGAGACCTCAGTGATCCTGGAGTGGAGCTGGCCCGACGATATGGGAGGGCGCAAAGACGTGACCTTCAACGTGGTCTGTAAGAAGTGCGGAGCTGGCCCGGCGCAGTGCGAGCCCTGCCTGAGCCACGTCCACTTCCTGCCGCGGCGCGCGGGCTTGGCCAACGCCACGGTGACCGTGGGTGAGCTGCTGGCTCACACCAACTACACTTTCGAGATCGAGGCCGTGAACGGGGTGTCGGAGCTCAGCTCGTCCCCTCCGCAGTTCACCGCTGTCTCCATCACCACCAACCAGGCCGGTGAGTGGCTTTCTCCTTCCTCCTCCTCCTCCTCATTGCTTGAAGGGAACGGTGGGTGGGCAAAGTGTGGGCGTGAGTGATTGGGGTGGGGAGGGGCTCCTGATTTGGAAAGGCGACTATTGAGAGGTAGCCTAACGGTAATAATAATCCTTGTGTTTGACGTAGCGCCTTATAATAACAACAACTTGCACTTATATGAGTGCCCTTCATGTCAGATAACATCTCAGAGTGCTTCACTGTGACGAAGGCTAGGCTCCAAGCAAAGCAGAATGGTGACTGGAGTCGAAGAGGTAGGCTTTAAGGTGGTCTGATTTGAAGATAAGCAAAGAGGAGGCAAGACGGAGGGATTGAGGCAAGGAGTTCCACAGATATGGGGCTCAGTGGCTGAAAGCACGGCCGCCAATTGTGGCATGGAGAGTTCGAGGGACATGCAGAAGATCAGTCTAAGTCTGTGAAAGGAATGGAGTAGGGTTTATTCTGTTCTTTCTATTTAGTTGTCTCAAAGTGTCTGCGGTGAAAGAGGGGTTGTTTTGTCTGAACACATCTCGGCCAGTGTGTTGGATGGGATCTCTGATGGCTATCTCTAATGAAGGAGGAAAGCACAGAATGTTATCCCACCATATCCTGCTCTATTTATTCCCTTGATTAAATTATGGCCGGCAGGGTCTGTGGTCTATACATTAGCAGAGCTGTATGTGAACACTAATCTAGTAACGTGTAATATTTACCAGCTGGCACAGAGAGAGGCAACAATCGATACCAGGGAGGGATTACACGATAGTGGCCAGGAGACTGTTTCTACAGAGCTCCATATCCACACAAATACAAGCCAGCCTCAAACGTGAAAACAGGGCGGATTAGGGTCACCATGTGTTGATATGTTTGCGTGTGTGTGTCTCTCTCTGACCCTCTGCTTCTCTTAACTGTGTGTGTCTCTGCATCTTTAATTGCCAGAGTGTTTGTGTGTGTGTGTCTCTGCTCCCCTAACTGTCTATATGTGTGTGTGTGTGTGTCTTTGCTCCTCTAACTGTCTATACCTGTGTGTGTGTGTGAGTGTGTGTGAGCATCTGATCCTCTGTCTCTCGAACTGTTCTATAATAATAAAAATAATCCTTGCATTTGTTCTAGCGCCTTATCATGTCGTTGAGATGTCTCAAAGTGCTTCACAGAATGTACTGTATGTGTATCTCTGCTCCTCTAACTGTCTATACCTGTATGTGTGCATCTTTGTGTATGTGTGTACGTGTGTCTGTCTGCGTGTGTTTGTGTAATTAAGAGTGAAGGACCAAAGAGTCAAATGGTGTGCAGAGGCAGAGTTGGTGCAGGGTACAGGGTATAGAGTTGGACAGAATTGAGGATCTACACTTTCACCAATACCCCATAACCACCAACCTCTCTCCACACCACGACTCGTCCTACCACACCCCGCCCCCCACTCTTGCCAGTGGAAATATTTATTTGTATTTATTGAATGATTGTTCTATCATCCAGCCAGACATCTCTACTTGGCTCCACCGCCAAAGAACCCCAAGCCCCGTGTGAACCGATCCCTTCACATCCGATGAATAAAGCTGTAAACCCGCGCAGTCAAAGTGTCTATTCGTGGTCTGCAATCGAAACAGGCCACTGTGGTTGAGCATTCAACATCCTGTACTAAACAAGAACCCAGTTGGGAAGGTGAGGGGGAGTGAGAAGGGGCAGGAGGAAGGGAAGGATATTTGAATAAGGAAAGGGTAAAGTTTACAGTGGTTTCGATCTTAAGTATTCCTGAGACCTGAACTTTACACATGTTTAATGTATACAGTAAAAGAGAATTTTATTGCCTGATATAGACTCTCTTCCCACCCCCCCTTCCCCTTTCTCATCCACAGGTGCTCATAAAGTATATCGCAAATTATTAAGTCATCTGATGACATGATATAGTAACTCTGTGCTTCACTCACTGTTTTTACAGCTGTGATCTATTTGAGTTAAAGAGCTAGACATCCTCTCTTTAAAAGGGCATAGATCTTTTGACTCTCAAATGTTGGTGCTATAAATAAGGATTTTTTCCCCTTCTCCCTTGCTCGGCATCCGACCCTGCCCCAGTGAAGCGCTCCCGAGATGTTACGTGAATGGGGCTTATATAACAACAACGACAACTTGCATTTATATAGCGCCCTTCACTCCAGATGGCGTCTCGGAGCGCTTGAAAATGCAAATTGTTGTCGTCGTTGATTTTTACATGTCAGATCTCTTGTAATATTCAGCTGGCTGGGTGGGGGTGGGGAGGGGGGAGCAGGCAGAAGAGTCTAAAGGATTGATTCGAGTTGTTAAAAGTGTTACTTGCAGAGTGGTAACCCCCAGAATAGGCTTGGCGTCTCTCTTACGAACGTGACCATTCTGTTTTTAAGATTGGCGCCAAAACTTGAAGGTGAACAAAAATAATAACCATTAACTCACAAGAACTAACAACAGGTACCGGGTTTTTGAGTGAACATGCTCATTTTCATTTTCGTTTCCTTACTGAACAGTGCCAGAGTTCAGGAGATGGAATCTGTGCGAATGTGCTGAAAGTAGCAACTGGCAATGCGTACATTTAACACATTGTTGTACGATGGACTAGTTGATGTCTTATCAATTGGTCCGCAGGTCTTATCCCCCTGTCTGGTTCCCCTCTCACTTCTGCCTCCAAGGTTTCCGTTTCCCAAATTGCTTTTAAGTTTCTACTAAAATTAGTTTCACAAACCAGTGCTTTGAGCTCACAGGCTAAGCTGACAATGCTGGAGCAATGGTGCAATGTCGGAGGTGACGTCCTTCGGGTGAGACAGCAAAGCAAGGTCCTGTCTAATTATTGAATGAATCACATTTCACTGATGTGTGTGAGGGACGAGGTCAGGTTATCTCACTGACGGTGTGTGGGAGGATGTCGCTGGTGCCTTGTTGTGCCTTTGTAGCAGCAGCCCAACACAACTCACTGAGTGAAGCAACTTGAAACGGCATTGACCTGATTAAGATGCCATAAAACCAAACCCAATTTTTTCTTAAAAGAAAGAAAGGAACCTATTTTTCAACGTGATTTTGATCAGTCCAAAAAAAAAATTGGAATTGTATGAAATGTAGCAACTGGATTATAATAACAATAATCCTTGCAATTCTCAAAACGCTTCAGTTCAGTGACTGTGTGTTTGGTGTGCGAACACGTCAGCCTATTAGCACACAGCATTGTCCCACAAACAGCCATAACATGAGCGATCGATTTTATTTTGGGAAATTGTTGGCAGCAGGCCATCGGGAGAAACTCCCTTCTCTTTTCGAGTGGCGTCAGGGGATCTTTAACGTCCACCTGGACAGGCAGACGGGGGCTCAGTTTGATATCTCATCTGAAGGACGGCACCTGCGACAAAGGTCGAGTGATTCATCGAGAAGCGTCTGTGAGTTTTGCTTCCTCAGAAAAAATGCTCCATTATTTCACAAGAAAACTCTGGAGTTGTTGAGTTTGACCTCCACGTTCTTATCCCACTATTATTTCACTAGTAATTGAAGTGGTTAACCCCGTGTCTCTCACTGACCTGCGTCAGGGAAGTGTCTTTTTTATTAATCTATTTCTTATTAAAAAAAATGTTTCCTGTGTTGAGTGGACCCTGGGGGTAATCGCTTTGTGAGCCGCCTGACAATTTGAGTGCCCTTCGCTTTGCTGTGCAGGTTGTACACCCACCAGCGGGAATTCATCCTTCAGTACATGGGTCTGCTGCCCTTAAACTGGTGCCTATGTGATTTGTATCCTCAGTGAAATCCAAAGGGACTGGCACTTTAAGTCTATGCTTCCTTCTCTCCGTGAAGGAAACGGGAGGGTGAGACCACCGCTGGATACGTATTAAAATAGAAAAATTTTGCAGCCATGTTATTACTTATTGATGAATTGTAATGTAGCTCAAATTGTGCACATGGCTGAGGGCAGAGACTATCATATATATGTGGCTGCTGCGTTTCACCATACATATATAGATATATATCATATATATGTGGCTGCTGTGTTTTAACCCACAAAATAAACAATCAATTCACTTTACAATATATTCTGTGAAGTACTTTGAGGTGTCCCAACGATGTGATAATGCGTGATATCAAATGCAAGGATTATTGTTATTATTATTATTATTATTATTATTATTATTATCCTAGTTGTAATATGCTGGTGTGATCTGGAAAAGTGCTCTTTTATTTCAATGGATCACATGTTTCCCCTCTTATGTCTTTGTCCCTCGGCCTTCCATCAAATGAACGTGGTTTTATTGGCTCGTGTTTAAGACTCTCCTCTCTCCTGTTTTACTGCTGGAGAAACAAAACTGACACTCGGTTAATGCACTAGTGAGTCGTACACTTCGTCCCAGATTACAGACCATCCTTTCATTCTGTTCCCTTCCTGACTGCCTGCTCCCACAGCAACTGTTCACAAAGCTAATGCCTCGCAGATGTACTGGGAGCAGGCCCTGTGCCTGTCGGGACAGTTGGATATTTACACAAGTGGAAACCATGTAGCACGCTCGTGGTCCAGGCTGACTTTCCAGCGCAACGCTGGGGGGAAGCGCTTTATCGCCATCCAAACGGAATGTGTTGTGCTACTAGTTCATTGCTGGGCGTGCAGTACTCACACTAAACAGTGTTCAGGAAGTTAAAGATCCCATGGCACTTTTCGAAAAGAAAAAATGGGAGCTCCTACCAGTGTCCTGGCCAACAATCCCCGAGAAGGTGCCAAGTACGAGAAAATTATTCCCAGTTATTTATTGTGAGCAATTTTTATCTGTTGTGGAAAGTAAGACATTTGGAGTCCTGTAGCGAAGTGGTTAATGCACTCAATCCAGACGAGAGGAACCGGATTCGATTCCCGAGCAGAGCAAAACCTTAGGCAAGTTTCCTTACTCCACAGGGTCTGTTTACCCAGCAGTAAGTAGGAACCCAGTTGTTAGTTGATTGGCGGATCACTTTGCATGGGTAATAATCCCCCCAAAAAAATTGTTCACTCAATCGACGACTGTTTGTGCGACACTGCTGTGCACAGTCGGTTGCCGTGTTTCGTCGCAACATACACAGTCAATTCACTTTCCAATATATTCTGTGAAGCTCTTTGAGACATCTCAGTGATGTGATAAGGCAAAATATCAAATGCAAGGATTATTATTTATTATTTGCCTCGACAGGAAGGCGCCATAACTTTGGAAACAAATGTCAGTCATTGGGCACAGCTTTGAAGGAGAGACATATGCACTGCATGTGCGTGGATGCACACCAAACGGTTTGCCATAGATTGAGACAGATTGAAGGCAGTTGCTGAGCTGTGTACTTGCTGGGATAATCAGTCCCTGATCATTCTTTGAGGTTATCATTCACCACCCAGTGATTTCAAACAAAGCGCTACACCTGTTTGTTTTTCGCTATAAGCAGAAAATGATTCCTCTCGGGCCTGAAATTTGGGAAAAAAATGCTTTAAAAATTCTGTTTCCTCTTTCTCAGCTCCGTCACCAGTTACAGTTGTCAAGAAGGATAGGATGTCCCGAAATACCATCGCCTTATCTTGGCAGGAGCCAGAGCATCCTAATGGGATCATATTGGACTACGAGGTCAAGTTCTACGAGAAGGTGGGACAATGATCAAGTGTTGAGTCTAATTGAAGAGAATGAATCGAAATGATGCTCAGAGCTAACCTAAATGCAAGTGAACAGAATTAATCGAAATGATGCTCAGAGCTAACCTGTCGTGCATTCAAGGAATTTGTAAAGTAAAGGGCAGGGAATTACTTTCATGTATAATTTTGTTTGTTAGAAGAGCTGGTGGCTTGTTGATCAGATTTCTCCCTGAAATTGTAGGAATATTTTATGTCTTTTCTTAAGTTAAAAAATACATTCAGTCTTTCTTTTTAAAAAAATTTGCTTGGAGCTGTGGTCTTGGATTTGGAATCAGATGTAAGGAGAGTGTCTTTGTCTTATATTAGCGCTTTGAAAAAAGTAATGTTCAAAGAGCAACTTCAAGACAAACACAACCAAGTTGTTTTTTTACCTGGAGGGTAATTAACAATTGGAGCAGGTTACCAAGAAGGGTAATTGAGGTCAAGACACTGCGACACATTTCAAAAACAGCTCGATGCTGTGATCGAGGAAGTTAGGGTGGGTCTTGTCAAGGGATGAGATCAGGTGGGCTGAAGGGTCTGCTTCATCTGAAACAATCCTGTGATTTTGTGATGTCCGGATGGAGATTGGGAGCAAGAATCCTTCCTGATTTCCTGCTCCGTCTGCTGAACACCAAAATGTTGGCCCGGCTAATACCAGGATTCAAGGTTCAGTTGTTTTCTGATCCATATGCCTTTGTGCTACGGTGCCTTTATCTATTGGGGCAAGCTATTTCCTTTTGAAATTACACAGGTGATTTTATGTCTTAAATAATCGAGTCCTGTAGCTCAGTGTTTAGAGCATTCGCCTCTCAAGCAAGAGACCTGAGTTCGAAGGTCGAAACCTTGGGCAAGTTTCCTTACTCCACTTGCCTGAAAATAATCCCTCAAGAAAAAAAAATATTAAATTGGTCACTTCAATCCACGACTATTTGCAGGACACTGCTGTGCGTAATTGGCTGCCGTGTTTCACCCACAAATATACAGTCAATTTACTTTACAGTATATTGTGCAAAGCGCTTTGAGAGGTCTAGAAGATGTGAAAAGTGCTATAGCAAATGCAAGGATTATTACTTATTATTTTATAATCTCCAGCAAGCCTCAGATTTCAGCACTAACACCTTGGAAAGGAATAGCAAAATAATCGGAAGATATTAACTTTTCCATATAGTTTATGATTTAACACTGTAAATAGACTACAATAGCTTGTAATTACACGAACTACTCTGCAATGGAATGATACTTGAATTTAATATCGTAGCTGCACTTATTATTACAAAAGCCTACGGTTAGAGGAAATGGAAGAAGTATTATCAGTGAGGTTTAATGAAATAACAAGGCTTTCTCCGTTGAGTTTAGTTTGCTGTCAACTATGGGGGAGAAATCCTACCTGGGCAAGATTTGCTCCATTGTCCTAGTATTTCGGAGCAGCCAGAATTTGACAAGTGGTTGAATTCAGTCATAAATCTGAAATGGCATTTTCTGCAGTTTCTTAAAAGGACTTACAGAGAACTGACTTCAAAAGTAACGCCCATATTTAAACATTTGCTGAATTCTGGACACGCTGAAATGCTGAGAAAGTATATTTAGACTCAGATGGATTTTCTACCCCCTATGTGTCTTCCCCTGGAGAGAAAGACTCCTCTTTCTGCTGGTTGCACTCAATACATTTGTGCAGTGCCCAGCCCAGATCACATTGGACCTGAGCCCATGGCATAGAAGTGGCCACACAGTTGGGAATAAATTGGAAGTGGCGTTCAGGTATAAGGACATAAGGATGACTAATGTGGGGAGTGTGAGTGGGTGGGAGAGCGGGGAGAGGGTGGTGGTGGTGATGGGGGAATTTGCACTGGCATGTTAGTTGGCATCGTTGCTTATCCAAATTATTTTTCCTTCTCTGACCCAAACTATGTCGTGTCCCGAACTATACAACATATAGTTTGGGACACGACATGTCAAGTGACTGACAGGTCTTCTTTTGTCAAGCAAATTCTTATTTTCTTATGTAAATTCAATTGCACTATGTGATGTTGTACTGAGCCAAGAAAACTTCACATTCAGCTGCTCAGTTGGCCCATTCTTGGCCAGACTGTCAATTGTATGTTGCAAGTAGACTCAGCAGGTTTAGTGAAGGGTTAATTTGGCCAAGGTTCCTGCTGCTGGTCACTGTCCAGTAATGCCTGCTGGAAGTGCATGTGTGTAGACAGCTGTAGACAAGTCTGACTCAGCTGTCCTGTCGTGTCTCCCATGGTCTACACCTTACTGATATTCAGTACTCAGGTTCCTTGTTAAAGAACAGCTACTTGGATAAAGTGCAAATGCCCAGCCCAGTGACCGTCTCCATAGGCTCCAAGTTTGGTCTAGCCCTAGTCTTAACACTGCTTGGCATTAAATTTATAAATCATCCAGAATTGTGCAAAAGTCCCTATACTCCACCTGCATTTTGACACCATTTCCACAGAGATTCCAGCTTTCAAATTAAAGTTGGATTCAAGATTTTTTCCACAATTCTAAACAATGTAAGGCAACATGGTTTCATAGTCTAAGACTAGGTGGAATCTCAGGCCTCCAGGAGAGAAGGGGTAACTATCCAGGGAATATGGGGGTTATTTACCCTCCCCATTAAAATGCAAATTTACATATATAGTGACTTTCACTTTAATAATAATAATAATCCTTGCATTTAATATAGCGTCTTATCATGACTTTGAGACATCTTGAAGCGCTTCACTTAATATACCCTGAAGTGAATTGACTGTATATTTTGTGGGTGAATCGCGGTAGCCAATTGCGCATAGCGGTGTCCCACAAACAGTCGTGGATTCAGTGACCATTTTTTTTTAATTTGAAGGGATTATTACCCCCAGAAAAACAATCCGCTAATCGACTAACAACCGGGTTCCTACGTACTGCTAGGTAAACAGAGACGTGTGGAGTAAGGAAACTTGCCCAATATTTCGCCCTGCCTGGGAATCGAACCCAGGTTCTCTTGCTTGCAAGGCGAGTGCTCTAACCACTGAGCTACAGGACTCCACATATAGACTTTACAGTATATTCTGTGAAGAGCTTTGAGACATCTCAATGATGTGATAAGGCGCTATATCAAATGCAAGGATTATTATAATTATCATAGAACAGTTTGAGAGATAGAGGATCAGATGCACACATACACACATGCACATGCCTCACACACACACACAAGCACACAGGCAGAGACAGTAAAATCTTTAAATTGAGGGTGTTGCCAAACATTGCAACATAGAAGAAAGAGTGAATCGTAGCGAATTCTGTGTCTCGTTTTGCCTTAAAGCAGGAACAGGAGACCAGCTACACTATAATGAGATCAAAACAAACCAACGTCACCATCAATGGGCTGAAACCTGAGACCACCTACCTGTTCCAGATCAGGGCCCGGACTGCTGCCGGCTATGGGTCGATCAGTCGCAAGTTTGAGTTCGAGACCAGCCCCGACTGTGAGTAACAACTGCGGTTTGCTTTTTAGCCAAAATAAATGGCTTTCTCTGGTGTTTCCTCCCTCCGTTGTGTTAGCAAATTGTTCAATGGAATGCACTTAAAAGAGGCTATTCGGCCCTGCCCGAGCGTAATGGAGGTATGGAAACGGCAACAAATATAACACAATACAAATTTATGTAACATCTTTCATGTTGGGCGGACATCTCAAGGTGCTTAACGGTCTTGGCTTTGCACCTGAGTTCTTGGTTTATGAGCCAACCAAGTCTCACTTTCTTCACACATTATGTTAATAATAACAATAATAATAATTCTTGCATTTGATATAGTGCCTTATCATGTCTTTGAGATGTCTTAAAGCGCTTCACAGAACGGTCCCCACAAACAGTCGTGGTGCCATTTGAACGTTTTGATGAGATCAAAGTCTTGCTATCTCACCATTGCAAAGAATATCCTCTGCATTGGCTGGGCACATCCCAATTGCCTGTACACGGTCTCCCAGCTCAATGGCTCTCTTTCGGTTTCAGCCTTCTCCATTGCCGGCGAGAACAGCCAGGTTGTCATCATCGCCATCTCCACAGCCATCGCCATCGTCCTCTTCACCGTGGTGACCTACATCGTGATCGGGAGGTCAGTTCTGCTTTCTTTCCTGTGCTCTGGGTCTAAGCCACAACTTCCTGTGCGCTTTTCCCTCAAACCAAGGGATGTCAGTTCTGAGTAGGAGCGCATCAGATTTTAGAAAACTTGATGATGTTCCTACCTTCCTTTTAATAATAATAATAATCCTTGCATTTGATATAGTGCTTTATCACGTCTTTGAGACGTCTCAAAGTGCTCCACAGAATATACTCTAAAGTGACTGTATAATAGAATGCAGTACAAAATTACCTTTGTATAGTGCCTTTCATGTCGGGAGAACATCCCGAGGTGCTGGACAGTCAGGGATTTAGACCCTACCGTATATTTTTTGTGGGAGAAACATTATCAGTCTGTATAAGAAACATTTCACCGTGCATCTGAGGAACATTTCATTCATATTCATAAAATATTCGACTGCCGCATGTGTGCATGCTTTTGTGCGCTTGTGTGTGTGTGAAGGAAATTAAATGTTTTGATGCAGTGAAATGGAGACTTGCTTGACAACTGAGACCCTTTGCTCTTTATCGTTGTTATGTTATGCAGGTTTTGTGGATACAACAAATCAAAGCATCTTTCGGATGACAAAAGGATTCATTACCCGAACGGCCACAGTAAGTACTTGACAACATTATATTGCAATAAATTATTTCTATTCGAACACATTGAACGTCAGCTCTTAATAACTGGCTGGTTTTTTTGTGCCTTTAGAGATATTGCAAACTGATGCAATCTTTCTAATACATTTATTGAAAACGACACTTACTGAGGATTTTTAAAATTAGTTTTAGACATTTACAACATTGCCCGAAATTGCTATTAAATAATGTTTTTGTTTTGACAACTTCTCACTCTTTTCTGCTATGGACTACTTTCTCCTAATAAGCTCCTGGGTATTATTTAGAATTGAGAAACCCCAGGGATTTGATTCCGTGGTGCGACTCTGCACTAACACACTCAAACATTAACATATTTAGTGCCTGAAGGCCGTCAGAACACCTGAAGAACACAGCGGATTGAACCATGGAGCTTCCCAGTGGGGAGAGAATGTGAGCGAGAGAGAGGTTAAGTTATGAGAAGCTCTTACATAGATTCCAGCAGGTTACTTACAGAAAGGCAGCAGTAGGAGCTCACCTGATGGAAAGTGATTGCCTCTAAATTGCGGTGTTTCTCAGCTGGATTTCTTAATAAGGAATCTGAGTCACACCATGTCGTAACTACAAAGGTACAGTCACGTTAGGGACACGAGGTTAGGGGGCCCAATCCATTCGTGGTTGAATGTCGTGGGAGTGGAAACATAACTCTGCCTCCCCCCATCCCCCACCCTACACCCAAAAAAAATTGAGCCATATTTTTAATTTTGAGAATCGGGCGCCTAAACTTTTCTTGCACCAAGACCCCCTAAGGACATGTTACACTGGAGTTCACGCAAATGGAGACTCCTTCTGATAAGTACATGTACATATCACGCTAACTTCATTCCGTCCGTCCGAAGCAGTGTTCCCACAGGAATCACAAATTAGACCCTCGTGAGTAGAGTGGGAACAGAAAGGGGTGAAAATAATTAAGAGCGGAGGGTGGAGAAGCAATCATTTTCTTTTTTCATATAAAAAAGCAGAAAGCATAATTTGAAACATAAGAGAACCTGAAATGTGACCACATCACTTTATAGAGGCACAGGCACGAGTCAGATCAATACTGGTGACACGCACACACCTGCACACACCTGCACACGCAAACGTACACACACATCAGAACACCAGAACACCAGAACGCGTGCGCAAGAATCAGATCAATACTGGTGACACGCGCGCACACACACATGCACACACACATGCACACACACGTGTACGCACACACGCACACACACACACACGCGCACGCACACATCAGAACACCAGAACACATGCGCAAGAGCCAGATCAATATTGGTGACATGTACGTGCGAGAAAGTCAAGTCGATATTGGTGACACACACACACACACACAACACACGTGCAAGAGTCAGATTAACAGTGATCACTCACACACAGGTGAAATCAATAATCATCGGACCTTGTATCAAGTCTCTCTGCGAAACATGTACAAACCATAGTGTTAGCAGCGATGTTGAGCAAAGTCGGGCAGTAACGTTTTGATTTTCATATTAATAGTCAAACTTCCTGGACTCCGAACGTATGTGGATCCCCACACGTATGAGGACCCCAACCAAGCAGTGCACGAGTTTGCCAAGGAGTTGGACTGTTCCTTCATTGCCATCGATAAGGTTGTTGGGGCAGGTATGATTAAACCCTCTGTATGATCATTAAGTGACTGCAAATCATCTGTATCAGCTAATGAGCCAATTACCTCTTTACAAGCAATTAACCCAGAAATTATGGTCGTTTGTATGAATCCGAAAGTCATCCAACCATTAACCTTTCTGTACAGACAAAGCGAGCCCCCAGGCAGCAGATTACAATACAGCAATAATAATAATAATATCCTTGCATTTAACGTAGCACATTTCAACGTTGGGGAGACGGGACTGGGTAGGTATTTGCTTTATGGGAGTTCCCTTCTCCTCCTCCCCACCCCCCACCCCCCAAATTGATTGCTCGGGTAAGTTTCAGCTCTCACTGTTGCGGCTAAATCCTTTGCGACATTTGCAAAAAAACACAGAACTGTTTTGATACTTAGCTTGCCCCAGTTGGTAGGTAGCACTCTCGCCTCTTGATTCAGAAGGTTGTGGGTTGAAGCCCCAAGTCAGGTCTACGCTGGCACTCCAGTGCTACGCTGCATTGTCAGAGGCCCGTCTACCTGTTCAGGTGGGCATTAAAGATCCTGTGGTGTTATTCGAAAAGAGAAGGGAGTTCCTCTCCAGTGTCCTTACTGGCAATGCCCCCAGATTAAAAATTTGGTCACTCACTTCATGGCTTTTTGCGGGCCCTCGCTGTGATGACCCAGAAGTAGATCTTGAGGATGTCATGGGTTAGCATCAGGTCATTTCCTGTTACTGCCAGGGTTCTCTTCCCTCTCTGCCTTCCCTCCTCTCTACAACACCCCTCCCCCATTGCGCGGGCCCTGACACCTGACTGTTCAGCGCTTTGGGACGTCCTCCCGACGTGAAAGAAGCTCTATAAATGCCATTTTGTTGTTATTGTTGTTGTCACTCAGAGTCTCTGCACTTTGCTTGCAAACTATGGTCACAGCATCTGTCGCTTGGTTTGCAGGTGAGTTCGGGGAGGTGTGCAGCGGGCGACTAAGGTTGGCGTCCAAAAAGGAGATCTTGGTGGCCATCAAAACCCTCAAAGTTGGTTACACGGAGAAACAAAGGCGGGACTTCCTGAGTGAAGCCAGCATCATGGGGCAGTTTGACCATCCCAACATCATTCACCTGGAAGGAGTGGTCACAAAGAGTAAGGCAGCTGCTCTCCTTGGCATTGTATCGCCAGCCTTCATGTCCAACGTGCTTCATTGGCAGGGGGCATGCACTAATGGGGTTGACACCCGGAAGCACGGTTGAGGCAAAATCTCCATTAGCTTTTAAGAGCGAATTAGATAAACATTTATGTGGAGAAAAATAAAGGGGTACAGAGGTGTGTGCGCATGTGCGGGGAGGGAGGTGGGGAAGGTAAGAGAATAGGACTAATGGAAAGTTCTTTCAAAGACCCAACAGTGAGCTGAATGGCCTCCCTATTCGTGCCCTGTATATTTCTAGGGCTCCATTTCTGGAAAGCGTGTTTCCTTCTTTTTATGGTCTGCTTTTACAGCCGTCCAATTTAAACCTGTAACCATAATGTTTGTGTTGCTCTTAGGCAAGCCAGTGATGATTGCTACAGAGTACATGGAGAATGGTTCCTTGGACAGCTTTCTGCGGGTAAGTGAAGTGTGGTGGACCACACCAGGTGGTTCCAATGGAATTTGTCAAATAGTTGTTTCCTACTCGGTCAGTTTAAGATAGACTCAAAGATTAAACTCTGGAATCCCCTGCTTTGGTTGCTCTGCTTTGCCACCTCTTTGCCCATATTTGGATCACACCTGAAGACTTTCTTCTTCGACCATGCTTACCATCGCATCCCGTCTCTCCCTGGCTCGGTGTCAAACCCCCGCGCCATTGTTCATTGCTGCGAGACGCTACCCGTGTAGACTGCTGTATACATGTAAGTTGTTGAGTGTTTACTCTGTCCTGCTCCACATCCCCTCCACCATCGGCAGTCGGGCCTTCAGCTTTTCTGCCCCAACCCTTTGGAACTCCATCCCTCCACCTCGTCCCCTCCATCGCCTCCTTCAAGGCCCGTCTCAAGACCTTCCTGTCCGACCACGCCTTCGGTCATCTTCGCACCTCCACTACCCTCCACCACTCTTTAGTCTAAACCCCAGCTTGGGTGCAAATCCTTCACTGTCCAACACTTTGGAATGTCCTCCTGACCTAAAGAGTACTAGATAAATGCAATGCGTTGTGGTTGTTAATGTTGATAATCCACCTTTCCCTTTTAGAAACACGATGCGCAGTTCACAGTTATCCAGCTGGTGGGCATGCTCCGTGGGATAGCCTCTGGCATGAAGTACCTGTCAGACATGGGTTATGTCCACCGCGACCTGGCTGCTCGCAATATCCTAGTCAACAGCAACCTCGTGTGCAAAGTGTCTGACTTCGGGCTCTCCAGGGTCCTTGAGGACGACCCTGAAGCTGCATATACCACACGGGTAAGGAACCTTTAGTGTATTGGTTCAATTCCCAGTCAGGGCCAAACCTTAGGCAGATTTCTTTACTCCACATTCCTCTGTTTACCTAGCGGTATGTAGGAACCCGGATGTTAGTCGATTGGCGGATTGCTTTCCGGGGATACCAATCCCTTCAAAAACAAATGTGGTCACTTATCCACGACTGTTTGTGGGACACTGCTGTCCACAATTGGCGATTCATCCACAAAATACACAGTCAGATCCACTTACAATATTCTGTGAAGTGCCTTGAGACGTCTCAACAATGTGATAAGACACTGTATCAAATGCAAGGATTATTATTTATTATTATTACCATGCGGGGACACTGACTATTCTGCCTATTATGTGACAGCCCTACAGGGGTGAAGCTTGCAGTATTCCTTCAGTTATACTTTGATGAAGTAACATCGGTGTCAATTGTCACTGCACTTTGTGGCATGTACTGTGAAATCAAGCACTCAGGAGGTTCATGTTGAGCAGAGCGTGAGATACTCGCTCGAATGGATACCAGGAAATATTTCTGATCACAGAGGGTAGGTTGCCAGGAATGGTGGTTGAGGCCAGGACGATGGGACCCATTTAAAAAAAATAGCTTGATGTTGTGATGGGAGGGAAGGTTGGGTGGATATTCTGAAGGGGTGAGATCAGATGCGCCAAAGGGCCTTCTTCATCTGAACCAATCTTGCGATCTTGTGAAATAATATTTCCAGATACAGCTCAGGAAACAACGATTAAACCAAAAAAGATATTGCCTGCCGTATTCTCTGGAGGCTACAGTTTGATATAAAAAATATCATAGGCAAACAAAATGGCGGTTGGAAAGTCAAGACCAGTGGGGGAAGAGAGCACTGCCACCTGTTGGCTGCGCAGTGCATTACAGTGAGTTACTTTATGCTGACGCTCATAAGGAGTACCTCAAATTTTATCCCAACATGTGTCCCAGATATGAGTTGAACATTGAGGAGGGAATTGGTAGAGTTTGAGGGGGTTGGAGAGTTTAGATTCAGATACGTTTCCTACAACTTTCAAGGATGATGCCACATTTTCAGAATTAGGACCACAGAAGAGGATGGAAATAAAGCAGACAAAAAAGGTGACACAGAACAGCCACGGAGAGGAGACAGAAGAAACTAGATGGTGCTTCTAAAAGGAATGTGACATACTAGGATGAATTGGCTAGGTTAGGCCTTTTTTTCGCGAGAGAAGAGATATTTAAAGGAGGACCTAATAGAGGTGTTTAAAATTATAAAAGGGTTTGATAATGTTATCATAAGTAGGCTGTTCCCGCTGATTTGGCAGTCCATAACTAAGAGCGCAAGTATAAGATAGCGACTAGGGGATCTAAAAGAAAATTTAGGAGGAACAACTTCACACAGAGGTTAGTGAGAAATTGGACTTCGCTGCCTGAAATGGTGGCTGAATCAGATAGTGTAGATGCATTTAAGAGGAAGCTAGACCTTCACATGAGGGAGAGGAGAATAGAAGGGTATGGGAGGGAGTAAGGAACGGGTGGAGACTCATGTGGAATATAAAGACTGGCATTGACTGGTTGGGCTCAATGACCTGTTTCCATTCTGTACAGTTTATGTAAATCGTTGGAAGTTCCTGCTAATTGCAGATAAAATATTCAGACTTGGATTGAGAGCGAGAGAGAGAAAATGAAAGAATCCCTTGATAATTTTGATAATTTGATGCACTGAGTATCTACAGCTGCCTGAAATTGGTGCTGTTACAGTATTAAGTAGTTCAGATATAAACCTCACAACAGGTAAAAGTAGACTGCACACGCACATCGGGTTCTGTATAGTCATGTTCAATATTATAATAATAATAATGATCCTTACATTTATTATAGTACCTTATCACTTCGTCAAAATATCTGAAAGCACTTCCCATGATTTCACCGTAAAGTGTAGTGACTCTGTATTTGTAACTTAGGCCAGTTTATATGACTGTCGTAGCCAAGGGTTTACTGGGCGTTAATGGAGAAAAGAGCACTAAGATATTGGGGGGAATCGGTATAATGGTTGCACTTCTACCTTAGAAATAGGAGTTCCGTAATGTAGTGGTTAGTGCGCTCGCCTCACAAGTGAGAGGCCAGTGTGGGATGAAAACTTCGGCAAGTCTCCTTGCTACACACACTTCTGTTTACCTAGCAGTCAGTAGGAACCTAGTTAGTCAATTGGCAGAACCTTTCCGGGGGTAATAATCTCTCAATCCCACCATCTGTGGGACACTACTGCGCGCAATTGCCAACAAAATATACAGTCAGTTGACTTTACAATGACGTGATGAGGCACTGTATCAAATGCAAGGATTATTATTATAGCGTTGCCCACTGTAGATAGCACACAGTGGCTGTGCAATATGGAGCAGCACCCTATTTGACACAAGGCAAATTCTAATCCTACTCATAGCACTGAACTGCGTTTGTGCCCATTGCCAATCGCTTCTCTTAATGTGCTTCTTCAAGTGCTACATTATTAATGAGTTATTTATTGTTCAAGATTCAATGGTATGAAAGGCAATATTTGCTTAACATGCTGGCTATTCCCTATAAACACAAAGGTAATATTTTATAGCTCAACAACAATGTCCTTGTTCCTGCTACTCGCTGCATGTGAGAAGGGATGGTGGAGGCGTGGTTTACAACTACTTTCTGTGGAATGAAATTCTTTATAGGCACTTCCAATCAGCGTGAGTGTAAAACCTATTATGTGTGTTCTCTCTCACCATAAAATTACACTAACGGCATTCTTTTACTGCTTCATCTCAAGCTCACACACAGTTAATCCTTGCATTTGAAATAACACTTTATCATGTTGTTGAGTCGTCTCAAAACTCTTCACAGGATTTTAATAATAGTAATAATAATCCTTGCATTTGATATAGCCCCTTATCACATTGTTGAGACGTCTGAAAGTGATTCACAGGGTATACTGCAAAGTGTAGTGACTGTGCATTTTGTAGGTGAACGCAGCAGCCAGTTTGCACACAATAATGTCCTCACAAGCAGCCATGAAGAGAATGATCAATTTTTGGGGGGGAGTTGTTGCACTTTCGTCTCTGAGAAAGAAGATTTTGGGGTTCAAGCTGCACATCGGGACTTTGAGCTCGGCTGACATTCCAATACAGTGCTGAAGGAGCGCCATGTTGTCGGAGAAGGCGGCGTTTCATATGAGATGTAAAACTGAGGTCCCGTCTGTCTGTTCAGGAAGACATTAGACATCCTACGGCACTACTCAGAAATGACAAAGAACTCTCTCCTCTCTCCTGGCCAACAATCCTCCCGATAATATCAAGCATTCACTTTACGGCTATTTGTGAGACATCGCTCTGTGCAAACTTGCTGCTCTGAATACACAGTCACTGTGAAGTGCTTTGAGAAGTCTTGATTATTAGTACTGGGCTCTGGTAAAATTCCGGCAGCTGTACATTGGGATCTTATTAGCTTGCTCAATTTTCCAATTTGTCTGTCGTCCCTGGGCACATGACCATGTTGTTCTTGGTCAGCGCCCTGTGTTGGATCAATGGCTTGGAGCATAATTCCTAATTAAGCACAAGAGGAATTGAATGAAAACAGTCGGCTAAGATAACCGCTTCTTCCTCCGAGAAGGGGTCCCCTGAGGTTTCCACTTTCTTGCTTGCAATGTTCAACATAATAGAGAATATAATAACACTGGGGACAGGGATTCTTCCCACTCAGCTGCTTAACGCTCCAAGCTAAACTCCAACTTTGTAGGGTGGTCCTAGCTGAACAAGCAGCAGGAAGCTTGCCAGACAGTGCACTCAATGGCACGCTGTGTGGGTTTAGCAGGTTAAACTCCAGCCAGGCTCTTAATGCATACTTTCGGGCCCCCAAGCCTTGGCTCTCACACGTAATACTCTCTGGGATTAGGTGAGCAGGGTGCCTCCCTCTGGGGAGAGAGTGCGCCCTCCATTCCGGACACCGGGAAATCTCTGTGTGTAAGTGGCCATACGTATATGGAACTCTCAGTTTGGTTTGAATAATTTTAATTGTGATGAGTTTACACATTTATTAGATAACTGGCTGACCGAAAAAAAACAATAATCCTTACATTTTATATGGCATCTATATTATAGAAATGTCTCAAAACAGTTACAGGAAATCAAAGCACTTACAGGAATTTGTCATATAACTTGATGAATCGTCTTACACCAGTCTTACAATTGTCTTTGGGAGCTAGCTTTTAGACGATGAGGTCTATCTTATGTTCCTCACTGCAGGTAACAATGGTTTTGCTGTATGTTTCTATTTGTGATTTCATATTGTAAAGGTTTAGCAAGCTAATGACTATTTTTAGTGAAGAGCATCATGGTTCTCCCGTCGGTCTGAAAGATGACTGCATTGATACTGTCGTGCTATTCACTATCAGCGTATCGATGCACAGTCTGGGCAACCAGGTTCAAGCAGCGACCGAACAATGTCTCACAATGTCTCACAATGTCACCTATTGAGGAATAATCTTCTTGTGCCTCTTGTAGGGAGGAAAGATCCCGATCCGATGGACTGCACCGGAAGCCATTGCTTATCGCAAGTTCACCTCTGCGAGTGACGTGTGGAGTTACGGCATTGTTCTGTGGGAGGTGATGTCTTACGGCGAGAGGCCTTACTGGGAGATGTCCAATCAGGATGTGAGTGGAACAATTACAGCACAATTTACATTTATACAGCGCCTTTCATTTAGGGTGGCTGGAAGTGGGGGGCACTGGGGGATTAGAGGGGTCTCAAAGCGCTTGATAGAATATACTGCAAACTGTAGTGACTGTGTATTTGTACAGGCAAACATAACAGCTCATTTGCGCACACAACAGCAGGTGTATGGGGTAACAATTCCACCTGGTGCTAGAGTCACTCTGCCGTGTGTAGCGCTTTAGAGAATCTGTCAAATTGTTGAATTCAATCTTAACTTTGAAGCCTTTGTGTTTTGTAATTCCTTAAAAGAAACTTACAGAATTGCCAGTTTCGAAATGAAAGAACGTATTGCAGATTTTTTCAAATTGTGGTTCACACTGAAATGCTCGGTTACTGGAGGAAATCTAGACCCAGGTGGAGTTTACTCCCTTGGTTCTTTGCGCAATGTAAAACCTTTTGTGCTTGTTATTAGAGCGGAGCTGTATTTTGAAAATAGTCCATGTCCCAGACCTATTTTCTGCTCACAATATCTCTCAGCTCAGTGCTGGTGCCCCCTTAGTAAGAACGACTTGAAATTCAATAAATGCCTTTAACGTAGCACGGTGTCAAATTATCCCAGTGATACTGCACCACCCCAAGTGCACAAGCCACTTTACATCAAGGTGACAAGCTGAACAGAAATCAGATCTCTCAGGGCTATGCCCAACTTCAGTGAATTCACTGTGAGCAGTATTACATTACCAGACCTCAGCACGGGCTAAAGGTTCCTTCACCCCGTCCTCCCCCAACACCCACCCTAGAAATACATAGGAGATTGACATCAGGTGGTATTTGCATCAGCCCTATGCTGACTGCTCTTCCCCCTTCAATCCTAACAGCAGCTCAGAGCTCAGCAGGTAGATCGGGTGGGCAGCGAGCAACCCAGCCGTTTCTGAATGCGAATTTATTCATTTGTATTCATGTACGTGCATCTATTTGTGATTTTATTTTTCCTGCCAGTTGATAGTGGGCTCAGCGTTTACCTCTGAACTGCCGATTATTGGAATACGAATCCAGTTTAACTCCAGAATCCAAAGCGTAGCCCATCCGATCCGTATCTGAGACAGGTTTGAACCTCAGTCCAAATGGATCCAGGTTCTCCTCCCAGCGGTCAAATTATTTTTAATTTAGCAAAGAACAATGTAACTCCATTTAGTTGCAAATGTCTGGTTCGTGGGGCAAAGCAGTCTCTTAAGTGTGTTGTCCATTTGTGCACCATCTATTCATGCACTCAACCCACGACTGTTTGTGGGACACTGCTGTGCGCAATTGGCTGCCGCGTTTCGCCCACAAAATACACAAACACTACACTTTACAGTGTATTCTGTGAAGCGCTTTGAGTTGTCTTGAAGATGCGACAAGGTGCTATATCAAATGCAAGGATTATTCTTATCTCTGCTGGGCGGGGCTGCGATCTCACAAGCATCTCTTACCAAAGGCTCTCCCTGTCCCTTTCACTCCTCTGTCTCACCACCATCATACTAGGCACACAGAGGGTTAAAGGTCAGGGCTTTGAGTTTACAGAGTTGGCTGACACTCCAGTGCAGTGCGAGAGGAGCCTCGTCCTTTAGGTGAGATGCTAAACCTAGGTCCCGTCTGCTTGTTGAGGGGGACATTAAAGATCCTGCAACGCTGCTCGCAAAGAGAAGGGAGTTTCTGCCAGTGTCCTGGCCAACAATTCCCCAGATAAAGTTGGTCGTTCACTTCATAGCTGTTCTCGAGACATTACTATATGCAAATTGGCTGCCACATTCGTCCACAAAACACACAGTCATTCGCAGCGATTTACCTGTTAAACGCTTTGAGACATTCTTGACTTTTAAGTGCTAAATCGAATACAAGTATTATTATTAATAATAGTGATAACTTTGTGGCGCTTATTAACATTTTTGCATTCCTTGTGTTAATTCCCATAATGTGATGCAATTCCTCAGACTTTACCCCCCCCCCCCATTCTCCTCTCCTGTTTCTCATTTACTAATAATAACCCTCTCCTCCAAGGAGCAGGGCTCAGGAGTGACGGAGTGATCCACCTTCTATTTTTTTCTCTCTCTTAACTGTGTCGTCCAGGTAATTAAAGCGGTCGACGAAGGCTATCGGCTGCCACCCCCCATGGACTGCCCAGCTGCCCTGTATCAGCTGATGCTGGACTGTTGGCAAAAGGACAGGAACAACAGGCCCAAATTCGAGCAGATTGTCAGCATCCTGGACAAGCTGATCCGCAATCCCAGCAACCTCAAGATCATCACCAACACGGCAGCAAGGTGACACCCTGTTTGTGCTGTCGCTCTATAACACAAACTTCTATGGCGCCGAAGCTGGTTCTTTGCACACGCTTAACCTCCCACCCTCCACAATCGTGTATTTGACAAGCAAATATAGGCGCGTATTTGTAACTGTTTAAGTTGTGGAAAATGCAGCTTGGGATTGGTTTGTGTCATCTTGGACTAATGCCTCTGAGTCAGAAGGGTGTGGGTTCAAGCCCTGCCCCAGCTCTTTGATCTCACATAGTCTAAGCGACACTCCAATGCAGTGGTGGGGGAGCGCTCCATTGTTAAGAGATGCCATCCTTTGGATGGTACGTTAAACCAAGGTCTCATCTGCTTGTTCAGGTGGACATTAAAGATCTTAGCATTATTCAAAAAGAGGAAGGAGTTTCTCCTGGTGTCCTGGCCAATAAACCCCCAGATAAAATTTGTTGTTCACTTTATGGCTATTTGTGGGGCATTGTCATGCCCAAATCGGCTACCACCTTTCCCCAGAAAATACACAGTCACTACACTTTACACTATATCCTGTGAAGCATATTGAGACCTCCTCCCAAAGAGAAAGATGCTATGTCAAATGCAAGGATTCTTGTTTTATTTCATTATTTATTCACCTTCAGTGTGTAAGGGAGTAAATCTGCAGTCACTGTGCACAGGCAAGTTTCCTTACTCCACACGCCTCTGTTTACCTAGCAGGTAAGTCGGTAACCTGGTTGTTAGTCGATTGGCGGATCACTTTTTGGGGGTAATAATCGCTTCAGAAAAATAAATAAATAAAATCATAATTTGGTTCACTCAATCCACGACTGTTTGTGAGACACTATTGTGCACAAATTGCCTGTCGTATTTTGCTCACAAAATATACAGTCAATTCACTTTGCAGTATATTCTGAGAATTTAGAGAGATGAAGGTGGTAGCAGGAGGGAGAGGGAAATGAGGTGGAGATGAAAACTGAGAAAAAAATACCCCCATGACTTGGCGGATTGCTTTTCGGGGGTAATAAAGTGATCCGCCAAGTCATGGGGGTATTTTAGACGTCTCAATTATGTGATAAGGCGCTATATCAAATATAAGGATTATTATTACATTCTATATTACCTTAGATGACTATGGTTGTGTTACCAGAACGTGTGCTTCCGACACGTATTTTAGGTCTGTCTGGTCCATTATATTTAACCAAAGGTCGATGTTCTGAACGAAACTCAAGCTGATTAGAACTTTCCCCGCTCATCACAGTGAAGATTTACTGGGGTCTGGTCTGATGAAAGGAAGAATTAGTCATTTTCCAGAAGCATTAACAATGTGGTAGGAAACAGCAGGACAGCAGCTCACCTTGTAAGCGCAGCAGAGTATAAACACACCTAATTTGCCTGTTCCAGTCAGGAGTGAGAGGGCATGTGACCTAGCCAATAAATTGCGGGTTCGGGGCCACGAATAGGCATGTGGGTCACATGGGGATGCCTGTAAATGTTCTGAAATACCTCCGTTCCCTGGGTTTCATGCTGAGACGTTGCAGACTCTTCACAGTCAGATCCAAATTCCTTCAGAATACTGCCTTGTCCAGATGTCCTCCCTCAGGAGGGAAACAGCTCATATCTTTGAATTCGCTGGGGGGAAACTGCACAAATCTGGTAATCCTAGATTTCATTCACAAGTTCACCCAACTTTAGCCTCATGCCATATGTTCACTCAAGTGACCTGGAGCATCATAAGTCATGGGGGTATTTGTTTTTCTCAGTTTTCATCTCCTCCTCATTTCCCTCCCCCTCCTGCTGCCATCTTCTTCTCTCTAAATTGTCAGCTTGGCTCAGTTGGCAGCTCGCTCACCTCTGGGTTTCCGGGTTGTGAGTTCGTGCCTCACATCAAAACTTGACCTTGTGGTCCAGGCAAGGTTGACATTGCAGTCTGGTGCAGTTAGGTATGGGGTAAAGGGATAGACGCTACATTGACAAGGTTACCATCCTTAGGGTAAGATGTTAAACTGTTCAGGTGGATGTTAAAGATCTCACAACGCTTCTCAAAATGGTTTGTCCTCCAGATTGATTGTTCCTTTACCCTGTGGCTGTTTGTGGGACCCTGCTGTGTGCAGAATGGTTGTTGCATTTGCCTACAAATTAGTTAGCAATTCCCTGAGAAGCATTTTGAGACATTTAGACATTATGAAATGGATGAATCATCATTATTATTAATCCTTGCATTTGATGTAGCGCCTTTCACATTGGGAAGCCATCTCAAAGCAACTCAGGATTCACTGTAAAGTGCAAAAACTGTGTATTTTATAGGCAAAGATCCATGATGCAGGAATACAATTGCCAGGCTGCATCTGCCTACCCCAACCAAGTAACTATTCTTCATGTCAGCCTACCCCAGTGACTGTGAGTGTTGGCAGGCTAGTTGACCTTGGACCCTACCTATCCGGCTCTGCCTTCCATATACATGTGCTCTCCAGAGGTTCGAAACCCTCACATGGTCTTAGCCTTCAGAACATTGGCTTAAAATTTAAGATTGTGCAGTTTTATTTTGAAAATTTCAGTATTTTTTATTCAATTCAGGTTTAATTTGGAAGCCAGCTTCCAAATTGAGCTGCTGCATTCATCTACACAATACACAGTCATTACACTTCACAGTAAATCCTGTGAAGCACTTTGAGACATCTCAATAATGTGAATAGGGACTATATCAAATGCAAGGACTATTATTACTGTAATGTTTCCTTTGGAAAGATTTGTGAGCAATTGCAAATAATGCAGGGAGAGAGAGAGAGAGAGAGCAGGAGTAAGAGAAAATAAAAGTGTTGACAGGGTGAGTAGAGATTAGTAGAGGTTTTTAAAATTTATTACTGTTATTTAAAATAGATTTTTTGTTGCTAGTTTTCCGAGTGGATCAGGGCTAATATTATAGTCTTAAAGCTTGTCTGATATTGTCGTAGCTTTGTGACTATTATATTAATGACATGAGCTTTAGTCTCACAACGCAGGAGCTGCAAAATATACAGAACCAGCTGGCCTACAAAGATGAGAATCTATAAAATCCTGCCAGCAGCCAAAGGGTTACACCCAACAGTAACAAACGTGCCTTTGATATCCGAACAGCTTCGCTGGCATAATGTTGGGGTGTGTTTGAGTGATTTAACATATTGGGAATCCGCCCATTCAGTTCATTCAATGGCCACCAACCTGATTTATGGCCCCCCACCCCATTCACCCCACTGTCACCACTTAGGCTTTCAGTCCACCTACCTCCACTCTCTTGAACTCCATCCTGGAGTCCCTCCAACTCGCTCCCTCCCTCACCTCTTTCAAGATCCAGCTGAAGTCCTACCTCTTTGACCGCGCTTTCGGTCATTTTTCCCATCCCCACCCCCCTCGGCTCCCACCCCCAGCTCTGGGGTGGTAAATGCCAGCCAGGCTTGTTAAGCGCCTTGGGACAGCCTCCTGACGTGTAAAGCGCTATATAAATGTAAATTTGTATTGTATTGTATCAGCTGAATGCTATTTTTAAACAAAAGTGGAAGGAAAGTAGGCTGGCCCACAGCGAAGCAGTCTAAGGGTTATAACAAATGCATTTATAATTTATGTGCACGTGGCAATCAAAGGTACCTGGAATGAATAAGAAAAGAGAACAGATTCTTGTTTCTGGCAACGAGAACGCAAAAAGACCAAAGCAATTCAGTTTGCATCAAGTCCTTTAGGAAACAGATGCTTGCTGAGTGAGCACATACTGCTACCAGCAGAGGCTGAGAGCGCGACTCAGGAAACAGTGGACTCATATGTGAGCCTCACCTGAATATAATTTATACACACTGCGGGAACCATTAAAAAAAAACTTGTCCTGTAATTCTTCCATTGGTCTGTTGCAGCACACGTCTGATCGAGTTTGAAGCACTTAATATACAGCTCTTAGGAACTGTTTTACAAATGCGGTCCATTGCTCATCATGAGTCAAGTAGACTGTTAGCATTGTGTCTGCGGGAAGCAGAGGGAAAAACCTCCATTAATCCAGTGGGGTTTCATTTCAATTGCCTCCCATCTTGATTCTCAGTCACAGGATGCTTTGCGACTAGTTTCAGACATAATGCAAATGTATGTTTTTTCACATAAATAGAGAAAGTTGGCTGAGCAGTTAAACCCAACAGAGCATCATAATCTCAGGTTTGATCTGGGCTGAATTATTTTATCCCAACTGGGACACCATTTGTGGTGTTACAATTGGAACCGGGCTCAGTATACCAGGTCAGTCGGTAGAGATAATTTGGCCAGGCTTCTTGCCCCTGATGCTTATTCAGTGACCAACGCTAGAAGTGCTCACATGTGGACGATGGGTTAGGACAAGATTGAGCTGCTCACTAGTTCATTTGAATACAACGGATCTGCCTGTTTTAAGACAATAATAATAATCCTAGTAAATGTGGCAGCAAATTGCGCACAGCAGTGTCCTACAAACATTCGTGGATTAAGTGACCAATTTTTTTTTTTGAAAAGCGATCCATTAATTTACTAGCAACTGGGTTCCTACTTACTGCTAAGTCAACAGAGGCATGTGGAGTAAGGAAACGTGCCTACGATTCCACCCCGCCAGGAATCGAACCTAAGTCCTCTCACTTGAGAGGCGAACGTGCTAACCACTATGCTACAGGACTTAACAGGATCCAGATTACCTACACAACCTTGTTTTCTAAATTCATTGTGCTACTAGGACTTGCCAGGAATTGAGACCAAACTTCTGAATTGTGGGTTGCTGAGGGAATTATAAGAAAACATGGGTCAGCCTGGGACAGTTGGTAGCATTCTCGCCTCAAAGTCAGAAGGTTGTGCATTCAAGCCCTCACATTGTGACTTGGTACTCATAGAGCCTAGGCTGACACTTCAGTGCAGTGCAGGTGGTGGAGGAGGAGGGGATTGCATTGTTAGAGGTGCCGTCCTGTGGGTAAGATGTTAAACTGAGGTTCTTTTCTGCGTGTTCAGGTATATGTTAAAGATCCCATAAGACTATTCAAAAAATGAAGGAAGTTTCTCCTGATGTCCTGGTGAACAGCTATCCCCCCACCCAAAAAAATAATGATAATAATTTGCTCATTCACTTCATGGCTGTTTGTGAACATTGTTATGTGCAAATGAGCTGTCTCGTTTGCCTACAAACACACCGTGACGACACTTACAGTATATCCTGTGAAGCACTTTGAGACATCCTCCTAACGCGAAAGGCACTATATCAATTGTAAGGAGGATTATTGTTTATTATTATAGACAGAGTCCTCTAAGGTCTCTTGATAAAAATTGACTCCACGTAGCACACTTTCATTAGGTTCTTCATTCTTTCCGCCTGGATTGAAACTGAGTCATCAGTGCAGCAGAATAGGATTGCACAGTTCAATAGGATACTGATCAGCCATTACTTAAATTGGAGCATTGATTTCTAGCACTGTTTCCTAATCCTGCCTAGAGCCTCAGGGAGCATCCACTAACCCATTGAAATCCTGTAGTGATTTCAGTCTAAACAATAGGGTTAATATTGATCAAGCTTCTAAAGTTCTAGTAAGTCACGGGTGCATTTATACAACTCCCCTCAAGCAAGATAGTGTCTCGGAGCAATATGCAGTGGCAGGAACAAGGGCAAAAAAGGAAAGGAAGTGCCCATAGGTGTGATCGAAGAGGTAGGTCTTAAGGTGAGATTTAAAGATGGATAGAGGGGGTGAGGTGGAGGGATTAAGCCAGGGTGGCTCCAGGGGTTAGGGATGTAGCAATAGAAGGCACTGCCTATGGTGGCCCAAAGGGGTCGGCCGACACAAGACAGTTCTCTGTTAGCTGAGCAAAATGGGCAGGTCAGAAAGGCAGGGAGGTGCTTGGGCATGTAATGATTTGTATGTGAGTGTGAGGGTCTAGAAATCAATCCTTTCACAGAAAGTGGAGCCTAGCATCATTGCCCTCAATTTCTTGGCAGCTTGTTCCAGTCATGAGTTGCCCTCTGGGAAAAGAAATACTTCCTGGCGTCTAACCAGAAATCTGTCCCAATTTCACATGCTTAACAGAAGGAGCTGAGGTTAATTGCAGAACCCCTATGCTGCCCTGACTCAGATCATCTAACTCAAAAACTACCATTGCTGAATTTATCCTCCTATAGTGCTGGGCGGTAATGACCCAACTAGCCACTGGATTTCAGTCTCGAGAGAAGCTGACTCATAGAGATGTATAACGTTTTAAATGGCATTGAAAAAGTAAACAAGGTCACCACTGTAGGATCTAAAAGATAGTAGAACAAGAGGACAAGGGTTTCTCTTTCTATTCAACAGTGCCTTTGGTCACCTTCCTCCCCATCCCCCTGGCTCAGCGCCGGGATCCGTTACTGTAAAGCGCTCTGAGATGCCGTCCGGTGTGGAGGGCGCTATATAAATCCAAGTTGTTGTTGTTGTAGAGTTGCAAAGGACCATTTCAGGACAAGCACCAAGAAATTTATCTTTCCTCAGCGGGTAATCAACAAGTGGAACAGGTTGCTCATTTTAAAAGCAGCTCCACAATAATAATACTATTATTATTATTACTAATAATACTTGTATTTGATATAGCCTCTTATCACATCGTTGAGACATCTCAAAGAGCTTCACAGAATATACTGTAGCGTGAATTGACTGTGTATTTTGTGGGCAAAACAATGCTGCAATGGGGGAATGATAGGGTGGATGTTCTGAAGGGATGAGATCGGATGGGCCTAAGTACCTTCTTCAACCGAACTCACCTTGTGATCTTGTGGATAAACTCACTGGGCTATCAGGGTAAGCTACAGACTTATTTTAACTCTCGGTGACTGGAACATAGCACCGAGCCTGTACTGTCATTTTATTAGCGCCTTGGGACGTCCTCCCGATGTGAAAGGCGCTCTATAAACGTAATTTTGTTGTTGTTGTCGTTGTATTAGCTGGTGGCAGCTCTTTATCTTTTTAATCCTATTTCCATGACTTTTCTCCATATCCCCTAATGCCCTCACTTCCCAAGTGTCTTATCCATCTCCCTTTTAAACAGCTCCAATTGATTCTGCATCTACTGGGGGCAGTGCTTCCTGCAGCCCATATTGGCGGGCAATACACAGGCAAATTCCTCCCGGTCAGCAAAATCAGTGTGTCAAGCGGAAATTTGCTTATCGGATCCTTTTAAGTGAGAAATCTATATATTAAAAAAAAAACTAGGCAGCCCAACGACCTTCCAGGGTCTTCAGCAAAGTCTAGTGGAGATTTAATTTAACCTCCTCTCTCCTTTCCTTCTTCCCTCTCCGGCCTCCAACCATACTCACACACACAAATAATTATAGCATCTCCATCGCTTCAGTCTTAGAAGCGAAAAAGCAAGGAAAAATGTTCAGGAATGAGAATTCAACCCATTTATTGACATCAAGCGTGATAGTCACTCACACTTGTAACAAACAATAGCAAGTAATACAACTGCTAATAATTTTTGCATTTGATATAGCACCTTATCATGTTGTCAAAATGTGTCAAAGAGCTTTGCAGGAGACACTGTACATTGATGTGATTATGTACAGTAGGCGTTCCCACAAACAGCCACGGAGCGAGAGACCAATTTTATTTGTGGGATTATCGGCCAGGACACCGGTAGAGATAAACCCCCTTCTCTTTTCTCTATTAAGTATATATTCAACGAGCATCAACTACTAACTTCATAAGATTCTATTGTTAGGTCTGATACTCGCTCATTCCCATTTTTTGTGGGGGGGGAAGTGGGGGAGGGTGGGGGTGCTGGGGGGGGCATCAGGAAAGGGCTGACCTATCGGGGATTTGTTTGACATCATTATACGTCGTATATGGGGGAAATGAAAGATAAAAGTTTGCGGTCCAGTCGGGCGTGGGTAATGTCCTCCTTTGGATCCTTTGCTCCGCTGCAGCACAGGCACAAGCTGGTCAGCTTGAAGCATGACGGCTGCACAGTGGTCGGTCGCTGCCGCAATCTGACAGCATTGAACATACGAGCCCTCGGTGGCAGATAAATTCTGCGGCTGTGCTGAGAAGCTGCGTGGAGCCTGGAAGCTCCCGCTGTGCTGGCAGCGTTACTTCACAGCAGAACTGCTCTGCGCTCACTCCTGCCTTCCTGCTTTCCTTCCAATTAGGCCGTCAAACCTGCTGCTTGACCGGAACAGCGCGGACATCAGCGCATTCCGCTCTGTGGGCGACTGGCTGGACGGTGTCCGCGTCGGACAGTACAAGGACAGCTTCACAGGGGCCGGATACACCTCCAGCGACATGGTGGCCAAGTTAACCTCAGAGTAAGATGCCTTTTTTTTTCTGTTGTCCGATGCAAATGGTCAATTTCTCAGCGGCGGAGTTCACAAATCACTGCTCAGATGCTTAACGTTCAACCAGCCATTAGCCTTCGCTTTGTGGGGATCTTGGTTTTAGACTGTGATAATCGGGGATCTCAGCTCATTGCGGAGGTTTCCTCTCTGAGCTTCGTGAACGTGCTAGCAAAGAGACAGCCCAGTGTCAAAGTGTCAGTGGGTTAGTTTAATAGTGCAGCATGATTTAAGATAAGATAATGCTTGCATTTGATATAGCACCTTATCATTGTCATCGAAACATCTCAAAGCACTTCAAGGGCTCTAACTGTGAGGTGTATTAATTTGTACTTATAGGCAAACACCCACAATCCACTGTGGGTTTTACCAATTTTAAGTCTGGAAAGAAACCAAGAACCACAATAACTTTTGTTTTTATAGAGCCCTTTATGTAGCATAATGTCTCAGAGAGTTTTACCGGGACAGGGTCACATGCAGAGCAAGGGAGCGGGGGGGAAGGGAGGTGATCGTCAGTGCAGTCAAAGAGGTAGGTTTTTATCGAGATGGAGGAGTAAAAGCACAGAGGTGCAAATATACAGAATATACTGTAAAGTGAATTGGCTGTATATTTTATGGGCGAAATGGTTGGGGTGTAATAGCTGAATATATAACATCCTCAGCCTTTTGTGGGTTTGAACTATCCTGGCCTGTTAATGCACTCGCTCCCAATCTTTGATTTTCTTACCATTTTCTCTAAAAGCATCCTGTTTCCCAGACATCTTAATCTGCTAATAAATCTGTCCAGCAAAACATCTGACTTGATTTTACCATAATCGCCTTGAAATGCAGTGACGAGAGTTAACCCTTTGAGTACTGGAATTTAGAAACAGGAAGAGGCCTTTCAGCCCATTGAGCCAATTCCGTTAGTTTATCAGATCATGGCAGATCTTTTCATCTGACACTCACAAATCCTCTTTAAATACTGTTGCAGAATTCTTGTTTTAACCCTAACCATCATTATCAAAATCTTTTACTTCCACAATACAACACAAAATTACAATACAAAATTACATTGTAAAGCGCCTTTCACATCGGGAGAACGTTCCAAGGCGCTGGACAGTTTAGATACATGGTAGAGCTCCCTCTGTGTTCTCAACTCTGCCTCCAGTGACATGCGCCAGCCTTAGTGTTTTGTACTCAGTTGACCTTCAACCAGTGGAAAATCCTTAATGCGGCCAAAGGTTAGGATGAATTGCCTGGAAAATTGTTCCTTGAAATGACTGAATTATTAATCATCTTGTTAACATTCCTTCATGCCTCAGATGAACCTGGCAATGTTGCGATTCGAAATGGTGTTGAAAGCAAATCATTATCAGCCAACTCTCAGCAGGGTGACTCTGAAATAAAACGGTGCCCAAATCAAAATATGCCCCTTCCAATAAATAATAAATAATGATTAATAATTCTTGCACTTCACGTAGCGCCTTTCACACCAGGAAGACATCTCAAAGCGCTTCACAGGATATTTCACTGGAAATTATAGTGACTGTATTCTGTAAGCGAACATGGCAGACAGTTGTCTCACAATAGCCCACAAACAGCCGTGATGTGAATGACCAATTTTATTTAGGGGATTGTTGACCAAAACACCAGGAGAAACTCCCTTCTCATTTTGAGAGTCGCACACAATATCTTTAACGTTCACCTGAGTAGTTAGACAGGACCTCGGTTTACATCCAAAAGAAGGCACCTGCGACAATGCAGTGCTTTCCCAGCAGTTCACTGTAGTGTCGGCCAAAACTATGTGAGTTCAAAGTACCAACATGGGGCTTGAACCCACAACCTTCTGACTCGTAGACAAGATTAATAATAATAATAATCCTTACATTTGATACAGCGTCTTATTGCGTTTTCGAGACTTCTCAAAGCGCCTCACAGCGTATACTGTAAGGTGAATTGACTGTACAATTTGTGGGCAAAACGTGGCAGCCAATTGCGCACAGCAGTATCCCACAAACAGTCGTGGATTGAGTAACCAAATTATTATTATTAAGACTACTACCATTTAAAGCCAGGGAAGGATGCTATATTTGACCTTTGTGACCCTGGGCTAGTGAGGGGAAATGGGATGAAATTAGTCCTGCACAAATTGTCATGGGCTATTTGTTTTTAGAACATTTCTTGGCTGAGAAAAGGCCAAAAAAAACATCTAAGAATGCAGAAAGCAAAACAGTGCAAGATGGCCTTCAGGATCGCAATCGCTGTTATCAAATTGTTATCCAATTTAGTAGCAAATCAGGTAGTTTCTTTAATTTTTTTTATTAAATTCAGTCCTGATTAGATCATTGGCGAGAGGGTTGTGGGAACGTGGAATGCACTGCCCCAGAGGGCTGGAGGGTGCAGAATTGAAGGGTTTGTTTAAGAGGGAGACAGAGAGACAAAGAGAGAGAGAGAACGACGCACATGCACGCGCACACACTACACGCACAAAGAGTGGTTATTAAGGCATCCTTGCCTTGAGGAGTCCTTTAGCGTATTGGTTATAGCACTTACTTTGCAAGCGAGAGGCAGGGCAAAACCTTAAGCAAGTTTTCTTGCTCCACACTCCTCTATTTACCTAGCAGTAAGCAGAAACCCAGTTGTTAATCGATTGGCATATTGCTTTCCAGGGATTACTTAATCCAGGACTGTTTTGGGGACACTGCTGTGCGCAATTGGCTGCAGCGTTTGGCCCACAAAATATACTTGATAAGGCACTATATCAAATGCAAGGATTATTATTATTATACGATGAAAAGTTGGGAAATGAGATTAAAAGATCGGCCGTGACTGGCTTGACATGCTGACAAACAAGGGCTGAATAGTCTTCTGTTCCTGCTTTGCTAACACTGAACAGGAGGAGACCTCAAGCCGTACAGAGAGTTCAATCAATGCACACACGTCACATGGCTCAAACATGTTGGACTAGTGAATGACAGTGTTCCTCTCCTCTAAGGCTGGCTGGTCCTCACTACTGGGCTCAACAACTAAACAAAAATCCTTACATTTGCTGTAGCGCCTTTTACGTGGGGTGGACATCTCAAAGCTCTTCACAAGATCTTTATGTACTTACGTGTAGTGACTGTATATTTTGTAGGCCCCTCATCCAACACGAGTGGTTAAAGACAGCACAGGCACGATACACTGAATGGTTTCCTTCTGTTATTTTGTCATTCCAACTGGAATAAGTGACATGTTTTTACGAAATTAATTAAGCTTTCATCACAGCTGAACAATGCAATATATCAGAACACTCAACAGTCTAATCCTCCAGCCCTAAATATAATCTAAGCAAACGGGCAAATTCTGATTGGGAGCCTATACAGAACCGGAAGGGGCTGCTACTACACCTCACGGCTTCTGATCGCAGGGATAGGAGCGCACGTAGAGGCTTCTGGAAGTTTCCTTCCACTGCCAAAAGTCACCCCTTGGTGGGAATTGAACGCTGCTGTTGTAAATTAAGAATCACAAACAAGAGAGATGGAAATCGGAAACTCTTCTCTCTGGGCCAAAGACTGAGGAGTCCTGATTTGTTTTTTTTCTTGTTGTGGCAAGGGAACAAGAGGTTTTACATCAAGTACTCGAAACTGTAGTATATTAAGGCAAGTAGTCAGTTCCATTCTGGCACACAGCATGGAGGCTGTTTGGATGTAGAAAATGATTACGGTGCATATCACCAAATGGAGATTTTGTCTGTGCTTTGGAAAATGATCAGAATGATTTCTTTTCTCCATCTTATTTGCTTGATTTCTAAGAGGTATTGTTTCCTAGGAACGTAGAACCAGGAATATGAATAGGCCATTCAGCCCCTCCAGCCCGTTCTGCCATTCTATTAGATCGTGGCTGATCTGTACCTCAACTCCAAATACCCGCCTTTGCCCCATATCCCTTGATACCCTTACCTAACAAAAATCTATGCACCTCAGTCCTGAAAATATGATTGTGAATTTACAACCTTTTTGGGGGGAGAGTTCCAGATTTCCACGACCTTTTTTGTCCTGATTTTACTCCTAAATGGCCTAGCTCTAATTTTAAGATGATCCCCCCTTGTTCTGGATTCCCCTACCAGAGGAAATAGTTTCTCTGTATCTATCCTATCGAATCCCTTTATTATTTTAAACACCTCAAATCACGTCACCCCTGTGTGAGTGTTAATTATCTTTTCGTGCTGAACTTTTTATCTGGTATCCTGACATGATACAGTTGGCAAGAACTCATGGGGCTCGTGGATATAATTGTCAGCCTGGCTCATTCTCGCCTCCCACCCGTCCCCTGCACCCCCACCCCACCCCCACACCAACACCGGCGCCCCTCCTCCACTGGGTCAGAAGCTTGTAGGTTCAATCCCTACACGAAGACTTTGTACTCACAGTCTATGCTGCACTGTCAGAACCGCTGTCCTTTGATTAAACGTTTAACCTAGGTCTGTGCCTGTCCAGAGGTCGATTTTAAAGAGAAAGGGGTTTCTCCCGATGTCCTCGCCAACAATCGCTCTGATAAAAATCGGTCATTCATTTCATGGCTGTGTGTGGGACGTTGCTGTAGGCAAATTGGCTGTCAGGTTTGCCTACAAAATATACTTAACAGTCCATGTTGTGAAGCCCTTTGAGGTGTCCTCATGACATGAAAGGCGCTGTATCAAATATAAGAATTATTATATCTTGTATATGATATATATTACTACCGTATAATACTGTATTCATGTATAGTTTGTTTTAATTTGAAAATGGGTATTTTCACAGTGCTTGAAATGAAGGATTCTTTTCCGCTATTTTTACACGGCTGTAAATTCTAAGACTAATAATCTCAAGGCTAAGAGCAGAAGAAACATGCATTAGGGAATCTGAATCTTATGTTAATGGTAGCGAAGCAATGGGGGGAAAAAAAGGTCTGAATTTTCCTGGCTTTTGTCTTGCAGTGATTTAAAGAAGATTGGGTTCACTCTTTCTGGGCACCCGAACAAGGTGGTGAGCAGCCTCAAGCAACTGGAAACGCACACAAGGAATGGTCCTGTTGCAGTGTAAAGTTTCGGACGCAAGCCGACTGCGTCGTTCAGGCCCCGCAGAGTGCAACCGGGACTCAAGAGGCCGAGAGAGAGAAACGTCAGTGAACAGAAATGGCTCGAGAGAGAGAGAGAGAGAGAGAAACAGAGAGCTCTAGAGGCCATGTAGCGATATGGTTTGGTCACTTGATGTGGGTGCGTGAAAGACTTTTTAAACTCTTTAAGTGTAAATGCCTTAAAAAGGGAAACGACAGCTCTGTTTTTTCTACCTTTTTTTATATATTTAAGAAAAAAAGGTGGTCTGCTTAACTATTATTTATGATGGTGCGAACATTGAAATTTCGAAACACTTTCAGTGTGCAGGTATTAAGGAGGGAGGAGAGAGGAAAATAAATTCTCTCCCCTCCCAAAAGGGAAGAGCAAGAGTTTTTTTNATTAAATTAAAACGTGCTTAGGGATGGAACCAAAACCAATAGGCAAGCAGTGAACTGGCCCACAAATTGAAACCGTTCAGACAGATGATTTTTATGCTGGAGTTTGGCTTCACTTTCTTCACTTGAAAAGCCCCAAATGTAAAAATGTTGGCAATCGATTCCTCGCGGACAGAAAGGCATAAAGTTTCCTAAATCTCCTACACTATACTGGGGTGAAACTAACCCTTGGAGCAGTGCTAGTTGATACATCGTGGGAAGAAGATGGACAGTTTGGGGCTGTGTGTAACATCCATTCCCCCCCCCCCCCATCCACCACCCCCCCACCGTTTCTGTCACAACAATTGGACAACGTTGGTGAGGCAAACCATAAAAATGTCTGACACGTTAGGAGGCCATTTCGCCCATTTTTCCGTGCCAGTGCTCACTCCTCCAAGAAGTCATCCTCTCTAATCCCAATTCCCTACTCTCCCTTCTATGTCCTCTAACACCCTGCATGTGATTGTTAATTGTCTCCCCATCTTCTGGTATCTCGCTAACAATTAGTTCCATCCGTGGACAGCAATCTAGTGGGCAGGTTGGGTACAACCATTAAATTACCGGAGTCGGGGAGACCCGTGAGCCTGCCAGTAATTAAGATATCGACTGTCCACATTTTTTTAAGCAATGTTTAAATTATTCCAGTTAATTAACAGGGTAAGGGGCTCAATCAGCTTGGCTCTCATCCAAACCTGCGCCTAATACTCTCCGGGATTAGGTGAGCGTGGTGTGTCCCTCTGGGGAGAGGGAGAGAGTGAGCATTCCATTGCAAGGACGGGGGAAAGTTCCACATGTAGGTCGAGCACATATATAGAACTCCCTGTCTGGTTCGGATACTCGCAAGCACGGCGACAGGTTTCCGCAGGTGTCAACATCTTCCCTGCAAAAGAAGAAGTCGCAATTTTGACTGCTACGTCTTAAAACAAATTTTAGGCCAAGTTGTTGAAAAGAAATTCTTCCTCTTTGTGCCATCCCTCCTACTTTCCGTCCCCCATTCCCCCCCAACCCCTTCCCTCCCCACCCCTCCAAAAAAAAGGATTGGAGTGAAGGATCTATTTTTCTGCCATGTCAGACTGTAGACAGATGATTGCTTAAAATCTTGACGCCTTCAAATGTTTAATTCACTTTTCAGAATGGTCTCTGAAATGGTGCCCCACCCCCCGCCCTGCCTCCTCCTACTTCTCCTACCTCCCCCCTACCCCCACCACCCCATCCCCTTACAACACAACATTGAAAATTTTGTGAAATATGTATTATCTGCATTAAATTTTTTGATATATTTTTGTCACAACATCTCGCAACTTCTCTTTGTATTGTGATGTCGGCGCTGCTAAAAACACTGGCACGCGTGACAGTCTCGATGGGCGAACGTTTGCCTGATAGACCTCGCCTTCCTCACATGGCTCCCTCCCTTGCGCAGGGTTAATTTTTTAGGCTTGGAATTGGCACCAGTGTTCAACATGGCAACATCATTGCAACCTTGTGTAGTTCTCCCCTCTAATCCTGTGGCCTGAAGGAGTCATTGTTCTGCACCGTATCCAAAAATAATAGAAGATTAGAAGTTTCCAATTCCTCCAGTGTACTTGTGTGTGTGGTGTGTGTGTGCCATAATTACAGAATTGTTCATATATTCTATGCATTGTTCTCAACGGATCCCTGGGAACCAGCATTAGGATTCGGGAGAATGTCATTTCAGGGTGAAGGAAGGGAAATGGAAAGACTTGATTTCACAGCTTTTTAAAATAAATAGTGCCCCTCGTTCCTCATTGGATTACAGACATGCGCCACATCAAACGCTCAGTGTTTGCTCTAAAAGTGTTTGAAAACACTCGTGATCCCAAAACCTCCTGACATGACATGTGTAGAGTCTTGCATAACTGTGTTTCCAGATCGTGTGCTGATTGCCTGCCAGCTGGTATCTGTAGAGCACTTTATCACGTCAAAAAGTCTCACAAGTAATTACCATTAAGATCAGTGACTTTTTTTCCAGACAGCTTGTGCCAGCAAGCTAGGGTGAATGACTGATTTATCTGAAGGTTTGTTGGACAACAGGCGAAACTCCCTTCTCTATTCAAACAATAACGTGGGATCCTTAAAGTCCAACTGAGCAGGTGGGCAGGAGCTCAAATTAATGTCTACATCGAAATAGGAGTAGGCCATTCAGCCCCTCGAGCCTGTTCCACCATTTTATTAGATCGTGGCTGATCTGTACCTCAACTCCTAATACCCGCCTTTGCCTCATATCCCCTGATATCCTGACCTAACAAAAATCTACCAACCTCCGTTTTGAAAATGTGAATGGATCCAGTATCCCCAGCCTTTTGGGGGAGAGAGTTCCAGATTTCCACTGCCCTTAGTGTGAAAAATTGCATCCTAATTTAAGAATCTCATTAGAAATAAGGGACCTCCCACAATGCTGAGCAATGCTCGCTCTGCTAAAGAGTGTCAGACTAGCCTCTGAGCTCAAAGTCTGGCGTGGGCGCTTGAACCCACAAGCTTTTCAGTCAGACGAAAAGAGTGCTACAAAACTGAGCCAAGCTGACGCGACTCGTATCTTATTCCCCACTCCCGCCTTCACAGAGGAATAGTTTCAAGGGGAACCGGTTGTGTGAAAATCTATAAAATGATCAGCAACTCTTGACAAGCGTTTGCTAAGTTTGCACAACCTGGGGGCCTCCATTGATAATGTAGATGTGAGTGAGGGTAACAGTGCAATGGAAACATTATACAAATTCCTACCCCTCAAATGCCAGAGTTAACGTGAAGTCCTCGGGGACAAAAAGAAAGGCCGAATGAATTTGTTTAAAGACTATTAAGCTGCAATTTGTTCCAAATTCCACAATTCTAAGTCGATGCCTTGAAGAGCGAATGTTTCTCTGCAGCTCAGACTGTGTGTGACCGAGGAGGACAAGGGGGAGCTGAAACACAAGGGAACAGATTTTCAGGCTCAGATGTACATGCTGGAGGAGTTGAGAGAGGTGCGTGAACACAAAGGGCTCTACAGGCTCACTAAAGATAGCTGGTACTTACCCCAGGCCAGCAGACAGGGACTTGGAAATCACGTTAAAGATCCCGTGGCACTATTCAAAAAAAGAACGGTATTTCTCCTGGTGTGCAGGCCAACAATCCCCCAAATATATTTGGTCACTCATTCCTTGGGTCTGCGGAACATTGCTGTGTGCATATTGTCTGCTACATTCACAAATTGGCTGCCGTGTTTGCCTACCAAATACGCCATCACTACATTCTTACCAATATCCATTGTTCTCATGTGCAGCCAATGCTTTAGTTATGTGTAACCATAAACCCAGGTGCCATAAATTAACCCACCAAAGGGATCCATTCATCAACGTGGGGATGATCAGAAACCACAGCAAGGAAATCATCCTCTTGAAAGCCCAAATCACAAGGGAACCATTCAGATCCTCCCTCCCTTCCCTCCCTTCCCTCCCTCCCTCCCTCCATTCCTCCTCCATCCTGCCTTCATTTTAACAGCTGCAACTGTCATACATCTGTTTAAGCCCCTGTCTCCCAGCTGGTTCCTGGGTGACAAGGGTTGGCTTCATTGACTAGTGCCACCAAGTTATAACATTGGTAGTTTGGGTCCATAAAGCCAGACTCTGTGCTGCCTCATCAGTGGTGATGTTACCTCTGACTACTGGCTTCCAGCCCAGGCAAGCCTCTATCACAGGAATACAAGAAAAGATTGGAAAGATCAGTGTTTATGGATCCCCAACACCCCTACAGAATCAATGGGAGCCTTTCTTGAGCAATGTATCAATGACCTCCCTTTGTAAGATTACATAGAAAGTATAGCATTCGACCCACTGAGTCTCAGCTTGGTGCTAGCTCATCCACTGGAACTAGCCAATCTAATCCCAATTCCTACGATGTCTCCACCACAGATGTCTCCAGTTGTGTCACATCCTCCTCAGCATGGCGCAATCCTGCCCTTCCTCCGCCAACAACGACTTTGATAAACCTAGTCATTTAGATCTAGATAATAAACCTCCTTGTTCGAAAAACAAAAGTGCACTGTGCTGCAGAAATTAGGTACAAGGCATTTTCTGTCTGGACACGAAATTAAAGGAGCGATTAAATGTTAAGTGCCAATAATGCATCTACATTTTTAGTCGAACTGCCTTGCCTGTGTTCTTAATCAGCGTATATTTAACGGAAGGGCACAGGAAAAAATAACCATGCATTTCTGATGGTCTGAGTAGCAAAAGGCACAACAGTGCTGCGAAAGAAAGCAGAGAAAGGAGAAGTGGGGGGGTGGAGGACGGTTGTTTGGCAAGAAAATAGCGTGGGTTTGATTAGCCTCTTGCTTTTACAAGTTTTGAATTAGGTTAATTACCTTTCACTGCAACACATGAGACGCAGCTTCCTCTTTCTGCCGTCTCAGAAATGTTACTGAAAAAAAATCACATCTCCTCTCGCCTCCCCAATTATTTCGGAAATTGAGCTGAATGGGTTCATGACATCAGCCAGCCCAGCTCCCGTTTCCTACTTGAATATCAATGTAAAAAAGCTTTAGCCACAAATTTACTTTCAAAGAAGTCAAATTTAAACATTTCCTTTCGGAATAATTCCCAATAATAATCCTTGCAATTGATACAGTGCATTTGATTTTATTGTGAAGTGTAATGACTGTGTATTTGTATGCGAGTGCGGTAGCCAATTTGCATACAGCAATGTCCTACAAACAGCCATAAAGTAAATCACCATTTTTCGTTGGGGGATTGTTGACCAGGACGCTGGAAAAAGTTCCCTTCTCTTTTCTAACATCACCCTGAATAGGCAGATAAGACCTTGATTTAAAGTTTCATCCAAAGGACATCACTAGGGAGTGTTAGCCTATATGAGTTCAAAGTCCCAACATGGGGCTTGAACCTACAATCTTATGACTCAGAGGCAAGACTGATACTGACTGACTAACTAAGGTGACTAACCTGACTAACTAACTGATACTGACTGACTAAGGTGAGAGGTTTACCTAACTCTCACTTGACACCTCCTCACCTCGAACCGGTGGCGCAGGCTTCTCTTAGCTTATGCAGGTTTTGCTCGTTCCCACGTTTCTTTTATTTTCTGAAAAGAAAATTGTACTTTTGGTGAATTTCAGTCACAACTCTAGGGAGAATTTCAGTCACAACAGAAAACGGTTCCACTTAGAATCCCCACCACCAGCAACGTGACTTGCAAAGTGGGCAAACTCAAGTAAGCGACAGTTCAATGCTGTATAGGGAAGAGAATAGAGCGGATATTCTGGAAGACAACCGACATTCAGCATACAGGGTACTGGAGGATATTGTTCTAATGTTTCCTTGAACTAAAGGGGAGGATCTGACACTTTATTGGTAAACCTGACAAAGAGTAAGGAAATGGGATTAGACTAGATAGCTCCAGTGTGGGAATGAGAACAGGCAAAATGGGCCAAAGAGCCTCGTATTTCCATGATACTATGTGACAGAGTTGAATCAATAACATTGCTTAACTCCTGTAAAGAGTCTCTATTTGGTATTTGGGGAATGAGTGGGAGGAGGAAGCAACCAGCAGAGATGGGAGTTATGCTATTAGCAACAGATGTTGCACAATTTGAACTGGAGCAATTTTCCATTAAGAAGTACTACCTTTGGCACATTAGAATTGAACAGCGATCGTTTCTGAGTAAGCAGTGGATATATTGCAATGCTTTGCAAACTTCTCAATGGATTTTAAATGCAAGAATACTGGCATTAGCTAAGGTTCATCAGAGCAGGTAAAATAAGGATCACCTGTGGCTTCAACAAATGCTTTCAGTCCTCCTCCCCCTTCTTTCTCCAACCCTTCACAACTCTGGTGCCCAATTGTGTGAAGTTCTCTGAGACATCCTCCTGATGCGAAAGACACCATATAAGTGTAAATTGTTGTTGCTGTTGTTCAACAGTACAGTAGGCATTAAGCTAACAGTAGGCATTAAGCTGGGTGTTCCACATTGGTAGATGCTGGCGTTTTGGGGGGGGTTTCGTGGTTCATTCTATTGATCCATTTGCTGATCTGTAGAATGGAGTGTTCAGCAGCAGTTTATCCAATGCACTAGTTTGCTTTGGGTGGCATTTCCTCAGGGGAAGAGAAATCCGAGAGGGAGTGACCACAGGATTTCCATGCAAACAGTGGCCATGACTCATTTAAGAATGGATCGGGCACAATTGTTCTCTTTCCGTGAAAGTATTTGTCATAGCATTAAAGTATAACAAAGAAATAACCAATTAATACCGTAAAGCCTGGGGTGAATTGATGGATAAGTCTTCCACCTATTCTATTTTGAGAATTTGTTTGGGTTTAAATAAAGTTAAAATTGGTCATTCACTTCTCGGCTGTTTGTGGGGACATTGCTGTGAGCAAAATTGGCTGAGGTGTTCACCTATAAATACAGTGAAGCGGTTTGAGAATGTCCTCCCAACATGAACAGTGCTTTATCGAACACAATGATTATTATCATTAATAATCATAATTATAACCGATAGTGTCATGTCTCCGATTTACCTCTTTGAGATTCTTTGTCTGCAAACTATTGAATCATTTAACAAACTTACCCAGTATATATGCCAAAACCATACGCACCTTTTATTTCAGTTCAAGAAAGTGTCAATGCATTTTACCCACCATCATTTAAACCGTGTCAGCATTTGCCTACAAAATACAGTCACTACACTTTACAGTGAATCCTTTGAAGTGCCCTGAGATGCCCTCCTGACGTGAAAGGTGTTACATCAGATGCAATATTATTTACGATGCACACATATACGTGGAAGCCTTGTGACAGGGCTTTTAAAACATAATAATCCCTAATAATAGCTTGCTTGCTGCTCTCCCAAAATCATCCAGTTCACTCATCTGATATATTTTTCAGGAACTTACCACCCTTTTTTTGTTCCAATGTGACTACCGCAGAAAACAAACTTCAATAAAGGGAGTGGAAGGGAAAAAAAATTCTACCTACAAGTGGTGTGTTTGAAATATATTACACCATTTCTCTGTACATATGTACAGATTACAGTGTAAGTATTTAGCCGTGGATTAGAGGTACTGGAATAATGTAGGCCATCTGTTTGTACAGGATATATGGTATTACTGTATGTAACTGATTAGTTAATGAGCTTTAATCTGGACAAAGGCTCCAGGCATATATGTATCATATTATGTTTTCAATGGCATAAAGACATAATACCCTATTTTATTTATTTCTGCTAACATTATACCGTACAATGTTTCGTTCCTGTGCGTTTAAATCCAGTGTTTAGACATTAAGTTAAGAAACTGTAATGTATAGTTAAGAAACATGCTATAATTGCTCTTACCTATTTACTTTAATCTGTACTTTATGACGTGTAATTTGCTTTATTTCATCTCAGTGTAGTGTGTTTGTTCACAGAGTGCGATTGTAGATGCCCTGTTAACTAATGTAAAACAATTTGTAGTTGAAACATTTATATTTTTATAATAAACTTGATGAAAGTATTTTTTACAGAAGATGCTTTTGGGAGTTTGGATTCCTTTTACAATTCTCATGTCCACCTCAGGGTTAACTAGCCGGGGCACTCGCTTTCCTCATTGCTTTCCCACAGCAGTCAAGCTGGAAAAATGCTACATTTATCACTACTTATCACCTGCGCTATAATAATATGATATAATAATGATTCTTGCATTTATATAGTGTCTTATTGTGCCATTGAGACATCTCAGCTCCTGTTATCACTTCAATCAAAGAACCCTAATAGGTAGGGTGGTCCTCGTTGGGCAAGAAGCTGGAAAGTTTGCCAGACAGTGTTTTCAATGGCCAGCTATGTGGTTTTCTCTGGTTAAACTCCAGCAATTACCCCAACGCATGCTTTGGGGTCCCCAAGCCTTAGCTCTTGCCAACCTGCATCTAATGCTTTCTGGAAATTGGTAAGCAAGAGAGCGAGAGTGCGCATTCCATACCTTGTTATTCATATTTATTTCTGGGATTTCCATGTGTAGGTGGGATGCATGGAATTCTCAGTTTGGTTTGGATACTCTTAATCATGGTGATGGGTTTCATTATGTGTCAGACACGAGTCTGACCCCAAAAAATCAAGGCATCTCAAAGTGCTTTACAAGACTTCACTGTGTATTTATGGGCAAATGTGGCAGTTGAAGTGAATGATCAATTTTATCTGGGGGATTGTTGGTCAGGACACTGGGAAAAACTCCCTTATTTTTTGGAATAGAACCATGGTCCAGCTGAACATACAGATGAAGCCTCAGTTTAACGTCTCATTTAAAGAACAGCACGTCCAACATTGCAACACTCCTACAGCACTGCATTGAAGTGTCACCTTAAACTATGTGATTCCAAGTCCCGATGTGGGGCTTGAACCCACACCTTCTGACTTAGAGGCGAGAATGCTGGTACTGAGTCAGGCTGACATCTATTTAATATTCTAGGAGACGAGAGCCTATTAAGATTGAAAGCTCATTTACAACAAGGAATTGGCAGAGCTGGGAGGTCGAGGTGATATAACTCAATGGATTGGAATACATGTAAACTCTCTATGACTCCCTGAGAAATGTCAAAGTTTAAAGGGCAGCAATCAGCATAGTTTCACACAGCCGTTTAAAATGAACATCCCCATTTGCTTTACACGGCACCAAGCATCCATCCACAGTTTTCATATCACCCACATCTCTGCAAGCAGAGAATATTGATATTGAAATACAGGCGGTCACTTTGACTGATGTGTCTTCCTGGAGCATATGATGAAGCAACAGCAAAGCAGCAGGTTTCAGAAAGATTCCTGCTTTTGTTTATTGATCTATGCAGAATTTAATAATACGATTATCCTTGTATTCATTTGGTATTGAGCCTTATCACGTCATCGAGACATCTCAAAGTGCTTCACGGGATTTTTACATTAAAGTTTAGTGACTGTTTATTGGAGACAAACAAGGTAGTGTCCATTTTGCACACAATGTCCCACAAACAGCCATGAAGTGAATTTTATAACCAGTTCTACAGACTAGGGGCATACTTGCTGAACTCGTGTCGGTGGGCTAGGAGTACTCGCAACAAGCCCCAATTAGCTGAGCGGAGCAGTAGGGCAGGAGATCACAGAGATAGGGAGGTACTTAGGTAAGGCTTGTAGGGATTTATAGTCAAGGGTAAGGACCTTGAAGTTGATGCTTTGGGAGACAAGGGAGACAGTGGAGGCTGATGAATGAGAATGATGGGTGAGTAGAATTGTGAATATTGATTCAATGCTGAGGTTGGGTTGTCACAATTCCTCTGCCTCACCCCCTCTCTTGCCTCCTTCAAGTCATGTCTAAAGACCTTCCTCTTTGACCATGTCTTCAGCCACAATTCCACCTCCATACCCTCTGTGCTCCACCCCTCCTGAGTCTAACTCTCAGCTAGGATCCAAAATCCCTGATTGCCTAGTGCCTTGAGAAATCTTTCCAACGTGAAGGGCGCTATCCAAGTGTAATTTGTTGTTGTGGACAGCTGTTTGATTCGCCTCTCTAATTTGCTATTGCATGACATCATAAAAGTTCAAAAGTTTCAACTGTGCTCTTCACGTGCAGGTTAAACAGCACAAAGACAGAGGAGTAAGTCAGCAGTCAGGGGGCATTTGATTATTATAATAATGATAATAATAATAATAATCCTGCATTTGATATAGAGGCTTAATAGACTGTTACAATGCCTCCAGGCATTTCATACGTAAATGGTAGTGATTGTGTATTTGTAGACAAATGTGGCAGTCACTTTGCACACATCAATGTCCCACAAACAGCCATGAAGTGAATGAACAATTTCCCCCCACCCCCCACACACACACAGACAAACACATACCTTCACACACACACACACGCACACTCTCATATGCACACACCTTCACACACACACACGCACACACAACTTGACACGACACAAACACACACACAAAAAAAGGTTGAATTTAATTATCTTACCCTCCATCTTCAGGTAGGTACTCATCCACCTTAACTTGCCCAGTGTATGTTTCAAAGTGTGATCTGACTAATCAGCTATTAACTATAATTATCTAGTCTTTCACGTAGGATTAACACCTCAAAACACTTCACAAAGGCCACAGTGGGAGGGAAGAGCAATTTGAGGATGTTGATCAAAGGCACAGTCAGGGAAATTGGCTTTTAGGAACCTTATAAAGGCAGAGAGAGGAGGCACAAATCAAAGGGAGTGAGAGAGTTCCAGGAAGCAGGGGCTGAAAGCTTGGTCACCATTAATAGCACAGAGGCAGTGAGGAATGTGACATATTAAATGAAATAGATCGGCAAAATGTGGAGCTCAGTATATCAATATTCATTGTAGATTCTGCAATGTTTGAGCAAACCCTTTGATTTAAGGTATATCCCAACAGGTCCATCCCAAAAGGTTTATCCCAACTTTTATCACCAATGCATGATACCTCATTCAAGGTGGGTATATTTCTGCCTGTTGATCTGGGATTCTTGGTGAATAAATACCGTTCACAAAAAAAATTGTACATGCTACTAAATATATTCATTGCATGGACGACACTATGTGGGATTGAGAAAGTAAACCCAGAACAATACTTACTGATACACCAAGGAAGCAGAACAAGAGGAAACAGATTCAGGGCTTGCTAAGGGCAATTTCAGGTCAGACACCAAGAAACTCCCAGAGCGTAATTGAACGACTGGAACGGGGTTACAAGAAAGGATGGTTGAGGCCAGGAGCATGAACTCATTTAAGAAAGAGCTTGATGTTGTGATGGAAGGACGAGTGGATAGGCGTTCAGGAGAGACAAGATCAAATGGGCCGAAGGGCCTTCTTCATCTCTTGAGATCTAGTGATTTCTGTTGACAAGGAGCAAATAATGTAAAGTGGGGATAAATTGTGGAGGAAACATGAAACATGTGCACAATGGATGGGTTTTCAATAGGTAAAAGATGAAAAGATTCTGAAGTGATTACCAAGCCATTCATTAAAAGTATCCAATTAATGTGAAGCTATTATCAACAAGGTTAATCAAGTACCGGAAGCCCAAGGGAAAAGTGCCATAAATCAAAAGCAGGTTATTTTAGCTCACTGGTGAGGCTCCCTTTAGAATACTATGTACTCCAAAGGAATCATTCCTTTGAATAATAATCCCTGCATCTGATATAGGGCCTTATCATGTCTTTGGGACGTCTCAAAGCACTTCACAGGATATACTGTGTATTTTGCGGGCGAAACAGGACATTGATGCATCACAGAAGGTTTCAAAGCACAACAGGGATGATTTCTGAGGTCTGAAATGCCTCCCAGGCTTGGCTTACCAGACTTTTTTGTCTTAAAACCGAGGAGAGGCTTAAAAAGTAGAATCGACCTCCAAAAATAGACTCAGCATTGAGCCCATTAAAATGCTGATAGGTGTGAACAATTCCAAAGGAAAGAGCTCAAATGCTCTGCCTCCAGCAACAACGTTTGATACAGATTCCACATACACATGGTAACTACAGTTCTCAGGGCAGAAAATAAACAGGTTTATTGTAGAATGCAATATAATTTACATTTATACAGTGTCTTTCATGTAAGGAGGACATCTCAAAGCACTTGACAATGCTGCATTGGCATCCGAGGGGGTGGAGGGGATCCAATGGGAGTGGGGAGGAAAAACATGACCAAAAGTGTGGCCAAAGAGGTATTTGTTTGCTCTTATTTGTCAGATGGAATATTAATCAACACAGGCCTCAATTAGAAAATAAACTAGACTGTGAAATAGTGGTCACAATAAACAAATTGTTTAATCCCAAAGCCCAGTCCTTTTGCCACACCCCTTAATACCTTAACTACCCACGTCTCCGTCTATCTCTATTTTAAATACCCTATTAATCTTGCCCCTGCAGCTCTACTGGGGCAGAGCATTGCAATCCTCATAACCCTCTGTGTGAGGAAATGTTTCCTGACCTGAGTTCTAACTGTCTTGGTTCTGATTTTAAGGCTGTGCTCCCCTTGTAACTGATCCCTCTTGTACACATGTTTCAGATTTCCTTAACGTTTTATCCCCACTTTACATCTATTTGCTTTTTGTCAACAGAAATCACTGGATCTCAAGAGATGCAGATGGCCCTTCGGCCTATTTGATCTTGTCCCCACCCATCCATCCTCCCATCACAACGTCAAGCTCGTTCTTAAATGAGTTCTGCGTCCTGGCCTCAAACACCCTCCCTTTTAACCCCGAACCAGAGGAAGAGTCATTCCATTATAATAATAACAATTATAATAGTCTTTATGTATGATATAGCGCTTTTTATATCAGGAAGACATCTCAAAGTACTTCATAGGATTTTTCGTATATTGTGGGCGAACACGGAAGTCAATTTTTGCACAGAAAAGTCTCTCAAACAGCCATGAAGTGAATGATCAATTTTAACTGGGGCAATTGTTTGGCAGGCCACTGGGAAAGACTCTGTTTACTGTCTAATCTGTTTCTCCTAAATTGGTTGTTTCAATATTCACGCTAAATGTTTTGATAAATTATTTTCCTTCAAGAGTTTAACTTTGCCCCTGTAAGACAAACAGGTACATTATCGGTAGTGAAAACTAATTAATAGTTTTGAACGCCAGAGCCAAATCTAATAGCTTTTTATAATAGAAATTCTCACCATGACCCTGGAGAACTGTCTGCCAAAACTGTAATGAAAATGTCCTTCTACGTGTTAATTGTTCAACCACAGCTCTAAGAATATTTAGTCACTGTGATTTTAATTTGTCTTGTAGTAAATATAATCCAAATTTGCAGTAAAAGTCCATTGGGTAAGATTTCTAAAATAATAATCCTTTTGCTTGCCTTCGCACGTCATAAGATCTCAAACCGTGTCACAGTAGTTGCCATGTTTTTAGGCAAATACGTGATAAGACTCTAAATCAAATGCAAGTATTATTATTATTATTATTAACCCAGCAACCAATTTGCACACAGCAACAATGCTCCACAAACATCCAATTAAATACTGATTTAATTGGAGGCTAAGGACGCAGGCAGAAACTCCTTTCCCTTTTCAAATAGTGATCAGGCAGCCAACAACTTGATTTAATACAGGAACAGACTGACTCAGTTGTTCTGTAGCACTTTTGTCTTCCTGATTAAAGGTTTAATCCCATATTAGGACTTTAACCTCACTGTCTAGTTCAGTCCAGTCCAACAGAATGTTTTGGGTAAGCTGCACTGTTAGAGTTCACGTCTTTTGGATGAGATATTAAACCAAGGCCTTGTTCAGGAGGACATTAACGATCCCTATATCAAATGTAAGGATTATTGAAGTCTCATCTGAAGGACAGCACCTCCAACAACAATACAGCACTTCTGCCGGTCTAACATCTCATCCGAAGGACGGCACCTTCAACAATGCACTTAGACTATGTGAGTTCACAATGTGGGGCTTGTACCCACAACCTTCTGACTCAGAGGCAAGAGTGTTACCAATTGAGCCAGGCTGACACGAAAAATTACAACATGGTTTTCCAGACTAAGACTGGGATGAACTTTTGCTAAAAGTGTAGTTTCTACTTGGTGCATATGTAACCAGAACTAACCAGCGCAGACACTAGCTGTACATTTTGTGATCACCTCGCTTCCCTGCCCTCACTCACTTTAGAGCCTGTCAGGAACATTATTGCAGTGGTCCAGCTGAGGAGGAGATCTAAAAGGATGGATCTCCAGAATTATTATTATTATTTATTGCTTTTATTATTAATAATAACATCCTTGCATTTGAAATAGCTCCAAAATGTCTCAAAGTGCTTCACAGTATTTTATTGTAACATGTAGTGACTGTGTATCTTGCAGATGAATACAGCAGCCAATTTGTGTACAGCAATGTCCCACAAACAACCATCAAATAAATAATCGATTTTATCGAAACCCTTTTTTCATTTCAACCAGTGCTTTGGGATATTTAATGCCCACCTGAACAGATAGATTGGGCCTTGGTTCAATGTCTTATCCAAAGGACAGCACCTCTGATAAGAGGAATAAGAGACATACGTGAATAGGAACTGCCTCTGGATTAAGCAGCAGCTTTACAGAGTTGCTTAAAATTTCCATTATGGTCAAGCGACAGCTAATAAATTGCAGTGCTCATTGCTTGGATTCAACAGCCAGCTGCCTGAGGCAACCTGTTGGCTTCAGTCCAGAAAATGAGAGTAAAGACCCTGTGCAGTCCCACAAGACATTTTGGAATGATTTTCTGCCTTAATGTGCCAGACATCAAACGGACCTCCTTCAAAGTCTGCTTAAAATATGCAAACAACCACAAGTACCCACAAGGTCTATTGTATTTATGCTGTAAATATGAACAACAGCGCTGTCAATCTCACCTCCTGTGAAGCGTAATGTGGCAGAGATTGGGTAGTGCAATTCGTTCATTTAGCACCCTTTCGCCCCTGAGATATGGTTTTAATTCCAGGCCAGCGTGAAGGAGCCAACGGCTTCTTGTATCTCTTTGGCTGTAAGGGTCCGATTCAAAATAAGGATAAGCAGTCTCCATCCAGTATCTGCTAGACATAGGCTCATGGCTCAAATTTCAACACAAACTGGCAATAAAGTGACTGTAAATTGGTGTCAGCCTGGCACAGTTGGTAGCACTGGTAGTAGTTAATAGCCTCTGAGCAGAAGGTTGTGGGCTCAAACCCTAACTCGGAACTTTGAACTCAAACAGTAGGTTGACACTGCAAATACAGTGCTGGGAGATCAGTGCATTATCCTTTGCTGTCCTTTGGATGAGGCATTAGACCAAGGCTATCTGCATAGGTGAATATTAAAGATTCCATGGCATTAGTCAAAATTAGTCAAAATTAAATAAAATTGGTCATTCACTTCATGGCTATTTGTGGGACGTTGCTGTGCACATAATGGCTGCTGCGTTCATCCACAAAATAACAGTCACTGCACTTTATAGTAAAATCCTGTGAAGCACTTTGAGACGTCTTGGAGCTATTTCAAATGCAAGGATTATTAGTAACAATAACAATAATAAGTAATAACAATTCTGGAGATCCATCCTTTTAGATCTTCTATTAAGCTAGACCACGGCAGTAAGCTTCCTGACAGGCATAAAGTGCATGTGCTCCTGAATGCCCCTCATATACTTTAATGGACAATGATGGGAACTGATACAGAGCCACATAACCCTAAACCAGCTGGTATCTCCCTGCTTAAATGCTAAGCTCACTCACGGTCAGCTGCCCAGGGCTGTTAGTGACATGTATTCGTGAGGCTGCTTATTAACATTCAATCGAAGCAACTTGCCAAGCTATTTCTTCCTGCTGATTTATATTTAGGATTACAAATCCCCTCCAATTAATTTTCCTTTGCTGCAACTGAGCTGTTGCCCTGATCAGTATTTTATGGCATATGATATATTAATTAATGATAGCGATACAACCTTGGTATGAGGGGAATGTCTTTCTCCGATCAGCATGAGTTGCCACTTCCTATCAATCCAAGATGTCACTGCATCATTAGACCTTCTCCATAGGAGCCTTCATCATAATCTTATTATAATCCTTGCATTTGCTATAGGGTCGGGAGGACGTCTCAAAGCACAGCACGACATTCATTCTAAAGAGTAGTGACTGTGTATTTTAGACGAAAGTGGCAGCCAATTTGCAAACAGCAATGTCCCACAAATAGTCATGAAGGGAATGATCAATTTTATCTGGAAGATTGTTGACCAGGTCATGTTGTTTTATAATAATGATAATAATAATAATAATCCTTGTATGTGTTATACTTCTTATCACATCCTAACCATTTTCATATCATCAAGATGCCCAAAGTCCTTCACAAGATTCACTATAAAGTGTAGTGACTTTGTATTTATAGGCAAAAAAGGTAGTCAATTTGTACACAGCAATGTCCAACAAACAGCCATAAAGTGAATGATCAATTTTATCTGATGGATTGTTGGCCAAGACACTTCTCTTTTCCAATATTGCCATAGGATCTTTGCTGTCCACCTGAACAGGCTCCTCCAGCATTGCATTAATATTTCAGCCTCAACTGTGTGAGTCCAATGTCTCAATGTCTGCCTTAGAGGAGAGACGGCTACTGACTGAGCCAGGCTGACATCAATGAAAGGAGGGCCTGAGAGGGTGAAGAAGCACTGATGAGAACATTTTTGTCCCCCAAAGTCCTACCATTCTCTTGGATCAGCCCAACGTGCACATTTTTACTGTGCAACCGTGTCATTTATGCTGCACATACCTGCTGAACAGATATTGATTGACACGCAACATTAGCCGAAGGTCAACATTAATTACAACTTGCAATTTGCATTTGCTTTTTGAAGACCGCGTCCTAAAGTGAGTGTGGCATTTGCAGCAGGCAAATTACCAGGGCGCTGGCTCGGGCGACAATCGAATGTCACTGTTCATCAAGAATGATGCATTGCAAGTTTGTTTCTGGTGCAATTAACAGAACGGTGGTTGGCCTTGGGGTATATACTTTTGTGAGTAATTAGGTGCCAAAGTAGTAGGGAGAAGTGCTCATTGTTGAGCTTCATGTTTATGAATGAAAAGCCAACAGTCGTTGTACAAGGTTTGCGGCTTGAAAGCTGATCGTTTGAGAATCTCAGATGCAGAGTTACATATTGAATTACATAGAGTGAAATGGCACGCAAACAGGCCATTCAACCCAACCGGCCCATTTTTTGGGGGTCGGCTGGGTGTCCGACACATGCGGAAAACCCATCCCCATGCTTAACAATATCCAAACCAAACTGAGAATTCCATGCATCCCACCTACACACGGAGATTTCATAGATAGATTATTGGAATGGAATACGCACTGTCTCCCTGGAGGGAGACATTCTGCTTACCTAACTCCGAACAGTGTTAGGCGCAGGCTGGCAAAAGCTAAGGCTTGGGGATGCAGGGGTGTACGTTGGGGTAACCGCTGGAATTTAACCAGCTAGTATATGTTAGTGTTTATACGCCATACAAGCCTTCACCCTTCCTATTGCCCTCAGCTATATCACTCTATTCCCTTCTCCCTCGTGTATGCATCAAGTTTTCCCTTAAATACACTGATGCTATTTGATTCAATCTCAGCTTCCTCGAGATGGTTTCCATCTAAATAATCACAGAAAACTGGCTTAAAGATGAAGACTGAAATTAAGAATTCTCCAATACTCTGCATAAACTTAGCATTTAAGACAATTGTCTCAGACTATGATCACGAGACATTTCAGATCTCATGTGAGGAAAAGCTTCCTCAAGTGATATCCTCACTTTCTTTGTCTGTTTTTATGGCCCATTGCACATCTATTTACTGACTGTCTTGAGCACAGACAACAACGGCAACCACTTGCATTTATATAGCGGTCATCACGTGGGGTAGCATCTCAGAGAACTGATATGCACAGACAATACTTTAATAATCAGAAAGGTTGCATTGTGTCACGGAGCCTGTTCAAAATAGGTTTTTTTTGAACAACATCAATGGAATAACGAGACAGTTGACTTACATGTGAACATTGTGCAGAATTGTGGAGAATTCTTAAAATTGGTCTTAATTTGAAAGCCAGTTTTCCATGGTTATTTGGGTGGAAATCACAATCCCCCAGCTCCAGCTGGGGTTCCCAATTGCATTGCTACATGCCTTGGGATGTCCTCCCAAAATGAAAGGTGCTGTATGAATATAAATTTCTATTCTTTTGCATTTTTTTTAAGAAGTACAGTTTAGAGATTAACTTAATTTATTGCTAGATGTTCAGCTGCCTTTTAAATTCTCCCAATGTGCCACATTTTACTGCTGACCTCTCAATTTCAAACTAATCTAATGGAGCACTTAAATGGATCTAAGTGTAGCGACCAGAGGGCGAGAACGGGCAAAAGGTTTTGGATCACGCTCGAATTTCACCAATGCATTATATGCTGAGGAATATGGGAACTGTTTTAACTTGAATATTGATACATTACCTTTGAATAACTGGGAAATTCAGTCAATGTGAAAGGTCAACTGGAGTCAAGCAAGGTCTGAAACCAAACCTTTGAGCGGTTATTCCGAGCAGTAGTCTTCTGGTGAGGGTGCAGCTGAATTGTTTTTTTTTAAAAAGCAGTGCCTGATGGCCTGTATTCTTTATTGGGGTTTTTGGGGGTCAACATTGCGAAATTTCTAAACGCATTCCATTCCATCTATTGCTAGTATTAAGCAGTAAATAATAAGGCTTAACCATTTAACAGAGGCGAACGTACTACTGACAAAGCCAGACTAAATAATTGCAATGTGCAAAAGCTAGCTGTAAATGCTTGGAGATGTCATTTTGGAGTTCTGCTCAGCCACTGTAGTAGCAGATGTACAGGTGCCGAGTGGAGAAAGATTGGTTTAGTTGAGTAGTTATGAAAATGAATGACATTGAGTGTCAGCCTTACCAAGTTTGTAGCCTCTTAATAATAATAATCCTTGCATTTGATATGGCACTTTTTACGTCTCGAGACGTCTCAAAGCGCTCCACCGAATATACTGTAATAATGAATTGACTGTATATTCGTGGGTGAAAGGCGGCAGCCAATTGCTCACAGCAGTGCCCCACAAACGGTTGTTGATTGACCAAATAATAATTTTTTTTTAAGGATTATTATCCCCGAAAAAGCCATCCACCAATCTACTAACAACCGGGTTCCTACTTACTGTTGGGTAAACAAGGCACGTGGAGTAAGGAAACTTGGCCAACATTTCACCCTGCCGGGAATAGAACCCAGGTCTCTCACTTGCGAGGCACGTGCTCTAACTACTGAGCTACAGGACTAAATATCTAGAATGTTAACAGTATCAACAGTATTAAGCGCTCTGAGACTCGACCCTGCGTAGAGGGCACTATATAAGTGCAAGTTGTTGTTGTCATTGTTGTATCGGTCTTTCAGTTGGATACGAGAGGTACAGAGGCACTCACTTTTGTTTTTAATGCTTTGTACCGCAACAGGTCCATATAATGAAGAATAATTGGAAATATTGATCTTAAACAATCTCTGGAAGTAAGCCACATCAGTTTTGTTTGCAAACCCACTGGCACCAAATCCCCATTTTGGGAAATCAGATTTCTGTGTGGCCTGCATTGCGCATAGTGATGACAGAAAGTCAAACTTTAAATCCCTCATAATCAATTTCTTCCATGCTTTCCTGTGGGATTTTCCATATAATCCATAATTTACAATTTAAAATACTATTTTTCCAAAGCCCAGCTCTATTGAACTCTATATACAAACACAGTCACACAAACACAAAGTCAGTGCACTTTACAATATATTCAGCAAAGTGTTTTGGCACTTCCTGCTGATGTGAAAGGCGCTATACCAAATGTAAGGATTATTATCCTTATTAAAAATTTCAAAAGAGCCAGCCAGCATCTTCTGTACCCATGCCTGCCTTTTTGTAAGGCCTTTTACAAAGAACACCAGGTTTTAAGGAGAAAGTTGGAGTCCTGTAGCGTATTAGTTACAGCTCTTGCCTCGCAAACGAGAGGACCAGGGTTCAACACCTGGGCCAGAGCAAAACCTTAGTCAAGTTTCCTTACTCCACACGCCTCTGTTTACCTAGCAGTAAGTAAGAATTGTTAGTCAATTGGTGGGATCGCTCTCCGGGGGTAATAATCTCTTCAACACAAACAAACAAACAAACAAATAAATAAATAAATAAATAAACAGACAAATGAATGAATGAATGAATGAATAAATAAATAAACAAATAAACAAATAAACAAATAAACAAACAAACAAACAAACAAACAAACAAATAAATAAATAATTTGGTCAATCGATCCACGACTGTTTGTGGGACACTGCTGTGCGCAATTGGCTGCCACGTTTCACCCACAAAATATACAGTCAATTCACTTTACAATATATTCTGTGAAGTGCTTTGAGATATCTCAACGACATGATAAGGTGCTATATCAAATGTAAGGACTATTATTATTATTGCTATAACCTTTACAGCGGGAGAGGGGGGTGTTGGGGTGGAAGCAACCACTTTGGAGATTGGGTGGACTGGGCTCAATAGACTTGAAGTCATTACAGCTTTATCAGGCTGGTAGTATTGTAGACCGTTATATTTGTTCTACCGTGAAAACAATCTGTTATATTATTTCAGACTTTTGTGTCCTAAACCATTTCCTTCCTGGCTGTGCCCTGTATCAAAATATATCACAGATGTCAAACATTACGACTTTAGACCACTAACAGTTTGCATTAAAATTCTTTTATTATGCAGTTTCCAAATCAATTTCGCAAATAAACCTAAACTCAGCCCTCGGTACAAAAGGCATTTTTTCTGAAATTAAAACAAATTGAAAACAAATGGCTGCTCTTTTTTATCAGAGATAAATTGAGAGGGACAGTACGCACAGAGTTTTTTTTATTCTACAGGGATGAGGTGAGTGCAAAGAATACTTGTTCTACTGATACCCTTGGCACCAGATCAGAGCAGGATATGAAGCATTAATCACAGAATTTCAGCCGACAGAACTCTGTGACCTCCTCCAGGAATGAAACATTAGACTCAGGCTGCCTCCTGCCTCTTTAGCATGTTTTATTTTTAAGGGCAATCGCCACGTAAAATCTGCTGCAGCTATTTCCTTACCATTGCTATGTCGGCGGAATTGTAAAGGCAGGGGGTGGGGGGAGGAGGTGTGGGGGCGGGGGTTGGGGGGGGTGGTGAAGGCGGAAGGCGGATGAGGGTGAACAGAGTTGAGTTGCTCAAGTTTGTATATGTATCAGAACCACAGAACGATAATGCTGTGCTAGTGCCACACTGTGAGGAGCAAGTGTGGACAAAGGTCCCCCTATTATGCCATCCATCCTCACACAATTATTTGTTCACACTGACTCTTGTGTTTTGTGGTTGAGCGTGGCAGCCAAAGAGCCACAAAGTGAATGACCAATTTTATCTGGATGATTGTTGGCCAGGCAGACGGGGCCTTAGTTTATCGTCTCATCTGAAGAATGGCACATCCAACAACGCAGACTTTGTTTAAGTGGTTAACAAAGGTTCCCCTTTTATACCATCTGCCCTCACCCAAATAACCCCTCTTTACAATTATTTGGGTGAGGGCAGAATATTAGCAATATTTACATTCAAAGGCTCCTCCTTTGCACGGTTCCCTTTAACATTTATTGCCCTCCACCCCCCCCCCCCCCCATCCATCCATGGTTCCCCTTTTACATAATAATAAATGTTAATAATAATCCTTGCATCTGATATAGCACCTTATCACGTCTTCTAGACATCTCAAAGCGCTTCACGGAATATACCATAAAGTGAATTGATTGTGTGTTTATATGGTCCCACTTTTCCACAGTCCCACATTTACATTGCATGGTGCCCCTTTTACATTCAGTCTGTAAGATCATCAGTCCCCGAAAAATAGGGTCCATTTCATTCATTCCTTGATCTAACTGTGGTCTTGATCGGAACAGGACCCGGTCAGTAGAACGTATGTTCTCTGAATAAAATTGTGGGTGCCGTTTGATGCAGTCTCTTGATAGTTCATAGCTCAAACATTTAAGACCTTTACCAAAACAATAAATTAACAACTTGCATTTAGACAGCACTTTTCATGCAGAATTGCATCTCGAAGCACTGCACAGGTTAGACACCAAGCAAGACAGAACGAAGAAGGAAGAACGGGAAGTGACTTTGACTATTGGCTGTCAAAAAAGTAGGTCTTAAGGTAGGATTTAAAGACAGATAAAAAGAAAGGTTAGGAGAATTTTTGGCTCAGTTGGCAGCTCTCTTGCCATTGAGTTTGAAGGTTCTGATTCAAACGACTTGTCGGAACAGTCTAGGGTATCGCTCCAGCGTAGCTCTAGGGGATGACTGCGTTTTCGGAGGTGGGTTTCTTCGGATTCATTATTAAAGCACTGTCCCATCTGTCTTTCCCCAAACCTGAGCCCTTTGAGCCCTTTCAGTCTTCAGCTGGTCTCTGGCTGAGGCTCCATCTCCTGATCCCCTTTCAGTCTTCAGCTGGTCTCTGGCTGAGGCTCCATCGCCTGATCCCCTTTCAGTCTTCAGCTAGTCTCTGGCGGAGGATCCATCTCCTGACCCACTGTCAGTCTTCAGTTGGTCTCTGGCCAAGGCTCCATCTCCTCACCCCTTTGCTCACCTGCTGGGTTGATCTATTCTCTCTCAGGGGGTGGCCTGAGGCATCTGCAGGTGTCTTCTTTATAATGCTCCTTCCTCTCCTTGGATAGTTCATTCTGCTGAACTTTTGGAACCATCGCTTCCTCCTGGCCTGGATCTCTTGCGTCTCCTCCTTCCTGCTCATCCCACACCACAACTAATTCCTCAGCAGAAACAAAGACTTAGTGGTGCCTTGGGACACAGATGAATCATCTGTGAGGATGAGAATGGTAAAATAATGAATTTATGAGATTGAAAGATCATCCTCAGTGACCCTATATTTTTGGAAGACCGTGACATTTGATTTAATAATTTTTTTTGTTTGAAGTGTATGGACAAACCACAGTTTATTATATTAAGTGAAAAGCCATATTGTTTCCATATTATTTTTGCACGCGTTTGATATCCGCTAACAACAAACAGTTATGAGGATGTTATGTCATAATAACGACCATCCTTGCAATTTGATACGGAGCCTTTCATGTTGGGAGGATGTTTTAAAGCGCTTCACAGGAATCACTGTAGTGACTGTTTATGAAATATGTTTGTAAATGTAACTACCAGACAGAAAGAAGTCGTATTTTCTCCTTTTTTTAAAAAATAACAATTATTCCCCTAAAGCTATTCGTTGACAGAATGGTGGGCGGGAGGCGGGGATGTTGAGAGCATGTAGGGCGCTCTTCATGTCAAGTTTACTATAAATACCAGTTAAAAAGAAATAGTCATTAATCCCTCTTAGTAACTCAATAGAAAAGGTAGCACATCTCAGCCAAAGCACCAGTTGTGCTTCTACAACTGGCTTCAGTGTGTCTGGTGTGAGGAGCGGAAAGAGCAAAATTAAATGGCAACGTTGAATCCTCAATCCATGACTGTTTGTGGGACACTGCTGTGTGAAATTGAGTGCCGCGTTTCTCCCACAAAATATACAATCAATTCACTTAACAGTATATTCTGTGAAGTGCTTTGAAACATCTCAACCATATAGTGATAAGGCGCTATATCAAATGCAAGGATTATTATTATCATTATTATCATCATTTCGAAGAGGAGCAGGGAGTTCTCCTGGGGTCCTGGCCATTATATTCTGTCCTCACCATTCATCTCCTATCTGCTCTTGGGTTATTGCTGGCAAAAATTAACTGCTGTGTTTGACCACGTAGCAGCAGTTACTAAATGTTACAGTAACTAAATATGTAAAGTGCCTTGAGATCTTTGGACACCATGAGGTGCTGTATTGAATGCAAGTTCTTTTCTTTTTTCAAAGCAATCAAATGTGTCAATGCTTCAGGGAGCATTCTAATGAAAAGCAAGCAGAGGATTGGTACAAATTTGACGTGGTTGACCTCGCTAAGTGGTTTGTAGAATTGACTCTACTGGTTTTGAGATTTCATTTCATTCCTACCTCCGGGCATGTAAGTTACAATCATGTGTTGGAAAAACTGAAGTGATGGGAAAGTTTTTGCTGGAGATTGAACAGCTCGGGCCAGTTTTGGGCTCCAGGAACCAAGCCAATGCAAAGCTTTAAATAAATGTAAGACAGCAGGAAAAGATTGCAGGGGTATAGAGTTCCACAGGGCAATATTAGGGCAGACACTATGAAGTAGGTCTACATACAGAAAGTAATAAACAGCCAGAACAGTTTATCAGTTGATAAGGTTATAGTTGAGGCCAGACACTGAACCCATTTCAGAAATAGTTTAATGCTGTAATGGGCGGATAGACTTTAAACTTTAAAATTTTGCTCTCTATACCCAAGTCCAAGTCATTTATGTATATCAAAAAGAACAGTGGATCTAATACCGACCTCTGGGGGACACCATGGTTTACTTTCCTCCAGTCTGAAAAATAAACATTCACCACTACCCTCTGCTTTCTGTCTCTCAGCCAATTTTGTATCTGTGCTGCCACTGTCCCTTTTATCCCATGGGCTTCAATTTTGCTAACCAGTCTATCATTAATTAACTTGTGTTTTTCCAAGCAAAAATTAACTTTGCCCCAGATTATGGTCTCTAGAAGTTTCCTCACCACTGAACGTTAGGTTGACTGGCCTGTAGTTAGCAAGTTTATCCCTCTCCCCCTTTTTGTACAGAGGAGTAACATTTGCAACCCTCCAGTCCTCAGGCAGGACCCTCATATCCAAGGAGGATTGAAAAATTGTGGCCAGAGCCTCAGCTATTTCCTTTGGCAACCCAGGATGCATTCCATCTGGACTGGGTGATTTTTATACTTTGAGCACTGCTAACCTTTTAAGCACCTTCTCTCTATCTATTTTTATCCTATCCAATATCTCTACCCCCTCCTCCTTTACTATGACGTTGGCATCCTCTTTTGTGAAGACAGATTCAAAGTACTCGTTCAGTACCTCAATCATGACCTCTGCTTCCACAAGAAGTTTTCGTTTTTGGTCCTTAACCAGCTCCATACTTCCTTTGACCATCCTTTTACTCTTTATGTTTACAGAAGACTTTTCTTCTTATGTTACCCGCTATTCTTTTCTCATATGCTCTTTTTGCTCCTCTTATTTCCTTTATCAGTGTGGCTCTGCACTTTTTGTGTTCTGCTTGATTCTCTAGTGTATTTTGAACCTGCGATTTATCATAAGCCTCCCTTTTCAGTTTTATTTTAATCACAATTTCCTTAGTCATCCAGGGATCTGTAGCTTTGGATGCCCTAACTTTCCCTCTCATGGAAATGTGTTTGGTCTGTACCCTGAATATCTCCTACTGGAAGGCTTCCCATTGCTCATTTACCGTGTTACCCATTAATCTTTGTTTCCAATTTACCTGAGCCAGATCCCTTTTCAACTCACTGAAATTAGCCCTCTTCCAGTTGAATATCTTCACCTTTGATTGTTCCTTGTCCCTTTCCATAACTATTCGAAACTTAATGATATTGTGATCACTGTTATCCAAATGCTCTCCCACTGAAACCCGTTCCACTTGACCCACTTCATTCCCCAGGACTAGATCCAGCATTACTTCCTTCCTCATCGGTTGGAAACATGCTGATCAAGAATTTTTTCCTGTAAAACGTTTAGTTTTGATTTTTTTTCCTTCCCTATCCCTCCTGAATACAATGTAGCCAGGAATGTTAAGCTCCCATTTGTGCCCTTGTTTGAGCCAGGTCTCCATTATTGCCACTAATCATTATTCCATATGCCAACTTGTGCCTGCAGCTCACCAACCTTATTTGTCACACTCCGTGCATTTATGCACATGCACTCCAAAGCTGCCTTTGTCTGCTTTGCTTTTCTCCCCTGTCTGATCCTTCCTCTTTTTGGACTATTCTTTATTCCAAAATTATTTGTCTCTCCCAGTCCTCTATGTTCCTGGTTCCACCTTGCTAAATTAGTTTTAGCTCTCCCCCACAACACTAGTCAGTGTCCCCATGAGGACATTGGTCCTAGCCCTGTTCAGGTGCAACCCGTTCACCTTGTACAGGTCCCTCATGCCCTAGAACTGGTCCCAATGCCCCAGGAATCCGAAACCCTCCCTTCGCACCATTTCTGCAGCCACACATTAACCTGTTTTATGTCACTGTTGCTATACACACTAGCATGTGGATATTCTTGAAGTAAGAGATCAAATGTCCAAAGGGTCTTCTTTCATCCAAACTTGCCTTTCTTTAAGTCTTCCATTAGTAAAACTGCATTAATTATGTGTTCAACATCTCATCTGAAGAACAGGACCTCTGACTATGGAGCACTCCCTCAGTACTAATATTTCAGCCTGAACTGTGAGTCTCAAGTTCCAACTTGGGACTTGAACCTACAGCCTTCTGACGTGGAGGCGAGAGTGAAAGTGCTCCCTAAAGAGCAAACTGCACTCTAGACAAGTTCGCCTGCCACCTGAGCTTGCTTCCTAGAAGATACAATGCACAGCGACAGATGCAATAAGCTCATTCCCAACACAAGACAGGTGGAGAGACCTGGGATTATACAGTGATGTTCACAAATCAATTCCTTAACCTTTAAGAATACATATAAACAAATAAATTTTCAAAAGAATTTGATTGAAATACTCTCGGGAGAGAATGAGCATTTGTTTAAAATTTCAACTCTGAAGTTTTTCTCTTTTGTTGGAAAAAAAATTAAGTTTCTTTGCTGTGTAGAATCATGATTTATTTGTGAAAATAAAGCATGGATTTAAAGAGCAAAGAAATTGTGAAATATGTATTAGCCAAATTCGGAATTGTCATTACTTACTAAATAAATAATAATAATAATTTGGTCATTCAATCCATGACTATTTGTGGAACACTGCTGCGTGCAATTGGCTGCCAAGCTTTACCCACAAAATACACCGTCATTCTGTAAAGCGCTTTGAAACATCTCAACGACGTGATGAGGAGCTAAATCAAATGCAAGGATTGTTATTAATTATCATTATTACTTTCATATGCCGGGAATATTTAATCTTGGATAAGATGTGATTTCCACTAGTGTATGATCACCTGGTGTGTTCTGTAGCCAGGCACACTGGTGAGACATCTATCAGGTTATATTGCTCCCCATGACATGTCCTTTAGGAATAGTCACTGCAGGCATTGTGAGGCAATCATTCACTTCTGCAAAAGGACTGCAACTATTGTGCCCTCCAGCTGAATCATAGCAAGGGATTTAAAGTACTTCATAACATCCCGCCAAGAAACATCAATAGAAATAAAAATGAGGTTTACCCAGAATAACGTTAAGATAACATTTCAAAGCAGCTCCCGCTGATCTTCTGGGTAGCCAGGAAGCATAAAAGCACTCACCTGTTTCAATGAGGAACTTTTTTTTAAGCTTTTCTTACTGCTATGATGACTCAGTTATTGAATTCTATCGTGCAAAGCCATGCGTAAAACGCTTGTGCGCAGAGGGAATTATAAATGCCCTTAATTGTGTCATTACAGCTTAAAGTTTGAAACATTCGGTAACCCTGTGGGATAATATCACACAAATTATCACAACTGTGTGATAATATCCCACCTTGATAACAACTTTGTGAAAACTGTCTGTCACATGATTATCACACCAATGGGAAACTTTTGCCCAATTATCCCAACTATTTATATGTGAATATTATTATATTATTATACAACAACAACTTGCATTCATATAGCGCCCCTCACTCAGGGTAGCATCCCAGAGCGCTTAACATGCCGCTGAGCCAGGGGGAGGGGGGAGGGCGGAGGTGACTGTGGGTACGGTCGAAGAGGAAGGTCTTCAGGCGTGACCTGAAAATGAGGAAGGAGGGGGTAAGGCGGAGGGATAGACTGGAATAACCAAACCTGGATGTGATGAGGGTGTGAACAAGATTCAGAGTTAAGTCTGGGTCCCATGAAGCAATGCCAACATGCCACACTCCACAACCAAAAACAGCATTGGCAGCACCAAAACCCAGTTAAAGGATGTAAACCCTTGGCTGTCCAGTGCTTTGGAACATCCTCCCGACGTGAAGGCGCTATATAAATGCAATTTGCTGTTGTTGTGTTCACATATAAAACCAGTCAATAATTATCAAGTGAAATTCCATTTTCTTACCGATTTGATGTGTCACTTCACCTGTTTTGAGACATCTCATTTTTTCCCCAGTGGATTGGCAGACAAGGTCATCTGACCCGAACAATATCAATACCACATTTTTGTAAGTCTGCCACTAATTTATGGTAACTGCACTTGCTAAGGTCTGTTCTGTGCACTGTTATTGCTATTCACAAGAGATCTTTGGTGACATTTATATTTAATTACAGATTGTTGGCAGCATGTATTCACAGCTTCCTGGAGAGTGTCAATAGATGGTGAAATCCAACCATAAAAACCAATAATACTGTAGTACTTTATGATTATTTTTCAAGCCATTGAGTGTTTTCCAAACTTACCCAATTGGAGTCCTGTATCTCAGTGGTTAGAGCACTCGCCTCGCAAGTGAGAGACCTGCGTTCGATTCCTAGTGGAGCGAAATCTTGGGCAAATTTCCTTACTCTGCACGCCTGATAATAATCCATCAAGAAAAAACACAATAATAAATTGGTCACTTCATTCCAAGACTGCTTGTGGGACACTGCTTTTGACAATTGGCTGCCGCGTTTCGACCACAAATGTACAGTCAATTCACTTTACAGTATAATCTGTGAAGCGCTTTGAGTCGTCTAGATGATGTGAATGGCGCTGCATCAAATACAAGGATTATTATTATTATTATTTATTATGTCCTGTAGCTCAGTGGTTAGAGCACTCGCTTTGCAAGTGAGAGACCTGAGTTCAATTCCAGGCAGAGGGCGAAACCTTGGGCAAGTTTCCTTACTCCACACGTGTAATAATAATAATCCCTCCAAAAAACAAAACAATAATAAATTGGTCAATCCACGACTGTTTGTGGGACATTGCTGTGTGCAATTGGCTGCTGCGTTCACCCACAAAAATACAGTCAATTCACTTTACAGTGTGTTCTGTGAAGCGCTTTGGGACGTCCTCCCGACGTGAAAAGCGCTATATCAAATGCAAGGATCATTATTATTATTATTATTATTATTATTTCCTTACTCTGCACGCCTGATAATAATCCATCAAGAAAAAACACAATAATAAATTGGTCACTTCATTCCAAGACTGCTTGTGGGACACTGCTTTTGACAATTGGCTGCCGCGTTTCGACCACAAATGTACAGTCAATTCACTTTACAGTATAATCTGTGAAGCGCTTTGAGTCGTCTAGATGATGTGAATGGCGCTGCATCAAATACAAGGATTATTATTATTATTATTTATTATGTCCTGTAGCTCAGTGGTTAGAGCACTCGCTTTGCAAGTGAGAGACCTGAGTTCAATTCCAGGCAGAGGGCGAAACCTTGGGCAAGTTTCCTTACTCCACACGTGTAATAATAATAATCCCTCCAAAAAACAAAACAATAATAAATTGGTAATTTTCAATCCACGACTGTTTGTGGGACATTGCTGTGTGCAATTGGCTGCTGCGTTCACCCACAAATATACAGTCAATTCACTTTACAGTGTGTTCTGTGAAGCGCTTTGGGACGTCCTCCCGACGTGAAAAGCGCTATATCAAATGCAAGGATCATTATTATTATTATTATTATTATTATTATTATTATTATTATTATTTTTCTCTGACTCAAGCAGTCGCCTCATGGTCACCTAACACCTTCTTAGTCTGGTGGTGTCAGACCGCCTCTGAGTCAGAAAGTTGTGGGTTCAAACTTTGAGTTCACACTCTAGGCTGATGTTATGGTACAACACTGGGGGAAACACTGCGATAGTGGTGATGCCGCTCTTTGGATGAAACATTAAACCGAATCTCTTGGAATGGGTGGATGTCAGCGATTCAGTCGTAGTTACTAGAAGTAACTAAACCAACTGAATTAAAGCAGGGATAAGCAGGCCAATAACCAGAGAATGCATTTCATGTAACGAATATCTGAGTGGATATTGATGGATTGGATACTGCTGCATTTTACAATGTTGTGTTTGCAGAGATGGGCAGTGATTCTTAATCAAACAAAAGACAGGTGCCTACGAGTGATTTGAGGCTTTGATATTAAATCGTTCATTATTTAATTGAGACTGAGGCAGCTACACACAGTGATTAATTGTCTCCAACTGCAATCTGCTCATCATTCCTCTGTATACCCCGCTCTGTTTAATTGATGGGACAAATAAATCTTTCAAACGGCTTTCTCTCCCCCATCCACACCATCTCCTACGAAGGCCAGACTCATTGGGACCAGGTATCATTCGGTGCCTAGGTGATTCAATATTACTCCCAAAACCTGACTTGAGAGTGGAGTCCGTGATTCTATCCTTTTATTGTCATGGACTGATAAAGTCCGTTGCATGTGGCTGGGGAACTTGGGTTAGAAACTAGGGAAATCAAGATATGTTTCACTCACTTAACTAACAACGACCCACAACAATGACTTGCATTTATATACTGCCCTTCATGCGGGGTAGGGTCCCGGAGCACTTGATACACAGGTAAAGGTTAACAGGATGTTCTGTGGAGCGTTCTATAATTCGAGCATAACCGCCTGCAATGTAGTGTCAGTGGGACTCCTCATAGACATTTCAGGCTCTTGCTTGCAGAGTCACTTTGGCTCAGTTTGGTAGAGCTCTCGCCTGCGAGTCCAAATGTGAGTTTAAAACGCCACGTTGTAGCTCGAGCTCCCAGTTCAGGGTCTCATCTGGCTGCCTGTGGATGATTCTCCGGCACTATTTGTGAAAGGAATGGCAGGATTCGTGAAAGGGAAGACAATTCTCTGAATGTTCTCATTGCTTTCTTCATGGCAAAGGGAAATCAAAATAACACCTTAGAATATAATTTATAATTCATAACAATAATAATATATCCATAATAATAATACAGTTTGATATAGCAATTTTCATGTCATGGGGTCATCTCAAAGCGCTTCAGAGGACATCCTGTATAGTGAAGCGACTGTGTATTTTGTGGGCGAACTTGGCAGCCAATTTGCGCATAGTAATATCCCACAAATAACTATGAAGTGAATGACCAATTTTACCCTGGGGATTATCGGCCTGGACATTTATATAGGAGGGAGAATTTAAAGGTGTTGACCAAGACCTTGGTTAAAGAAAACGAGAAAACAGACACAATTTTAAACGAATAAAGAGAATGAGGTCTCTCCCCTCGTGGAAGGCAAGCAATAGTTTACTGTCACTTCTGAAGGCAATGTAAAACAATACATTCTGCCTTCACAGAAGCTCAGATCGAGGGAGCACATTATCCATCATACGCTTCAGGCTGGAGCACTAAATTATTTTCCCATCTTTTAATACAATGAACAGTACTTCAGACTTCATAATGCACAGAGACAATGATACTGCAATCAATCTGGCTTCTCCTTCAATGAGTATTCCTGATGAGAAGCAAAATATCCACAAAACAGATGGCGATTCAATTCATTGTCAGCCTTTTACTTTAAAATAAGAACATACAGCCCCACATGACTCCTTAAAGAAAAACAAACATCAGCAATTTAGGCACTTAGAATAATCCTTGCATTTTGATATAGCCTTAACGTGTTGACAAGACATGTATTATTTATGCCAATTTGTGCATAGCAATGTCCCACAAACAGCCATGAAGAGACTGATTAATTTTATCTGGGGAATTCTTGGCCAAAACACTGGAAGAAACTCTCTTCTCTTTTCAAATAGTCTCATAGAATCTTGAACATGCACCTAAACAGGAAGATTGAGATCCCAGTTTAAAGTCTCACCTGAAGGACAGCACCTCTGACAATGTAACATGCATTCCCACAGCACTGCGCTGGAGTGTTAGCCTCAACTGTGAGCTCAGCGTCCCGAGTGGGGCATGAACCCACAACCTTCTGACTCAAAGGTGAAAGTGCAGATGAGATCCTATGGCGTTATTTGAAAAGAGAAAAGAGTTTCTCCCAGTGTCCTGACCAATGATCCCCCAGATAAAACTGGTCGCTTAGTTCACACCTGTTAGCAGGACATTTCTGTGCACAAATTAATTGCCTCATTCGCGTACAAACAAACACACAGTCACTACACTTTACAGCGAAGAGGTTTTGAGACGAGCAGCTGACGTGAAAGGCGCACTATCAACTGACAGATTGCAGTTATTATCATCTTGCCCGAGTGGCTATTTTTCATGAGTGACCCTGTAAACTGCGAGAAGTAGAAGGCTGTACGACCTTGACAGGGGAAAGGGAGGTGGAGGAGGGTGGGAGTGAGGGCTGAAATTGTTCAACAGTTGGCTGAATGAAAAGCTTGCACATCTGCCTTGCTCAGCTTGTACTTATTGTTACACACGCTGTTAACATTCTGTCAGGTTTTTCGACTAGAGATTTCTTTTTAGTCTTTTTGACACCAATGTGCCAGTTCGGATCATTGGTTCCACTGCACAGTCAGACAACATTTTTTAGAATGTGTCCAAGTGTCTAAGTAGCTGGACGGCAGCCAGAGCAGTTGGAGACATGTTCGCAGAACTTGCTCTGGACAACGCTTGATCTCAGCCAGAGCACACAAGCGACGGGACAGATGGGGATGTGATGGGACGGGGCACTCTCCAGCAGAGGGAAATTCAGAGGCTGGAACAGCCTACGCTCCCCTCAAGCCGGCCGCTTAGAGTGAACGGTAGCCGGAAGCCTAGGGGTAAAAGTTAGCTAGGGGTGGGTAAGGGTCAGCGGAGGCAAAGGTCGGTTGGGGAAAAACGACAGGGGGTAAAGGTTGCCTGGGAGCAAAAGGTCAGCTGTGGGGGAGCAAAAAAGTTGGCCGCACCCTTCAGTCAACTTTTGACGAACATAACAAATGTAGAGGAGGATAGGGAGGGGGAAGGAAACCATTCCCCAAAAGAGGAGAAATCTGTGCCGTGATCAAAACAAATCGATTCTATGCAGTTAATTTGCTGTGAAGGAAACTGACCAGCTGCGGGGAACGCGATTGCTTGCCCACCACACTTCACTCCCAGTAAATGCCACACTCACAGCCAAGCTTCAAGATCAACATCGAGTTTAATCAGTCGTCACGGCCAAGGCTTGGATTTCTAGCTCCGCAGCCCACTGGGACCCACGAGCATGAAACCAAATGGTTACTTGTGATCTTAACTGTTAACAAGGAGATAATAATAATAATCCTTGCATTTGATATAGCACTTTATCAAGTCGTTGAGACTCAAAGTGCTTCACAGAATATATTGTAAAGTATTGTAAAATACTGTGTATTTTGTGGATGAAACGCGGCAGCCAATTGCGCACCTCAGTGTCCCACAAAGAGTTGTGGATTGAGTGACCAAATAATTTTTTTGGACGGGTTATTACACCCGGAAAGCGATCCACCAATCAACTAACAACGGGGTCCTACAGGTAAACAGAGATGTGTGGAGTAAGGAAACTTGCCTAAGGTTTTGCCCTGCCCGGGAATCAAACCCGAATCCTTTCGCTTGAGAGGCAAGCACACTTACCACTACGCTACAGGATTCCGGGAAGATAATCCCTGCTCCTATTCCACCTTTATCAACAAGCGGGGCCAGGGAATAATAAGAATAGTAATAATCCTTGGATCTGATGCAGCACTTTATCATGTTAGTGAAGCGTCTCAAAGTGCTTGTACTGTACTGCACGAGATTGTACTGTAAAATACAACATGTTTAAAGTTTTAAAGTATACTTAAGTTGCAGTATATCTAACCTGCAGTGCAGTGTTACTGCAAAGCGACTTTGTATTTGTAGATGAACACAGCAGCCAAGTTGCACACAGCAAAGTCCCACAAACAGCCAGGCCTCGGAGAAACTCCTTTCTAGTTTTGAGAAGTGCCATGGGATCTTTAACACCCACCTGACCCAGCAGACGGACCTCGGTTTAATGTCTCATCTGAAGGATGGCACCTCTGACAATGCAGTGTTTCCTCAGCACTGCACTGCGTTGGGTGGCGGGGTGGAGATGAGCCTGGACTGTAAGTTCAAAATAGGTCTCAAACCCACATCTGAAAAGCAAAGGACTGCTATTTATCACATGGATCACTGCTTCTCACTTTCATTTTGTGTCACTGTGATATCAATCTGAGAGACACATGGAAAATCATCAGCATTTCCCCACATAGCTATTAGCACTTTAATTTAAGTAAAAACACATGTGTTTTTATCATCTTAGGGCAGTGAGTAGCCATTGGCCATAAAATGAAAATCCTGCTTAGTTTAAGGGCAAAAAAAATCTATCGTTGGCATTATCAGTATCAGAGTGGGGACTGAGGATCAGGCATCTGGAATACGGCCCGAGCAGACAACAATAGTCGTTCTTTAGCAGCGTTGAACTACGTTAAAGATGCAAAGCATTTCCATCTGCCAAACAGTTCAGAATCCAAGCAAGCAGCAAAGGCATGGAGTGAGGCTTCCTGCAGGATAAGTCTTCTGTCTCAGGGCTCAGCAAGTGGGCACTTAACTGATAGCAAAATTTCCTGTGCTATGTGGTTACTTAAGGCTCCCCTTCATTCCTGTTACATAAATCAGGAGCTCGCTGTTAGAAAGGTTCTTCCTCAATAACCTTTCTCTTTCTCTCTCTCTCTCTCTCTTGCTCTCTGTTTACCTTCCTAGGCTTTTGCTCTACGGAAAACGAACATATATATATATATATATATATATATTACAGACAGTGAACTTTGAGACAGACAAAATATGTAGGAGAGTTTGAAAGCAGACACTGAGCAGTGGGGAATCATACTCTAGAGCAAGAGATTACAAGAATATCTTCAGTTAAAGCACTTTGATTATTAAGAATTATCAACACATTAAGCAAATCAAGAATGAGAAGACCTAAGTGTAAAGTTGCACAAGGAAATTTCAGCACAGACACCAGGAAGTATTTCTTTACCCAAAGAATAATTAACAACTAGAACAGATTGCCAGGAAGGATGATTGAAACCATGACACTGGGACTCATTTAAAAAATAGTTTGATGCTGTTGTGAGAGGACAAAGTAAGGCGGGTGTTCTGGAGGGATGAGATCTAATGGACCAAAGGGCATCCTTCGTCCGAACTAATCTTGTGATCTTGTGAGGTTGGGAACACTCCTGGGTAGGAAAAATATAAAAATAATAATAAATAATAATTCTTGCAGCTCCTTATACATTGACATCTCAAAGTACTTTACAGTAATGAATGTTAAATGTTATAATTATGTATTTATAAGTGAATGCAACAGCCAATAATGTCATTTTTTAGCATCGTTGGAACTACGTTAAAGATGCAAAGCATTTCCATCAGTAATGTCCCACAAACAACCGAGAATTGAAAGACCAATTTATTGTAATATTATTGTCCGAGTGGGTCAGACTCTCGCCTCTGAATCAGAAGGTTGTAAGTTCAAGTCCCACATGGGGACTTTGAATCACGTAGCCTATGCTGACACTCCAAATACAGTGCTGAGGGTGAGTTACATGGTTAAAAGTGTCATCCTTCGGATGAGATTTTAAACCGAGGCCCCGTCTGTGTCTGTTCAGGTGGACGTTAAAAGATCCCATGAAACAATTCAAAAAGAGAAGGGAGTTTCTCCTGGCGTCCTGACCAGAATTTCTCCAGAAAAAAATCGGTCATTCACCTCATGGCTATTTGTGGGATATGTATGCTGGCTGTGTGCAAATTGACTACTGCGGTCACATACAAAATACACATTCACCACACTTTTCAGAAGTTCCTATGCAGAGCTTTGAGGCATCTTGTTTATTTATAATAATAATCCTTGCATTTAATATAGCGCCTTATCATGTCATTCAGACGTACTAAAACGCTTCACAGAATATACCATAAAATGAATTGACTGTGTGAATTGACCAGCGCCTTGGGACGTCCTCCCGACGTGAAAGGCACTCTATAAATGTAATTTTGTTGTTGTTGTTGTTGTTATGTGTTTTGTGGGCACCAGCAGCCAATTCACACGGCAATGTCCCACAAGCAATCGTGGATTGAGTGGCCAAATTATTTATTTATTTTTGCAGGGATTATTATTCCCCCAGAAAGCAATCCGCCAATCAATTAACAAACGGGTTCCTACTTACTTAAACAGAACCGTGTGGAGTAAAGAAACTTGCCTAAGGTTCCACCCTGACCAGGAATCAAACCCGGGTTCTCTCACTTGCAAGCTGTGTCAAATGCAAGTTTCATTATTATTATTATTATTATTATTATTATTATTATTATGAAAAAGCCTGGTTTTAAGAATTTTCCAAAAATCTGCAGGATCGCAAAAGGTGACACTAGGTGGAATACTAGAGCTCTATGATGTGTGCAGCAAGACTCAGCGATTCAGATTTCAATTTAAGATGCCCTTAAGGTTCCAGCAGGATGCTGGGGAGCTGGAGGGGAGAAGGGGGGGGGGGAAGGGGGTTGGGGGCGGTGGCGTGATAAAGTAAACAGAATATCTCACCAGTGCCTTTGACTTCCAGGTATTTTTTTTGGACTCACAGGAAATGCCAGCGGAGCTGACCAGCACATGCAGCAGCGCTTGTAAATGATGATCCTTGTCAACCTGCGAGTGGACACCTCAGCTGTGACGGCCTCTATTTATTCAGCACACACAGCACGTGGGAAATGCTCCACTCTTCTTCTCTGTAATTCTACTTAATGTCGTGGTCAGAAGAGCAAACTTACAGGAAAGCCCTCTCACTCCCCCCTCCCACCACCACTCGTTTTGACACATGTTAAGTGAAGCTGGATTGCACCATTGGCTTCAGGTCAAACTATTGTGATGGAGAGGGAGAGGGAATGGGGGAAGGGGAGGGGGAAGGTCACATCTGTGGACCTTTTATCGATTGTCCTCACCACCCACATTTATATATAATGCATTAATTATCACCAGAGTTGCTCGATAACTTTTACATTAAAGATGGTTTTGAAAATATGGAATAATAATCCTTGCATTTGATATAGCGCTTATCATGTCACTGAGACGTCTCAAAGCGCTTCACAGAATATACTGTAAAGTAAATCAACTGTATTTTGTGGGCTAAAGCAGCAACCAAATTGCAGTACCCCACAAATAGTAGTGGATTGAATGACCCAACTTTTTTTTAAGGAATTATTATCCCCAGGAAACAATCCACCAATCATCTAACAACCAGTTTCCTACTTACTACGAGGTAAACCTAGACGTGTGGAGTTATGAAACTTGCCTAAGGTTTTGGCTGCTCGGGATTCGAACTTGAGTCCTCTCGTTTGCAAGGTGAGTACTCTAATCAATACGCTACAGGAATCCACAAATCCTACAATATGCTACAGGAAGGAATGCACTGCCCTAGAATGTCATTGGGAAAGAGAAGGGAATTGGGATTAGGGAACATTACTCTCGCCGATAAACTCACATCACTATAGGCTCAATGGGTAGAAAGATTTCCTTCTACACTGACATCTATGATTCTTACCAGTCCATTGTACAATCTGAAATTGGTGCCCACCTCATGATATCTGTTTGATTTTTGAGGTATTCCAATGGAAATCCTGTATCACTTTTGTTAGGTAAATAAAAATAGATATTATTATTAATAATAATAAACCTTCCCAAGATATACTGTAAAATGCAGTTACTGTGTGTTTTATGGATGAATGTGACAGCCAATTTGCACATTGCAATGTTCCAAAAACAGCCACAAAGTGAACAACAAATTGTATTTGTACATTGTACAGCAAACCAATGTGAAAAGTCTGTTCCTAAACTTTTTACTAAATTCTTTCAATGATTTCTCTGAGTCTATTTCTTATGTTTAACCTTGTAAAATAGAGTTGGATAAGTATTTGTAATACATCAATGTAAAAGAGCACAAGGACATTGTACATAAGACTTGTATTTGCAGTTGAGTTGGCAAACAGTCACAGTCCTTCCTGCAAGAAATTCTTGGCAACATCCTATCACAATCTCAAAGTGAGATCAACTGATTAATAGAAACATAAAAGCTAAAATGTTATTTTATACAGTATAACCCAGAGTAACTCAGAGATGAAATAACATATCTGGACGAAAGTACTGCAACCTTCATTCATTTTATAAACATGTCCTCATTTGTGTGCGTGTCTGATAATAACAAGAATCTTTGCATTTGATATAGAGTCAAGAACATCTCAAAGCACTTCACAAAGTTTCTAAAGTGTAGTGACTGTGTACTTGTCGGCGAGCACAGCAGCCAATTTGTGCACAAACAACCATGAAGTGAATGTCTAACTTTATCTGGGGGATGGTTGGCCAGGACACAGGGAGAAACTTCCTTCTCTTTTATAGTGATATGGGATCCTTAATTTTCATTTGAACAGGGAGACAGAGCCTTGGTTTTAACCTCATCTGAAGGACGTCACTTCTGACAATGCAGTGCACCTCCACTGGTGTGTCAGGCTAGACAACAAGAGTTTAATGTCCCCACATTGGGTTTGAACGCAAAATCTTCTCACTCAAAGGTGAGAGCGCTACCATATGAGCCAGGCTGACATACTATAATAATAGTAATCCTTGCATTTAATTTAATGCCTTATCATGTCTTTGAGACATCTCAAAGCGCTTCACAGAATCTCCTGTATATTTTGTGGGTGAAACGAAGCATCCAATTGCACACAGCAGTGGCCCACAGTCACGGATTGAATGACCAAATTATTATTATTTTTTTTGACAGGATTATTACCCCCAGAAAGCAATCTGCTAATCAGCTAACAACTGGGTTCCTATTTACTGCTAGGTAAACAGAGGCTTGTGGAGTAAGGAAACTTGCCTAAGGTTGACCTGGCTGGGAATCAAACCCGGGGTCCTCTCTCTTGCGAGGCGAGCACATTAATCACTCCGTCACAGGACTCTACGTTCTTGAGCCTAAGCAGAGGAGGTATATGAGACCATTAGGTTTCTCCGAAGGGAGTCTAGATCTTTAAAAGTCCAAGGATTCTGGAAAAAGACATGCAAGGAAACAGTTGTGAGAGAGAACTCTCTACAACAACAATAAAATTACATTTGTAAAGCGCCTTTCACGTCGGGAGGACATCCCAAGGAGCTGAACAGACAGAGCTATGGACCAGAGCTGGGTGTCAGGGTCGGGGATGGTGGAGGGCAGGGGGGAAGCAGGGAGATCAAAATCACGGTCGAAGAGGAGGGTCTTGAGTTGAGTCTTGAAGGTGGCAAGGGAGGGGGGACTGCGGGATGGAGTTTCAGAGGGTGGGGGCAGAGTGGTGGAAAGCCCACCCTCCAATAGTGGGGCGAATGAGGCGGGGGATGTGAAGCAGACCGGAGTCCACTGAGCAGAGGGAGTAAGCAGGATGGTAGGGGCTTAGGAAGTCGGAGAGGTAGGGGGGGAGCAAGACCATGGAGGGCTTTGAAGGTGAGGACCATGATCTTGAACTATATCCTCTGTGCGATGGGAAGCCAGTGGGCTCTAACCATTATAAGCCCTCGCCACAAGGCCCAGCAGATTTACAGACAGGCGGAAAATAATTCTTGCAGTTGTGCAGCCCTTAGCAGGCCCTAGTTTTATTTCTGGCAAATGTAACACAATCCAGAAAGTTTTTAGGTGACACATATGGGCTCCAAAGATTGCCTTGTATGGTTCGGAACAAGCTGCCTTTTGTTTGACTGAAAACAAACTTTAAATCAATTGGAGCTCATTATCATTAATGTCACACGAGACACTAAGGAGAACGTGCAACTGTAAAGTGATAGTGCTTTGCTTGTGGATTTAATGATATTGCTTGTCTTAAGAGCTCTGTTGATTCAGGATATCCATTCATTTCTCAATAAGAAGCCACAGTTTACGGGTTGGGTGGGGGGGTGCGGGGGAAGAAAAGCATTTTGAAAAGGGCACTCTTTTCTTTTCACCTTAAAATTCAGAAGCTGAACTATTTTCTTCAGGAATATGCATTCGGTTTGAGATGTTAAACCGAGGTCCAATCAGTGTTTGTCCAGATGGGTGTTAAAGACCTCGTGGCGCTATTTGAAAAGAGAAGATTCTCTTAGTGTTCTGTCTGAGTATCTTTCACATAAACTGGTTCATTGCTCTTTGTGGGACATGCTGTGTGCAAATTGGTTGCCGTATTTGCCTACAAATACAACACTTAAAGGCTACTTGTATAGCATGTTTTAATGTTATAGGTGCTATATCCAATATGAGGATTGTAATTTAAGTACTAACTGTTCTGTTATCCTCCTTATCTTACCCAGTTGGACCAGACATATCACAGACCGTGTCTTCCAGCCATAGCCATAGGGTCTTAAACTGGCATTTTGGCCTTCTTCTATGTGGTTTCCTATACCTCTGCTGGGATTTAACTCATTCCAGAATGGCTCCCCAACTAATATTAATAATTGTTATTCATGGACGGTTTATTTCCTGAGCTCCTGCACTTTATGCACTTCTCACCTTTGGAAATCTTAAACCCCTCTTTGCTAAGGCACCACTTTAACACGCACACAGGTCACACTGAAGGGCAGCACTCAAAACGTGTTTAAACATTAAACTCTACTGCCCCCGTAATGTGGACGGAGGTGCTCTGAACGAAACCTATTGCTCCCATAAATAACTGACGACCGACCCTCCATGCGCTCGCACAACTTGGGGACTTTGTGGAGATAGGGAAAGAAAATAACAACAACAATAAGTTACATTTGTATAGTGCCTATTACATCGGGCGGAACGCCTGAAGGTGAAAGAAATCAAGAACTTGGGGCTCCCACTCTTGCTCGTACCCCACTCCACTGTCCGCCCCTTTCACTCAGCTAACATAGGCCTGCTGCACAATCCCCGGTCCCCTCCGCATCACCATTGGTGGCCGTGCCTTCAGCCACCCACTCCTAACCTCCGGAAATTATTATTACCTGCAGCGAGGGAGCGATCACTCACTGCAGAACCAGCAGACTATCCTCCTCGGGCTGCGAGGAGTTCTCAGTAAACGGAGCTGGAGACTCACGGTGCTTTCCATTGCCTGTCAGGCCCCAAAAAGGCAAAGCGAAGAAATGCTGCAAGTTTTGTGGGATCAACGATTTCACTCAACCGCATTATTTCCAGATTTTTATCACAGAAATCGATCCGTGCAACTCATAACAGATCAATGCCAAAGTACAAAGCAGATCAATAGCGTAGAATACAGCAAAACAAAAAAGCGCTTTTCAATAACACAAAGCGGATTTTCTCTGCTGATTGATCCCACTTCTGAGCCATCAGCCCCAAAACTCTTTGACCCTTTGTGGTGAAGAAGGATTTTTTTTTATTTTAATCAAAATCGTAAGACTCAAAATATTGCCTAGCACTATTTCATGTTCTAAAATCTTGGTTGCTTTTCATAAGTTTTCCTTAAGTAAACCTAATAATAAAATAATAATAATAATAATCTTTGCATTTGATATAGCACCTTATCACCTTGCTTGAGATGTCTCAAAGCGCCTCGCAGAATATATTGGTCAAATGGACTGACTGTGTAATTTGTGGGCGAAATGCGGCAGCTAATGGCACTCAGCAGTGCCCCACAGACAGCAGTGTTAGGGTGTAGTGTTAGTGACCAAATTCTTTTCTTTTTTTGTGAGGGATTATTACCCCAGAAAGTGATCTGCCAATCGACTCACAACCGGATTCCTACCTACTGTTTGGTAAACAGAGGCGGGTGGAGTAAGGAAACTTGCCTAAGGTTTCGCCCTGCCAGGGAATCAAACTCGGGTTCTCTTGCTTGTGAGGGGAGTTCTCTAACTACTGAGCTATAGGACTCCAGGACAACAGATGATGTGTTAGCAAAGGATTCCTCCGCCCCCCCCCCACCCCCACCCCATCCCCCCACCACCAAGTGGGACGTTGCATTTGTGCAAATTGGTAGCAGTGTTTGCCTGCAAAATACACAGTCACTACACTTCAGCAGGAATCATTGTCAACGCTTTCAGACGTTTCGGCAATGTACATGAAATGTTTGGAGTATTTTTGCTTTGGAATGAGCACCTCTCCCAGAAAAACACACTGCCACGTTTCATTTTCATGTGAAACAGGATAAAAAGGAAAGGGATCTGTAAAGACCTCACGTTTTTATTGTTTCTTGCGCGCTGAAATATCTGATCTTGGATCTTGCTGACCTGCACCTAATAATATTAGTTAAAGCAGGATGCACCCTCTGGGAATGGAGCGTGCATTCCATTCCAATACATGAGAATTTACGTGGGCTGCGTGGAACATTCAGTTTGGTTTGGACACTCTTAAGCATGGTGATGGGTTTCTGCATGTATCAGATACCCGACTGACCCCCCTCCCCCAACCGCCCAAAATCTTAAGCACACAATAATTACTGTGAAGTGTAGTGACTGTTTCGTTGCAGGCGAGATTGGTGTCGACACCATCAGTATAAGCTTTTGCGCATTTCCATGTGTGTCTCAAACCTTATCGTTTATGAAATTTGCTATTAAGAAGAACGTATTGCAGGAATTAATTATCCTAATTGAACCTAATTTCCTTATGGAAATCAGCTTAATTAAAAAAAACTAGATATATCTCCCCCCCAAAAAAAACCACGTGTCCGCTGAAAGAGACTCTTGTCAAATTAAGAGACAACATATAAATTAAATGTGCTCATTTGTTACATATTTTTGAACGCAAATAGATTTAATTTGTCGCTAGCTCGGTTCCTCTCAACTCAAACCTGCAATGGGTGTAAAATGAGGACAGAATACCTTGTATTGTTACGAAAAACTTATCAATTATTTATACTGCTGAGATTTCATTTGCCTGTAAAAAAAATAATTGGATTTGAAAGTAGACTTTCATCCATGACTCAGAATGGAAACACCTTGTTCTGGAACAAATCGGTAAAGCCACCAATGCTTTCACTAAAAGTAGCATTTGTGTACAATCACTTCATGCCCTGACACCTCCTTACCTCTCTGACCTGTTTACTACCTGTCGACTGTGCTCAGCTGGCTCCAGTCTCCCAAACATCGTCCCCTCCACTCCACCATCGACGGCCATGCTTTCAGCCACTTCCCTCTGAAATTATGGAACTCTCTTCTTTAATCCCTTTAACTTGCCCCCTTTTTTGCCCAACTTCAGATCACAACTGAAGACCTTCCTCTTCGATCATGTCTACGTTCACCCACCCCAGCTCGGCATCAAGCTCTGCCACTGTTAAGCGCTCCGAGATGCTATCCTGCATGAAGAACACTAATATAAATGCACATTGTTGTTTTTGTAGCAAGCCTGAGAATAATTAAAAAACATTATTTTATAGTCTGCAACTGATCATAGAACCATAGAGCCATAGATATTTATGGCACAGAAGAATGCCTTTTGGCACATCGCCGGAACCCTTAAGAACAATCCTTTCAGTTCCATTTACCTGGTCTTTCCCCATCCTCTTGTAGCTGACTCTTCACAGAATTGAAGAAATTTACATGACAGAAGAAGGCCATGACTCCAACGTGCAAACAAAGGCAGTGAATTCACTGAACTGGAGAAGGTGCGAGCTACAAATCCAAGGGAGATGTGCAGAAACGTTGTTGGGAGTGAAGAAAACATCAAAGATGGCGGACATGTTGCAAGACACCTAGAGCTGTATAAATCACTGCTTTCTTAAAATTAGAGCATGAAATAAAACAGACTGCATCCCATTGGTGGCCCATTAATTGCTGGTTTTCCGTGCCTTTTAAAGGGTCTTGGCAACTTCTTCATTTTGGAGTCCTGTAGCTCAGTAGTTAGAACACCTGGGTTCGATTGACGGCAAGGCGAAATGTTGGGTAAGTTTCCTTACTCCACACGCCTCTGTTTGCCTAGCAGTAAATAGGAACCCGGTTGTTAGTCGATTGATGGATCGCCTTTCCGGGTAATAATTGCTTCAAAAAAAATTAATAAATAAATAAATTGGTTGTGGGACGCTACTGTGTGCAATTCGCTGCCGCGTTTCGCCCACAAAATATACAGTCAATTCACTTTACAGTATATTCTGTGAAGCGCTTTGAGATGTCTGGATGAGGCGCTATATCAAACTCAAGCATCCAATCCGCTAAGAACTGCACGATAAACAAAGAAGGCAAAGAAATCTCCTTCCAGACACGAGCCTCATACCTCAATATATTAAAGCTGATTTGAGTGGGTGGCATATGTTGCACAGTGGGATGTTCTCCTCTGCAGTGAATGGCCCATAAACATGCTGTCAATCAAAATGATGCAGCATGGAGCAACACGCAGAGATCTCGGAAGCTGGCCACAGTCAATCAGACGGTTTGGGGTTTCGAACTCGTAATCTGGGCCAGTGGTGGCCAACCTTTATGGTAGTCCAAAGAAATACACTTTCTCGATTGAATACTTCTTGATTTTTGCCGTAAATCCAGAAAAACTCAAATCAAGAAAAGAAATTGGTAAAAATGCTCTGGAGACTGCCCCACTTGAAGGCCGCTATATAAACATAAGTTTTTGTTGTTATTGTTGTTGTTGTTCTAGCGATTCAACACGGACTTACCTAGACTCGTACGTATGTTAGTGGGTGGCGGGGGCCATGCGCACAGACAGTTGTGCTTTCAGTCACTACACCTGGGAAGCTGTGGGACTCTCCCTCTACCCGCTCCTCTGCCTTTGCCCCTCTTCAGATCCCACTTGAATCCCTTAAAAAAAATCGTAATAATTTGGTCACTCAATCCACGACTGTTTGTGGGACACTGCTGTGCGCAATTGGCTGCTACTGATTTACCTACTCAAATCAGCTTTAATATATTGAGCTATGAGGCTCGTGTCTGGAAGGAGATTTCAGTCTTCTTTGTTAATCGTGCAGTTCTTAGCTGATTGGGTGCTTGACTGCCTCTCGAGTATTTGCTGACAATAATAATAATAATAATAATAATAATAATAATCCTTGCATTTGATATAGCTCTTTTCACGTCGGGAGGACGTCCCAAGCGCTTCACAGAACACACTGTAAAGTGAATTGACTGTATATTTGTGGGCGAACGCGGCAGCCAATTGCGCACAGCAATGTCCCACAAACAGTCGTAGATTGAAAATGACCAATTTTTTTATTTTTTTTTTTGGGTTTTTTGGAGGGATTATTATTAGGCGTGTGGAGTAAGGAAACTTGCCCAAGGTTTCGCCCTCTGCCTGGAATTGAACTCAGGTCTCTCGCTTGCAAAGCGAGTGCTCTAACCACTGAGCTACAGGACTCCACAACGAGCATTAATCCTTGCACTTGATATAGCATCTTATCACGTCTTCGAAACGTCTCAAAGCGCTTCACAGAATACACTGTAAAGTGAATTGACTGTATATTTTGTGGGCGAAACGTGGCAGTCAATTGCGCACAGTAGTGCCCCACAAACAGTCATGGATTGAAGTGACCAATTTATTATTATTATCTTTTTTTGAAGGAATTATTAAACTCGGAAAAGCGATCCAACAATCGACTAACAACCAGGTTCCTGCTTACTGCTAGATAAACAGAGGAGTGTGGATTAAGGAAATTTGCCCAAAGTTTCGCCCTGCCGGGAATCAAACCCAGGTCTCTCGCTTGTGAGGCCAGTGCTCTAACCACTGAGCTACAGGACTTCTGATGGGACATTACCCTGTGGTCCAATCTGCCTATTCTGCAGGTAGCCATTAAAGATCCCACGGCACTATTTGAAAATACAATACTCCAGATTAAATGCTCGTTCACCTTACGTCTGTGTGCGTGTGCCCGCGTGACATAACTGTAATGCAAAAAGGTCACTGCAGTTGCCTACGAAAACAGTCACTACACTTGCCTAAGCTGACACACCAATCCAATGTCGGGGGGGATGTTGCATTGTCGGAGATATGAGATATTAAACCAAGCTAATAATAAAAATAATAATAATCCCTCCAAAAACCCCAAACAATAATAAAATTGGTCATTTTCAATCTACGACTGTTTGTGGGACATTTCTGTGTGCAATTGGCTGTCGCGTTCACCCACAAATGTACAGTCAATTCACTTTACAGTGTCTTCTGTGAAGCGCTTTGGGACGTCCTCCTGACGTGAAAAGTGCTATATCAAATGCAGAGATTATTATTATTATTATTATAAGCTCCCACCTGCCTGTTCAGGTGGTTGTTGAAGATCCCATGGCACCATTCAAAAAGAGAAGGGAGTTTCTTCCGATGGTCCTGGCCAATAAATTTCTCCAAATAAAATTGGTCACTCGTTTCATGGTTGTTTGTGGAAAATTGCTGTGCGCAAGTGTTCTGCCGTGTTTGCCTACACATAAGCAGTCACTCCATTTCACAGTAAGTTCTGTGAAGCGCTTTGAGATGTCTCGTTGATGGGATAAGGCACTATACCAAATGCAGGGATTATTATTATTTGACATTTATTGCAGTAAATACCCTTCAAGCGGTGAAGCGCTTTGGGATGTTTTGATATGAAAGGTGCTGTAAAAATGCAAAAATTTCTTCTTTAAACCCTGCACTCCCCTGAAACCTTTAACACCTTTCCTCTGCACAACACCGGGATGAACTTGCTTCTCATTTCGAGCTGTGCCATGGGATCTTTAACGTCCACCTGATCAGCCAGATGGGCCCTCTGACAATACAACACCCCTCCAACTTCATTGGAGTATCACCATAGACTATGTGTCCTGATGTGGGGCTCGAACCCACAACTTTCTAGCTCAGAGGCGAGAGCGGTACCACTGGACAGGTTCCAAAGGACAGCAGCTCCAATGATGCAGGCAATCCCTAGCACTGCACTGGATCATCAGCCTGGACTGCGTAAGCTCAAAATCTCGACCAGGGACGGGGTGCTTGAACCCACAACCTTCCTGACTCTGAGGTGGGAGTGGTACTTTGCCAAGTCGGGCTTATACCACCTCAGAGTGTGCGGAACTGCTGTCACATTAAAAGGCATTCTAATTGCACACATTCTCAGCCTCTCCTCTGACAGTGCGATGATTCACTGTTAGTCTGCTGACATCCTCAGAGAGCATTTCAGACATGTTAACCTGGATCCAGTTTTCCACCGCCATCCCTCCCAATGGATGTGGTTTCTATAAAAGGATTGTTAATCATAAAAGATGTTTTATACATGTATATATATATATAAATAATGCTTACTCTCCATGAGATTGCCAGTCTTCCAACACTCACCCGTAGAGAATACAGTGATGCCTTTCCGATAACGCTGTTTTTTTTCTATATATAGTTATAGTTTGACCTTGTTGGAACTAATAACTGCCTAAGTGTAATTGCCAGCCCCACGCTCTGCTCTAGTAGAGGAATATCACACACCTGGTACAAGTGTTTGTGAGAATGTACTATTTCGAATTATGCAAAGCTGGTCTCTCCACATTTGATCTCTCTCGCATGACGGGGTTAAAATTCCTCGCTTTATCGACGGGAACGGATGGCATTGGCACAAGTAGGATTTGTGTGTCTTTATGTGCTTAGACTAATTAATTTATTGGCTGAGGTCTTGGCCCAATGTAAATCTGTTGGCACCCGAGAACTGATGTTAACTTTTTTTATTTAGTCAGTCGAGTGTGTGACTCATGCGGAAAACCATCACCATGCTCAAGAGTATACTAATCCACAAATGTGTGCCATCTACACAATGAAAATTTCCCCATATCTGGAGTGGAATAGAATATACATCCTCTCCCCTGAGGCATGCACCCAGTTTACCTAATTGCGGTAGAGTATTTGGCGCCATGTTGGCGAGAGCCAAGACTTGGACACCCTAGATTATGGGTGTTGCTGCAGTTTAACTAGCAAAAAAATGTACAATTTGAAGAACGTCTTCCTTCCTCACTCTTAATTGGCTTAGCCCCAGTTGTAACGCCTGCCTCTTGCTGTCAAAGACATTTTTAGATAACATTATCTGTTAATGGCGGAGTTCTGCTTGTCTTTTTTTTTGCCGTACAAAAGCAGCAATATCTTTGTCACAATCACAAGTTATAAATCATTAAAAACTAGTCAGGAGCAGGTTAGTGGTGAGACCACAAGATCAGTTATTATTATTAATCCTTGGATTTGATATAGTGCCTTATCACATCGTTGAGATGTCTCAAAGTGCTTAACTGGATACATTGTAAAATGAGTTGAACTGTGTATTTTGTGGGCAAAATACGGCAGCCAGTCACGTACAGCGAAGTGTCACAAACAGCCATGAATGACCAATATTATTGGGAGATTGTTGGCCAAGACACTGCGAGAAAGTCTCTTCTCTTTTCGAATAGTGCCATGGGATCTTTAACATCCACCTGCATAGGCAGATAGGACCTTGGTTTAACATCTCATCTGCATTGGACTATCAGCTTAGACTGTGCCCCGACCCCAGCTCAGTCTGAAATGCTGTACACTGTCCAGCTCCTTGGGAAGTCCTTCTGACGTGAAAGGCGCTATACAAATGTAATCTTGTTGCTGTTGTTGTTATTCCAAGACCCGATGGTGGGGTTTGAACCTACAACCTTCTGCCTCAGAAGCAAGAGTTCATCCAGACTTGAAAGGCACTATACCAAACTGCGCCAGGCTGACACAACCCATTCAATCCATCCAATCTCACCCTTTTGGAATACCCATGCTATCATTCTTCCCGTTACAGCACCAAGTTCTTTTTAAAAGAGTCCAGTGTCTTGCCCTCTACAACCTTTCCTGGCAAGCTCCATGGCCTTGCTGCTGATATCATAGAGTGTGTTGTGTTTTTGCTTTCCTGCTCTAGTGTCTCTTTCCAGTAAACTTACCTGTGACCCGGGGTCTCTCAAAGTCCCACCTCAGACATTAGCACATATTACTTTCCTTATGTAAAGTTACGCTGGTGGCAACAACGACCTAACAGCCTCTCAGTGCTGGCCAAACAACTGCTTAACAGGAAAAAAGCCTCAAGGGTTCAACTTGCAAAAGAAAAATCGCACGCCCCGAGATCGCTGGGACCTGGAGCAAAACAAACCACTTACCACATGAGTTTGGCCACAAAACACACAGTCGCTCCACTTCAGAATAAATCTTGTGGATTTGAGACATCATCCCAACTTGAAAGGCACTATACCAAAATGCAAGGTCCATTATTATTAACAGGAGAGAGGTGCTCCCCCTGGCGGCAGATATTTAGTGTTTCTTAAATAACACAAGGAACGTTAAAATGAACTACAGCAAATGTTGCCCCAGCCTTGTTGAGATGCTATCCCTAAGGTACTGCAAATGACTTTGTGAACATTTTATGTGTGGCACAAAATGTAAATAATCACCAGGTTTGAAGTTGTTCCGCTCTAACAGTTTGTACGTACGTGCCTTTCGCATCTGTATCAGAAGGAAATAATGAATTGTTCAACAGGGGCTTTGGTTATCAGTCAACGTTCCCCTTGCTGTTATTTATGCTTTGCTCAGTGCCGGCTTGGCAAGTACATCTGCTGCTGTAGACTGAGATAAATTGAAACAATTCAGCAGGACGGAACAAAGAACAAATCTTCAAGGATGTGGGGCTATTGTGAATTTGCACTGAAACCAGGAACGAGAAACAAAATCAGGAGATAATAAAGCGATTTTTTTGTTATCCCCCTCCTTTCCTGAAGGCACACATTCATAAAGCACAAAGTTTGTTGGTCCATCCCTTCCTCCCTGATTCCCTCACTCACTCTCTCCACTGCTCTTTTTTTGGGACACTGATTGGCTGCCGCATTTGCGCTCAAAATACACACAGTCACACCGCTTTACATTATATCCTGCGAAGTTCTTTGAGATGTCTCAATGACGTGAAAAGGCACCGTATCAAATGCAAGGATTATTATATTATTCCACTGGTGCCAGAGGGGTTCAAGAGTATCAAAGGATTTGATGAAGTGGATGTCGCAAAGCTGTTTCCACTTGGTGGCGAGTATTTCGCTATAGGATGTAAATGTAAGGTAGTCAGTGGTAGATCTAATAGGTAGTTTAGGAGGAACTTCTCCATGCAAAGGGTGGTGAAACTCTGGAACTCACTGCTGGAAGCTGTGGTTCAAGGAACATAGCACCAATGTTACATCAGTATCATAGTACCAATGTCTTTAAGAGAAAACCCTCTCTCACCTTGTTCAAGGCCCATCTCAAGACATATCTTTGATTGTGCTTTTAGCCATCTTTCCCCTCCCCAACCCTTTCAGCTTTCACCTCCAGCTCGGGTGCTAGCAGCCAGCAGTGCTAAGTGACATGAGAAGCTCTATAGAAATGTATGTTTTATTGTATTGGGGACAAGGAAATAATAGAGGGGAATAAGAGGCCTGGGGGTTAGGGTTTAGAGTTAGGGGGTATAATAGATGAAGGCACGGCCTCCTAAGCAGGTACGGACAGGAATCCAGGCATAAGCAGGCGTCCGGGGTTAGCTGAGTGAAGGGGGCAGACAGAGCAGTGGGGTACAAGCTGATCAGAGAGATAGGGAGTTACTGGGACATAAAAGGATTTTATAACGATATTTTGAAATTGAACCTAAAGGTCTTGTACCATGCAATGTCTGTACATTAACCTGTCGTTCGTGTGTCTGATGTGAGGCTCTGAGATGATGGAAAATGAAAGCCAGCTCTTCCATCATCAGCACAGCTTGTCTTGCTCTGAAATGCCTGTTTTACACAAATCTACCCAGCCTACAGCACATACGAACAAACACACTCACACAAACTGCAGAGCGTCAGCTGATGTGAATGGAACATGTGTTGAGATGTAAATATATTAGCACAATATACACGCAGACAAACTGTATTGATTCTGTCTCAGTCCATTACCCTCCTGCACCAAATCTTAATTATTAAGGAAAATGATGTCTGAAATTTCACCTGTTCTTAGTCTTGTGGTCACTGCCTTAACCGTGAAGATCACGTTGAATTTTGGAACATCCTTAAGGTCAGTCTCAATTTGGAAACCAATTTGTACAAAGCAGTGTCCCACAACCAGCCATGTAGTGAACGACTAATTTTATCTGGAGGATTGTTAGCCAGGACACTGGGATAAACTCCCTTACCATTTCAAAAAGTGCCACAGGATCTTTAACATCCACCTGAACTGGTTTGGACAGGGGCCTTCCGATTAACCTCTCATCTGAAGGACAGCACCTATGATAATGCAGCTTTTCCCCAGCACTACCTTGAAGTGACAACCTAGACTTATGAGTTCAAAGCTCAAAGCAGAGTGAAGGAATCAGATACTTTGGGCTAAGAGGCCCTGACACAGCAGTTTGAAACGGCGGATCCCAGTTGCTGACTTTTCTACAGTAGTTACTGTCTACCTTAAGTGCGAGAATACTGAAGCAGAAGTGAGCGTCCCCCACTCTGCCATCCGTGCTGACAGTATTAATTACTCCAAGGTCACGTACAGTTTGGGATGACAGAAATAAACGATGTAACCACAGTGGCTGCATTTTCTGGAAGGTTTATTTGTCAATGTTTTGTCCTTCCCAGAGTAAAAAAAACAAGTTCAGTCGTGACGAGGTCCTTGGAGGAGAATGGGACGTGATGAACAAAGCTCGTTGTACTTTCCTATACACAGCTGTTTCTTTCGCTGTTTCATTTTACTGTCCAGGAAGCATTTACTCTGTCATTTATTAATAATAATTATTATAATAATAATTACAATCCTCGCATTTGATATAACACCTTTCCCACAATGATTAAACAAGCTAGGGCTTTTCATTCTTGAGAGAAGATGACCCAAAGGGGACCTTAAAGAGGTGTATAAAATGTTAAATGGGATTGAGAAAGCAAACCCAGAACAATATTTCAGGATGCACCAAACGGTAGAACAAGGTGACATAGGTTTAGAATTCTAAAGGGCAATTTTAATGACAGATACCAGGAAGTTTTATTTTACTCAGAGGGTAATCAATGACTGGAATTGGTTAAAAGCAAGTATGTTGAGGCGGACACTGGGCATATTTAAAAAGGAGCTTGATGCGGTGATGGGGTGGATGTTGGGGGTGGGGGGAACGGTAGGGTGAGTGTTCTGGACGGATGAGATCAGATGGGCCAAAGGCCCTTCTTCATCCAAACCAGTCTTGTGAATGGGTGGTAGAAAGTTAAACAAGCCTTTTGCAATCAATTAAAATAAAAGTTTTGCATGGGTTCCAAGCTGCTTACATAATAGTGCAACAGCTTAGGGAATGTGGACCTCGCCAAAAGCAGCTTCCCCAGAGGCTTTGATATGTGCTCACTTTATATTTAAATTTCTGATCCTCGCATTACCCTGATCCAAGAATTATGAATGGAATTGTCTGGGTCACAGACAGGACGCTACGTGAGTCGATTTCAAGAGATTTTCTGGAGGTGGGGGGGTGGGTGGAAAAAGGAAAAAGAGTTTACTTGTTTTACTTTGTTGCATGATAATCCACCATGACAAAGAACCCTTTTGCCTGTAGGAAAATGTAAGGGGGAAAATAAACGTATGATCGCATAACGTTGCACTTACAATCACTGTTATCTGTCATAACAAGCTGGAAATTGCTCTCCCTCACTCCCTCCCCCTCCTAACTCTCCCATTCATTCTCTTGAATACACGTGTGGAAATTTAATTTGCAAATCTGGACAAAAGATTGTATTCAGAAGGAGCTAGATCATTTGGCTCGGAAAGTTATGTCTAGAACCATTTTGCTTGGGAAGGATAAAGAGTCCCTCATAATGACAGATACATAAAGTTTGGCTTTAATCCACAGGTATTCTTATAACTAGTGACTCGGTGGTCTATTCATCCAGTTTCAGTATCAATCTGGCACCGAATAACGCTAAAAACATGGCATATCAGTTCCTCCTGGTGTGTTATAGTCTTTGGAAATATAAATACATATTGTAAAGCAACCAATAGCAAGGACACCATAAGGTCCTAGGACACAGAGTATAAAAGACCTCTAAGTAGGGAAGCAGTGATTGATGTGAGGAGCAGACTGATGGACGTGTGTTCGATATTCTCTAACAATAATAATAATAATAATAATCCTTGCAGTTGATATAGCGCTTTATCACACCATTGAGATATCTCAAAGCACTTCACAGAACAGATTGCAAAGTGGATTGACTGTATATTTTGTAAAAACAATCTACTTAACACAACATCTCACTCTGACATATTACACAGTGGATGTCTCAAGTTTTGCAAACCATCTCAGTTCAACTCACCTCTGCTCTTCCTGCTGTAAGGTTTGTGCTTTGTTGCACACCCCAACACTCTCAGACATTCCTTTCATAGGGGCTACTGTGCAATTCCCTATCTATAGCTTGGCTGTAAATCTCCATTGTTTTCTTTCTGAAGCAGAGCACTTTGTGCAGCGGGTACAAGTTTAGCGTGCCTCTTTTAGGCGCCGGAGCTCGACGTTCATGTTAGTTCAGGGTGAACATCTGGGAATCATTTTCCAGTTCAGACCAGATGTTCACACCACAAAAAATGGTCCCTATTCTGGAATAAATAAAGAAGATGGAGCGAGGAGGCACAGAATACCATTAATATTTAACAAGTCACCCAGCCGATTTTGCTTGAGGTGGTGATGTAACAGGTGGATTATGTAGATCCAACGTGAGTTGCATATTTATGGTACTAATTGATTCAAGAATGTATATTTATAGCATTATTGCCAGTGATCCCAGCTGTGGATGTACAGTAATACCCAACTCAATATGATTTAATTCAAATATGCCCAGCTGTTAAGATACATAGATGGGCTCGTGTTTTTTTGACAAATCTCTCATTATTGGTCCTTCATTATAATAATAATCCTTGCATTTGATATAGTGCATGATCACATTGTTGAGATGTCTCAAAATGTTTCACAGAATATACTTTAAAGTCTACAGCTTTTACACAGAGAGTTGTTATGATCTGGAATGCACTGCCTGAGAAAGTAGTGGAAGCAGATTCGATAGTTGCTCAGTCTAAGCTATGAGCTCAGAGTCACCACATGGGGCCTGAATCCACAAGCTTCTGACTCAAAGGTGAGGGTGCTACCAAATTAACTAAAGGAATGCTTAAAATCACTGCAAGTGTAATAATAATCCTTGCATTTGATATAGCACCTTTCAAGTCGGGAGAACGTCTCAAAACGCTTCACAGGAATTCTGGTAAAGCGCAATAACTACAAAATACAATACAATACAAAATACATTTGTATAGCGCCTTTCACGTCGGGAGGACGTCCCAAGGCGCTGAACTGTGGGTTTGTAGAAGAATGTGGAAGCTAATTTGCACACAGCAATGTCCCACAAACAGCCATGAAGTGATCGACCAATCTTCACTCCATTGGAACAATATGAATGTCTCGCTTACATAGAATTACATAGAATGTCAGAGCAGAGAAACAGACCGTTGGGCTCAATTAGTTTATGCCAGCGTTTATATTCCATATAAGCCTCCATCCTCCACAGGGGGAACTGCAGGTGCAAGGCATTAATAGCCAATTCCCTCACCGATAGCCGCTCTATTCCCTTCTCCCTCATGTTTACATCAAGTTTCCTCTTAAATACATTGATGCTTCTCAATTCAACCTTGGCTGTGACAGTAAGTTCCACATTCTCGCCAGCCTCTATGTAAGGATCTGGCAGTGATTATCTTATATTTATCTCTCCTTTTTTTGGACTCACCATTAACCAGAAGCAGCCTATTAGTGTCCATCTTATCGAATCCTTCCACCGTTTGAAACATGTCTGTCAGGTCCCCTCTCAATCATCTCATCTCCAGAGAGTAGAAAGATTCTGACCTGGCTAAGCTTTCTTGATAGCTGTATCCACTCAACTGTTTTTAAATATTCTTATAGTAATTATTATTATTAAATATGAAACTGGCTTCTGAATTAATAATTCTCTACAGTTCTGGCGTAATCTCAAATTTAAAGCCAAAACGTTCTGGCAAGACAAGGTGGAATTTGGGCTTATTATTCTATCCCATGGAATAGAAGCTCTAGTGAGAATTGTGAATTTTGATTCCGGCATTCAATGGGAATTGCATTATTCTTTGGAAACGAGAGGAAGGGAGAGGGAGGGAGGGAAAGATAAAATAAAAAACTGCTGAAAATTTCTGGCTATTGCCGTTCATTACACGGGATTATCAGAGAAGGTTGGGATGTAAAATTTGCATGTCAATGAGAGGTCACAGATGTGAAAAGCAGCTAATGGATGGGGAAATCAAATAAGGAGCACATAAAGCCCTTTTGCCTCTTTACCTCCCTGCTGATGATGATAGAACCACGCAGTCTGCGACTCTCCCTTGAATGAACTGCAGGGAGCGTGTAACATTACAAATGATCTGATGTTAGATCAAAGTGCACAGGGGGAACCGCAGGTGCAAGGCATTAATAGCCACATTAATCTCTCCAGTCACCTAGTGACTCCGAGATGAAGCAGAGTGAGTTTCTTTCTCGCCCCCACCCCCCTCTCCCCCCACTCTGCTTTCTGGGAATATCTTTATGAAAACGAAATGCAATTCCAAGCTAACAAAGCTCTGTTGTGTACAGTAATAGCAGAGCAGAGAAGTGTTTGCTTTCCTTAATGTGCTCGGGAGCATTATGCACATATTAATTACATTATTTTACTGGCCTTCCTCGCAAAGTTCTGGGCAGCGTATTCCCAGTAGGGTAGGGTTGGTAGACTGGAGTCACTGTGACCAGAGGCTAACGGATACATGGGAGGAAGAGACGGAGGAGAGTCGGTGGTGGCGGTGGGGTGAGTTGGAGGCTGCAACACACTGAGAGGTGTGGAGGATGTCATGGCAGGCGAGAGTGAATTATTGCTCCTTCCGAATGGCATCTGAGCCACGAGGCTTTCACAGTTGTTAAACACTGCAGCTTCGTTTCAACCTGCATAATACACGTCTGTGGTGGGCAATTGGTCATTCACTTCACGGCTGTTTGTGGGACCCCACTGTGTGCAAAACGGGCTGCCAATTTTCGCCTCCAAAATGCACAATGAATTCTGCGAAGCTCTTTGAGACGTCCTCCTGATTTGTACAACACCACCAAACGCAAGGATTATTACTATAAAAATAATTGAGAAAGTCAATTTTCCACGGCTAAGGCTTCCAAGCTTAAGAATTGTCCACAATTTTCGGCCTGATCTTAATTTTTTAACGCAAAATAATAGGTCTTTCAGCTTCATTTGCCCACAATTATACACACTTTACGGTATGTAATAATATAATAATCCTTGCATTTCGTATAGCATCTTATTATGTCGTTGAGACGTCTCAAATTGCTTCACAGATTAATAATAATCCTTCCATTTCGTATAGCACATTATCACGTATTCAAGACAATTCAAAAAAAATACAAAACTACATCTCAAAGCGCTTCACAGAATATATTGTATATATAAAGTGAATTGAGTGTGGATTTTGTTGGCAAAACACGGCAGCCAATTGCCCCACAAACAGTCGTGAATTGAATGATCAAATATATACATATTTTGGGGGGAGGTATTTTTAACCCCAGAAAGCGATCCACCAATCGATTAACAACCAGCTTCTTACTTACTGCTAGGTAAGCAGAAGCGTGTGAAGTAAGAAAACTTGCCTAAGGTTTTGACTTGAGCGGGAATTGAACCCGGGTCCTCTTGCTTGTGAGGCAAATGCTCTAACCAATGCGTTACAAGACTCCCGCAAAGGGCTTTAAGGATGTCCTCCCAATGCGAAAGGTGCTGCGTCAAATGTATGGAAGGTGGGAAGGCAGTCATGAGGAATAGAAATGCTGTGTAAAATAACCTGATAGGCACCACATTCTGTGGTTTGTGATGTGAATCTGACCTGCGGATACTCAAGCCCGTAATGGTGAAGCAGAAAATGTTAACCATGTGTGACTTGTCTGCATGCTTCGCAATTGCCCTCTAATGCTGTGCCTACACCTCTGGCTCACAATGGTGGTTCCTGCTTGAGTTATATCTGATCATACAGTGCAAACATCAGAGCTATGGAACCACTGGGACTGAATGAGGTCTGTAACTCTGGAACGTCAGTGCATGTAACATTGAAACGGTGATAAGGAGGGGAGATGGAAAGAATTAAGGTCAATTTAATTCTGTAAAATAACATGCGTCCATTTACAGTAAATGCCCCAAATTCAACAGCGAAGCAAAATAAAACACAACGCAGCAAAGCTTAAAGCAAAATCCTGATGCAGTCCTGCCCACTTATGTCGACGTGTCAGGGACCATTCGAATTTTGTCGCCATAAATACTTGCAAACAACGCAGACACACACATTGTGGTTAAAAATTGCCTGAAGCATTTACTTATAAGTATTTTATATACAATCCTGCAATTTGAAGCATTTATTTCCATGTATTTCCTATAAAATATTGCAATTAGAATCACTGTACCATTTACTGTATTTACATGTATTTTTTATTTAAAAGGATAATAATAATCCTTGCATTTGATATAGCGCCTTATCACGTCGTTGAGACGTCTCAATGAGCTTCACAGAATATATTATAAAGTGAAGTGACTGTGTATGTTTGTGAGCGAAATACGACAACCAATTGCGCACAGCAGCGCCTCACAACAAGTTGTGAATTGAGTGACTGCATTTTAATTTTTTTGGTGGGTCATTTAAGAGTACACTATTTCATACGCGACCCTTGTTCTTTTCGGGTTAGCGCTTTGTAGCTTGTCCAAACACTTAGCTGCTTTGTCCATTTATTTCAATGGCTCCGAATAAGAATTAAAGGTCTGCAATCCTTCAAACATACCACATGCTTCTTTGCTTGTCACGTGCCGAATACTGTCATCGTTGGACTCTTCATCCCTGTTTTTAGGTTCCTCAGCGGCAGCTGTTATTTGTGGACTCGTTCGGCTATTTGCTGAGAGAAGGAGACAGGCGTAGCTCATTACTGGTCTCCGTCAGCTTTCCTTGGCTCGGTCAGTAGCAGGCATCGGTGGGTACAAATTGAGCTCATAGTTCAGGCTGACGCTCCAGTGCAGTACTGGTGGGGAGGGAGTGTTGCATTGTTTAAGATGCTGCCCTTTGGATGACATGTTAAAGCAAAGTTCCATCTGCTCGTACAGGTGGACGTTAAAGATTCTTGCTGTACGGAAATTGTCTGGCGGGTTTGTCTACAAATACACAGACACTGCACTTGACAACAATTCCCCTGTGAAGGGCTTTGAGACGTTTTGATGTATGATCAGAATACCAAAATGCTGAAGAATACTCTATTTCTAGCTATACTTTAGTCAAGGGATGCACTGCGAGAAAAGGCTTGAGAGATAGAGCCTATTCTGCTTTTTTAATTTTCATTTTGCTACACTAAATATTAACTCATCATGTGACGGTCTTAGAGGTGTTAAGGCATGATAAGGCACTGCATAAAACTGCAAGCAGTAGAAAAATGCGGCCTTGAATCTTTTTTTCCTAGACAGCACAGAAAGATGCCATTTGACCCATCCGGTCAAATGGCTTTCAGAGTAAGCTCCATTTTAATCACACTGCCCTATACTCACACACCTTCAAGTCTCTAACATTCATAACACCTGTCTACTTCCTTCTTGAAGCCCACAACGGACTCTGACTCTACCACTTTACTTGGCCCGATGTTCCACATCCCAACAACTCTCTGTGTGAAAAAATTCTCCTTGTCTCTCCCTTCGCTCTTCTTGTCACAACCTTGTATAATTGCACTTATTTCACTCATCCAATACTGCAGAGTTAGCTCAGTGTCAATGGAGAAACGCCCCTTCCTTCCTTCAGCATACCCTGACATTGCCTTTAGAATACACAAGGCTCAGTAAACGGAAATGTGTCTAAATCTACTCTTCCCAAAGGATTCACAGCTTCTTTATCTCCAGGGCTGTCACTATACCGATCAATTAAATTATCTTACTGACCCAGCTTGTTGAACATAGCTTCTAGTCTCAGCTTTACTCAGAGGATCTGAGCCACATTCGTGCTGTGTGTTTATGAGTTCAATTTTTTGGCTGCTTCAGTCATCCTGCTGTAGATAAGAGAAGACAACAGGCAAGATAGTTTTGTCCTTGTCAATGTAGAGACACATAGAAAGAGGAAGGAGTGTCAGCCAGCTGCAACCACACCATCCACTAGGTCATCTCATCTCTCACCTGTCATATTTGTGGAAAAATCTGTCTCTCTAAGATCGGTTTATAAAGCCACCTAAATGGGGGTTTAGGTGAACTCCAGTCAGATTGAAGATAGCCTGGAAGACCTGAATTCTGAACCTCTAGCCTAGCCCGTGTCCCACACCAGGCTCCGTGACCCTAACACCCCCGTCCTTGCCCTACTCCACTAGCTTCCCATCACACAGTGAATACAGTTCAAGATCCTGGTCGTCACCTTCAAAGTCCTCCATGGCTTTGCTCCCCCCTACCTCTACGACCTCCTAACCCATTATCAAACTGCCCGCTCCCTTCGCTCAGCGGGCTCCGGCCTGCTTCATGTCTCCCGCCTTGTCCGCTCCATCATTGGCGGGCGGGCCTTCAGCTACTCTGCCCCCACCCTCTGGAACTCCATCCCGCAGTCCCTTCAGCTCGCCCCCTCCTTGCCTCCTTCAAGCCCCTTTTCAAGACCGTCCTCTGCAACCGTGCCTTTGATCACCCTCCTTCCCCTGCTGTCCTCTACTCTCCCCGATCCCAACCCTCAGCTTGGATCCGAAACACTGACTGTCCAGCGCCTTGGGATATTCTCCCGATGTGAAAGACACTACACAAATGTCATTTTGTTGATGTTGTTGTACTCTAATGATTTAACGTTGCTCTAATCTGGCCAAGCACTCGTCCACCCAGGCCTGCTCTTGCACCAGTAACAATGGACTACTGCCCAGCCAATGTTATACAAAATCGCTTTCCGGGGTAATAATCCCTTCAAACAAAACAAAAATCCTTAACGGTTTGTGGGTCGCTGTGCTCAATTGGTTGCCGTGTTTAGCCCACAAAATATACAGTCAATTCACTTAGCAGTATATTCTCTGAAGCGCTTTGAGACGTCTCGAAGATGTGACAAGGCGCTGTATCAAATGCGAGGATTATTATTATTAAATAAGGAAACGTGGCCATTTCGATGCCCAGCAAGTATTCCTTTTGTTGGCGATGGGGTACAAGTGGGATATGCTCAAGAATACTTAACAGCAAGACACTGTGGTGCTCTTCTTTTCCTGGTACAGGTTGAAAGAATAATTGCTAAGGTTCTAGGAGGTGAAGGACCCTGTCAGGGAACAGGACGCAGAGATAGATGGTCACCTTAATGATAAATTACAGGTAGTTCGGGACAGTGTGCAGGCGCCTCCATATCACAGACCTGCCAGATGTACTGCAGATCCGATATATACTAATAATATCAGATTTAGTACCAATCGGTAGTCTTGGCTTGTCTTCGAAAGGTTATTACAGGAGATGAATGCATCTGTAATGATGACTTTCATGTGTATGTAAACGAGTCATGTACATTATATATTATATGAAACAATATTCCCAAACCTTACTGTGATCTTAGTTTTCACATCCACAGACACAAACCGCACACACAATCACTTGCAGAAATAACACTTCTAAGTAACAGACAGTGACACTTTCGCGAATGCTTCCACTGCGATAATCTGTGACCTTACCCAGTCCCCAACACTTTGTGTTCCTGTGTGTGTTAAGATAGCCAAAGGCTACAGAATATTCCATACCATCTCAATATCTCTACTACTGAAACCCGCTTCTCCCTTCCCCAAGGTGTCAGCCTGGTTCGTTAGGTAGCACTCTTGCCTCTGAGTCAGAAGGTTGAGGATTCAAGCCGCAAGTCCTGATTTACCTTAGCAAAATACTGAGCTGATAGATTAATTTAGTAACTCCCTGGACCATTTTTGTGATCAGTGCACTGTGCAACAGTTCCATTTAGCAAAATTGTCTGATGTGTTCGACTGCAGAATACACACTGTACAGTGCATACTATGAAGACTTTGAGATGTCCTCCTGATGAGAAAGGCCCTATATCAAACATTGTGATTATTTTTAAAGGAGTAAACGAAATGCGGCCAATGACATATTTATCAGCACTGCATCAGCCTGGCTCACTTGGCAGGGCTTTCACCTCTAAGGCAGAAGGTTGTGGGTTTAAGCCCCACGTCAAGGACTTTGAACTCTCAGTGAGGATGACACCCCAGAGTAGTATTTAATAATAATAATAATAATAATCCTTGCATTTGATATAGCACTTTTCACGTCGGGAGGACGTCCCAAAGCGCTTCACAGAATATACTGCAAAGTGAATTGACTGTATATTTGAGGGCGCACGCGGCAGCCAATTGCACACAGCAATGTCCCACAAACAGTCGTAGATTGAAAATGACCAATTTATTATTGTTTTTGGTTTTGGAGGGATTATTATTAGGCTCTGTGTGGAGTAAGGAAACTTGCCCAAGGTTTCGCCCTGCCTGGAATTGAACTCAGGTCTCTCGCTTGCAAAGCGAGTGCTCTAACTACTGAGCTACAGGACTCCACATTTGGGGGTGTGAGGCATTGTCAGACATGCCATCCTTCGAATGAACTGTTAAACTGAGGCCACCTGTTCAAGTGGACGTTAAGGATCCTGTGGTGCTACTTAAATAAAGAAGGGTCCCAGTGACCTAGCCATTGTCCCTCCAGATAAAAATGATCATTCATGTTCGACGTTGCTGTATACAAACTGATTGCTGGGCTTAACAGCAATTAGCTTTTGAGACGGTTCAGTATTACGGGTGCTACGGCAAATACAGAGATCATGGAGTCCTGTAGCGAAGTGGTTAGAGCACTCGCCTCGCAACCAAAAAGACCCGGGTTCAATTCAAATGTTAGGTAAGGTTCCAACTTCACACGCCCCTGTTTACCTAGCAGTAAGTAGGAACCTGGTTGTTAGTTGATTGGGACGGATCGCTTTCCGGGGGTAATAATCCTTTCAAACAAAACAAAAATCCTCAACAGCTTGTGGGACACTGTGCTCAATTGGCTGCCGTGTTTAGCCAACAAAATATACAGTCAACTCACTTCACAGTATATTCTGTGACGCACTTTGAGACGTCTCAACGATGCAATAAGGTGCTATATCAAATGCAAGGATTATTATTATTATTTATGAACAAATGCACCAGTGAAAAACATTGTTCCTGAGACCCACCTGCCCCAGCTTTGCTGTACGGGGTGGCTTTTCAGTGTATTTGGTTAGACTTTGACTGTATTGTTACGCAAAGTAGCAGGAAGCAAGTTCCATACTTAAGCTGTCCTCAACCTCAGCCGCGCCATCCAGTGGAAGCCAGGCTGCTTAGCTACAGAGAGAGGGAGTGAAATGAGAACTTCATTCACCAAACTGTCCGCCTACCATGTTGTACATTTCTACAGTTATGGAGCACAATAGACAGATGGTTTAATAATAATAATTATTATTATGTTTGATTCAGAGGCTTTCACATCAGGAGGACATCTCAAAGAGCTTCACAAGGTATACTGTAAAGTGTGGTCACTGTGTCATTTGTAGGTGAATGTGGCAGACAATTTTGCACACAGCAATGTCCCATCTAACATCTCATTTAACATCTCATCTGAAGGACGGCATCTCCAACAATGAAGCACACTCTCAGAACTGCATTGCAATGTCAGGCAAGACTGAACGAGTTTTAAAGTCCCAACATGGGAGGTGAGCGTGCTTCCAACTAAGGCAGGTTGACACACAGAGGAGTGTCCACTCAGCTGGGGAAGGTTTATTATGCAAGACTTCAAGGTATTGATCTAAATTGACAATAACAAATCAATGCAGAAGAATGGATGTCGATAAAAGACATCTCTAATAGGAGGTTTACATTAGATAATAAGCAGATGTCAAACTGATTCCTCCAGTTTCTTAGGATAGGGTCTAGTGTGGGATATTTGCACAAGATTACAGAGATGTGCTCATTCGTATTAACATACATATGAAAAGACTCATCAGCCTGTATCTCACAGGGGAGGACGAGTCACAGGAAGATTCTCAGCTACTTTTATTTGAAGTGTTTGTATTTCATACCCAATGGTAGCAGTGACAAGGAATTGACCTACAAAAATCATAATAATAATAATACTTGTATTTGATATGGCATCTAAACGTCTCAAAGCACTTCACGTGTAAACTGCTGTAAAGTGCAGTGATTGTGCATTTGTTGACAAAAGTAGACAATTTGTGCACAGAAAGATCCTGCAAAGAGTCATGAGTTTGGGTGCTTATACAATGTTCATCAAAACCCTTTAATGACTATTGTACAATATAATAATAATAATCCTTGCATTTGATATAGCGCCTATTCACGTCTTCGAAATGTCTCAAAGTGCTTCACAGAATATACTGTAAAATGAATTGACTGTATATTTTGTGGCCAAAACGCAGCAGCCAATGGCACACAGTGACATCCCACAAACAGTTGTGGATTGAGTGACCAAATTATTTTTTAAAAAATACTCTAAGGCATTATTACCCCCGGAAGAGCGATCTGCCAATCGACTAACAACCAGGTTCCTACTTACTGCTAGGTAAACAGAGGCGTGTGGAGTAAGGAAACTTGCCCAATGTTTCGCCTTGCCCAGGAATCGAACCCAACTCCTCTCGGTTGCGAGGCGAGTCCTCTAACCACCAAGCTATATGACTCCACAAATAATACAAATTACATTTATACAGCTCCTTTCACATAGGGAGGAGGTCTCAAAGCGCTTCACAGTGCTGGATGACAAATCGAGCTCGGCGTATTGTAGAGCATTTGTATGATGTATCGCTCAAGTTTTTTTNATCTAGGTTAGACTATTGTAGAGTGTTTGAACTTGCACAGTCCAGGTGAAGCGCCAATATAGTTCTAGGAGAGCACTGCATTGTTGGAGGTGCTATTGTTTGGATGAAACATTAATCTGAGGCCCCGTCTGCCTGTTCAGTTGGCTGTTAAAGATTCTATGGCACAATTCAAGATGAGAAGGATGTTTCTCCTGGTGTCCTGCCAACAATTCCCCAATTAAAATTGGTCGTTCAGCTCAGGGCTGGTTGTGGGACATTGTTGTGTGAAAATTGGCTGCAGCAAACTACAGTCTCTACACATCACAACAGATCCTGTGAAGCACTTTGAGAGGTACCTCTGGTACAAAAGACACTATAGCAAATGCAATGATTTATTTTAAGTGTAGTAACTGTGTATTTATAGACAAATTCATAATATTCACTTACTTTTAAAATGTTCCCCTCTATCCAGCAATATTTCAAATTTATCTACAGAACAAACACTGGGAGTTTCAGGACTCTGCAAAAGCAGTCTCTCATTGCTCAGGATTTTGTATTAGAAGTCAATGCCACAACAAGGCATCGGTGGATGATAAATGACTCAAATTAGGATGTGGTTTTAGCAACAAGGTATTGACCTTGCATGTAACAGCTAAACTGCACTAAAGCATCTCCCTACTTGTCATCCTCTGAATCTCTTGAAATTTGTTATCTGCCAGAATTTTATTGTAAATTGCCTTCTGATGTAGTGTACCGTATTGGCGGTGGGGGGATGGGGGAGGGGTGGGGGTGGTGGAGATATTAGTGTCGCTCAGCAAAACGTCACACAAAACACATACGTTTCTAGTTAATGTAAGATCGGCACACTTTAACTCTTCCCAAAGAAAATCTCTTTCTCACGGCAGCTGAATGCAGTATGAATCTTTCTCCAATGTACTCCTTGTTCATCGGACAAGGAAAATGCCTCTGAAATGTAATGATTGAATGGGTTTATTCTTACCTACTGTATTATCCATCTGGGAGTCTCCGGCCTCTTTCCTGTCCCACAGTTTCCAGCGTCCTGTACTTTCTCACCACCTGTAGCTTGGAGGGGAACAAATGCAAGTTGATACTTTACAGGCAGCTGGTTACCTGGGGGAGGGGGAAGAGGTCAGACATCCTCCGTCTTTCAAACCCAATAAAATGGTGTGCTAACTGATTTCGCCAAACCACATATAATCTTCAGAGATCTGCAATCTGTGAACAGTTTACATGCACAGTCAGTCATTTCGCAGGACAAATCGTGCCGAGTAATAACAACGTGTGCTAAAAACGGTTCCATAAATAACTAGGAGAAGGGACTTTGTCCCAGTGTCCTGGTCAATAGGTGCCTTGAAAGGTCTCAATGATGTGATAAGGCATCATATCAAACGTAGGGTTATTATGTGTTATAAGATTGAAAAGAGAAATAAAACCCAGGAACAGTGTTTGTAATTTCCTTTGCAGAATTATAAAACTGGTAGCATTTATCCCAGTTAATTGTCTGAAGTGCTTTGATACATCCTCCCGACGCACTATACTTGAATGTTTGCAATGTTTGAAACAAAGCGCACAAGAGGTAATTTCTGCCAAGTGGAGTGAATGTGGGTATTTTTTTGTAGCAAAACACAGCAGACAGGTTGTGCACAGCAGGTCTCGCAAACAGTTAAGACGTCCAAATTTTACCTGGAGGATTGTCGACCAGGATACCAGGTGAATCTCTCTTCATTTTCTTAAGTCACGGAATCATTAACATCCACCCGTTCCAGTGGATGTTAATGATTCCGTGACATTTGATGTTTCGTTCAAAGGGCAGCCGGCATCATTTCTCCCAGCGTTGCGCTGATGTGTCAGCCTAGACTGTGAGCGAAAAGTCTCGATGTGGGGCTTGAACCCACAACGCTTCTGACTCAGAGGCGAGAACGCTACCCACTGAGTCAGGCTGACACACTGCTAGCTGATCTACACGGTAACCAAAATGTTTTGATATCAATACAGTGTCCAATAAGTCTTAAAGAAATTATGATTTTTTTTAGATAATAGCGCAGCTGAACTAAAATAAGACTTTTTGGTCACCCTGTATGTATCCTGACAAATACAAGCAGACTCATGGGCGTATTGTTTGTGGGTTTCACAGAGTGTTTCTTAGGATTATGATGCATTGCAAATTCACCCCAAGAAAACTGTTTTGATTTGATGTATATAAAAAAAAAGGCTTGCCGTGAAGAATTAACTTTAACTGTCCTTGGCCGGGCATTCACCAGCTGGTACAACTCCACGCATCAGCAGAAAATAAATGGACAGGGAAACAGTTTGACTCCACTGGCTCTACGCTACACTACGCGTAATATTCTGCTCATCCAGAGCACTGCTGGTGGGTTTAGAGTCCACAAACAGCATTGCCAGTGAGACAAGCGAGCAAGCCCAACTTTGACAGCTGTACCACGGCTGACCAAATGGTTCAACCTTGACCACGTAGCAAAGCGTTGCCCTTCACTAATGTGCTGCTGTGCTCATCCTTTTGCAAAGGCCATTTTATACGGCTCTGTGCAAGGCATTGCAAGGCCATCTGCTTTCTCCAGCGAACTACTGCACCCTTGTTATTCAAGCGAAGAGCCGACGTGACCAAGAATTTATGCGATCATTACCTTTATTTGTTTGATTCTGAACAGAAGACATCCAACACATAATAATAATCCTTGCATTTGATATAGAGCCTTATCAAGTCTTTGAGACGTCTCAAAGCGCTTCACAGGATATACTGTAAAGTGAATTGACTGTATATTTTGAGGGCGAAAAACATGACCCAACAAACGCAAGTTGTTGTATGTAGGAATGTAAAAACTACTGTCTTTTCCCCCTAATTTCCTTCCCCTTTTTCCCCTCTCCTGTTTTTTTTGATTCAGCTATGAATTGGGGATATGCCCGACTTCAAGCACCACCACGTTCAAACAAAACATGGATCTTCTCTCTTGCATTGTTTTCCCGCCTTTCATTCCCCATTCGTTTAAATTTACACCCGGCTTCACGTGAACTGACTACTCATCTCATTTGTTCCCAGCAGGATATTGCTGTGGCTGTTGCTTTCGTTTTCTAAATACAGTCACTACGCCTTTCAATAAAGTTCAGTGAAGCACTTTGAGACATCTCGACAATGGGATATGGTGCTTTCAAATGCCAGGATCTGTCCCAAAACACATATCCAATTTTGAATCCTGTGCATATGTCCTCTTATAGAACTTTCTGAAACTTTATTATAGTCCTTGCATTTTGATAAAGCTCTTTGGCACATCGGGAGACATCTGAAACCGCTATTTCCCCTCACGTGTACCGCTCTATTCCATTGAATGATCAATTTTATCGGAGGGTTTGTTGGTCAGGACACCATGAGAAACTATGTTTTCTTTGTGAATAGTGCCAACGACAGTCTAACACCTCCCCAGAAGGGCAGCACCTGCAACAATGCAGCAACAATCCACAATCCTGTGTATTTTGTGGGCTACGTGGCAGGCAGTTTGTGCACAGCAATAACCCACAAACAACTGTGAAGTGAGTGACCAGTTTTATTTAGGGGTTGCAGGGCAAGACATCGGGAGAAGCTCCCTCCCTTTTCGGGATCTTTAACACACACCTGAACAGGTTGACAGGACCTCGGTTCAAAGTCTCATCTGAAGGATGACACCTCCAACAATGCAACACACCCCCAGCACTGCATTGTCAGCTTAGACTATGTGATTCCAAGTCCCGACATGGGACTTGAACCCCCAACCTTCTGACTCAAGAGACGAGAGCGCTACCATTGCACCAGGCTGCACACCCCAGCACTGTATCAGAGTGTCAACTAAGAGTTAAAATCAACCAGAAGAACTTGTCATAAAAGGAAAATAAACCTTCACTGCCACCTTTTGAATATGTGTCTACTCCAAACTACAAAAGTTAGTAGTTGATGAAGCACACTTCACATAGGACGACATCTTTCCCCAGGGATAGTGTTGGACCTCAAGCAAGAAAGCAAGAGGAAGGAGATGGTACTCTCTCATGTTGCAGACTGAACCCATGTAAGTTACTTCTTTCTACATAGATTTAACTGAACTTACTAAAATATTCAAGATCTTATAGCTGTGCTTGTAGATACATTGCCCGGAGATTTATTAGATGGAAACTGTTAAATTATTTACTATTCTCACTTACATGTGATGTCATAAAACAACACAACAATGTTGTAGGCGGAAAGGTAGCTCCAATGTAATTATTAGCACACTGTAAAACAAAGTGTCCATCGATCCTTCAGAGTAACAACAGCCTCAGCAATTAGATTACTACATAATAATCCTTGCATTTGAAATCGCGCTTTTCACGTCTTCTAGACATCTCAAGCGCTTCACAGAATATGCTGTAAAGTGAATTGACCGTACGTTTGTGGAGTCCTGTAGCTCAGTGGTTAGAGCACTCGCTTTGCAAGTGAGAGACCTGAGTTCAATTCCAGACAGGGCGAAACCTTGGGCAAGTTTCCTTACTCCACACGCCTAATAATAATCCCTCCAAAACCCCCCCCCCAAAAAAAATAATAAATTGGTCATTTTCAATCTAAGACTGTTTGTGGAACAGTGCTGTGCGCAATTGACTGCCGCGTTCGCCCACAAATATACAGTCAATTCACTTTACAGTGTGTTCTGTGAAGCGCTTTGGGACGTCCTCCCGACGTGAAAAGCGCTATATCAAATGCAAGGATTATTATTATTATTATTATTATTATTATTATTATGTTTGTGGGCAAAACATGTGATACATAGAGGATAGAACAATGAGGTAGAAATTGCTGGTGGTTTGCCATCCTTCAGATGAGACATTAAACCAAGGCCCTTTCGGCCTGTTCTGGTGGACATCAAGGATCCCGTGGAACTATTCAAAAAGAGCAAGGAGTTTCTCCCAGTGTCCCGGCTAACAATCTCCCAAGTAGGCACTCACTTCATGGCCGTTTGTAGGATATTGCTACTCGCACTGGGCTGTCGTGGTTCACCTACAAAATACATACAGTATTTTGCACACAGTATTATACCTACACCTCATGGCAAAATCCCGTGAAATGCTTTTGAGACATCCTCCTGACATGAAATGTAAAGATTATTTTCACTAAATACACAGTCAATCTACTTTACAGCATATCCTGTGAAATGCTTCGAGATGTCTCATTGACGTGATAAGACATATATCAAATGCAAGGATTATTATTAGCAGTAGTAGTAGTAATTCCATCTGAGCAGTTTACGGACAAACAAAATGGTTGAACAGGTCACTTTCTCATAACTCAATGGTTTATGTCATGGCAAGCAGCGAAAGTCTCAATTTTCAGAATGCCCCATGGAAAACTCAGACTTGGAAATGTCACCTTTCAAAGACCTGTGTTTCTTAGGAATGTTAAATTTGACCTCACGAAGGGAGAGGAAATATCCCCATTCAGTGTTGGTTATCAAAACAAAGAGAGGAGTGAGGGGGGGGGAGAGAGGAGGGGGAATGAGAGAGGTGGGGGAGATATATTGTAATTTCTGTCCTTCAGAATACATTGAAGATAATTCCAAATCCATTACTGCTCTCTGCCCAAATACCCAGGACAAAGCACAAAGGAAACTGAGTCCCACCTTGTATGACAATCTCGCTGAATGGAAATTAGGGCAGTGAGGAGGATCCTGGCGATTTCTTTCTGTTTTATGCTCAGCGAGGGGACGCACAAAACAAATGGCAAAACACCTCTTAATTAAACAGCACTTTTGTTTGGCCTAAATGAACGATCCCCACATGTCCGCCCTCACAGCAGACAGCGATTTCCCAAAGGTATCGTAGAAGCCTGAAAGTTAGTGGGAAAGAAATTGATAAATCCACCCCTCATTATCTTCAGTGTTCAGTACCGCTGAGCTGATGGCAGGGCAGCCTAATGGATATTATGCCACTGAATTCATTAGGAGTAAATGTTTTAACCATTTGAGTCCCGCAGGAGCCATGACGCCGACAAAATACACAGTCGTTACATTTACAGTGAATCCCGTGAAGCGCTTTGAACGTGAAAGACGCCAATCCAAATGTAAGGATCATTATTATTATTGTTATTATCATTATTATAAGCCATATTACCTTTCTAAAGGGAGCTAGATAGATATCTAAAAAGGAGCAAACTACAGAGTTATGTGGAAAGGGCAGGGAAATGGGACTAAAAGGATTGTTCTTCAAAGAACCAGCATAGACATGGTGGGCTGAATGGTCTTCTGCTATGCTATACATTTCTATTGTTCTAAGTGAGTGAAACAGGTTCGATTCTCGGGCAGGACGAAATCCTTAAGCATGTTTTCTTCCTCCACACGCGGCTGTTTACCTCGCAGTAAGTAGGAACCCAGTTGTTAGTCGATTGGCAGATCGCTTTCCCTCCCCCCAAAATAATAAATAATTTGGTCAGTCAATCCACGACTGTTTGTGGGACATTGCTGTGTGCAATTGGGATCTTTAACGCTCACCTGAACAGGCACAGACAGGACCTCAGGTTTAACGACTGATCCAAAGGACGTCACCTTCGACAATGTAGCGCTCCCTTCAGCACTGCACTGGAGAGTCCGTGTGGACTGTGCGAGTTTTATTTTTCTCTTTCAAATATTTGTCCTTTTATTGTGTGCGTGTTGGGTGGGGGGAGTGGGGTGGGGGAAACAATCCATTACGAATTCTGCTTCAACCACGGCTCCTGCTGGGGCTTTCCACGTCCTAATACCTCATGCATTGTTTACACAGCGAAGCAATCTGCTCGACCGTGCCCATCGCACTCGGGGGAGGGAATGGATTTATTTAAATTAGCATTGGACAGTGGGACCGCTGCCTCGGGTACGATTTTATATCTTCTTCTGCAGCACGCGGCACTGGCACAGACTGTCTCATTATGAAGAAGCTGAACTTTTTGGTGCAAAGAGGGAACACTTTTGCCACGAACACAGCAGGAGCCCAAGAAAAATCAACAGGGTTTCTTGAATCCAGCTCCTGGTCACAGGCAGCCATTTTGCCCACAAAATACACAGTCACTCCACTTTACAATATATTCTGGGAAGCGCTTTTGAGATGTCTCAATGAATGTGATAAGGCGCTATATCAAATGCAAGGATTATCATTATTATAACTTGACAACTGTATTATCATTGCACATTCGAATGACACCGCTTAATGATGGGAAAATGGCACTTTTGCATTTCATTGCAGGGAGAGATCGATAGCACGGATTCTTTTAGCTCTAAAAAGTAATGTAAATGTCCCGGCTTAATCATCAATCCAACAACAGCAAAAGCTTGCATTTATGTAGAGCCCGTAAGCAGGGTTTCCTTGGAGCTGAACTGGCTCCAGGATGACGATGGAATGTCGGAATCGAGCCAGGCCTCTGAAACCATCTCTAGAGACCGGTTCCCGAGCCAAGTGAGTCCTCAGTATTCCAGGGCACTGCTGATGACAAAACAGCACAGCCTGGTTCATTGGCAGGACCTGAAAGGCCAGACCAGTCCTTGGGGACAGGGAGTCATCCCAATCAGCTCCTGTTAACCCAAAAAGCCATAGCCCTAACGGGAAAGGGTGGTCCGAGCTGGACAAGTAGAGGGAAAACAATATCAATGGCAAGCTATGTGTTTTTAGCTGGTTAGACTCCAGCAGTTACCACTTTAATGACAACAACAACAAAATGACATTTGTAAAGCGCCTTTCACGTCGTTAGGACGTCCCGAGGCGCTGAACAGTCAGGGATCAGACTTCCGTGTGTAGGTGGAATGGATGGAAATCTTAGCTTGGTTTGGATACTTTGAAGCATAGTGATGGGTTTCCGCATGTGTCGGACACCTGGCTGACCCCCCAAAAAATATATATGTATAGAGCCCTTCACGCGGTGTTGTGTCTCATGTTTGCTTTAGACATCAGGAGGACGTCTCAAAGCAATTCACACTGCTGGCTGGCGTGTGCACCCGGATGGGTTTGGGTATAGAAGGGGAGTGGGAACCGAAGAGAGTGGGGAGGGGAAAGATGCTCGACTGAAAGCATGGGCAAAGCGGCGGGAGCGAACGAGTCAGAGGGACTCTGTCCGGGATGGAGTTCAAAAGAGCAGGTGGCAGATTTGCTGAAAACCGCTCACAATGGTGGGACAGATAGTACAATCAGCGTGATTACATGGTCCAGGAGTGGTCACTCAATCCACAACTGTTTGTGGGATATTGCTGTGTGCAAATGGCTGCCATGTTTCACTCACAAAACAGTCAATCTACAACATATTCTGTGAAGCGCTTTGAGACCTACCGGTGTTTGTACTCTGCATAAGTCCTCCCCTTCCCCCCCTCCCATCTCCCGCTCCACCGAGGAGCAATGGGACTCGTGAGAGGTGGTTAAAGACATACCCAAAATCTTAAAAGCTGAAAAAAAACACAGATGCGTTTGATCAAACGATGGATGAAGTTAGAATGAAAGCCAAGGACTGGTGCTATACCCCCCTTTTGATTAAAAGAGTCAGTGACAGAGGCACAGGAGTGAATTTTCGCAGGCAATTCAAAGCCACAGAACCATTGAGCATCGCATTAATAGATATTCGCTCTCACCTGCTGATAATGATAGGCAGATCTGCACCGACCTCTGAGCTATTAATTCTTTCAATTTGCCGCCTCTTTGTGATTTTTTCCTTCGTAAATTCTGTGAAACGTGCAGAGATCTTAAATCTCATCGACGCTTTAATTCCCTCTTTGATCGCTTTGAAGTTCGGCTGCCACTCAGATTTTGGCGGGGATTAGGAACGATAACAGGTTGAGAGAATATGAGAGCTACATTGCTATTTTCCACTGTCTGCTTATCTCAGCTAATCTTCCCCTCCCCTCCCCGGCTCGATTTCACTCTCCCACTTTTACAAAGGATGTTGGTCTGCAGAGCAACATGAAACAAGCCCTCCCAGGCCGCATCACAAGCAACAACAAGATAACATTTGTATAGCGCCTTTCACGTCAGGAGGACGTCCCAAGGCGCTGGACAGTGCACAGCATTTCTCACCCGAGCTGGGGTCAGGGAGGGAGAAGGGAGGGGAGGGGAAGGGGGGGTGACCGATGGCGTGGTCGAAGATGGTCTTGAGGCGGGATTTGAAGGAGGCTAAGGAGAGGGTGAGGCGGAATGATTGGGGGATGGAATTCCAGAGGTCGCAGAGGTAGAGTGGGGCGAGGCCATGGAGGATTTTGTAGGTGAGGACCAGGATTTTGAACTGGATCCTCTGAAGGATAGGGAGCCAATGGAGTCGGGCGAGAGTGGGGAAGATGGGGTCACAGAGTTTGGTGCGGGAGAGGACACGGGCTGCAGAGTTCTGGATTATCCGCAGCCTGTGGAGGGAGGAGTTGGTAAGGCAGACAAGCAGGGTGTTTGCATACTCAAGCTTGGAGGTGATGAAGGCATGAACAAGAGTTTCAGCGGCCTGGGGGGGCTGAGGTAGTGGCGGATTCGGGCGATGTTACCAGGGCAGCTGTTAAATCTTCGACCTCCGCTCCACCATCAGTAGCTTTCAGCCATTACACCCCAAAACTGTGGAACTCTCCGTCTCAGTCCCTCCACCTTGCCTGCTCTGAAGTACTTCCTCTTCGACTGTGCCGATGGTCACCTCTCCCCTCCCCTCAGCTCGGCATCAAACTCCACCACTATAAAGTGCTCTAAAATGCTACCCACGTGAAGGCGATATACAAATGCAAGTTATTGTTGTTGTTGTTCTGCTTCAGAAGCATTTTCGAAACCGACTATAACAAGTTAGACTTAGACAGTTCCTTTCCCGTCGGGAGGTTTAATTGGGGCTATTGGCTGCATGAGACACCTGTACATGCATGTGTACATAGGTGCGTATTTACGTATGCAAGTTATCACATAGGACGGCACGGTTTGTCACCCCCTTGAAGAATTAAAACCTAAAAGCTGAAAACCTGCAATAAGAGAGGCGAGTAGTGTCTGAGAAAGAGAGAGAGAGAAAGAGACAGAGAGTCACACACACACACACACACACACAGATAGGCTTTCGTCTTCGTGACATTCTTCATCAAGCCGGAACCTCTCAGAAATCAATCGGTTTCTTTCTCAAGGTAATTCCGTTAGTGGATGAGTGCAATCCAGAGGGAATGATTTGTCTGAAGTTTTCCAAACGGCATCTGTTAACTTTCTGCACGTGAGGCTGTTAAAGAAGATTAAGAATCATTGAATGAACAGAAAAGTAGTTGCTTCCTTTTTTTCTGGGCGTAGTTTCAGAATATCCAGACCTAACGTAAAATATATGGATGGCACCTACGCATGGAAATTTCGTCATGTCAGGCGCTGAATGTGCAATCTCTCCTTGGAGGGACAAGAACAACTTGCATTTATATATCAACCTTTACATAGGATAACATCTGAGAATGCTGTATGCTTGTGGGTTGGCAACTGAGCATGTATGAAGAGGCGGGGTGAGATGACCATAGGTATAGTCGAAGAAGTAGGTCTTCAGGTGGGATTTAAGGAAAGATAAAGAGGGTGGCGAGGTGGAGAGATAGAGACAGGGAGTTTCAGAGGTCAGGGTGCAATGGCTGAAGGCATGGCCATCGATCGTAATGGGGTGGGGTGGGAGGATGTGAAGGAGGCCTGTGTTAGCTGATCAAAGGGGGCAGACAGACTAGAGTACGATCAGGTCAGAGAGGCAGGAAGGTGCTAGGATGTGGAGGGATTTGTATGTGAGGGTGAGGATCTTGAAATCTATCTGTTCGGAACTCAGTAGACTATAGCATCTTTAGTTTGCCTTGGCGTCTTGTTTGACCCTCAATTATCCTATCTACCCCATATCCATGCCATGATCCGCTCTGCCTTCCCCCATAAACATCGCCCGTCTCTGTCACTGTCTCACACCGCAGGCTGCCGAAACCCTCATATACGCAATCACAACATCCAGACTTGACTATGAAAACTCCCTGCTTGTCGACCTTCCCGATTCCTCCCTCCATAGGCTGCAAATCATCCAGAACTCTGGAGCCCATGTCCTCTCCCTCACCAGGCTCCGTGACCCAATCACTCCCATCCTTGCCCAACTCCACTAGCTTCCCATCACACAGAGGATACAGTTCAGGATCCTGGTCCTCACCTTCAAAGCACTCCATGGCCTCACTTCCCCCTTATCTCTGCAATCTCCTAACCCCCTACCAAACTGCCTTCCACTCAGCAGCCTGCTTCACATCCCCCGCCTCACCCGCCCCACCATGGTCAGGGTGCCTTCGACCATGCCTTCGATCACCCTGCTTCCCCCCCTGCCCACCAACCTCCCCGATCCTGACCCCCAGGGTCTGAAACACTGACTGTCCAGCCCCTTGGGACATCCTCCCAACATGAAAGGCAAATGTAATTTTCTTGTTGTTGTTGTCTTTCACATCAGTGGGGGGGTGGGGGTGAGAGGGGGACGTATCAAAGCACTTCACAATGCCAGATAAGCTGGGAGTAGGGAGGGCAAAGATGACCGAAAGCACGGTCTTGAGACGTGCCTTTAAAGAGGGGAAGGAAGGAAGTAGCGTTCCCCACAGTGCCAAGACTCACCGCTCAATCTCTGACAGGCAGCATCCGCAAATCGCTTCTCACCACCGATCAGGTTAAGTTTTTTTGTGGGGAAATAAAATAACTCTGAATGGGTTCAGTCCGTCCTTTTCACTTTGATTGATACAGCGCTCCCTCACGGTGGATCGGAAGATGGGAATGACAGACAGTTCGCCTTGACGCTGAGTGACAGCGTGGCTCAGGCACATCAGTGCCACACAGGATTGACTGGCAGCTTCGCCCACCAAGTGACAGATCCCAATTTGCCGTGAATTTAAAATTCAATTTTCACTTCGGAAACCTGGGAAGTGTATTTGCTTTCTACTCACCCCTCCTTCCTTCGACTCCTGTCAGGCTTCGACTCTCAGCTAGGGAAAGCAGAGTGACCTCTCCGTGTCATATATACACCAAAGTCTTTCTGCATAAGTGCGTGTTAACCTGGCTCAGTAGTAGTCACTCTCGCCTCGGAGTCAGAAGGTTGTGGGTTCAAGCCCAAGTCGGGACTTGGAATCACACAGTCTAATGCAGCGCTGTGAGGGACTGTTGTTTTGTCGGAGGTGCCTTCCTTTAGAGGTGCTGTGAGACGTTGAACCGAGGTCCTATCTGCCAGTTCAAGTGAATGTTAAAGATCCCATGGTACTATTTGAAAAGAGAAGGGAGTTTCTCCACGTCTCGTGCCCAACAATTCCCCAAATAAAATTCACTCCATGGCTGTTTATGGGACATTGTTGTGCACAAACTGGCTGTCACGTTTCATCTACAAATACACAGTCAAACCACTTTATAGTATATCCTGTGAAGCACTTTGAGAAGTCTCCACAACATGATCAGGTGCTACATCAAATGCAAGGGTTATTATTATTCAAGAGGCAATGGGGACATGTATTGTCAAGTGGTGGGGATCAGAGCATATTAACTCTCCCTAAAATGAAGCATATCACTAACACAGTGAGGAGGAAGAGGAGGGTCCAGGGGGCGAGGGAGGAGGAGAGGGCTTCTCCAAGGGCTTATAAATATGCCAAACAGAGTATTTATTCCAAAAACATGAGCTCCAATTATCTTTCTACCAGCTGAAGGCTCAGACTCATAAACTGGTGTAGCATTTTTCATGGGTTGAACAGCCTCCTCTTGTTTCTGATTTCACGAACCCCCTCTCCCTCCTCCCTGCAAACTCAGGCTCCGCTGTCAAGGTGCTGGACAAATATAAATTGTTGTTATGGTTCCAAGTGAGGCAAACCGGGAGCAGTCGCAGAGTGAATAATAATAATCCTTGCATTTGATATAGCGCCTTATCAAGTCATTGTGACGTCTCAGAGCACTTCACAGAATATACTGTAAATATATTTATATTTATATACTGTAGAATTTGTTGGCTGCACACGGCAGCCAATTGCACACAGCAGTGTCCCCACAAATACTCGTGGATTGAGTGACCAAATTATTATTTTAAAAAAAAATTCTTTGAAAGGCTTATTACCCCCGTAATGCGATCTGCCAATCAACAACAACTGGGTTCCTATTTACTGTTAGGTAAACAGAGGCGTTTGTAGTAAGAAAACCTGACTTAGCTTTCATCCTGTCCAGGAATCGAACCCGGGTCCTCTTGCTAGCAAGGTGAGTGCTCTATCCAATATACTACTGGACTCCATGGATGAGGATCTCAGCAGGGGAGGGTGAGAGAGTGACAAGAGTGGCAAAAGGCCCAGGAGACAGGTCAAGCAACAGATGTGAGCCAGGCGGGTCCACAGTATTCTAGGGCACTGCTGATAACAGCACAGCCAGGCTTTCACATCATCAGGACTTGGAAGGGCAAACCAGTCACTGAGAGCAGGGAATCATCCTATCAGCTGTTAACCTTGCAAGCCAAAGCCCTGACTGATAGGGTGGTCTTTGCTGGACAATCATCGGGAAAGCTTGCCAGGCAGTACCATGAATGGCAAGCTATGCGTTTTAGCTGGTTAGACTCCAGCAGTAACCCAACACACATCTGGGGTCCCCAAGCCTGAGGCTTGAAGCAGAGCCTGGTTGGGGGTGCTGGAGGGTCAGGCTGGTTAGCCAGAGCCACGAACTGGCTCGGACTCCCAGGTGAGAGCAGCGAGGCTGGTCAAAAAAGCTCGGAGCCACGGGCAAGAAAGACATTGGCGAGAACCAAACAAGGCAGCTTCATGACAAGTAACCAATTTATTACAATTTTGGGAGGTAAATTTGGATGAGGGGTGGGTGGGTGGGTGGGTGGGTAGGGAGAGAGTGGGGAGGGTCAATATAGGACTTAGGGAATGTCTACCACAGTTTTCTAAGAGGAAAACTTTCATTTCAGCTATCGATGCTGAAGTAGCCAGTAAAGTTAATGAGCTGCTCCAGCAGTGTTGGCGCTAACTCTTCCAGTTTCTATCGGCAAAGAGAACCATTTATTTAACTTTAAGTATATCCAATGTATCCAATTAGTATCAAACAGCGCTGATAAAAGTGCTGTCACTCAGGCTCCCAGGCTGACAATGAACAGATTTTGAGGCGTAAAGAATGATCGTGATTGTGTTTGACCTTTGGGAAGAAATCCGTCACTCGTCAGCGCTGAGGGTCTGGCAGCTGATAACAAGATTTATACTTATGCCAATCAATACAAGTGGACAGTATTGTGATCTTGCCACTGAAGCGAAATCCATTATCAACTTGGCAAATTAATATCAAACGCCCAGGAGCAGCCTCCGTATGATTTGTAAGAGAGAGAGAAAAAGATATAAAATAGTCCCTGTCTTCATAAATAATAATAATCTTTGCATTTGGTACAGCGACATTAACTGCTCAAAGCGCTTCATAACATTTACTGTAAAGTGAGATGACTGTGTTTTGCAGGCAAATGTGGCAGCTAATTTGTGCACAGCAATGTCCCGACAAACAGCCGTGAATTGAACCACCAATTTTAGTTTTCTTGGCCAGCGCAATGTGAGAACCTTCCTTCCCTGTTGAAAATAGTGGGATCTTTATTGTCCACCTGAACAGATGGGACCTCAGTTTAAACGTCACATCTCTGTGGACAGCACCTTTGACAATTCAGGGCACCCTGGCACTTCACTGGGGTGTCAGCCTAGACTGCGTGCTCTGAGTTCCGATATGGGGATTGAACCCTCAACCTTCTGACTCAGAGGCGAGAGTGCTCCCAACTGAGCCAGGCTGACATACAGGTAACTGTATTTGTAAGGCAAAACACGGCAGCTGATTTGCGTACAGCAAGGTCCTGCAAACAATCATGAAGCAAACGACCAATTTATCCGTAGGATTAGCGGCCGGGACGCAAGGAGAAACTTCCCTCATTCTTTTGAGCGTTGTTGTGGGACCTTGAACATTCACCTGAACAGATGGAGAGGATCTCAGGTTCACGGCTCTTCTAAAGGCCGGAAGCTTCAGCCCAAGGGTAAAGCAGAGGAGGCAGAGGAGTGGCAGTGCCGATTGCAATTGAAGTGTGAATCCCACTGCAACTGAAACCATTTCCTCCAGATGCTGCCAGGACCAGAGCCTGAGCGAGATTAGCGTCGGCTCATCCCACTTTTATCTTGCAACATCTGGCAGCAACTTGCCAGCAAAACCATGGCTAAAATAATTTGGTCGCTTAATCCACGCCTGTTTGTGGGACACTGCTGTGTGCAATTGGCTGCCACATTTCGCCCACAAAATACCTAGTCATTCCATTTTACAACATCTTCTGTGCCGCACTTTGAGATGTCTCAGTGATGTGATAAGATTCTATATTAATTGTAAGGATTATTATTATTATTAATTGAACACCCACCAACCATGTGGCTATAAGCATAGCCATATTTTGTAGCCTTACCTACATATCCCGCAGTTCTGCGCTCCAAAGCCTGAGTTAAATAACAATAATAATAATCCTTGCATTTTGATAGGTCGCCTTTCACGTCAGGACAACACCTCAAAGCACTTCACAGGATATACTACAAAGTGTAGTGGCTGTGCATTTTGTAGGTGAAAGCGGCAGCTAAACTGCACACAGCAATGTCCCACCAACAGCGGCTTCCTGTTTGCAATATCAATTGATCTTATGCAAAGGAGGACAAACAGACAGAATTAGCTGTAGACTTGCATGCTTAATGAAGTTGGGCATACAAAGAGTTGGGTATTTGCTGAGCTGAAAGCCAGGATCCTCGCGTGCAAACATACGAGAATGAGCAAGGCTGGAACATTTGCAGGATTTTATTGGGATTAATGATCGGAGCAAAATCTCTCAAATTGCCAGGAATTGAAGGAAGGACTGAGTCAGCAGGTTCTAGTCAGCATTCAGGTCATGAATGCATACTTTCTGATGTCTGTCCAAGTCAATTGCTTTCTCCAGCCACCCCCCCACCCCCCACTTTTCACATGAATCATTCCACAGAAAGAAATCCGCCATTGACTAGGTTTATTCAAGGCCATTGACTAGGTTTATTCAAGGCCTTTTGTTCCAATTAAACCTGTGCCCTTGTCATTGGACTACTTTAGTAAAAACAGAGAACCGATTTTTGCTGAAGTTACATTACACAGACACACAGGCCTCTAGTTTGTGGTCTTTTTTAACAAAAAAGGATTCCATAGAAATATAGCCATTCGGCCTTTTATGTAGTGTCGATCAATCCTTTTAAAACTTCCCAATCAACATGCAGGATTTTAATACGCTGCATCAGAGTGGAGTTCATGCAAATCATTGTAACGTAATAATAAACCTTGCATTTGATAAAGGGCCTTTCACGTCAGGAGGACGTTTCAAAGTGTTTCACAGCATTTACTGTTTAGTGTGCATTTTGTGAAGGAACGTGACAGCCAATTTACTAACAGCAATGTGCCATAAACAAGCATGAAGTGACTGACCAATTTTAGCACAAGATCAAAAGATCACATGATCAGTCTGGTTGAAGAACGCTCTTTGACCCATCTGATCTCATCCTTCCAGAAGATCCACCCTACCATCCCATCATCACTGCATGAAGATGCTTTTAAATGAGGCCAATGTCTTGTCCTCTACAACCTTCCCTGGCAACCTATTTGATTTGTAAATTACCCTCTGCGTAAAGGAAACTTCCTGGTGTCTGTCCTGAAATTGCCCTCGATGACTCTAAACCTATGTCCTCTTGTTCTACTGTTTTGATGCATGTTAAAGTGTTAATTCTTGATCTGGGTTTACTTTTGCAATCTCATTTAAAATTTCGTACAGCAACCCATCTGGGGGATTCGTTGGCCAGTACACCGGGATAAATTCCCTTCTCTCTTTGAATAGTTACATTTAACATTCACCTGAACAGACAGACGGGGGACATTGGTTTAACGTATCATCTGAAGGACGGCACCTCCAGCAATTCAGTTCACCCCCAGCACTCGATTGAAATGTCAGCCAAGACCCGTGAATCCCAACATTCTTCAGGTTACCAGAATAACTTTCCTATTTGGGATAACTCAGATTTCCAATTGGGAATCCCATTGAAAAATACCACAAGTGAGACCACAACAGGTTGGCCAACTAGTTCTGTATGTTTTCTGCTTATCCACTGGACTCTGGAAAAAGTATCCACTGGACACTGGAGAGTGTCAGCCAGGCTCAGTTGATAGCACTCTCACCTTTGAGTCAAAACACTGTGGGTAAAAGCCCCCACATCGGACTCAAATAACACTGTGGGTAAAAGCCCCCACATCGGACTCAAATAATCAAGACTGAGACTCCAATACAGAACTGGAAAAGAGCTATATTGTCAGAGGTGCCATCATTCGGATGAGACTTTGGACCATTTTTGTGAAGCGTGTTTAGACATTTGATCATAGAGAAAGACTCCACGTTGCAGGATTATTTTTTTGTGATTAAGTGGGAACGCTTTTGCTTTCAAAAAAATGATTTCATCTGCAGAATCAAGAAACAACACTATAAGTGAGATGTAAATTATTTACCCTCAGACTTACCAAGGAGCAATCCTTGACCCTAGCTGTTTCTTTCGAGGATCTGATTTTTCTCTCTTTCTGGATGGATGGATTTGAATTACATCCTGCATAGACCAGGAGAATTAATACGGTGTAAGATTTCACTGTCATACTTTAAAACGTTTCCCCGGCAAGGCTCCAGCAATCAGGGGTCAATATTTAGTGGCAGATTTATAAAAGATATACCATGAAGGGTTATACCCGTTTGCCACAAAAACATTACATTTGGAGTTGCATTTTCCCCATACGTCAAAGATGCATATTCCACGAAAAAGCCGACAAGCCAACAAAATTAATATCAGTTCGGGTTAATCCACTTCTAATATCTTTAAATCGCTACACGCCTGGACTCTTAGTGCTTACAAATCCCGAACTCGTTTTATTCAGCGCGGTACCTAATTAATTTTGGATTAGCAGCCAAGCCACATGTAGACTTGATCAAAACAATCTGTACTCTATCCTTCTCAGATCCCCAGTGCGTTTTACCCCCAACCCCCACCCCCTCAGGAGTGTACAGTTTCCATATATGTCGAACAAGGAGCCAGCGCTGATCTGATACCTTGGCTGTCACTTTGGTTAGCTCTGTGCTGTCACGTCGCCTCGGCAATCAGGATATCTGAGCCGAGTAATCGTGTTCGCAAAGACAGCCCACTGATTGTGGCAATTAAAATAAATATGCAGCAATTTGATTTAAACGACTGTAATTTTTTCAGAGTGGAAAGAGTAGTCTCGAGTTTAAGATAACATATACTTTGTTTTTTTTTAAAAATACCCAGATATTTTGTGACGCTCTGAGTGGGTTGCTGACTTGGCTGGGTCGGTCGGTCGGTGTCATGGGCAGAAGCGCCAATAACCTCATTTGTACCAATAATATCTAAACAAGTCCCTGGGCAATATGATCAATGCCTGGTTTTGTTTTAGGATAATTACTTCAGTCCAAATTAAAGTTAACTAAAAAACGGTGTCAGCCAGGCTCAGTGGGTAACAAGGCATCTCCGAGTCAGACGTTTGTGGGTTCAAGCCCTACACTGGGAAGTGAGCTCGTAGTCTAGCCTTTCAGTGCAATGCTGGGGAGTAGCGCCGCATTATCAGGAGATGCCATCCTTCAGATGAGGAATTAAAATTAAAAACCAGGTCCCTTGTGAGTTTATTCAGGTGGATAGTAAAGATCCTTTGAAGCTGCTCGAAAAGAAAGTTTCTACTGGTGTCTTGGCTGGTATCATTCACTCACTCACTCACCCACCCCCTCACTCACCCACCTCCTCATTCACCCACCTCCTCACTCACCCACCCGCTCGCTCATCCACACCCTCACTCACTTACCCACCTCCTCAATCATCCACACCCTCTCTCACTCATCCACCTCCTCACTCACCCACACCTTCTCTCACTCACCCACCTCCTCACTCATCCACACACTCACCCAACCACATCCTCATCACCGTCACACTCACTCACTGGCCTCACTCATAATCCCACCCTCCTCATTCACCACTCTCCTCACTCACTTCATCACACTCACCACCCCCCACTCCCCCAACCCCCTTCCTGGTATTAACCTGTAATAAGAATTGAAGTTGACCAGAGAGCATTTGTGAAGCTGTTGTTTAACATGTGGAGAGCGGACAGATTGTTTTCAGTGACATGCTTTCTGATTTACGCCAGCCTGGTACCACACCTGGCAGAAACCGGGAGGAAACTTCAGCAAATACAATAATGAATTGATTCACTGTTTGCACAGATCTATCTCGCTGCAAATAGGGTCTATAAATAGCATCATTCAAAGGCACATAATCCCATCTAGAAGGCACAATAATAGGACTTGACTGGGCCTGGGAGATGGCGCTGGGTGAAAATGAGTGTCCGCTGTTGAATGCAGATTAGATCTTGTGCCGTTTTTCCAATTTCCTATCCAACTAGTAGATGTATTATCATTACTGCTCAAGCATGTTGTACAAGAGAGTTGGCAGCTTTTTGCTTGACCCCGCAGGCCGTTCGGTGCCACTCTGTTACCCAAGAATTGTTTCACTGCCTCTTAACCTTCAAAGTGCACAGTCACTACACTTTATTGTATATCGTGTGTAGCACTTTGGGAGGCCCTCCCGACGTGATCGTCGTTCTATCAAAAATAAAGATTATTATTAAACCTGAAAGTTTAGGAATGCGGAAAGCTTTGCCGAAACTGCTGTTTGAAACATAATCGATAGAGCTTTTACAAGCTTCATTTTTTAAAAAAAAGTCCTTCTCTTTTATCATAAATAATAATCCTCGTGGCTATAACGTCTATAACATTAACACATCTCAAAGAGCTTCGCAGGTAATTATTGTAAAATGCAGTGGTGGTACTCTCTGTCTCTATCTCTCCACCTCGACTCTCTCTCGTCTGTCTGCCTTACATCCCACCTTAAAACCTATCTCTTCGATCAGAGGCTTGTGGTCTCTCTTGCTCCTTTTCCGTTGCTCGGCATCCGACCCCACCACTGTGAAGCGCCCCGAGACATTATCCTTCCTGAAGGACACCACGTAATTGCAAGTGGTTGTTATATCTTTTATTTCTGATACAATATTGTCGATGTCACTGCGACATTGATGACACTGTAAAGTAGCAAGAAAAAGAAAATCGTTGGATTTAAATAGTTGCAATAGCTCTTTGCAGCTGCTTCTTTCTTCCTTCCCTCGCCTGCTCCTTCCCTTCTCCCTCCCTCCCTCCACGGCGGAATTTCATTAAGACCTGAATTAAGTGAAAGAGATAAAGAAATGTTATTCTAAAACTACGCATGACGTGCATGTTAAATAAAGGCCAAACTCACAATACATTGGCTATCCATCACATCCTGACAGGAGTCAAATCTTCCCAAGCAAACTGCTACTTTCTACCCCACGAGCCATTTTCTGCACATCCTCAGCAATGCAACTGTAATGGCCATCTTACTGTCAGTGAAACATTTTGATGAATTAGGACCTCATTTTGGATTGATTTGTCATCAGCATGTAAATCACAAAATCATGAGATGGGTTCGGTGAAGAACGCCCTTTGGCCCATCTCATCCTTGAAGAACACACACCCTCCCATCCTCCTATCACCGAACTTTTCTCTAAAAAAAAATGAGTCTCAGTGTCCTGGTTTCAACCTTCTTCCTGCTGACCTGTGCCAATCATTAATTATCTTCTGGCTAAAGAAATACTTCCTGGTGTCTATCTTTCAATTGCCTTTTGCATCTCTAAACCTGTGTCCTCTTGGTCTGCTATCTTGATGCATCCGAAAGTATCGTTCTGGGTTTATTTTCTCAATTTCATTTAAAGTTTTAGATATCGCCATAAGGTTCCACCCGATGCCTCTATTCAAGACTAAAGAGCTCCAACTTGTAAAATCGTAACAAAGCTCATTCCTCTAACATCATGGATCACCCCTCATTGCTCTCCTCTGCATTACCTCCAGGGTCTGGGTCCTCATAAGATAATATGGAGTCCCGTAGTATAGTGGTTAACTGAGAGGACCCAGATTCAATTCCCAGGCAGGGCGAAACCTAAGACAAGTTTCCTTACTCCACATGCCTCTGTTTACTAGAAGTAAGTAGGAACCTGGTTGTTAATTGATTGGCGGATTGCTTTCCAGGGGTAACAATCCTTAAAAAAAATGCTCACTCAATCCATACCTCTTTGTGGGATACTGTTGTGTGCAATTGGTTGCTGAGTTTCACCCATAAAATACACAGTCAATTCACTTTATAATATATTCTGTGAAGCACTTTGAGACGTCTTAACGACGGAACTAGGTGCGACATCAAATGCAAGAATTATTATTAATAAAAAATCCTCTCTTGTTCCATACATCCATAGACATTTACAGAATGGAAGAAGGCCATTTTGCCCATCGTGTCTGTGTTGGCTCTTTGAAAGAGCAATCCACTCAATCCTATTTACCTGTCTTTTTTCCAATGCCCTGCCCTTATTCCTCTTTAGATACCAGGGTTAACAGCGTTTTGAGACTTCTCAACAGCATTGTAAGGCACTAGATCAAATGCAAGGTTTATTGTTAGTAATAGTAGCATTGCAGTAGAACATCTGCCAAGACTTACATTAGGCTTGAATCCGCAATCTTATGACCTATTATAACCTACTACTATTTTGAAACAGTGCAACAAGATGTTCCTACTCATTATCCTTCCTCATCCAAGTTCCCCAATATAAAACAGATGAATTGCTCATTCATCTCATCACAGACTGTGGGATATTGCTAGCACAGATTAGCTGCCTTGTATGTCTAACATGCTTCAAAGCAACCGATTTCATGAAGCCTTTTGACGTGATAAGGCACAGTATGAAATATATGTATTATACCTTTGAGTTCTCTGATTGTTTAAATGCCTTGCCATTCACTCAATGACTACAAGTTGCAGTTATGAGTTACATATAGATATAAATATATATAGATATATAAAATGGGCTGGTTGGTAATTTAATCCATCTCTCTCTTTGTCTCCAACAGCTTTCACTTACCAAGGAAAAAAGTAACAAAACACAAGAATGGTTGATGTAGCAATTAAGAGACTGAACACAAAGTGCATATTGACGGCATATACAAGTAATTAATATGTTACGGCTCATTAATCAACACACGTAGTGAGTAATGTACCACATACTGTTTTGATATTGACTGACCTTATTTTTGCATAAATGTACGTAATGCAGTTAGCATCATTTAATCTAGTAAGTGCTCTTCATTGCTTTGTTTACTTGTGTTTTTCTTTTGTTTTGTTTTAATTCCTGTACAATAGTGCATGATATATACACATGAATATGTATATCTAATCTAAGTAACTGTATTAAGTAAATTAAAAATGTCCACCCAAGCTGGGTTGGGGTCCAAAACACGGCCATTTCAAAATTAGATTTCTTAAATAATAATAATAATCCTTGTAGTTGATATAGAATCTATAATATCTCAAAGCGCTTTACAAGGTTTCTGTCAGGTGTAATGACTCTGTATTAGTGGGTGAATGTGGCAGGCAATTTGCACACAGCAGTTCCATAAACAGCCATGAAGTCACAAAATGAAATGAATGACTCATTTCATTTTGGGGAATCATTGGCCAGGATATCGTGCTGAAACTCCCTTCTCTTTTGGAAAAGTTGCACTTTTAAGGGATCTTTAACGTCCACCTGAACAGGCGGAGAGTTTAACATCTCATCTAAAGTAGAAGGAAATTTTCTGACTTCTAATGAATTTCAGTTCCGGTAGGTCCAACATGGCATCTCCCTTCATCTGAAACGAACACTCCAATTCAGAGTCTCCTGACTCACTATCCTTCAGATAGATTGATCATTCACTTTATGCTTTCGCCCACAAAATATACAGTCTTTACTTTACAGTATATTCTGTGAAGCGCTTTGAGACATCTCGAAGATGCGATAAGACGCTATATCAACTCTAAGGGTTATGATTATTATCATTATGGTTGTTTTGGGGATCTTTCTATGGTCAAATTGACTGCACTGTTTGCCTACAAAAATACGCAATCACTATGCTTGAATGTCAAGAATAGTGAAGCACTAAAGAATGAAGCACTTTGGAGACATTTTACTATTATAGGTAGTCTATCAAATGCAAGGATTATTATTATTTTTTATTATTATAAAGTAGATGAGGGCATCAAAGGGGAGAACATTGAAATAGAAACATTTCAGGAAAAGAATGAAATACCAGTTTCGATCCCTCCTCAGTAAAGTCAACTTTATTATTCTAGATTGGGAAGCTCAATAATAAATTGCCTTTCACCCTCTCAACCTTTATGAATGAAACTACTCTACTGAACCAATGCTGTACACCAGCAAATCAGACTAGAGTTTAAAAGGACCACAGATTTAGATTATGGAAAAATCACTGAGACAGGAACCAAGTAAATTTTAGGTCACTGGTTATTCATAAAGAGCAATAAAAATGTCTCAACTAAATTACCGAGTCAGAATATTCCCTCTCCTTTGCAGACCCAATCTCATCAGCTATCAAATCAACCTTGCTCCGGTTTACAGCCAAGCCAGTAGAGGCAATCTTGTAAGTTTGCAGAGATTCATTCACATTTTAATTTCACAAAGATTCACTATTCCATCTCGTTTTCTGTTCAGTGCACGTCTGAGGCTTTTAAAGTTTCTGGTCCGAGTGGCTGAACTCTCTCCTTCATTTACATTCCCCAGACACACTGAAGGTGTTTCCTGGAGTCTGGAGGAGCAGATGGCTCTTGCCGCAGCTGAAAATGAGCTGTTGAGTTGCTAACAATAGAGACTGGAGCAATTAATTTTAATTCATGGGCCACCACTCTGTTTTGATCAGCTAGAACGCTCCCTGCATGGATCCCACAGAAGATAGTTTCCCACAGACAGAATCGAGTCCTTTGTTAGAAATTTCACCTATCGCCCTACTTACACTCTGAAACAAAGAGGTATTAAGGATTATGTAAACGACAGAATGAAGAACCTTAGCTTGCTATCTAAAATGATAGCAGATAAAGAAAGATTCACAGTTTTAAACCAGCCCATTCATTGCACACATGGCTGTTGGGAGCTTACTTGCTCAAGGGTTTATTTTGGGCAGCCGGGTGTCTGACACAGGCGGAAACTCCTCATCATGGCTAAGTGTATTCAAACCAGAATGAGAGTTCCACATATGTATGCCACCTAAAGATGGAAATTTCCCTATGTTTGGAATGGATAATGCCCTCTCTCTGGAGCGATGGACCCTGCTTACTGAAGTGCATTAGGCACGGGTTGGCAAGGGTCGAGGCTTGGGGACATATTGGGTGCATATTGTTGAATCCTGTAGCTCAGTGGTTAGAGCACTCACCTCGCAAATGAGAGGACCTGGGTTCGATTCCCAGCAGGGCGAAAAGCTGAGCAAGATTCCTTAATCCACACACTTCTGTTTGCCTCGCAGCAAGTAGGAACCCAGTTGTTAGTTGATTGGTGGATTGCTTTTCCGGGGGTAATAATTTCTTCAAAAAAATAATATTAATGTTCCTGCTGTGCGCAATTGGCTGCCTCAATTCACCCACAAAACATGCATTCAATTCACTTTTTTGTGAAGTGCTTTGAGACGTCTCGAAGACGTGATAAGACGCTGTATCAAATGTAAGGATTATTATTATTATATTGGGGGTAACTGCTGGAGTTTAATCAGCAGAAAATGAATTGCTTGCCATTGAGAGCACAGTCTGTTAAGCTTCCTGCTGCTTGTCCAGCCAGGACCACTCCACCTGTTTTGGGCTTTGACTTGCAGGGTTAACGGGAGCAGAATTCCTGCTCCCAGTGACTGCTGGAGGTGATATGCATTCTATGTACCTGAAGTAAATGTGGAAGAATTTGAAGTACCAGAAATTTAAGTGAAGAAGACACTGTGCCAAAGGTTCCCTTTGATTTGGGGAGATCTTTCTTACCACATTGTATGCATATCTAGAGAAAGACATTTCCACCCTGATATACCTTGGAAGAAAAGATCACAAGAGAGAGAAAAAAAGGCAACCACTTTGACATGTTCCATTTCCCAAGCAGTGGGGTTACCAGGCTTTGTAATAGGAACCATATTCAGAAGAGTAGACCATTCAGCCCAATGAGACTACACTGCTATTTTATTAGTTCTTACCAATTCTTTTTTCTCTAATCCTATTTGCCCATCATTTCTCCATATCCCTTTAATACTCTAACTTCCAAGTATAGTTCCTACCTATTTATCTCTCTCCCTCCTCAACCAGCTCAGGAGATTCCCCTTCTATGGCAGTTTACTTCACGTTCTCACAACCCCTTTGTGTACAGAAAAGCTTGCTGGTTTCACATTTAGACAGTTTAGCTCCAGTTTCAATATTATTGTCGCATTGTTGAGGATTGTCAATATCCGTCATCTACCTTGTCAATTCTCCTTTGTTATTTGAAAGAACTAATCTGATCGCACCCTAACCTCCTCAACACTTGGGAACATAAACCAAATTTGACCAATCTCTCCTCATAGCTAACTCCCTTCATCCCAGGTAATATCTGAGTGAATTATTGCTGGACTTTATTACTTCATTCAAGAACTGTATATCCTACTTCAGGGATGCAGTGTGGGGTGGGGGTGATGGTGCTGGGACTCAGAAGGCTGAGCACAATACACAAGATGAGGTCTAGCCAGTGCTCTTTATAAATGCAATAAGTAGTACTTTGCTTTTATATTCTGTACGTCTTACGATAAATCCCGGCATCCCGCTAGCTTTTTTTTTGATTGCTTTCTGCACCTGCGAACTCGCTTTTAATGACTTATGTACCTGGAACCCAAGGGATGAAATTCTTATCTCTCTGCTGGCGATAAGGGACCTACACTGAAATGAGCTCGGGGTAATCTCTACATAGTCCCCGGGGTGTGTGACTGTGTCCACAGAACAAAACTGCCCAGAACAAGGCTTGCTGGTGTGCAAATTAGAAAGAAAAAGAAAAAAAAATCATACTGATACAGCATCAGTGGAATCAGGGAGTCTGAGGACGGGGATTAGAGCACACGGATGGGGCAGAGCCGAGGCAGCTTTTTCTCTGCATTTGACAGTCCCTCACAAGCGACCACTGAGATGCCGATATTGATGTTGGCGAGGAGTAATACAATACAATACTAAATTACATTTGTACAGTGCCTTTTATGTCGGGAGGACGTCCCAAGGCGCTGGAAAGTCAGGCATTTGGACCTGAGATGGGGGTCGGGATCGGGGAGAGGGAGGGCAGGGAGGGTAGGTGGGTAGCAGAAGGCACGGTCGAAGAGGAGGGTTTGAGATGCTTCTTAGGAGGCAAGGGAGGGAGCTAGGCGAAGGGTAGTGTGGGATGGAGTTTCAAAGGGTGGGGGCAGAAAGGCTGAAGGCCCAACCGCCGATGACGGAGCAGACCACATCCTGCTGAGCGGAGGGAGCGGACAGGTTGATATGCGGGTCAGCAGGTAGCAAAGGTACAAAGGAGTAATACAGAAACACAACAAAAAAACATTTTCCGGGGCTGACGGCCATCAACATGACAAGTGCACAGACACAAACGTCACCAAATATGTGGTTAATAATTATTTTCCGGAGGTAATAATCACTCAAAAAAAAATGTGGTCACTTAATCCATGATTGTTTGTGGGACACCGCTGTGCACTGCAGAGGTTCACCTACACAATATACAGTCAATTCACTTCACAATATCTTCTGTGAAGTGCTTTGAGATGTTTCAATGATGTGATAAGGCACAATATCAAATGCAAGGATTATACTATATTAATAATGGTCAAAGAATAGAAGCTTGCCTTTGATATTGTGCCTTTTACGTCAGAAGGACATCTCAAAGCACTTCAGGGGATTAATTGTAAGTGTAGTGACTGTGTATTTTGCAGACGAACAAAGCTGCCAATTTGCACACAGCAAATGCAAGTTGTTGTGTTGTTGTTGTGTGTGTATCTGTTAACAACAATAAACCTTGCATTTGATATAGTATCAAGAATACCTCAAAACACTTCACAAAATTTCTAAAGTGTAGTGACTGTATACTTGTAAGTAAACGCAGCAGCCAAATTAAACACAGTGACATCCCATAGGCATGAAGCCATGAAGTGAATGATCCATTTTATCTGGGGGATTGCGCCAGGACACCAGGAGACAAAACTCTTTTGACTTTCTGAATAGTGCCACAGGATCTTTAAATCTTGAACAGACATAGACAGGACCTTGGTTTAACGTCTGATCCAAAGGACGGCACTTCCAACAACTGCAGTTTCCCCCAAATAAATAAAATTGGTCACTCTCTCCATGGCTGTTTGTGGGAAACTGCTATGTGCAAACTGCTGAATTTCACCCACAAAATACACAGTCAATTCACTTTACAGTATATCCTGTGAAGTGCTTTGAGACGTCGCGACGAACATGATGAGGTACTATACCAAATTATTATTATTAATAATCATACACTCGAGTAGTAGCTGCTGTTGTGGTGGGCGTATGAGAGAGAATTTACATAGAGCGCTTAGAGACATACAACACAATAGTAATACAATGTGATACCAGAGCAGACATGAGCGAATTCAGACACTTTTAGACTGCCTGTGCCCTGATGGCAATGCAGATACGGTCGATTAGGCTCCGTATGTAAATCACCGTTTACATATGGCGCGTAATAGGCCACATTAACCATGGTTTAAAAATGGCCATAACAGTCAGTAATGCAGTCAAAGGTGCCTTGCTTAGCTCAATTTACATCCTCATAACAACCTTTAAAGAGAATTTAATTGATCCCAAGTGATGTTGCATGTAGCTTTACTGGCATTTGTCAGTCTTCCCTTGATAACGTATTTTATAGGATGCCTTAAAACTGCTGCATCGTCACTGTTGGAGATGAGACTCTCGCGTAGAACATTCCCCCATGACAACATAAAGCTTCCTTCCGGTCGGTCTTGTTATTTCGATTGGGCCACATTATCCACAGCTTCTTGCCTCTCCAGACGGCTGAATTTTAATCTGGGATCATACTGTCAATTGCAGACAGAATGTTTGTACGCAGATGGTACTCCGACTGACTTTGTCCCCGAGATTTAGAAAAATGGTTGAAATGGGTATTTGCTTAAATACGTATCCTAGCTCGGTTGGGAGCAGACCCGCCTCTGGGTCAGAAGGTTGTGGGCTCAAGCCCCACGTGGGAACTTTGACACTCCAGTGCAGTGCTGTGGGGTGTGCTGCATCGCTGAAGGGGGTCGTGCTTCAATATTAAAGAGTCAGTCCTGTCTGCCTGTTCAGATGGACGACAAAACATCTCAGGTGCACTATTAGAAAAGAGAAAGTAGTTTCTCCCAGTGTCCTGGCCAAAAATCCCCCAGATAGAAATGATTATTCACTTCATGACTGTTTGTGAGGATGAAGCTTGGCTGTTACGTTCACCCGCAAACACAATCACTTTACAATAAATCCTGTGAAGCACTTTGAGATGTCCTCTTGATGTGAAAGGCACTGTATCACGACAAGTTATTATTATTATTATTTGGGGATGTAGTGACTGTCTTTAGTGCATTGCTTTGATCTTTTCAATTTACACCCTTGAAGGTACCACACAAGCCACCACATCACCCAAGCAGCGTAACCTATACAACCAATCAATCATTTCTCACGATGGCACAGATTGCCCAAGTCACTCATCCATTCTGTCTCACAGACACATTCAGCAGCTCATCAAAAGACTAAACAGGAATGAATGATCATTTTTTTTATTGGGGGATTGTTGTCCAGGACACCAGGGAGAAACTCCTTTCTCTTTTCAAATAGTGCGCAAGGGATCTTTGACGTCCACCTGAACAGTACCTTGATTTAATGTCTCATTCCGAAAGATGTTTCCCCCAACAATACATAATTCCCTCCCAGCACTGCACTGCAGTGTCAATATAGGAGCTCAACGTCCCTGCTGTGTTGATCGCCAGAGTGCCTTATCCTCAGCCAGAAGTACTCCAATTACAACCAGAAATGAAAGGAGTAAACTCTTTGAGATACTCTTAATAATAACTCTTGCATTTGATATAGCGCCTTATCACGTATTTCAGACGTCTCAAAGCTCTTCACAGGATATACTGTAAAGTGAATTGACTGTGTATTTTGTGGGCAAAACGCAACAGCCAATTGCACACAGCAGTGTCCCACAAACAGTCATGGATTGAGTGACCACATTTTTTTTTAAGGGAACATTACCTTCAGAAAACAATCTGCCAATTGACTAATAACCAGGTTCCTACTTACTGCGAAAGTAAAAACAGACGTGTGGAGTAAGGAAACTTGCCTAAGGTTTGGCCCTGCCCAGGAATCGAACACGAGTCCTCTCGCTTGCGAGGCGAGTGCTCTAACCACTGAAGCTCTTCACAACGCCATGTGTTGGAGGCAGTTAAGAAATAAATGACTGAGTGGTTTTGAGAAGAAACATAACCAAACCATTTGAACCAAATACAAGTGTGGTATTGGGGCCTGATTTGAACCTTAATCTTAAATTAGAATCTCTCATTCAGTTTTAATGCCATGCAGCGATTTACACAGCTGTTTGCTGATTACAATTGGGCCCCCAGGCTAGTAGGGCATCAAATTAAAACAGAAAATGCTCACTCAATGAGAGGCAACGCAAACATTGTTGGTGGGAAACAATATTTAAATTTGTATTCTTTGAAAGGTCAAGTTCGCTGGTCAAATAAATCACGTCCATTGACTACAGTCTGTCAATTAGAGTGTGAAGTGTCCCCAAGGAGAGCAAGACTAAATCCTATCTCCCTGCCTTGGTGAGTGACAGAATGATAAAGATCGTGTGGTACTAATTATAAAAGACAAAGTGGATTCATAGCCCTTGGCCTGATGTCTCGTCCTGTTCCCCATACCCCCCCACTTCCCTTTCTCCCCTCATCAACACAAAGCTCCATCTTCTCTCCTCAGGGCTGATTCAAGATTAGCTTCAACCAGATAGGAGTCATCCAGTTCAGTGTGTGAGCAGTTACCTGTTATCATGCGGGTCACATTGGTGACAACTTTCAGCCTCTTTGTCAACCTGGTGTCAGCCTAGCTCAGTCAGCGTGGTGTCACCCTGGCTTAGTCAGCAGCTCTCTCGCCTCTGAGACAGAAGGTCGTGGTTTCAAGGCTCACTTCAATCCAGGCTGACATTCCGATACAGTGCTGTGGGTCTCTCGGTTGAGACTTTAAACCAAGGTCTGCTGTTCAGGTGGATGTTAAAGCTTCCACGGAAACTGTTCTAAAAGTGAAGTGAGTTTCTCTCCCGGTACCCTGGCCAACAATCCCTTCCAAGTAAAATTAGTTCTTCACTTCATGGCCGTTTGTAGGGCATCGCTGTGCGTACATTTGCAGTTGCGTTCCTGTACAAAATACAAAGTCGCTGCATTTTACAATGATTCCTGTGAAGCGCTTTGAGACGTCTCAACAAAGCGATGAAGTGCTATATCAAATTCAAGGATTATTATTTATTGAAACTGAAAGTTGCACATGTCCAAGTACACAATAAAGGTAGCAGTTAATACAGATGAATCTGTAATAAACCATCATGGGCTCGACCTGTACCTGTACTGTACCAGAGAATTGATGATAATGAGTAATTTGAAGGGCTTGATTTGCAGTCTCAGTCTCTCTATACCCAAATTCTTGGAACCAACAATTCTCCATTATTACCAATGCAGTTAATAGTTACTCAATCCCGGTTCTGATTAACCATTTGAACACCAAACCATTCTTCACAGTCGTTAAGGTACAAGGTTGAAGATTGCAAACTGTAATGTGTTTATTATCATCACCGATATTTATCACATCATTGATAACCACAGTCAACGAAGCCAGTCAATAAATAAAATCAGGTGATAACAGGACACTGGGAAATTGCTGTGCTCAAACTTGCTGTCATATTCGACTACAAAATACACAACACTTCACAGTATAATGATAATGCTTGCATTTGATACAGCACCTTATCATGCCATCGAGATGTCTCAAAGCATTTCACACAATATTCTGTAAAGTGGGGTGACTAATCTGTATTTTGTGGGTGAACATGACCGCCGATTTGCAAATAGCGATATCCTGCAAACAGTCATGGAGTGATTGAGCAAACTTATTTGGGGCATTTTAGCCAGGACATGGGCAGAAACTCTCTTCTGTTTTCAAATAGTGGCATTGGATCTTTAACATAGACAGGCAGACAGAGCCTCAGTTTAACGTCTCATCCAAAGGAAGGCACCTCCAACAATGCAGCACATTCCCCCAGGATTGGAGGGTTTGCATAGACTATATGGGTTCCAAGTCCCAACGTGGATTGAGACGTACTCCAAATGTGAAGGGCATTATATCAACGGTAAGAATTATTATTATTTTCACTCAAGAATAACAACTTGCATTTATACAGCACCTGTCATGTAGAATAACATCTTGGAGTTCCCACTATCACTGGCACCTCTGTGTGTTGGGTCTAATTGCGGGACTTGTATGTTCCTTATCAAATGCTCCCTGGTTGCTGCTCGTCTATTTTCGTGTGGGAATAAAAAGCTAGCCTAGTAATCTGTCAAGGACATTGTGCAATGTTAACTGATTTTGCCCTTGTACATTCTTCATTGCCCATTCCAAGAAACTGACAACAAGAGAGAAAACACATAACCTGATCTTCCATTATAGTTGAGAAGGATTCAATCTGTTAAATCAGTTCTAACTCCCCTCTCTCTCTCTCTGTCTCCCTCTTTTTGCTACATTTTGATAGAAAGCCAGAAAACCTGAATCGCATCCAGAAGTTATCCTTTCGTCCTATGGAACTTCATTGTTTTCCACTGTAATTCCTCGAGCACCTGGACAAATGCTTTTACTTAGTCGAAGTATACAGCACCATCATCCATCGCCGCTGTCAGTTTTCTATATATTTTTTCTTGTCTGTAATCTGGACACATAGAGAGCATCTGCCCGGATCTGTGACACTCTCCAAGACGTCCTCCCAATGTGAAAGGTGCGATCTGAGAGTACAATTGTTGCTGCTACTGTTGTGCGGAGCACTTTCTGCCTCATCCAACATCATCTCTACTGCTGCACACTGACACTACGTTTAGTAATTTGATCATGGATGTTCTCTACAGGACTTCAAAGTGAAATTCCTCAACAATTGTTGCAATTCCCCTTTGTTACTTTGCTTTTTTTTTCCCCTGTGTGTGAAACTCCTCTCATTTCTTTTTGGTCAGGCAGGTGTCTGACATACGCGGAAACCCATCACCGTGCTTAAGAGTATCTAAATCAGAGGGAAGCTTCCATCTCTTTGTGCCACCTACACATGGCACATCACTGTGCACAAATTGGCTCTTGCATTTGCCTATAAATACAGTCATTGCATCATTTACAGTCAATCAAGTGAAGCACTTTGGGATGGCCTTTGCGACACGAAAGGCACAGTGTCAAATGTAAGGAAAATTATTATTATTTCCAATAGATTTGAAACCAATCTAGACAGGATTTTCTTAATAGACTCGTCTGAGCTGAGAAAATATCATTTCCCTCTTCAGCCCTCTCACCCCAATCCCCTCGCAAGGTGTCTCGCTCACAGACTTGGCCTGGGTTTATTGAAACAATAAGATCCAACAGCCTTTGTGGCTTCACTGAAGATCAAGCAAAATAAAAAGCCATGAGTAACTCTGCCAGAGAGACTGACTGAGAGAAAGAGTGAGAAAGAGAGAGAGTCGCATAGGGAATAGACAAGAGAGCATACAATTGAACTGACTGACTGCTCAGGAATATGTTACTTTTCTGCTGCCAAGTTGTAGCCACAGGAGACAGCTGTCACCTTGACTAATTTTTCCAAATTTTCAGTTCAAAATAACCAATACAATAATAATAATAATAAATAATCTTTACATTTGGCACAGAGCCTTTCACGTCGAGAGGACATGTCAAAGCACTTCACGTGATGATAATAATCCGTGCATTTGATAAAGCGCCTTATCCCGTCGTTAAGACATCTCAAAGGGTTTCACAAGATATACTGTAACATAGATTGACTGTGTATTTTGTAGACGCAGCCAATTGCACGCAGCAGTGGAATGAGTGACCACATTTTTTTGGGAAGAACTATTACCCCCGGAAAGTAATCCACCAATCAACTAACAACCGGGTTCCTACTTACTGCTCGGTAAGGCTAGGCGACACTGGAAAGTGGAGCAAGTGTGTGTTTTGGGGTAGGACGCAGCAGCCAATTTGCACGCAGCAATGTCCCTGCACACAGCCGCAAAGCGAGAGACCGATATTTTATTTGCCTGGCACCTGGCTGCCAAGCAAGCCTAGCACCTCTGGTCAAACCTTATCATTGAAATGTAAAGCAAATATTCGAATGGAGGAAAGGGGAATAAAGGAATGTTTTTCAGCCTCAGTGATTAAGGTAAGAATTTATCTCTGAAAGTATATACGGTATTACCACAGTCTCTCAAGTAAAATTCAGCGGATTATTTTTACACAGCTTCCCCCTCCGCCTTCCCCCCCACCGCCCCCCTTAATTTTCAGAGAAAGCTGTTTATATGTAAATAGGCATTTCAAACAAATTGTTCGGGCATTGTGCTGAATATAAGATCTGAATATTGTAATGGGTGCACATTGCATTTTCGTCTCTTTGGTGACAGATAGTGGGCAATAAATATTAAACATTACTTGCCTCAGTTCCTGGCTTTATTGGAACTATCAAAGTTCAAATACTCGCAATTTGCTTCAAGAAAGCGAGATATTATGGAGTAATGACTGGTCGGGCAGCTAGAAAAATATTAATGTAAAATGGGGTGGTCTGAAAGCAAACATGAAACCTAAGGCATTGTCAATTTCACTGCCCATTCTTTTGACGTTGATATTGCTGCTAGCTCACTGACACGCACACTGTAGAGAAACACTGGCAGAGGCAGACTGTGTGTGTGCACAGACTCCCAGGGCACCTGGCTCTCTCAAACATTTTCTTCCTCAGCCTGTTCTTCTTGCCCCTGACAGTTCCCCACGTCTGCTGTTGAGTCTGTTTCCCCCAGCCAGGTGTCAGCCTGGCTCAGTTGGTAGCACTCATGCCTCTGAGTTTCAGAAACTTGTGGGGTTTAAACCTAGGGGACTCTGAGCTCACAGTCTCAGCTGACGCTGAGGAACGCTGCAATGTAAGAGGCGCTATGAAACATTAAACTGAGGTCCAGTCTGCCTGTTTGGGTAACGTTAAAAATCCTATGGCACTATTTGAAAAGAGAAAGGAGTCTCTCCCAGTGTTCTAACCAAGAGGTTTCCAGATAAAAATCAATCGTTCACTTCACAGCTGGTTATAGGACGTTGCTAAACACACAACTGTTTGCTGTTTTTACCTATAAAATGTCCAGAGGCTACACTTTACGACTAAAAATCATGTGAAGCGCTTTTGACTGCTTCATGGTGTGTTAAGGGCCGATATCAAATGTAAGGATTATTAATTATTACAATCCCTGACATAGTGAATTTTTCTTTAATTTAAAAATAAAAACATAAATAAAATCTAGGGGTATAAGCTATGGCAGTACCCCCTATCTTCCCCAGATCGGTAATCAAAATGAGGGCAGGAAGAGGGCGAGTTATAAATAATCCTTACATTTGATATTGTGCCTTTCATATCAGGAGGATGACTCAAAGCTCTCTTCAAAAGGTAATTTAAATATTACAAATAATAATAATTTGGTCACTCAATCCACGACTGTTTGTGGGACGTCGCTGTGTGCAATTGGCTGCTGCGTTTCGCCCACAAAATGCACAGTCACTACACTTTTCGAGACGTCTCAATGACGTGATAGGGCGCTATATCAAAATGCAATCATTATTATTATACCTTAAAATGGAGTGACTGTGTGTTTTGCAGGTGAATGAGGCAGCCAACACGTGCACAGCAATGTCTCACAAACAGCCCTGAAGTGACCAATTTTATCTCAAGGATTGTTGGTCAGGATACCAGGAGAAACTCCCTTCTCTTTTTCAAATAGCATGGTATTTTTAACATCCCCCTAAACAGGCAGATAAGAGTCCCAGTTTAATGTCTCATTTTTAGGACGGCACCTCCAACAATTCAGCACACCCCCAACACCGCATTGACGTATCAGCTTAGACTCTGCGAGTTTCATGTCCCGCCGTGTCTAGAACCCACAATCTTCTGATTCAGAGGCTAAGAAATGAGCCAGGCTGATTTGCGCTATGATTCAGAAGATTAAGGTTCCCCCTTGTCCAAACAGAAAAGAAATATGAAAGCGAAACATTAATTGGGAAACCACTATACAGTAGCCGTAACGTACATCACAAATTCTCTCAGCTTCAAAATAAAGATGCCACTGAATTCCTGGTTCAAGAGCCAGCAAATGCCATTCAGGGAGGTCGGTGCTACCACCTTGTGGTGGTTTTATTGTTTCCCACTAAATTCCCATTGTAAGAATCCTAATATTTGATACAACTCCTTTCATGTCGGGAGGCTAGACGGTAAGTGTCAGCAGGCTGTTGAACATTGAGGGGCATCACAGTTAAACCCAAATTGCATCCTCACTCGATGTCCATTCTTCTGCACTGGAGACTGCTCAGGTGCGGGTAACTTTGTCAGTTCTTCCCCCAGACTGAGAGGCAATTGTCTCACACACACGTCACTACCGCAACTGAGATCAGCTAACACCTCACAAACCAGGAATCGATCCTGGCACCTTTCTGATTCGCCTGGTTCCACTTAACATTGCACGTAATGCGTTACCCTGACTCAGTTGGTAGCACTCTCGCCTCCGAGTTAGAAGGTTGTGGGTTCAACAGCAACAACAAGCCCCACATCGGGACTCACGTAGTCTAAGCTGACACTCCAGTGCAGTGCTGGGGGTATGCTGCCTTGTTGCCCTTTGGATGAGATATTAAACTGAGGCTGCCTATTTAAAGACCCCGTGGCACTATTCGAAAAGAGAAGTGAGTTTCTCCCGGTGTCCTGGCCAACAATTGCTCATTCACTTCATGGCTGTGTGTGGTATATTGCTGTGTGCACATTGGCTGCTGCATTCACCCACAAAACACACAGTCGCTACACTTTACAGTAAATCCTATGAAGTGCTTTGGGATATCCTCCTGACATGAGAGGCACTATTACCAAATGTAAGGGTTATTATTATGGTATAACCAGTGAGCCTTTAAGAGAGCTTCATTGAACTTTTAAACCAAAAAAAACGATATATATTTTCTTTGGAATACATAGCTAAGGAGATCGAGTAATGTCCCCCTGGGTTACCAGTCCATCAAGCAAGCTGCCAATGAGGCCATTATCAATATTTGCTATGATTGTGAGCTCCTACAAAGTCCAGCTCTCTCTAGGTCATGTCTCCAAAAGCAGACAGATATTTCTTCCAAAGGAAACAAAAACCACAATGGAAGTATCATAGGGCAGTTGCGGTCGGTCAAATATCATATTTAATGCTTGACCTCCTGCTGGCAGTGAATTTGTGGCTGTTTAAGTACGTGTTTCCCATTAGAACCAACGAGCAAAGGGATTACCATTGTTAGACACCTCGAGTCCTCAGCTCCAGCACCACCTAGTATTACTGTTTGCACTACAGCGGTGAGACATGCTGCTGCTGTTGGCCAGTGAGGTCAACATGTGCTTACAATGGGGAAATCCCACTGAGGGGGAGCGAATAGCTGAGAGGGTGGTGGGTGGGGGCTGACAGCCCATCTTAACAACCAGCGGAACTTTTCCCCCCACCCCCTCCTCCCCTGGAGGGGACCTCGGTTTAATGTCTCATCCAAATAACAAACAACACATTACATTTGTACAGCGCCTTTCACATCGGGAGGATGTCCCAAGGCACTGAATGACATGCAAAGGTCAATCTGAAGGTTGCTGACAAGGCAAGCGCATCAGTAAGAGGTTGCTTTACACGTTATACTGTAAATACTGTGTATTTTGTGTAAGAAGGTGACAAAAGTTCTGAGGGACTCCTGAGTTTAGTAGAGGATCTCCTGGGACTGTAAGAAGCCAGTCTTCTATTTCAGAGAGAGGGGGGAGAAGGGTCGAGAGAGAGCGAGGGTGGGGGGCAGGAGGAAAGAAAGTACCGTAACAAAATATTTTTCAGGAGTTCGGCCAGCTTCTGTCGAACTGATTCCGTCACGAGGCAATTAAAACAAAACTGAAGCACTCGTATGATTTACACCAGGCTTGTCAAGATGTCCGTAACTGGTATTATTTACACCAGTGAAGTATAAATCATACCAAAACAGCGCAGGCATGCGGATCTCGCTGTTTATCAGTCAGTGCCAAACTCCCGAGGCAGTAAAAGAGAAAAGAGAGCGTTCATCAGGTCTTTGTGGCATTGACGAATTGCCAGGACACAAAGTTTCAAACCTCAGCACACTGAGCCAGCGCCCTGCAAGCTTCACAAGTGATTTCAGACTTGAAATTCTACCTCCTCTAAGACAATTTCCTAAGATTTCCACAGAATTAATCCTTGCATTTGATATAGCGCCTTATCACATCCTTGAGACATCTCAAAGCGCTTCACAGGGTATACTGTAAAGTGGATTGACTGTTTTGTGGGCAAAATGTGGCAGCCAGTAGGTTGCACACTGCAATGACCTACAACCAGCCATGCAAGTGAGTGACCAATTTTATTTGGGGGATTGTTGGCCAGGACATCATGAGAGAGAAACTCCTTTCTCTTTTCGAATAGTTCCATGGGATCTTCAACATCCACCTGAACAGGCAGATGGGTCCTTGGCTTTTCACGTTTCATGATAACCCGAGGACACCAATTTAAAATAGTTGTTAAAAGAAACAGAGGGGAGGTGAGGAGAAAACTTCGGATCTGTTCGGATCTGGAATACATTGCCTGAATGGGTGGTGGAAGCTGATTCGATAACAACTTTTAAGAGAGAAGTAGATACTTATTTGGAGAGGAAACGTTTGCAGCGCTATGGGGAGAGAGCAGGGGAGAGGGATTGATTTGGATAGCTCTTTTCAAAGAACCTGCACAGACACAATGGGCCGAATGGCCTCCTTCTGCGCTGTATAATTCTATGATTCTATCATCTGAAGGATGGCGTCTCCAACAATGCAGCACACCCCCAGCACGGCGTTGGGAGTGTCGGCTTAGACGATGTGATTCCACGTTCCTATTGTGTGTTCACTACTTTCTGACTCATTGGCCAGAATGTCCCAGCCTGACCCACAATTGTAGATAATTGTTAAATTTGGCTTTAATTTGCGAGATTGTCTCTTTTTTTAAAAAAAATTAAGATTGAATTGAAGAATTTTGCACAATTTGGTCAGGACTTTGAACTCACGTAGTCCAGGCTAGGCTGACACTCACGTATTGCGCAGTGGGAGACGAATGCATTGTTGGAGGTGCCGTCCTTTGGATGAGATTTTAAACTGAGATCCCGTTGGCCGGTTCAGGTGGATATTAAAGATCCCATGGCACTACTTGAAAAGAGAAGGAAGTTTCTTCGTGGTGTCCTGGCCAACAATCCCTCACATAAATCCACCATCGGTAGTAGCTTCATGACTGTTTGTTGGACGTGTGAAAATTGGCTGCTGCATTCGCCTATATAATACAGTCTTTACATTATACAGCAAATCCAGTGTTGAGCTATGAGACGTCCTCCTGATGCAGAAGGCATTATAGCAAATGCAAGGATTGTTACTTATTTTAGGTCATCTACTTCCGTCTGGACAATTTTACTGAATTCATAGTGCAAATTCTGCGCCTTAATGATGTCCTGATAATGGGGATGTATTTCACCCGCAAAATGCTCTTTGAGACATCTTGACAACGTGATAAGGCGCTTTATCAAATGCAAGGATTATTATTATTATTATATAAAGAAGCACGAGTCAGAGGACGTCAAAAAAAATCACACAGCAAGCAAGCAGCTGAGTGATAAAGCAAAGCTGTTTTCCGCTGGTATCCTTTTCGCGCCGGAAAGCCGGTGTAATCAGGTTGTGAATCTGAATAGAAAGTGACAATTATGTTTGGAAATTGAATGGAAATGATAAACAGGTGAGGAGTGTAACTGCTGCTGCTGGGAAATGGCTGACTGCAGAGTCAGGGCGGGCAGATGGTACCACAAGCAGCCTGTCTGGTGTGGGTCTGGACCTGCTGAAATCACATCACCTTCTCCTGTATCACCCAGGGCCTCTCTGGCCAAGAGTTCTTGCTGCCCACCACCACCTCCGCCCTCGCATGATTCACAAGATCACACAAGTGAGGTTTGGAAGAATTACATACAACAACAAGAAGATTGCATTTGTATAGCGCCTTTCACATCGGGAGGACATCCCAAGGCGCTGGAAAGCCGGTGTCATCAGGTTGTGAATCTGAATAGAAAGTGACAATTATGTTTGGAAATTGAATGGAAATGATAAACAGGTGAGGAGTGTAACTGCTGCTGCTGCTGGGAAGTGGCAACGATAAAGCTCGGAAACAGGCCATTCGGCCCAACTAGTCTGTGCTGGAATACTAAATACTTCAAGAACCTCCCATTTCTTCGCCGATACCCTTCTATTACCCTCTCCCATACCCCTCCATTCCCCTCACCTGCACCCTCTAATACCCTCTCCTATTCCCCTCCATACCCCTCACCTATACTCTGCTGTTCCCCTCCACTATTCGCCTCCATTCCCCTCTCCCATATTCCTTTATTCCCCTCGCCCACATGGATGCATCAGGTTTCCTCTTGAATACGTTGATTCTTTCTACTTCAACCACAGGTACCGGCAGCGAGTTCCACATGCGCACCAGGACCTCGTGAAGTTCCTCCTAAGTTCCGTATCAGATCTGCTGCTGACTACCTTATATTTACTCATTTGCACTCACCAGCAAATGGACGTCCACCTTATCGAATGCTTTCATCATCTTAAGCATGGAAGAAGCCCATCTCATCTTGCCAGAATACCAACCCTTGCGACCTCCCATCATCACGTCAGGCTGTGTCCTGTCCTCAAGCACTCTTCCTGCTGACCTGCTCCAGTCATTAATTACTCAGTGTGAGGCACCAGTCACATCGTGGTTTTGTCATGTGAACGTTTCTTCACCCCGTAACCTGGTTTTATCTCAGATTTACACCATTCATGAGCTTTTTTATTAACCCTTGTGCTGTGCGTTTATAGCTTTTAGACATTTCTTCGTGTCTGCACTCGCCCAGTGCAAAGCCCAGTGGGGTCAAGGGCACTTGGGCATGCTGTGATCACAGGAAGCATAGAGGAAAACACTATAAGCACTATAAATCCCTCCCACCTCTCCAATCTGCTCATACTCCATTCCTCTGATCTCTCTCCCTCTCCCCACCCCATCACTCAGTTAACACCCACCCACCACATGACCACAAACCCCTTTGCACCACCATCGATGACCATACCTTCAGGCAGTACGCCCCTTACCACCCTACTGCCATCCCTCCACCTTCCACATAAACACACACACGCGCACACATAAATATACTAAACACACCCTTACAAATACACCACAAACACATACACATACACACTCCAAAACAACAACTTGCATTTATACAGCACCCTTCACGCGGGGCAGTGTCTCTGAGCGCTTGTGTGCGTGTGTGTGTGTGTGTATATATATATATACACTTACACAAATACAGAACACACGCACAAAGAAATATACACACACAAACGTACACACAAGACTCAACCCATCTGCTTTGCCAGAAGGCACAGATTTCAGTGGTGAAGAGTTACCCACCGTGCAACCGCCTGTGCTGTACCCCAGCACTGAAGCGCGTTAGTTTCCACTACACGAAAGTGCTGGCGGAAACTGCACGTACATGCCCTTTACCCACTGCTTTATCACAGCACTGGTGTCAGCCAGAGATACTCCAGCCTAACCTCACGAAAGGAGGAAATGCTGAGACGGCTGAATCCTTTGTGGTTGATTAGATGCTTAATTTATTTTTCTGCTCAGAGCAGTGGGTGTTCCTGACTTGTGCGCGCACGCGCACGCGCACACACACACACACACACTACAGCGTTGTAGTAACAAAGCTCACTGTTGACTCAACAAAAATAGTGGATGACGTGACATCTACGTGGTCAAATGTCTACCTCAAGCCATTGGACACAGGATAGAATCCCGGCTCCGTGGCAGAATAAATGGCCCGTTTCGGATTAAATTGCCTGCGAGGCTACACGAGCGAAACACTAATTCCCTCAGTGCTTAATTGGAAATAATTAATTAATTGGAAATGGAAATGAGCTGATTAAAATGCCCCCCCGCCGCCCTCACAATTGAGGCTCAAAATTAAAAATGCAAGGCGAGAGGAATTATTCCAACCCCATTCAAATATATCCCACACACACCCAACCACCGCCCCCACCCAGCCCATAACTTAACCGGATTTCATAATGAGGAACTTTGCTCTGGAAGTTGACGCTAACAATAATACTCAATAATCTTGCTTTAAAAGTATAGAAGTAGCGCTTTATCGCATCATCAAGCCGTCTCAAAACCCTTCACAGGATATATTGTAGTTTGTAGTGACTGTGTATTTTGTGGTTGAACGCTGCAGCCAATTTGTGTACAGCATTGTCCCACAAACAGCCATGGAATGGATCATCAGTTTTATCTGGGGGATTTTTGGTCACTGTATCAGGAGAAATTCCCTTTTACCTCCACCTGGACAGGCAAACAGTAGCTCAGTTTAATGTCTCATCTGAAGGACAGCATTGTCTAAGTACTTCTGAGCATGTAGATTGGCTCTCGTCTTAATGTGTCATCTGAAACACAGCACCTCTGACAATTCAGCATTTTTCTTGTCCCTGCATCGGAACATCAGTTTAGACTGTGAGCTCAAAGTCCTGACATGGGACTTTAATCCATGACCTTCTGGCACAGAAGCGAAAGTGCTACTGACCGAACCAGGCTGAAGCCAATTGCCTCCAATTAAGAATGAACAACAACAACTCGCATTTATATAGTGCCCCTCACCCAGGGCAGCGTCCCAGAGTGGAACAGAGGGCACGAGGGACATGCAAAATGAATCGTAGAATATTTTAAACGTCTGCGCAATTTTACATTTTAAGACCAAATGTTGTTAAGATCACAAGAATTGAGTGTGAGAGAGCCAGGAGCTCTGTTTAAAGAAACAGTGCATAACTTCACAGAAACCACAAGTAAGTGACAAAGCAGCAACTTTTTACTGAACAGACTTGACTCAGAGAGAGAGAGCGAGGAGGGAGAATAGGGGATGGGAGCGATGAGTGTATGAGATTGACATTGAACTGTGGCAATTTTTGAAAGTAGTAGCAATAAACCAAGGAATAATGAGCTGAGGCAGTAAATTAAATCAATATGATGTTGAGGATGAAACATTTTAATCAGAAAAAATTACAGGATTGATTAATTGGCTTGTTGTCGTCCCATCAAGTGCAGGCTTGTGTAAGGTCAGAACCATAAACACATTTATTGTGACCTTTCACACGCTGCGTGATGGATGGCTTGGGACTCCAGAACAATAACAGGGAAGTGACAGAAATGTACTTTTAGTCTTCAGTTTATTAGTCAGTGAGGAGGGACATTTCCCTACCCTGCATGAACAATATAAGGTATTTGATGGAATTAGGGAAGGGAGTTTCTCCTGATATCCTGACCGAGCAAACTGGATTACAAAATACACAGTTGCCACACAATTTATAGTAAATCCTGTGAAGCGCTTCAAGATGCTTCGAGGGTGTGTTTAGGTAAACGCGAGGATTTTTATTTTTAAGGTCATAGGATTGTACAGCACAGAAGGAGGTCGTTCAACTCATCTAAAAGAGCTCGCTTGTTGCAGCCCATTCCCCTGCCCTATTTCTCCCCTCGCCCACCCCACCTCCTTTTACATTTTTCCTTTTCAGCTATTTCGTCATGACCTTTTAAAAGCTGTTCTCCGTTTTTAGAGAGGAATTCCATGCCTAATATTCCTCTGTGTAAAGGAAGTTCTCTTAATCTCTCCCTGTTTTTTTTATATAATGATCTCAGCGAGATGCTACCCATGTGTGAAGGGTGCTCTATAAATATAAGTTATTGTTGTAAATTTACACCTACTGACCGACCAAACGACCATCTATCCATTGGAAATAGCTTCTCCCTATTTACAACAACAACTTGCATTTATATAGCACCCCTCATGCAGGGCAGTGTTCCAGAGCGCTTTAGTTTATCAAGAGCCTTTAACTCACCCCTGTGTTTGATACCAAATCCATATTTATCCCAAACATTAATCTTATCGTTCGCTGAATTCATGAATCATCTCCAACCATCAAATAAATAGTTTGTGCATATTTACAGCACCAACCTCGGAGGTTTCTGGAAAATCTCTGGGTTGAACCGCTCAATGCTTCCTTCACTTTATCAATGAATGGCGCCCCCTGCTGTATGCACAAGTGATGAACACAAAGGAATGAATGAAGAATACCAGGAGTTAACCTCATTCACAAGATCGGTTTGGATGAACCGGGCCCTTGGCCAAATTCTCATCCATCCCTCCAGAGCGCCCACCCTACTGATCCCCATCACTGCAGCAAGCTGTTTTTAAATGAATCTCACGTCCAGGCCTCTACCACCTTTCTGAGCAACTTGTTCCAATTGTTAATTACCTTCTGCGTAAAGAAAACCTTCCTGGTATCTGTCCTGAAATTGCCCTTTACAGCTCTCAACCTATGTCCTCTTGTTCTATTGCCATGAAAAATCCTGAAGTATTGATTTGGGTTTACATTTTCAATCCCATTTAAAATTTTATTGAGGTCCACTCTGACTCGTCTTCTCTCTTTCTGCCCCGCTCTCCGGAACTCCCTTCCTCCTTCCCGCCTACAAAGCTCACCTTAAGACCTATCTTTTCAATCATATCTTACCCCCGTCTCAAGCTCGGACTTCTAGTCAGCTACGTGAAGCGTTTCAAGACATCTTCCTGGCACGAAAGGCACTTTATAAATGTAAATTTGAATACAATATACATTTATAAAGCGTCTTTCATGTCGGGAGGATGTCTCAAAGTTTTTCACTGTGTTATATGGGAACCGAGCTGGGGAGGGTGGGAGCAAAGGTGGGGTAGGGAGGAGAAAGATGACTATTGAAAGCAGGGTCACTGAGGTACGTTTTGAGACATCAACAATTTGCATTTATATAGCCCCCTTCACGCGGGTATCATCTCAGAGCGCTTAACAACAGCGAAGCTTAATGTCAAGTTGGGGATTGAGGGGAAGTGGCCACACATAGTCAAAGAACTGTGATGGGAAGACACATTCTGAAGGTAGACAAGGAGTGGACAAGGCGGAGAGGTTGAGGCAAAGAGTTCCAGAGATGTGCCTTGATGTTAATCTTGTTGCTGTTGAATGAGACTCAGCATATGGTTTATTTGTAGAAGTAACTTTTTTTNCCCCTCTCTTCCGGAAGAGAAAAGTGTGACACGGAACACTTTGCACAGGAACTGGGAACCTGCAGTGATGAAATTAACAGACATTCATAACAGGGGAAAAAATATGTCATCGGGCACCAGGTGGTTGAACTGCGTAGAGCACAGTCAGCGCAAAAGAATAAGGAGCAGCTGAACAATGTTCATAGTAATTAACTGAGAGGCAAATGAGGGAACGTATCAATGGATTGGCTCTGCGTATTAGCTTTGCTCAGTAACCGATGAATCCACTTTAAAATTTATTGAGGGGGTGATTGCTTTCCCTGCAATCGTTGTCATGTGCAGTGACTAACAGATGTCAAAAATCACAAAGGTCGGTTCAGATGAAGACAGCCCTTCAGCCCATCTGATCTTATCCCCTCCAGGACACCCACCCTACCGTCCCCCTCGCCCCAATCGCAGGGTCAATTCGATTTTTTAAAATGAATCAGACTTCCTGGCCTCAACCCACCACTTCCCGACCAACTCCTCCAGCTGTGAATTATCCTATGTGTAAAGATGTACTTCCTGATGTCCGTCCTGAAATTGCCCTTCGCTGACCCCTGACCATGGTGGGAGTTTGGGACCCTGACCAGGGCGGGTGTTGACTCCGGGGGCAGGAGACGAGTTGAAGCTTGGGAACGGCAGAACTGAGGGAGCTCTTTTCGAGGAAGGGGGGGGCCAGCTAGGTCAGAAATTTGAGTCATTTAGACATTACTCAAGGCAAGACGAAACCTCACTATGACATCGCCATTGCCAGTGATTTATATCGGCCTTTATTTAATCCCGGTCTCAGACTGCAATCAGGACAGCACTGGGGTTTTATTTTTTCTCTTTCAAGAAATGTTTATTTTGTGCAGAAAGTTGTCCCATTGATTTGGAAGAGGAATAAGTTGCACTTCCTCTTGACATTGTTTATGAAGGTGCACTTAACTAGTTTGCCTAATGTAACCGCAAAATCTCTCTCTCTCTCCCTCTCTCTGGATCTTTCTCCTTCGGTAAGAACAGTATTAACAACCGCATAAATCGACTCCATGCCATCAGTGGTTGGGCCGAGTTACAAATGTCAAAGAATTAAACATATCCTGTGGTTACAAGTGGAAACAGAGAGAAATAGATACGGAGAGCGTTTAATTGAATACCAAAGCGGGGAAGTGAAGCGAAATCTATACAAGTACGTTGGTTGATTAGACCACAATTGGTTCAAAGCACACAGTTGCCCCATTACATCACGGAAAAGGAGCTCACTGGGATGATGCCTGGTTCATCTTATATATGTCAGCGTGACTCAGTTGGCAGCATCTCGCCTCTGTGTTGGAAGATTATGGCTGCAAAGTTCCATTTCACCACTTCGTACTTGAAAAAAAATAAGTTGATCACTCAATCCACGACAGTTTGCGGGCGACTGCTTTACACAATTGGCTGCTGCGTTTCGCCCACAAAATTCACTTGACAGTATATTCTGTGAGGCGCTTTGAGACGTCGCGAAGATATATCAAATGCAGGGATTGTTATTATTATTATCTTACATAGACTAGGCTGACACTCTAGTGCAGTGCTGCAGGGGTGGGGTGTGAGAGGAGGAAAGAGATTCTCTGTCTGTGAGTGTATATATGTACCAACCTTGGTGTCAATGGTGTGTTATTCCCCCCCATTGCCATTCACTGACCTTGGCATTGTATACTCAGAGCAAATGTCAGTAAACTTACCTCAAGAAAACTCGCGAGCTTCACTCTTAAACTCAAGTGGAGAATAATATCAGCTTCACCTCTGTGGTACCCACACACACTCCCCGAGGAACCCTTAGCCCCCACCTCCACACACACACGTACACAGACAGACAGCCTTCCATAGTAACCCACTTGCTGTGCACAAAAGGCAGTCAAACCACTTTACAGTACATCCTGTGAAAGGCTTTGAGAAGTCTTGACAACATGATATCAAATGCAAGTATTATTTTATTATATTATTATGATAACCCCACCTCACATTGCCCACACATGCCACCCCAGTGTCCTACCCAGCATTCTCACCAATGTCCTCTTTCCACTCACTTCCATCCATAAACCCTCAGTTTGCCAGGAAGGAAGGAGGTTAGCATACTGCTCATATTCCGTGTGTTAGTGGCATTTAGCCACCAATGGGTAAACACATTCCTAGCTGGTTCGAAGCTGGAACGGGTCTCATTTCAATTAGTGACAAGAGGAAGAGAAATGGAAACAGATGGAACCCATTTCAGATGTTTAAATTGTCTCTGCTCTTTGTCACATGACGCTGATTTCGGACTGATTTATCTGCACTAGCCACTCAGTTTTTTAAAAAATATATAAATGTTTGAGTTATTTTATACAGTGCGGTGAGACATTGTATAGGTTTATTTACTTGCAATTTCACTTTTATTTCTCGAGCAACTTTTGTTTAGTGTTTTTATTTAACAAGAACAGTCCATGTGGCGTGTGGTGGAATGCAAAGTTTCCCAGGTCGGCTGAGTGAAGTGTGTAACTATAGAGCTCAATCGGCCTCTGTGGTGTCTGCAGTTAAAACAGAGCATATGGCTGTAAGCCCGTAACTGTAATTTAATTATACCCTTTCAAATGAATGTCTAAACATACTGCAGTAGTTTCTCGACCCCCATCCTTTGACTTCTACGCAAGCTCACAGGCTAGGCTTGACACTCTGGTGCCACGCTGTGGGATAAAACACTTCATCGTCAAGGGATGAGGTCAAGTGAGATTTTATGGTCCCGTCTGCCTGTCCTCATGTGGGGGTGTAGGGGGGGGGGGGTCAAAGATTCCTTGACACTGTTTCAAAAACAAAAGGGACTTTTCTCCGGGAGTCCTGGCCAGCAATCCTCCAGATTTCATTTCAGATAGAATGACCAAACTTTTCTCCGGATGATTGTCAACCAGGTTCAATGCACGCAGAAACTCCCTTTACGTCCACCTGAACAAGAAAAGACAGAACCTCAGCTCAATGCCTCATCCAAAGGATGACAACTTTGGCTGCTGGTACCATCTACAAAATATACACAGTCACGTCACTTTGCAGGATATCCCGTGAATCACTTTGAGAGATCTCAACTATATAAGGCATTATACCAATGGCAAGGATTATTATTATTAAATACTAGCTCTACCCGTTGCAGCTTCGCTTGCAACCAAAGGATCCAATATGGAATGCAGATTGACACATAGACAGATATTTCGTCTTTATCTATACTCATCTAAGAGGACTCCAACTCATGAACGATAGGAGATACCCAAAAATAAGTATACCCATGTCACTCCCAGATGCAAGACCTTTTCAATGATGTATAACTCATGTTTCTACGTCAATGAATTATTGAGATCCTTCTTGAAGCGCAGACAGATATTGTCATTTTATTAGTATAAAAGATAGATAGAGAAGATTATTAAAGCTTCTCACAAAATGGGTAGGACATTTTTTATAAATATTACATGATCTGCTTCCCCCACTCCCAAAACTTATGAAGCAAATATCTAAGTTTGCAGAGGACTGAGTAACCAGCTAAAAAAAACATTGACTGGGGAACACTTTCACTGCCAGCAGACCAATGTTCAACAAGGATTTTCAAGACCATCTTTATTTCTTTCCTTCCACCTTGCGGGGTTGCAGCTTGTCCCAGGGGAGCGATCACACACACAGCATAATTTTCTTCACGGACACGAGTGCAGTTTTTATCTTTTTCTTTCCCCTCCACGATGGAAAATGGCCTGGAGTGAAGGACGAATACTGCCGTTCCATCATAAAATGATTTCATTTATCTATAGAGCTTCCAAAAGCTTCCAGTAACATAACTTGCACGACTTAACGTAACTTACAGTAATATAACATAACTCGCCCTTCTCCCTCTCCCGCGCTCTGGCTCAGTGTCAGGTTAGCTTAGTCAATGGAGTTCACACCTTTGGTCAGAAGGTTATGGCTTCCTGTGCCACTACCTTATCGCATCCTACAGTAATGATTTAGGTTCACGATTTCAATGCCATTTAAAATTTTATACACCTCTGGGCTCTCCCCTCTGAATCGTCGGCTATGTGCAAAACACTTGCTTTGTTTACTACTAATACACCAGATTCAGCAGCAATTGCCGGAAATACATGTTGATATTCTAGGAGCTGTATCAATCGCAAAAGATTGTTATTACTAAAATGGGACCCAAAACATTCGGGTCACTTTCTCAATCCCATCATGCTGGGAGAATTTCTTTCCTCAGAATCCAATTATACTGCAATCTGCTGCGTTAACCTCGGCACCCAGCCAAGATAGACTTATTATCCCTAAACTCTCATCCTGTAAAATTAACTAACATGTCAATGTTAGTAATTAAATGTCGAGGTTAGTGCTTTGCTCACTTAAACAAAAGATGGTAAAAATCCCATTGATTGAGCCTGGGGAGTTGTGTGGAAATTCCATCTCCATAGCTGTCCCTAAGGTGATGTTAGATCCATTACCATACGGCTGTTGTTTAGCCCAGTTAATGTCTGTGTGCGAAAGATGCTTCAACAAAAATTTGTATGCCTGGAGTGCACTTCATTTAGGATACCATCTTGGAGTGCTTCACAGTGACGGAGTCAGACGCTGAGACATTGAGAAAGGGAGGTGATCATAATTACTGCTCCTACCAATAAACCTGAACTCTGGTCTGTCATCAGCAGTGCGAACTATAGAACAGCCTGGCTTGGGAACCGGACTATCGAGACCGCCACAGAGAATGGACTCGATTCGGGCATTCCTTCGGTACGTACGTCATCTTGGATCTGACTGCAAAGTGACCTTGCTTAGCTACACTCCCCCACCCACACCCTCCCTCAGGGAGCACAGTCCCTAGTTGGTCATTTCACCAACAACAATACTTTGCCTTTATAAAGCCGTCGATTAGAGTCTCGGAGTGCTTAACAGTGGCGGAGCTTGATGCTGATTCGGTGAAAGAGGGGTGGTGACCGTAGGCACGGTCAAAGAGGAAGATCTTCAGGTGCAATCTGAAGGTGGACTAGGAAGGGTGGGTTTGTATCACAGAGGATTTCACATCCAAATGCACATTGTTGGGCAAAGGGAGGTGTGCTCTGCATTCATTAGCATGCCCTCATCTGGGAGGAGTGCTTGATGCTCCTCCAAATGAGAACGAGTTCCATTTCCCGACACCACCGACCCTATCTCTCAGTTTAATGAGCCCCAAAATTCACCACATAGAAAGTTTATTTGAAGCGTTTGGAATAATTGAATAATTCACTGGGAATTCAAAATACATTGAAATCATTTCTCTATGACTACAACAGATTAGTGAGGAAAATCATTTATACATTTTTGATGAGCAGCATTGATTAAATGATGAATATTCAGGAGTGATTACAGGGCAATAATCTCATGGAAAGTTGCTAAATTGGCATCAAAATTTGAGGAGTTCTTAAGATGTTGTTATTGTCCAATTGACTCTCGTCTTCTTCCCTACTTCTCCACCCACTTCTAGATGTAAAAAGAGTAAGATTATTTTTGTTTGCCTTCTACCATCCCTTTATTCGCATGCTCCAATACTAGCAGCATTCTGTATGAATTAGTCAACACTTCTTCGATTTGTCATACTTGTGTAGCATAACTGGGATTTCTGGAGAAGAATATTCAGTCAAGTGATCTTAGGCCATCTTGATGAGACTGTTTACATGAATCTGCCACTTTGTATTATATGTAACAAGACTAATAGTAATCCTTTTATTTGATATAGCACCTTTCAAGTTGGTAGGACGTCACAAAGCTCTTCCCAGTATTTACTGCAAAGTGTAGTGATCTATTTTTTGTGGGTGAACGTGGCAGTCAATTGGAACACTTTTTTTTAATCTGGAAGATTGTTGGCCAGAACACCGAGAAACTCCCTTCTCTTTTCAAGTAGTGCGACAGTATCTTTAACGTCCACCTGAATGGGCAGCAAGCAAACACACAGGCAAGACCTTTAGCAGGATCTAGCATCATGGTCGTCTGCAGTCAATGTTGTCTACTTTGTCCGAGACTCCACCTGAATAACTAAAGTAATGGGCATTAGACAATTGGACTCAATGACAGGGAGAGATTAAACCATACAAAGCTAGAGAGAAAGTTTTTTGCATCAACATGACACAGAGAATTACAAAGATTCTTCAAAGAAGTCTTACAAAGACTGTTGGTAACTAGGGGGGGAGAGGGTGAGAGATAGCGAGGGAGGGGTGGGGGGGAAGTTTCAAGTTGAGCTGTTCTCAATTCCAGAAATCGATCAGTCAATGGAGAAGTAAAAATCACTTCTTCAATTTGGAAAGTGCTGCTTGAATGCTGATCCAATATCAGTGCTTCCAACGTCCCTTGATCAGTCTTTGATCCGCAATCAATAAAATTCTGCTTGCAGCTGCATATTGTTATGCGAACCCTTTGTAAGGAGCAAGGTGTGAATCCCCGACACTGATATTCCTTATCACTGGATTCAGTAGAATCAGAAGACACAGCCTGTGATTGAAGGGGGATAAATTCAAAACAAATCTAAGTAAATGTATGGAACAGGGTCCCTACAGAGAGAGTGGAAGCAGAAAGTGTTGATTCTTTCAAAAGCAAATTAGAAAGATTTCTTTTAGGAAATAATATCTTGGGATACAGGATATAATTTGGGACATGACTTGTGTATGTGACCAAAAGGACCTTGGTCTTCTTTTGTCTAGCAATTCTTATTTTCTCATGATTCCAGAGGGTCTTGACATTGGTCTTGTAGGATGAGACCAGATAAATTATAATAAGCAATACTGTATAAGAATCTCCACAACACAGAACTAGAAGATCCATAATCTACTCAGTCCATTTCAACATGGCATCACCGTGCTAAACCACATCAAAGGTTAGCAGTTAAAAAAAACTTAGCCGGGCGATCTGAAATGGCCAAAGGAAACGTTAAATGGAAAACAACCACAGACTGAGGAGAGAAGTCAATCAAGAGACACAACAAGGGAAACATCGGGGCCAAAAAAAGATGAAGAGAGACAATATGCCCACTTATCCGGACCATATTTACAAAGTCTAATGCTCGTACAGCCCAAAGAATGCTGGCTGGAGACTGCTGGCTCTGTCTGGGAGTAAGCACAGGCTTACCACACAAAGGTCTGCAACGGCACATGCCCCCGGGCCAGGAGAACAAACAAACTCGCAGAAATCTTGAAAAGGGTGAATGAAGAGCCAATGTAAACCCAGCCAGAATGCTTCAGAGCCCACATCACAGGAGCAAACAAGAAACTTAGCAGGATCCAACCCTGCATCAGTAACAAAGCACTAGGTAGGAGTTCAGGGATTCCTGTGCTCAGTTTGTGTATCTGTGTAGTGACCAAATGGTGTCTTTTTACCTTATGTCTGCTTTTGTATGGCTACAGTGTGTCTGACTAGATCAGTAGGTAGCACTCTGGCCTTGGATTCAGAAGATTGTGGGTTCAAGGCTCATGTCAGAAATTGGAACACACATAGTCTAAGTTGACTTTCCAATGAGTGTTGTAGGGGATAAGACATTAAACCAATGTCCCGTCTAAGCCTGTGCAGGTAGATCTTAAACGTCCTATGGTACTACTCAAAGGAGAAGGGAGTTTCTCCCGGTGTCCTGGCCAACAATCCTCCAGATAAAACTGGAACTGGGTAGAGAGAAGGCCAAACCAAGAACAGGAAGGCAAATGCCGGTGGTTTGAGGACGAGGGATAAAACTAGAAAAATAAATTGGACACTGTAAATTTGAATAAAATAAGGTAACAAAGTTTACTTTTCAGACCCATATCACTTGGCTGTTATTTAGTTGTTCAATAATTAAATGTTTATTTTGCTGGTACAGCCCACATTTAATTTATACGATAATTGACATTTAAATAATGGATGCAGTTCAGTTTAGCTGAAAGCACGAGGAATTAGTTTGCCTTAAGAGGTAGCAATCACTTGTTTTACTAACGTGATCAAATAATAAACAGGGCAAATTCAGATCAGCATCGCAGTTATATTCCCATCCAGATTTACCGACTCTGTCAGGTTAGAGGCTGAATCGAGTGACAAGCCACGTTTTGCAACCAGGGTGTGATGAAGCATTACGAGTGGCACCGCTTTTCAGTTAATCTCTACACTGCATCATACCTCCTGCTCCAGCTCTCTTCTTGTTGCGCTCTCCCCCCATTCACTCTTGCCCCCCCTATTAGCTCTGCCACTGGTCTGAATGCTCTAAGCTTGATTTCTCAGCTCCTTTTTATAATACTGTAGCTGCCGATTCCTCCCCCCCACCATCTCCCCCATCTAACTCTTCACTGCCACCCAATCAATAATGCTCACTGAATCTACCCCAAGGCTGCTTTTATCACTGTTTTACGTCCTGGGAAAGCCAGTGAAATACCAGAAATTCATTTTCTGAAAATGCATTGTCGCTTAACAGATATTTTATTGAGCCTGGTAAGAGGAATTCGTATTTCTCCCTGTTACATATACTAAGCGATAATATTAACTTTCACCTAATTTTTGGGGGTCAGTCAAGTGTTCAACGCAGACTGAAGTATATGTACAACCCATATAACCCAATACTCTCTCACACACCCTGGTTAACCCTATTTTTAAAAGTGCTAGGCACAGATCAGGGCCAAGGCTTGGGAATCGCAGCGTTTGCTTTGGGGGGTAACTGCTGGAGTTTAACCAGTTAAATACACACAACCTGCCATTGAGAACACTGTCTGGTAGACTTCCTGCTGCTTGTTCAGCTAGGACCACCCTGCCCGCTGGGGCTTTGGCTTTTAAAAATAAACGTCCCAAAGCACGTTATAAAGTATTATTGATTAGAAATCCAAGTGAACGTTGTTCCATAGGCAAACACAGAAGCTGAACTGTGATTACGACGTCCACTGAACAGTAGCCAATTAATTAATTCATTGAATAACCTGCTCACACTGTGCTTTCAGTCGCTATGCCCTGAAACTCTGGAATACTCTCCCTCACTGCCTCCGCCTTATCCCCTCCCCATTCATTTTATGATCACACTTGAAGACCTTCCTCTTCCATTTTGTCTACGGTCACCTCCCCTCTTTCCTTTACTCGGAGTCAAGTTCGGCTACTGTTAAACACTCCGAGATGCTATCCCTCTTCAAGGGTGCTATATAAATGCAAGTTATTTTTTATTGTTATTATTGTTGTTATACTGTAAGCCTAAAATTTCACCTGGTCTAAGCCCACAACACACCATTGCACAAATTGACTGCTGCATTCACCCACACAGTCACTCTGCTTTACAACAAATCCTGAGAAACGCTTTGAGATGTCCTCCCGACGTAAAAAGCTACTCTACCACATGTCAGGATTATTATTATTACAGAGATCATTGATGTCTCCCATCTCAATAAAGAGGCTAAATGATGGGAATCGATCCACTCTCTCAGTTTTCATGTGCTGCTGTATTACACACTCGATCTCAGGCAAGACATCAATCTGTTATTCCTCATTGGGCTTCTTAACAAACTGTGCTCGCTTCAATACAATATAATTTACCTTTATATAGCACCTTTCCTCTTGAGAGGATGTCCCAAAGTGCATTCATAGAGCTGGGTTGGCACCTGAGCTGGGTGGTGGGAGCCAAGGATGGTGGGGGTGTGTTGGGGAGAAAAATGACCGAAAGCGGGTTCACAAAGCAATGTTTTGAGACGTGCCTTGAAAAAGGGGGACTTCAACTTTTAATGACGGAACTCTACAGTCTTTAGTGACCTTCTGAAAGACCTACAGGCAAAATGCTTGCTCTGATTTACATCAAGTCTTAGACTTAATGCTTAGATATCTTAGATTTATTATTTACTTAATTTTAGATGAACTATAGAGATCTTAATTTGCAAGGCGGTTTCCGAAGATCTTAAAAGAGAACCGGCTTCCAAATCAAGTCTGAATCTAAGAATTATCCACATTCCCATTCTCAATCTTAGATTTTAAGGCAAAAATATTCCGACAGGCTGAGACCCTGATGGAATTCCAGGACACTGGGTGGTCTCACATATAATAAGTCCTGTGATTTACTGAGTGCCATCATTCTCTGTCGATCATCCCTTCACCAGGTTTAGGTTTATTGAGTTGTTTTTAAGAGTCCGCTGTCCAATATCGACAAGCTCTTTGCTCTCAATGGCTGAAGATCAAATAACCCATCGCACCGCTATCACACGAGATTGTCCAGGGCACTGGACTTCATTAGGAAAGGAAAGCAGGTCAATAAGTACATTTTTCACACAAAAAGCAATTGCATTCAAATAGCATTACCCTAACTGGCAGCAATTCCCCACAAGCTCTTTGTTGTCTGAGGCTTTAAGCACACAATGCTTGAGAAGGGAAGTCCCTGCTGGTGTCCTAGCCAACAATCCCGCAGGTAAAACTGGTCATTCACGTCAGAACGATGTCTCAAAGCACTTCACAGTGCTGGGAGGGCAACTAAGCTCAGGGTGGGAGCTGGGGAGCAGTGGGTGGGGAGGGGAAAGATAAATATAATAGTAATCCTTGCTTTTGATATAGGGCCTAATCACATCTTCGAGACGTCTCAAAGCGCTTCACAGAATATACTGTAAAGCGAATTGACTGTATATTTTGTGGGCGATACGTACGCGACCTGAGCTTAGTTGCCCTCCCAGCACTGTGAAGTGCTTTGAGACATCGTTCTGACGTGAATGACCAGTTTTACCTGCGGGATTGTTGGCTAGGACACCAGCAGGGACTTCCCTTCTCAAGCATTGTGTGTTTAAAGCCTCAGACAACAAAGAGCTTGTGGGAAGAGGTACGTTTTGAGACGTGCCTTGAAAAGAGGGGAACTCGACCACAATGATATAATTTACCTCTGCCAATTAAGCTATTCAACAGGTTTCTGTTCATCAATCATTTTCTGCAGCAGGTTACAGATAATCACATAGTTAAATATTTCTTTAGCCAGAATAACTCATTAGTGTGAAACACAATCTGCTCCCAATGATTCGGTGCACAGACTTTCTGTTCCAACCATAACATCAAATACAAAGTCCTGATAGAAAAATAAAGCCTCCCTCAATTATCCTCTGCACACTGAATCAATCTATTCTGCTGACAAACCTCACCCGGAGATGGCAACTTTCAGTCGAAGTTCAGCCACTTTCATAACAGCGTATTGGTTAGCGCGCTCACGCAAGCGAGAGGACATGGCTTCGATTACCGGGCAGGGCGTAATCTTAGGCAAGTTTCTTTACTCCACACGCCTGTTTACCTAGCAGCAACCCGGTTGTTAATCGATTGGCGATTCGCTTTCCAGGGGTAACAATCCCTCCAAAAAAAATGTGGTCCCTCAATCCACAACTGTTTGTGAGACATTGTTGGAAGCGCAATCGGCTGCCACATGTCCCCCCAAAAATACACAGTCAAATCCACTTTACAATATATTCTGTGAAGCTCTTTGAGATGTCTTAGTGACATAATAAGGCACTATATCAAATGCAAGGATTATTATTAACAGTACTTGTAGCTCACCGTTTGCTTTTGTTTTCATTTAAATTTGGTAAATTTAAATTCATAAGGAAATGATATGAAAATACGAAAATCTATTTGCTTTTCAGAGCATTATTCAAAACAGACAGAGTTCCACATATGTCCATCACCTATACATGGAAATTTCCTTGCATCTGGAATGGAAAGCCTCTTTCCCTGGAGAGATGCACCTTCCTTACCTAAGTCTATTTAAAGCAGGTTTGGCATAAACCAAAGCTTTGGGACCCCAGAATGTGTGTTGGGGCACTGCTGAAGTTTAAGCAGCTAAACCTACATAGCTTGTTATTGAGAGCACTGTCTGGCAATCTTTCCCACTGCTTGTCCAGCTAGGACCACCCTACCTGTTAGGATTTTGGCTGGGAAGAATCCATTCCCCAGTTACTTGCCTATCCTGTGGAAATATCCATATATTTTGGTGGCAGTCTACTTTGTGTGCTCTTAAACATGGTGGTGGCTTTCGCATGTCTCAGACACCCGATTGGAAAAGGACAAGGAGAGGGAAAGGAGGCAGTGCAGGAATGTCGGAGGTGCTGTCCTTTGGATGAGTCATTAAACGGAGGTTCCATCTTCTTGTTCAGATAGATGTTAAAGATCCTAAGGCTATCTCAATTTGAGATGATAATGGGGGCTTCTCCCAGTGTCCTGGCTAAAAATCCACCAAATAAAATTGAGCATTCACTTCTTGACTGGTTTGTGGAATGTTGCCATATGCAAATTGGCTGCCACGTTCGCCTACAAATACATAGTCACTACACTATACAGCAAATCCTGTGTAGCCCTTTGAGAAGGTCATTGCCATGATAAGGAACAATATCAAATACTAGGACTATTATTCTTTACAGTTTCAGAGAATGCCAACTATTTCTATCAGGCCTTGGAACACGTTCTCCAACGAAACCTCTAGAGTACAATGAAAGTGTCCGCACACTCCCAGGTGCTGCTTTATATCTAACAGGAAATACTTCAATGATGTTATCACCAATGCAGTTCCATAAGTTTCACAGCGTCACATGCATTTTGAAGAATAAGTAACCCTGAAGAATAGAGTTTCGTCCACAAAATATGCATTCAATTCACTTTACAGTATATTCTGTGAAGTGCTTTGAGACAGCTCAACGAACTGATAAGGCGCTACATCTTTCTCTTTGACCGTGCCTTCAGCTCCCCTCTCGACTCTCTACCCCCTCCTCGCTCCCTCCCTTCCCTCCCCTCACCCTGACCATTTCCCCCGTGCTCAGGTCCTGACCCAACTGTACAGCGTCTTGGGACGTCCTCCCGACGTGAAAGGCGCTCTATAAATGGAATCTTGTTGTTGTTGTACATCAAATGCAAGAATTATTATTATTATTGTCATTATAGAAGCTGCATAAAAAAGGCCATCCATCCAGCACTTGATTCCCTCTCCACCTCAGCATGCCAACCCTTTTTTTCCCCATCACCCTGCCCTCTCTTTGACCTTGTGGAAAAATCCCCTTTACCCTTTGCCCCAAAGGCCATTAATTGGAGCACCACAATATCAATCCATCCACTACCTTCAGCCCTGCCTGGCTGCCTTCCACCAGTCCCAGAAGCACAGACCATCACGTCTATTGAATAAGTGGCTTATTCTGTCTATTAATGTTTCTATAACACAATGAATACAGTAAAGCCATAGAAATTTACAGCGCAGAGGAACAGGGGGAGAGAAAGAAGGGGGAGATGGCTATAGGTGTGATTGAAAAGATAGGTTTTAAGACGGGATTTGAGCACAGCTCGGAAGTGGGAGATTCGGAGGGAGAGAGGGGTTGAGATGGAAGGGTAGAGGGGGAGTTCTAGTGGTTAGGGGGCATAGGATCTGAAGGTTCGATCACCAGTGGTAGCGAGGAAAGGATGGGTGATATACAGTGAAACTGAGTTTGCCAAGGGGGGGCGGTGGGGTGCGCACAGAGGGGTGGGATAGGAGTGATCAGAGAGATAGGGAGGTACCAAGACATGAAGAGATCTATAGGTCAAATGTTCTGATTAATTGGAATCCAAGGTGCAATCAACTACACATAGGATTTTTAAAAACAAATCTAATCATTTTCTCTGTTTCTGTGCGTCCAACAAATTGATATCAGTCTGTGTTCAGCTGTTACATTCAAAAACGTTGAGCAATTTTGGAGGCTGTTTGTGTTCATTCCACTACAAAGTTTAATAATATAATATAGTTTTTTCACCTACAAAACACGTAGGCACTACTCTTTAGATTGATTCCTGTGAAGTACTTTGAGATGTTTTGATGACAACATGAGCTATATCGAATGCAAGGATTATTTGCTCACAAATATACAAACAATTCACTTTGCAGTATATTCTGTGAAGCGCTTTGAGACTTCTAGAAGACGTGAAAAGTGCTATATCAAATGCAAGGATTATTATATTATAAGGAATATAATTTTTGTATTCATTGAGCGCCACCTTGTGGTTGTATCTAGCAATTGCAAAGATTTAGTTGCGAACACTTTATGCTGGAATATTTGAACGCATTATAGTAATAATCACTACATCGCCTTAAAACGTCAAGTGACATCTCAAAGCATTTCACGTCGCGTCAGGAGGACGGCCCAAGGTGCTGAAAATTACGGATCCGCACCCGGTTGGGATCAAGAGGGTTGGAGGGCGGGGAGGATAGGGTTAGGAGGATGGCTGAAGGCACAATCGAAGAGGAGGGTCTTGAGATGGGTGTTGAAGGAGGCAAAGGAGGGGTAGAGGTGGTGGGGCTGTGGGTTGGAGTTCCAGAGGTTGAGGGCAGAGAGGCTGAAGCCATGCCCGGCAATGGTGTGGCGGACAAGACGGGGGACGTGAAGCAAACCGAAGCCCGATAAAAAATGCTTCTGTGTTTTTTTTCTACCCTCATGCTCATGATTTAGATGTTTTGAATTGGCATTCTTTACAAACAGCACTCATGAACTGAGTGATCTGGAAGCTGATACAAATAAGTACTGTCAAAAGCCACCAGATCAGATATGAGATATCGTAAATGTTCTAGGTTCAATTCTCAGTCACAGCCAAAGGACCTTCTTCATCCAAGATTGGCTTAATTCTTCATCCATGGCTTAAAGTACTGTATCCCTATAAGATCCACTCTGAGACATCTCTCATCTACCTGTCTAATCATTTCATCATTACTCATTCCATTAACTGGAATCCTTAACTGGGGGTCAATCCTGTTTGCTCTGCTCGCTCTGCCTTGGGAGGTCCTCCTGACGTGAAAGGCGCTCTATACATGGAATCTTGTTGTTGTTGTTGCTCTGTATTTTTAGTATACTGTAGATTCCATTTTTTTTCATGTCAAGAGGATGACTGAATTGTTTACACAGTGCTTACTATAAACTGCAGTGACGGTGTACCTTGTGGGCAAACAAAGGTGGCACCCAATTTGCACACAGTAATGGCCCACAAAGGCCGATGAAGCGAGGGACCAACTTTAATGGGGGGAAACTTCCTTTCTCTTTTTGAATCGTGCCATGGGAATCTTTAAAGTCCAACTGAACAGGCAGATGGGTTTAATATCTCATCCAAAGAACGGTGCAACCAACAACTGAACATACCCCAGCACTGCATTGGAGTGTCATCCTAGACTATATGAGGCCCGAGCCCCAATATGGGTTGGCTACCAACTGAGCAAGGCTGACCCAGTAATGTTGTAGGTGGAGGAAAAAAAAGGGTGGTGGAAGCAGATTCAATAATAACTTTCAAAAGGGAATTGGATGGATACCTGAAAAGGAAAGAATCGCAAGGCTATGGGGAAAGAGCAGGGAGTGGGACTAATTGGATAGCTCTGTCAAAGAGCCAGCACAGGCACGATGGGCCAAATGGCCACCACCTGTACCATACTGTGATTCTATGATTATTCAAAAAAAAGAAGGGTTTTTCTCTCTCTGGTGTCCTGACCAACAATCCCCCAAATTAGATCAGTCACTCATTTCATGGCTGTTGTAGGAATTTCTGTGTTCACACCCACTTCTCGACCCCTTTGGACCCATTGTATTAGTGTCACTGTTTGCTCCAACCGTAAAATTCCCTCCTCTTTATTAAACACGATCTTCAACGTCCACCTGAACAAGCAGACAGGACCTTGGTTAATTGTTCCTCCGTAGGGAAAGTCCCTCCAACAACAACAAATTACATTTGTTTAACAAATTATATTTCTGTGTCAGGAGGACATCCCAGGACAGGTGGAGGGCAGGGAGGGTGGGGTAGGAAGGTGACAGGAAGCACGGTCATGGAGGAGGGTCTTGAGATTGGCCTTGTAGGAGACAAAGGAGGGGATGAGGGGGAGGGACTGCGGAATGGAATTTCAAAGGTAGGTGCAGAAAGGCTGAAGGCTCGACTGCCGATGATGGGGCAGGCCGGGCGGAGAATGTGGACCGAGTGGAGGGAGTGGACAGGCCAGTATAGGATTAGAGGTAATGATAAGTTTAAATACTTTAAAAAAAAAGGAGTCAGCTGCACGGGTTTGGGGAAAAGGCCGTTACATGAAACTGGAAGGATTGCTTTTAAAAGAGCCAGCATGATGGGTCAATTGACCTTCTTCTGTCTTTGGTTCTTATGGTTCTAGGTGATATAATAAATAAGAAAAAGGGATAATTTAGAGGAATCAGAATTGGACATTTAAGGGGTGACCTAATTGAAGTTTTTTCAAATTATAAAAGGGTTTGATAAGATAAACAAATAGGCTGTTTCCACTGGTTGGGAAGTCTGTAACCAGGGTCACATATATGATAGTGCCTCGGAATCTAAAAGAAAATTTAGGATGAACTACCTCACATAGAAGGTAGTCCAATTGTGGAACTTGCTGCCTGAAGCGGTGGTTGAATCAGATAGTATAGATATATATATTCAAGAGAAACTGTAGACCTTCACATGAGGGAAAGGGGAATAGAAGGATAGGGGAAGGAGCAAGGAATTGGTAAAAAATTGCGTGGAGTATAAATGTTGGCAAGGACTTTTGGGCCAAGCGGTCTGTTTTCATGCTGTATGTTCTTTGTAATCTCAGTATATTAAAGGGTGTTCATTCCCTTGCTCTTGGGCACACAAGGTGAGATTGCTAAAAAAAATTGAAATTGTCATAATTATCAAAGCAGCTCCACAGCAAACAATGAGTCACAATTTTCCCAAAACGATACAATAATGGAAAGGCTCGGCACCAAAGACATTTTAATCCCCTGCTCCGCCCTTTGTCCATATCTTTTTTATTTTGTAGGTGAACGCAGCAGCCAATTTGTCCACAGCAATGTCCTATAAATAATGTAAAAGTCAATGATTGATTTATTTAATTGATTCATTTAATCCTTAAGTTTCTATTTTGGGTTTGGCTGAAAAGGGTGCAAAGATTTACAAAGACTGTACAGCAGAGAAACCGGCCACTCAGCTCAACCAGTCCTGCCAGTGTTTATACTCCCCACGAGTCTCCACCCATTGCTTACTCCCACTCATTTTGTTCTACTCCCCTCTCCCTCATGCTTCCTCTTGAATGCATCTACTATCTGATTCAACCACTGCTTTAGGCAGAATTCCACAATCTCACTTCTAAATTCTCTTTTTAATCTCCCAATCACTATCTTATAGTCACAAACCTCCAACTAGTGGAAACAACCTATTTATGTCCTCACTGAAGTTAACAGCCTGTACCAATGACCTCAATGGTTAATGGTCGTGGATTAACAAATGCGATCAATTGAGAGCAAGTTTGTTGAGTAATGATCCGCAGTCCGGTAGTCAGTACTGTTTTTCTTTAGGCAGCCGGGTGACTGTCAACAAGCAGAAACCCATCACTATGCTTAACACTATCCAAACCAGATTGAGAGTTCCATGCATCCCACCTACACATGGAAATTCCCATGTATTGGAATGCACACTCTTTCCCCAGAGGAATGCACACTGCTTACCTAATCCTGGAGAGTATTAGGAGCAGGTTGTCGAGAGTTGGGGATTTCAGAGTGTGCGTTGGGGTAACTGCTGGAGTCTGTGAAGCCAAGTGATGGCGTGTTTGCATTTTCAGTGACCTATCAATAAAGAATTAATGTCCTGCACACGGCCTTTCATTTGATGCAAACTAACTCATTGGTAAACCAAGCATAACCAGAGAAAGTACTTCCTTGAAGAATGATTTTGCTGCCACTACAGCTGATTCTGTAACCTGCGGCTTCTTTAGACAAAGATTGATAATAAATACAGTGCCCTGGGATACTTGGTAGCACAGGGGTAAAGCTTGTGGCATTTAATCCTCTCCCATGACTTTACACCGACCTGTAATCTACCCTTGTGATCGGACTTTAGCGAATATCAGGTGCAGGTTGGCTTTTTTTTGTTAAAATATGCCCCTAAAACTTGTTGTTGATGATAAGTTTGGAAGGGTATACTGCCCTGGCTCTGGGAGAATGCCTTTGCCCAGTTCGATAGCAGGTGATATTTAATCCTAATAATAATAATCTTTTTTTTGCGATAGCGACTGATATGGGCATACTTGCTGAAATATGACCCAATATGGTCCGTCCATTGCGTAAAAACACAAAGGCGTGAAGGGAATGCAATTGACAATTTGTGCACAGCAAATTTAAGCAACTTGCTCCCTTCTGAAAGCTACTATGGATTCTGCCTCAACCACTGTTCTTGGAAGGGCATTCCATATCCTAAATGCTCTGTGTGTGAAAAAAAATCTTCTAACCTTCCCATTTGCTTATTACCAACTATCTTAAATTGATATCCTCCAGTCACTGACCCCCTTTGCCAGTTTACTGATGGCATATGGCTAGGCCAACAGTTTTGGTTGGCCAACAAAATAATGATAAGAAATAACCAAATAACAGATTTTATGCCATACATCAAAAAATATCATATCAAGAATCATTTATTTTATTGACCAACCAAAACGATTGGCCACCAATGCAGTACAATCAAGAAATATTCAATCAAGAAACATTTATTTGGCCAAAGAGATTGGCCACCAATGGCCTAAATTAATCTTAATTTACAACTCGTGCGCAGGAGACATTTGTGTTTCACTGACCTTAATAAATTAGGAATTGAGACAGGCGCTGCTGCATTCAGCATCATAGAATCCTACAGCACAGAAGCAAGTTAATCGACACATCATGCTTTTGCCTGATCTTTGAAAGTGTTACCAACTAATCCCTTTCCTCCACCCACTCTTTCCCCAGTACTGAACTGAATTTGTGGGAGGTGCAGTCCTTGACACAGAGCCACAAATTTCAGGCCCCATCTGCCTGTTCAGGTGGGCGTTAAAGATCTTGTGATACTATTTGAAAAGAGAAAGGAGTTCCTCCCAAATTTTCATTCCTCCTTGAAATATTTTGTTTAAAGTAACTTGGTTACCAGTTATATTTACAAAAGTCCTTCCTGTCACGCAGAACAAACATCTCAAAGCATTGAATGCATATGATGGGATATCAGGGAGAACTAAACAATAATAATAATCCTTGCATTTGATATACCACCTTATCACGTCTTCAAGACGTCTCAAAGCATTTCACGGAATATACTGTAAAGCAAATTGACTGTATATTTTGTTGACGAAATAATATTAATTAAATTCACAGTCTTCTGACTCAGAGGAGAGAGTGCTACCAACTGAGCCAAGTGATCCATGCACTGAAAGTGCGGTCAAGGACATGTATTCTTTTTTTCCTTGGGTCAGCCACATGGGGACACCACCAATACATGGAAATTTCCTTGTTTTGTTTGCAAGATGGATTTTGAAGGCAGAGAGAGAGAGAAAGAGAGAGAGTAAGAGCATCAAGGAGATTTGGGAAGAGAAACTACTGAACAGGTTCAGCCACATTGGGAGGGGGTTGGGAACAAAGAGAATGAGGAACAAGAAGGAATTAGTTATGCACAGGCAAGAGACGAAACCTACAAGATCAGGAAATTGCATTGTATGGATGCTGTTCCTGACAAAATATACAACCTTTACCTGCGGTTCAGTGGAACAGCACAGATCACTCATTAGTGCTCAAGAGCCTAAGGAAGAAACAACATCACCTGGGTAACACAGCGTGTGAGTGTTGGTGATATAACCACTAAATTATTCCCAGGCTAGACAATCAGAAAGCCTCTAGATCAGAAGGTTCACAAGGTCACAAGAGAGGTTTGGATAATAAGGATTATTAATAATAATCCTTGCATTTGAAAGAGCACTTTTCATGCAGAGGGGATGTCTCAAAGCACATGACAAGATATACTGTGCAGTGACTATTTATTTCATAAGTGAATATGGCAGCCAACTGCACACAGCAATGTTCCACAAACAGCCTTGGAGTGAATGGCCAATTGTATTTGCGGATTGTCAGCCAGGATACATGCTTCTCTTTTCAAATAGTGCCGTGGGATTTTTAATGTCCACATGAACAGGCAAACAGGGCCTCCGTTCAATGTCTCATTCAAAGGACGGCACCTACAACAATGCAACATAGGCCAGCGCTGCATTGGAGGGTCAGCTTAGACACTAAACTATTTTAGTTCAAAGCCCCGACGTGGGACTTGAACCCACAACTTTCTGACTTAGGCGAGAATGCTAACACCTGAGTCAGGCCTAAATAAATAAGCTAAAATATCAAAAGCAACACTCACCTTTCAAGCCACAATGAGCTACAAAGCCATCTGCTAAATGCAAATATAGTTATACTTGTTGAAACTCTCCTTTATTCTGCATAGACCTGAAATGGCACTGGGATCAGTAACTGAATCTAAGATTACAGAGTGCAGATTAAAATATAATAATCTTGGTATTTGATCCAGCACCTTACCACATTGTCGTTGAAATATGTCAAAATGGTTCATGGGATTTTACTGTAAAGTGGTGATTTGTAGACAAAGTATTTCATTAATTAATGAATGTCAGTAAGGAATGTTGTGAATAAATAATAATAATCCGTGGAGTCCTGTAGCTCAGTGGTTAGAGCACTCGCTTTGCAAGCGAGAGACCTGAGTTCAATTCCAGGCAGGTCAGGGCGAAACCTTGGGCAAGTTTCCTTACTCCATATGCCTAATAATAATCCCTCCAAAAAAAAAACAATAATAAATTGGTCATTTTCAATCTACGACTGTCTGTGGGACATTGCTGTGCGCAATTGGCTGCCGCGTTCGCCCACAAATATACAGTCAATTCACTTTACAGTGTGTTCTGTGAAGCGCTTTGGGACATCCTCCCCACGTGAAAAGCGCTATATCAAATGCAAGGATTATTATTATGAAATATACTCCTAATTATTCAATTATAAATAATAATAGTCCTTGTATTTGGTATAGCGCCTTGTCATCAGGAGGACATCTCAAAGTATTTCACTGGATATATTGTAAAGTGTAGCGACTGTAGGTGAACACCACCTTATTAAAGAAGGGAGAAGGAAAGAAGTTAATAGAAGGCCAATTGGAGAGGCTGTAAGACGGATGGAGGCTTGTGTGTACATAGTATAAAGACTATCATGGATTAGGGCTAAACAGCCAATTCCTGTACTGTAATGTGCTATGTGTTACTATAAAACATTTTGTGGGGGTTTTGCCCATAAAATATACAGTCAATTCACTTTACAATATAATATATATTATTATTATTATTGGTCTAATTCTGTTTTTAAAAGCAGTTTGGATTCTGCTTCAACCACAGTACTTTGGTCAGATGTTCCACATTCCTAACAAATTCTTCCAGCCTCTCCCTTTTCTTCTTTTGGATATCTGCCCCTGGTTAATCCCAAAAGTAAGCAACTCATTTTATTGGGATTACCAAATTTGTGGTGGGATGAGGCAGTACCTAAAAGTTCGTATTTGTTCTTTGTACTTATTAATTTATGTTAAAAGCTCACTCACAGCCGGAAGACATCAATCAGGTTACTTTGTTCCCCATTTTCTTTGTTGCTTTTGTGCAAAGCTTCCCGAAACCAGTTGAGTTTTGGTTCCTTTTGAAAACCCTGTGTACTGAGTGACAACCTTCCTCCAAGATGAGTTAGGTTGAACTGGAACCCACTGTACTCGGTGCAGACTCGATGGGCCGAATGTCCTCCTTCTGCACCATAAATATTTATCTTTCTGTAACACCAACATCTTGCAGTTATATAGAGCCCCTTCACGCAGGGCACTGTCTCGGAGCGCTTAAGAGGAGGGAGATAACAGTAAGCATGGTCGAAGAGGAAGGTCCTCAGTCCTGACCTAAAAGAGGGGAAGGATGGGGCAAGACGGAGGGATTGAGGGCAAGAGTTTCAAAGCTTTGTGGCATAGTGGCTGAAAGTGCAGCTGCTGGTGGTGCATTGGATGGAACGAGGGACAAGCTGGAGACCAATGCCAACTGTAGTGGACAGTCAACATGTTTCATAATAAATAATCCTTGCATTCAATATCACAATTTTAAGACATCTCAACTGCTTTTACTGTAGGCAAACGTAGCAGCCAATTTGCTCACAGCAATGCAAACACACCCATGAAGTGCTTAAGCATTTCTTATCTGGAGGATTGTTGGCCATGACCCTGGGAGAAACTCCGTTCTCTTTTTGAAATGGTGCCACAGGATCTACAGCATCCACCTGAGCTGACTACGCAACCTTGGTTTAACATTTCATTTAAAGGATAGCACCTCTGACAATGTAGCACACCCACAGCACTGCACTGAAGTGTCAGCCTAGTCCATATGCAACGATTAGTAATGCTATTGTTGTTATCTTATCCAAACCCCTCAAAACTTTGAACTCTTTTCTGTAAACTAGGTTTTCTCTCAGTCTTCTGCTGGGGAATCAAAGGTTCAACACAGACTGCCTGCGAGACGCTAGGGATTATTTTGAACTAAAAATAGCAATTGTTTTGCTATGTTTTAATGGTAGTCCCCTCTGCACCTCGGCCTCTCAGCTGTTTCTCCTCCTCCTCATGTCTGCCTGCTTCGCCTGTTCACTGGCTTCAACCATTCTCCCTCACATCATAAAGGCTTAGCGTGGCAAATTGCTTCTTGTTATGCACTATCATTGTATCCATTGGGTTTTCATTAAAAGGAGGTCAGGCGGCAAAATGTCTTTGTGTGTCAGCCTGGCTTAGTTGGAGGCACTCTCGCCTCTGAGTGAGAAGGTTGTGGGTTCAAACCACACATTGAGTCTCAAAACTTATATGGTCTAAGCTGATACTCCAATGCAGTGCTGGGCGTACGCTGCACAGTTGGAGATGCCGTCCTTCAGATGAAACTTTAAAGTCTCACCCAAACTCCAGTGGGATGCCATGGGATCTTTAAAGTCTCACCCGAACAGGCAGTTGGGTAAGACGTTAAAGATCCCATGGCATCCCACTGGAGTTCCTCCCGGTGTCTTGGCCAAAAATACACCTAAATAAAATTGGTCATTCATTGCATGGCCATTTGTTGGACTTTGCTGAGTGCAAACTGGCTGCCACGTTCACCCACAAATACAGTCACTCCACTTCACAGCAAATCCTGAACTGAAAAAGGAAATAAGAGGGGCAAAGAGATTGTAAGATAAAAGATTATTGGGTAACATAAAAGGGAACCCTAAGGTATTTTATAAGCATACAAAGAATAAAAGGTTAGTCAAAGGTAGGGTGGGTCCATTTAGGGACCAAAGAGGAAATCTTCTTGTGGAGAAAGAAGGCACAGCTGACCTACTGAATGAGTACTTTGCATCTGCCTTCACAAAAGAAGAGGATGCAGCCAATGCCATAGTATCGGAGAAGAGGGTAGAAAAATTGGGTAAGATAAGAATAAACCGAGAGGAGATACTAAAAAGGTTGTCAGTGTTCAAGGTAGATAAGTCACCCGGTCTGGATGGGATGCATCATTGGTTACTGAGGGAAGTAAGGGTGGAAATAGTGAAGGCTCTGGCCACAATCCTTCAATCCTCCTTGGACACCGGAGTGATGCCAGAGAACTGGAGGGTTGCAAGTGTTACTCCCCTGTACAAAATGGGGCAGAAGGATAAACCTGGGAACTACAGGCCAGTTAGCCTAACGTCAGTAGTGTGGAAACTTCTAGATACTATAATCTGGGACAAAATTAATTTTCACTTAGAGAAGTATGGGTTGATAAAGGATAGCTAACACAGATTTGTTAAAGGCAAATCATGTCTAACAAAGCTGATAGAGTTTTTTGATGAAGTAATGCAGAGGGTGGATAAAGGTAGTGCAGTTGATGTAGTTTATATAGATTTTCAAAAGGCGTTTGATAAAGAGCCACATAAGAGACTTGTAAGCAAAATAGAAGCCCACGGTATTAAACGGTTAATGGCAGCATGGATAGAAAACTGGCTGGGAGACAGAAAGCAGAGAGTGGTGGTGAACGGTTGTTTTTCTAACTGGAGGGAAGTGTGCAAGGGTGTATTGGGACCATTGCTGTTTTTGATCTATATACGTGACCTGGACTTGAGTGTAGGGAGTACAATTTCCAAGATTGCAGATGATACTAAGCTAGGAAAAGTAGTAGACAGTGAGGAGGATAGTAACAGACTGCAAATGGACATAGACAGACTGGTAAAATGGTCAGACATGTGGCAGACATGCGAAGTGATGTATTTTGGGAGGAAGAATGAGGATAGACAATATAAGCTGATGGTACAATCTGGGGTTTATATAAGTAAATCTTTGAAGGTGGCAGGACAGGTAGATAAAGCTGTTAGGCCTCAGCTAGAGTACTGTATTCAGTACATTTTAAAAAGGATGTCAAGCATTTGAGAGGGTGCAAAGGAGATTTACCAGGATTGAACCAGATATGAGAGACTTTAGTTATCAGGAGAGGCTCGGGAAGCTAGGATTATTCTCCTTGGAGCAGAGAAGATTAAGAGGAGACTTAATAGAAGTTTTCAAAATTATTATGATTTGATAACAGCTTTTAAGAGAGAAGTAGATAATAATTTGGGGAGGACAAGTTTGCAGGGCTATGGAGAGAGAACGGGGGAGAGGGATTGAATTGGATAGCATTTTTCACAGACACAATGGGGCGAATGGTCTCCTTCTGTGCTGTATAATTCTATGATTCTATGAAGTGCTTTGGGACATCCTACTGACATGAGAGGTGCAATACCAAATGCAATTAACATAAGAACATAAGAAATGCTAGGCAAAATGCTAGATCTGGTTGGAGATCGACCATTGGAGATTGCACATCCAGCCACTATGCCCTGAAACTCTGAAACACTCTCTCTCAATCTGTCTGCTTTGCCCCCTCTCTCCCCTTTTTCAAGTCCCACCTGTAAACCTTCCTTTTCATCCGTGCTTACTGTCACCTCACCAACCTCGGCTCAGAGTCAGGCTCCGTCACTATTAAGCACTCTGAGACGCTACCCTGCATGGAGGGTGCTATATAAGTGCAAGTTGTTGATGTTGTTGTTGGTTCACCTTCCACCTTCCTGGTGGTCGAATGTATATATGTCCTGACCTAGCTATGTACTACATCCCATAATGATAAGAAGATTATTTCCCAATTATTATTATTATTTTATTATTTCACACACGTTATTTCATTGATGAAAGAGCTTAAATCTCTTCACTGCAGTTAGTTACCTATGGTGACTATTTATCTGTGGGGGGTTCCAGAGGCCGATATATGCACAAAAATATCCTATATCGAACCATCGATACTATCTGATTCAACCACTCACCAGAAAGCGAGTTCCACATTTTCACTACAATGTTGTGTGTTTGAAGTAGCTCCTTCTAAGTTCCCCTTTTGGATTCTCTAGTTGCATTTGAATCTTGCGTCCCCTGGTTACAGCCTCCCCAAAAAGTGGGAACGGTTGAGTTATGCTAACCTTATTGAACTCTTTTATAGTTTTAAACACCGCTATTTGGAGAGTGTCAGATGATTTACTGTAGAGCACAATGACTGTGCATTTTGTAGATAAACGCAGCACCCAATTTGCACACAGCAATATGTGACACACCCATAAAATAAATGATCAACCTTGAGGTGGATTATTGGTCAGGACATTGGAAGAAACTCCCGTCTCTTTTCAAATAGCGTTGCAGGATCTATAACATCCACCTGGACAGGCAGACGGGACCTTGCTTTAATGCGTCATCTGAAGGGTTGTACCTCCAACAATGAAGTGCATTCCCCCCACCACCCCAGCACAGCACTGCACTCGGAGTGATAGCTTGGAATATGAGCACAAAATCCCAACGTGGTGCTTGAGTGCGCAGCCTTCTGACATAATGGCATGAGTGCTACATGACTGAACCAGGTTGACGTCTAAATATTGAATATTTCAATCATAATCTTATCTCGTTTAGTCTGTACCTATAAGAGAGAGAGGGACAGAGACCCTATAGCGTTAAAACAGCTCTCTTGTTCCATGCAGAGTAATTTGCATACAGTGAACATTAACTAGTTGAACTGCTAGGTGTATAAATATTACCTTATTTCCTTATTTACCTGGGGAAAGTCACCCTGGAAGGCAATTAATTCCCTACGCATTGAACAGTTAGTTAGCTGATCCGTGAGGGAAGAACACATTTATTCACAATGGAACTTGGAATACTTATATTGATGCTCTTCATACTTCCGAGTTCATGTAAGTCTACAAATATGTATTTTTTTTAAAAAATTGTAAGATATGAGCTATACCGTGGGCAATGTGGACCGAGAGATTAGGAAAAGCATATAGAGCAGAAATAATTGTCTTATGTGTGGTTGCCAGTAGATGCAAGTACGATAGTAAGCTTAGGTTTGATGTGAAGTGACGAGGTGATGCTATTTTTTAAACTAGGATGTGGACTGTGCCTCTAGCCCGAGACTGCTTTTTTGTATTAAAATTCAAGCTCTGTGGAAAATTCTTCAATTCAGTTTTAATTTTGGATGCTGCTTTTCTGCAGTGCTTAAAAAAAATCCAGCTTCCTAATTACAATTTACAAGGTGCCTTTCATTTTGGGAGGACATTTGAAAAGACTTCAAATAGCTGACTGGGAGTCTGGGCTGGAAGGGGGTCAGCGGAGAAGTGGGATGGGGTGGGTTGGAAGTGGAGTTGAAGGGGAAGGAAAGTTGACCGAATGCGTGACAGAAGAGATAGGTTATGTTTGTTTTTGAGGGTGGAGGTAGAAGGAGCAAGGTGGAGGGACAGAGAGCTGGACAGAATGGCTGAAAGCAATAGGGTGACAGGAGGTTGCACAGTTCGGGTGGGGTGAGGCTGTGGAGGGATCTGAAAGTCAGGACAAAGATCTTGAATTTGATCTGCTGGGGGATGTGGAGACAAGCAAGAATTTGTGGGAGGGGGTGGGGGAATGGCCTTCTTAAAACTGAATTCAAAAGTTTTGGAGATATTTTGATGTTTTCTCTTGATATGTGTACTGTGTTGCACATGGCTCAATAAATAATAATAATAATTGTCTTATTTGTGGTTTCTATTGAACGAGATGCCATTAGTTGCAAGTGCAATGGTAAGCTTAGGTTTCATATGAAGTGGCGAGGTGGTGCTATTTTGTAAACTTGGATGTAGATTGTGCCTCTAACCCTAGACTGTTTTTTTGTCTTAAAATTCAAGATCTTCAATAATAATAATCTTTATATTTGGTGTAAGGAGCTTGTCTCAAAGTGTTTCATTACGCTTTATTGTAAATATGGGTCTGTGGATGATGGGATGGGTGATTCAATTTCTGAAATATCTTTGCAGGGCTTTGCCCTGGAGTTAGAGTGGTTGTGTTAATCATCGCTGGAAATAATTTAAATAATTACAAATAATAATCATAATTTGGTCACTCAATCCACAACTGTTTGTGGTATATTTCTGTGCGCAATTGGCTGCCACATTTTGCCCACAAAACACACAGTCACTACACTTTACAGTATATTCTGTAAAGCTCTTTGAGGCATCTCAACGACGTGATAAAGTGCTATATCAAATGTAAGGTTTATTATTATGTGGTGATTTTCTTAGCAGTATACTTGTCAGCCTGTCTCAGTGAGTAGCATTCTTGTCTCTGGATCAAAAGAGCTGTGGATTTAAGGCACGATTCAGTCCTGGAGCTTGTGATCCAGGCTATGCTGTTGGGGGAGGATTGCCCTGTCGGAAGTGCTGTTCTTCAGATGAGATATTAAACGGAGGTTCCATTTGCCTATTCAGGTGTACATTACAGAAGTCAGGACTCTATTGCTAAAGAGAAGGGAGTTTATCCTAAGGGAGGGGGCTGGACAAGGTGGAGGGATTTCGGGATGGAGTTCAGAGGGCAGAATGGCTGAAAACTCATCCGCCAATCGTGGGACACTTCGGGTGGGGCAGGTGAATCAGAATCATGAGGGACATGAGTGGAGAAAGGAATGGGCAGTAAGATTGCAGGAAGTTGTAGACATAAGGTGAGGCGAGAGAACGGATGTTGGGTTAGTGCACATGTCGAACACCTTGCAGACTAAAAAATTGAGAACAATCATATCCCAAATTGCATTTGAACATCCCCAACCCCCTTATATTAGCTTGTTGACATGCCTGAATTTCTAATAGAATTGAATGGCTGACGATTAACCTCTGGGAATTAACTAAATTCTGCTGGTTACTACAGTTACCAAATTATAGACACCCAAGGTAGGTTTCTTTTGCAAACAGTTAAGGAGAAGGAAATTTGCGGCACATAATGTTTATTTCCTGTATCATTTTAAATCCATTATTATTCAGTCTTGGCGTAAAAGAAATTTGGCTTCAAAATTTAAGACCATATTTATGAATGAAGATTCTGGATCCTCTGAAATGTTACACAAATGGCCTAAAGCTATTCCTGGGTGGAATTTCTTCCCCACCCCAGGATTTATATACTAATAATATAATATATTACTATCATGATATAATAATAATTGAATTTGATATAGCACCTTATCATGTCATTGAGACTCTCAAAGCGCTTCACAGAATATACTGTAAAGTGACTTGACTGTGTATTTTGGGGGTAAAATGCGGCAGCCAATTGCACACAACAGTGTCATGGATTGAGTGACCAAATTATTTATTTATTTGTTTGTTTAATTTTTGAAGGAATTATTACCCCCAGAAAGCCATCCGCCAATCGATTAACAAGCAGGTTCCTACTTACTGCTGGGTAAACAGAGGTGTTTGGAGTAAGGGAAACTTGTCTAAGGTTTCATTCTGCCCGGGAATCAAACCCGGGTGCCCTTGCTTGTGAGGCGAGCACACTAACCACTTCGCCTTATTAGTTCAAAGTCACAATGTAGGACTTGAACCCATAACCTTATAATTCAGAGGCAAGATTGCTACCAACTGAGGCAGGCTGATATCTAAAATACATGTTGTATGGAGTAAAAATTGGTTATTCACTTCATAAATGTTTGTGGGAAACTGTCTGTGCAAAAATTGGTTGCTGCATTTGCCTATAATCCATTTGGTGGTCCACATATTAAAAATGTAAAACTTGATTCAAATTTCTTCCCTCATCCAAACACCCAGCCATCTATTTCTTCAAAAGGTAACGCGCCGTTAAGTAACACAGATGGAACAGTGACAGGAAGTATGGATCTGACAACTGTTACATCCGCAAACGTTAACAGTAAGTCCACAACACAGTCCTCTCAGACTGCAACAGATCCAAGTAGTATAGGTAAGCCAATATATAGAGGAATATTTGTGAACAGGATTGAGACTACCACCTTCAGGAATGACAAAATAACCCAGCCAGAAGGAGGATCGGGCCATTGGAATGAGCAGAGCAGACAATGGGAGCTGAGGCACTCGCTTTATCCCTCATTGCCTTTTTCTCTCTGTCATCACTGCTGAGTCAATCTTCCTTTGCCTCTTCAGAAAAGTCTTCAAAATTAAATTCTCATGTATCCTTGTTCTCATCTTCAAATCACTCCACCACCTCATCCCCACCCAACAACCCAACTCTATCGATCTGGTCTCCCTCTCCACTCAGCATCGCATCCCCCCACTCTGTCCACCCTACCATCGGTGAGTAGGCTTTCACCCCTGCTCTCTGGTACTGCATCCCGGAGTCCTTCCGACCCATCCCCTATCCCTCATCTCATTTAAGGTCGATCTCAAGGCCAAGCCCTTAAACCATACTTTTGATCATTTCTTTCACACCCAGCTCAACTGCCCAGCCTGCAGTGTTAAGCAATTTGAGGCATACATCTGATGTGAAAAGCTCTATATGAATGTAAATTATATTTATTCTATGGTAAATAATTGGAATTTGCCATAGTGACCTTCAGCCATGGGAGGACGCATGAAAGCTGTGGAGTGGAGTGATGGCACAGGCACGATGGGCCAATTGGCCTCCTTCTGTGCTGCAAAATTCTATGACTATGTATTTTGTTCACTTTTCAATGTTCACCTTGCATCATGTGTACACTGCGTATCCCTTGCCAACAGGTACTGGTCATTCAACCTTGCAAACTCCCTCGCCGCCTCTCTGCCCCGCTATTAGTGACTGAATGTTGAGCCGCTATGCCCCTACTCTCTGCAAAGTCCTCCAAAACTCCCTCTGCCTTGCACTTAATCCCTGCTTTTAAAACATACCCTCTCATTTATACCAACTCATGCTACACTATTAATTAGTGAAATAACAATACCTCACATACTAAACACTTAAAATTTAATTATCAACATCAACACTGGCCAGAAATTTACCTTGAATAATTTCTACAGTAGAACCATGGGCTACCACATTATTAACAGCTAGAAATGGTTCATTCTCATCTCTCTCTATTGGTAACAACACAAATAACAATTGGTGTAAGCACACTATCACCAGCAATTTATTAATTTAGAGTATTGAATTTACTACAGAATACTGAAAACACTTATCAATGGATATATTCACATTGGCGAAGAGAAGATTGAGGGACAATATGATTACGGTTTTTCAGATTCTGAAGGGAATAGATAATGTAGACCATAATATGCTACTTTATCTTATACTGAACCAGTAGAACCAGAGAACATAGCCTGTGAATGAAGAGGTGGTAAATTCAGAACAAATCTGCGCAAATCACTACTTCAGTGAGCAAGTAGTAACTTATGGAACAGGCTCCTTGGGGAGACAGTGGAAGTAGAAAATGTTGTTTGTTACAAGAACAAACTAGATAAGATTTCTGACAGAAAATAATATCTTGATACAGTATATCTCCAGCCTGCTTCACGCTCCCTATCTCGCCTGCCCCACCGTCCTCTTCGACCATGCCTTCAGTCACCCTTCTTCCCCCCCTACCCTCCACCCTCCCAAACCTGACCACCAGCTCGGGTCCGAAACACTGATTGTCTAGCACCTTGGGACATTGTCCCGACACTATACAAATGTAATCTTGTTGTTGTATATAGTTTGGGATATACCATGTCAAGTGACTCCCAGGGTGGTGGAAGGAGAACTAGATGGACCTTGGTCTTCTTTCGCCTAGCAAATTCTTATGTTCTTATGATATTTTTCAACACATATTATACCATCAATAAAGGAGATATCAACACCTCAACACCTACAGAAGAACCGTAGGCCGCTGCACTATTAACAGCTACAAGTAGTTCATTCTCATCTCTCTCAATAGGTACTGCACCCGTAACAGGTACTGTCTCAACGACACAAATAACTCCAGTGTCGTCAGAAGCTACGAATTCAATTGAATTCTCATCATCATCATCCCTGGCTGGTGGTCTATCTCCAGAAACATCTACAGAAAAGTTATCTGCTACCTCACTAGTAACAGGTACCCATGAATAAGTCTCACCTCCTTCAAAAGGTACGGCACCCTCAAAACGTGAGGAATATATAACATTAATAGCAACTGGCCTAAGCATGTAAAGCACAGCCAGGATTGTATCTTCAGGGACAGAGACATCTACAATAAGGCCACCAGGCACCAAAGGTCAGGTGGTTCATTCTCATCTCTTTCAATAGGTACAGCACCCACAACGGGTAATGAGTCAACAACACATTCTCCAATATCAGCAAAAACTACAAATGCACTTGAGTTATCACCATCGTTCAGAGCCAGCAGTGCACCTCCAGAGACATCTACAGAAAAGCTATCTGCCATCACACCAGTAACAGGTACACATGAATCATTCTCACCTCCTTCAACAGATACAGCGTCCTCAACAAGGTGAGGTGGCAACAATCCAAACAACAACTGGTGTGAGCACATCACCACCAGCAATTATTCTACTTACAGTATTGACCCTACCACACGAATACTGACAACACTTATCAATGGTTTCTTTCAACACATATTGCAGCATCAATAAAGGAGATTTCAGCACCTCACATACCTTCTACACTTACATGCGCTACCGTTGAATTATCACCATCAATCTCGGCTGCCAAATTATCTTCAATAACAGAGATGTCCACAGAAGAACTACGGGCCACCACAACTATTAACAGCTACTGGTGGTTCCTTCCCATCTCTCTCAACAGCTGCAGCACCTACAACAGGTACCGTCTCAATGGCACAAATGCCTCCAATGTCCTCAGAAGTGACAAAAGCAATTGAATTCTCACCATCATCCCCAGCTGGCAGTGTATCTCCAGAAACATCTCCAGAAATATCTACAGAAAAATCGTCTGCCACCGCACTAGTAACAGGTACCCATGAAACATTCTCACCTTCTTCAATAGGTACAGTGGGACACTGATGTGCGCAATTAGCTACTGCATCGTGGCCACAAAATATAAAGTCACTACACTTTACATTATATCCTGTGAAGCGCTTTTTAGAACTCTTGAGGACATGATGAGGCGCTATATCAAACGCAGTACTATTATTATTATTATTTTTACAGGACCTATTATTACAAAGTGCTATATCAAATGCAAGTATTATTATAGGACCCTCAATAAGTGAGGAGTCTATAACATAAATAAATGCCAGGTTAAGCATATCAACTACAGCCAGTATTAAATATTAAATGACATTTAAGAGACATCTACAGTAGAGCCATCTGCCACCAAAGGTACATGTAGTTCATTCTCATTTTTTTCTACAAATACAGCACCCACAACAGGTAACATGGGTATACTTCCAATGACCTGGGACGCTATAAATGCAATTGAATTATCACCATCACCCACAGCCAGCAGTGTATCTCAGAAACAGAGATATCTACAGAAAAGCTATCTGCCACCACACCAGTATCAAGTACCCATAAATCATTTTCTCCTCCTTCAACAGGTACAACACCATCAATGGTGATGGTGTGCTTATAACAGCTGGTGCAAGCACACCATCACCAGCAATTATTGTATCTACAGTATTATATCTACTACATAAATACTGACAACACTTATCAATGGCTTCTTTCAACACATTTTGCACCATAAATAAAAAAGAGATATTAACACCTCACATACCTACCACACTTACAAGCACTACAATTGAATAAACAATACCCATCCTGGCCACTAATTTATGTTCAATAAGAGATGCTTTCGGAAGAACCATGACCACACTATTAACACTTACAGGTGGTACATTGTCATCTCTCTCAACAGGTACGGCACCTACAACAGGTACTGTCTCAACAACACAAATACCTCCAATGTCCTCAATAGCTATGAATGCAATTGAATTCTCGCCATCACCATCATCCCTGACTGCCAGTGAATCTCCAGAAACAGAGATATCTACAGAAAAGCCATCTGCCACCACACCAACAACAGGTATGTGTGAGACATTCTTTCCTCCTTCAACAGATATTACAGCTCAATAAATGAGGAGTCTGTAACATTAATAACAGCTGGTCTAAGCATGTCATCCACAGTCTGTATTGTATCATCAGTGACACAAACATCTACAATAGAGCCATCTTCCAGCAAATGTATAGGTAGTCCATTCTCATCTCTTTCAACAGGTACAGCACCCACAACAGGTACTGTGTCAACAACACAAATATTTCCAATGTCCTCAATAACTACCAATGCAATAGAAAAATCACCACCAACATCATCCACAACTGGCAGCGTATCACCAAAAACAGAGACGTCTACAGACAAGCAATCTACCAACACAAAAATAACAGGTATCCAATGTTTAAGTCTCACCTCCTTCAACAGATACAGCACTCTCAATAAGTGAGAAGCTATATCATTAATAACAGCTGGCCTAAGCCTGTTATCCACAGCCATTCTATACATTCAGTGATAGACATTGACAATAGAGACGTGTGCCACCAAAGGTGCAGGTGGTTCAATCTCATCTCCTTCAACAGATATGGCACCCATAACAGGTGAAATGTCAACAATACAAATACTTCAAATGTCCTCAATAGTTATAAATACAATTAAAATATCACCATCATCCACAGCCGGTACTGTTTTTCCAGAAACAGACATCTACAGAAAAGCCATCTGCCACCACACCAATAACAGGTACACACCACCTCATAAAATTAAGCAGATTCAGCAGCCTCAATAAGTGAGGAGTCAAATAACAGCTGGACTAAGCATATCATTCACAGCCATATTAAATATTCAGTGACAGAGACATCTACAATAGGGCAACCTGGCACCAAAGGTACAGTTGTTTCATTCAGATCTTTCAGCAGGTACGGCACCTACAACGGGTATTGTGTCAACAGCACAAATACCACCAATGTCCTCAGAAACGACAAATGCAATTGGATTCTCACCATCACCATCATCCACAGCTGGCAGTGTATCTCCAGAAACTGAGACATCTACAGAAAAGCCATCTGCCACCACACCAGTAACAGGTACCCATAAATATTCTCACCTCCTTCAACGGCACCATCAAGAAGTGAGGAGTCTATAACATTAATAACAACTGGCCTGAGCATGTCATTCACAGCCATTATTGTACCTTCAGTGACTTAGACATCTATAGTGGAATTGTCTACCGCAGTAAGTACAGCTGATTCATTCTCATCTCTTTCAACAGGTACGGCACCTACAACGGGTATTGTGTCAACAGCACAAATACCACCAATGTCCTCAGAAACGACAAATGCAATTGGATTCTCACCATCACCATCATCCACAGCTAGCAGTGTATCTCCAGAAATTGAGACATCTACAGAAAAGCCATCTGCCACCACACCAGTAACAGGTACCCATAAATATTCTCACCTCCTTCAACGGCACCATCAAGAAGTGAGGAGTCTATAACATGAATAACAACTGGCCTGAGCATGTCATCCACAGCCATTATTGTACCTTCAGTGACTTAGACATCTATAGTGGAATTGTCTACCGCAGTAAGTACAGCTGATTCATTCTCATCTCTTTCAACAGGTACGGCACCCACAATGGGTATTATGTCAACAGCACAAATACTTCCAATGACCTCAGTAACTACAAATGCAATTGAAATATCACCATCACCATCACCATCATCCACAGCTGGCAGTGTATCTCCAGAAACAGAGGCATCTATGGAAAAGTCATCTGCTACCTCACCAGTAACAGATACCCCTGAATCATTCTCACCACCTTCAACAGGTACAAAACTTTCAATAGATGGGGTGGCAATAACACAAATAACATCTGGTTTAATCACATCATCAATGGAAAGTGTATTTACATTAATGTATCCCCCTACACAAACACTTATCAATGGCATCTTTCAACACATATTGCACTCAGTAAGGGAGATATCAATCAGGGAGATAATAATAATCCTTGCATTTGATATAGCGCCATATCACGTCTTTGAGATGTCTCATAAAGGTTCACAAAATATACTATAAAGCGAATTGACTGTATATTTTATCCACAAAACGCGGCAGCCAATTGCGCACAGCAATGTCCTACAAACATTTATGATGGTGGGAACACAGTTGCTGAAGGCCAAGCTTTCAACAACTGTCAATCTACCTATTTGTCCGGCTCTCTCTCTTTTTATTAAATAGTACATCAAAATTATCTCTTCATCCATGCATATGGTTTTAATCCAGGATTTGATGTCTGACAGACATTCTGTCAGGACAGCAGTGGTCCTGGAGTTGGGTGTCATCTGTATACATGTCTGCGGATGATGTCACCAAGAGGGAGCACATAGATATTCAAGAGGAGGGGACCAAAGACAGAGCTCCGAGGAATGTCTCACGAGACGTTGCGGGGGCTGGAGGAGAAACAGTTGTGGAGATGAAGTGGAGATGGTGTGAGAGGTTGGATCTGAACCATTCAAGGACAGAACCATGAAAGTTGAAGTGAGAGGAGAGATAGAAGGGAGCAGAGAGGCAACAGCATCAAAGGCAGCAGAGAGGTCAAGGGGGACGAGGAGGCAGAGGCAGCCCTGGTCCCAGATGGACAAAATGTCATTTGTCACTTTTACCAAAGCTGTTTCTTTGCTATGGGAGGCATGGAAACACGATTGGAGGGGATCATGAAGGGAGTGGTGGAAGCAGAAGGAGCGAAGCTGGGAAGTAGTAACTCATTCCAGGACCTTGGAAAGGAAACGGAGGTTGGAGATGGGATGCTAGTTGGAGAGCAGGGATTAATCCAGGGAGGTATTTTAAGAATAGGAGTGATGACAGCCATTTTTAAAGCGATGGGAACGGTGCCAGTGGACAGGGAAAGGTTTCTGATGTCTGTGAGTAGAGGAGCAAGGAGGTGGAGCTGAGAGGTAAAGAGAGGGCTAGGGCTGGGATCGAGGGAGCAGGTGGTCGGTTTCATGCGGATTATAGTGGTGGCGAGAGAGGAGTGGGAGACAGGTTCAAAGGAACGTAAGTAGGAAGCAATAGAATAGACTGAGAAGAACAAGAGGGCACAGGCTGCAGCTCAAGAGGATGGGAGATGAGAACTGGAGAAGATCACGGAGGTGAAAGGATTGTGAAAGGATTTGAGTATTAAATTTGTGGTATTTCTTCATAGATTTCTTAATTGTGAATATTACTGACTGCCAGAAACTACACACACACTAAATCAGCTCATTCCCCGAATGGGATTCCCTCATGAGGGAGTTGCGTGCGAGAAGTACTGCCAATTATCGGATGGAGTCCCATTTGGATTTCCTAATTAGGAGATCCATTAAGTCATACTACAAAATGAACTCTAATAGTTCAAATATGTATAAACACCTCAATAATGAACCACAGAACAGGGTTAATATCTGCTCCATCATGGGCTACTGCTTGCAAACATTCACTTATTATCAAATCAAACTTATCGTCCTCATCAGTGAGGACCTCCATGGTTGTGGAACGGACCGTATTAACAGGCTGAACTACCTGCTCCTATTGCTATGTTGTTTCCAATTATTTTAGTTCACCCAGGGCGCGCCTGTTCAATGAGTACACATTTGCAATGCAATTCTCCAAAGTAACAGGACAGACAGGAAATAAATCAATATTTCTTTCTCAGAAACCCCATACTGATTTTGAAACTGTAAAGCACAAATGTTTTTACCAAGCAAAAGCTTGTTAATTGGGTTTGAAGCTGAATCCATATCAGCACTTTTGACAGCATTTATTATAGCAACTTTCAGGTCTGAGTGGTAGCCCGACCTGAGAGGGAGTAAGGGAAATTGGCCAAGGACAAAATCAAAGAGATAGTTTTTTACAGCTCAGAAGGAGGCCATTTGGCCCATCAGATCTATGCTGGCGGTCTATAATAGCTACCCATTCAGTCAGACACAATGGCTTCCTTCTGTCCTGTGAGGTCCTGATTCGTGGAGTCCTGTTAGTGTTAGAGCACTTGCCTTGCAAATGAGAGGAACTGGGTTTGATTCCTGGGAAGGGTGTAACGTCAGGCAAATTTCCTTACTCCACACATCTCTGTTTACCTAACAGTAAACATAAGCCCAATTGTTAGTTGATTGGCAGATCGCTTTTCCAGGGTAATAATCCCTTTAAAAAAATGTGGTCACTCAATCCACGACTGTTTGTGGGACATTGCTTTGCACAACTGGCTGCTACGTTTCGCCCACAAAATATAGTCAATTCACTTTCCAGTATAGTCTGTGAAGCACTTTGAGAAATCTCAAAGATGTGATAAGCGCTATAGAAACATAGGAGTAGGCCAGTCAGCCCCTTGAGCCTATTCTATAAGATCATGGCCGATCTTTACCTCAAGTACAATTACCCGCCATTGCCCCGTATCTCTTAATAATAATAATTCCTTGCATTTAATACCCTGACCTAACAAATATCAAATGCAAGGATTATTATTATTCTAGATAGTTTTTAAGTGTTGATTTCTTTTTTTCTACAAGACCTATAGTTAGCAGTGAATCAACAATGGCATCAAACGGAATTAGTTTCAGTCAATCATCTATTTCAGTGGTGGCCAGATTACATCTCCCAGGTAATGGGCATGGCGGCATATACAAGCCAGGCACCACCAGAGATTGCTACATCAGAAAATGTGACATCTTCCCAGAGAAGTGATGCAATAACACATACAAGCATTGGAGAGCAGATCATCTCAAACAGAGAGTTCCCCCAAATGGCATTGCCAGCTCAGTTGAGTTCAGATCTCAGTATATTCAAGCTGTAAAGTGCTTTGTTCAGGCCGCAATAAATACTGCACACAATCAAGTCACTGCAAGTTAAAGTGTATGACGACGCTCTCGAGGCAGTGAAGAGTAGAGCAATGAGAATGACTCCCATTGTTAGAGGAATGTGCTTTTGTATGTAAATATGTATGTATCGGTGTGTGGGGTGGGGTGGGGGGGGGGGTGGGTGCATATATATGTATTTGTATTTGTTTGCGTGTGCATGTGTTGATGTATTTTCTACATGTCTGTCTGTGTGCATATTATAATAATAATAATAATCCTTGCATTTGATATAGCGCTTTTCACGTCGGGAGGACGTCCCATAATAATCTTTGCGTTTGATATCGTGCCTTATCATGTCTTCGAGACGTCTCAAAGTGCTTCACAGAATATACCGTAAAGCGGATTGACTGTTTATTTTGTGAGTGAAACGTGGCTGCCAATTGTGCACATGCATGGGCTGCATGCAGGAGTCCTCGTATCTGGGTGTGGCAGGTGTTCATTTCAAGACATTCCTCTTTGACCGCGGCTTTGGTCACCCACACACACAAACACCCCTTGGTACCCCACCCGTTCCCGAATTCAACCCCTAGTTCAAGTAGTCCTGTAGCTCAGTGGTTAGAGCACTCGCTTTGCAAGCGAGAGACCTGAGTTCAATTCCAGGCAGAGGGCGAAACCTTGGGCAAGTTTCCTTACTCCACACAGAGCCTAATAATAATCCCTACAAAAAACCCAAAACAATAATAAATTGGTCATTTTCAATCTACGACTGTTTGTGGGACATTGCTGTGCGCAATTGGCTGCCTTGTTCGCCCACAAATATACAGTCAATTCACTTTACAGTGTGTTCTGTGAAGTGCTTTGGGACGTCCTCCCGACGTGAAAAGCGCTATATCAAATGCAAGGATTATTATTATTATTATTAAGTACAGACCATCAACTGCCCAGCGCCTGAGAACATCCTCCCGATGTGAAGGGCGCTTTATAAATATAACTTGTTATTGTTTTCATCTATGAGCATGACGTACCCCTTTGAGCGAGTGAGATAATCGACCTGAATTTAGCAGATGATTATAGCTCTTATCTAGGATTTACAATACCACTGCTTTAATTTACTTCTGCTGCACGCAACAAAGCCTCAACATTACAAGAGCGTGAAAAACAAATACTTAACAAACTATCCTTTTTAAAATGCCTCGGCCTTTTATTTTTGCCTTAGATTCCACCCCTAACTCAGCAGCAGATACGTATTCAAAGACAACTGGTGAAGCTGCCTCGGGCTCTTCAGCTACTGTCGGCCACACCACTCCTGCTATCATCCAGATTGGCACGTCCACTGCACTGACTGCTCCCACTGCCAGCCCATCTAGTTCCACCATAACCACCCAAAACATTACCCCTGCTAACACCTTGGCCATCAGCGACATTACTGGTAACACTGGTAGTAATACCCCTAGCATTAGTAGCTCTGTCCTGAGTATTAATACCAATATTGCCACCACTCAGCTCAATACACCCCGTGACTCCACCCCTGAGACCAAACCCACCCCTGAGACCACTGCAAATACCACTCCTTCCATCACCCCCACCACCATGTTCACCACCCCCAACACCCCCGACACCACCCGGAACAGCAGCCCCAACAGTACCCCCAATACCCCTGACACCACCTCCAACAACACCCCTGACACAACCACCCCAGACACCACTCCCGGCACCACTATCCCCGGCACCACTAGCCCCGGCACCACTAGCCCCACCATCACCCCCGACACCACCCCTACCATTGCCCCCGGCACCAACCCCAATACCACCCCGGACACCACTAGCCCTGACATCACTAACCCAGACACCACCCCTACCATCACCCTCGACAACAACCCCAAAACTACCACCGACACCACATCCACTGCACTGGCTGCTCCCACGGACAGCACATACAGTTCCACCATAATTACCCCCAGCACCATCCCCGACACGACTACCCCCGACACCACCCCAACCATTACCCCCGACACCAGCTCCGACACCACTATCCCCGACACCACCCCCACCATCACCCCCAATACCAGCCCCGACACCACCCCCACCATTACCCCCGACACCAGCTCCGACACCACTATGCCCGACACCACCACCACCATCACCCCCAATACCAGCCCCGACACCAGCCCCGACAGTACCCCAGACACCACATCCACTGCACTGACAGCTCTCACTGCCAGCCCATCTAGATCCACCAGAACCACCCAAAACATCAACTCTGCTGCGATCACCAATGCTAACGCCATGGTCATCAGTGGCATTACTGGTAACACTGATAGTAATATCCCTGAGACCAACCCCACCCCTGAGACCACAGCAAACACTACTCCATCCATCACCCCCACTACCATGTTCAGCACCTCTGACACCCCCAACACCACCCCGAACATCACCCCCGACACCAACACCACCGACACCACTTCCGGCACCACCCCCGAGACCACTACATCCGACACCAACCCCACTATCACTCCTGACACCAGCCCCACCAACAACACCAGCTACAGCACCAACACCGTCACCAATGCTTACACAACTACCCCCGACAACACCCCCGACACCACTACACTCGACACCAACACCACCACCCCCACCACAATCCCAGACACCACCGCCGACATCACCCCCGGCACCACCGCTGACACCAACCCCAGCACTACCCCTACCACCACCGACCACAACCCCGACGCCACCACTGACACCACTACCCGCGACACTACTATCCCCGACACCACATCTACCACTACCACCAACACCACCACCACCCCCGACACCACTATCCCCGAAACTACTACCCCTGACACCACTAACACCAACACCACCGCCGACATCACCCCCACCAACACCACCCCCAGCACTACCCACACACCACTCCCAACTCCATCACAACCTCCAGCACTACCCCTACCACCACCACCACCACGGACACTAACCATGAACCCACCACTGACACCATTACCCCCGACACCACCTCGACCACCACCCCCAACACCACCCCGAACAGCACCCCCGACACCACCACCACCGACACCACCCCGACCATCACTCCTGACACCAGCCCCACTATCAACACCAGCTCCAGCACCAACACTGTCACCAATGCTGACACATCTAGCCCCGACAACACCCCCGACACCACTGCACTCGACACGAAAACCACCACCACCAACACCACCATCCCAGACACCACCGCCAACATCACCCCCGACATCACTGCTGACACCACCCCCAGCACTACCCCTATCACCACCACCGACAACAACCCCGACGACACCACTGACACCACTACCCGCGACACTACTACCTCCGACACCACATCTACCACTACCACCACCCCCAACACCATCCCCGACACCACTAACCCCGAAACCACTAAGCCCGACACAACCGCCGACATCAACCCCACCAACACTATCCCCAGCACTACTCACACCATCACTCCCAACACCATCACAACCTCCAGCACTAACCCTACCACCACCACGGACACCAACCCTGACCCCACCACTGACACCGTAACCCCCGATACTACCTCTACCACCACCCCCAACACCACCCCAAACAGCACGCCCGACACCACCACCACCGACACCACCCCTACCATCACTCTAGACACCAGCTCCAGCACCAACACTGTCATCAATGCTAACACAACTACCCCCAACAGCATCCCCGACACCACTACACTCGACACCAACCCTACCATCACTCTTGACACCAACTCCAGCACCAACACTGTCATCAATGCTGACACAACTACCCCCAACAGCATCCCCGACACCACTACACTCGACACCAACATCTCCACCACCATTCCAGACACCACGGCCGACATCACCCCCAACACCACCGCTGACACCACACCCAGCACTACCCCTACCACCACCACCGACAATAACCCTGACGCCACCACTGACACCACTACCCCTGACACTACTACCCCTGACACCACATCTACCACTACCACCACCCCCGACACCACTACCCCCGACACCACAAACCCCAACACCAACCCCACCACCACCGCCGACATCATCCCCACCAACACCACCCCCAGCACTACCCACACCACTACTCCCAACACCATCACAACCTCCAGCTCTACCCTTACCACCACCACGGACACCAAACCTGACCCCACCACTGACACCAACACCCCCGACACCACCCCGAACAGTACCCCCGATACCACCACCACCGACACCAACTCCGGCACCAACCCCGACACCACTACCCCCGACCCCAACCATACCACCACCACCGAAACCAACCCCGACCCCACCACTGACACCACTACCCCTGACACCACCTCTACCACCACCACCACCATCCCCGACATCAGCCCTGACAACACCACACCCGACACCACCCCCACCATCACTACTGACACCAGCTCTGACACAACTACACACGACACCACCCCCACTATCACTCCTGACACCAGCCCTACCATCAACACCAGCTCCAGCACCAACATCGTCACCAATGCTGGCACAACTAACCCCGACAACACCCCCGACACCACTACACTCGACACCAACACCACCACCCCCACCACCATTCCAGACACCACGGCCGACATCACCCCCAACACCACCGCTGACACCACCCCCAGCACTACCCCTACCACCACCACCGACAACAACCCCGACGCCACCACTGACACCACTACCCGCGACACTACTACCTCCGACACCACATTTACCACTACCACCACCCCCAACACCACCCCCGACACCACTAACCCCGACACCACTAAGCCCGACACAACCGCCGACATCAACCCCACCAACACCATCCCCAGCACTACTCACACCATCACTCCCAACACCATCACAACCTCCAGCACTAACCCTACCACCACCATGGACACCAACCCTGACCCCACCACTGACACCGTAACCCCCGATACTACCTCTACCACCACCCCCAACACCACCCCAAACAGCACTCCCGACACCACCACCACCGACACCACCCCTACCATCACTCTAGACACCAGCTCCAGCACCAACACTGTCATCAATGCTGACACAACTACCCCCAACAACACCCCGACACCACTACACTCGACACCAACACCAACACCCCCACCACCATTCCAGACACCACGGCCGACATCACCCCCAACACCACCGCTGACACCACACCCAGCACTACCCCTACCACCACCACCGACAATAACCCCGACGCCACCACTGACACCACTACCCCTGTCATTACTACCCCTGACACCACATCTACCACTACCACCACCCCCGACACCACTACCCCCGACACCACTACCCCCGACACCAACCCCACCACCACCGCCGACATCATCCCCACCAACACCACCCCCAGCACTACCCACACCACTACACCCAACACCATCACAACCTCCAGCTCTACCCTTACCACCAACACGGACACCAACCCTGAACCCACCACTGACACCAACACCCCCGACACCACCCTGAACAGTACCCCCGATACCACCACCACCGATACCAACTCCGGCACCACACCCGACATCACTACCCCTGACCCCAACCATACCACCACCACCGAAACCAACCCCGACGCCACCACTGACACCACTACCCCTGACACCACCTCTACCACCACCACCACCACCCCCGACATCAGCCCTGACAACACCACACCCGACACCACCCCCACCATCACCACTGACACCAGCTCTGACACAACTACACACGACACCACCCCCACTATCACTCCTGACACCAGCCCTACCATCAACACCAGCTCCAGCACCAACACCGTCACCAATGCTGGCACAACTATCCCCGACAACACCCCCGAAACCACTGCACTCAACATCAACACCACCACCATCCCAGACACCACCGCCGACATCACCCCCGACACCACCGCTGATACCACCCCCAGCACTACCCCTACTACCACTACTGACACTACTATCCCTGACATCACATCTACCATTACCACTACCCCCAACACCACCCCAAACACCACCACCAGCCCCAACACCACCCCAAACAGCACGCCCGACACCACCACCACCGACACCACCCCTACCATCACTCTTGACACCAGCTCCAGCACCAACACTGTCATCAATGCTGACACAACTACCCCCAACAACACCCCCGACACCACTACACTCGACACCAACACCACCACCCCCACCACCATCCCAGACACCACGGCCGACATCACCCCCAACACCACCGCTGACACCAACCCCAGCACTACCCCTACCACCACCACCGACAACAACCCCGACGCCACCACTGACACCGCTACCCGCGACACTACTACCTCCGACACCACATATACCACTACCACCACCCCCAACACCACCCCCGACACCACTAACCCCGACACCACTAAGCCCGACACAACCGCCGACATCAACCCCACCAACACTATCCCCAGCACTACTCACACCATCACTCCCAACACCATGACAACCTCCAGCACTAACCCTACCACCACCACGGACACCAACCCTGACCCCACCATTGACACCGTAACCCCCGATACTACCTCTACCACCACACCCAACACCACCCCAAACAGCACGCCTGACACCACCACCACCGACACCACCCCTACCATCACTCTAGACACCAGCTCCAGCACCAACACTGTCATCAATGCTGACACAACTACCCCCAACAACACCCCCGACACCACTACACTCGACACCAACACCAGCACCCCCACCACCATTCCAGACACCACGGCCGACATCACCCCCAACACCACCGCTGACACCACACCCAGCACTACCCCTACCACCACCACCGACAATAACCCCGACGCCACCACTGACACCACTAGCCCTGACACTACTACCCCTGACACCACATCTACCACTACCACCACCCCCGACACCACTACCCCCGACACCACAAACCCCGACACCAACCCCACCACCACCGCCGACATCATCCCCACCAACACCACCCCCAGCACTACCCACACCACTACTCCCAACACCATCACAACCTCCAGCTCTACCCTTACCACCACCACGGACACCAACCCTGACCCCACCACTGACACCAACACCCCCGACACCACCCCGAACAGTACCCCCGATACCACCACCACCGACACCAACTCCGGCACCACCCCCGACACCACTACCCCCGACCCCAACCATACCACCACCACCGAAACCAACCCCGACCCCACCACTGACACCACTACCCCTGACACCACCTCTACCACCACCACCACCACCCCCGACATCAGCCCTGACAACACCACACCCGACACCACCCCCACCATCACCACTGACACCAGCTCTGACACAACTACACACGACACCACCCCCACTATCACTCCTGACACCAGCCCTACCATCAACACCAGCTCCAGCACCAACACCGTCACCAATGCTGGCACAACTACCCCCGACAACACCCCCGAAACCACTGCACTCAATACCAACACCACCACCTCCACCACCATCCCAGACACCACCGCCGACATCACCCCCGACACCACCCCCAGCACTACCCCTACTACCACTACCGACACTACTACCCCTGACATCACATCTACCACTACTCCCAACACCACCCCCAACACCACCACCAGCCCCGATACCACCCCCAACACCACTACCCCCGACACCAACCCCACCACCACCGCCAACATCACCCCTGACATCACTGCCAACACCACCCCCAGCACTACCCACACCACCACCCCCGATGCCAACCCTGTCATAACCCCCAGCACTACCCTTATCACCACCAACCCCGACACCACCACTGACACCACTACCCCCGAAATCACCCCCGACACTACCCCTGACACCGCCCCGACTGTCACTCCTGACACCAGCCCAACCACCACCCTCAACACCACCCCTGACAATACTATCCCCCACACCATCTCCACCATCATTCCTGGTACCACCCCCACCAACACCCCCACTACCATCCCCAGCACCAGCCCAGACACCATCTCCAGCACCAACGCTGATACTACTACCCCTGACAGCACCCCCGACACCACCACCCCAGACACCACAAACGCTGGCATTACCCCCGACACCACTACCTCCAACACCAACCCCAGCACTACCCACACCACCACCCCCGACACCACCCCGACACCACCACTACCCACACCACCACCCCCGACACCACCACCCCTGATACCACCACTCCCGACATCACCTCTACCCCCACCACCACCACCACACCTGACACCACCCCCAGCAACAATCCTACGACCACCCCCGACATCACCCCCGACACTACCGCCAACAACACCCCCAGCACAACCCACACCACCACCCCCGACACCAAACCCGTCACAAAGCCCAGCACTACCCCTACCACCACCCCCGAAACCAACCCTGTTACAACCCCCAGCACTACCCCTACCACCACCACCGACACCAACCCTGACATCACCACTGGCACCATTACCCCCGACACCACCTCGTTCACCACCACCATCCCTGACATCAGCCCTGACACAACCCCCAGCTCTACCCCGACCGCCATTCCCAACACCACTACCCCTGACACCACCTCTACCACAACCACCACACCCGACATCACTCCCACCATCACTCCTGACACCACCCCCACCATCACTACTGATACCACCCCCACCATCACTACTGACACCACCCCCACCACCACCCCCAGCAGCAGCCCAGATACAATTTCCAGCACCAACTACACCACTACCCCCAACAACATCCCCGACACCACTACCCCTGACAACACGCCCAACAACACGACCACCGACACCAACCACAGCCCCCCCACTACCACCCCAGACACCACCGCCGACACCACCCCCAGCACTAACCCTACCTCCACCACCAACACCAACCCCGACATCACCACTGACACCATTACCCCCAACACCACCTCTACCACCACCAACACCACCATTGACACCACCCCTGACACCACCTCTGACACCACTACCCCCAACACCACTCCCAATACCACTACCCCCAACACCACTACTGACACGACTACCTCCAACACCACCTCTACCACCACCACCCCCGACACCACCTCCGACACCACCTCTGACACCACTACCCCCAATGCCAGCCCCAACACCACTACCCCCAACACCACTACTGACACGACTACCCCCGACACCACCTCTACCACCAACACCATCCCCGACACCACCTCTGACACTACTACCCCAAACACCACTACTGACACCACTATTCCCGACACCACCTCTACCACCACCCCCGAAGCCACCCCCATCACCATCCCCACTTCCAGCACCACCTCCAGCTCCAGCACCACCCCCAACACCACCCCCAGCCCCAGCACAACCCCCAGGCCCAGCACCAGCCCCAGGCCCAGCACCAGCCCCAGGCCCAGCACCAGCCCCAGGCCCAGCACCAGCCCCATCCCCAATACCAGCCCCATCCCCAATACCAGCCCCATCCCCAGCACCAGCCCCAGGCCCAGCACCAGCCCCAGGCCCAGCACCAGCCCCAGGCCCAGCACCAGGCCCAGGCCCAGCACCAGCCCCAGGCCCAGCACCAGCCCCAGGTCCAGCACCAGCCCCAGGACCAGCCCCAGGCCCAACACCAGCCCCAGGCCCAGCACCAGCCCCAGGCCCAGCACCAGCCCCATCCCCAACACCAGCCCCATCCCCAACACCAGCCCCATCCCCAACACCAGCCCCATCCCCAGCCCCAGCCCCATCCCCAGCCCCAGCCCCATCCCCAGCCCCAGCACCAGCACCAGACCCAGCACCAGCACCAGACCCAGCACCAGCACCAGACCCAGCACCAGACCCAGCACCACCACCAGACCCAGCACCACCACCAGACCCAGCCCCATCACTAGCCCCAGGACCAGCCCCAGGACCACCTCCATCCCCAGCACTACCCCCAGCCCTATCCCTAGCACCATTCCCACTCCCATTACCATCAAACCCACCACCACCCACAGTACTACTACCCCCACCACCATCCTGAAGACCACCCCTAAAACTACCCCCAACACTACCTCCAAGACAACCCCGAAAACTGCCCCCAACACCACGACCCTCACCACAACCACAACCACAGTCAATAACGGACCCTGTGGTAAGTAACTGGATATAATTGTTTTCAGTAACTAATGACTTTGCCACAATCTACTGAATTTAATAAGATGTCATGCAAGATTCACACAATGGTTGTTAGAAAGTATTAAATCAAAATGCAAAGAAAAGATGATTGTTCCCCCAATAATCTTTGGGTGGTGCTGAACATATCAGGAGTGTGTCTTGGGTGAAAAATACAGTACTGTATGTGATAACTAGCCCAGTGAAGTGCCATCTTCTTTCATCCCCTGATGCGCTGAGGTTTTGTCTAGTTAAATCAGCAATTACCTCCAACACACACTCTGCGGTCCCAAGCCTTGGCTCTTGCCAAGCTGCTTTCCTTAATTAAGTAAAAAGAGTGTGTCCCTCCAGGCAGAGAGTTTGCATTCCATTCCAGGCAAAGGGGAAATTTCCATATGTAGATGGTGTGCAATATGCAGAAATCTCTGGTTTGGATTCTCTTGAAGATGCTGATGGGTTTCCCCATGTGTCAGACACCCAGCTGGCCCCCAACCAAACCCACCATGCACCCTCCCAAAAAAATCCCTTTCCACACACAGCAAAGCACATTCTGTCTTGTAACAACTCTCTGTGTGAAAGCAATCTGCTAACCCCTGACGCTTCCCATTAAAAGTTGAGATCAGTGACTGATTGGGAAATCAGTTCTGAAGTGTTACATATTCATGTCTATGTTCTTGCCTTTTTTTTAACTTTAACCTCACCCCTCTCGCTCTCTTTCAGTTGAATTAATCTTAGTTCCAAAGATTGATGCGGTGACTGGCACCAGTGTAACAGTCTCCTGGGAGGCTACTCATGGAGCTCGTGAATCCCCTTATCAGGTCTCAATCAGTGTCAAACAAGATGTTATTAAAACGAATGAGACAGTAGTGAAGTTCACAGATCTGAGTCCTGATGTTTTCTACAACATTACCATAGAGGTGACATCTTGCAGTAAAAGGATAAGTAAAAGGCTTGGCATCAGGACAGGTAATTATCCAACGGTAACAATCACTTACAACTTATCCCGTACCTTTCAGATCTAGCAAATGTCATAAAAGGCTTCAAACTGGGATTAACCCCCAAAAGCCTTATGTTTAATCACTAAAGCGCACAATTTACATTTAAATAATAATAAATTGTCCATATTATACAATACATTTCATGCTGGGAGGACATCTCAAAGCGCTTACAGGATTTCACAGTGAAGAGTTGTAGCTGTATTTTGTAGGCGAATGTGACAACTAATTGGCACACAGCAACGTCCTACACACAGGCATGAAGTGAATGATTTTAACTTGCGTTTTTAACTCTTCGTTTTGTACAAAGATGCCAGAGTGTTGACGGGGTTCACAAGAATTACAAGTGAGACTTACACAAGTGCCTATGCAGATAAATCCAGTCCAGAATATAGGAAATTTGAGATAAAATTCACTGATGCTGTAAGTTACTCCGTGTTTTCTTTCTCCGGATGCTTCTCTTCCGTAAAATGAATTATAAGATAAAGTTATAAATATTATTGTGTCAACCTCCAATTGTGCAATGCTTCCCCCACAGCGCATTCATGTATTAGCCTAGACTGTGGGCTCAAGGTCCCGATGCGGGGTTTGAACCCACAACCTTCTGACTCACATGCAAGAATGCCACCGACAAACATCTGATACCTAATTAGCATTAGATTAAAGTAATGCCAGCATTAAGTGACAACTGCACTGTGTATACACTGTGCTGTATAAATGTAAATTGTTGCTCTTATCTTGTTAAGTCTGCTTGCCAAAGCTTTGATACGCAGAGAGGTTTTCCATGGCAAGCAGTAGGAGACTAGGCAGACAGTGTTTGCAGTGGCAAGTTTGGCTGATTAAAAATCATTAGTTACCCCAAACACGTGCTCTGGATTCCCCCGAACCTTGACTCTCATCGACCTGCTTTCAGAATGTGTTTCCAAGATTATCAGAATAGTTCAGATCAAGAAGGCCCTTCAGTCTCATTCCTCCAGAATCCCCACTTGCTGTCCCTCTGTCAAGGCACCAAACTACTTTTAAATGAATCTAAAGTCCTGAGCTTAACCACCTTCCTAGTAATAGTTTTCCAGTCATTAATTAAAGAAAAACTTCCTAGTGTCTATCCTGAATTTGCCCTTTGTAGTTCTTAACCTATTTCCTTTTATTCTGCTGTCTCAGTGTATTCTAAAGCACTGTTCTGGGTTTACTTTTGTCAATCCCCTTTAAAATGTAATGCACCCATTCGGAAATTCCCAAGTGCAGGTGGCATGGTAGGTGTAAGGTCGTTCACAAACACACAGTCGCTACACTTTACAGTATATCCTGCGAAGCACTTTGAGACGTATCGAAGACGCAATAAGGCGCTATATCAAATGCAAATGCAGGGATTACGTTTTCGGAATTCTCAGTAGGATTTGCACACTCTTAACCAGAGCAATGGGTTGCTGTGTGGGTCAGACACTCTCTCGCCCACCCCCACCCCCCAAAAAAAAGAAAGTGCTATGATGCCCGTCTGGGACATTAAAGATCTCATTATACTACTGGAAAAGAGAATGGAGTTCCTCCAAGTGTCCTAACCAACAAATCCCTCAGAAAAAATGATTATTTACTTCATGGCCACACATAGGCCCTTGCTGTCTAATACAGGTATTATATTTTAATAAACATTACTGTATATAATACTGTGTAATGTTGCAATACGGCTGCTTCGTTTGCCTACAGATACCATCTCTGCAATTGACAGCAATTACCTTTGAAGCACTTTTGAGGTGTTTTGGCATATAAAGGCGTTGCATTGAATGCGAGGATTGTTATTGTAACTTGCCAAAATAGCAACTCGATAAATGAATCATTAGATTGTGTAATTTAGGAATACTATTTTTTTCGATACTTTTAAGCATGGTGATGGATTTCCACACCTGGGAAAAAAAACCTTGATCCATCCAAATTATATTATTGTGTGTATTTTTTTTGCTCGTTTCAGATCATAATGGAACTTCCTCCAAACTTACAGAAACTAAACATGACTGGAAGTTTGACAATCGTAATATTTCTAATCACATCAGGGAGCGTGAACGTTTCATTTGATATTGCGTATCCAGAAAACATGAACCTCACTGATGAAGCTGTCAAAATATTATTTGCAGATGCTTTGTTGAAAACTCCGGTCTTTAACTTAACCATACATGGTAAGAAATGTCCTAATGAAGAGGAAAGTAAAGAGAAACTTGCATTGTGGATATGCTCTTATGTCTTAGAGTCCTTCACACCTTGGTCTGTCAAGTGTTGTTGGCAGGCAAACACAGCAATTGGTCCACAAACAGCCAAGGACCCATTTAAAAAGCAGCGTAATATTATGCTGGGAGGACAGTAGGCTTGGTGTTCTGGATGGATGAGATCAGATGGGACCAAGGGCCTTCTTCATCCGAACCGATCTTGAGATCTTGTGAAGAGCAGCACCTTTGATAATGCAGTGTTCTCTTCCCTACCCCCAACATCCTCCACCCCCTTCCCCCGACACTACTATGGAGCAGCACCAGCCTATTCTGAATTTTGCTGCAGAAGCAGTAATTCTGGCCACCACAATAAATCGTTCATTCATCTATCACGCTATGAGATTAGATTGGCCGAAGGGTCTTGTGATCTTGAGCGACGCGGCTAATTCAGCTGCAAGATTATTAGTCAGCTCCTCTTTATCGAATGGGTATACTGGGATCCGTAACATTCACCCAAGAACAGGCAGACAGGGTGGCAGATGGGCATCTTTTCCGAAGGGCAACGTTTCCGAAAACACAGCTGTGCATCAGAACGCCGCAGTGTGGGTCTTGAATTCACAACCTCAGGGAATAGAAGGGTATGGGAGGGAGTAAGAAACGAGTGGAATATAACTGCCAACACGTACTAGTTTGGCCGAATGGCCAGTTTCTGTGCTGTAGAATCTATGTAAATCTATGTAAAGCTACCACCCCAGAAGCGACAGCGCTACCTCCTGAGCCAGACTGACTCCAAAAAGTGTCATAGATTATACATATTATAAATCCATCCCAGCTCAATACAACTAAAATTCTCCTTGATGTTCGAATAATAGTTGGCGCTGGAAAAATCTATTGTTCAGCAGTTAACATCGGATTCCTGTCAGCGCTTAAGGTTTGGTGGTCTGCTCTGGGCTTTTCTTTACCTATCGGTGTGTTTTTCAGACATTACAGGAAGAAACAGTTGCATGAGAAAGTTGGACGACTGTTCAGAAAATGCAAACTGCGCAGCGAACAATACAGTTTACACTTGCCAGTGCAAACCTGGATTTGAAGACACAAGTCCCAACAGGCCTGGAAGGATATGCCTAGGTACAATGTTTCACTAAACTTTAAACAGGGGGCAAAACCAGAAGTCGCTGGGAATACTCAGCAGGTCAGGTAGCATCTATGGAGAAAGGAAAGTGAGTCACTTGCAAGTGAGTCAGAGTTTTGACTCACTCTCTGCTCTCCATAGATGCTGCCTGACCTACTGAGTGTTCCCCGTGACTTCTGTTTTTGTTTCAGATTTCCAGCATCTGCAGTATTTTGCATTTTGTTTAAACAGGGGGCCTTGGGTAACTAAGAGAAAGAAAAATCCTTACATTTGTTATAGCCCCTTGAAAGGTGATGTACCAAAGGAAGTCCGAAGCACTTCACAGGATATACTGTAAACTGTAGTGACTGTGGTTATATTGTAGGCAAATACAATTTTGCACACAACAATGTCCCACAAATATCCATGAAGTGAATGACCAGAAGTCCAATGCTCACAAACCAAAATAGGTTAGATGCCCCATCTAGGGGCAAAAGATTACAATAATACTGACGTGACCTCATGTCAAGGAAGAATTCTCAAAAAGATAGGCAGAAATTCCACTTGGGTCTAGACTTTGACTTTATGCTTAGTATTTTAGAGGGTGCTTACTTTGAGCAATTCTTAAATTTGGTCTTGGTGATGAAGCTGTTTTTTTTTCTTTAGCTTCTTTTGTGCCTCCGAAAATTAAAGACCGGATTTTAGAATTGTCCACAGTTTGCACGGTCCAAAACTCCTGAGGGAGTCGGAAATTCTGAAGAGGCATTTTCCACTTCCTGGAAAAAGAAGGCGGCCTAGAGGTTATTTAATGCCAGGGTAAACTAATGAATCACCAAAACGCCGGGTTTGAGCGTCCACAAATCTTACCCCTATGTATCTATTGATCATTCCAAATCAGGTCCAAATCCCTGACTGTCCAGCACCTTGGGACATTCTCCCAACGTGAAAGGCACTTTACAAATGTAATTTTGTATTGTATTGTATTCACTTTGTCAATCTGACTTTAAATCCTACTTAAAAATCTACCTTTTCAACTGGGTTTATGGTCATCTTCTCCCCACCCCTCCCACCACCCCGCTTCCTCTTGCTCGGTGTCAAACCCCACCATCGTACAACGCTCTGAGTTGTTACCCTATTTGAATAAATGCAAGTTGTTATTCTTTATCTGAATCCTTCTCTTTCAATCCTTTAATTAATTGTGTATTGTGATTGCGATCATGCTAAGAACTCTCTCTCTCTCCTTTTTTATAGCAGCTCCAAACATCCCAACAACCGAACCCCCGACCCGGCCCACAGATGACACAGAATGGAAAGTGGCTGTGATAGTTCTGGGTGTTTTATTGGGTGTTGCAATTTTAATTACTTTGGCAACGCTCACAGCAGTCATGTGTATTCCTCGAAGAAGTAGGCAGTACCAAGTTAACACCAAATTGCCAATATTACAGAAATTTAATTATTTTAACATATGATATATGTTCCTCTTTCAACCCTTGATGCAGATGCGCTTTTTTTGTACAATTCTTTGTTGCTCTTAAGATATCAAAGCTCTACAAATTCCGCAGAAAAATTAAAATCTAATTTATTAGTATTTTGTATATAAATATATAATATATATTATGCTATATATATTATATATAGCACATATATGTTATATATATATGCATGTGTGTGTGTAGTCAGTTGATGTTATTGCACATTGTTGCTAATGTCAGTGAAGTATCAGCGGCCTTCTGATTCGCACTCTCCCTCACCTCATTGAAGGTCCCTCTCAAGACCTTACTTTCAGTCACCTTTTCCCTTCCCATCCCTAATTTGACCCCCACCCCAGCTCGGATGCCCAGCCAATACTATTAAGTACTGTTGTGGGCAATTCCTGACATGAAAGACGCTGTATAAATTTAATTATGGATTGCATTGCTCACTTTACATCTTTCCTCACCAGTCGTTTGCCTCTGCGAAGGTTCAGTAAGCAGAATTCAGCATCACTGAGCAGCATTGAGCTGCATCAATGCTTTCAGCACATTGAGCAAAGGGAGCCCACTCCACACTGACTCTTTTTTTTCTTTGCATGGCGCTTCAATGTTCGTTTGTTCCTTGTGGCAATTGTGCACAAAGAGTCATCATGTCTTGGCTGTTTGTTGGGATGTTGCCATGCACAAACTGGCTGCCTCGTTTGCCCACAAATTACATAGTCACAATAATTTATGGTTAAAGCAAAGTTAAAACGCTTTGAGACGTCCTTACAACATGAAAGGCATGATATAAAATGCAAGGATTGTTATTATTATTTATATTGGAATATAAACGTCCAAGCGGGATCAAGTTATGGGGAAACATATCTGATTTACAAGCACTGCAGCACTTTGATTTGTTATTTGCCCTTTATTGTATATTTTGGCAGGAACTAAGGAATCTGACACATTTTTCTACTGATTTTTCTTACACTGTATTTTTTCAGATATGCAAATGTGTTACATATTATACATTTAATATATTTCTCTGGTGGATGCCAAAAAATATTGTCTACAAATAAAACTATCTACATTACTGTCTACAAATAAAACTGTGTGTCATGTACTTTCTTTGGAGCTATTTGTATGGTTATTACTGTACGACATGTGACTCTCAACTCTCTGTACATCCCGAGCCTTAAATCCTGCTTCGCTAACCATTTTTTTTACACCTCTGACAATCCTGGGCAGGAATACACTTAATATCTCATAGCTCAGCTTTCCCTGATGCCTCCAAGCTTTCCCCCTTTCTTCCCCCATTATAAATTTCTTTTTGATCTCTATTTTTCCCTTGCTAGGGCCAGAGATTCTTGCCACTCAGCTCCCTGTTAACCCTTCAAACCAAAGCCCATTGAGTAGGATAGTCTTTGCTGAACAAGCAGCAAGAATCTTGCCAGACAGTGCTCAGAATGACAAGCCATGCAGGTTTACCGAGCTGAACTTCAGCATTACCCCAGTGCACGCTCTGAAATAACCCATGCCTTGACTATCACCAACCTGCACCTAAAACTCTCTGGAATTAGGGAAGCAGGGGTGTGTCCTTCTGAGAAGAATACACATTCCATTCTAGGCACAGGGAAATTTCCACATAATTATGTGTAGCATAATTATCAGTCTGATTTGGATATGCTTAACCATGGTGATGGGTTTCCACATGTGTCAGAATCATGGCTGACCAAAGATAAAAGGCCTAATGAGTAGCAGGTTGCCAGCTCAGTCTCCCAACATGAAAGGCACATTGTTCTCAACTAAAATAAAATTCAAGTTTTACCTGGGAAACAAAAACATATCTCGGATCATTCCCAGGTCACCAAACACAAATTAGAATTAACCTGACTCAGGCAAGTATTTGCTTTCACTTTCATCACGTTGCACAGGCAAATAAGGCCGACACAATGCTTAATGTGTCTGAAAGACATGCAACCTTTATCAAAATGCCCTTTGTGCTGTTTCATTGACGCATTGATTCCAAAACGTGTGACAGAGGAGAAAAATGTTACAACGAGGCCCCAAATTCCAGCAATTTGCCTTACAAGTTCACAAGAGAACTTTGGATGAAGAAGATCCTTCGGCCATTTGATCTCATACTTCCAGAATTTCCCACCCTACCGTCTTCCCTTGTCTCCTTCAAGAACCCATCTCAAGACCTTCCGGTTCGACCGTGCCTTCGATCATCCTCCTACCGCTACCCTCCCCCACTGATCCCAACCACCAGCTCGGGTGCGAATCCCTGACTGGTCCAGCGAGTTTGGACATCCTCCAGACATGAAAGGCGCTATGCAAATGTAATGTGTTGTTGTTCCCATCACAGCATCAAGCTGCGTCTTGAATGAGTCCCAACGTCCTGATCTCAACCACTCTTCTTGGCAGCCTGTCTCCAGTTGTTAATTACTCTCTGGAAAAAAAATGTCTTCCTGTCCTTAAATTGCTACTTGCAACTCTAAACCTTTGCCCTCTTGTTTTGCTGTCTTGGTGCATCCGAAAATATTGTTGACTACTTGTACGCAAATGGAACAGCTAATTTCCACACAACAATGTCCCACAAACAGCCGCAAAATGAATGACCAAGTTGTCTGAGGGATTGATAGCCAGGACAGCGGAAGAAACTCTCTTCTCTTTCGGGATTTTTAACATTCACCTGAACAGGCAGATAGGACTACAGGCTCCTCCCAGCATTGCACTCGAGTATTAGCCTGGATTAAAACGTCCCGACATAGGGCATGAACCTACATCTCCTAATTCTACATTCGCTGCCAAACTCTCCAGGATCAAACAACATTCACAGATGGTTGAAATTTTCACCCGTTTGAATTGACAAATCCAATGTTTTCCGTCAGTCTCTTTTGCTCCACAAGAGGGCACCAGACCCATTCAGAAAACCGTTCCTGTCGGAAACCTGGCCATGAAGTATTTTGAGTCCATAAAGTTAGACCGCGGGTTGTAACAGATCCAGGAAAAAAAGGCAACTCTTGGTCACCTGACCCGGCTTTCTGGCACATGTGGTAAAATGACCTTTCTGTGTCAAAAACCAGCCCCAGATCACCACAGCACCCCAGTGCTATAAGCAGATTGGCTCTGGCGAGGAGCCTATATAACAGGATTTATAACAGTATTGCATTTGACGAATTATGTTCTATCCCTCTAAGAATCCCTCTAAATTCCTGTTTGGCTTCCTTGTCATTCCAGATCCTTCTCATGGGCTGGGCTGCCCCCTCCCCATCGCCCCCCGCCCAAGCATCTAGCATTCAGTATATTAACGTCGAGCTGCTCTCTTTACTCCCGCATAACTTCTCTCTAACAGCCCTCTTATCTCCTACTCCTCCTTACCACTCGACCTGCAAGATGACAGCTCCGGAGATGCACGATTCGCTTAATGATCTGAGCACTGCAAAAACACAGCACAAAATGTGAAAGGTCCTGTTGGCCCTTGCTTCCTGGTTCCAAATTTACATCCATGAACTGTCACATTATTGTGTCCAAGCCTCTTAACCATATTATATTCTTCCTCTAGCATCTCAATGTCTCTAGCCTTTCAAAATACACATGTGACTCTTCTGCTACATTTAAGAACACAGCATGTTGTAGTCTTGGCAGTTGCAATGGCAAGCTAATAGGTGTTGCAAATACTGTATCCAGAAATCCAATTCAAACTGACACCAATTATGCCACAGATTTAGTTTCAGTGGTCTTGGTATTTGTGCATACCTTGATAGGTCATCTGGATCCATTGCTCCCAAAGCCCTTTTTAATTTATTTGCAACATCCGTGTCCACTCTCTTTGTCTTTTTCAGTGTTGGTTGGTTTCCTTCTGACGCTGCGTAAGACGTATTCATAAAACAGTGGTGGGTGACTGAGTTTATTTCAGCCTTGATCACAATCCAGTCCACTCCATTAACCACACCCTGTGCCCATTTCCCAATTTATGCTATCTAAACCAGTTCACACTGGCTCGTAATTGATTCTCTCCAAAAGGATCTCTCCAAACTTTCAGTAGAAATCTGGCTACTTTTCCATTTCAACTGCATTTTTAGCTCAGTGTTTGCTATTGTTTTCATTTAGATTCAGTGCCTGGAAATCATATGGACATTTGTTTTTCTGAGCACTTCCTTTCTCTATCTCTCTCTCTGCTGGGGTCAAAATATAAACAAAAGTGGAGAACGAAGAACTGTGTCCAACGGCATAAGAGAGGGCTCTTCCCATGTATTGGTGTCAATGCCCCATTTCTTCAGGTTGGATTTCAAAAAATCTTTATATCTCTTTTCCTGGCTGCCAATACTTCTTTGGCTGGAACTCAATTCAGAATATAGTAGTTGTTTGGGAAGTCTGGAGACTATCAGATGTAACAGTCCCATTTTCCCTTCAAGTTACTGAAATGAGACCCATTTGCACAACCTATTAAGGATTGTGCAATAGAGAATCCCTTAAGAAGTAGCCTCCCCCAAATCTGGCCCACAATTCTCCAGATTATAAAACAGGACTGTTTGTGGGACATTGCTGTGTGCAAATTAGCTGCCATGTTCCGCAAAACAGACCCCAATTGCTAAACTTGCAAAATCTACACTATTTAATGCCAGTGCAGTTTAAGGAAAACAGAGAGATTTTGACAACATGGGTAAAATGCTATATCAAATGCAAGGATTATTATTGATTCGATGATGTTAGTTGTTGGCCTGACTGTGAGAAGGAACGTGTTACACCCTAACCTGCGAACTGGTGTCTCATTTGACTCGGGCACATTCAAAAAACAGTGTGGCTCTTTTCCATTCACTTGGAGTGTCTTATAACTAGTGCTGCTGATGTGCAAGGTTAGAGGTGAAGTTGTCGCATGTGGGCGAGCTATCTTTCATCAGCATAAACCCTCTGAAACCACAATCACCTGTAAGGACTCCATTAAATATTCAACCACACAGTTTTCTGTTTGTTGCAAAGAATTGCCAGTTACTTCCTCATGCGTGTTAAATGGAGCAATTCATCTGCCCCATACAGAAAAGCAAAACACATCCACTTATGTTCAAACATGCTAGAGGAATTTTTTTTATCAATCTGCCTGAAAACAAAATAGAAAAAACATGACCACTTTTATTTTAATCTCAGTTTTAATAAAATAGATTTGTATATCCAAGCTGAAAACTCCAGTTTTAGTGCTTGGAAAATGGTGCATTGCCAGAGATCCTATGCTTCAGATGAGATGTTAAACTGAGGTCCCCTCTGTTTGTTCGTCTGGTTTTTAAAGATCCCACAGCACCGAAAAGAGAAATGAGTTTTTTCCTTGGTACGCTGGCCAACAATCCTCCAGATTATAAAATGGCTCAATTCATTTCATGCTTGTTTGTGAGACATGGTTGCCAAGTTCCCCTACAAATCCACAGTCAGTACACTTTACAATAAATCCTGTGAAGCGTTTTGAGATAATTCGACAGCGTCATTAGACTTGATATCAAAAGCAAGGATAATTATTATTATCTGGCATTACGGAATGCTCCATGGGTTGTAATTGGGAATCTCTTATTAGTTGGGTGTTCCATGTGGCTTGAACCCACGGCCTTTGTCTCAAACATGATGGTTTTACTGCTTGTAGACATTATACTGGAATATTGAAGTAAAAGCTTATCATAAAATACAAACGAATGTCTCAGAAGTCTTAGTGATTTTACCAAGCCCCAGGTTAAGGATAAACTCCTAGTCACACCTTCCATTAATTCCATCTTATCGGATAGGAAGTTTCACATAAAGTTTATGTCACATATCACTAAGCAACCAGAAGTATGACACAGGTATAAGGTCCCACCTCCGGGTGGAGTCAGGAAGAGAGGGAATCTCACCACCGTGACAATGTCCTACATTAATTTAGGTTCCTTGTAATTCAGGTAGATGTCAAGAAAACAATTGGAAACAAAAAGAATCGATGTCTTAAGACGAAACTTGATAAATGAGGAAGAAGAGAATAGAGGGCTGTAGGAGAGATGATTTTGAGGTTTGGGTGCTCACGTGGAGTATAAACACCAATACGGATGATAATCTTTATAATCTTTACATTTTATACAGTGCCTCTCACGTCAGGAGGAAGTTTCAAAGAACTACATAGGATTTACTGTAAAGTGTAGTGACTGTGTATTTTATTGGCAAACGGGGCAGCCGATTTGCGCACAGCGATATCCCGTCTCCATGTCATATCACTTCAGGCAATTTTCCATCATTATCCTGGCTTGTATTCCTGGTCTCATCCGAAATCATCGCAAGGAAAACATTCAAATAAATTTTATAGAAGGATGGCTGCCGCAGGTTAATCGACACAATCGCCCCCACAGCCACCCCCAGCCCCTGTAACATTCACTTTATTTGTAAATGCTCACGTTACTGTAAAGCACTTAAAAAAGATGTCTCTATGTCACGTGAAAGAGAGAGAGAGAGAGGGCGAGAGAGAGCTGTACAAGTGGAAATTGTTGCTGTTGCTGTTGAGCTGGAACCAAGTTAAAGCGGCAGAGAGTGGGTGGGCAGAATGTCAGGCTCAGCAGTAAGGGGGAGTTGGGGCGTCTACACTAGCGTGAGAAATTAGTTCCAGATGTCAGTAAACCACAGAGTACAGAACCACTCTCACGTAGGCAACAATGTGAAGAGGTAACCTATAGACAGGAAAACACACAAAGTGGGTGAGGTGTATCAACCATTTTTTCTTTTTGGTTAGCGTGGTGTCTGATGCATACGGAAATCCATTACCAAGGAGACTCTGCTTACTTTCCCTCACGATAGGAAGATAGTCATTAGATAGTCATTTGGGCACTTCACCCGGTTTGGATAGTTTTCTAGGGTGAGGCTGGTTTTCACCTGAAAAATTATGCAAAAAACAAACCTGCATTTTTCTAACCCCTCGACATTGGAGTCCTGTAGCTCAGTGGTTAGAGCACTCGCTTTGCAAGCGAGAGACCCGAGTACAATTCCAGGCAGGGCGAAACCTTGGGCAAGTTTCCTTACTCCACACGCCTAATAATAATCCCTCCAAAACCAAAAACAATAATAAATTGGTCATTTTCAATCTACGACTGTTTGTGGGACATTGCTGTGCGCAATTGGCTGCCGTGTTCACCCACAGATATACAGTTAATTCACTTTACAGTGTGTTCTGTGAAGCGATTTGGGACGTCCTCCAGACGTGAAAAGCGCTATATCAAATGCAAGGATTGTTATTATTATTATTTTTATTGTCGAAAACATCCCAAATTGCTTTGCAACAGTTGCAGCAGTGGACTCCTGTAGCTCAGTGGTTAGAGCACTCGCCTCTCAAGCGAGAGACCTGGGTTCAATACCCGACAGGGTGAAACCTTGGGTAAGTTTCCTTACTTCCACACGCCTAATAATAAACCCTCAAGAAAAAAAACAATAATAAATTTGTCACTTCAATCCATGACTGTTTGTGGGACACTGCTGTGTGCAATTGGCTGCCGCGTTTCGCCCACAAACATACAGTCAATTCACTTTACAGTATATTCTGTGAAGCGCTTTGAGACGTCTCGAAGACGTGAAAAGCACTATATCAAATGCAAGGATTATTATTATTATTATTGCAGTCAAGTGTAGTGATTCCATTTGTAGGGGCAGCAATTTTGCACAGAGTGAGCCACGAAAAAAAAAGATCCAATTTACCTGGCAGATAGGGCTCTGGGAGCAATCCCCGTCCCCTTCTCTATTCAAATAGTGTCACAGGATCTTTAACATCCATCTCAAGAACAGGTAGACTGGACCTCGTTCTGCACTCTCACCACAGCTGGGTGACTCCAACAATCCAGCGCTTCCTATTTTTCTTCCCACATCCCCCACCCCCGCCACCCAATACCACCCGACCTCACACCAACACCCTCCCACAGTACGCCAACTGTACGTCAATCTATACACTAACCTCTGAAACCTCAACTTACGACCCAGATGGGCGAGTCCTACCAACTGCGTCAGGTTGGCATGGCACGAGTTTTTTTTAATCACCTTGGAATTTGTGATTAGCCTTCAAGTGCACCAGAGCAGTGATCTTTTAAATACTTCCATTTAACAAAGGAGTCCAAAGAGCAAAAAAAAAATAGTTTCAATACGTTAATGTGTAGGCGGGGAATGCTTTTGTCAGCATAACGTCTTGCAAAAAATCACACGAGGTTCATTCATATCACAAGCCCCATCCTTCCGTTTGTTCCGCAGTCTTAACAATCTTGCAGTGAGCGTGTAAGGATGTCTTATACTGTGGTAGCAGTGATATTCAACTTATACCTCTTGTTACTGAAAGGTAAGTCACTTTTTCTTCATTGGAAACAATGAAAAATCTGTTCAGTCATTTGTCATCGTTCTGCACAATGGGGGAGAACTGAATGTTTTGCCGAGAGCTTTGTCCAACATAGACATTGAAGTGAGATTGAGGGGAAATCCTTTAACACTGCCTCGTGGATACAGTTTAACCAGATTATCCAATTTAAAGTTTTGTTGTTTTTAAAACAAAAATCCAGTTTAGTTTCTACTTAACCAGGTATCAACCTGGCCACATTGGTCACACTCTCACTCCGAGTCAGAAGATTAAAGGGTCAAGCTCCCACCTCTGAATATTTGAACTCAAAGCCTAGGCTAATATTCCCAATGCAGTGCCGGTGGGAGTGTCACACTGTCAGAGGCGCTGTCATTGAGACGTTAAACCTGAGCCCCGTCTGCGCCCGTTCAGGTGAGCGTTAAAGATCCTGCGGCCCTATTTGAAAAGCGAAGGGAGTTTCTCCCGGCATCTTGGCCATCAATCCCCAGATAAGAATTGGTCATTCACTTTGTGGCTGTTTGCGGGACATTTCTGAGTGTGAATTGGCTGTTGTGCTTGTCTACAAATACACAGTTTCTACACTTTACACTAGATTCTGTGAAGCGCTTTGAGATGTGATAAGGCACGCCGATATTTTTACTACTAGCGACCTGTTGCTGTTGATCAGTGCAACGTTTGAAGCAAGTATATAACATGAAGATTCAAATACTCATGCGCCTTGCACCAAGGTACTTTCCCAGAGAGTTTAACAAAGTTAACAACCAGTTCTTGCACATTTCTCAACAAATAACCTTGTGTGTGTGTGTGTGTGTGTGTGTGTGTTTCTCTCTCTCTCTCTTTCTCTCTGCAGGTCAAACTGTGAACCTAACGCAAGACGTTGAAACGCAACTGATCAACGCCACTGTGGGAGAACAGGTGCTATTCTCTACCAATTGCTCGCCGTGCATCAATCGATCCGTAGAGTGGAAGTATCTCTCTGACGCTGTCAGATGCTCAGACCCCAAAGAGCACTCCGACCATACTGTACGCTCCATCGTAATGGTGTCAGACGACATTGACAAGGCGAGAGTTTTTGACATTTACAAGGATCGGGTCAATTTTTACACAAACAGCTCATTGCAACTGTTACACATTCAGCTGAATGATTCAGGATGTTACACACTAACGATAACAGACCCTCAAGGGAAGATAGTGACGTTGAGAAAAGTGCTATCAGTCTTTGGTAAGTTTCCCAAAAGGCATTTTTGTAAAGATGTTTATATATATATTTATATATAATATTTATTATATACGTGTACAAAATATAAAGAGGCAGTTTCAATCTCATTGCGCTTTCTAATAGGACCCTGTGTCCCATTTTAGAAGCAGAAACAAGCAAGCCGCACATCGATGGTAAAAACGACACATTAACAATTAAAATTGATGAGAACGACAGGTGGAAAAGTATTGGTAAGCTTTTAAGTTTCACTGTTTTAATTTCCCCCGATCAGGACTGCTCCTGCTCCTGCTCCTGAAATGGATTGGAATCGAATAATAATATAATAATAATCCTTGCATTTGATATAGCGCCTTATCACGTCGTTGAGACGTCTTAATGTGCTTCACAGAACGAATTGTAAAGTGGATTGACTGTGTAGTTTGTGGGCGAAATGCAGCAGCCAATTGCACAGAGCAGTGTCCTACAAACCATCATGGATTTAGTGACAAATTTTAAAGAAATTCTGTTATTTTGATGAATTAATACCCCTGGAAATCCGATCCGCCAATCGGCTAACAACCGGGTTCCTACTTACAGTTAGGTAAGCAAAGGCGAGTGAAAAAAGGAACCTTGTGTAATGTTTTGCCTCCTGGCCGGGAATCGAACCCAGATCCTATCGCTTGCGAGGCGAGTGCTCTAACCAATACGCTACAGGACCTCACATTCAAAAAGCAAAGAGAAATGTTTAATACTGTCATAAACGTTTCCGGAAAAATCGGAATTGCAAAAAGTACAGATAGAGTTATCAATACTTACCCTCCCCCCTTGAGTCTGGTACATAAAAAAAATCTCTAGCATTGAATGCAAGTTATGTTGTCCATTAGGTGCTGAGTGAAAATATAATGAATGTAATTCGAAGGGTGGGGACTTGGGTAAAGAAATTGAGCAAAATGGAGAAAACAAGAGACAGATATCTTCTCCTCTTTGTTCACCTGTTAAAACCTTCCCTGCAAAAATCCAACTTAGAGCAATGCAAGGCTTACACTGTAACAGCCATGAAATTGACAGGCCTCACAAAGGTCATAGTTGGCGTGGCAAGAGAGAAAATTATTTGGAGGAAAGTCAGCAGTGATTGTTAAAGTGTAGTGTCTTCAGCCATGACCAATACCAATTTCACTATTCGGACATGGTCTTTAAATCCTTCAAGCCCAAGTTGAGTATCGCTCAGCTGAATCGCCATGTTGGGTATGTTAGAGATGATTAATTGTGTATATAATGAACTGTCACATAATCTCAAGTTGGGCAAGTTTCCTTACTCCACACAGAGCCTAATAATAATCCCTCCAAAACCAAAAACAATAATAAATTGGTCATTTTCAATCTACGACTGTTTGTGGGACATTGCTGTACGCAATTGGCTTCCGCGTCCGCCCACAAATATACAGTCAATTCACTTTACAGTGTGTTCTGTGAAGCGCTTTGGGACGTCCTCCCGACGTGAAAAGCGCTATATCAAATGCAAGGATTATTTTTATTATTATTATTATCTCCCTACCTTTGAAACCCTCTTCAAGGTATTTCTTTACCTAGAGGATATTTAGCTCCTGGAACAGTTTGCCAGGAAGAGTGGTTGAGGCCAAGACATTGGACTTGTTTCAAAAAGCAGCTTGATGCTGTGATGGGAGGATGGGTGTCTTCTGGAAGGGTGAGGTCAAACGAACAGAAAGACCTTCTTCCTGCAAACCAATCTTGTGAATGTATTCTCTTCACAGTACCTTTGGTTCGCACCTCAAATTCCTTGGCCCCCATTCCTCTTCTGCCTGCTTTGAGGTCCCCATCACCTCTGTGAAGCACTTTGATATGCTCATCCCACTTGAAAGGCGATACTTAAGTGCAAGTTCTAATGATAATAATACTAATAATGATAATCCACGCATTTGATATAGCGCTTTGTCATGTCGTCGAGGTGTCTCAAAGTGCTTCACAGGATTTTTATCGCAGAAGTGCAGTGACTATGTATTGGTCGGCAGCCAATTTGCACACAGCGATGTCTCACAAACAGCGGTGGCCTATGCTCTCTGCGTTGAATATTGCTCTTTGCTACGTTGTGTTGTTCGCTTTAGGCGGTTACCTTCATAATGATTGTTTCAAAGTTTGCAGGGTTCCTCTATTGCTGTTTATTTTTGTGGCCCATATCAGATTGCTTTCAGGTTACAGTCAAGTGCTAGGAATGCACGGCAGGTTGATCAGCATCTGAAAGAGAAAAGTAGGTTAGAGTTCGAAAGGTATGCATTGACCTACAAACACTCAGTTAATACACTTCACTGTAAATCCTGTGAAGCGCTTTAAGATGTCTTCCTGACGTGAAAGCTGCCATCTCAGATGCAGCGATCATTGTTACTATTACAGTGCCCCTTCTTCATCACCCCGGTTCTCAGCACAGGTCTCACCCGAATCGTTAACCACTCACTCTCTTTTTCTGACGCTGTTTCACCCATGTTGTGTTTTCAGTGTTTCACAGACTTGCAAAGTTTACGGTTTATCTTTTTATCTCCACCTTGCTTTATAATCTCTCTCTTTAACCCTGCTTCTACACCGCACCATAAAATGGCCTAGTTTGACAGAGACTTGAGCAGGTGAGAATTTCCACTACCCGCTTGCAATTGACGCTCCAAGCAGGGCCGGGGGGAAACACTGCATTGTCGGAAGGTGCTGTTGATGAGGCCTGGTTAGAGGCAATAAAGATCCTTAGGCACGATTCAATAAGAAAAGGGAGATTCTCCCGGCATCCTCCCGACCAAAAGTCCCCCAAATAAAATTGGTCACTCACTTTACGGCTGTTTGTGGGGTCACTGCTCTGCGCAAAAACACAGAGTCACTACACTTTAACAGTGAAAACCGTGAAGTGCTTTGGGATGTTCTCCTGATTTGAAAACCTCTGTAGGATCCAATGCAAGGATTATGATTATGTTGTAAGTTATGGGGAGCTTCAAGTCTGCAGGCTCAGATGCATGGACAGAGGTTGGGTATAATGGGCCAAATGGCCTTCTTTTAAGCATTGCATATTTTCAGGCTAAACTTCTGTGGCTTGTTCGGTCGTGAGCTCTAGTGAGGCTTGTATTTGTTTACTTAGTAGGAATCTTTTTGTTATTCAACTAGCAGATCACTTTCTGGGTAAAATAATCCCTTCAAGTTTTAAAAATAATAATAATAATTTGGTCACTCAAACCACGACTGGTTGTGGGACGCTGCCGTGTGCAATTGGCTCATTTCGCCATCAAACATCCGGTCAATTCACTTTACAATATATTCTGTAAAGCGCTTTGAGATGTTTCAACGACATGATAAGGTGCTGTATCAAATGCAAGAATTGTTATTGTTATTTCCAATAATGGGAGACAGTCAGATTCTTTCAATTATTATAAAGTTACAGTGCGGTAGCCGCCGGACTTCACTTTCACTCTCCTCCGAAAGAAAAATTAAATCTACCTTTTAAACTTGAACATTAATGCACATCACTGAGGGACGATGGTATCAGGTTGCTTGTTATATAATGTAACTTATCTGTGGTCGTATCAGCAGAATGCTCCAGCAATGCCAACACTGAATTACAAGAGGACCATTAAATTAACCACAGCATTTTATTGATCCAAGGTGGAACTGATATGATCAAAATGTGAACTGTTGATAAGAATCTTCCAAAGCACAAATCTCTATACAGGATATTCTAATAACTCAGATGCCTATGTTTCAAAGAAACGTGGCATTTTAACACAGGACCAAAGCAGAGCGCAATTGGAGAATTTCTTTTTCTCAATCCACAGGTCTATTAAGTTACTATGTCTGTTCACTTTCCCTCTACCTCTTCTGAGTTTGAATCCGTGGGCTCCTTGTTATGGATTTTCTGACCTTGTTAAATGTTTTAAGGTTTAAGTTTTTTGTTCAGCCGGGTGACTGATGTGCACAGAAACCCATCATCAACCTTAAGAATATCCAAACCAAACTGAAAGTTTTACATACGTACCCCACTTACATGGGAAAGATTTCCTGGGTCTGGAATGTTCATGTTCATCTCACACACACACACACACACTGCTTTGTCCAGTTAAGACCATCCTACCTGTTAGGGCTTTGACTTGCAGAATAACTATGGAGTCTATGAAGATTTCATTGCTATCTCCCCTGAAGTCTCTTTAGTGTAAACCTTGCTTTTGTCTGCAGCCTCTGATAAGCGCTTTGAAATGTCTCGAAGATGTGATACGGCGCTATATCAAATGCAAGGATTGTTATTATTACCATCTCAGGTGCAAAGAAAATAAACAAATGCTTTGGCATTTTCAATGGTATCAGAGTTGTTTGCAGTTGTAGTATTTTTTGTTCACAGTATAAATGGTATTTTAAATCTATATTAGAGAAAATCAATACCATTGGCTTACCCAAAACTATTATCATTCCTTCGCACTATTTAAATGCTCTAAGATACTACCCTGCGTGAAAGGCGCTCGTATAAATGCAAGTTGCTTTGTTGTTGAAATATCCAGTTCAGGGTCATTTTAGTTAGAAAGCTGGAGAAATATTCTGGTATAAAAAACAAGGAGCACTCAATCAAAGAGTTACTTAATTCTGTCTCGATTTTTCTATCTTGTCCACCCCATCCCCCCAACCGCCCCCCCCCCAACCAGCTCGCCTATTCCACTGTTCACCCGCTTAAATGCAGAATAATTAAATCTGAACCATCTGTTCATCTCTTTTAGACATTTTGCCTGTGTTAAACAGATTGTTAAGGTTCAGATCTTAATGATTTCAGCAATACATCCCCTGAATTTTCTTTAGTGTAAACATTGCTTGCTTCGGTAGCCTCTTGTAATTTAAGTAACGTAATCCTTGCATTTGATATAGGGCCTTATCACGTCTTTGAAATGTCTGATAGCGCTTCACAGAATATACTGTAAAGTGAATTGACTGTATATTTTGTGGGCAAAACATGCAACCAATTGCTCACAGCCGTGTCCTACAAACAGTCACGGATTTATATTATTGTATGTTTTAAAATATATTTAGAGTAAAACCTTGCAAAGAGCTTTGAGACATCTCAATGATGTGATAAGGTGCATTATAATGCATTATAAAACAAGACTGCTCTCTCTCTCTTCCCAAAGGCATCATCATTGGTGCTATTGTGCTTGTTGCAGCCTGTGCACTGTTCATTGTAGCCATTGGACATTTCATAAAGAAAAGGAGAAAAGGCGGTAGACTTGCTGGTGAGTGAGATTTCTGAAGGAACCATCGTAAACACTTCAACTATTTTAATTTATTTTTTACTGAAATAAACTGGCAAAAAATGTTTTAAATATTCTAGTCCAATTGTATGCAAAGTATGTGTCTGTTGTGGGAGTTTCAAGAGAGAGGTAGACAAAAATGTGAAAATAGAGGCTTGAAGGGGTTTGGAGATAAGGCAGACAGTGGGATTGAATGAATATCTTGGCCTCCTTGTATATTGTAAATGTCTATGATTTTATGAAAGGACTTTGATAGACTGTTTAGACTGACTCACCCACAAAGATCACCCACCTAAGGAAAAAAGGGAAAGATTAGAAGAAATTTCTTCAAATAGAGAGATACTTGAATGCTCTGTTCTACAAACCACTGTTGAGGCTACATTTAAAATCCAATTGGATAAATAATATTGAAGGGTACGAGAGAAAAGATTAAGGCAATTGATTGATTAGAGTAGATAGGCAGCTCAAACCAGCACAGATACAATGTGCTGAATTGCCCCCTTCTGTGTTGTAAACTTTCTATTGTCATTACTAAAAAAATGTGAATTAAGTAGTATCTTAACACAAACTAGAATATTTTCATGTCACACTTTTCCACTTTCTGTTTTTGTCATTTATGCACATTGAATAATACTTTACATGGCAAAATGAGTCATAACTTCTAAAACGCCTTTATTTCAAAGGCAATCGCAGGCTGGGGATAAACCCCCTCCCGCCCACAGTAAAAATAATTGGTCATTCACTTAATGGCTGTTCATGGGACTTGAACTGCTGTGGGGTCCTGGAGTCCTGACTGCCGTGCACATATTGCCTGTAAAATGCACAGGCGCTATAGTTTACAGTAAATCCTGCAAAGAGCTTTGAGAATTTGAATGACACAATTGAGGCAAATGCTTGGAGTTTTATTCTTTTTATTATTATTATCTTATTTATTATTATTATCATCCTTAGGTTAACATGTTCCTAAGGTCCTCTCTGCCTGTTCAGGTCGATGTTAAAGTGTCTATCTCACTATATGAAAATAGATAGGAGTTTCTCCTGGTGTCCTGACCAACAATCTCTTCAGATAGAATTGGTCATTCACTTCACATCAAACAACAACAACAAGGTTCCATTTATAGAGCACCTTTCATGTCGGGAGGACGTCCCAAGGCGCTGTATAGTTGGGTCATGACCCGAGCAGGGGGGAAATGGTCAGGGTGAGGGGAGGGAAGGGAGGGAGCGAGGAGTGGGTAGAGAGTTGAGAGGGGAGCTGAAGGCACGGTCAAAGAGAAAGGTCTTGAGACAGGCCTTGAAGAAGGAAAGGGAGGAGGCGGCGAAGGTACTGGGGGATAGAGTTCCAGAGCCTAGGGGCTGAGAGGCTGAAGGCCCGGCCACCAATGGTAGGGCGGTTGGGGCTGGGGATGTGAAGCAGACCGGAGCCAGAGGAACGGAGGGTACGGGCAGGTAAGTAGGGGCAAAGTAAGACTTGCACTTACAAAATATACAGTAGTACTTTACAATAAATCCTGTGAAACATGAAGGAACGTTAAATCAAATGAAAGGCTTATTAGTGGATGAGGTGCTGATAATTATTAATTATTGTGATTATTATTATTAACAGATGAGAAGATCAATGAGGACTTGAACAATGATAATCCAATGGTGGTTTACTCAACATTTGTAGGCGGATTTCACGAATTCGGGAGGTCGCTTCAAAATGCCTCTCTCAACCAAACCTGAATGACATAGAGGGAGATTGCGTATGATAAGTGCGTACATCACATGATAAAAATATGCACATTTGCCACTGCAATGCATTTCATTGCACTGCACTGAAAAGGAAATGGGGACTGGGAACTGAATTTGTATGGCAGCATAGCTGGACATGTTTCAGTTAAGAGCTCTTTGAGTTGGGTTGATGAAGTGTTGTGGCCATCTAAGAATGAAGGCGATTCAAGCCTTGAAGTTGCTGCTTATCACACTTTCTTTCCAGATACTGTATGTAGTTCACTGATTCCGATTAAGGATTTTGTAACTAATTCTGCGGTTATCTCAGCCGGCCTTTCATTTTTCTAAAACACAAACGCTAAACTGCGATTCCACAGTGCAGTTTTGTTCATTAACCTTTATCATATTTGATTGCACTGTTAAATAAATATGTTTGCATTTGATCAAACCCAGTTAGTTTTACCTGAAAGGGACAATGTTCAAGTGTAAACATCGCAACATAGCACAGAAATCCCATATTGGGCATAAACTAGTCCTTGTAAATTTTCTTTGTGTGTTCAATTGATTTTTTTCTTTTTGCCAAGCAAATATGACTGGTTGATTTATTCCACTGAATTAAACTGCTATTTATAACAAATTAAGATGTTTGGATGTTGCCGTATGACATACTGGTTGTTTAGTAAGCTTGAGTCATCCACCCCAAAGTCATCAGAACACAGTAAAACAGGAAGAGGAGGAGGCTATTCAGTCATCCAGCCTGCTCCACCTTTTCAGATCTCGGCTGATGTTTTAATCCCAGTGCACCACCCTTTCTCCATACCCTTTAATACATTTGCCTGCAAGCACACACAGTCACTACACTTTACAGTTAATCCTGCGGAGTGCTTTGAGATGTCCTCCGGACGTGAAAGACACTATATCAATGGCAAATGTTTAAAGATGTAGTGCATAATTCTCAGCGGTCACGTATTCCCTTGAGGAATAAGGGTACCACAGGAAAAGCAGTTCATCCGTGGCTAACTGGAGCAGTTAGAGAACGTATAAAACTAAAAGAAAAGGCCTATAAAACTGCCCAAAAGAGTAGCAAACCTGAGGACTGGGAGTGTTTTAGGGACGAACAAAGGAAAACCAAAAACCTCATTAAGAGTGAGAAAATGGCTTATTAGGAACATTAAGACAGATTGTAAGAGTTTTTATAAATACATTAAGAGGAATAGGCTAGCATGTGGGTCCATTACAGGCAGAGACAGGAGGAATTATAATGGGGGATAAGGATATGCCGGAGTCCCTAAATAAATACTTTGCTTCTGTCTTCACGTTAGAAGACACAAGAAGTTTACCAGAAATAGATATGAACCAAGGGGCTAATGATAGGGAGCAACTTAGGGAAATTTACATTAGCAAAGAATTGGTGCTAGGGAAATTGTTGGCATTAAAAAGTGACAAGTCCCCTGGATCTGATGGTTTACCTCCTTGGATTTTAAAAGAGGTAGCTCATGAGATAGCGGAGGCCTTGCGTCTGATCTTCCAAAATTCTTTGGATTCTGGAACGGTTCCCATTGATTGGAAGATCGCAAATGTCACACCACTATTTAAGAAGGGTGGGAGAGAAAAGATGGGAAACTATAGACCAGTTAGTCTGATATCGGTGGTAGGGAAAATTCTACAATCCTTAATTAAGGATGTCGTAGTGGGATACCTAGAGGATCACAATATGATTAGACAGAGTCAACATGGCTTTACAAGAAGGAAGTTATGCTTAACAAATCTTAGATTTTTTTGAGAACATATCAAGTAGATTAGATAGGGGGGAATCAGTGGATATAGTGTATTTAGATTTCCAAAAGGCATTGGATACGGTGCCGCATAAAAGATTGATCCACAAGTTTAGGGCCCGTGGAATTAAGGGGAATATATTAGCATGGATTGAAGAATGGCTATCGGGAAAAACGGGTCCTTCTCAGATTGGCGGGATGTGACTCGTGGAATGCCACAAGGATCAGTGCTTGGGCCTCAACTATTTACGATCTACATCAACGATCTAGATGAGGACATCGAACTTAATATATCCAAATTTGCGGATGACACTAAACTAGGAGGGAGAGTAAACACCGAGGATGACATTAAAAAAATGATATACAGATAGGCTAGGGGAGTGGGCAAATAGGTGGCAGATGAAGTAAAATGTAGGGAAGTGTGAAGTCATCCACCTAGGTGTCAAAACCAGTAGAGCAGATTATTTTTTAGAAGGGGAGAAAATAGATAGAATAGATAGATAGTTATGAGTTATAAGGATAGGTTGAGCAATTTAGGCCTATATTCTCTAGAATATAGAAGAATAAGAGGTAATCTTATAGAAACCTATAACATTATTAAGGGGCACAACAGAATAGATAGTCGGAGACTTCTTCCCCTGGTTGGAGAAACTATAACCAGGGGTCACAGTCTTAAAATTGGGGTAAGCCCTTTTACACTGAGTTGAGGAAAAACTTCTTCACTCAGAGGGTGGTGAATTTATGAAATTCTCTACCCCAAAGGGCTGTAGATGCTCAGTCATTGAACATATTCAAGACTGAGATTGATAGATTTCTTGTGGATAAAGGGATTAAGGGATATGGGGATAAGGCAGGTAGGTGGAGTTAGAATAGATCAGCCATGATCTTATTGAATGGCGGGGTAGGCTAGAGGGGCCGAATGGCCTACTCCTGCTCCTAATTCTTATGTTCTTATGTTTTTATGACCACTCAATCCTTCTCCACTGCCCCTCCTCCCACCTCAACCTTCAAGGTTGTCCTTGACTGGTTCAGGTCCTGCCTTTCACACCGCCTCCACTTCGTCGTAGCAAACAGCTTCTCCTCCAGCCCCCTCACCGTCTCGTGCGGCGTTCTTCAGGGTTCTGTCCTCGGTCCCCTCCTCTTCACCCTCTACATGCTCTCCCTTGGTGACGCCCACAGATGTAAAGTCAATTCACTTTACAGTACATTCTGTGAATATACTGTGAATATTCTGTGAAGCGCTTTGAGACGTCTCGAAGACGTCAAATGCAAATGCAAGGATTATTCTTCTTATTATTATTATTTGGGACATCCTCCCGATGTGAAAGGTGTTCTATAAATGTAATTTTGTTGTTGTTGTTCGTGTCGGAAAGACATCTAATAATAATAATAATACTCAAAGGGTTTGACAGCTTTCTGGAGCAGAAGATAGCATATTTTCACAGCCTCTCTGTGTGAAGAAATGCTTCCTGAACTCAGTTCTAGCTGTCTTAGATCTGATTTTAAGGCTCTGCCGTCTTCTTTGTTAATCATCCATTTAAACTAGCACTCGCCTCGCAAAGCGAGAGGACCCAGGTTCGATTGGCAGATCGCTTTTCCGGGAATAATAACCCCTTTTAAAAAAAAAGTAATAATAATAATAATTTGGTCACTCAATCCACAATTGCTTGTGGGACACTGATGTGTACAATTGGCACCTTGCGTTTTGCCCAGAAAATATACAGTCGATTCACTTTCCAGTATATTCTGCAAGCGCTTTGAGATGTCTTAATGACGTGATGAGATGCTACATCAAATGCAAGGATTATTATTATTAAAGAAAATCGAAACAAAGTAAAAGGATGTAAAAGGAATAAAAAGACATCACATTGCCTAACTGAGACAGCCATCAATAATAATACCAACTTGCATTTATACAGCTCCCTTCACTTAAGATGATGTCGGAGCACCCGGGAAGAGAGGGGAGAGATGCAGGGAGGAGTGACTATATTAATAACAGCTGTAAACCAGGACTGAAAGGATTACTTTTAAAAGAGCTAGCACGGATACAATGGGCCAGATGGCCTTCTTCTGTATTGTAGATTTCTATAGTTCTATGCGGAAACCCATCACCATGCTTAAGAGTATCCAAACTAGACTGAGAATTCCTTACATCCCATCTACACATGGAAACTCCCTTTGTTTGGAATTGAAAAGCGCACTTTCTCACCAGAAGGATGCACCATGCTTACCTAGTTCTAGCGAATATTAGGCGCAGGTTGGCAAGACCCAAGGCTTGGGGAACCCAGAGTGTGCATTGGGATAAGACTTAAACCAGCTAAAACCATGTAGCTTGCCATTGAAAGCACTGTCTGGCAAGCTTCCCACTGCTGACCAGCTAAGAAACAACCAAGTTATTAGGGCTTTAGCTTGCAAGGTTAACAGGAGCTGAGAGGGAAGATTTCCTGCCCCCAGGGACCAGTTTACCCCTCCAAGTCCTGCCGATGAGCCAGGCTGAGCTGTGCTGCCATCAGCAGTGTCCTAGAATACTGCGGACCCGTCTGACTCAGGAACCGGACTGCCAAAACTGCCACAGAGAGTTGACTCGATTCTAACATTTGATTGCCAAGCATATTGCCAAGCTCCACGGAGAACCCACTTGCCTCTCCACCAAGGAGGATACGCATTCTTGGCCATTTGACCAACAACAAGCCGGGATTTGCGCCCACACTAGGTGGATGGCAGGTGCCAGTAACTGTGAGTTTAAGAATAATAATAATAATAATAATAATCCTTGCATTTGATATAGCGCTTTTCACGTCTTCTAGACGTCTCAAAGCACTTCACAGAATATACTGTAAAGTGAATTGAATGTATATTTGTGGGCGAAAGTCACGAATGTCCCGAAGTGGGGCTTGAACCTGCAAACTTCTGCTCAAGAGGTGAGAGTGCTACCGACTGAGCCAGTATGACACCATGTTCTTCCCAATCTATGCACTGAAAGCTACGAGGCAATTCTACCCTTCTTTTAAATTTTCGATTCTTTCAAGAACAAATTTGATACATTTCTGTTAGGAAATAATATCTAGGGATGTGTGTATAGTTTGGGACACAACATGTGCATGCCACTGCCTAGAATGTGTAAAGCGAATTGGATGGACCTTGGTCTTCTTTCGCCTGGCAAATTTTTTTGTTCTTATGTTATTATCCCTTTTTCAGGCTGTATGAGTGCCTTGAGAGCTCTTGATACAAAAGGTGACTCTTGGTGACCATGTTCACGAGCGAGATTGGCAGCATTGAGAGACAAAGCATCTGTTTCGAAATGACTGCAATTTTGTCCAGAAATAAGTTGGCAGCTTATTACTAGGAATTGCACAAGATTGGTATGCAGCATTTTGTTTGATTAGCATCAAAGTCAATAGCGCAAAACTTGTCATAATTGAAAAGACTTTCCACTCAACAATGCCATGCCAATCGAATTGCAAAAGTTCTAAAATTTGATGATTAGTCATAATTATCATAAAAGTAGACTTGGAAAATATCAGCACAAATCGTGCTATTTTCAGGCCAAAGTTCATTTCCATTTTATGCAATTTCAAAGTCGTGGCATATGACTCAGGGCAAAAGGCAAAGCCAAAGGCATTTGGTTCTGACTGTTTCTCCAGTCCTCAACATTGTTCCAAAAAATCAAAGGCAAATAGCTTTGATTACGTAATGGAGTAAGTAAAACATGCTCCCTTTGTGGTTATCTCAGGACAGAGAGGTTACGGCTGACAATTTGTTGGTGACTGAAAGGCAGCAGCCACTGGCAGTCAGACCACATTTTATACTCTTGTTGAATTAGCACATATTCAGTGCTGTGTCAAGAGTACTGCGTACAGTTCTGTTGCCACAACGGAAACGGGTTGCTCAGGTTCTAGAGGCAATGCAGAGGAGAGCAACAAGGATGGTCACTAGTGATAGAGGAATGAGATATGAATGATGATTAGACAAGTCAAAACAGCACTCTCCTTCTGCCCTACACACCTCCAGTCCCCACCCCCACCAACGGACGCCTTAACTTTGAGTTCCATGTCTAAATCTGGATCCAGCACCATTAACATAATGATTCAGAAACCAGAGTACAGACAAGTGAGCCAAGCTGGCATGAAATATATAATTTTATTTCTAAAACTGAAAATAACATTTAATTTCAAGAGCAAACCGTGCATTCACAACAGAACACGATTTAATCAGATGATATGAATATCAGTTTGATGACAAGCAATTGTCTAACCCTATCATGATTTCATCATATGTCAACCACATCTGAACGTATGTATGCCTCTTCAATTTCATTTTGCCTTTTCTCTTCTCTAACTCTCCAGCTCCAGTTTCCACATTCATCATGCCTCAAAACAAATCTGCGGCAAAACTGTTTCAGTGAGAGAGTAGTAAATGTATGTAACAGGCTCCTTTGGGAGACGGTGAAGGCAGAAAAAAAATCAATTGAACACACAAAGAAAAATTACAAGAGCTGGTTTGTACCCAAACCTGCTCTCAAAATCATGTTCTTTGCAGCTTGACGGAGATGCTACTCGACCAGGCGGTAAACATTTGGGCAGATGTTATCCTGGCATTGAAGGTCCAATTCTGAAATCAGGAGTGAGCTGAGGATTTGGGTAGTGTTGATGTTTGTCACCTAATCGTTCTCTGTATAGATACATGGATGATAACTCTGTTCTGTTAGTTGGTTGCTTCATGAATGTACAAATACCCTGCATTTTCACATGTTCTCTGTACTTTATCTCATAAAATTGTTTTTCACTCAAGTAACTTCAACATAAATGATGAAAAGAACCAAAGGGGAGAGAAGGAGAATTTTATGCAGTGAGTTGTTATGATCTGGAATGCACTACCTGAAAGGGTGGTGGAAGCAGATTCATTAATAACTTTCAAAAGGGAATTGGATAGATACTTGAAAAGGAAAAAAATTGCAATGCTTTGGGGAAAGAGTGGGGGAATAGGACTAGTTCAAAGAGCTGGCACAGGCATGGTGCACTGAATGGCCTCTTTCTGTGCTTGTGCTGTAGGATTCTATGATTCTATAAAATCATAATACATTAGGAGTGCCTTTCAACAACAGCAACAAGATTACATTTGTATAGCGCCTTTCACGTCGGGAGGACGTCCCAAGGCGCTGGACAGTGTACAGCATTTCAGACCCAAGCTGAGGTCAGGGAGGGAGAAGGCAGGGAGGGGAAGGGGGATGACCCTTCCCTCTGTCTATATCTGGATCCAGCACCTATAACGTAATGATTCAGATGGTTGATGACATGGTTGAAGAGGAGGATCTTGAGGCGGGACTTGAAGGAGGCCAAGGAGGGGGCGAGGTGGAGTGATTGGGGGATGGAATTCCAGAGGTTGGGGGCAGAGTGGCTGAAGCCTCTCCGCCAATGGTGGGGCGGGTGGGTCAGGGGAGATGGAGCAGGCCAGAGCCGGCTGAGCAGAGGGAACAGGCGGGTGGTAGGGGGTTAGGAGGTTGCAGAGGTAGGGTGGGGCGAGGCCATGGAGGGCTTTGTAGGTGAGGACCAGGAGCTTGAACTGGATCCTCTGAAGGATAGGGAACCAATGGAGTCGGGCGAGAGTGGGGGAGATGGGGTCACAGAGTTTCTCCTCCTCTCCTCTCTGGTTCTTTTCATCATTCAACCCATCAACGTGATACCTATTTACCCTGATCCCATTTCCCTGCTCTATTCCCGTACCATTTTATATTGTTGCTCTTCAAAAAAAAATTAACCTAATTCTGAGCCATTAGGAAAACCCACCACAGATAGAAAATAAAAGACCGCTTGCCTTTGTGCCTGTGGCTAAGAATTTGAGAAGACCATCACCATTTTGTTCTGAGCAAAAAAAAAACAACTAGCAATAATAATAATCCTTGCATTTGAAATAGAGCCTTATCACGTCATTAAGGTGTCTCAAAGGGTTTCACAAAATATACCGTACAGTGAATTGACTGTATATTATGTGGGTGAAACGCGACAGTCAATTGCCCTCAGCAAGTTCCAACTTACTGCTGGATAAACAGAGGCCTAAGGTTTCACCCTGCCTGGGAATTGAACCCGGATCCTCTCACTTTCGAGGTGAGTACTCAAACCAATACGCTACAGGACTCCACAAGCATTATTATCATTAATAATAATTTGAAGGGATATAGAAAACGATGGGTAAACGGGACTGGTCTTTCACAGAGCCAGCACAGCCACGACAGGCCAAATGGCCTTCCTCGGAGCTGTAACGTTCTATGGTTCTAAGGAATGTCAACTTAGTTTAGGAGTTTAAGTTCCAACATGGGCTTGAATCTATATCCTTCTGATCCAAAGTTGAGATTGTTGCCAATCTTTGAGCTCACAATTGGACTGTGAGCTCAAAGTCTTGACATGAAGTTTGAACCCACCCTCTTCTGATTTAGAGGTTAGATTGCTGCCAACTGAACCAGGCTGGTGCAAAAAATGGTTTTCAAGATAGAGAGAGACGGAATGAGAGAAGGTGAACGATCCTCTTCATGGTAGTTCTTTCAAGCTATCTTAAAAACTATCTTAAAAACAGTGTGTCAAAAAATCGTTTTCTTTTTCAACAAAGAGTATGATCTGATCCCCCTTCGTGATTCGTCCTGCAGCAAACCTCCATTCCCCTAGATCTGCTATCTCTCACATGCGATCGCTAACTTCAGCATGCCAGCATTTCCTCTGCAGTGGAGGAAACTTGCAACCCAACAAGCGATGTTTGGTGACAGAATCATACAGCCGGCAGGAAGTTGTGGTGAAAAGTATCAAGCAAGTACACCACAAGCATCTACATGCCTTTGTCTACTCAAGCGATTTAATTCCGGGAAGTATCCCCATCTGACGCAATGCCCCTCTGATCCAAACGCAAAGTGACACATAAACAAAATTGGACTTGATTGAGCAGGAGCACGTTGCAATGATTCAACATGATGAAATCACAATGATTTTAACAAACCTGGCAATTTGGATTAGATAAAGCGAATGGCAAGTTCTAAAGTTGACTGTTATCTTTGTGGGGAAAATGCATTCTTTTTAACCTTACTTTATATAATTCAATTCATGTATTTTTCAAATCGTATTTAACACAAGCTTCCTGAACAGTTCAGTGCATAAATCAGCCGATATCTAATTGTGCTTACTTGGCAGTGTAACACGACCAAGTATGGATGAGGGTTATATGCTGCCTCATCCATTTTTACAAAAAAATGTGAAGATGAGGAATGCCTTGGTACATGAAAGGTGCTACAAAAATGTAATTTGTTGTTGGTTCGAATTATTTATTTACTTTTGATAGAGTCAATTGATTTCTTTTCTATAATTGGAAGTATAATGGCAGCTTGATATATTGTACCCTGCGAGAGAGAAAGAGAGCAAGAGAGAGAGAAAGTGGGATAAAGACAACAACAACAACTTGCATTGATATAGCGCCCTTCACAAGGGGTAGCATCTCGGAGCGCTTAACAGCTTAACACCGAACCAGGAAGAGATCAGAGGCGACTGTATCTGCAGGTATTATCTGAAGATGGACAAGGAGGGGACAAGGTGGGGGGATCGAAGAGAGAGAGCGAGAAAAAGAAAGAAAAATTCAAAAATTACTCAGTAAAGATATACTCAGGGGTGAGTACATCCACTTGACAAATTTCACTTGAAATATATCACTTGAATATCTCTGTGCATATGATGTTGAATCTTGACTTAGGGTTATAAAATTAACTCAATTCTTTCCCAGGACCTTGATCCTGTCGAACTCTTCTCCTCTTTGTCTTTGCATTTTCCTGCCATCCACAAGTATATATAGTTCAAGCCTCACATCATGTAACTAGTATTTCTTGTCTTATCCCTTTCTCTCCCACTCCCGTCAACCTTTCCCTTCCTATTGATTTCTCAATAATGAAACGTAAACATTCTGACCATCGATTCAAAGAGATGATCAAACTGGCCTAATTGGATTCAAGATAAAAAAACCTTATTTTGTTTGCAGAAATTGTACTATCTGATTTCTTTTTTTTAAAAAAAGTCAATGACAACAATTTTCATTTATGTAGCACCCTGCACTCTGGTTAGCATCTTGGAGAGCTTAAAATAGAGGTTGCACCAGTTACCTATTGGTTAAATCATTAAAGTGAAAGTTCCTTCCCTACTTTCACAAACCCAAATATAAAAGACTCATCCCCACCACCCCACTCAAACCCCACACCCTTGGAATTGGCTGCTGTTCTTGTCCACAAATACACATTCACTGCACTCTACACTCAGTCCTGTGAAGCGCTTTGAGAAGTTTTGACAACATGATAAGGTGAGATTTCAAATGCAAAGATTATTTCCGTTATATAAAGAGACATGCTGTTATCGGAGGAAAGAAGGGTAGGTAGCCTTTAGAGGGTTTCTAAAGGCACTGTCGAAGCAGAAGTTATAAGCTTCAGATAACAGGTTACCAAGTTGATCTTTGTTAAAATCTACTGATCTTAAGTGGAACCACTTCAGTAATGCAAATAAGTGAGTGGGAATCAATCTGAAGGCCAACAAATGTTGCAAATAAGTGGGTTATGCACACAACTTCATTGAATTAAGCCAGTCACACTTAACCAATGAATACGTGTGCAATTTGCGCCTTTATGGAAATAAAAGGTTTAATGCAACCAATTGTTTATGCAATTCAGTACAAGATATTGACTGCTGACACACCAGAAATGCAACCAGTATTCAGCATGGAAGTTGTTACATAAACAAAGGACAAAAGGAACATCTGTAGAGCAGCCGTTGGTCTGTTGTGGTGACAACACAAGGGTCAATCAATGGAAGTCTGTCCAATCAATCAATGGAATACTGATGACTGCCTATTTCAGCATAACAACAACAAATTACACTTGTGTAGTGCCTTTCATAATAATAATAATAATAATCCTTGCATTTGATATAGCTCTTTTCATGTCTTCCAAATGTCACAAAGCGCTTCACAGAATATACTGTAAAGTGAATTGACTGTGTATTTATTGGCAAAATATGGCAGCCAATTGCACACAGCAGTGTCCCACAAACAATAGTGGATTGAGTGACCAAATTGTTATTGCTTTTTTTTCTTGAAGGATTATTATCTGGCATGTAGAGTAAGGAAACTTGCCCAAGGTTTCACCTTGCTGTAAATCAAATCCAGGCCTCTCGCTTGTAAGGCGAGTGCTCTAACCACTGAGTTACAGAACTCCACATTGGAAAGACATCCAAGTGTGCTGGACAATCAGGATTTTGGACCCGAGCTACGAGTTAGGGTCAGAAGGGAGGAGGGCAGGGTGGGTGGGAGTGGGAGGGCTTCTAAAGGCACTGTCGAAGAGGAAGGTCTTCAGATGGGACTTGAATGATGCAAGAGAGGGGGTGAGGTGGAGGGATTGCGGGATAGAGTTCCAGAGTGTGAGGGCAGAGATGCTGAATGCCCGACCGCCAATGGTGGGTAGTGAAGTACGTGGGACCTGAAGCAAGCCGGTGGGGCCCTACTCATAGGTTGCTGCATATGAGCCATCTATTCTGTTAACCTTTTCTTATATTAATAAGGGACAAGGAGGAAGCCAGACCCGGAGGAACAAAGGCAACGGGCACTGTTTTGAGGAGAGAGGAGGTCAGAGAGGTAGAGGGGTGCAGAGGAATGGAGGGATTTGAAGACAAGGGTGAGGATCTTGAAGTCGATCCTCTCTGGGACAGGCAGCCAGTGCAGTCTAGCAAGGACTTGGGTAATTGGGGAGCGGAGTTTGGTGTGGGTGAGAATGCGGGCGGCAGAGTTTTGAATAATCTGGATTTTATGGATGGTAGTGGAGGGGAGGCCGGTGAGGAGTTGTGTTAGAATAGTCCAGCCAAGAGGTGACAAAGGTATTGTGCAGGGTTTCAGCGGCTTTCAGAGAGAGGTATTGGCAGAGATAGGCAATGCGTCGGAGGTGGAAGAAAGCGGTGCTGGTGAGGGCCCAGATATGGGGGAGGAAGGATAATTGGGGGTCGAACCTGACGCCTAGGTTGCGTACGGGTTCGGAGAGTTTTAGGGGGAGGTCGAGTAGGTGGAGGAGGTGAGAACCGTGAGATTTTAGACGTTGATGAGAGCCAAAGAGTATGGTTTCCGTCTTGTCAACGTTCAGCTGAAGGAAATTTGCGCTCATCCAGCTCCTGAGGTCTGACAGGCAGAACATCAGGGGACTGGGGGCCGCAAAGAGAGGTGAAAAAATAGAGTTGTGTGTTGTCCGCATACATCTGGAAATGTGCCCCATGTCTTGCAGATGACATCCCCAAGAGGAAGCATGTAGATCAGAAAGAGGAGGGGGCCAAGAATGGATCCTTGGGGTATCCCGCAGGTAACTGGGTGAGAGCGGGAGGAGAAGCCATTTGTGCAGATGTACTGCTGGCAGTCTGTGAGGCAGGACTCGAACCAGGCAAGTGCGATCCCACTGAAGTGGATGCCGGAGGAAAGGCGGTGGAGGAGGATGGCGTGAGCGACTGTGTCGAACGTGGCAGAGAGGTCCAGGACAAGGAGGCAGAGGGAGCCCTGGTCACAGATAGAGAGGATGTCTTAGCTCTCATGCCGGACTTGATGTCAGACAGACAATTAACCAGGACATCAACAGACATCAAAGGTCCTGGAGTCGAGGGTGGAGGTGGCGAGATAGAGTTTTCTCATCCTCATACATGTGAAAATTAACCCCATGCCTATGGATGACATCGCCGAGCAGGAGCATGAATAGATTGAAGAGGAGGGGACTGAGGACAGAGCCCAGAGGGATGTCACACATGACAGCGCAGGGGCTAGAGGAGAAGCGGTTGGTGGCCACAAATTGCAGACGGTGGGAAAGGTAGGGTTGGAACCAGGCAAGAACAGAACCATTGAGGTGGAGGTGAGAGGAGAGGCGATGGAGAAGAATAGAGTATCGACAATGTACACTATATTGCGCCTTTCACGTTGGGAGGACATCTCAAAGCATTTCACAATGCTGGATGGGCAGCCAAGCTGAAGATGGGAGTCAAGGGGGTGAGGAGGGGAAGAATGACCGAAAATGTGGTCAAAAAGGTACATTTTGAGACGTGCCTTGAAAGAATGTAGGTAGAGAGTCAGAGGGACTCGGGATTGGAATTCCAGAGAGAATGGACAGCACTCAGAGTTGGATACAGAGCCCTGAGAAATTGATTTTTAATTCTATTATAAATTCAGACATTTGTAGAATGTCCCTCAAGGAAACGATTTATGAGAGTCATTCATTGTCCTCTTTAGCAGCACAGTTAGATCCTGCTCAATAAGACAGAAGAGAGGAGCAATTTAGAGAACAAAATAAAAAAATATATTTTTGCTTGCAGAATAAAGAGGAGGAGTTCAACCAGCAACGTGTTCATTTTCATCGGTTATTAATAATTGTCTATTAAAGACAACTCCAATGCAATGCTGGAGGAGTACTGCATTGTCAAAGGTGCTGGGCTTTCAGATGATACATTAAACCAAGGTCAGCCAATTGCGGAAAGCAGTGTCCCACAAACAGTCGTGAATTGAGTGAAAAAATTGTTTTTGAAGGGATGATTATGCGACCGCCAGGAAGGTGTTAGGCGAACTAGATGGACCTTGGTTTTTTTTGTCTAGCATTTCTTACATTCTTATAGCTGATCGACTTAACAACCAGGTTCCTACTTACTGCTAGGTAAACAGAAGCGCATTGAATAAGGAAACTTGCTTAAGGTTTCGCCCTGCTCGGAAATCGAATCTGGGTCCGCTCGCTTGCGAGACGAGTGCTCTCACCATTCACTACAGGATTGTGTGATTGAACAGGGTGGAATTGTGTTATCACCGCTGACTCACCACTGAGCGTTTATCCCCCAGACACAACGGCTTCTCCCAGACATCAGGCAAACTATCTCTTCCATCTGCCCCACACAATGAGCACATTATTGTGGTGAATTGTTTATATCTCTCAATAGTCATATACTACATTCTACATCTGTCACAAGTTTGGCAGAGTAGTACTTGCTGTTCCCCAGATCAGCACAAAGATACTAAAACAAAACAATTCCAAAAAATATTGCTCATTCATAAGAGATGGAAACAATGATTTATGCTCTTAATCTGTGGTAATGTTCTATAATTCTCCTGTTACTGAATTTTTTAACCTATCTTAACAATAATAATAATAAAATAAATGATTTATTATTAATTAACTCAAGGAACACAATGTTAAACATCACAAACATTGCTCTTTAGCATCGGACCTTAAAACACAACCAGAAACCATCAGGAGATCATATTATTAAAATTATAATAATAATCCTTGTATTTGATATAACGCCTTATCACATCATCAAGACATCTCAAAGCGCTTCATAGAATATACTGCAAAGTGAATTGACTATATATTTGCGGGTGAAACGTTGCAGCCAATTGCACACAGCGGTGTCCCACAAACAGTCGTGGATTGAGTGACCAAATTATTATTATTTTATTTATTTATTTTGAAGGGATTATTACTCTGGAAGAGTGATCCGCCATTCGACTGACAACCAAGTTCCTACTTACTGCTAGGTAAGCAGAGGCGTGTGGAGTAAGGAAACTTGCCTAACGTTTCGCCCTACCAGGAATCGAACCCAGGTTCTTTATTATTTATAAATAATAATAATAAAACTCACCGTGAGATCTAGGCAACACTGACATTTATTGCCCATGCCTGGACACTTGAAAAAGTGATGGTGGGGCCCTTCTCTTTAAACCACTGCAGTGCTTGTGGCAACAGTGCTAACACAACGGCGTTGGGTTGAGGGAGTTCCAGAATTTTGACAGGTACATGTCCAATCCAGGATGCTAGGATCTCAAGGAGAAATTATTTCCACTGGTCGGTGACTTTATTTTTTTTGTGTGCAAGCTGTTATGTTATGGAATGCTTGACCTCAAAATGTGACTGAGGCTGAATCCTTGTTAACTTTTTAAAAAGGAATTAGATAAGCATCTTAAAATAAATATTCAGCGTTGACCCACAACAACAACAAGATTCCATTTATAGAGCGCCTTTCACGTCGGGAGGACGTCCCGAGGCGCTGGACAGTTGGGTCTGGACCCGAGCAGGGGGGAAACGGTCAGGGTGAGGTGAGGGAAGGGAGGGAGCGAGGAGGGGGTAGAGAGTCGAGAGGGGAGCTGAAGCCACGGTCAAAGAGAAAGGTCTTGAGACCGGCCTTGAAGGAGGAAAGGGAGGAGGCGGCGAAGGCACTGGGGGATGGAGTTCCAGAGCCTAGGGGCTGAGAGGCTGAAGGCCCGGCCACCGATGGTAGGGCAGTTGGAGCGGGGGGTGTGGAGCAGACCGGAGCCAGAGGAACGGAGGGTACAGGCAGGTAGGTAGGGGGATAGTAGGTCGGAGAGGTAGGAGGGAGCGAGGCCGTGAATGGCCTTATAGGTGAGGATGAGGATCTTGAATTCGATCCTCTGGGGGATGGGGAGCCAGTGGAGGCGAGCGAGGGTGGGAGTGATGTGTTCCCGAAGCCTGGTGCGGGACAGTACACGAGCTGCAGAGTTCTGAATGACCTGCAGCTTGTGGAGGGAGGTGGCGGGAAGGCCGGCGAGGAGAGAGTTCCCATAGTCCAGCCTTGAGGTGATAAAGGCGTGGACCAGAGTTTCAGCAGCGTGAGGGGTGAGGTAATGGCGTAGTCTGGCGATGTTTCAATGTGACAAACAAGTCACAGTGAGACTTCTTCCCGACGTATCAGATGTAAGGAATATTATTATTACAGTCTAATCTGTCTTCAACAATCTCTCAAGGGATTGGGCCAAAGTGGCTTTTATATAAGGATGGCCTCTGAGTAAAGATTTGTTGGACTGTCAGGGCTGGTCTAAGATGGTTGTTAACAGTGAGTGTTTGCTAAATGGAGGCAGTTGCTGCAACAGGTTTGACCCGTCCTCTCGACATGAAAGGAACTATATAAATACAAGTTGTTGTTGTTGACTGCATAATAAAAGGAGACATATAAAAGAGTACGTGGAATAAGTCAGGAGAACTTAACTAAGGGACAACTCGTTCAGAGAGCAGACACGTGCACGATGCTTTCTTTTGCACTTTGTAAAAATTTCCAAGGTTTGCGACTCTCTGACACACGATGTAAGCAACTTATTAGTGAGAGAAAGATCAAAATCAGACGGATTGCATTGAGCAACACCGGAGAATGCAGTGAGCATGTTATTAAGCTGCACTCCAGGGAGGTGCCGGGAAGGCCGTAAATATATTTCACGACTGATTCAGTCAGATAAAGATTGTGTCTCAGATTACTAAACATATCTGTGATCATTTGCATTCTCAACCAGTTCTTAATTCCAGTAATTAACCACTACTTGTATTGGTAACGCTGATTGGATCAGATGCCTGCTAAACTGCAGCAAAAGGATGTGTTTTAGGTATATTTTGTTCCAAAATACAGCGTTAATTTTGAAACCGGTTTTCTGTGATGCAAGTTCTTTGAAAAGTTACAGAAAAACGACTTCGAGGTTAAGACTGTTTTTGGCAATTTCTCAAAAATCTTCACATTCTGAAATGCTGAGAAAAAAAATGTACATTTAGATCCAGGTGGGATTTCTCTCCCCTGTTGCTATTGCTTTTCAACTATTGTAACTCTTTTTCAGATTGACTGCACATGCATCTTTCACCAGAATTGCATAAAACTAGTTTAGCCTTTGATGCCTCAAAGTAGCCATCTTTTTCATTTTTGTAAAGCGCAGTGACTGTGTAATTGTAGGCGAACTCGGCAGTCAATTTGTGCACAGCAATGTCCCACAAACAGCCATGAAGTGATTGAAGAATTTTGTCTAGGGGATTGTTGGCCAGGACACCAGGAGAAACTCCCTTCTCTTTTTGAATAGTGCCACGGGATGTTTAATGTCCACCTGAACAGATGGACAGGAGCTCGGATTAATTTCTCGTCTAAAGGACAGCACCTCAGACCATGTAAAGCTTTGATGTTTCAATGACGTGATACATTACTATATAAAATTGTAAGGATTATATTCATTAAGAATTCCTTTTAGCCCATTTGATTTTATCCCTCCAGAATGCCACTCTACCATCTTCCCACCAAAGCATCAAGCTGTTTTTTGGGATGAGTCCAGCATCCTGCCTTCAGCCACTTTACTCATTACAGTCATTAAGGGTAGTTCCCAGGGTTAGTCCTGAAATTGCTCTTTGGAAGCCCTAAACTTCTGCATTACCAGGGAAGGTAATGACAAAAACTTACAATTTATATAGTACCCTTCATACCGGATAGTATCTCAGAACGCTGTGAAAGAAACATAGATATTGAATTACAAGAACCATTGCATCCCACCATATTTTGTGAATGGGATTCAGCATTGCTTATTATCCCTTTGCTTCCGCTAGCGCGATAGGGCCAAGGTTATTGATCGGAACAAGAAGGGCCATACCTCTCTGATCAAAAGCACTAAAAACATAAAGCCTTTGATATTCAATCGTACCAAAAATGATAAAGCCCGTGCGATGCAAATTAGCTTTCTCGAATCGCTTACTAAAGGTCAGGTTTGTATTAAATGTGGGTCAGTGTTGCGCTTTCTTGCTTTCCTCACAAGCTCTTGCACCATTATGAATGCCTATTTAGGACTAGTTCAGCAAGTTCCGTATGATCTATTGGCAGCATTCGACATTGATGATTAATAACTAAACCAAACTCCCTCAAGCACTTCCTGCATGTTGCCAGGTTGCTATATTTGTGGCCGTTATTGATCATGAAACTAAGTCACTGTTCCAACTGCTCGCATCGCAGAGAAGATAAAAGCTGGTTTCGGCTGAGCAAAAAGGATCAGGAAATTTAGAACGCAAAAAAAACGCGGACAATCCCACGTTTTCTTGTTTCAGAATGACGGTGGCAAAAAGGAGCATCGCACATTGGCCACAAGGAGGATAGACACAGGCGTCGGTAATTCTGTACCACCTTTGAATCGTCTTGGGAGAAAAGAAACCAAACGAGGAAGGGAGTGCTGCACTGTGCGTTTGCCTGTTCATGAACCACGGTAGTCAACGTCCCTGTATTTTTCTAACACTAAGCCATCGACGGTCTGTTGTATCCAGTGTAACACCTTGTTTGCTGGGCATTTGATAATAATAATAACAATCCTTGCATTTGATACAGTGCCTTTTCATGTCATTGAGACATCTCAAAGCGCTTCATCGAATATACTGTGATTTTGTGAGCGAACTGCGGCTGCCAATTGTACACAGCAGTGTCCCACAAACAATTGTGGATTGAAAGCAAGCAAAATCAAGCGAGCAAAGTGTTTTTGCAGGCAAAAGCCGAAGGAACTTTAGAATCGTATGAGTCAGGTTGCAGTATTCCTTTAAACGCATTTCATTCCTTATTTAAGGAATGAAGTTAAAATGTGTCTTGAAATCCCCTTTTGGGGCATCTGAAATCCCAAACTCAGTGCCGTCATCGTGGATTCCAGCTTAGCGGTGATCCTTTTCCTTACTAGGGAGATTCGCGGCCTAACTTAATGAGATGAGAGAAGAAAGAAGGAAGAAGAAGGTTGAGGAGTGATCTGATCGAAGTCTTTAAATTATGAGAGGTTTTGATTGAGTCAATAATAATAATAATAATAATAATCCTTGCATTTGATATAGCGCTTTTCACGTCGGGAGGACGTCCCAAAGCGCTTCACAGAATATACTGTAAAGTGAGTTGACTGTATATTTGTGGGCGAACGCGGCAGCCAATTGCGCACAGCAATGTCCCACAAACAGTCATAGATTGAAAATGACCAATTTCATTATTGTTTTTTTTTGTTTTTTGGAGGGATTATCATTAGATGTGTGGAGTAAGGAAACTTGCCCAAGGTTTCGCCCTGCCTGGAATTGAACTCAGGTCTCTCGCTTGCAAAGCGAGTGCTCTAACCACTGAGCTACAGGACTCCACAGAGCTACAGGACTCCACGGGAGATATTATTTCCACTGGTCAGTGAGTCACTAACGAGAGGGCATCAAGTTAAGATAGTTTGTAAACGAGCAAATGGGGAGATAAGGAGAAATATTTTCATGCTCAGAATGGATAGCAAATGAAATGCCCTGTCAGGAGCAGTGGATGAGGCAGAATCCCTATTGGCCTTCAAGAGGGAACTAGACAAATACCTTACAAATACCTGTTTCCATTTTTGCTCACAAACAGCAACGAGGCCCACAACACCCTTTTTGACCTTGCTATGCACATGCCACTTAATAATCCTGACATTTGATATAACGCCTTCTCAAATCATCAAAACATCTCAAAGCAGTTCACAGATTTTTACGTAGCTTGTATACCTACAAAGTGTTTGTGGGCATCTGTGGGGGCCAATTGCATGTAGCAATTTCTCACAAACAGCCTCGGGGTGAAGGACTAAATTATTAATCAGGGAGAAATTTGGCCAGGACATCGGGAGAAACACTTGTGTCTTTTTGGATAATGGCATGGGATTTTTAACGTCCACCCGAACAGGCAGATGGATTTTAACTCCTATCTAAAACTGAAAATCTGAACCAAAATGCTCAGTTTAGGAAGCTGTATGGAACTGCATATCAATAATAATAATAATCCTTGCATTTGATTTTGCACCTTATCACATCTTTGAGATGCCTCAAAGTGCTTCACAGAATATACCGTAAAGTGACTTGACTCAATATCTTGTGGGCGAAACACCACAGCCAATTGCACACAGCAGTGTCCCACAAACAGTCTTGAATTGAGTGACCAAGTTAATGTTATTTTTTTTTGAAGGATTTATTATCTCCGGGAAAGCGATCCACCAATCGCCTGATAACTGGGTTCCAACTTAATGCTGGGTAACCAGAGGTGTGTGGAGTAAGGAAACTTGCCCAACCAAATGCCTTTGGCTTTGACTTTTGCCCTGATTCATATGCTACGACCTTGAAATGATATAAAATGGAATTGATTTCAGCCTGAAAATAGCACGACTTGTGCTGATATTTTCCACGTCTACCTCTATAGTTATGACTAATCAACAAATATTAGAGCTTTTGCAATTTGATTGGCATGGTATTGTTGAGTAGAACGCGTTTTCAATTATGACTAGTTTTATAATAAATAATAATCCTTGCATTTGATATAACGCTTTTCACGTCTTCCAGATGTCTCAAAGCACTTCACAGAATATACTGTAAAGTGAACTGACTGTATATTTGTGGATGAATCTTGGCAGCCAATTGCACACAGCAGTATCCCACAAATAGTCGTGGATTGAAGTGACCAATTTATTATTGGGGTTTTTTTCTTGAGGGATGACTATCAGGCATGTGGAGTAAAAGGAAACTTGCCCAAGGTTTCACCGTGCCGGGAATCAAACCAGGGTCTCTTGCTGGCAGTGTTCTAACAACTGAGCTACAGGACTACACCAAGGTCACGAAGGATGTGGTGAACCTGTTTACGAACATGGAAAGTGGAATCTCCGAGCTTCTGTATGTGATACTCCCATAGAACCATGGAAATTTACGGCACAGAAAGCAGCCATTCAGCCCATTATGATCTGTGTTCAGTTTAGCACCTCATCCGAAGGACGGAATCTCTTTCACAATTCACCGCTCGCCCAAAACTGTTGGAGTGTCAACCTGAACTGTGAGTTCAAAGTGCCAATGTGGGGCTTGAACCCAAAGCCTTCTGATTCAGAGGCAGGAGTTCCACCAACTGAGCCAGGGTGAAATTGACAGCACCAATATACTTTAATGCACTCTCCATGATAAGCTACTGTATGAAGGCCAATTTCTTCTTTCTTCAAATTGCTTTGCTTTCATTTTAAATCTTAAAAAAAAAATGATTTTCAGTCTCGTTTTCCCAGGTGCAATAGCATTTTGTTTCTTCAGTTTTCTTTCCACTGTCAGTCACCTTTAATGTTCATAGGTGTCAAAGGATGTGTTCTGACTAATGTATGCCTTACACCTGAAAAGCCGCATTTATTGTGGACCCACGGTTGTTTCAAATCAACACTGATGTTGTGGTCACAAAATTAGTTTGGATGAAGAAGGCCCATTGGGCCATTTCACCTCAACCTTACGGAAAACACAACCACAAAATGATATTTATGTAGCATCTTTCAAGCACCCTACAGTCTGCCCAGCACAACGTCAAACACTTTCTTAAATTGATTCTACCGCCTTGGTTACAATGTTCGGATTTAGATAGAATATTACAGCACAGAAGGAGGCCATTCGGCCCATTGTGCTGGCTTAAGATAAGGGTTAAAGAAAAATCTCACTTCAAGATCGCAATTAATATCACAATATCTTTCACATAGTTGGGGTAGGATAGAATCCAGCTATCGCAAATACTATCTTAAACAACTTTAATCAGTATTTTCATAATTTGTTTTAAAGGGTGCTTTTTGCATTTTTATGGTATATTTACTTTATGGTTTGTTATATATTTTTTCTTTTTACATTTGGGGACATATTAGTCTGGTGTTGATTTGCATTTCAGAAAAAAATTAATCTTGCCTTAAAACATGAAAAGCGCTATATCAAATGCAAGGATTATTATTATCATAAAGTGCTTCACAGAATTTACTTTAAGGTGCAACTGTGTATGTTTGCATGCAAAATCAGCCGCCAATTTACGCACAATGTCCCTCAAACAGCTATGAAATTAATGATCAATTTTATCTGGAGGATTATTGCCGCCCACCCAATCATTGAACTGCAGTGTCAGCAGAGTCTGTTAACTCAAAATCCCAACACAGGGTTTGAACCCACAACCTTCTGTTTCAGAGGTGAGAGTGCTATCAGCTGAGCCAGGCAGACAGCTCAATAAAGTTTTAATAAAGTGCTCTGATCACTAAAGGTAACCGTGCAGTCTAAAGGTGCTCACTCTTGAGGATTTGACTCACTCAGTAAAGGCTGCATGATTATGAGGAGGTCATCTAATCCATGAACACTGTTCACTGCAATTTAGCAGATCGTTTAATCCCACTTACCTGCCTTTTTCTCCATTCCCCTAAATATCTTTACTTCCCAAGTGTCTACCGATCTGTGTTTAAACATTCTAATAGATTCAGCCTCTGCAGCCCAAATGCACAACTACATTTGGGGAAGCACACTGCACATTCTCCCAGTCCTATTTCTGAAGATACATCTACACCTCATTGAAGAGGAACACAGGCTGGTTAACCAATAGCTCCCTGGGTTACTGTGGATCTGTGTCTCTGTCTGGCTTTGCCACATGTATCTACTTACATGTAATCAAGCAGCAACTGATCCTCATCAGGCTGATTTAAAGATGGTTTGAGATTGAGAGAAAGAAATTTGCAAATGGGCTTTGAATAAACTTTAAATAAAGATGTGTTTCTGATATAGAGGTGAAAGACAGAGATCCTCTGAAATACAGGAGTTCAAAACTGCCAATGGTTAAGTTTCCAAGGCTTTTTTCAAACAAGATACAGAAACACTCCACAGGTTACAATCACGCCTACACACACACACACACACTTTTCTGCAGTTGCTAGCAGTTTATAAACCCGATAGTCTAGACTTTTTTTTCCACTATATTTTCAATTCAATAACTCTTTTCCTGTAATACATAACTATTAATGAGATCAAACAAAATCTTTAGATAACTTCAACCCACACTGGAAATATTTAGCCTCTCGGCTGACGCTGCATTACAGGGTATTCAAAATCTTTCGGCGGTTTTGTAATTGAATTGACACATCGAAAACGGGTGGTTCACAATTCCTCCCAACGCTCTGCAATTAATTGGGATGACTCAATATTGGTGCACTATTTCACTAAATGGGCCATGTTACTGCCTGACTTCTGAAACTTCCTTTGACTGCCCCCTTGATTCAACCAGATTCCAACAAAATAACCAACCTCACAAGAGAGGTTCAGCTGAAGAACATGCCCCCTACCCCTCCCCTTCCTCTTTCAGCCTTTGGTCTCATCTTTCCAGATCTGCCATCTTTCCAACCCAGCATGAAGAAGGGTAAGCAGGATAAGTCCCTCCAGGGAGAGAGTGCGTATTCCATTCCAACAAATATCTTTGGAATTTCCATGTGTAGGTGGGATACATGGACCTCTGTTTAGTTTGGATACGCTTAATAATAATAATAATCCTTGCATTTGGTATAGCGCTTTTCACGTCGGGAGGACGTCCCAAAGCGCTTCACAGAACACACTGTAAAGTGAATTGACTGTATATTTGTGGGCGAACGCGGCAGCCAATTGCACACAGCAATGTCCCACAAACAGTCGTAGATTGAAAGCATGGTGATGGGTTAAGCATGCGTCACGACACTTGGCTGACCAAAAAAAAGGTTTCTTTATAAAAGAAAATGGGAGTTCAGCCTCCTGTCCTCAAGCACTCTTCCTGGTAACCCTGCTTCAGCTGCTAAGCCACTCTCTTGTTCATTTGGGTTGACTAATTTGGTAACCAGAGAAAGATGGGTCCATTGGAACCTTGTTTGTGTTTGCGTGGATTTTAAGTGAGTGTGAAGAGACCCAGTCATTGCTCCCTCCCTCTCTTAGCTCAACATCTGACTCAAGACCTAGCTCTTTGACCACACTTTTGGTCATCTTTCCCCTCCACACCCTTCTGAGCTCAGGTGCCAAGCCAGGGTTGTTAAGCGCCTTGGGACGTCCTCCTGATGTGAAAGGTGCTGTAAAATGTAAATTTGTTAGTTTCAGCCTCATGAGGTTTAGGTTGCCCATATTGTTCAGAAAGAGTGAAACTGCTCTAATAACCTACTGTGATGATAGAGGACTTTCACTCTTGCTAAGCAGATAACCGCCTCCTTTAGCGAGAAATTGTAATTTAAACCATTGTGGAGGCAGAACTGAAACCACGATGGGATTGCAGGAGTGGTCAGGAGCTGCAGTAAGCACAGTGCTGGTTCAACAAGGAGCAGTTCAATAATCTCGAGCTCTGTGGCCACAGGTATACAACAGGATGGTCTTCACAGCAATGCCAAAGAAAGGAGAATGGCGCATTATGAGCATAATTGAGCTCCCAGCCTCAGCTATGCTTTCAACCCTATGTTGGTTGGGATCAGTATTGCATTACTTCTGATTTAAGGAGTTTGATCTGCTCTCACAAAGGAATCAGAGAAAACTTGAACTTGGAGCTACCTTGAGTCCTTGGTCACTCAGGCCAGGCTTGCCCTGCGAGAGAGGTGATCCAGTCACGTGACTTGCTCGGGTGGTCGTGAAGACACGATTCAGATCCACATTGTCCTTTGACAATTTGGTCCTGTAGCTCAATGGTTAGAGCGCTAGCCTTGCAAGCGAGAGACCTGGCTTTGATTCCCAGCAGGATGAAAGTTTGGGCATGTTTCCTTACTCCACACCCCTGATAATAATCCCTCAAGAAAAAAAAGCAATAACATCTGGTCACTCAATCCACGACTGTTTGTGGAACACTGCTGTGCACAATTTGCTGCTGCGTTTCGCCCACGAATATACAGTCAATTCACTTTACAGTATATTCTGTGAAGTGCTTTGAGATGTCTAGAAGACGTGAAAAGCGCTATATCAAATGAAAGGATTACTATTATTTTGGGGCCTAGAAGAGTTTTTGGTGGGGGGGAATTAGGGTTAACCTGCGGGGACAAAATCCTCGTTCCCAAAGTGGAACATTTCGGTCTAATTCAGTTAATGGGGGTGAGCAGGTCTAACTTCGCTCACCAATAAATGTGTTTTTTTAAAAAAAAATGTCAGTGTGTTTGGTAACCTGGCTTTCTGGCCATACGTGGACTGAGGCTCCAAGAAACACCTCACAAAGTGGACATTGGCTCTTCTGTAGCCAGCGGTGTCATTCCCTTTACATTAGCACCACTGTAAAATGTGTGATGCACTATCCACATTATAAATGCAGAATCAAGTGGGGTGTTTCAATGAGAGATACTGTTGCTTGGGTCTCAAGGGGATTAAACTACACACAGTCACAACACAACAGTAAATCTTGGCCAGCGTTTTGAGATGATTCAAAAACATGGTAGCATTTTGCCCAAGTCGAGGGGTGGAGGGAGAAAGAGAAGCAGAGTGTGAGGAGAGGCCAGAGAGGGAAAAAACTAAAACACTGGTTCATCCTGTTCCCTTTGCTTCAAATATTGGTCACGTACCAGCCTCGGGAAACAAGCCCAGTACCTCCAAAGGAGCCTGCGAACATGGCATTTTCTAGAAGGACAGTATCATGCTAATGTGGAGTGTAAACCCACAACCTTCTGACTCAAGAGGAGAGTTCTACCAAGTGAGCTAACCCGACCCATTAATCTAATGTAAGATTGGAAAGTTACAATCTGGTTTCTCTGCAACCTCTGACCACTATTTGGTGGTGGAATTCATCGGTGCCATCGTTAATCAAGATTGTCCTATTTGTATGAAATGAATCTGCAGTGTGTGTATATATATAATATATATGTATGCACATACATATATAATACATATATGCACATATATATATTACATATATGCATGTACATATATATATATATATATATATATCTTTAGAAACTACATTGCATTAATATTTATTGTTCCTGTAAGGTTCACATTGTCTTCACCACCCTGGGGTATTCCCCACACCTACTGTTGCCAAAATGCATGACTATTCATTGAAACGTCATACGTTCCACTCAAATATCGATTTAAGTCACCCACTCACCCGAAAACGTGAACAAAAATGTTTTTTTAAAAAAAGGGAAACATTCCTTTCAAGGATCAAGTTCCCAGAATTTTGAGTTTCCATTTATTTCACAATGCATTTCAGGTTCAAATATTTTTGCACTATTTTTGTAAGAGTCCTTGCATTTGGTATGGCACTTTTCACATCAAGAGAATGTCTCAAAGCACTTCACAGAATTTGGTGTAATAGCCATACCTTTTGTAGGTGAACATGGGATTTAATAGATAGGCAAATAGCAATGTCCCACAAATAGCCATTAAATGCATGACCAATTTTATAATGGGGGTGGGTATTGTTGGCCAGGTCACAGGGAAAAACTCCCTTCTCTTTTTTGAATAGTGCCATGAGATCTTTAACATTCACCTGAACAGGCGGATGAGACCTCACTTTAATGTCTCCAAAAGAGACGGCACCTCCAAGAATGCAGTGTACCCCTGCACTCTGTTGAAGCATCAATTAGCCTGCGACCATGAGTTCAAACTCCAAAAGTTTTCCCCCTTTTCCCTCTAAAAGCGCTCTGGGACGATACCCCCCATAACGTTTCAATGAATTTCAAGTTGTTATTGTACTTCACTGTACACATTCAGCCAAGGGAGTGACTGATCCAGTAATACTACTTGCTGTGGTGACTTCAGGTGGAATGTGCTTAAGATCTCCACAAGGTTCTATGGTTTTTTCTCTCACTGATAATGTTGAGATAAGTGAAATTATCCTCAATTCTGGATCTTAAAATGTCAACCAACGGTCTGACACTGTGACTGAAATGTCACCTGTAGTTTCTTCTCTTGAGCTCACTCGAGGGTTCTGCCTGTGTTGCCCTCGAACTGGATGCAATGAAGTGCTAGACAGCACTGCAGGTAGACTCACCATCTAATATCACAGAAATCTTCACCACAATTGGGGAAAGAACTGGATCAATGACAGGTTTGAAGATCCCCCCCACCCAACCTCTTGAATCAGAAGGTTGTGGGTTCAGAAATAAGCACAGTCCCCTTCAACCCAGATTTCCTCAGCAACTGTTTGATCTGAGTTCCCCCACAAGAATGAAACCTCAACATAAAATAATAATGCTTGCCTTTGAAACGGAGTCTATCATGTCAAAATGTCTCTAAGCAATTCACACAAATGTAGTGACGCAGGAGCAAAGGTCCCATAAAGAGGTACAAAATGAAACTTCCTCAGTTTACAAACATCTAACTTCCACGTGAGCTTGTTTAACATCACGTCAGAGATTGATTCATCAGACAGTGCCCCCAGCACAACACCACTACTAGACTGGAGTGTCAACCTAGACCGTGAGTTCTAAGTGCCGACGTGGGGATTGGACCCACAGCTTCTGACGCAGATGGAAGGATGCTTCCAACTGAGGCAGGCTAACTGAACCCAGGCGACAGTATCACTTCAGAAGATCAAGCTGCATTGATTGTTTTAATCTCATTGGAACATAGGAACAAGAGTTCATTCAGTCCATCGAGCCTGTCCCACCACTTTCAAAGATCATGGCTGATCCACCTCAAAAGTTTTGCCCATGACTATAGTCAAATCATGTTATAGTACTTTCTGTGAAGCGCTTTGAGACATCTAGAGGATGTGAAAAGCGCTATATCAAATGCAAGGATTATTATATTGTTATAAAAGGCTGTGGCCTTACAGAAGCAGAGCACCACTCACTACACAAATTATTTTTACGTGTTCTGGCATGGAAATAATGTTGATTATTACCAATGTTTGCAGACTTTCGTTTGGACCGCTCAACAAGGTCAAAGATGCTGAAAGAAATGCAACCCTTCCCCTACGTTCTGAATCTTTACAAGAAATCATTCTGAGAGCAAAACACTGATATGAAAACCACATGATTTGAAGCCTTGGAAAACTGCTTTATTGTGCAAACTGCAGCTAAATCACCTGCTGTGCTATCATCACAAGTCTGGCAATGCCCTGAATAGCAGCATTCACACATTTATCATATTATCACATCTATCATTTCAGTAAATAAGAACTTCTATCAAGTGTTGCAATGTTATCTTGGGTTTTGGAAGACGGTCCTAAGCAGGTGATTTTGTGTGTGGCAAAGCTGCAGGCATCTTGATGCAACACCACATACAGTGAGCATCTGCGCCTCCATAAATAAAATCATATTGACAAAATACGCTGAATCGCAAACAGAAAGATTTGGTTCCAGAAATACATTAACTATGTAGATTAGGATTATACAACAACAACAAAATTACATTTATAGAGTGCCTTTCACGTCGGGAGGATGCCCCAAAGCGTTGGACAGTCAGGGGCCAGGACTCGAGCATGGGGGAGGAGTGGGGTAGGGGCGAGGGAAGGCAGAGAGATGGGAGGGCGACCGAAGGCACGATCGAAGAGGAGGGTCTTGAGGCTGGCCTTGAAGGAGGCAAGGAAGGAAGCGAGGAGAGAGGACAGTGGGATGGAGTTCCAGAGCGTGGGGGAAGAGAGGCTGAAAGCCCGGCAGTTAGGGCGGGTCGGGCGGGAGACATGGAGCAGATCGGAGCCCGCTGAATGGAGGGAACGGGCAGGTTGGTAGGGAGTCAGCAGGTCAGAGAGGTAGGAGGGGGAAAGGCCATGGATGGCCTTGAAAGTGAGGATGTGGATCTTGAACTCGATCTTCTGAGGGATGGGGGGAGCCAGTGGAGTCGGGCGAGGGTTGGATTGATGGGGTCGCAGAGTCTCGTGCACGAGAGTACACGAGCTGCAGAGTTTTGGATGAACTGCAGCTTGTGAAGGGAAGAATCGCGAAGGCCGATGAGGGAATTTCCGTAATCGAGCCTTGATGTGACGAATGCGTGGGTGAGGGTTTCAGCAGCAGCAGAGTCTGGCAATGTTGCGGAGGTGGTGGTAGGCAGTGCTGGTCATGGCCCGAATGTGGGGGAGAAAGGACAGTTCAGGGTCAAACAAGACACCCAGGTTCCTGACTGGCTTAGTGAGGTTGAACGTGCAGCTGCGGAGGCGCTTGTGCGAGCCAATCAGGAGGGCCTCAGTCTTGCTGACATTCAGCTGGAGAAAGTTGTCCCTTGTCCAGGACTTGACCCTCCATCCCCTCCTCCCCCTGCTTCCCTCCCCTCACTCCTCCCCTCCACTGCCTCCTCCACTTCCATGCCACGCTGACCCCCCCGGTTGCTTTTAGTCTCGGCATATTTTGGCTGCCGCCACCGACATGAGCTGCTTCCCCAAAATGCTCCCACCCGTCCCTACCTCTGTGACCTCCTAACCCCCTACCAACCCGTCCGCTCCCTCTGCTCAGTGGACTCCGGCCTGCATCACATCCCCCGCCTCGCCCAGCCTTCAGCCTCTCTGCCCCCACCCTTTGGAACTCCATCCAACTCTCATTCCGCCTCGCCTCACCCCCTCCCTTGCCTCCTTCAAGATCTGTCTCAAGACCCTCCTTTTCGACCGTGTCCCCTACCCTCCCCGCCCTCCACCCCTCCTGATCCCAACCACCAGCCCGGGTGCAGATCCCTGACTGTCCAGTGCCTTGGGACGTCCTCCTGACGTGAAAAACAAAATTTGTTGTTGTGTTTCTCACAATATCTGTGTCCCGCACTTTCTGCCCCACCATTGGATCGAGCATTCAGCATCTCTGCTTCCACACTATCCCACAATCTGGAACTCTATCCCACAATCCCTCCACCTCACCCCCTCTCTCGCCTCCTTCAAATCGCATCTAAAGACCTTCCTCTTCTACCGTGACTTCAGTCACCTTTCCACCCCCAACCCCTGCCTTCCACCTCTCCTGACCCCAACTCCCAGCTCGGGTCCAAAAACCCCCGACTGTCCAGCACCCTAGGACGTCTTTCTGACGTGAAACGCGCTTTACAAGTGTAATTTGTTGTTGTTGTTGGACAGGCAGTCGGTCAGGACGCCAGTAGTTGAGGGTGGAGGCAGAGAGGGAGTTGGGTGTCATCCACATTCATGTGGAAATTTACCCCATGTCTGTGAATAATGTCACGAAGGAGGAGCACGAAGAGGGTGAAGAGGATGGGACTGAGGACAGAGCCCTGACGAATGCCGCACAAGATGGTGTGGGGGCTGGAGGAGAAGCCGTTAGTTGAAACAAAGTAGAGGCGGTGTGAAAGGTAGGACCTGAACAAGTCAAGGACAGAACCTTGGAGGTTGAGTTGGGAGAGGCAGTGGAGGAGGATTGAATGGTTCACAGTGTCAAATGCGGCGGAGGGGTCTAGGAGGCAGAGGGAACCCTGGTCATACATGGTCAGGATGTCATTTGTGACCTTGACCAGAGCAGTTTCCATGCTGTGGGCAGCAAGGAAACCCGATTGGAGGGGCTCATGGAGGGAGTGGGAGGAGAGGAAAAAGCGAAGTTGGGAGACAACAGCTCTCTCAAGGACCTTGGACAGAAAAGGGAGGTTGGAGATGGGCCGGTAGCTGGAAAGCTGTGTTGGGTCAAGGGAAGGTTTCTCCAAGGTGAGGGTGATAGTGGCTGTTTTGAGGGGGGTAAGAAGTCCCAGATGACAGGGAGAGGTTGATGATGTTAGCAAGTAGTGGGGCAAGGAGGTGGAACTGGGATTTAAGGAGAGGGGTGGAGATGGGGTCCAGGAAGCAGGTGGTGGACTTCATGAAGGATATGGTGGTGATAATGGAGGAGGGGGTGACAGGTTCAAAGGTGTGGAAGGAGGGATGGGTTGTGTTCGGAGTGTGTGTGTGGGGGGGGGGGGGGAGGGGGAGTATGATATCATTGACAGCCAGGGTCTTGAAGCAGATGGAGGGGACATTTTGAAGGCCAATGAGGAGTGGACAGTTGGCAGGTGGATGTGTAGGATGGGAGGGCGTAGTGGATTGATTGGCAGGGAGGGTGGGGACGCAGATGAGGGAGAAGTTAGCCCCCGGGATGGGTCCAGGGTGGCTTGCGCTGGTGGTGGGGTATGGGGCAGTCGGTATGGCTGCTGCTGGACAGCCAACACTGAATACCACGGTGAGCCCGGCGGAGGATTCCCAGCCTGGAGCAAAGGGAGGCAGTGGTGGGGGGACATAGGAGGCGGAAAGGGCGGAGAGAGAGCAGGACAGAGCGGGAGAGTTGCAAGGAAGGGGACATTTTGAGGGAGGGTCAACTCAGATCTTCGACCATTGTCTTCGACCGTGCCTTCAGTCACCCTCCTACCCCTACTCTCCCTGCCCTCCACCCCTCCTGATCCCCACCCCCAGCTCAGGTCCAAATCCCCGATTGTCCAGAGCCTTGGGATGTCCTCCCGATGTGCAAGGCGCTATACAAACATAATTTATTGTGGTTGTTTACACTGCAGAATTTTACAAAAGTTAATCGTAATTTGGAATCTCGGTTTCCCACCGTGCTTTTTGTTTTTAAAAGAGACACCTCGGAGAACCAGCTAGGACATTGATGATTTCCAGTCCTCTGTGATTTATGAAAGAGCTGGTGTGTTTCTTCCTAAAACAGCCAGCTAAACACATTTTTCACACTCGGAATGTACAGTGGTAATAAAATATCTGGCTCCAAGGTTCAATTTGCCCTGTGGTTACAACGGTTTAGGAACCGTTAATACAGGAACTTCCTGCTTTCCACGGGAACATGGAATGGCCTCCCAGTCTGGCTGCTCTGATGGGAGTGTGCGTGGCTTGGAGTTTTTTTGCAGCAAATGCACTCCCGCAACATACTCAACTCTTCCAGTTGCAAGGCGGTGTATGCAGAATTTCCTCTTGATCACGTCTCCTGCATGCCGACTTCCTGAAGTGGTCATCTTCGGAGAGAAGAGTATTGATCCAACTCCTGTGTTCTCCCAGAGGAAGCTTCGACATTCCACAGGATTAAAAGATGTGCCATGATCTAAGAAAATGGCAGAACAGGCTCAATGGACCAAACGGTTCGTTGAGCAACTGTGGGACCCATCTCTTGACTGGAGTTTCTTGATAGGCATCAGGAAATTAGGATGGTAACATGGACTGAATTATCAGGCTTTCCAGAACTTCAGCACCGAAAGGTGTTCTCTCCCAGCTTGTCTAGAAATAATCACAGTCCCCTTCAACCCAGATTTCCTCAGCAACTGTTTGATCTCCTCTGTAAAAGAACATAAGAGAGATGGAAATAGGATGTCTGGCCTAGAGGTAAATATTTTTCCTTGGTGCTTGTTAAAAATCAACTGACCCAAATCAATGAATTAGAAAAGTCCAGCGTTTACAAAATTCAACTTAAGAAAAGAGTATGGGTCATTACTTAGGTAAAGCCGATCTGTTGGACTTCAATCCCCAATCTGCAGTAATTTTGCAGATTGACTGCCACGTTTTGCCCACAAAATACAGTTATTCCACTTTACAGTATATTTTGTTAAACACTTTGAGACATCTTGAAGACGGGATAAGGCACTATATCAAATGCAAGGATTATTATCATCATTATCATCATCATCAGGATGCTACTATTGGCTTCATCACCCCTGGGCTAGGGAAGGGAATGTTTAAAAAAANTCAATCAGGGTTCCTGTACTCGATTGCTATCTCCTCTGTAAAGTAAGGGAACACAACAACAACAAATTACATTTGTATAGTGCCTTTCATGTCAGGAGGATGTCCCAAGGCGCTGGATATAAAGGATATGAACACCCATATAAAGGGAGCATCTGTGTCTCCGTAGATCAAATTTAGTGAGATGACAAGACCTCACTGAGATGCCCACTTTGCTCACTAGTGAAGTGTATCGATGTACAGAAGAGCATGGAATTGTAGGCCAACATGAGTCATGGGGTTTAGGAGGCAAGGAAAGGGGAAAGACAAGGAAACAAAGGAAAAGAATCAATCTGACGAACAAGAAGACAAAAGAAACTCCGATACAAGTGGGATTTTAATTTGAAAATCTTACACAAAATCTATTCCTTTCCCTTAACACTATTTCTACTACTTGAACTGCTACTCCTCCGCAGAAAGGAAACAAACAGTTTGAAGGACAGGTTTGGGACACACACCAAGAAGAACTTTGTTAAGGAGTACTTAACAACTGGAAAGATTATCAGGGAGAGTGGTGATACCCAGCCTGCTCCAGTGGTTGGGCCTTCAGCCTCTCTGCCCCCACCCTTTGGAACTTCATCCCATAGTCCCTTCGCCTTGCTCCCTCTCTTGCCTACTTCAAGGCACGCCTCAAGACCCTCCTCTTCAACCAACCTCCTACCTTCTTCGTGCCTTCAGCCAACCTCCTACCACCCCCCCGTTCAGATCTTAATAGTGTTCAGCGCCTTAGGACGCCCTCCCAATATGAAAGGCGCTTTACAGGTGTATTTTGTTTTGTACCCATACTCTCCCTGCCCTACACTCCTCCTGATCCCAACCTCCAGCTCGGATCCTAAGCCCTGACTTTTCAGTGCCATGGTGTAAGAAGAGGTTTAAAATCGTTATTAAAATTATTGTTCAATACCTCAAAGCGTATGTAAAAGAACTGGGACAATCTTGATTGATCTTAAGGAATACAAGAGAGAGAATTTGAACCAAATGGAGTGAGGTCTGTGTTTTTCGATTCTGTGATATTTTTGATGAAGACTTGATGGGATAGGTGTTATTCCTTTCCTTATTGGAAGAATGGTGTCTAACAGTCTATCTCAAGTAAATGAAATTGACTTAAGAGACTCTACAACCAACTAAGATGACCCAAACGTCAACATTCACAAGATCAGAAATGTGTGGCTTCGAGTTAACCTAACATTGCCCTGATTAATTGAACTCTTGGTGCCTCGCAATCTGGTTGTGAGAAGATTTTTTGACTTCAAGGTGTCAATTAAGACAATTAATTGCCAAAGTGAACTTTTCATACTTGCTACCGGAGGCTTCGTGAGGGAACTCCCAAATTCCTGAGATTAAACCTTGATAACCTTGGGGCTTCCCGTGTGTGGAAAGATGATTGGATGGATCAATCCAGGAATATGATTGGGCAATCAAACTGAACTTTGGTTGGGTGGAATGGCTCATGATCATTATATGTCCGAACTTTAGGGTATAAAAAAACTGATCAAATGTTAAGAGGTTGGACACTGTGAGATACTGGATCCCATGGGCCTTGTGGGTTCACAGTTAAACAATTAACCAAAGGATGATTGGTGTGTTGAGAGTCCCCAAAGAAAGTCGAGATGAGCCTGGCATGAATCATCTTCTGCAGTTGTAAGCATAAAACTTGTCACTGTTTAATAACCTTCTTTTTGATTTATAAAGTAACCCTTTGATTTATCCATTGCCTCTGTCTACGATCTTACCTCAGGGTCATACCACATAAAAACCTTACAATGGGACTTCCTCCTGACCCAAACGGTGCTATACAAATGTAATTTGTTGTTGTGTTGTTGAAGGGCCAGGCATTTAGGAAATAGTTTGATGCAACAACAGGAAGCCGATGATGTATTTTGGAACAATACGACCAAATAGGCCAATTTACCTTCTTCATCTAGATCTATCTTGTAACTATTGGATTGTGTTACTGCAATAGATTAATTACCTCGGTATTTTTCCTACTGTACAAGCACCTACGGTGACATGGGAGTAAAACTGAAAATACTGTTTCACTAAACACTAAAACTATCAGTTTAAGCCTCGTGGATTAAGAAATGGTTTACTGTTAGAATTACCAATGTTAATGTGATGCCAATAATTGGTCAAATAAAACTTTGAAGTTTCCTATATTTTGCTGAAAGGACAAAGATTTCCCCTTTTCCCAATATGTTGAGGGCAAGAGAGAAAAAGATCCAGCTTGACAAGAGAATCACTGATACAAATATATGTTCAATATGTTGACACTCTCCTCTTCAAGACTTTATAATAATAATAATCCTTGCATTTGATATAGCGCTTTTCATGTCTTCTAGACGTCCCACAGCGCTTCACAGAATATACTGTAAAGTGAATTGACTGTATATTTGTGAGCGAACACGGCAGCCAATTGCGCACAGCAATGTCCCACAAAGTCATGAATTGAAAATGACCAATTTCTTATTGTTTTGTTTTTTTGGAGGGATTATTATTGGGCGTGTGGAGTAAGGAAACTTGCCCAAGGTTTCGCCCTGCCTGGAATTGAACTCAGGTCTCTCACTTGCAAAGCGAGTGCTCTAACCACTGAGCTACAGGACTCCACTTTGGCTTCATCATTCAGCTAAGGGGCTTTTGGCATAAGATACGTTTTAATACTCGATCTTATGCAAGCACTCTTACCTGGATTATTTTCCTGAACTACAACCAGATAAAACAATCCATGACTGGAAAGAAGGCTTGGAACATGTGGAAAAAGACGATCCATGACCTCACGACCTCTTTCTCCTCCAGCCCAGGAGGCCTCTATGCCGTTACTACCTACCTGAAAGAAACAAGAGCAGGTGCAAAAAAGGTCAAGCTCTCTCAAAGAAAACATTTGAAGTTTAAAACTCAACCAAGTTATAAATATAATAATAACCCTTACACTAATCTTGTGGCTTCCATATCGTGAGGATGTTTCAAACCACTGCACAGGATATACCGTGAAGTGCAGTCACTGGATAGTTTGTAAGCGATCATGACAATCAATTTGCGTACAGCAAAAGTCCCACAAACAGCCATGAAGTGAATGACCAATGTTATCTGGGGGATTGTTGGCCACGACACCAGGAGAAACAATGTAGTGCCATGGAATTAACCTGAACATGCAGGTAGGATCTTCGTTTAATGTCTCTCCAAAGGACAGCTTCTCCAACAATGCAGGACACCCGCAGCAATGCATTAGAGGGTCAACCTCGCCTATTTGAGTTCAAAGTCCCAATTTGAGGTTTGAACCCATAATCGCTGACTCAGAGACAAGAGTGCTACCAACTGAACCAGGCTGATACACAAATACTTCTAAGTTCTTCCTGGTACTTACTCTGACCTTTAACAGAGCATATGTGTGCAGAGCATCTCTTTACTAGAAGCTGTGGTACATCAAAGACTTCTCCTGCAAAGCTAATTTGTGTGTGTATATGATCTGAAACTGCTGTATTTTAGAATAGAAATGTTAATATACCACAAGCTCACAGACACATCTAGCTTCAAAGCTGCCACTCACCTAATTTCAAATAGTTCTGCAATTGTAGAATTGTTCATCATTTAAGATGCAGAATTTCCCTATTCCAAAAGCTGCAATTATATACAGAGATGAAATTACTGTTCACTTTCGTACTCACTTCTTCCAAGGGGGTCACAACATAAGGTGGATTAAATATTAACACATCAACTTGATTTTGTAGTCGCGGCAACAACCCTGTGATCTGTAATAGTCAAAAAAAAACAAGACAGGCAACTTCAGTTAATTTATCTTGAACTGCTGCATCCAAAGTTCAATGCTAACATTTGAATCTGTTAAGGGCTCAATTCATAATCTCCTTGAAGATATTTGTTTCTCTTCAGCATGTCAGTCAAAAGGACAGGAAGGCAACTTACACTTGATCTGCGAAGGGCTGCCTTGACTCGAGGTTGGTCCTTCACTCACGTTTGTCCTCAATCCCTCCAAGAAAGCACCTGGCCTCTGCTCTGTGCCACTCCAGAGGAGCACAAAGGCTGCTTCACCAACACATAGTATATAAGCACATCCCATGTGTTGCCACCTGGAAATCACTAAGCCCATCTATATTTTTAGACTACCTGTAGTGCATTACTTACCAAGTCAGTGATAATTGGCTGGATGTTCACACCATTCCTTTTTGCAGTCTCCACTGTACAAGCAGCAGCCAGGGGATTAATGTCTGTACAGCTACGAATAAAATAAATTTGAAGATGCGTGATCAGCACTTAGGTACTTTCTCTAGATTGTGAGCAACACACAGGAAGCGACTTCAGCAGCGACTCAATTCGACAAACCAAAGTCAACCATCTTTTAGCACTTCATTTTAAGATGCAAATCTGAACTAATGGACGCAGAACACTATTATGGTTTGCCCTGTACTTGTCAAGAAGAAACCAAACCAATTTCCCTTTCTAAGCCCCCATTAAATAACATAAACATACAAGGCAGATTTTGAAAACAGGGTCTTACCATCGATCTTTATTGCAGCCAAAGGAAATCAATTTCTCTGGCTTTATCATGATCATGCAATAATGTATTGGAGGAGCTACTTACAGATAAAGGGACTTGGACCCAACGATGGAAGCCAGAAATACCGAGACAACACCAGACCCTGCTCCAACCTCAAGGCAGATTCTGGGGCTGGAAAATGAAATAATGAATGGGACTCGCTTGTGGATGAATGAAGTTCGCAGATAATCAAGAATCATCAACCCACAACCTTCTGAGTCAGGGGCGAGAGTGCTACCGAGCCAGGCTGATACATCCCTTGCCAATCTTTGACAAGAGTGAAATACGTTTTAAAAATACTTATTCTGTTTATTTGCCAACTTGCTCCAAATGGGAGATACAGTACCCAAATGCCCAACAGTTCTTGAGTTGGAAACAATAAGCATTGATAATTGTTTTAAAACACACGAACTGAAACAAAATAGTTTTTTTTTAAAAAATAACTGAAAAGAGAGTCTTAGTTACAAATGTGATGGATGAACACAGTTTGCCAATGACATCTGGTGGCAGGACACAGAATTCTGCATCAAACTTTGGCCGACTTCACTGAATGTGGATCACAAGATAGGGTCTTTTGGTCCCATTCAATGTCACCCGACCACCTCATGCGTCAACATTGCAGCACAATTTTTCCTTTCCATAGTATTGAATCCAAATGTCACTCACTTACTGGTAAGCATATAAAAATATCGATGAGAACACCTACTCAATAATAAATATTCCGCTGCCTATTATTTTTGACCCCCTCCCCCAAGCATAGCTTACCAGTGACGGGTTATTTCCTTTACATCTTTTTCTAAAGCGTCCATTAAAAGAAAGCTATCCTCCGCTGGATCATACACGTCAGCATAATCCCCACAGCCAACATGGGAACTATAAGGCGTGGAAAACATTGTACAGTTTCTAAGAAGAAAGCAGAAAGAAATAACCTTTTATCAGTGTGGTCATATACTCATTTATTAGTCCACAATATCTGGTATTTATTTCTCAGCAGAAATGCAAGCCCTGATTAAGACCTAGCATCGTGGTTAACTGTAATGTACAGGTATTAATCACAAAATGTGCACCATCCACTGAACACCCAAAGTGTCAGCTTGGCTCAGTTGGTAGCACTTTGGGTGAGAAAGTTGTGTTTTTTTTAAAAAAAGGGAGTTTTTCCCGGTGTCCTGACCAGAGATGCCCCCAAATAAAGTTTGTCATTCACTTCATGATTGTTTGTGGGACATTCTTGTGTGCAAACCTGGCTTTAATATTTGCTTAATTTACAGTATATCCTATGAAGCGTTTTGAGAAGTTCTCTCAATGTGAAAAGGGACCCTGCCAAATGTAAGGATTATTATTATTATTATTATTATGAAGCTTAAAAACATTGTCAATATTTTTGGCAGAATTGTGCACTGCCAAAAAATAAAAATATTTTATTTAAAAAAACATACCGTTTGCATTTTGCATACAGTCAGCCAGCAGATAAAAATCCAAGAACTCAGCCAAACTGAAAGAACTTAAATGATGGCTAAAATTTTGCAAAAAAGGTTTTGGTGTCATTGTTTGGTTTAATCCACAGAAAGGTGCGAAGAGACAGTTTTGTTTAGTATAACTAGGCATAAAGGTGTCAAAAGAGCTTCTCCAACAGCGGAAATCAACAGGGACTTGACATAAGTTTGTCGGATGAAGAGGCTCATTCATTTACAACAATAACAACAACAAAATTACACTTGAATAGCGCCTTTCACATTGGGAGAACGTCCCAAGGTGCTGGAAAGTCAGAGTTTCGGACCCGAGCTGAGGGTTGGGATTGGGGAGGGTGGAGGGCAGGGGGGAAGCAGAGTGATCAAAAGTACAGTCGAAGAGGAGGGTCTTGAGATGGGTCTTGAAGGAGGCAAGGGAGGGATCGAGGCGGAGAGACTGCGAGATGGAGTTCCAGAGGGTGGGGGCAGAGTGGCAGATAGCATCCTGCCAATAGTGGGGCGGGCGAGGTGGGGGACGTGAAGTAAGCCAGAGCCCGCTGAACGGAGGGAGCAAGCAGGATGGTCGTGGGTCAGGAAGTCACAGTAGTAGGGGGGAGCAAGGACATGCAGGGCTTTGAAGATGAGGACTAGGATCTACAACTTGCACTTAAAAAACAAGACAGTAGAACAAGAGGACACAGATTTAGGATTGTATATCTACTTATCTAGCATAGTTTATGCCTTGTGCTTAATGAATGGAGATAACATAAAGATAAATTAAGGCATTGGGGGATTATTTTTTCTGTCAGTCGGGATCTGAAACATGCGGAAACCCATCATCATACTTTGGAGTCCTGTAGCTCAGTGGTTAGAGCACTCGCTTTGCAAGCGAGAGACCTGAGTTCAATTCCAGGCAGAGGGCGAAACCTTGGGCAAGTTTCCTTACTCCACACACAGCTTAATAATAATCCCTCCAAAACCAAAAACAATAATAAAATTGGTCATTTTCATTCTACGACTGTTTGTGGGACATTGCTGTGCGCAATTGGCTGCCACGTTCGCCCACAAATATACAGTCAATTCACTTTACAGTGTGTTCTGTGAAGCGCTTTGGGACGTCCTCCCGACGTGAAAAGCGCTACATCAAATGCAAGGATTATTATTATTATTATTATTAAACAGTATCTAAACCAGACAGGGATTTCCATGTACCCCACCTACACATGGAAATTCCAGATAGATTGTTGGAATGCGCACTCTCTCCCTGGAGGGACGCATCCTGCTTTACCTAATTCCAGAAAGTATTGGATCCAGGTTGGCATAAAGCCAAGGCTTGGGAACCCCAGAGTATATGTTGGGTACTGTTGGAGTCTAACCAGCTAAAACCGCATAGCTTGTCATTGATATTGCTGTCCGGCAAGCTTTCTTGCTGCTTGTCCTGCTAGGACCACCCTACTCGTCAGGGCTTTGGCTTGCAAGGTCAACAGGAATTGAGTAGGGTTGAATTCCTGCCCCCCAGTGACTGATCTGCCCTTCCAGGTCCTGCCAATGAGCCAGGCTGACTGTGCTGTCATCAAATGTTTATCTTTCTCTCAGCAGTGCCCTGGAGTACCGTGGACCCGCCTCGCTCAGGAACCGCACTACAGAGACGGTCACAGAGGAGGGCCGGCTCGATTCCGACAATCCGTTGACAAACATGTCACCTTGGAGCCAATTCAGCTCCAGGGAGACCCCGCTTACCCCGTCCCACAGGAGGATAGTCGCTAGTTGATCCCACAAACACATCCCACCAGTTCGACATCCCACAAACGCGGGTTTGAGCCTTCACTCTGTGGACGGCAGGTACAAGGAGGAACTCCCTGCAAACTTCCTGGTGGGCAACACATCTCAGTGTGAAATACGTGAGAGCATGTGGTGCCCTCAGTTGTTGCTTGTGTGTGGAGAGGGGTAGAGGCTGGGACGGGGACGGCTGTGGAGAGGGGTAGAGGCTGGGATGGGGGGTGTGGAGAGGCGTAGAGGCTGGGATGGGGGGGTGTGGAGAGGGGTAGAGGCTGGGACGGGGGGAGGGGGCTGTGGAGAGGGGTAGAGGCTGGGATGGGGGGGGGGGTGGAGAGGGGTAGAGGCTGGGATGGGGGGGAGAGGTGTGGAGAGGGGTAGAGGCTGGGATGGGGGGGGAGAGGTGTGGAGAGGGGTAGAGGCTGGGACGGGGGGTGGGGGGGTGGAGAGGGGTAGAGGCTGGGATGGGGGTGGGGTGGAGAGGGGTAGAGGCTGGGACGGGGGGTGGGGGTGTGGGGAGGGGTAGAGGCTGGGACGGGGGGTGGGGGGTGTGGAGAGGGGTAGAGGCTGGGACGGGGGGGGGGGGGTGGAGAGGGGTAGAGGCTGGGATGGGGGGGTGGGGGGGTGGAGAGGGGTAGAGGCTGGGACGGGGGGTGGGGGTGGAGAGGGGTAGAGGCTGGGACGGGGGTGGGGGGTGTGGAGAGGGGTAGAGGCTGGGACGGGGGGTGGGGGGGGTGTGGAGAGGGGTAGAGGCTGGGAGGGGGGTGGGGGGGTAGAGGCTGGGACGGGGGGTGGGGGGGTGTGGAGAGGGGTAGAGGCTGGGACGGGGGTGTGGAGAGGGGTAGAGGCTGGGACGGGGGTGTGGAGAGGGGTAGAGGCTGGGACGGGGGGGGGGGGTGGAGAGGGGTAGAGGCTGGGATGGGGGGGGTGGGGGGTGTGGAGAGGGGTAGAGGCTGGGATGGGGGGGAGAGGTGTGGAGAGGGTAGAGGCTGGGACGGGGGTGGGGGTGGAGAGGGGTAGAGGCTGGGACGGGGGTGGGGGTGGAGAGGGGTAGAGGCTGGGATGGGGGGGAGAGGTGTGGAGAGGGTAGAGGCTGGGACGGGGGGTGGGGGGTGGAGAGGGGTAGAGGTGGGATGGGGGGGGAGAGGTGTGGAGAGGGGTAGAGGCTGGGACGGGGGGTGGGGGGTGGAGAGGGGTAGAGGCTGGGACGGGGAGGGGGGGGGGGGAGAGGGGTAGAGGCTGGGACGGGGTGTGGGGGTGTGGAGAGGGGTAGAGGCTGGGACGGGGTGGGGGGGGGTGTGGAGAGGGTAGAGGCTGGGAGGGGTGGGGGAGGGGTGTGGAGAGGGGTGGCAGCCCTCCCCCTCCCCTCCCCTCCCCCCCCCCCACACACACACACAACTGTAGCGGCCCCGGAAGGTGATGATGGCGGCGGGTGGGGTGGGGGGGGGTGGGGGGGAGGGAGGGACAGAGAAACATTCAGGAGAATAACGTGGCGCAATGAACGAGGAGCAGCGGTGACCTTACCCGAGAGCGGGGCCGAGCTCTGCCCGAGTCGCTGTGACCAGCGGCGCGAGGGGGGGAGAGGGGGGGGGAGAGGAGGGGGGAAGGTGCTGAGCGGACGGACCGGTCTGAGCCGCTCCAGGGAACAGGCGGACACTTCCGGTGGACGGGCACTTCCGGCGGACGGGCACTTCCGGCGCGCTGCATGTGCTCCGTCCCGGGGTGTCGGGGGCTCTGCGTTGGGGGACATGGGGACCAAGAGGAGGCGGAGGGGCAGCGGCGACCCTGACCCCGACCCGGCAGCCAGTAAGAAGGCCAGGACCGAGCAGGACTTCACGGGGAGTCGGTTTAAACACCTGCTGAGCGCTCCTGACACCGTGACGAGAGGTGAGAGAGCATCCCGAGGCCGTGCGGTGGGGGGGAGAGGCTGTGGGGGTGATGGGGGAGAGGCTGTGGGGTTGATGGGGGAGAGGCTGTGGGGGTGATGGGGGAGAGGCTGTGGGGGTGATGGGGGAGAGGCTGTGGGGGTGGTGGGGGAGAGGCTGTGGGGGAGAGGCTGTGGGGTGATGGGGGAGAGGCTGTGGGGTGGTGGAGGGAGAGGCTGGGGGGGTGATGGGGGGGAGGCTGTGGGGAGAGGCTGTGGGGTGATGGGGGAGAGGCTGTGGGGGTGGTGGGGGAGAGGCTGTGGGGGTGGTGGGGGGAGAGGCTGTGGGGGTGATGGGGGAGAGGCTGTGGGGGTGGTGGGGGGAGAGGCTGTGGGGTGATGGGGGAGAGGCTGTGGGGGAGAGGCTGTGGGGGTGATGGGGGAGAGGCTGTGGGGGTGGTGGGGGGAGAGGCTGTGGGCGTGGTGGGGGAGAGGCTGTGGGCGTGGTGGGGGGTGATGGGGAGAGGCTGTGGGGGTGATGGGGGGAGAGGCTGTGGGGGTGGTGGGGGAGAGGCTGTGGCGTGGTGGGGGAGAGGCTGTGGGGTGATGGGGGAGAGGCTGTGGGGGTGATGGGGGAGAGGCTGTGGGGGTGATGGGGGAGAGGCTGTGGGGGTGATGGGGGAGAGGCTGTGGGGGTGATGGGGAGAGGCTGTGGGGGTGGTGGGGGAGAGGCTGTGGGGGTGGTGGGGGGAGAGGCTGTGGGGGTGGTGGGGGGAGAGGCTGTGGGGTGGAGGGGGGAGAGGCTGTGGGGGTGGCTGGGGGAGAGGCTGTGGGGGTGGCGGGGGAGAGGCTGTGGGGGTGGCGGGGGGAGAGGCTGTGGGGGTGGCGGGGGGAGAGGCTGTGGGGGTGGCGGGGGAGAGGCTGGGGGTGGGGGTGGCGGGGGGAGAGGCTGTGGGGGTGGCGGGGGGAGAGGCTGTGGGGGTGGTGGGGGGAGAGGCTGTGGGGGTGGTTGGGGGAGGGACCTGGAGGAGATGAGATAGAACATATATGGGATGATGATGAGGAGGAGGGCATCTGGTCGGAGTTGGTGGTAATCATAATAATAACCCTTGCGTTTGATATAGCGCCTCATCACGTTTTCGAGACGTCTCAAAGCGCTTCACAGGAGAGACTGTACAGTCAATTGAATTGACTGCATGTTTTGCGGGAGAAACGCGGCAGCCAATTGCTCGCAGCCGTGTCCCACAAACAGTCAAGTTGCGGGTCGGGGTGGGGATGCAGTTCGCTGGCAGTGGGTCAGATTTGGAAGCTGCTTTGCTGTCGATGGTGGGATGGGTTAGTGTGCCAGTGGTGGTGCTGGGGGTCGGTCGGTTTGGGGTGCCTGTTCCAACGATGAGTTGTATTGGGTTGTCAATGTTGGGGGTGGATTGGGATGGGGTGTTGGGGGTGGGTCAGGTTGGGCTCCATATGTTGCGGATGGGTCGGGGTGTCTGTGTTGGGGTGGGTCAGGACGGGGTGCCTGTTTTGGGGGCGGGTCGGTATGCCTGTGTTGGGGGTCAGTCGTGTGGAGGGTATTGGTGTTATCCTGTAACATGATGACTACATTTGTCCTCCCTGCAGGTTTAGAAACCTTTATTTCCTTAGCTAAGCAATTGCCGTCTTCTGAGTTGTACGATGTCGTGGAGGGATACATAAAAATCTCTGTTGACTGCACAGAAATTTTTAAACTCTTCGAGGGAGAGAGACGAGAAGAAAGTCAGGTGAGTGCAGTTGGTATTTATTGTGAATTGTGATCTCAGTGTAATGGTAGTCATTTTAGTAGCTGGAGTTTACTTTAGTAGTAGGCTGTTCACCAGACCGTATTGAAGATCACTTTGATTTCACACACGACTGGTCCTTTGCACGCAGAGAGAGCTTTAATGAAGCCTTGACAAGACCACTTCGACTAAGCCCCTTGAGTTTGCAATAATAATCTTTGTAATTTATATTAATATAGTGGTTTATCAAGTCTTTGAGACACCTCAAAGCGCTTCACATAATATGCTGTAAAGTGAATTGACTGTATATTTTGCAGGCAGAATGTGGTAGCCAATTGCGCACAGCAGTATCCCACAAACAGTGGCATATTGAGTAACCAATTATTACTATCTTTTTTTTGATGGGATTATTATCCCCGGAAAAGCGATCTGCCAATCAACTAACAACCAAGTTCCTACGTAGTGCTAGGTAAACAGGCATGTGGAGTAAGGAAACTTGCCCAATGTTTCGCCCTGTCTGGGAATTAAACCTAGGTCCTCTCGTTCGGATTATTATTATTATCTAATCGTCTCGGCCAGTTGACTATTGGATCCCAGTTCCTTTAATCTACACATGCATAGTTCGATAGTTTTCCTCACTTTGAATGAGCTGAACAAGCATTCCTTTTTCTATAAGGTCAGTTTTAATTGCATGCACACATCTTATTTTTTTCTCCAAAATAATATCTATTCTGAACCATCATTTGCTCATTCTACTGTCTATCGAGATGTTTTCTTAAATGAAAAACATCCATGAAAATGATATTTCTTGTGCCGGTTGTGCCTTTTCAGTTGGAAAATAATGCTGTTGTTTTTTCGCATCAATTTTCAGATGATTCTGATTTTTGAAGTACTGGAAACCATTTTATTGAGAACTGCCAGTGATCTTTCCCATTTTAGTGCTGTGGCTATGAACATAGTGAAGAAGTTGCTTCACATGCATATGAAATTGATGTATGTGGCACTCTACTCAGCAAATCACAGGTCAGTGATCCAATGTCAGCTGATGGTTGTGTTGTTCACAGCAATAGAAGTGAGCCATTCAGCTCATCAAGCCTGTCCTGCTTTTTTGTTAGAGCATAGCAGATAATCAAGGTGGTGGTGCCCCTTTAGTCTCCCAAGTATTAATGTCCCCCATCTCCAATTTTAGATAACTGCACAAACCAGGCATCCCGCTGTTTTATAATTGCATAGAGTTACACTGAGTGTCGTGGAAACAAACCATTCGGCCCAACTAGTCAGTGCCAGTGTTTATTACTATACATGAACCTCCACCTTTCCTATTCTATTCTCCCTTACGTATGCATCAAGTTTCCTTTTAAATGCATTGCTGATTGTATTCTATTTTAATAGGTATATCCGAGCATGCCTTAACCTAATGACAGCAATGGTGAGCCAGAGTCCAGATGCTGCACGGGATTTCTTTAGCCAGTTTGATTTCAACAATAAGTTTCTGCCTGGCTTAGTGAAAAAGAGAGATAAAAAGGTAAGCCCTTTAATCTTGAATGTCAGTTTGGCTCAAGTAGTAACGCTCTCAACTGTGAATCTGAACATTGTGGTTTCAAACCTCATGTTGGAACTTGAACATGCTGTCCAGGCTGTTGTTTCAATGTAGAACGAACAGAGTGGTACGTTGTCAAGCGAGACGTTAAATCTTGGGTTTACATTTGCCTGTTCAGGTGGATGTTAAAAATCCCATAACGGTATTCAAAAAGATAAGGAACTTTCTCCTGGTGTGCTGGCTAGCAGTCCCAAGCGGACCAACTCCCCAAATATAAATCTCAAAATGACAATTTGTTGGTCAATTCAAGAATACAGAATTTATATTGATATTTGCCTTTAAAGGCTTGTTTGTCGACTCCAGTCAACAGCATTTGAAAGCTGCTTCATCGTTGATCAGGTCTTCGATCTACAATCCTCGATTACCTTCACGAGCAAACTCCACCCCCAAAACATGGATTGAATCTAAAGTGCCTTTCCCCCTCAATGTGTGAGAATACAGATGACTTGGTGCTCTGTAGAGTGAATACATTGCAAGACTGATTGTTTGTGTTCTGAATGATATGGCAAGGTGTGTTGAGTCTTTGTCATCTGGGTCTATTGATTGAGGTGTGTATACTGATGCCAACCATTAGTCAGCTGATCCCTTTTCCCCTCAATGAGTGGAAAAGGGATCAGTATGGGGAAGAGGCCCTCCTGATTATCTCCCATCAGTGCCTCCACATCTCGGACACTGCAGAGTCACCATCCAGGGATGCACACTCCACCTCACTGAGCCAGTCTGGAACCTTGGCGTCTTGTATGACCCTCAAACTGTCCTTTCTATCCCACTGTCCGTGCTATGACCCACTCTACTCTGCTTTCCCTCACCTCTGCAACATTGCCAGCCACTGCCTTTCCCATCAGGCCTCCGAAACCCTCATATACGCATTTATTACATCTAGGCTCGACAATGCCACCTCCCCGCTTGTCGGCCTTCCCAACTCTTTTCTCCTCTTGCTGCAGATCATCCAGAACTCTGCAGCTCTTGTCCTCTCCCTCACCAGGCTCTGTGACCCAATCACTGTCGCCCGGCTCCACTGGTTCCCCATCCCCCAGAGGATAAGAGTTCAAAATCCTCGTCTTCAAGGCCCTCCGCGTCCTTGCTCCTTCCTACCTTTGTTAACTGCTAACCCCATACCAACCTGTCTGATCCCTCCGCTCAGCAGGCACCAGCTTGTTCAACGTCCCTCGCCTGGTCTGCCCCACCATTGGCAGTTAGGCCTTCAGCTCCTCCTTTGAAATTCCATCCCACAACCCTCTGTCTTGCTCCCTCCGTTGCCTCCTTCAAAGCACACCTCCAAATCTGTATTCGGTCACCCTCCTACCTCTATCCTGATTGCCCTCCACCACCACTGACCCCACGCCTGCTTGGGTCCAAATCCCTGACTGTCGAGCACCTCGAGTCCTGCTGACGTGAAATGCCCTGTACAAATGTAATTTGTTGTTGTAAGAGTTCATGTGTGCTGTGTCTCTGCTGCAAGCTTCTGAATCAAATATCCAATGATTTTCATAGAATTCAGTGTAGTGAATCCTCTTGTGTCCATTGTAAAACGAGACATGGACATATGGCTTTAGGATGCACATGGATTTGGGGATATTTCGGTATATAAAATTTATCCTTTGTTTTTCTGTAGGGAAAGCCTGATGTACGCATGGCTTACATCCAGTTTGCAATTTCTTTTCTAATTACTGGTGACAATACCACTATTATTCAAGTCCTGGAGCTGAACGGTATGTTTTGGAATGTAACAACAGCTTGCGTTTATGTAACGTCTTGTGTAATTCAGCCAAAACCTTGTAGCTGAATTTTATGCTTCACGAAATACTGTGCAAAGCTAATCCTATAGATCAGTCTGCGCTATTAAAAACTAAAATCCCAAAAGGTTGCAAATGCTCAGAACCTTTAAGATGAAAGAGGTTAACAGGGTCAAACTGATCTTTAGTATTGTCATTGGAATAGATTGACTGAAATGAGCAGCAACAAATCTGATGCATATACAATAATAAGTCATCCACCTCTTCCCTTTCTAGAATTACTTGAATTGTGCTTTGTTAAGGGTTGGGCACATCTGACTGAGATGTTTAAAATAATGAAGGGAATTGACTAGCTGGATACGACTCATTCCTCTGGTGGATGGATTCAAAACAAGGGGATATTGTCTTCCCAGCAGGTTAGAAATGGGATCAAAACAGGTTTCTTCACATAGAGGGTGTGAGAATGTGGAATGAAGTCCTGAAGATCTGGAGAGGTAAAATCAATACGGATATTTGAAAGGAAAGCAAAGGTATTAAGAGGTGTGACAAAAAGGCATGGAAATGGGATGGAGAGAATTGCTGTGATCTAATTAACTGGTAGGAACAGACTTCATGGTCAGAATGGGCTGTCCTTATAAGCTGCTATCGTGTAATTGTATTTTTTCTTAAAAGACTTCATTACAGATATTTTTACATCTGGACTCAAAGAGGATCGGATTTCTGTCATCAACCTTCTGCTGTCAACCCTCAAAACCAAGGTATGCTGATCTCCATTTGGATTTCTGCATTTTGCACTTAAATCTCAATTTTAGTACTGCTTTCCAACGTAGTTTATTTGTATTGGGAAATTATTTATTCTACTTTACTGACACAGGAACAATGCCTTGACACTAGGTGTAAAATGTAATTCCTGCCATTGGAAATTGCTCTACCGTAACTCCATTTGAAAGTACCTGCATTTTAGATATTCTTGTCCCTAAGAACTTTGCTAACGGAATACAATTGTTCTCTTGTTTCTGTCTTGTAGGTTGTCCGAAATAAAGCCATAACTAAAACGCAGAAGGTTCGTCTTTTCACCCCAGGCATTTTGCACCATATCGCTTCACTGTTTTGCTGGAATGGAATTGTTGATGTGGAATTGAAAAATAGCAAGGTTAGTGCCGGACGTAATTCTAATTCATTAACAATAAGAATCCCTGTGTTTAATGCAGCTCTTTATCACTTCATCAAAATGTCTCGAAACTCTTTGCAGGATTTCCTGCGCAAATTTAGATGTCAACATAAAAGGATCAGCAGTTGTACATTGAAATTCCCAAATACTTGGACAATATCTGGAGAAGCAAAGCTATAAATTCGTTGAATAATAATAAACCTTGCATTTGATGTAGCCCCTTATCACATCTTCGAGACGTCTCAAAGCACTTCACAGGGTATACTGTAAAGTGAATTGCCTGTATATTTTGTGGGTGAAACTTGGCAGCCAATTGCACACAGCTGTGTCCCACAAACAGTTGTGGATTGAGTGACCAAATTGTTGTTATTCATTTTTGAAGGATCAATGAAAAAATAATGAATGTGATCACAATGCAAATGTAAAATGCTGTACTAACTACTCTACTAAAAGGTAGAGACTGACTAATTCAATAGCGTCCTTTACTTCCTGACAGCGCTTTGGGACGTCCTCCCGATGTGAAAGGCGCTCTATAAATGTAATTTTGTTGTTGTTAACAGGATACTCAGGACACTATGGCAACTGGGGAGGCCTTAGTTCGGGAACTTGTGCATAGCTTTTTGATGGATCTTTGCTGTTCGCTGAAACATGGCATTACTTTCTATGATCCTAGTCTCGGTACAGCCGGAAGGTAAGACCTTCACCATGAAGTCACCAGTATCAAACTCATTCTGAATATTATAGCATTTTCAATTCAAAGACGTGGAGGGTAGATTTTCTGCCCAGTAAATGTAACCACCTCGCTAAGCCGGGGAGGGTGGCGAGGAAGGATTGATGATGCTCTCTATTAACCGGTAGAATTATCAACTTTGTGCTAATATTGGGGAAATTCAGACTACCATGGTATGGGGCAAGATGACTTGAAACTTTTTTACTGCACATATTTGGGGATTACAATATACGTACCCCAGATTTTTTTTCCCCCAGTGTTATTAAATTTATTGTCGTTCACAGATGCTTTGCTTGAGATCCTCAGATGGCTCCTATATTGACTGATCTGTTCTTTTGCATTTGACTCTGCTTACACTTGCAGATTGGGAAATTTGGTGCTGCTGAGGTTCTTGGTGGGTTTAAAAACTGCGGCTGAGGACGATCTGGTGTCCGACCTGGTGGTGAATATCCTAACAGTGTGCCCGGACTTATTGAACCGTTTCTTCAAAGAGACCGGTGTTCCTTCGTGCCCAGAATAAAGACAGCCTGGCTCGATAACATCAAACTGCTACGAAAGGTCAGAGGACGTTGAATACTCACTGCGTGTTGACACAAAACCACTTATTAATATATAAGCTTCTATGTTGGCAGACTGTTGGTCTGCGAAGAGAATAGCAAATTTGGAATGCAGTGTATTTATTTTTCCCGTGAATGAATTCACCACAAAGCCTCTGTTAAATGTATACAAGTAGAACAATACTTTTCGGCTGCACCAAGACAGTAGAACAAGAGGACACTTGTTTAGGGTTGCAAAGGGCAATTTCAGGGCAGACACCAGAGAGTGTCTCTTTGCCCAGAGGGTAATTAACGATTAGAACAGGTTGCCAGGAAGGGTGGTTGAGGCTGGAACGCTGGATTGATTATTTTTTTAAAAAACAGCTTGATGTTGTGATGGGAAGATAGTAAGGTAGGTGTACTGGAAGGGTGAGATCATATGGGCCAAAGTGGTGTCTTGAACAAAAATTATTCACCTCATTCACGTCATGGCTGTTTGTGGTACATTGCTGTGTATAAATTTACTGCTTTGTTTGTCTACAAATGCAGTTACCATACTTCACAGTGAAGCACTTTGAGCTTTATATTTATTTTTCATATTTATTTGTCCAGCGCTTTTGGACGTCCTCCCGACATGAAAGGCGCTATACAAATGTAATTTGTTGTTGAGGTAACTCAACAATGTGATACAACACTATCAAATCCAAAGATCATTATTATTCATTCGAGCCTCTTTAAGATGTGCTTTCCTGTTTGCCACGAGCCTTCTAACGCATTCTCTTGTGTTTACAACTCTAGATTTACGAAGCCCAACCAGTGGTTTCCAAGGCCTTCAGGACCAAGGTGTTCGTTCCAATTCCCCGCCTCATCTCTATGGTGATGGTGACAACAGTGCCTCCCGTGGCCAATAAAGTCATGTTTGCTCAGGGACTCAATGTAAGGAGAAAAGCCTGTTCTGTTATTTTATATTCCTTGATGCCTGAGACTGTTCACGATGTGCAGCAAAGTGAAACACTTATCAAGATAGTCAAACATTTCTGAATGTATCCTGACCAGTTAACTTCCTATTTATGTTCCCTGCGGTCTCTAAATATACAAAGGAATTCTGTTAAACAAAGTTGGTTAGAACAGTTGAAGTGTGGTCAATAATAATGCAACAGGACTGAACTGACTTTCTAGCCTCCTTTGTAAAACGAAATGCTCCCACGTCAGGCATTGTCAAGGAGGGTAGTTCACATGTCCGTCCTTGTGTGGTTGGATCGTGGTTCTTTCTGGCTGCTGTGGAATTAGCGTTGCTCTTTTATGTATCGAGTGACTTGTGCTTCTTTGGAACAGAAGGGCACAGTACCAAAGTAGAACAAAAAGCTATTCACAGCAAGAGGTTGCCAACAACCATAGCATGTCAGTGTGGGGAAAATGCCACTTTGGTACAGTGAAGCAAAACAAATTGTAGGGAACTTGGGAATCTGGTATTGCCATTGGAAAAGATTTTGGAGTAATTTCCTTGTCTATTCTCCCATGCTGGCTGGGCAAAATAGAAGGGTTGGGGGAAACATAATAAAATACTAAGTCACTCACTTGCAGCACTGGTATGAGTGAACGAGTGGCATGTGCCTTGGGATGTTCTGACATGAAAGGCGTTATATAAATATATATTTTGTATTGATATTTTATTCTGTAGTTCCATAACTTCATTAAGAGCTTTCAAGTATAAATTTAAATCCCATATTGGGCATTACTACTAGTGACTTGTGTTCCAGTGAGGTTATTGGTCATAGCTACAGAGTGCAGAGGAGTATAGTTTTATATCATCTTGAAAGTATTTAGTTTTATACCTACATGCTGTTTCTATAAATTGAATTAAATTTTGAAGAATAGGCAACTATAATAATCCTTGCATTTGATGCAACTAAGAATTAATTTGCAAGGCAATAATCTCTGACAAGGGCTTTGAATATAGTAGACAAAGAAATGCTTTCCAAATAGCCTAGCTCACTCGGTAGCACTCTGGGTTAGGAAGTTGATGGTTCAAGCTCCCTCGTCGCAAATTTAGTTTATACCAGAGTGACATTCCAGTGCACTCCTGAGAGATGGGTGTATTTTTGGACGTGCTGTGCTTTGGCTGAGTCTATTTAAGTGGATGTTGGAATTCTTGACAATAGTCAATTCGCCTATAAATTACACAATTACTACGTTTTACCATAAATCCTGTAATGCATTTTGAAACATCTATCTGATGTGAAAGAAAGCTATGTCAAATGCAATTATTATTTTGTATAACTAGCTGAGAGTGTTCTTGGGGTGGGGGGGGGGTTCCTGGCCGACAATCCTCCAGATTAATTGGTTACTCATCTGATGCATATTGATGGGACCTTGTTGTGGGCAAATTGGCTACCCTGCAAAACAGTCACTACACATGACTTTTTAAGAGATGTTTTAGCTTTACAAAAATGTGAGTTGTTCCTTCTCATAAGATTACTATAGACAGAGAGGAAGTTCTGAAAAGATTGACTGGGCTCAAAATTCATAAGTCACCAGGACCAGATGGGTTTCATCCACGGTTGCTATGGGAGATACGGGTTCAAATAGCAGAGGCTTTGGCCTTATATTTCAATCTTCATTGGACACAGGAGTGGAGCCAAGAGACTGGAGAGTGGCTAATGTTACCCCCCTCTACAAAAAGGGGCAGAAAGACATACCCGGAAATTACCGGCCAGTCAGCCTAACTTCGGTAATAGGAAAACTACTGGAGACCATAATCCGGGACAGAATAAATCTCTACTTAGAGGAACATGAGGTAATTAGAGACCGCCAACATGGATTTGTTAAAGGCAAATCTTGCCTAACAAATCTAATCAAATTTTTTGAAGAGGTGACTGCGAAGGTTGATGAGGGAAATGCGGTGGACGTTATTTACATGGATTTCAAAAAGGCTTTTGACGCAGAATCGCATAAGAGTAATAAAAAAATTAGAGGCCCACGGTATTAAGGGGACAGTGGCAGTTTGGATTAAGAACTGGCTGAGTGACAGAAAGCAGAGGGTGGTGGTTAATGGGCATTTCTCGAAATGGAAGGAGGTGTGCAGCGGTGTCCCCCAGGGATCGGTATTGGGACCACTGCTCTTTCTAATATATATTAATGATCTGGACTTGGGCATAGAGAGCACTATTTCCAAGTTTGCAGATGATACAAAGTTAGGTAGGGTAGTAAATAGTGAGGAGGACTGTAACCAACTGCAAGCAGACATACACAGAATGGTGGAATGGGCTGACATGTGGCAGATGGATTTCAATGTGGATAAGTGTGAGGTGATACACTTAGGTAGGAAAAATGATAGGAGGCAATATAGACTTGGTAGCTCAATCTTAAGGGGGGTGAACGTACAGAGAGATCTGGGTGTTCAAGTAAGCGAATCATTAAAGGTAGCGGGGCAGGTAGATAAGGCAGTAAAAAAGGCATTTGGTGTACTGAGCTTTATTAGTAGGGGCATAGAGTATAAGAGTAGGGAGGTTATGGTTAATCTATACAAAACACTGGTTAGGCCTCAGCTGGAGTACTGCGTCCAGTTCTGGGCACCTTACTTCAGGAAGGACATTAAGGCACTGGAAAGGGTGCAGAGGAGATTCACGAGAATGATACCAGGAATGGGGAACCTTAGCTATGTGGACAGGCTGGACTTAGGACTTTTCCCATTAGAGCAGAGAAGGTTACGCGGGGACCTGATAGAGGTCTTCAAGATCATGAAAGGTTTCGACAGGCTAGATAAGGAAAAGCTGTTTCCGCTGGTAGGTGTGTCTGTGACCCGTGGTCACAGTCTTAAGATATCTACCAAAAGAAGCAGAGGGGAGGTTAGAAGAATTTTTTTCACTCAGCGAGTTGTTCGAATTTGGAATGATCTGCCTGAAAGGGTAGTGAAGTCCGATTCGATAACAGCTTTTTAAGAGAGAACTGGAAAGGTATCTGGGGAAGACGGGTTTGCAGGGTTATGAGGAGAAAGCTGGTGATTGGGGTTAGTGAAAGTGACTTGCTCTGTCAAAGAGCCGGCGCAGACTCGATGGGCCGAATGGCCTCCTTCTGTGCCGTAACATTCTATGAAAAAATAACCGTTTGAAGAGTTTCTATGGCTGTCCAAACATTAAATGAGCTTCTGTTCTGTATTACTGCAGCTTCCAAATAAGGCCGTCCAGCACACCACTCTCTCCCTGCTTGCATTCGTTCTGAAGAGGGCTCTCAAGAATATTGAGCATTGCCTGAACGAGGACGAGTGGGAAAACTCTGAGATCTACACTCCCAGCGTGATGAAGGACGTTGCACAGCAGTACAGAGAGGCTGTAGGCAAGGTACAAATAACAGCAGCGATTGCCCAGGAACAATTGAAAGAATCAGAATTTGTTGGCAGTGAAAGAAAAGCTGGGAGGATCCCAGTAGCTGAAGTCCTGAGAAACTGGGCTATTCGCACCCAGGTCCTTATTTGAGCTTCTTCCAGATGAAAACGTTAACTCCAGGGAGGGACAAAATTTGCTCCGTGGTCACTCAAGTTTGCCTCCTGATGGGTCATTTGAAGAGTAACATTGATGGCCAGGGCATTTATACCAGTAGTGGCCAACCTTTTAGAATACATTCTCTTGATTGATTGTTTCTTCGTTTATTGCCGCGCTATGGGCATCACAGCTTGGTAGCTCCTGGAAAGAAGGCGTTGATTTGGAATGAAACTGGTGAGAATGTCGGCAGGCCTCTTCTTGACGGCACACGCGGGCCATTTCCAGCCCATGGCCCTTAGATTGGCCACCACTAATTGATACCCAAGGGCTTGAGTACAGCATCCGTTATCCTAATACACACACATTGAATTCAATGGGACGGGGTTTCGGGGATGGGGCGGGAATTGGGTGCACACAGCAAATGAGTAGTACACAGTGGGAGCTCCAGTAAAATATAGCCAAGCAATTTTGCCGTGGGTAGCACATTGTAAGCGCAGCATTTGATAAGCATTTCAGCCCGTAAATACTATGCTATAATTTACTATGGATTGAAATGTGAAATTCAAGCTTTTATTTTCTTTTTAAAAAATGTGTATTTGCTTTTCTCTATGTAGCTATTGCCAGACATGAACAACATTGTATCTAGTTGGCAATCCCTTCTTAAGAGTGAAGACAAAGGAGAAAAGAGAGATGAAAAGCAAATGAAGAACGTTCCAGTAGTGACTGATGATCTAAGTGGATTTCACGGTATGATTTCCTTCTGGGAGGAGGGAGGGAGGGATTTGTGCTTTGTTTTAAAATCTGGCAGAATAATAAAGAAACGAATAGGAGAACTGCAAGAAACAATGCTTGTCTCTTTACTAGAAGCTCTTGAATATGAGTGGTGTTTCTTGGTCAAAGTCCACTTGTCTCATTTAAATGAGCATTGTCCATTCCTTATTGATCAAACTGATCGGGTTCGTTGAATCAGTTGGGAAGAGCGATTGAAATGGAGCCACGTCACCCTCCCCCAGCTCTCCTTTGCTGGAATCACTCCCCAAGTAGGTGATCAAGAAATATAATTGGCTACAGTGAAAAGGGCAGGTTACTCTGCACCAACAAGAACTGCAGCGAGTTGGGGTGGGGGAGTCGATAGAAAAGGTAGCGGCTGAACAAAATACAAACGTTATATACAATTTCTCTCTCAGTATATTCTCGAATCTAACTTCCGGGCTATTCATTCCTCTGATTTGTGAGCTTGGCTGAATTTTTCCCGTGGAGTATATAATATTGCCTGGTTTCCTGCAATCCATATTCTTAACTATTTGAGTTTAGGAAAGGCTGACCCAGAGTTTCTGTATCCCATTGCAGGTGCAGATGATATTGAAACCACTGTTCTGAAGGCACTTCTGCTCCAGGTCATGTGCCTTTACCAGAAGGTGGTCCCTCATGTGGTTTCACAGTGCACATTTGATTTCAGTAAACTGCTTAAAGGTATGTATGTAAGCACTTTGTTTCACCTCACAATGGTACAGTTGCCAGCAATGTGTAACTGGGAAGTCAAAGATTGACCACCTCGGAATAAATGATGCTAAAGGCGAACCGTCACAGTACATCAGTAAAAGTGTCTATATTATGCAAGATTTGTATCTACAATTCCTCAGTCTGATCTCACTGAACCAGCCAAGCTTGATTATTGGAGATCTGTCCAACCTGTCTCATCAGAACCAATTGTCTGGGTAATAAGGTTGGTGGGTTGAAGCCCTACATTGAGATTTTGAGATTACTGTCTGGGCTGCCACTCCAGTGCAGCGTTAAGGAAACGCTACATTGCTGGAGGTCTTGCAACAATAACAGCAAATTATATTTGTGTAGCGCCTCTCACGTTGGATGAGATGTTAAGCCTAGGTTTTGTCTGCTAATTAAGGTGGACTTCAAAGAACCCATTATTATTTGAAAAGAGAAAGGGCTATAAGCAAACCTGTGGTGGTGCTGAGAGGGTTGTGGTGGGTGTAGTAATCCAAAACAAAAACACGTTGTTTTAATTGCATATCCTGTTTGGCAAGTAACCATTGAATAGGAAGAAAAGCAAAAAACTGCTTGGCTAGTGACAGCCAAGATGTTGTTTTCAATCTCATCCACACATTCATCACATCTAGGCTCGACTACGCCAACTCTCTGCTTGTTGGCCTTCCTATCTCTTCCCCCCACAAGCTGCAGATCACCCAGAAATCTGAAGCACCTGGTCTGTCTTGCACCAGGCTCTGTGACTATCGCCCCCACCCTGGCCCGGCTCCACTGGCTCCTCATCCCCCAGACGATAGAGTTCAAAATCCTCGTTCTCGCCTTCAAGGCCCTCCACAGCCTTGCTCCTTTCTACATGCTAGCCCCATATCAACCTGTCCGCTCCCTATGGTCCGCAGGCTGCGGTCTGCCCCACATCCCCCACCCGCCTGACCCTACCATCGTTGATAGGGCCTCCCTGATTCCCAGCTTGGGTCCAAAAAATCCCAATTTAAATTTGTTTATTTCGTTCACTGCTGTTTATGTGCGTTGCTGGCACGGATTAGCTGCCGTGTTTGCATACATAACAAGAAACTTGACATGTCAGCGAACCTCATCGTAACTTGATTGGGACATGTTGGCATGATGAGGCCTGTTATTAAAAGGAAGCATTTTATTTTCGACTGCAAAACATACAGTCAATTCACTTAATCATATATTCTGAGAAGCGCTTGAAAGCATCTCAACGATGTGATAAAGAGCTATATCAAATGCAAGATTACTATAGAATTATTATTTTTCTAGGCATTGTGAGTGAGGATGGAGTGAGAGAAGAAGTTCCTCCCATTTTACAACACTGCATCCTACAGCTGGCCCTGGAGCTGCCTGCCAATAAGTTTACATGGTTCAGAGTTCAGGTAAGTAATGTGAATCAATCTGTGTGTCTGGTTACCATTTGGGGGAGTAACATTGGACAAACCAAATTTTAGGAAATGTTCAAAATCTTAGTTCATAGAGGGTTATACGGCACAAAATAATGCTTAATTTGGTAATCGTGTTCTGACGGGAATAGTGTGTAGTTTTCTACTGTACCATCTTTGAACTGAGCTCTGACAACTTCAGTGGACAGTTGAGCTTCCACAAATTACATGTAAATGGCGTAAGAGCAGATAACCGTTGATCGATCACATCAACAGTTGCTGGCTGTTTAAAATAGGTTTCACTTTATTTTACCTAAAGCCTGTAATGAAATTCAATGAGATGCTGGTTCACGTTAGGCAGAGTTCGCACAATCAGTAGATTGAAGAATTGTGCATGTTCTACCCCTTAGCAACTTATGTGAACTTTTCTTTCAAATACAGGATATCTCGAATACAGAGCCGAGCAGCGGAGAAAAGCCTGTGTTTTATTTGCTCCTAAAAATGTTTGTGACTAGTCAGAACCCTCGACTGCAAGTATCAACCAAGCAGCTGATCATAAAGGTGAGGCCTCCAATTGATGTTTAGTTCTAGCACTTTGGCTGTAACGCTACAATTAACACTTCTGTTCATTGTGCAGAAGCCGAAAGGAAAATGTTTTGTCCCACAGACTCAATGCACAAAGACTTCAAGGCAGCTCTGTATAATTGATTTCCTGATGCTGTGTGTTGTCTGTTTGCTATAAAGTTTATGCTCTATTTTTATGAAGCAAAATATTGCTGTCTCCTTGTCACATTCCAGAATAACTCAAGGCACCATGGTGATCTGAATTGATCATTTGTCCCAATTTTGAATGCATCAATTATACACTAGATGATGAACTTTTGGCTGCTGTGCCAGGAGCTTGCTTTGAACCAAGCCAGGCACTTAGTTATGGAAGTATATTCAAACTCTGTTCTTGAGGCCCCATCCACATCAAAGATCCCGGGTTATATCTAGTCTTTTGAGCAGTTGTTCAGAGTCGAGCTTCAGACTTTCTGTCCATTCCTGTCGTGATGGCTATCAATCGCAGGACCAACTAACATGCACAGGGTGTGGAACTATCTGCATTTTAAATATTCTATTTGGAGGAGATGAAAGATTGTGAACATCACCCCTTCATTTTTCTGTTCAGTCGCAATTCAGATGAATTCTGCAATTGTTTTAAGGTCCAACTCTTAGACTAATGATTCAAATACAGTTTATCTTTGGGATTATAGTGAAAGTCAGATGGGTCCTCCTGGGGCTGGACTGTACTATGAGGAGACAAATCTAGAACAAAACATCCAGGTGACACTGCAGCCAAACTGCACAATTTGCCAGGTGCTGGAAATGGTTGTTGCATTTGCCTCCAAAAAAACAACGATTTTACATTTATGTAGCGCCTTTCATGTCAGGGGATGTCTCAAAGCACTGCACAGAGCTGGACCAGGAGCCCAGGCTCTTGTCTTTAATCTTGACAGTAATTACTGTAAAATAATTTTGAGACATTTCAAATTAATACGGTTTTGTGACAACACAAAGTTAACTGGTAGAGTGATGTGTGGTTACCTTCATATACATTTGTCTTCCCAATGGACTGTTCTAATGATTTACATACATTTTTTTTTTCCTGGTTGACGTATTCAAGTGTCATGTGTCACCTTTTTGCCCCTGTTTAGCTTTTGAAAGACAGTGGTATATTTGAGCACACTTGGAAAGAACTGGAGCTTTGGTTACAATGCCTTCGATCCGTCTCTGAAACCGAACAAGAGACTGTTGTCCTGTTCCTTGAAAGGGTAAGTAAGTATGGCGCCCATGGTAATGTTAACTTGTTTCATTCAAAGCTAAAACACTGAATCATAAATATTGTACTTATCCAATGAGAACTAGGGATAATTCAGAAGACAATGAATGAGGTGAATGTGTCAGGCAACACAGGCAAGAGGGCTTGTCTTCCTTACCATTAGTTTGATTTGATGGATCTGTTCAGACATGATGATAATAATAATAATCCTTGCATTTAATATAGTGCCATATCACGTCTTCGAGACATCTCAAAGTGCTTCACGAAAATAATGTGTAGTGAATGTGTGTTTTGTGGGTAAAACGCGACAGCCAATTGTACACAGCAGTGTCCCACAAAGAGTCGTGGATTGAGTGATTTATTATTATTATTATTTTCTGTGGGATTGCCTGGACACAGAGCCTGTGCTGGAGCCGGTGTTGATGTGAGATGCCCTGACAGGTGGGAATCGCTCACGCTCTCACCTGGTTTTCGTAGAGCTCAGCCAAGCATTGCTGATAGCGATCAGGCCGGTGAGATCGGGCAGATGATACAGGCTGAGGCGGGGCCCCAGCTCCCTCATTGAGATGATGATGATAATAATAATAATCCTTGCAAGCCGTCCAGTAGCACGTGAGCCCCCAGCCTCATGGTTCCCTGTGGCGACGACAGTGGTGCATTTCTTCTCCCTGGAGTTTTTGCCAGATTAAACACTCAGTGGTATTGAGGACTAAAACAGTGATGACTACAGTAGCTTTTTTTTCTACACAATGATTTACTATTGTGTGTGTGAGTAACAGTAATGTGTGAGCGTGATTTATTTTGAACGTCCAAATTACTAGTACAAGTAATCCGAGATCTTAACAAAGTTAATCTTATTAAATCCTAGATCTTAATAAAGTTAATCTCCAACCCATACCCCCACACGGACAAGACTTCAGATATCACACAGGAAGCCGGCATGCTGCAGGTGAACTTCAGCGGCCAGGACTCTGACAGTATCAGCATGCCAATCTCACACATTGACGGTGAGCGTGGACGGGGGCCACGGGACACTGAGTCTACTGTAACCCTTCGAAACAGGCAGCCTGTTGCTACCGGCACAATTGAATTTGCTGTAACTCGTCTGATGATAACTCATTTTGTCTTTGGTGTCTGTCTGGTAGAGGAAGAAATAACTTATTTAAGTCCTGCCCCTGGAGGACTAATGCTGCTTTTAGCTGTTCTGATGTTATCTTTATGACTTGAAGTGGTTGCATTTAATGGGAACATCCTCGGGCAGAGCGAAACCTTCCCTTATCTGATCTTCCTTATTCTGAAAGCCCCTTTTGACTGGTGATCCTTGAGTAGAATTTGTTTTCAAAGGAAAAGGAAAAAACATGCTGCAGTGTAATTCTGAGTTCTGGTAATGGGAGTGACGATAACCGGGTGAGTGGTCAGGATAAGGCGCTGACAACTAGGCTGCTGCACTCTAATGAAACTACAGTTCTTGGCTACACTTAGATATGATGTTGTGACATTTCATGCATAGTGAAGTCATAATTTCTTTGCTTGCAGGGAACTTGTAATGAGGTAGGGGTAGAGAGAAATTCAACCTGGGTCTAGACTCTCACTATTTTCTTAGCATTCAAGAGCTTGCAGAATTTGGTAAATTCTTAATTTTGAAGCCAGTTTTCTTTTTAAGAACTACAACAAGAAAAGGTTTCTTTTGGGGAAAAAAAGATTGAATTGATGAATTTGCCAACTCAGTAATAATAATAACATTCCTAGCATTTAATACAGTGCCTTGTCACGTGGAGATGTCTCAAAAGTGCTTCGCAGAATATACTGTGAAGTAAATTGACGTTGTATTCAGTGGGTGAAATGCTAAGAAAATAATGCAGGTGAAATTTCTCCCTCTTGAAGTTACAACAGAGCTGAGAGAATGTCTGATGACTTTAGTGTCTGGCTTTGCACTACTGCTATCTGCAATAAACCAGGTATAACCTGCTCATTTTACGCCAGCATTGAGTAGTTCCAAGAAGCAGTAAAGAATGAGTTATGCTGAGGAGTAAATGTTGCCCTTAACTGAATTTTGTCTTAATTCAATGCTGTCATGTGGTCCTACAAGCCCTTCCCCCATGCTGAAATAAACACTCAAGTCATCCTTCAATTGTAAGAACTGAAACCCATTATATTCTTTAATTCTCATAAAATCTGCAAGTTTTAAAACCCAACATTGTGAACCCTAAACTACAATTGCAACTTCCTGGTTTATCTTGTTCTTCCTCTTCGGATCTCTGTTTGGGGATGTGATTTTCCTCGCTTGGTCCTTTGGTTAGCGTTTTCATCTTTTTATAACAACTTTTTTTAAAACTGATGATTATTCCAACTTTAAGTGTAATTGTTCTCTGATCTTCTCTTCTTATTCCATTCTCCCCCCACCCCCCAGATGTATTGGATATGGTGGATGTGATTGTGGAGAACAGTGAAGGTCTGGACGAGGAGATTGGATTCAACCTTAGCAAGGATATGATTACGCAGATCTTTCCGTTCAGTCCTGTGGTGTCTGTAGCTTTGGAAACCAGGAACAAAATTATTTCAGCAAACGGCAGTGAAACAGGTGAATATGGCATTGGAAGATCATTGAAAGCAGCTCCACCATCGATGGCTGATCCTGAATTGAACCAAAGCCTTGCAGCTTTAACCCTATAGAAATATTGCTGTTGGCTTTATTCTTTTCTGTTTCAAATACTATTTCTGTCTCAGGGTTAGTGCTTATGCAAGCATTAATGTTGCTGCATTAACTCTCAGGATAGGAAGCTGTAGCTTTTTCCCCTCCCTTTACATTCAGGTGGTTTCATGGGATCGTATCCTAATTGCAGTTGAACAGTTAATCGAAAACTGTAGTGAAGTCTCATCATAACACATTAATTGGATCTATAAAATCCCAATCCAGTCATCACGGGAAAGCTGAGATGAACCTGGTCAGCTCCTGCACTTAAAAAATAAAATGGCCGGCTAATAGGACGTGACGTCAACCTGATAACCCAGAGTCGGACATTTTTTAGCCTGAGAACCAGCCAGTGCGCAAGACTGAGAACCAGCTGTGTACACGTAGTAGATCGGGTCCACACTCCATTCACGCTTTAAATTAACACGTGTTATAACAGAGTCAGTTGAACGTGCAATAAGGATCAGCCTCGTGTAGGGACTGTTTTGTGGAAAATAGTGTTGCCTTTTCTGTTGTGCCCATCCACTTCACACTAATGACAAGATTCCCTTAAAATTTCTGCCCACTTGCTGATGGAGATCAGAAGCTAAGTGATCGTTATTGGATGACTTCTTTAAGTTAGTCAAGGATTCTCCAAGTAAGGATGAGACAGGAGTGGATGAAATTTTTAGAGTTTGGGGTAAGGTAGTGGAGGCTGTTCAATCTGAATTTAGCATTTGGAGACTTAATTGATTAGTGAATGGTCAGAGTGGGTTTCCACAAAGTGGATTTTGGTTTGATTTTACTGTGCTCCTTTTTCAGAGGCTGTTTTGCGATACCTCGCAGGGACCCTGACTGCCATCCTGCACGTGCAACTCGATCCGTTGGCCTTGTGTCTGATGTTGCACGCGTACGACAAGGAGCTGGATTCACTGCCTGAAAACCAACCACCCAAAAGTGTTCTTCAGCTCTATAAATATTACACGCGCTGGATCCCAGAGCGAACCAAGGAAGCACTGGTAAGAGGTTACATTGTTAAATGGGTTCACTCTTCCATCAGGATTTAAAGACTATACGGATTGAAAGCCCCAAGTGTGTTAGTGCAGCATTCCTGGAATAAACTTCCAATACCTTTGATTTGTCAATTGTGTTCACGATTCATATTTTAAAAGAAAGGTTTTATGGAGAAGATCCCATCTCATCCTTCCAGAATACCAGTCCTGCCATCCTCCCATCATATCATCAGCCTGGCTCAGTTAGTAGCACTTTCTCTTCCCAAGTCAGAATTTTTTAGGTTCAAGTCTCACGTCTGGAGTTAGAACTCGTATATCATGACACTGGGGGGACGGGGTGCTGCATTGTTGGAGGAGCCATCCTTCAGATGAATTATTAAACCGGGATCCTGTCTGCTTGCTCAACAACAAGAACAACATTTACATAGGTGTCACAGAGTACTCAGGTGGACATTAAAGATCCCATGGCACTATTCAAAAGGAACAGGGAGTTTCTCCCGGCGTCCTTGTCAACAATCCCCAAAATAAAATTGCTCATTTTAATTCATCGCTGTTTGTGGGACGTTGCTGTACGTATAATTGGCTGCCACAATTGCCTACGAAATGCAGTTACGACTCTTTAGGGTCTATCCTGTAAAGAGCTCTGAGATGTCCTCAATATGAAAGTCACAATATCAAACGTTAGCATTATAATTAGCAAGCTGTTTCCTAAATGAATGCATTGTCCTGGCTTTAAGCAGAGTTTAAGCTGTTAATTACACTATTCATTATAAGTTAGAAAGGAAATGCGAGTATTTGAAGTGTAATGAATTATAAATTGGTAGAAGGAAAGAGCAGGAAATTGGAATTAGGACTTTCAGCTCCATTAGAGGAGGGATCGCCAGCCAGTGTTCTCCTATGCTGTGATTTCTAGGGTTGTATATGAATTTTCCTGGAAAAGCCTTGATTTTATGGGCATGTTTGAATGTTTTTTCAAGTCATTTTAATGTAAATTTTTTGATTAGTGTAATTGATTCAGTAATAATTCACCGGTACTGCCTTGTGCATTATAGCAGAATGCAAGTGAGAACTTGCACGAGCTATACTTTTATAGGTGTAGCTCATATTTCAACTCTTAAATATTTTAGCAATGTTTTTAATGCTTTTTAAAGTAATTGTACTGATAAATAAAATTGTGTAAATATTTTATCTGTTATTTTGTTAAGAGAACCAAATTTTAGTTTATGGGAAAATATTATCTAGTTCATTGCTTTTCATTTCTAGTTCTTTCCATGAATACTTGAAACGAGTCTATAGTCATCCGTAGTTCTGTAGAATTCTGTTTCCGCAGTCTCTGCATTCACATCAATTTGCACGGATTGCTATTACTTTAAATAAAGCTAAGCACATCTGCTGCCGTAGCCTCTGGGACATTAACATAGACCCACAGACTTGAGGCTTTTGTGATGTCCGTTCATTGCACGCCATAGAGCTGCACACAGAGAAGATTCTTGCTTCAACTGAAACAATGACGACAGAATTACATGTGTATAGTACCTTTCACATCAGGACCTCAGTTTAATTGCACATAGATATTGATGACTTACGATAGCCAAAAATCACAAGTTGCAGTTAATAATATTTCCTGTAAAGTTTACCGGATGCAAATGTGATGCTCTCAGATTGCATGGGTGTTACAAAAAAAATTAATTGTTTCAGCTGTTCAGAGAAATTGTTATTGTTTTTTGATCACAGTTTGAACGGTTCGATTTGGACAAGGTTCACCCTGCTCCGTTGGCGGAGGCTCCGTTCTCTGTTCTTCTGAAGGACGCCTACGAAAAAGAGGGTGACGTGCTTGTAAAGAACAAGACGAAGGAGAAACTGAAGGAGGCGATTGCCCGGCTAGATAAGTGGGAGCTGGCTCTGGCTGTGAAGCACCTGATGCTCTACATACGGACCTGTGTGGAGAATTTTAACAAAGTGTGTACAGCGCCGCTTTGCTATTTGGGAATGATCACACAAAATGGCGTGTATGGCCAGAAACCGCGCTGGGGTGGGGGTGGGGTGGGGGTTTAACTTTCAAATAATCTTGTGCCAGCGTTACTGCAATTCACTTCCTCAATCAATTGGTTGCTCTCCAGGACCTCACCCCCTCTGTCAACATTAGAGGGAAAATAACAACAAGAACAACAACAACAAGATTCCATTTATTGAGCGCCTTTCACGTCGGGAGGACGTCCCAAGGCGCTGAAATAATAAGTATTCCCTATTGCTGTGGCAGTGGGAAACATTGACCCAAATGTTAATGTATTCCAAGGGTTGCAGTGAGGAGACATATTCTCATAGGTGAGGTCTTTGAACCTTAGAAGGAAAAGGAGTCAAAACCCCATCAGGGTGTTTTGGTCATGAACGTTACTGGTAGTAAAGCATTGATTGACTGATTGGAGTCATTTTACCCACAATGTTGCAGGGTTTGTAAGGTATCCACTAAGTCCAAATGCTGTTCAGGGTTAGTTCTAATTGGAACATCTGTTCATTGCCTTTAGCAGTACTGTGTAGGCAGCAGTGTACCACGTTAGCATTTGAGATCTAGTTTCATTTATTTCAGTCTTCCAAAAGCTGAGCAAGAGTGACTGGCAGATTGCCCATCCCTACCCTACATAAACAGATCGTCTGGCATGCACTTGCATTGCTCGGGCCCCGGCTGTAGATCATTTTGCATAAAGTGTAGCACTTTGCTTACGCTAGATCAGTTTAGTACTGCATTAGTCATTAGTTAATAGTTTAGTCATAAATTACAAATGGAACCTTTGAGGCATTCACCGACAGAAGAATACACCACAAAGCAGCTTAGGTACTGATGCACTCCGTGTCTTATTACATGTCTAGAAAAAGATCCTGCTTGAGAATATTCTCTGCTTTGATTATGAAGCTTGTTTATCCTTGTGGTCCACTGTACATTACAAGTTTGGGTGGGGTGCTGGTGCTTCTCCACATCATTAAGATGCCTAAAACAGCATAACCACCTGAATGCATATTTGCCTAAAGCTGCACAGTTAGTCCGTTCCACAAATAATGGACTAAGCTTTAAGATCATGAATTTCTTTCAAAGCAGCGCCCGTTTGGGGATTATATGGGACATTATAAATGAACATATTTCCTAAATTCAAGTGAGTGAATTTTCTGAAAAGTTTCATGTGCCTGAAATGTCTTCTCTAGCTAGTTTTCGTTTTGTATTTCAGGTGAGGAGAGACACTGGTATAGTATTGATTGAACTCTTTATGGATCTGTTGAAATTGCTGCTGCAGCAATACGAACAGACCAGTCCCAACATCCAGGAGAAGTTGGGGGAAAAGGACAAAAGTGAACTGCTTATTGACCTTGACCCAGCGGCTGATGAACTTACTAAGAAGCAGGTACTCCCCCGTGTGATTTCAATCTACAGTCTGCAAAGAGATCAATGTTCAATCTCGATGATATTACAATCTTTTTGATGAATGCAGTAATGTTCCTACACAAATGTCAACAATACGGTGGCTGTGAAATTAGTTCTAAACGTACCTTTAAGTAGATTTGGAAATTTACAGATAAATCAAATGGTCACACAGCCTATGCACTGCGGTGCTCAAGTAATGGTTTCTCAACAAGGAAAACGGTGTTAGAAATGTAGAATGCTACAGCACAGATGCAAGCTGTTTGGGCCATCCAGTCTTTGCCAGGGTTTTTCTCCATATAATAATAATAATAATAATATGAGACTCATTTGCATATTTTCAAGTATTCTATCCAATTCCAACAGTCTGGCAGATAATTCCAAATTCCACTCATCTTCTGCGCAAATAGATTGCTTCTAAGATCCCCTTTATTCGTTTTCATGCTGTTGGTCGGACGGTTCCATCTCGAGAGGGAGAAGAAAGTGCTTTCTCTCTGCTTGCATCTCCATCACACTTTATGCGGGTCGCAATAATAATGAACCTTTGTTATAGCGTCTTTCACGTCAGAGGACATCTCAAAGCACGTGACAGAATATATCGTAGGGCGGCTGTGTTTCTGTGGGCGAACGCAATTGACGGCACATGCAAATGTATCAGTCTGTAGGCAGAGGGGAGTAGTGCAGATTAAGTCTCGGAGAAAACTACAGTGTAGTGTTTCTTTTTTGCATAGAGTGCATTTTTATGTAACTTAAAACCACAGTTACTCTCCGTACTGAAGAAGTAAAAAGACACCACCCCGTGTCCCTGAGAGTTCCTCTCTGTTCTCATAAACAACTAAAACTTTTTATTAATAAAAAGTTATACTGGGCTTGTGTAGTTTACTGGGCATTTGCTCACTGCTTGTAACTGTTAATTTCAGGCTCTGGAGGACATGTTGCTGTCGGTGTTTAAACATCCCACGCTGGAGCAGTGGTTCCTGGGTTTGGAATTGCAGTCGCTGCCACCCCACAGCCTCAACCCAGTGAGTCTCAAAATGCTGTCACACCAGCTGAATTCTGGCATCCTGAGCCTCCTTAAACTGAGTACCCCAAACCTGCTTAGCCTTGGGCGCATGGATGCTGTGATAAATTATTTTAAGGCTGTAGCCACCAGTGCGTTGAAGGAACTTGAAATGATAAAGAACGTTGCAAAGAAGCCGAGAGCGACCGGCAAGCAGTCCTTGACTTTGGAAGCCCTGAAGGATCTGCACACGTACATGGATGTGCCTCAGCTCAAAGAGGTGGTGGCGTCCATGTTACAACTACCAGAAGAAAGTCTAACCTTGCGCAGCACGTCAGAGAAAGGCACTGATACAGTCAAACAGTTGAGCTTGTACGGGAGGACGTTGGTCAAGATTCTTACAGGAAATCGGCAGAAAGTCCCGGAGGCGGGAGAGCTGGCGTTGTCATGTGAGCACATCAGAGGTGTGGCAGTGCTGTTGGAGTCCTCGAGCAGTAACGAGATGGAGAGGGTTCTCCTCGACGCCCTGGAGAAAGAGCCCATCTTTGCACAGATGATAAGGGTGGAGCTATCAGTCCACTGCTTGAACCGCATGACGACAACATCCCTCTCTATCACTGCCTTCCTCATTCGCCACAGTAGGACTCACCTTTTGCAGTTTGAGCTTTGGTGCCTGGATTCAGGGAGAGTCAAACACCTCCAAAGGAATATGGATGCCTACCTTTCAGTTCTTGCTGCGTACTTGCAGTATGCAGGACAGAGTGACACTGCACGACCAGGAAGAGGTGACTGCTTTATTTATTACTTGATGTACTTGCTTTTAATTACTTGTTAACTTTTTTTTTGGAAAAAAAAACTTTCCAGTGGTCTAATAGATTTAGCTAGACAGTTCACCAAACCTCACCTTAACAGTTGGCCACAACTGAACACTCTACTCGTGCTTTGTCACGAGTACAAAAAATACACCGTCCATAAATACAGTCGCTCAGTTTCTTAATAATCCTTGCACTTGAAATAGCGCCTTATCGCGTCATTGAGACATCTCAAAGCATTTCACGGAATATATTGTAAAATAGTGACTGTATATGTGAGTGAAATCCGGCAGCCAATTGCGCACAGCAGTGTCCCACGTGCAGTCATGGCTTGAGTGACCAATTAGGAATCGAACCTGGGTCCTCTCGCTTACGAGGCGAGCGTAAATCACTAGGATACAGGGCTCCACGCTAGAATTGTGTAGCACAAAAGGAGACATTTCAGCCCATCAAGTTTGCTTTGTCTCAGAACAAGAAGTTCATTCATTCCCACTGACCTGATTTATCCCCACACAACTTGAAACATCTATCTTTCATATACAAGTCTGCTTCCCTCTTGAAATCCCTTAAATACATAATTATCATGTTCTGCGCTTGAGGGAGTTCCCATAAGCAGGGAGCTTAAACCAGCTGATAAATGCATCAAATCACAATGACCCGGGTAAGTAGAACTTCATAGCACGAGTTACAATACGTTCTCATCTTAACAGTGTTCACCAACGTCCTGGGGATCCTGAAAAAGGCATTATGGAAGAAACTGCTAAACGCTGTCGTGTCCAACGCTGCATCAGATCAACTCGAGGTACAGATAGAAATACTTTCCAAACTGATCCAGCTGTCAGCAACACAAGAAGACATGGCGAGTATCTTGGAACAGCTGCCTGCACAGCTGGAAACAACAAAAAATGCTTCAAGGTAACCGTCTGCTACAGAGTAAATTGGGCTATTTTAATGAGTGTGCAAATAGCCTCAGTCTTATTCTGAGGCCTGTGGAAGTTGACATGGTCTTAGCCATTTTTTTTTTAAAAAACTGCTTCCAAATTAAGACTGAATTTATGTATTTTCCGAAATTCTGCTCCAATGTTAAATTTCAAGATCAACATCCATTGGGAGTTCAGGGCCTCTTAGTACTCAAACTACAAAGCTTTTCGTCTAAACCTGTTGTGCAATAATGATACACCTGTATAGCTAATATTTTAATATCGGTGAATTTTTCTTTAGACGCACTGGAAAAAATGTTTGAAAATGTATATGAAGTGCGATATCTTTGCTGCATCCTCTCGGTTTCAAATATGAAAGTATCGTCAAATGAGGAATGAATGTATTTTCTTTGTTTTGCGTTGGTGTGGGGGGGGGAACAGGGTAGGGAGGATTGCAGTTGTAGTTGGATCAATACGGATAGTGTAAATAATGTACCTGAGGCAGTGATGGTCAACCTTTTTGGTCAGCCAACAAAATATATTTTTCTGATTGAATATTTCTTGATGACGGGCATCTAGAAACCCACAGTAGATCAATCTACATACAAGAGAGGAAGACAATAACAAGTTGCATTTATATGGTGCCCTCCACATAGGATAGTGTCTTGGAGCCATCAAAGACAGGCTTAGGTCTCACATATGTCAATGAAGCCTTTCATTGAGGCTATGGCCCAAGTATTATCTTATCTTTCTCTTTAGGATTCTGATAAATCTGCTGTGGATTTTCAACATCTGTAGTGTTTTTTTTCTCTTTACGTCTATTTTCGTATTACCACACTGTTTGCTCAAACCTTTTGTAAATGTGTGTTAAAAAGTGAAACGTATGTCTGTAAAGCAAAGTTCCCAGAGTCCTGTAGCTCAGTGGTTAGAGTATTCATCTCGCAAGCGAGAGGAACTGGGAGTGGAAAACATTGGGCAAGTTTCCTTACTCCACGCTCCTCGGTTTGCCTAGCAGTAAGTAGGAACCCTGTTGTTAGTCGATTGGTGAATCGTTTTTTCGGGGGTAATAATTTCTTCAAAAAAAAAAAAAATTGATCACTTAATCCACAACTGTTCGTGGAACACTGCTGTGCGCAATTGGCTGCCGCGTTTCGCCCACAAAATATATAGTCAATTCACTTTACAGTATATTCTGTGAAGTGCTTTGAGACGTCTAGAAGAAGTGATTAGGGGCTATATCAAATTCAAGTATTATTATTATTATTCTCTTGCTTTAGGTGGGTGTTGGCAGATGCAGTCACAGTGGCTATCAGTAGAATCGCGGGAGACCAAGACTCCTGGCAAAAGTGCCTCTTGAAGGCTTGTGTGCAGTGGTTAATCAACAACTGGACCAGCAGCAAGGAGCAGAAACAGGACATGAAGGAGACGGAAGAAGTAATGCTGACCAGGTTACAGGAGTTGATAGTGAGTGTCATTTGTAACTTTATTCTTCTAAATCATGCACCACTTCATTTTGGGGCTAGTTTTGCAGCGGTTTTATCCTCACGGTTGATGTTTTTCAGGGAATCTCTTCTTCAAAAATGTTTTTACTAAATAGCATCACTAAGGTCTCGATTTTACAATACAAATTGACACTGATACAGCACATTCACTTCGGGAGGACGTCCCAAAGTCTTACAACGCTGGTTACAGGAGGAAGCCAGTGGGGAGGGGAAAGCTAACTGAAATCACGGTCAAAAGGGTAGATCTTGAAGCAGATAATGTTTGTTAATAATCTATTGTGTTTTGTGTGCAGGTTTTAGTTGGTGTGATTGATTCAGAGGACTGGAGCAGTTGTTTAAAGATGGGACTTAAGTAAGTTAAAACATGAAGACCGTATTTTTTTTCATGATCTTACAAAGCAAATCAATTGTAAGAATTATTTGGCTTTTCCACAATACTTTTCACAACACAGTGTGAAGCTGGGCTGTAATGGATGATTGATAATGACAAGATTGAGACCTGGTCTGTGCTGAGTTAGTTTGTCTCAGCTGGGGGAAGGGAATAGATCACCATCCAATGCCCCTGTTGTAAAGTGCATGTCTGAGCATCTGATGAGGCTTGCCTATGATATTCACTGTAATTAACTAGCGTGCCAGCCCTTGCTATACAGTCTTGTTTTCATTCTCTAGGATGACATATAAAGAATGACAACTTGGGATAAATCAGCTCCTTCAGGAACCATCTTGGGAGTTTCGTGGGGGGAGTGGGGGGAGAAATGAGCATATGTTGTGTAATGTTCGTACATTGTGTACGATTCCGTTGAGTCCGTGATTCTGTGTACTCGGGGAGAAACTCTGCAAGGCTCTACAGTGTCACCAAACAACTATTTGAAGCAAATGCTGTTCATCCAGTGGCCATGAGGGAAACATGGTTGTGTGGAAACTATTATAGTGCAGAAATAAAGTGACAAGTCAGTGTTGTTTCGATGAGGAAAGTGTTTAATTTGCACCGTTAGACCTGCGTCCCTGGAAGCAATGACTTAAGTGTACTGAGAGCTTTTATTTGTGCTTCGCATTATTTTAAAGCACATCTGAATGAAACACTTTCTCATCTCAAATTGCAGTATGGATGCTCCTTTAGTTCACTTCTGCAAGTTTAATATATGCAGCAGACAAAAGCAGACATTGCACGGTGTCAGGAAATAACATCAAAAGGAGTAGGTTGCATCCATAGGAACATTTGTTTGAACATTGGATAGTCTTTCAGGTAGATTTGTCTACCCCAAAATATACTTGAGTCCTGTGATGCTCTGTGAGATGCACCCTGACTTCAAAGGCATTATATCAAATGCAAGAATTTAATTTAGATTACTTGTGTTTTTAATTTGTCGAGAGCACTGGTGAGGTTTGAACAGAAACAATGAACTCTTTACTGTGAAATACACCATTCATATGTTCCCTCTGCAGTGTCTAATACCAGGAAGCAGTCGGGTGGCATCGTTAGTATAGAATGGGTGCAGGCAGTGCCCACGTGAACTCCCAATTGTGTTGTGTGGTACATAGAACCGTCCAAATAGAACCATAGAAATTTACAGCACAGAAGAAACCTTCCGGTCATTTACCTGCCCCTTCCACATACCCCTGTAGTTTGCTCATAAATCAGATATAACTCGATGTTTACAAAAGCAATTGCAGCGTTTTCTTTGTTCCTTACTATCTCCATCTTGTAAATACAGGTATCGATACGGAGATGTGGCGTTTCTAGTAACCCTCCAGAAACTGATGACTGTATTGTACGAGAACGCAGACCTGGCTGGAATGCTCATCCCGTTGCCCACAATTCACACGATGGTGACTAACCACTCGCTCTTTTTGTCAACCATGCTCAAGGCCACAGAGGATCCAGATGAAAATTTGAGAACCAGAGGTATGATCAATTATTTAAACAAAATACAAGTTCTTAATTTTTGGGGGGTCAGCCCAGTATCCGATACATATGGAAACCCATCACCATGCTGAAGAGAATCCAAACCAAACTGACAATTCCACACATCCCACCTACACGTGAAAATCCCAGAGGTAGATTGTTGGAATGGATGCCCACTCTCTCCCTGGAGGGATGCATCCTACTGAGCTAATTTATAATAATCCTTGCATTTGATATTTATTATTTTAATTCCGGAAAGTATTAGGAGCAGGTTGTCAGGAGCCAAGGTTTGGGGATCCCAGAGTGTGCGTTGGGTTAACTGCTGGAGTCCAACCAGCTAAAATTGCTCAGCTTGCCATTGAGATCACTGTCTGGCAAGCTTTCCACTGCTTGTCCAGCTAGGACCACCGTATCCGTTAGGGCTTTGGCTTGCGGGGTTATCGGGAGTTATATGGAGGATTTTCAGTCCCTATATAGTGCGTATATATTAACTCAAGTTCTTGCGTTGAAATATTCTTCCAATTTTTTTTATCTGTTCAGATGCCTTGGTGGATGTGCTACTTTCTCTCGTCAAACAATGTCCATCTGTCTGTGATAGCAGTCACTTTACAGTGCTCCTGGGAGCTTACGGAGCAACGCTTAGCGGCACTGGTAAGAGTTCTCTTCTTTCCTGCAAATTGAAGCTCTCACATTTGGAATGAGTGCGTCTTGCATTAATAATAATAATAATCCTTGCAATTGATATCGCGCTTTTCACATCTTCTAGGCGTCTCAAAGTGCTTCACAGAATATACTGTAAAGTGAATTGAATGTATATTTGTGGGCGAAATTAACTGCATAACCCTTGTCTTGTTTCTCTATTTTGTGCAAAGATCGGAAATTGCTGCTGATCCTGCAGGCTTACGAGAAAAACAACGTAAGCCTTTCTGAGTTCAGGTGAGTAACAACAACGCATAACACTTATATCGAACCTTCCACATCTGGAGGACATCTCAAAGAGCTTCACATGATGGGAGACCAATATTGGGAGCTGCCTTGGGGGGCGGGGCTGCAGGTTATGAATAGCCAGATTCCTATTCCTGATTTTGTAAACAAACAAAAGTATTTATTAGTAATCTGTGTGTCTTAGGCTTCTGCTGTGGGGTCCGGCGGCTGTCGAACACCACAAGACTCGCAAAAGTCTAGGGAAGTCGCTCTGGCAGCAGCCGAGCATGGACGAGATCCTGTCACTGCTGGACAGGGAAAAGATGTTCCACACAGTCCTTAACTTTCCTCAGCGCCGGTACATCTTCCCAGAGGTATGTCTGATTTTGTCGCTGTGTGTGCTCTCTCCACTTAATCTTCCACTTCTGAAAGACCATTAATCCTGACATGTGCCTGAGACCAAGTACTGCTTTAGTATCTTCTGCCCATCAATTCCTCACCCTTTTTATTGTGTGTTTTCCAGGAGGGAAAGGAATTATGGTTAGATTACAATATCAAGGATCCTCATACTCTGTACGACCCCTGTTTCTTGTTGCCCCTCTTTAGTTCGCTAATCACGCCAGGTAAGTAGAATTTATTGATCTTGTATTAGAAAGACAACACTAATTCCCTGTCGACTTGCACTAGGCAATAACTGAGTCCATTGAAATCGGGGCATCAGCTAGCTTTGTTTAAATTTTGAAGATAATCGTAACAGTAAAGGCTTTCTCAAAGATACAACAAATGATTGTACGGTTTTAGAGTGTTTGGGTAATATCAAGTCAGTTGTTAAAACTCCTTCAATTCGCATTCTTTGTATGTTAGCTAAGCCACCCGAGTCGTGTTGTCTTAATCGAAAATCTTTTTGAGTGATTTTCGAGGAGGAGGGGAAAAAAACGGCTACATTTCACAAGCGCAAGCCATCATTGAAGCTTGTACCTCACTCCTCTGCCGGCCTCCTTCGCTCAGCTGGCTCAGGCCTGCTATGCATCCCCCAACCTCTGACCCATCATCGGTGGCTTGGCCTTCAGCCATTACAGCCCTAACCTCTGGAACTCCTTGCTTCATTCCCTCCATCTCTTTCCCTTCCTTTATTTATGTTTAAATCCCACCTTAAGACTTATCTCTTCAACCATACCTATGGTATGGTCATCTCCCCTTTCTCCCATGCCTGACTTCTATCCCCAGTACTGTACAGCACTTTGACTGCTAGACTGTTTGAAGGGCTCTATAAATGCAAGTTGTTGTTGTAATGTCAGCTCTGCGAGGTCAGATACGAAGTGTACTTTGATTGTTTAAATATCAGCAGCACATAGTTCATTGCAGAAAAATATGTTGCCATCAATCCTTGCATTTGATGTACGCTTTATCGCTTTGTCTCATCTCAGCACGTCACAGGATTTACTGCTAAGTGTAACGTCTGTGTATTTCATAGACAATGTGGTGCTAAAGGTTTTATAGTTGAAACATTTGATGGCCCAAGTCTCTAAATGGTGCATTCTCCTGACCATGTGCTGAGTAGAAAAAGCATCCCAATAATAATCTATAATAATAATAATCCTCGCATTTTATATAATACTTCATCACGTCTTCAAGACGTCTCAAAGCATTTCACAGAATTTACTGTAAAGTGAAATTGACTGTATATTTTGTAGGCAAAACCTAACAGCCAATTGCGCACACAGTGTCCCACAAATAGTTGTGGATTGAGTGACCAAATTATTATTATTTTTTGAAGGAATTATTGCATTCGGAAAAGCGATCCACCAATTGACTAACGATCAGATTCCTAAGTAAACAGAGGGGTGTGGAGTAAGGAAACTTACCTAACATTTGGCCCTGCCCACTTGCGAGGCGAGTGCACTAACCACTAAGCTACAGGACTCCTTAATATCAGCTCGTCACTGTGACACTGATGGTGGTTCATGAAAATCCAACAGACACACAGACCATTGAGAAGAAACCAAGGAGTGGGCAACATAAAGCATCATTTTTAAGATGAAACTCACTCCAGCAGTTTCAGTGATCTCTGGTATTGGCCATGTTAATATTGGCCACTACAATTGCAAAGTTAAAAATGTGCTGATATATTTCTTTTGAGGGGAAGTTTTGGACATATCCAAATAAGGGATATCCATGATCCACGCAAGGGAATTGACACTTTCAGCACTCCCCAGGTCAGGTGCAGCATCGTCAGGTACAAAATATAGCTCCCTCTGGTCACCGCACCTTACTCACAAGTCAAAGAGCCTCCACCCTCCCCATATATCAATGTGGATTTTCCACTTCTGACACCAGTTTGTCAGAATGGCCTTACTGGCTGAGTTTCCCAATTTATATTTCATCTTAGAATCATAGAATTATACAGCATAGAAAGAGGCTAATCGGCCCGTCGTGTCTGTGTCAGCTCTTTGAAAAGAGCTATGCAAAACAATCCTGAACCCCCCCCCCACCACACCCTGCTCTCTCCCTATAACCCTGCAAACTTGCCCTTCCAAGTAATTATCTACTTAGCTACATTAAATCTATAGTCCCACAAACTATTTTACCGATCGGGATGACGTTTGGGATTTATTAAAAAGAACACAGCATTCGAACACATAGAAATTTACATGCCTCTCGATCTCAGTCTCTTCTGAACTCCGGCCAAATGTTTCTTTATACTTGAGCCAGTAGCATTTTAGCTTGAGCATGTTTGGATGCCATTATTGTGAACTTCCATCAAATCATTGCGAATCTTGAATTAGAACAACAAAAAAAATTAAGAGACAAAAACAATAATTTAAAGAACTTATGCTGATAATTATTTGTAAATATTCTTTCAGTGTTTGCAGTTGAAATCCCTATTTAAGATTAAATTGGCATGGCGATCTACTTCAAGCCCTGAAAACCCATTTGAACCATTTGTCCCTTTGAAAATCCTGTGATTTGGCTTTCTCGCCGTCTGTGCCAGATATAACAACTGTCTCTACTAGATGTGATATATAGCTGCCTTGTGAGGAACAGTGCCCTTGAAACATAAAGCAACTTGTATTTTTCTGACTCAGATTTGTCTGTGAAAAGCATTTTTTTATAGTTCCTGATCCATTTCATTTCTCAAGGTTCTTAAAACCAGTGAATATTTTATTTCTGTCGAGCCGAGCAGCCTTAACCATTTCAGGGAACTAATCTGTTTCTTGGCAAACACGATTTATTTCGGGGAAAAAGTTCGGACTATTTTGATGCTGGTCTAAAGAGCTTGTGTGAAGGCTCCTCTCTTATGTGAAAGGTTTCTGCTTGTCTTTTTGATATGTCTTTCTACTGCTGCGGACAGGCACTTAGCAAGATTAAGGCCCTTGCACAAAGACTTGGTTTACTTCCCAAGACCTGCCGAGCAGTTTGGTTTATTATTATGTGATATGATATCATTAAAGAACGATGATCCTTGCATTTCATGCCTTAGCACGTTGTTGCTATGTCTCAAAGCACTCATCGTGATTTTACACCAGCCAATTTAGACGGAGTGAAATCCCACGGGATTTTATTGTAAAGTGTAGTGACTTTATTTGTAGGCAAACACAACATCTAATTTGCGCACAGCAATATCCCACAAATATGCTATGGAGCAAGTGATCAATTGGCCAGGATACCGAGGGAAACTCACTTCTCTTTTCGAGTAATGCCATGGATACCTTAATCTGCACAAGCAGAATTTCTTTGCACGTCTTTCCTTAACATAGTGTCTCTCTGGCCTTGATCCTTGAGGAAGCGACAAGGTCGTCTTTTCTCGTAGGATTGTGCAAAAATAACACCAGGAACCTACATGGCATAGAAAGGAAACATTCACCTGTGAATCTCAGTTTAATTAACTGTGCGCAGTTGACTGCCGTGTTTCGCCCATAAAATATAGTCAATTCACTTTAGAGTATATTCTGTGAAGCGCTTTGAGGCGACTTGACACGATAAGGTGCTATATCAAAATGCAAGGATTATTATTGTTAAATCGTTTTCTAATTTTCCTTTCTCTGTCATTAATTGTCTGTTTTCATAAGGGGAAAGGACAGAAAGGAGTGTTCATTTCCACCTTTACTTGGCACAATTGCCGGGAGAGCGAGAGGGCTGTGTGAAATAACCGATCTGTTGCCACCATATAACCGCAAGATTCTTGAGTTGAAATTCAGTAACTGGGTGACTGTTTTTTCCTCCTGGTAGCTGGTTATCCATTACAAACTTTGTCACTTTCTTTGCAGAGTCGTTGGTGGAGTGTTCCAAGTTTGTTGATACTCACGCCTTGGGGCTAACCGTGGCTGCTCTTAGCAGTTATGATCCTCAAATGAGGGCTGCAGCTTACCACGTTCTCGGCAATTTCTACATGCATTTAGAGGGCGCTCGCTTTAGGGAGAAGAGACAAGTGAGTGGAATACTAAATTGTATGAGCTGTGTAAATCCCAGAGCACTGAATGTCCCTTCCAGTTTTCAAGTGTAACACATTTTCAAAGAAACTCTCAACAGCGAACGGTGTGAAATTTCCCCAAATCCCCACACAATGCACTCTGTGGATGGTGGATTTGATGTGCGTCTCTGCACTTCAGCCACTTGATTTGTAGAAATTATGGCAAGCTGAGAGGGGGAAAGCATAGGATCGCATGATTGCTCATTTTAAGTGAAAGAAACTTTAAGATGTATTCTTTTCTTTGAGTCGCATGCATTGGCAGCAAAAAAAATATTCAGGGCTTTTCCATTTGCTGTCAAAATGGGCTGCAGCACAGCACGGAGCTCAGTTCAGAGTCACATTATCTTTCCGCCCAGATCTAGGATCACCCATCTCTTAAAATTAATAATATCCAATGTTCACAACAACAGCTTGCATTTATGTCACGCCCCTCGCACAGGGCAGCATCCCAGAGCGCCTGAAAGTGGAGAGCATGACTCCGAGCCAGGGGGTGAGTGGGGGGTGGCCATCAGCACAGTAGAATAGGAATGTCTTCGGGCGTGACCTGAAGATGGGTAAGGAAGGACAAGGTGAAGGGATAAAGGAAGAGTGTTCCAGAGTTTTGGGACATAATGGCTGAAAGCACGGCCACCAGTGGTGGAACGGAGGGCATGGAGGGACAAGCAGAAGACCGAAGCCATTCGAGCGGAAGCAGCGGGTTGTGGGTTGGAGGGTAAGCAGATCGGAGAGGTAGGGAGGTGCCAGGGCATGAAGGGATTTGAAAACAAATCTAAGGATCTAACAGTCTGCCTTTTTCCCATTTTTCTAGTTACTATATCTGTTGGATATGGTGAAGAATGGGATCCAACAGCCTAATGTCAAGTTCACTTTTGCCTTGGCATATTTTGTTGCAAAAGTTGCCCAGCAGATGCTTAAACCAGGTCAGTAAGGGGAAAAATAGGTTGTCTAATTCCTTTCACCACTACGTGCATCAACGATTATTGTTTGCTTGTAAATGCTCCCATTTACACATTATCAAAGTCTGCGCACAGAAGCAGGAGGAATTTCACTCCCACAGTCTCTTTGACTGTTTATGTGGTTGTGTTTGTCAAGGAGCAGGAGAATGGAGTGATGTATTTGGCTGTTGCATTAACTTGAGATAATTGGATGTGTCCAAAAATGTTACCACATGATTTGAAAAGCACTTGCACTGCTGCCTGATTGAAGTCAGTGGGTATTAGAGCAAAGGCTGCCGCCTTAGGGAAAACCTTTACATTAGTCAATGTTACTCCTATTTTTTTTATTACCCTTTTTTCTTGTGCTAGCTCATACCCTCTTTCTTTTATCTCAACCCCCCCACCGTCCCATCCTGTCCTCCCCCTCACCCCTCCTCACCCCCGGGGGCTGCAATCCGTGAAACAGAAGAAAGTATTCACTCATTTTAGCCAAATTGTCAAAACAGAAGTGGCTCTGTTTAGTAGATCAATTATCAGTAAGTTTTGTGCGACAGCCATGCAAATATTCCCTGTACTGCTGCTCAATGACAGATTATGACCAGCCAGGAAAATGTTATTCAGAGCCTCGGGCCACTGAATTCTGAGGTTCAAGTGCAGAGCTTGGAGGCCAACAGTATGATCATTGTAGAAACCTATCTGACATGATTTCCTATGATATAGTTCCATCTGTTATCAGTATATTCTGTTGTGTTACCTCCAAGTGTAGTCCTGTTCCGGGTGCTGCAGTTGAGACTCCCATAAATAAAAAAAAATTTGCTGCTGTTAAAAGTGGAACTGGCCATAATGAGAACGTTAATCCAATGACAGTACCACTGACTGACCGACATTTCATGCTTAAAAAATAACAAACAAGAGAAGTCATCTTTAGAACAGCTGCTTTTATCATTCGGAGTAAGGTGCAGGTGGATGTTAAAGATTCCGGTCCCCCTTTCAAATGGAGAAGCAAGTTTTTTTTTCCCCCCCACCCATTATCTGGCTAACAATCTCACAGATAATATTGGTCATTCACTTCATGGGTGTTTGAGGGACAATGCCGTGCACAAATTGGACACTGCTCACCAACACATCTGAAACGCTGCACTTCACAGAGAATCCTGTAAAGTTTATTAAATGTATAAATGGAGCTTTCTTTTGTGTAAAGTAAATGTGTGGTTTGTTTTCAAATTAACTTTGTAGAGGAGCACATGTACAAGAAAATTAACAACTTCCTTCTATCGCATCAGTATCTGGACTTAAGGAAACTGCCTGGATTTTTCAGATTTTTCTATAGCTCTGACATGGAGGTAAGACTGTTTTCTTGTCTGTTGTATTCAGGTTTAAGAGAGAAATCGGATTGATTAGGACGCTGAATGGGTGAGGGCACCATTGTTGTGTGACACTAAGCCATGCTCCTTGAATGTGTTGATTTCAGTCTTATTAGCTGTTGAAATCATGGGTCAAGATCTCATAGTTGGCTTCAACATCCCAAAGCTAAGGATGGGAGGAAAAATCAAAGAAATCCCTGTGAAGTGTAGCGATTGAGTATTTTAGAGGCAACCAAATTTTGTACGCTTTGAGATGTCCTCCCAACATGAAAGATGCCCGATCAAATACAAGGATAATTATTTTACTTTGATGGGGAGTGGGAAAATCACTGAATTGGAGGAATCTATGATCCCTCCCATACCAGGAGGGTATGTGTCAGTTGGATTGAGAAGCACCTCAAACTCAATTTTGTTGTTTAGCTAGTCTGCTAAACCTTCATCTAGGTTTCAACATAGAGGTTGACCCATAATGTGATCTGTGATTAAAGAAATAAACATTTTCTGCTTCAACCATCTCCCAAGGGAGCCTGTTCCACAGGTTTACTATTCGCTCACTGATATCTCAAAGTGCTATGCAAGATTTACTGTAAAGTATAGCAATGGTGTATTTTAGACCCATTGACCAATGCTGCTAGATTTGCTGCTGTCTTCAAAAAAGTAAGCCTTGAGGGAGGGAGGAGAGTTTTCTAAATTTTGAGGATAAGCCATTTTTAGTGATTGGCCACATTTCAATGAAGGCAATTTGGATTTCAATGAAGGAAGTTTATCAATTCTATACATTCATGCAGCTCAATAAGCCTCGCTTCAGGTTCACCTTTCATCCATTTTTTTTGTTTGTTTCTCAGCATAAAATTGAACGTGAATGGGTTCTTGAACTGTTGGGAAATGGCCTGAAGGACAACCATTGTTATGAACTGTGTGACCATCAGAAAATCTTCCATGTTATTCTAGCTTTCTTTAACAGCCCGTTATGCGGTGAGACAGCCCAGGTAAGTAGCAATTATAATTTATTCATCGCTACGAATTGCTGTGGATTTTATCTTGTGTGTCTTAAACTGACACTAGATGTTTGGGAAACTTTTTTTNGACTTGGGGGAGCTGTCGTTTTTGATATCGAGACAAATGAATAAAGTTCACTAAACTCTGTTTTTATTCAATTGGTTGTGCTCCTGAGTTGGTAAGTAGTGCTTACGTTTGAGGTTACAATAAATAGTAATAACAATCGTTGCATTTGATATAACACCTTATCAAGTCATTAAGATGTCTCAAAGCGCTTTACAGGATTTTACTGTGAAGTGTAATGACTGTATTTGAATGCAAATGCAGAAGCCAATTTGCATGCAGCAATGTCCCACAAACAGTAATGATGAATTGTATTTGGGGGGTTGTTAGCCAGAACACCAGGAGAAACTCCATTCTCTTTTCAAATAGTGTCATGCGATCTTTAACATGCACTTGAACAAGCAGACAGGCCTAGACTGTGGGTTCAAATAGGTTCACCTACAAAGTACACAGTACTTACATTTTATTACGGTAAAAAACAATCCTATGAAGCACTTTGAAATATCCTCTTCACGTGAAAGGCGTTGAATAAAATGCAAGGGTTATTTATTAATTTGTGGCCTTACAAAATGCAAGAAATAATGGCTAAAAAATTGAATTTCGTTTGAATTTTCTGATTCTAGTAAAATAATTTTAATCTGATTTATTTCCTTTGCAGAATCAGATTGTCCGCATACTACTGCACACGGCTCACATCCCAAAAGGAGCGTATCAGCTGATCAGAGACCACAGTCTCCTGTCCTGGATACTGCACAACTTGCAGACAAAGTATGTGTATACCTGCCACTGCAACACCAATTGTTCTCCCTTTGAACCAATTGTAGATTGATTTTTTTTTGAGGGGTGGGAAGACTTTCAACAACAACATGTATAAATGATTTTAAATATCAAATGATTTTGCCACAAGTTATACCATGCCATCGGCCTCACCCCCCTGACCCCAGCTCGGGTCTGAAATACTGTACCCTGCCAGCGCCTTGGGACGTCCTCCTGACGTGAAAGGCACTGTACAAATGTAATCTTGCTGTTGTTGTTGATGCACATACTGTGAAAAGGGAGCCACTGAATCCAATTTAGCAGATTTGCTAACACTTCCCGACGTTTTGCAAATCCCATTAGAAAGTTGTCTTGTAGAACAGTCTACTTATCCCGCATACTAGTCGTGGGTTCATGTTGTTTGATTATGGTGTTTAAGAGCGTATGTTGCTTTTGCAAAGACACTTTCCTCAAAAATGCACCTACTTTTTGGTTGATTGCAGGCTCCACCCTCACTATACTGCCCATTCCCCAAGTTCTATCAAAAATATGTCTTGTCTAGTTGTCTTCTGAATCCTTTCCTACTGCTTGCTTCAATAGCTTTCCCCGATAAGTATATTTTAGACCCTTTGTGTGAAATTGTTCCGCTTGAGGTCTCGTTTAGCATTGTTGATTTTAATGCATGTCCTTCGCTCTTGTATCTCCGTCAGTGTGAACCAGTTTTCACCATCGGCTTTTAACAATCCCTTCATCACTTTGAAAAACTCTTCAAGAATCTTAAAACTTCTCATAATTTGCAAGGTTTATCTGTAAGTGTTTTGCACCTAATAGCACCTTCTTTCCATTTACTTCCAGGGTTCTAGAAAACAGGATGCTGTTCAATTTGATCTCGCTGCTTCACACCCTGTGGCTGACTAACCTGGGCAAGAAAGAGAAGACTCAAAAATTCCTACCTCTTCATTTTATCAATGAATTTCTGTATATTCTGAGTGTTCTAATCAAGCATGTTTGGTAAGGAATTCTGAACATTGCTAAATGAGGTGCAAAAAGGATACTTGGATTTGCTCTTGTCTTCTATAGGACTGCGGCCACAGCAGGTTGATGGGTTTATAGTCTTCACCAGCCAATGCAGTTTCTCACCCGATTTCTCCCCTTCACTCTCATCCTGTAGCTAGGTGGTTAGAGCACTTGGCTTGCAAGCAAGAGACCTGGTTTCAATTCCCAGCAGGGCGAAATGTTGCGCAAGTTTTCTTGCTCCACACACCTCTGTTTACCTAGCAGTAAGTAGGAACCCAGCTGCTGCTGACCCAGTCAATTGGTGGATCGCTTTTCCGGGGGTAATAATTGCTTCAAAAATAAATAAATAATTGGTCACTCATTCCACGACTGTTTGTGGGACACTGCTGTGTGCAATTGGCTGCCTCAGTTTATACTCAATTACTGTACACACTGATGGGCTCACTGAACCATCGGGGAAGTCTGCAGACTATTTGTGCAGATTTTTAATCTCTGCTTTCCGCTACCCACATCCAGCTTGGGTGCCAAGCCAGGATTGCTAACGCCTGGGGACGTGAAAGGTGCCAACTATATCAATGTCAATTTGTAATTTATCTTGTTTGCATAATAGAAATACAAGAAAAAAAAACATGACATAGAGGAATTGGGTCACATTATTTTCCTTTATTTTTTCAGCTTGATGATGGACAGTAGAACGTTTTCTGAATTCTTACACATGTTCAGTTCGATTATACAACATCACTCTCGAGCTCTCGGGGCCTACAAGGAAACAGGATGGATTACTATAAATGAGAGTGTTCTATCTCATGCAGACATGCTGCTACTTCTACACAAATGGAGTGTGGTGGGGAAGGAAGCACACACACAGGACCTCCTACGCACTCTGGCCCAGAAATACGGCATTAAGAAATTGCTAAGTACGTCGTTTGATTTTTATATTCAACTGAACTACTTTAGTATCAGTATGCCATAATAAAGAAACATCAGGGTCGATATGATGCTATTAAATACGAGTTATTAAATATGTTGGGCGAGGACAGTACAGACAAAGATGTGCCCCTTAATTGCCGCAATTGATTCGGTTGTGTTTGACTTTGCAGAGGTTATCAGAGAGAAGAACAAACCTCGAATGCTTGGGTGGATGGCTCCACAAAGCAGAAGGAGGCGAATGGGGGTGGGGGAGGAGGAGGAGGACGGGGGGAGTGAACTGCAAGAGTCCTGTCTAGAGCGATGCAAAGAGTCGCTGAGGTCCATATTCGCTCACTGGGATCCAGCATACACTGAGGAGAAATTGGATCTCCAGGAAAACCAGGAAGACACAGGCAGCATTGTTAAAGCAACCACATGCTTAGTGGTTAAATGGGTCATCGAATCTGCTGCTGAAAGTCCAATGAGCATTCCCCAGTGTCTCTTGGTGTTGAAATGGCTGAAGCGGAATGTCCTGCCTTGCAAAGCTGTGTGTCTGGAACTTGTGGAGGATGATGCTTTTAGGCACTGTCTCCTGCGGCTTTACAGCGGGTTCGCAAGTACAGTGGACGGAGAGGCTCTGAGATGGGAAGCCTCCTACCTCTTCGTCGGTGTCTTGTTCCAGTTGTTGGAGGCTCGAGGCATGGCAGATACCAGCTTCCATGAGAATATTATCCAGAGAATCTGTCTTCAGGCACTAAACAGCGAGGATGGAGAAAGGAGAGGTGATTATCTCAAATGCACAGTTCTGAATTGTAATTCAGTTTTAAACACAGCAAAATATTCCCGTTTCTCTTAGCGTCTAGAGAGAAAATAGTTTGATGTGGTTTGTCTCAATTTTTACCTCGGTAAGTTAACATTTTGTCTGTACTGGTAAGCTTCCCACCTCTTGTCCAGCTAGGACCAGCCTACCTATTAAGGCATTGGCTTGCAGGGTTATCCGGTGCTGAACTGGGGAAAATCTTGACCATTCCTCTCTTTTCCTGTTGTGTCAGTTTAGATTAGGAGCTGACACCCATCTTGACGCAGAGGCGAACTGAGACTAGCTGAGCCTGGATCAGTTATTTAAAATGCCTTCAGTGCAGCTTCCAGAAAAGCAGAGAGTGGGGGGGGGAAGGAGGCCACACGAGTGATTTGCTTTCAGAAAAAGTCAAAAAGGTCCTGGAATAAAATATAAAATGTATGTGGAAGTGCATTAGATGCTGTACTTGCTCTCTGAGCATTAATACGTGTCATTTTTATTTGGGTTTCACAGCTGCAGCGTTATTCCTGCTCTCCATTTACCTGTGGGACTTGTGGCTAGGAGCACAGGAAGCTCACTTGTTCCTGTCTCATGTGAGGCTGATCTCCATCTTTGAAGAAAGGCCAGGATTTGGCCAGCAGAGCCTCGGAGGAAAAAGTGAAAGCGAGAAGCCAGCTGATGGGATGGTTTCTCTCTGTAGAGACATCAGCCACCTCATTAAGGGGCGGCAGCTAAGTTAACGTTTGAAACAGAATCGTGCGTGGGTGAACCCACATCAGAAAATGATGGGCAAAAACTATTACGTTGCTCAAGAAATTGTATCTGATATGTTTTTTGTCACTATTCATAGATGCAATATTTTGGATATTAAATTCTTGACATGAAAAGAATCATAATTTCCTTCGTTAATTAACGCTATGAATGCTGATAAACGATGGGTCTGCCTTACAGTTCTTCAAAGCATCTGATGGTTACACATCCCTTAAGCGAGGAATGTGTGTCACAACTCAGTCATTAAGCATCCAGCCGAATGCCAACAAAAACCTCTCACAATGACAGATGGAATCTACAGAACTCACGACCATCAACCATCCCCAATTGCATCGTAGAACGAAGAACCAGCAATCCAGCAGTGCTTGCCACAACATTGCCAGCAGCAAAGGTTACAAACGCAAATCTGAGCACGGCGGAGTGGTGGGGGAGAAAGGATAAGAAATCACTGATTTACTTTCGTATGGTGGAACTTGCATTTAGACAGCAGCTTATCACGTGTCTCAAAGGATTTCACAAATAAGTTTCTTTGAAGTGTACCGGTTGTTACATAGGCAAATATGCTGTTTATCTGCACCAACATTGTCCCACAACCACCTATGAGATCAATAGTCAGCTAGTGATGGTAGGTTGTGAATGTTGAGTGAGGAGTATCAGCCAAACCATCAGGAGAGATCTGGCACAAAGGGTGCCATTTGCACTCAGCTATATTTTTGTTAGTTACCTAAGAACCACTTTATAATCTGGCATGCTCAGAAGCTGCAAAATGTTAGGGCTTTTACATCTCACACTCCTGTTTGAAGATGTAAAATTTGATTAACCACATGACCAGGCTCCAATAATTAACACATGAAAAAATAAAAATCCTTGTGTTTGATATTGCGCCTTATGTCGTTGGTGGCTCAAAGTGCTTCATGAGATTTACTGTAAAGTGTAATGATTGTAGATGAATGTGGTAGCCAATCTGTGCATAGCATTGTTCAATGAACAGTTTTATCTGAGATTGTTGACCAGGACGCCAGGAGACTTTTTGGGGGTGGTGGGGGGCAGGTGGGTGTTTGACACATGCAGAAAGCCATCACAATGCTTAAGAGTAGCAAATCAAACTTGAGAATACCACGCATCCCACGTACACCTGGAAATCCCAGAGATTGTTTGAATGGAATGAGCACTATCTCCCTGGAGGGATGCATCCTGCTTACCGAATTCCGGAAAGTACTAGGCACAGGTTGGCAAGAGCAACGGCTTGGGGACCCCAAAGTGTGTGATGGGGTAACTGCTGGAGTCTAACCAGCTAAAACCGCATAGTCTACTATCGTATTGTCTGGCAAGCTTTCCCGCTGCTTGACCAGCAAGGACCACGCTACCCATTAGGGCTTTGGCTTGCAGGGTTAACAGGAGCTAAGTGGGATGATTCCCTGCCGGGAGATACTTCCTTTGCTTTCAAATAGTTCCAATGGATCATTAAAATTCCCCTAAACCTGAGGGAACAGAGCTGCGGAGTTGGATCTTGTTGGAGCAAAGTTGCCATATGGTCAGCGTGATGTGCTTTTAGTTAGCGGAAGGAGTCCTTATTTGTGCAACTCAGTTTCCTTATTAAGGAATCTAATTGGAAGAAATACTGCATTTTAGACCCCAGTGATGTCTTACCAAACCTAAGTAATTTTCAAAAATAGCTCATTGCTCATTCTTACTATAAATGACGATTTGCAAATTAATTCTCTGTTGGAACAACCAGTGAAGGTCTGAAATAAGTGTTAATTGTTTTTCCCCATCGCTGTTGTGATTTTCAGATATAATTTTACCCACACTACTCTGCACCGAGTAGATATTAATGATGTGCTCTGCCAGAGAAACTGCGTGTATTAGGACTTCTGGTATACTGCTGCTGCATTCTGCCCTGGCTACATTTGCTGTGAATTAAACACTTAGGCTATCACACATGCAGAGTAAAAAAACACTGAGACGTATTCTCTTCAATGCTGTTAATTTTGCATGTCTAGAATACGCATAATGCAATGCTCTTGCCCCCAGAGGCACTTAAAACTGGCCTCTGAAGTGGGTCTTTGCCCCACCTTGGTGGCAACGTTGCAGGAGACAGCAGAGAAAATCATCTTGAAACTTTTCCAATATTGGAGAAATTCGAACATTTAAACGTATTCCAACATCACCTGCGTTTCTGTTTTTTGGCCTGTTGAGACATTCCCTTAATGAGCGATGAGGGTTAGGAGAAAGATCTGTAGCCAGAAATATTCATTTGAATCAGCTCATCAGTATAAATATACCTTATTGTCCAAACAAACTAAGTGAGTCTATGGTCTTATCCAGTCCTGGTTGTAAAAGGACCAGTTAATCCAAATTATCAATGTATTATTATCCTTAAAGCAGAGAGGATTGAGGGGAGATTTAATAGAGCTGTTCAAAATTATGAAGGGTTTTGATAGAATAAATAAGGATAAACTTTCCTCTGGCAGGTGGGTTGGTAACCAGAGGTCACAGATTTAAGATAATTGGCAAACGAATCAGAGGAGAGGCGAGGAGACATTTTTTTCACGGAGATTTGTTAGGTCTGGAATGCACTGCCTGAAAGGGTGGTGGAAACCGATTTGATAATCGCGTTCAAAAGGGAATTAGATAGGTACTTAAAAATAAAAAAATTGCAGGGCTATGGGGTAAGAGCGGGGGAGGGGGACTAGTTGGTAGCTCTTTCAAAGAGCCAGAAATGCTGTAAAATTCTATGATTAGTGATGGAATTATATAAAGATGGGCCAAATCCTTTCTGAGAAAATGCAGATATGCTACAGTATTGCTATTGAGTTATCCGCCTGATGAAAAAAGCGCTGTACACTATCAATGTATTTTATGGTATTTTACAGATCCATTTTCATCTGCAAGTACGTCTTGTGTTTCAGGAAACAGGCTATTGAAATCAGATGAATGTGCCATAACAGCCTTCAGAATCTTCAGATTGATGCTTCTGGACATGGATTTAAAAGTGAATTTTAAGATTCTTACAGAACAACTTGACATGTATCAGCCATGGTACTGGTCCTAGCTACGGTAAAGCTCTTTTGAAGGTTGCTTGCCGTGGTACTAGCAAAGTGCTTTTAAAACAAAATTAGTCTAAATTAGGGTGACTATACGTCCCTGATTTTCGGGGATAGTCCCTGGATGAGTTATTGTGCCAAACATTGTCCCCGAAAGAGTTCAGCAACAAACTGAGCAATAACAATAAAATTCTAAAACATTAATTTATTATTAATAATAATAAATAAATAATCCGTGCATTTGATATAGACCCTTATCATATTGTTGAGGCTCTCAAAGTGCTTCACAAAATATATTGTAAAAGTGGATTGACTGTATTTTGTGAGTGCGCAGCAATGGAACAGTCGTGGATTGAGTGACCAATTTTATTTTTCTTGGAGGGATTATTTCCCCTGAAAGCGATCCGCCAATCGACTATGACAACCAGTTTCCTACTTACTAAAACAACAACGAGATTACATTTGTATAGCGCCTTTCACGTCGGGAGGACGTCCCAAGGCGCTGGACAGAGTATAGCATTTCAGACTCGAGTTGGGGTCGGGAGGGGAAGGGGGTTGGCCAATGGCATGGTCGAAAAGGAGGGTCTTCAGGCGGTCTTGAAGGAGGCGGAGTAACTGGGGGATGGAATTCCAGGGGTTGGGGGCAGAGTGGCTGAAGGCTCTCCCGCCATTGGTGGGGCGGGTGGGTTGGGGGACGTGGAGCAGGACAGAGCCGGCTGAGTGGAGGGAACAGGCGGATTGGTAGGGGGTTAGGAGGTCGCAGAGGTGGGGGGGGGGGGTGAGGCATTGGAGGGCTTTGTATGTGAGGACCAGGATCTTGAACTGGATCCTCTGAAGGATAGGGAGCCAGTGAAGTTGTGCGAGAGTGGGGGAGATGGGGTCACGAGTTTGGTGCGGGAGAGGACACGGGCTGCAGAGTTCTGGATTATCTGCAGCTGTGGAGGGAGGAATTGGGAAGGCCGACAAGCAGGGCGTTTGCATAGTCGAGCCTGGAAGTGATGAAGGCATGAACAAGAGTTTCAGTGGCCTGAGGGGTGAGATAGTGGCGGAGTCGGGCGATGTTACGGAGGTGAGGGAAGGCAGAGCTGGTCATGGCTTGGATGTGGGGGAGAAAAGACAGTTGAGGGTCGAACAAGACACCTGGGTTCCTGACTGGCAGTGAGTTGTAGTGTGAAACCCCATGGAGGTTGATGCTGCCAGAGCCTGAGGTGCAGAGGCGCTGGCCCGAGCCAATCAGGAGGGCCTCAGTCTTGTTCACATTCAGCTGTAGGAAATTTGCCCTCATCCAGGACTTGATGTCTGACGGGCAGTCTGTCAGCACAGCAGTGGTCCTGGAGTTGAGGGTGGAGGCAGAAAGATAGAGTTGGGTGTCATCCACATAGATGTGGAAGTTGTCCCCCATGTCTGCAGATGATTTCATCAAAGGGGAGCATGTAGATATTAAAGAGGAGAGGGCCAAGGACAGAGCCCTGAGGGACGCCAGATGTGACAGTGCAGGGGCTGGAGGAGAAACTGTTAGAGACAACGAGTGGAGACGGTGAGAGAGATAGGAATCGAACCAGGCAAGGGCAGATCCATGAAGATTGAGTAAAGCGGAGAGGCGGTGTATGAGGATGGAGTGGTCGACAGTGTCGAAGGCGGCAGAGGGAGCCCTGATCACAGATGTTCAGAATGTTATTAGTGACTATGACCAGGGCTGTTTCTGTGTTGTGGGCAGCGCAGAAGCCGAATAGGTAAAGACAGGCATGTGGAGTAAGGAAACTTGCCGAAGGTTTCTCCCTACCCGGGATTCGAACCCAGGTTCTCTCGCTTGCGAGACTGGTCGCTAACCACTACGCTATGGCCTCTACGAATTCATCAAAGAAATACAGACATTAATCTAACAAGCTTTTCCAGTCCTGCCAGCATCAGGAATCGTGGTGTGTTCGATTTTTTTTTAATATAAGTGTTCCCGGATTTGGTTTACGAAATGTGTTCACCCTAGTCTAAGCTAACTTTATGCTTTGCAAAAACTATTACTTGACCTTGGTTCAAACTACAAAAGAATCCCCTCGTTATCGATGAAGACTTTAAGGGGTGAAGGTATGGTTGGAACAAGTCACAAGTTCATAAGCACAGTTCTGATAAAAACCCTTTAGCCAATTCAATCTGATTTTGCAGAATACCAAACCTTCCTATGACTCACATCAAGGAGTTCCTAAACTTAGAGTTCAGGGTCCTGGCTTCAAGCAGCCCTGGAAATGTGTTCCAGTTGTTGATTACTCTATCCACAGAAATACTTCATAGGAGTATACTGTACAGTGATAGAAATCAATGTGGTTTGGCTGGTCAGAACCAAAGTCAGGGGAATATATATATATATATATATTTGTTGGTAAAACATGTTAGCCGATTGTGCACAATAGTATCCCACAAACAATAATGGATTGAGTGACCACATTTTTTTTAAAGGAATATTTCCCTCAGAAAACGATCCGCCAATCGATTAACAATCGGGTTCCTACCCAGGAATCAAACCTAATCCTCTCGTGCGAGGTGAGCACGCAAACCACTTTGCTTTGTGGACTCCACAGTGCTATCCACAGTCTATTCCACATGTAACATAAATAAATCAATGACTTCCCTCTAATGAGTCCCCTTGTTCCACATGCTTTCGATCACATTAAACATAAAGGGTTGTTAATAGATGCCCTTTGCTCCTTGATGTCTCTTCACAACTGGCCTTTCACATCCCTGAACACATGACCCTTGTCCTGTATTTGTGTGTCGCCAAATACCATAGGCCTTTCAATCAACCATAAAATCTGGATTACAAATGGTTGAATGCCTCCCATATATAAATTGATCCCACTTTTATGTCTGTTATAGTTAACATCAAAGTTCACTGTATATAAGTCATTCCTTAACGTCAGAGGGCGGAAAAGGATATAAAGGCTTAATTCATACATCCTCTTATACAAGATAAAACACCCAAACAGTTTGAGAATCAGTGTCACTGAAAACTGCAGGCGTTGGTGCTTTCTATAAATATAATTATACTACCTAGTCTACCTAGTCTCTCCCCTTCTAGAAGATAATCTGCTTTTCTATTTTTACTATCTAGGTGAATAACTTCACACTTCCCCACATTATACTCCATCTGCCACCTTCTTGCCCACTCACCTAGCCTGTGTATTTCCCTTTGCATTCTTTGTGTGTCATCCTCAGAGCTTACTCTCCCACCTATCTTCGTATCATCTGCGAATTTAGATATATTAAGTTCTATTTCCTCATCTAAATCATTGATATAGACTGTAAATAATTGAGGCCCAAGCACTGATCCTTGTGGCACTTCACTAGTCACATCCTGCCAATCTGAGAAGGACCTGTTTATCCCTACTCCGTTTTCTTCCTGTTAACCACTCTCCAATCCATGCTAATATACTGCCTTTAATTCCATGGGCTCTAATATTATGCAACAGCCTTTTATGTGGCACCTTGTCGAATGCCTTCTGAAAATCCAAATACGCCACATCTACTACTAAGTTCCCCCCTATCTAACCTGCTAGTTACATCCTCAAAGAACGCTAAAAGATTTGCTAAGCATGACTTCCCTTTTGTAAAGTCATGTTGACTCTGCCTAATCATGTTATGATTTTTTAGGTACCCCACGACGACGTCCCTAATTAAGGATTCTAGAATTTTCCCTACCATCGATGTCAGACTAACTGGTCTATAGTTCCCCATTTTTTGTCTCCCACCCTTCTTAAATATCAGCGTTATGTTTGCAACTTTCCAAACACTGGGAACCATTCCAGAATCCAGGAAATTTGGGGAAAAAAATAAAAACAAAGCATCCACTATCTCTGCAGCCACCTCTTTTAAAACCCTAGGATGCAGGCCATCAGGTCCAGAGAATTTATCGGTTTTTAATCTGATCAATTTCTCTCGTACTGTTGCTTTACTGATGTTCATTTCTTTAAGTTCCTCACTAACATTAGCCTCCAGGTTCCCATTTATTTTCAGTAAGTTTTTAGTGTCCTCTAACGTGAAGACGGAAGCAAAATAATTGTTTAATGACTCTACCATTTCTTTATCCCCCATTATAATTTCTTCTGTCTCTGCCTGCAATGGACCCGCATTGATAGTTTGATTTTTGATAGTCTCTTCCTCTTTGTGTACTTGTAAAAACTCTTATAATCTGTCTTTATGTTCCTAGCTAGTTTACTCATATTCTTTTCTCCCACTTAATCAGTTTCTTGGTTTTCCTTTGCTGATCTCTAAAGTCCTCCCAATCCTCAGGTTTACTGTTCTTTTTGGCAGTATTATAGGCCTTTTCTTTTAGTTTTATATTTTCCCTAACTTCTAGTTAGCCAAGGTTGAACCACTTTTTCCGTGGTATTTTTATTTTTCAAGTGAATATGTGATCAATGGGAATTATGTATTATATCTTTAAACGTTTGCCACTGCTGGTCTACTGTCGTATCTTTCAATTTAATTTCCCGGTCTATTTTAGCCAAATCTTTTCTCATACCTGCAAAGTTGACTTTATTTAGATTTAAGACCCTTGAGGTAAAGGAGCTCATTCAGGAGCAGAAGTATTTTATTATACATCACATGGTCCAGGTTCACGTGATAAATGCACATCTTGACTGTAGCAGAGTTGGTTCTCTCACTCTCTCCCTCGCCACACCTTTCTCTCACTTGTCACTCTCAAGTGCTCCTCATGTGATGTTGCCATGGCTTCTACTGGTGCTGACAGCTGTTGATCGCGAGTGCAAAGTTGCTGGTGCCAAGTGAGAAAATAAATCCAGACAATTTGTTGATTCCCTTGTTCATTGGAATAAATTCCCATGGCCAGCACTAGTGAGATAGCAGTTAGTTATCACATACCATTTACTGCCAGATATGTTGTAATAAGAGGTGACAAATTTCATTATCGCTATATAATGGGGAAGAACACATCAGTCCTGTGTTGGCCCTGGGAGGCTAAGATAAGTGTGCTGTATGCTTCAGGTTTGATGTACAGGTTTATTGCCTCTGAAACGGGAGGTCAAAGGTAAGTTATTATTATACAATTCTGGCAACAAGCAGAGCAAGAGATGACAAGCAGTGAAGATAATTATCCTTTTGCAACTCCTTCCAATGATCATGAGACTACAATGAGGTTTTGAAAAAGATAGACTGCACCCATCTCACGCCATACGTGTTTGTAAACCAAATTCCTGTCATTTCTTGTCTCCTCTAAACAGAGGATGGTGGGGAGGTGCAATTCTCTGCCACAATCCATGGTTGAAGTAGTCATTAAATAAAGGGATTCGACGGTTTCTTGAAAAGGACGAAGGATTATAGGGGGAGATAGCAGCAGAGGGAGATTAGATTGGTTCATTGGGAGAAAAACACCAGCACAGACTTTATGGGCCGAATAGAAGATTCTACAAGCACTGTTATTTTAGTCCTAGTTGACATATACGTTCTGACCTTGAATATACCTTTTAAATATTTTTCACCTCAAAGAGGACAAGGTATGCTTGCGTTAAAAAAGCAAATATCTTTCCCTTTAAGTAGCCTTGCCAAGCTAAAAGGTGTCAGCCCGGTTCAGCACTCTCACCGCTGAGTTAGAAGGTTGCTGATTCAAGCCTCTAGTCAGAACTTTGAACTGAGTCTCGGCTGGCAATGCAGTGCTGGGGGAACGCTCTATTGTCAGAGATGCCATCCTTCAGATGAAATGTTAAACTGAGGACCCGTCTGCCTGTTCAGTTACTAATAATAATAATATTTCTTGCATTTACCACGTCTTTTGAGACATCTCAAGGTGCTACACAGAATATATTGTAAAGTGAATTGACTGTTTTGCGAGTGAAACGCGGCAGCCAATTGCGCACAGCAGTGAGCCACAAATAGTCTTGGATTGAGTAACCAAATTATTTTTAGATGAATATTAAAGATCTCATGGTGCTAATTTAAAAAAAGAAGAGTTTCTCTCCCGGTGCTGTGGCAACAATCTCCAGGTAAAATTGATCATTCATTTCATGGCTGCTCTGTCCAAATTGGCCTAGAAATGCACTTCATAGTAAAATCCTGGGACATTTTGATGGCGTGATAAGGCGTGGTTCCAAATGTAAGAACCATTACATATCCTGATTCAATTTATTGACAGATGGGCCAAGGTCTTCTCTGACTCACTAATGGATCCAAATGGAATTTGGCTTGTGCCTGCAGTTTTGTTCATCCCAAACCACCCAGACATTGGCTTCACTGGGCAATTACAGGAGAGAGAACAAACCCAGGCAGTGTACACAAACCTGTTTCAGAGACAAACTCATAAAACTCCAGGACTTTCAAGGCTGAAGTGGATTTTATTGGGTTCATATATATATTAAACAGTGTTGATGAGGAACAAACAGATACTTGCACAGAATATGACCATTATATTTGAGTACAATTAAATTCTGTATTGGACACTTGAATTTATTTGAAAGGTACTTCTCAATTTATAGTTGTTGCTTGCATTTCACTAGTCCTGCATTTTACCACAGTATTTTGTTTGTAACCAGGAGGGGCCCAGCGATTCATTAACTTAATGGAACATGGCTTATCGCTGTAAGAATGGGAACTTGTTCACTGAAATTCACATTGCCACCCAATAGCAGCTAAAACACTTCCCTGTAACTCCAAATCTGAAGCATGCAGAATGCTGACCCCAATTTTAGCTCAAAGGGTTGAGTGCTTCAAACTGCTTGTAAAGGGATAAATCACTCAAGGCTAGCTGTCTCGCTGCTCCTAGAAGGGTTTCTAGAGGGAGTACTGATAGGAAATAAGACTTTCAGCAAATCAGATAAGCACCGGCTTGGCTCACCCATTAAAATGAACAGTGATGTTCAGTCAGCTAACATTAATTCATGACTTGACATTTCTCTAAATAGCCATTAGCTGAAAACAATAGTGGACACAGCAGCAAGTGTTCAGTTACACTTTTCCAAACTTGGTATTAGATTTACGAGAGTTCACCTTTGCTTGACCCACATCGCAACTCACTGCTTCAAATGCTCTGGGATGCCTCCCTGCTTGAGGGGCACTATATCAATACAAGTTGTTATTGTTGTATATAGTGTGTGTGTGTTGGTGGGGGGGAGGAATGGGGGTGATGGTAACTCATTGACTGTTCTGATTTTACTGATCAAAAGGGAAGGGGGAAGCAACAGATATTACTGGTGTCAGTGAATATTCCACTCGCATACACTGTTCTATCAAAGAGAGGAATGGAACTAGATCACTTGATTAGATTTGGATGTAGAAGTCCCTTTGACTCATTTGTTCTCATCTTTTCAGACGCCCACCCTGCCAGTGTCCCATTGCAGTATAACAGGCAGACCAGGACCTTCATTCAACATCTCATCCAAAGGCCAGCATCTCCAACAATGAAGCGCTCCCCCAGCATTGCATTGGAGAGTGTCAGTCAACTGTGAGTTCAGGGTCCTGATGTGTGGCTTGAAAGCACAACCAGCTGACTCAGAGATGAGAATAATGTCAACTGAGCTAGGCTGACAACTAAGGCTGGTTTAACAAAAATATAACACTTATATTTTGATACAGGAGCAGAATACTTCAAAGTCTTCACACAATGAGTCACACAGAACAATGAGATAATGTAATCCATTGAATTTCAGTAAGGAAGGAATATCAGACAGGACACCCGGATAACTCCAGTGGCAGGGGATCTTTTAACATTCACCTGAATCACCAGCGCTTGGCAGATGGTTTCATGTCTCAGCAGATGGATGTTAATAATTAGACATAATTCATACTACTTACTGCTGGTTGAATCAGCAGACAAAGTATGCTTACTCTGAAGATTTTTTTTAAACAAACAAATTTCATAATGTAAGTAATTGCTTGTGTGCTCTCTAGGTTAATGGATGTGCTCAGGCCAGACTGCTAAGATGAAGGTCTTGCTTGGCTAGCTATGATGAAATGGGTTTGGGCTCCCAATTATCTGCATGGATCCACAGCACAAAAGCACTCTCTCTTAAATGTGTGTGTTTGTATCAGCCTGGTTCAGTGGTAGCATTCTCGTCCCTGTATCAGACGGTGTGGGTTCAAGCCCCAACTCAGACTTGGAATCACATTGTCTAAGTAAGATAACATCCAATGCAGCCCTGTGGGTGTGATGCATTGTCAGAAGTGCCGTCGGATGAAACATTAAACCGGAGATCCCATTTGCCTGTTTGGGTGAATGTCTAAAATCCCACTTGGTCTCTGCCTGTAAGACCATTTTGTTGTTTCACCCACAAAATATACAGTCAATTCACTTTACAGTATATTCTGTGAAGCGCCTTGAGACGTCTCGAAGACATGATAAAGCGCTATATCAATTGCAAGGATTATTATGTCAAAGATTCTATGGCACTTCAAAAAGACAAGGGAGTTTCTCCCAGTGTTCTGGTCAACAATCCCCCAAATAAAAAAAATTGGTCACTCACTCCATGGCTGTTTGCAGTACATTGTTGTGTGCAACTGGCTGCCGCATTTCGCCTACAAAATACACATTCATTCCACTTTACAGTATATCCTGTGAAGCGCTTTGAGACATCTCAATGACATGATAAGGCGCTATATCATATGCAAGGATGATTATTAATATTATTATTACATAGCCTCACTATTATTCTGAAATCCCACCTGATCGCTGCCCGTAAGACCATTTTGCCTTGAAATTTCGGATTGAGCAGCACTGTGAAAAATTCTTAAATTTTAGTTTTAATTTGAAACATATTTGTTTTAAGAACTTGAGAAAAACGTTTTTCCAAATCAAGACTGAAAGTTAGAGTTTTTCACAACCCTGCACAATCTTAACCTTTAAGCCCAAATGGTATAATTATTTACCTGGAATTTCATGAGTTATAGGTCTGTCGAGGACTAATCGCTACCGTGAGCGATCTTTTCATCAGTCATGCGACTGCCAGGATAGTGGAAAGCGAACAGGATGGACCTTGGTCTTCTTTCATCAAGCAATTCTTATGTTCCTGTGTTTCTATATGAGTGGAAACCCCTTTCTAAAGATGCAAAAAGGTCACTGGGGTCAATCATGTGGGTGTCTATCATTTTGGCTATCTAAACTGATACATGAAGAATCCCCAGAGAGCCGTGAGTCACTGAGATACCAAATCCCATCATTATGGCTTTTGAGGAGAGCAGGCACAAGGTAGGTGAGGAAATTGGAGGGGAACAAAAAAGCAAAAAGTCAAACAATGAAATTAAATTGGATCGAAATTTGCCTAAGAATGGAACAACCTATTCATGACGATGAGATATAAGTACCAAACTCCCATTTTTAACTTTTGCTTTAACTGTGCAAATAAAATGATAAATTAGAACCAGGAACTCAACATTAGAGAGAGGAATGTAGCATTGTGGTGTGTTAATAGCCTGTCTATGACTACTGTTAGCAACTGCGGCACAGCCACCAGTAAGATGGAATGTAACCTCAAAGATAACATGCAAGCACTGGGTAATAATAATAATCCTTACATTTTGTGTAGCACCTTTCACCTTGAGGACGTCCCAAAGCACCTCACAGGATATACCTTGAAGTGCAGTGACTGTATATTTTGTGGGTGATAACAGAGTTTCATCTTAGACGTAATATAGGCAAGCGCTTGAGAAAATACTCAGAGAATTAACATGCACGGGGATGAAATCATCACGTGATAACAAATAAGGAGTGTTCACTGTTTACTGAGTTAAGTCATCAGTCTCAGAAAAGTTGATTCATAAAGAGCTTATGGTTATCTCAGGGGTTAACTCCGCCAGGAATTATGGTATTGTCCAGGAGTGACTGCGGCCTCTCAGGGATGATGTGGACTTGGTGGCACGTCTGTTCGCCAACAATATTCACATGCCCGCGTTTCCCACATTGGCTGGGAGTAGTGTTGAAACAGCACAGTTGGTTATATTTGCCTCCTCCTGAACCTGCTTGTTATGTTTTCCCGCCGACGTCCTCCGCGAACTGTTACTCCTGCAGGACAGAGGAAAAAAAAACGAAGGTTAAGGAGAAATTCTGCCAAACGACGGGCTGTGGGTACCTTTACCCCGCTTCTGCTTAATTGCCAAAGATCCCTGTGAATCGAGCAATGTTCCGTTCTGTTTGTTCACTGCTTAGAGGGAAGCTGTTGTTACCTAAGACAATAGTAATAATCAGTACCCTGTGCATCAGCCTGGCTCGGTAGTAGCACTCTCCCCTCTAACACAGGAGGTTGTGGGATCGAGGTCTCGAAATGGGACTTGAAGGAGGCAAGGGAGGGGGCGAGGTGGAGGGGTTCTGTCCAGGATGGAGTTCCAGAGGGTGGGCGCAGAAAGGCTGAAGGTACGGCCACCGATGAGTAGAGCAGGCCGGTGACCGCTGTGTGAGGAGGGAGTGAGCAGGTTGGTAAAGTTCTAGTAGGTTGCAGAGGTAGGAAGGAGCAAGAGCGCGAAGGGCTTCAAAAGTGAACTAAGGAGTAAACTATTTGAAGTATGTCATGCCCCTTTCGGAAAACAGGGGAGATCATTGTGGTTACACAGTGCAGCAATGATCGAACCATGAGCTGAAGTGGAGCCATGTCATGTGGCTTCAGTTCCAGAAACCTAAGAAGACTCCTTGTTGTACAATTATCTCAAATTTTCTGTAAAATCTGAAAAAAATGTTGTCCCACTCTTGCAATAACACTCCTGATCTGCCGTGCTATTGCCTTTTAAATCGTAAGAAAAGCTATATCAGTACAAATGTGAAGTTCAACAAGTTGAAGACGACAGACATATGACTGTTTGTGGGACATTGCTGTGCGCAATTGGCTGCCGCGTTCGCCCACAAATATACAGTCAATTCACTTTACAGTGTGTTCTGTGAAGCGCTTTGGGACGTCCTCCCGACGTGAAAAGCGCTATATCAAATGCAAGGATTATTATTATTATTATATGGTAGGATGGGGGGGGGGCGGAGGGAATATTCTGCTCTGTGCACTCAATGCAGTACACTCCTCAATGTGGACGCCGCTCTCCATTTCAGCAAGCTTTGCGAATCTGTTTCTTTGCGCCTTTAAATAACTTAATTATTTTGTAGGTTAACATGGTAGCCAGTTTACACAGCGATGTCCCATAAACAGCCATGGAGTGAGGGAACAATTTTAATCGGGGGATTGTTAGCCAGGACACCAGGAGAAACTCCCCCTTTTCAAATAATGCCATGGGATCTTCAGCATCAATCTTGAACAGGCACGAAACAGGACCTTGGGTTAAAAACAGCAACTTTCATTTACGTAGTTTCTCGGAACCCTTAAAGTCTCATCCAAAAGATAAGATTTGAACAGGCAGAGGTCTCGGAAGGGCAAGGTTAGTGCAGGCACCAGAAAGCAATGCTTTATACAGAAGTAAATCAATAGTAAAAGAGATTACCAGAAATTATTATCCTTGCGTTTAATATAGTGCCTTATCATGTCTTCGAGACATCTCAAAGCACTTCACAGAATATTCTGTAAAGTGAATTGACTATATTGTTGTGGGTGAGTCGCAGTTTGTGGGACACTGCTTCATGCAGCAGTGTCCCACAAACAGTTGTGGATTGAGTGAAATTATTATTGTATGATTTTTTTTTGAAGCAATTGTTACACCCAGGAAAGCGATCCGCCAATCAACTAACAACCAAGTTCTTACTTACTGCTAGATAAATAAAGGTGTGTGGACTAAGGAAACTTCCCCAACACTTCACCCCACCTGGGAATCAAACCCAGGTCCTCTTGTTGGCGAGGCAAGTGCTCAAACCACTAAGCTACAGAACTCCACTTCCATGGTTGAGGCCAGAGAAGTGCACTGACTGATTTAAGCTGCAATGGGAGGATGATAGTGTTGCTGTTCTGGAAGATTAAGATCAAATGGACCAAAGGACCTTTTTTTCATACAAACCTCCTTTGTGATCTTCTGGCTGTGTCTGACTTCTTAATGTTTTACAAGTCATTGAAAACATTTGACATGCATCAAAAGAAATCCAGTTGCCTGTTCCTTCCACAAGAAACGTTAATTAAATTAGCCATGCATGCAATTGAAATGAAATGAGCAGGAAAAAATTGTGCTTTTAAATTTTCTTGCATCTGACTGTATTTTCTCCTGCATTAGGCAATAGAAAAGGGGTTGTGTTATGCAAGGATTGGATTATATAGATGGAATGGTGTTTTTCTTGTGATCGTCTCATGTGATCTTCTGATATGGCCTCACTCACTCTCTGTAAGGAGTGATCTCTCCAAGGTTAGAATCACCTATCTTGAGTGAAATCAAATGCCATCATTAAAAATATTCAGTCATGAATGTTGTTCAAATGGCCGTTGTAGAGGTGGGCTTAGCTAATTATTTCAAGTAAAGCTTAAGACAAGGTTCTTTTTTGCGCATAGACCATATTTTTTCTTCCAATAAGCTAAAGTGGAAGAGCAATACTGTAATAGTTTTACTAGTCAATAACTTTTCAGAAAAAAAGGCACACTCTCTGATCGATCTGCCAAAGTGTCTGGGTAGGCCAGGAATTTGAGCCTAAGCAATTCTGAGCATGAAATGTTGCATTGATATTTGTGTTGGCCTATCCATACCCTTGCATTGTTTTATCCTACCCCTACCCTCCCTGCCTTCCACCCCTCCTGATCCCTACCACCAGCTCGGGTCCAAATCCCTGACTGTCCAGTGCCTTGGGATGTCCTCCCAATGTGAAAGGCGTTATACAAATGTAATTTGTTGTAATTGTTAGCGAGCAACAGGCATTAAATGAAAGGATATTGATGAAGCAAATTGATGAAACTAAATTCCGAATTGGCAACTGCGCAGCTAAGGTAGATGCCCTGAGATACTTCCATTGGCCTCTGTGCCACGTCCCTTCATTTGGGAAAAAGAATTCTATCAAAAAGCTACTCACTATTAATTAAATCGCTTTATAGGTGCAGATATTGGTCTGTCAGGGAAATGCAATGTACCTTTTATTCCCTCACTTGTGGAACAGAGTCACAAATGTTTCTCTCTATTGAAAAAGAACACACTCTTTCCTAACCTGACTTGTGATGAGCAATTTGTAGGTTATTTTATTTGGCTGCATCAATGTATCCAGATGTCTGATATAATCTATGCGCTGCCTTCCACCCACCCACCCCAACCCCCCATCCTCCCCAAGGAAACAAGGCTCAACATTGTCCAGATTTAAGGACTGTGCCCTGTAACTGTTAAATCTCCCAGTCACTGCTGCCTTTCACCAGTACAACTCTGACATCCAATTAACAAACAGAAAACAACGCAATAATGCACATGCCAAAATGCTTGAAGGGCTAACTTTAATCCAAATTTTACTTGCAACATTACTATTCTCCTTACTTGGGAACGTAATAAATATCAGATTGTGAATTAAGTTGCTCCGAGACACCATATGGCCTGACGAGCGCTATATAAATGCAAGTTGTTGTTGAAATGCCCATGTGATACAGTTGCCAATTGATAAAAAGGTCTGCCAATCATGTTTTTAATTGATAAGGAAAGGTGAGCTTAGTCACTCAGCAGCCCCTGGCTTGTGGCTACAAGGCCATTGAGCATGTCTTGCCACTCAAAACACCCACCCGCTCTTTTCTGTCATCCAAAGAATTGCTCCATTCAGACTCCAAAAGCCCTGATATTTCACCTGGTCTTAGCTTGTAGATCCATTTTGTCTCTAGGGGATAATAAAAATAATCCTTGTATTTGATACAGCGTTCTCATCACATCTTCGAGCTGTCTCAAAGCACTTCACAGAATGTACTGTAAAGTGAATTGACTGTATATTTTTGTGGGCGAAATGCAGCAGCCAATTGTGCACAGCAGTGTCCCACCAACAGTCGAGGATTGAAGTGACCAATTTATTTTTTTGTTAAGAAGAAAGGTGATGCAAAATTGTGAAACAAAATCTTAAATTCATTCTTAATCTGGAAGTGGGAAAGCCATCTTCCAAACTGAGATTAAATTTGAAGAAGGTTTCCATACATTTGAGTGATCCGAAATATTAAGGTCAAAGTGGCCTCCCTGGCTAAGACTAAGTAGAGTATCAGACCTCAAACGTTCAAAGACGATTGAGCAAAACTCCACATATTTCTTCCTTTATGGAAGAATATTATGGGTGTTATTGTGAGTATGTTATGGACATTATTGGGAATATTTTTCAAATTAGGCTTCAGTTTGAATCAATGGGTAAAACTCTCTGCCACGGGTCAGAAGGTTATGGGTTGAAGACCCACAGCGGGACTTTCAACTCATGTAGTCTAAGATGACACTCCTATGCAGTACTAGGGGTGCACTGCATTGTTGGAGATGCTGCACTTTGGATAAGATGATGAACTGAGGTCCCGTCTGCCTGTTCACATGGACATTAAAGATCCCATGGTGCTGTTTGAAGAGAGAGACTCCTTGTGCCCTGGTCAACAATCTGCCAAATAAAATTGGGCATTCACTTCATGGCTGTTTGTGGGACATTGCTGCGTGCAAATGGACCACTGCGTCCACCAACAAAATACACAGTCACTACACTTTTCAAAAACTCCTGCAAAGTGCTTTGAGGTGTCTTTCCAATGTGAATATCGCTGTATCAAGTGCAAGCATTATTTTTATTGTTGTTATTAATTCATATTACTATTTCCCTCCCTGGCCCAAGAATAGAATGTGTCCCATAGAATAGTTCATTTTAATTTCTCTCTATCCCACTATCATCCAATGAAGCACTTTAAGATGGCCTCCCCATGTGATAGACACATTATCACATTCAAGAACTATCATGATCATTATCTTCCAATGTTCTTCCCAACCAGATACTTGTCCAATTCATTTTTGAAGAAGAAGTTAATCCGCATACCTTTGTCTACTTTTGTTGGGAGTCTGCTGGCGTTTGAGGCTTTTTAATTTCTAACAGTATGGCCTCGGGTTCTGAATCATTCATTGAACTAGCATCTCACTTCGCTCAGCGATGGAAGCCATTGGCCCATTGTAGTTATGGTGGCTGCTTGAAAGAGCAATCCATTCATCAGCTCCAATTACCATCTCATCCACTGACCTTCCTCTTCGACCGCACCGTTGGTCATCTTCTCACCACTCCTAGCCCTTCATCCCTTTTCACCCCAGTCCACAGCTCAGGTGCAAACTCTTGACTATCCAGCGGCTTGGGACATCCTCCCAATGTGAAAGGCACTATATTAATGCAATTTGTTGTTGTTGCCTTCTCACCCCATATCCCTGCAAATCACACTCTTTAAATATTCATCGTGTTACTTTTTGAAAGCTAATATGGATCCTGCTTAAACCACTGCTCCAGCAAGTACATTCCACATCCTCACAACTCTCTGTGTAAAAAAAACATTCCTTCCCAAGCTTCATTAATCATACTGATATACGTTTCAGTGTGCATCAGCCTGCGAATCACTGAAAGCAAAGCTAATAACTCTCAGCTCAGCCCTCTCTGTGGAAAGTAATGCAGTAATACTTACTGTACTTGTGCAAAGCCAGAACGTGACATTATCATAAGAATTATGAAGAGAAATATCATAAAAACAGCAAGACCGACCCAGAAAGCTATTACAATGGAATCTGAAAGACAAAAAAAAACAAGGGGAGGGCATTTACACACTAAGCTTCAGTTCAAAGAGCAAGATTACATTTCATTTAGTCTGTAAAACACAATACATGGAACGTGGTGTCCTGTAGAGTAGAGATTTGCGTACTATATCAAATGCAAGGGTGATTATTATTATAAATATAATTTATATGTTTATAGCGCCTTTCACGTCGGGTAAACTAAGAACTCTGAGCTATTACCCTGTGTGAAGGATGCTGTATTGTTATTATCCAAAAGCACTTTATTTCCAGTCAAATATATTGATATTGTCTATGGATTAATAAACATTTAATAATTTTCTGAAACTTAGATTGTGCAGACATCAATTCTTCGGGCTGACCATTCTTTTCACTTCACACAATAGGAAGTTGATATTATAACTACGAGACATTAAGAGTAACAGTTTTACATAGTAATCTATTACATAACCTTGTCACATTGGAAATGCCTCAAAGTGCTTCACAAAGTTTCTCTGTCAAGTGTGATTCCATTTTTGGACAGTGAACAAAGCAGCCAATTTGTGCACAGCAATAACCTAAAACATCCATGACCGATTTTGTTTTCATATCTGGGTCCAGGACACAAGGAGAAACTCTCATCTCTGTTCGAATAATTACCATGGCATATTCAACATTCACCTGAACCAACATATGGGACCTCGGCTTAGTGTTTCATCCAAGTGAAAGCACCTCTGAAAATTTGGCACTGTTGTACAAGAGGAGGGAATTTCTCCCAGTGTCCAAGCCAATAAACTCCTAGGTTTAAAGAAAAAGCAACGCGTTTGTGAAACAAAGTGGTTAATTTAAATTCAATTAAAAGACACCACTCTCGTCATCTTTCATTCCTTTTGGAGATTAACAAAAACTGACACAAAACAAGAATCATTCTCCGTTGGGTATCATACTCTAATTCCGAATATTGTAAAGGAAGAATTTACCATTACTTGTGGATAATTGTGGCTAAGGATTTGAGTGACCCCCGAAAAATATTCTGACCTAAAATATATTCTGTGAAGCACTTTAAGACGTATTTGATAAACGTGATTATTGGCTAGGACACTGGTGGAGAAATTCCCTACATATACATATATATGTAATACAATATGTTATATAAATGCAAGTTGTTGCTGACTATGGGAGCAGTCTATTCCCTCGACTTTTAACTCCTCTTCGGACTACTTAATAATTGACGGAATAGCAAAGGGAAGGGTTGGTTTTGTGTTGCTGTGAACCAGCACAACACATTAACACAAACCACAGAGCTCTGCCTGACAAGTGCCAACTTGGACATAACAGCATTTGACTGAATGGAGCACCAAGTGACCAGAGCAGTGAAGAGAGCACTTTCCAGCACAGAAGAGAACAGATCGGATGGTTGCAAATGAATGGCACGAAACTGGAACAGGGGAAAGGCAAGGGTGAGTGATGGGGTGGTGGGTGAGTGGTGGGGTGGTGGGTGAGTGGTGGGGTGGTGGGTGAGTGGTGGGTGAGTGGTGGGTGAGTGATGGGGTGGTGGGTGAGTGGTGGGTGAGTGATGGGGTGGTGGGTGAGTGATGGGGTGGTGGGTGAGTGGTGGGTGAGTGATGGGGTGGTGGGTGAGTGGTGGGTGGTGGTTGAGTGATGGGGTGGGGTGGGTGATGGGGTGAGTGATGGGGTGAGTGATAGGGTGGGGTGAGTGATGGGGTGGGTGATGGGGTGAGTGATAGGGTGGGGTGGGGTGAGTGATGGGGTGGGTGATGGGGTGAGTGATGGGGTGGGGTGAGTGATGGGTGGGGTGGGTTATGGGGTGAGTGATGGGGTGAGTGATGGGGTGAGTGATAGGGTGGGGTGGGGTGAGTGATGGGGTGGGTGATGGGGTGAGTGATGGGGTGGGGTGATGGGGTGAGTGATGGAGTGGGTGATGGGGTGAGTGATGGGGTGGGTGATGGGGTGAGTGACAGGGTGGGGTGGGGTGAGTGATGGGGTGGGTGATGGGGTGAGTGATGGGGTGGGGTGATGGGGTGAGTGATGGAGTGGGTGATGGGGTGAGTGATGGGATGGGTGATGGGGTGAGTGATAGGGTGGGTGATGGGGTGAGTGATGGGGTGAGTGATGGGGTGGGTGATGGAGTGAGTGATGGGGTGAGTGATGGGGTGGGTGATGGGGTGGGTGATGGGGTGAGTGATGGAGTGGGTGATGGGGTGAGTGATGGGGTGGGTGATGGGGTGAGTGACAGGGTGGGGTGGGGTGAGTGATGGGGTGGGTGATGGGGTGAGTGATGGGGTGAGTGATGGGGTGGGTGAGTGATGGGGTGGGTGAGTGATGGAGTGGGTGATGGGGTGAGTGATGGGGTGGGTGATGGGGTGAGTGATAGGGTGGGTGATGGGGTGAGTGATGGGGTGGGTGATGGGGTGGGTGATGGGGTGAGTGATGGGGTGAGTGATGGGGTGAGTGATGGGTGGATGATGGGGTGGGTGATGGGGTGAGTGATGGGGTGGGTGATGGGGTGGGGTGATGGGGTGAGTGATGGGGTGAGTGATGGGGTGGGTGATGGGGTGGGTGATGGGGTGAGTGATGGGGTGGGTGATGGGGTGGGGTGATGGGGTGAGTGATGGGGTGAGTGATGGGGTGGGTGATGGGGTGAGTGATGGGGTGGGTGATGGGGTGGGTGATGGGGTGGGTGATGGGGTGGGGTGATGGGGTGAGTGATGGGGTGGGTGATGGGGTGAGTGATGGGGTGGGTGATGGGGTGAGTGATGGGGTGGGTGATGGGGTGGGGTGATGGGGTGAGTGATGGGGTGAGTGATGGGGTGGATGATGGGGTGGATGATGGGGTGGGTGATGGGGTGGGGTGATGGGGTGAGTGATGGGGTGAGTGATGGGGTGGATGATGGAGTGAGTGATGGGGTGGGGTGATGGGGTGAGTGATGGGGTGAGTGATGGGGTGGGTGATGGGGTGAGTGATGGGGTGAGTGATGGGGTGGGTGATGGGGTGGGTGATGGGGTGAGTGATGGGGTGGGTGATGGGGTGGGTGATGGGGTGGGTGATGGGGTGAGTGATGGGGTGAGTGATGGGGTGGGTGATGGGGTGAGTGATGGGGTGAGTGATGGGGTGGGTGATGGGGTGAGTGATGGGGTGGGTGATGGGGTGGGTGATGGTGTGAGTGATGGGGTGAGTGATGGGGTGGGTGATGGGGTGGGTGATGGTGTGAGTGATGGGGTGAGTGATGGGGTGGGTGATGGGGTGGGTGATGGGGTGGGTGATGGTGTGAGTGATGGGGTGAGTGATGGGGTGAGTGATGGGGTGAGTGATGGGGTGAGCGATGGTGTGGGAAACACTTACATTTGTTCACTTGGAGCCCCTCGAACGACACATCGTATTCGTACTCGTAGTATTCGTACTCGAAGCGGTACTCGGAATTGCTGTGGTTCAGGCGCAGGTCTTCCGAAGAGTTGGTGAAAGCCTCGACATCAGCCATCTCTCCATCGAGGTCCCCAGGAGAGGGGGAGAGAGGAGAGAGGGAGGGAGAGGAGAGAGGAGGAGAGGAGAGGAGAGGAGAGGAAGGGGAGGGGAGGGGAGGGGAGGCTGCAGAGTTTGCAGAGGACGATTGCTGATGGGGACCAAACGAGAGCAGTGCGAGTGATCTCCTGGTTAGTCCTCTTGACAAATCCGGAACAACCTCAAATCAGTGTGTAATATGATTCCCACCCCCTCCCCTCCCCTCCCCTCCCCTCCTTCCCTCCCCTCCTTCCACTCCCAGAATTTGGGTTTCCTTTAGGATTTGCAGAGAGAACTCCCTCTGCTGGGAAACTTGTCCACTGGTATTGCTCTTAACCGGCTGAGCAAAAAACAAGACCTTCCTTATAACAATAATGATGATAATAATGATCCTTGCGTTTTGATATAGCGCTTTTTACGTCTCCTCGACGTCTCGAAGCGCTTCGCAGAATGGGCTGTAAAGTGAATTGACCGTATATTTGTGGGCGAAACGCGGCAGCCAATTGCGCACAGCGGTGTCCCACGAACAGTCGCGGATTGAAAGTGACCAATTTATTATTGTTTTGTTTTCTTGGAGGGATTATTATTAGGCGTGTGGAGTAAGGAAACTTGCCCAAGGTTTCGCCCTCCGCCTGGAATTGAACTCGGGTCTCTCGCTTGCAAGGCGAGTGCTCTTACCACTGAGCTACAGGTCGCCACGTGTTAAGCTTCCTTGAAAATCTACTTTATGGGGATAAGGTGGGGCCGTGGGATTGAATTGATCTCCTCGTTCCAACTCGACCGGCTGAGTGGCTTTCTTCTGCGCTGCAGGTGAATCCTCGCGCTTGATTATCGTTGACGTTGAAACAGCTCAAAGCTCTTCGCAGGGCATACCGTCACGTAGATTGACTGTATTTTTTTGGGGGGGGCGAAACACAGAGGCCAGTTGCGCTCAGCGGTGTCCCACAAACAGCCGTGGAGTGAGTGACCAATTTTATTTGGGAGTTTCCCCCAATGTCCTGGCCAACAATCCCCCAAATAAAAGTGACCATTCACTTCATTGCTGCTCATGAGACCTTGCCTCGAGCAAATTGGCTGCTGTGTTTGCTTACAAATATGTAATCACTACAATTTACAGTCAAATTGCTGTGAGACGTTTGCATGATATAAATGATGTGATTTTACTATTTCAAATGCAAGGATTATTATTATGGAAAATCACCAACAATTTCAAGATCAGGAGAACACTGTATGGGATGGTGTACAAGTGAGTAGTCAGTGGAGCGATAATGGAGAAGTTAACCAACCGCATAATAGGGTCAACAGTTGGTCTTGGAAGTGTTTCTTTTCATCTTGAATAGACACAAACTCTACCAGTCCATCAATGATCAGTGGCTTGACTGCTGGGTAGTCCTGGAACTCAGCTCTACAAAGGTCATAAAATAGGCACTCCACAGTCTGTACCGTTGAGCTGTGTTATCAAGAATGTTTTGAGCCTATTTTGGAAACAATTGATTTTCTTTAAAAAGTTGCTACTGTGAAAGACATTTGAGCTTCAAGGGTTAAAGAAACATAATGTGTTATTACTATGCTGGAAATTTGTTAAAATAAATATTGCAGCTGGAGTATTCTCTGGAGTGGCCCCTTCATCTCCCGCACATATACCCCTGGGTAATTCTTATATTCTCATGTCATGTGAAACAGCAGTAATGCAGTCAACAGCTGACTGCCATTCTGTAGATTCTGAATAAACCTGTATTCCAGAATTGCTCAAAACATGCCAAAAAGTATGTTTTTTTTTCTAACTTGTCTGGGGTCTAATCTTATTTACTCAACGACAGCAGTCAGCTTTTAAATTTTTACTCCCTTGTTGTCTTTCCTCCCCTTGTTGTGATGTGAAAATTCAACTAAGTTCATCACTCCCAAAGAAAAATTCGAATGATTGGTAAGTTGATTTACTTTTGCGGAATGTGACTGTGCAGATTGGCTGCTGCTTTTGCTCAACCAATTATAAATTCGAGGTTATTACTTATCTCATTTTTTGTGTTATTAATTCATGTACAGGACTATGGAGTCCTGTAGCTCAGCGGTTAGAGCACTCGCTTTGCAAGCGAGAGACCTGAGTTCAATTCCAGTCGGGGCGAAACCTTGGGCAAGTTTCCTTACTCCATACGCCTAATAATAATTCCTCCAAAACAAAACAATAATAAATTGGTCATTTTCAATCCACAACTGTTTGTGGGACATTGCAATTGGCTGCCGCGTTTCGCCCACAAATATACGGTCAATTCACTTTACAGTCTATTCTGTGAAGCGCTTTGAGACATCGAGAAGACGTGAAAAGCGCTATATCAAATGCAAGGATTATTATTATTATATGATTATGCACCATCTGCTTGTGTTCAGGTAAACATACGGAAACAATGCTCGTTTCAAAAAAGCTTGGTGTCTTTCTCTCCATTAGCCGGGTTTATATTGATAATAATCGTTGCATTTGATTTACCACTGTATCACACTATTCAAACCTCTGAAAGCCCCTCACGTGATTTACTGTAAAGTGTAGTGACTGCGTATTTTGTCGTCAAAACGCGGCAACCGCTTTGCGCACAGCAATGTCCCACAAACGGCCATGTGGAGTCCTGTAGCTCAGTGGTTAGAGCACTCGCTTTGCAAGTGAGAGACCTGAGTTCAATTCCAGGCAGAGGGCGAAACCTTGGGCAAGTTTCCTTACTCCACACAGAGCCTAATAATAATCCCTCCAAAACCAAAAACAATAATAAATTGGTCATTTTCAATCTACGACTGTTTGTGGGACATTGCTGTGCGCAATTGGCTGCCGCGTTCGCCCACAAATATACAGTCGATTCACGGAGGTGGGGGTTTGCATTGTCGGAGGTGCCGGCCTTCAGGTCAGACGTTACACTGAGGTTCAAGCGGACGTTAAGGATCCCACGGCACTACTCGAGGCGAGACGGGGATCGATTGCCCCCGAGGTCCCGGCCAACCATCCCACAGGTGCGATTGGGCACTCTCTCCGTGTGGGACGTGGCTGCCGCCGTTTCGCACCACAACACACACCGTCACGGCCCTTCACAGTAAAAATCCTGTGAAATGCAAATGCAGGGATTATTATTATTAATACTGTAATTATTGCTGCTTTTGCTGTGTATGAGCACCTGCAGCTCCTGTGCGCATGCTCGGTGGCTGGAGCCTCAGTCAGTGAGCGAGGGAGGGAGGGAGGGAGGGAGTGCGCATGCTCGGTTGTCAGTGCGTGAGTGAGGGAGTGCGCATGCTCGGTTGTCAGGGAGCGAGTGAGTGCGCATGCTCGGTTGTCAGGGAGCGAGTGAGTGCGCATGCTCGGTTGTCAGGGAGCGAGTGCGCATGCTCGGTTGTCAGGGAGCGAGCGGGCGCGGGAGCGAGTGCGCATGCTCGGGGCCGTGAGCTTTGAAAGATGGCGGGAAGGACCGTGGATTTGACCAGTCTCACGGATGAGGACGAGCTGGAGCCGAGCTCCGCCTCCGCCACCTTCACCTTCACCGACTGCGGCGGCGAGTTGCCCATCGTGTTCCTGTGCGCGCAGTGCCGGCTCCCGGCGGGAGACTCCCTGGCCTGGAGCGGCTGGGATTCCGCAGAGAGGGTGATTTGCCTGAAAAGTCAGTACCTTCGGTCACTTAAAAGACTGAGAGCCGCGGCTGAGGTTTCATTGTGGCACAAAACATCGCCGCGTGAAAACATCGCCGCCGGTGTGTAACTGTATGTACACAGTGTGTAACTGTATGTACACAGTGTGTAACTGTATGTACACAGTGTGTAACTGTATGTACACAGTGTGTAACTATATACACAGTGTGTAACTATATACACAGTGTGTAACTGTATGTACACAGTGTGTAACTGTATGTACACAGTGTGTAACTGTATATACACAGCGTGTAACTGTATGTACACAGTGTGTAACTATATACACAGTGTGTAACTGTATGTACAGTGTGTAACTGTATATACAGTGTGTAACTGTATATACACAGTGTGTAACTATATACACAGTGTGTAACTGTACATACACAGTGTGTAACTATATACACAGTGTAAATATATATACACAGTGTGTAACTATATAAACAGTGTAACTATATATACACTGTGTAACTATATACAGTATAAATATATACACAGTGTGTAACTATATACACAGTGTGGAACTATATCTACAGTGTAAATATATATACATGATGTGTAATTGTATATGTATACAACATGTAACTATATATACAGTAAATATATATACAGTGTAAATATATATACACGGTGTTTAACTGATATACACACAATGTGTAACTATATATACAGTGTAAATATATATACATGGTGTGTAACTATATACACAGTGTGGAACTATATCTACAGTGTAAATATATATACATGATGTGTAATTGTATATGTATACAGCATGTAACTATATATACAGTAAATATGTATACAGTGTAAATATATATACACGGTGTTTAACTGATATACACACAATGTGTAACTATATATAGTGTAAATATATATACACGGAGTGTAACTATCTATATACACAATGTGTAACTATATATACAGTGTGTAACTATATATATACATACACAGTGTAACTATATATGTACACAGTGTGTAACTATATATAGTGTAAATATATATACATGGTGTGTAACTATACACACAGTGTGTAACTATATATATATACATACACAGTGTAACTATATATGTACACAGTGTGTAACTATATACAGTGTAAATATATATATATACATGGTGTGTAACTATATATACAGTGTAAATATATATACAGTGTGAAACTATATATAAATAGTGTGTAACTGAATATATCGAGATCATGCAAATGGGTTTGAATGAAGTGAAAAATCTTTATTTTACGAATGTGCTTGAAACCAAAAAAAGTTAATAAGCATGGAATAAGGAAAAAGGCACCCTATTCTCATTCCTTTGGGTGCATTTGACCGGCAGAGCAGACCAGATTTTCCCAGGAGGATGGCTGGCAATGCCCTTTATTGTGTTTCATGGCTATTATTCAAATCGTGAAATTTATGAACAAGTAACTGCTATATTTTTATAGACATCACACAAAATGTCATAGTGGACACTGAGAGGAAGGTAGACACGTCATCTGACTCTGGTTGGTGAGTATACACTAATAATAGTAATAGGAATAAGAATCCTTGCCTTTGGTATTGGGCCTTTCTCATTGGGAGGACATCTCAAAGCACTTCTGCACAGCATATGCTGTAACGTGTAATTGACAGTGCATTTTGTAAGCAAACGCAGCAGCCATTTTGAACACAAGAATGTCCCACAAACAGCCATGAGGTGATAATGACCCATTTTGTTTGTTTTTGTTTTCCCAGGGATGTTTATTGCTTGGTCAATCGTTTTCCCTATCCTCTGCCCCTCGCCCCCTCCCCAAACGTGCCCCACAATATTCCAGTGGATGAAGGCAGTCTCATACCTAATTACCTTTCAACCCCATCTTTCTAAGGTAGAATGTAATGTAATTAATGAGACACGATCTGGTTAGCCTGGAGAGGGAATCGTCAGCTAAAACACTGCCTCTTGTGGGAAGAAATTAACCCAATTCATTTGAAGTGTAACTTAGCAATGGAAGATCACTTTGCTCCCACAGAAAAGTCTCTTCAGGGTTAGGCAGAAACTATCTGAAACTATTGGGAGTGAGCGATTGCACCAATGCATCACCAACCTTACCATGATTGAAATGGTGTTTTACAAGCACAATGCTACATCCGGCTCTGCAGTTTCAAACTTAAGCCTGTGCAAATTATTGTGGAGTCCTGTAGCTCAGTGGTTAGAGCACTCGCTTTGCAAGCGAGAGACCTGAGTTCAATTCCAGGCAGGGCGAAACCTTGGGCAAGTTTCCTTACTCCACACAGAGCCTAATAATAATCCCTCCAAAATAAAACAATAATAAATTGGTCATTTTCAATCTACGACTGTTTGTGGGACATTGCTGTGCGCAATTGGCTGCCGCGTTCGCCCACAAATATACAGTCAATTCACTTTACAGTCTATTCTGTAAAGCGCTTTGGGACGTCCTCCCGACGTGAAAAGCGCTATATCAAATGCAAGGATTATTATTATTATTATTATTAAATGTTTCTAGTGCTACTAATGTTTCTCCCCTTCTCTCTCCCGCCAGTATCTATGTGTTGTTAACATGTTCTGGCTGTGCTATGATACTGGGTAAAAAGTATGTCTGCACACCGATCCACCTTGATTTCAGAAGGAATTTGTATTGCTTATATGTACAGCACATTACCAGGTAAGTAATAAGCAAAAAAAAATCAGATCTTAGTTACCCTGTAACAATAAAACATAGTTATGTGTCCAATGTAAAATTTATATCATCCCAGGTAAACTCAAATCAGTTGGGCATTAAACTTGGGACCAGTCTGGGTTTGAATACTTTCATTGATTAAAATGAGACTGAAAAACTATTCAGAGGACAGAGGTGGGAAGGTAAGCGGGGGCTGCTGCCATTGAAGTGGCTCTGAGGAGGCACGACTGGTAAACGCTGGCAGATCCGCAGTAATCCAACAACAACAACAAATTATATTTGCACAGCGCCGTGCACGTCAGGAGGACATCCCAAGGCGTTGGACAGTCAGGGATTTGGACTCGAGCTGGGGCTTGGTATCAGGGTGGAGGGCAGAGGTAGGAGGGTGTCCAAAGGCGCGGTCGAAGAGGAGGGTCTTGAGACTGGCCTTGATGGAGGCAAGGGAGGGAGTGAGGCAAAGAGACTGGGATGGAGTTCCAAAGGGTGGGGGCTTAAAGGCTGAAGGCCCAATCACTGATGGAGGGGTGGGCAGAGCAGGGGACGTAGAGCAGGTTGGAGCTATATCCCAGGAGGATGCCGTTTAATCCATTGTATTACTGTGAGAGCCATGAGGCTTACCAGTGCTTTGTATTTGGAAGCTACCTGGTTTAAATTAAGCTGTCTCAGATCAAACCCAAATCCAGGTGTATAGAAAAACTTGGCAGATCACTTTGGTAATGTGGTAAGGTATTAATATTTTGCCGGTTGAAGGAGCTCTCAGCCCACAAATATTGCAGTTAAATTTTGTCATTTTTAAGCTGCGCGTTTTCACTTCAGTGACATTCTCAAATGTAGAGAACGAGCTATCGAAAGAAAGTGGTAGACGTTGTAAGATGTACTTTCAAAGTGTTGTCCTATGTAAATCTATGTAGTGATCCAGCGCCATTTAATAAAATAGTCACGTAAACGGGATTAGACTGTAAATGACATCTTGACAATATTCTACCTGTTTTGCCAAATGTAAATTATGGTCTTTGTTTCCCCACCCTCCTTTTTAAAGTTATACATTTGGCTCCACTGGAAATAATGAGAGGTTAGAAGAGATACGCGAACCCATTACTTTTGAAACTCGGACTACCATCCTTGAAGAACTAGCAAAGGTAAATGGTTTGGGTGCATGCTATTTTAATACAACTTCAAGTAAAGGAGTCATTTGAAGATTATTCTGGGATTCTCTGTATTTTTGCTTTTGTCAAACAACTGGTTCACGTTCCAGTTGAAGTATAAAACTCGTGATGGGTATTTTCCTTTGAAGCTGAAGACTGGAATGGAATGCACTGCCTGAAAGGGTGGTGGGAACAGATTCAATCACAACTTTCAAAAAGGAATTAAATAGGTACTTCAAAAGGAAAAAAATTGCAGGGATATGGGGAAAGAGCAGGGGAGTGGAACTGATTGGGTGGCTCTTCCAAAGAGCGGGCACAGACACAATGGGCCGAATGGCCTTCTTCTGTGCTGTAATATTCTACGCTTCTATGAATTTACTGGAAAGCTAATCGTGAATAAACTGCAGATTTTCTTAAATTGACTTTAGACATACATTTCTTTTGGCAGAACGCATTTCTGAAATATGAACCTCGTAAAATGTGGTCAGAAAATCTTTTATAATAGTAATGAACCTTGCGTTTGGTATAGCACCTTTCATATTAATAATAATATAATAATCCTTGTATTTGATATAGCGCTTTTCACGTCTTCTAGACGTCTCAAAGTGCTTCGCAGAATTTACTGTAAAGTGAATTGACTGTATATAGTGTCGTGACTGTGTTTTTGTGGGCGAACCGGGCAGCCAATTGTATACAGTAATGATCCACCCACTGCCTTTAACTGAATGACCAATTTTATTTGGGGGATTGTTGTCCAGGACACCCGAGAACCTTCCTTCTCTTTCAAATAGTGCTATGGGAACAGGCAGTTATCTGAAGGATGGCATCCTCCAATTGCATTGGAGTGTCATCTTTGACCGTGTGATTCCAAGACATGATGTGAGGCTCGAACCCACATGCTTCTGACTCAGAGGCGAGAGTGCTACCCACTGAGCCAGGTTGACACACATATTGTTATGACTGAACCACAAAATGTTTCTTTACTACAGTTAAGGGGTGTGCAACATCATTGGAGGCGACGTCATTCGGATGAGATGTTAAACCGAGGCCCTGTCTGCATGTTCAGACGGACGTTAAAGATCCTATGGGACTAGTCGAAAAGAGAAAAGAGTTTTTCCTCATGTACTGGGCAACAATCCCCTCCTTTCCCCTGACTCCCTCCAAAATTTGGTCATTCACTTCATTGCTGTTTGCGGGACATTGCTGTGCTCAAATTGGCTTCAAAACACAGTTACTACTTTTTACGTCATAATCCTGTAAAGAGTTTTGAAACCTCCTGACAATTGTGGTGTCCTGTAGCTGAGTGGTTAGAGCACTCGCCTCACAAGCAAGAGACCGGGGTTTGATTCCCGGCAGGGTGAAACATTGGGCAAGTTTCCTGACTCCACACGCCTGATAATAATCCCTCCAGCAAAAAAACAATAATAAAACAATCCACGACTGTTTGTGGGACACTGCTGTACGCAATTTGCCTGCCATGTTTCGCCCACAGTCAATTCACTTTACAGTATATTCTGTGAAGCCCCTCGAGACGTCTCGAAGATGTGAAACGTGTTATATCAAATGCAAGGGTTATTATAATGAAAGTTGCTAAACGCAAGTTTCAGTATTCATAGATATGTAAAAATGTCTGCTGTCTGTTTTATGCTGCATTCCATATACCCATATACCGGTTCTCACAAATAAGCCTTATTGTACCTTTTCTTTTCCAAAAGTCCCAAACTGTGCTCAATATGATGATTGAGAGGCTGGCTATTGTGGAAGAAAAGCTAGTGTCTTTGCAGAATGAGGGCTAACACAGTTCCTGCTCAATGAAAAAAGGTCGGGATTTGAAGAAGTGACGGATGCCTGGACTTCACCAATAATTTGTTCGTTGAATTGTTCGTTGACAACCAACTTAATCCTTTGGGTCGAGTTCTTTTTCTCTCTCTCTATCTCTCCCTCATTCTCCCGCACTTTCCTAATGCTGCTGGGATGATCCAATGACACACAGTTTGCTGAACTAACAAACTGATGCCACATCCATGAACTGTGTTGTGATTTGTGTCAGCTTGTTGAACTCACTTTTTATCTGCAAGTCCATTTCTGTTGAAAGCTCTGCAGTTAAGTAAAACTACTGTACATCCTAAGCTACTTCTATATCTTGTGCTGTAGTTGATCTAACTTGACTGTTCTATCAAAGCTTAAGACTGATGAGCGTCAACCATTTCAACTTCCTGTATTATGTCTGTAATTAATCTAGATTTAATGTAAAAAAAATAAAATTGTACATTTTTTTTTTCTCTTTTCTGTAGTCGTACACGTGGTTTTGCTGTCAGTGCTGGAAGTAAAGAAGCGTCTAGTGGGGGGTGGAGGGGGATGGCTTCAACAGAGCGTTGATATTACTTAGTGCTCTGTGATGTATTACGGTTCCTGAGCCAAGTGCCTCAACAGAACTCCAAGGCACTGCTGATGTCAGACCAGCCAGCCTGGCTAGTTGGCAAGACTTGGAGGGGCAGACCAGTCACAAGTCGCATTTTTCTCACTCGCTTCTTTTCAACCCTGCAACCAAAGCTCTAACAGCTGAGTGGTTGTAGCTGGACATGCAGTGGGAGCCTTGCTCTAGATGGGAAGCTTGCCCAGACACTGGTCTCGATGGCAAACTGTGTGGTTTCAGCTGATTAAACTCTAGCGACAAAACGTCCTGAGTCAAAGAAAACACGTAACATCCTTCCTTGCGTCACGGCACTAGCTTAATCGAGCTTTGTGGTTTAGTACGGATACTGTTTAAGATCTCACAGAGTAAACAAGAAGTGCTTCAGTGTGTTAAGTGTGCTTCAGTCGCTAAGAATGACACGAAAGTAATTAAAATTTACAGTACTTGAAGCACACATCCTCTGCCTCTCTCTGTTCAGTTTCCCTTTGTGCCCATGTTATTATGCGGATATCACAGAGCCAGTCAGTGGTGGCCCAGCCTCCTTTCAGGCAGAATTGTTTTCATTTTGGGTGATCCTAATCTAAAGGAGGAGGCTGAATAGTAATGATTGTGCATAGATCGTCTTTGACTAGGACTATACAGTCAAATTTGAAGTAAAGTACTTGTATGTACTGCAAAGACTTTTGGATTGCCCTCTTGCTCTTAAGTTTTCACATAAGGCATTTAAAAAAAAATACAACTTTGTGCTCTTGTTAGAAAGAAAATTAACTTGCATTTTTGCAGTTCTGCTTTATCACATGTTCACTGCTCAATTGATTTTCAGACAATTTAGTACTGTCATGTAGTTTTTGTAGGCATTCAGCAGAGTGAAAAAAAGGGCTACATTTTAAAAGAAAACAAGGCTAATATTTACACAGCAGGTGTGTTAATAATAATAATAATCCTTGCATTTGATATAACTCCTTATTACATCTTCGAGACTTCTCAAAGCGCGTCACGTGATTTACTGTAAATTTTGTGGGTGAAACACAGCAGCTCATTACGCACGGTAAAGGAATTGGTCATATTCTTTAACAATAATCATCCTTGCATCAGGAGGATGTCTCAAAGCGCTTCACATGATTTACTGTAAAGTGTAGTGACTGTATATTGTAGTGCTTATGTTGGAAGGACACTTCAAAGCAGCTGATTGGGCACCTGAACTAAGGGGGGGAGAGCTGAGGAGTGTGGTGGGTGGCAGTGGTACTTAAAGTGCGGGGGAACGATTCGAAATGTGTTTGAAAAGTTTTAATCCTTTTATGACATTTCACATGCTGAATTGGTGATCTCATGAGGTTACACTGGCAGCCATGAATAATAACATTGGCATGAAATCCAACCTGAAATTAATCCTTTTTTCTCAAGGGTTTTCGTTCCATTCTGGCACTGATCTGAAAGGCACTAAATTACCATCAATGTTTTAAAAGTCGGATCTCAACCAATTTCAAAAATCTGAGCTGATTTCCAAAGAATGCTATTTGTCTTGCAGCCGTTTTGGCTGTGGATTCTGATCCCGCCTGGGTTTTTCTGAGTAAGTAATCGAAAATATTTGTTTTAGGGTGGCTGAATATATTTCTATAGCATATAAAACAGTTTACATTTTGCTGAGAATGCTGCTTTAATGTATGATACCAACCAAGTACAGAATGTTGATCCTTCCCATCCCAACTTTCCCCATTTGTTATACTGTTGCATTGGTTAGTTTTCCGTTGAACTAAATGTGTTATTTATTTTCAAACAGGACAAGAATATAAACAACTGTATAATCAGCAACAACCTTGCATTTATATCATGCAGGATACATGAGAGTCTCAGAGTGCTGAATTGATTCACTGAACTTGATACGAGAGAAGGATATACTGTAAAGTGGCATGACTGTTCATTTTGAGGAAGAATCTGGTAGCCAATTTACGCACAGCAATGCCCCACAGACAGCCATGGAGCGAGTGACCTATTTTATTTGAGTGATTCTCGGTCAGGATCACACAGACAATGCAACTACTCTCCAGTTTTTAAGACATTTTCTAATGACTGGTAGAGTTTAGCTTAGCTTTACCCTTTGTATCAGTAACAGAACTGAAAACTCCCTTCTCCCCACCCACCTCCCCACATACACACACGCAGACAAACACACACAACACAAATACAACTCTTTGGTACAAAAATTTACGTCCTGTTCTGACGAAGGGTCGTGGACCCGAAACGTTTACTCACTTTTCTTTCTCCATAGATGCTGCCTGACCTGCTGAGTATTCCCAGCAACTTCTGTTGTTACAATTCTTTGCTTCGGTTCCTAATTGAAATTGTGAAATAAATTTCCTAAAGTATTATGTTAGGAGTGCAGAGTCAGGTTTTCATGATGAATCGGAGAATAACAATAATAATAATCCTCCCATTTGATATAGCTGAATATTGCTTTTGACAATAACACCTTCAACTCTGTTTCACTGCAACATGCTTGCAGCTGCAGGAGCTCTCTTCTCTGGTTTTAACACTGACTGATGAACAAACTATCACCTGAAAAGTACATTCTGGCTTCAATTAACCTGTAGTTGGATATCATCAATCTCTTCCTGCATATCCTCCACATCCTTGAATGGCTTAATAAAGGGTAATAACCATGGACATTTAGAGAGATATTGTGAAGCCCAGCAATGTAATGTATTGATGAAGTATGTACAGTTTGATTTGAGGTAGCACCTTATCACAATGTTAGATGTCTCAAAGCCCTTAACAGAATGCACTGTAAAGTAAATTGCCTGTATATTTTGTAGGCGAACCACGCAGGCAATTGCATACAGCAGTGTTCCACAAACAGTTGTAGATTAAGTGACCACATTTTTTTNAATTAAATTTTATTTTTGAAGGGTTTATTACCCCCAGGAAAAGCAATCTGCTAATCAACTTACAACCGGGTTCCTACTTAATGCTAGGTAAACAGACGTGTGGAGTAAGGAAACTTGCCTAATGTTTCGCCCGACCCTGAAATCGAACCTGGGACCTCTTGCTTGTGATAAACCACCTGATCTCACCAAAATTTGACGCCTAGTTTCAGTCAACCTCAGAGGGGAAAGACCCACTGAAGTCTTATGTCTGGATCTTCAGATCGCAGGGTGAGACCTTAAACAAGTTCTAAAGAAGAAGATTGCGAAGGTAAGAATGGCTCAACACTGAGAAAGGCGGAGGGTGAGGGGGCTGTGTCTCAGTGTTTCCCATAACTCCCCTGAAAATGCTGATGTGCTGAGTGTCACGTGCGCTTTGAGGTACGTTGCCCAAGTAGCTGGTTCTTCTTCGCGCGTGAGCCATTTGTGGGACCTTTGCTCTGCGCACGTTCAGCCACAAAATACTTTGTGACTCCAATTTACAGGACATCCCGTGAAGGGGTTTTGAGACGGCCTTTCGACAGGAGAAGCCACAATACCGAATGGAATGAAGAGATATTATTTGGGGTTTGTGAGGGCAGGTTAAGAAGGAGCCAATATGTCTAAAGTGGGGGGGGTGTCTGGAGGGAGGCTATAGAGGTCTGCGGGAGGCTTTGGGGTGTGATGACGGAGGTTTGAAATGGTCTGTGTCGGTGCGGGAGGAGGTGGGTTGTTGCGTGACACAAGGAGGGTTGCTGCTGCTGTTGGTTTGAAGGACGGAGTGGGTTTACAAGATTCGATTAACATGTATTTGTGCAGTTATGGGTTTGGTCCACTGGAGGGTATCAAATGCTGTTACCACTTACATTTTACCCAGTGCCTTTCACAGCGGATACGCACCTGAGCTGGGTTGGGAGCCAAGCAGGGGTTCGGAAGGGGAAAGCGTTTCGTCCACAAAATGTATAGTCAATTGACTTTACAATATATTTTGTGAAGGGATTTGAGACGCCTTAACCACGTGACAAACAACAACAACAACAAGATTACATTTGTATAGCGCCTTTCACGTCGGGAGGACGTCCCAAGGCGCTGACAGTGTACAGCATTTCAGACCCGAACTGGGGTCAGGGGGGGGAGAAGGGAGGAGAGGGGAAGGGGTCGAAGAGGAGGATCTTGAGGTGGGACTTGAAGGAGGCTAAGGAGGGAGCGAGGTGGAGTGATTGGGGAATGGAATTCCAGAGGTTGGGGGCAGAGTGGCTGAAGGCTCTCCCGCCAATGGTGGGGTGGGTGGGTCGGGGGACATGGAGCTGGACAGAGCCGACTGAGTGGAGGGATCGGGCGGGTTGGTAGGGGGTTAGGAGGTCGCAGAGGTAGAGTGGGGTGAGGCCATGGAGGGCTTCGTAAGGATTACTATTATTCTGATTACACGACCGAAAGCATGGTAGAAAATTTACATTTTGAGACGTGGTTTAAAAGAGGGGAGAGAGAGAGGGAGGGTGGGGGTGGGGGGAGAGAGAGAGCGATTTTGGGACGGAGTTGCAGAGAGCAGGGGGAGGAAAAGCTGAAAGCCTGCTCACTGATGGTGGGCCAGACAGGGCAGGAGTACATGAAGCAGTTCGGTTCTCGCTGAACGAAGGACATCCTCAGGATTGCAATGGAGTCTCAGCATCAGACGGGGAGAATGGAAGGATAGGGACCCGTTGACAGAAAATAAAATAACCTTAAAGTAATTGACTGAGAAGAGGCAAGCGGAATTTAAATATGCAGGGAAGAGAAGTGAGTGTAAATGGGGAAAAAAAGAGGTGTAATGAAAAATAACACGAAGACAGTATTGCAACACACAGAGGATGGGGAACAACATGGGAAAACTGGAGACAGTCATCAAAACTGAGGCATTGGATGCAACTGACAGAAACATGGTAACAATCTGGACATGACTGGCAATTAAATATTGTAGAATGTTGAGAAAGGACAGAGAAGGGAAAAGGGGAGGTGGGGTAGCAATATTGGGAAGAGACCAATGAGGTCTTGTGCTTTATATTGGAGAGGGGTACAATATAAAAGTGAGCAGGCGAGGCGGAGGGTCTGCGCGAGATGGAGTTCCAGAGGGTGGGGGCAGAGTAGCAGAAGGCCTGCCCGTCAATGATGGGGCGGGCGAGGCGGGGGACATGGAAACAGGCCGGAGCCCACTGAGCGTTTGGAGTGGGCAGGTTGGTAGGGTGTTAGGAGGTCGCAGAGGTAGGGATGAGCAAGGCTATAGAGGGCTTTGAAGGTGAGGACCAGGATCTTGAACTGTATCCTTTGTATGATGGGAAGCCAGTGGAGTTGGGCGAGGTGATAGGGTTGCAGAGCCTGGTGCAGGAGAGGACACGGGCTGCAGAGTTCTGGATGATCTGCAGCTTATGGAGGGAGGAGTTGGGGAGGCTGACAAGCAGGTAGTTTGTGTAGCCGAGCCTGGATGTTATGAATACTTGTATGAGGGTCTCCGCGGTAGGGTTAGGAACATAAAAGGAACATAAGCTCACAGAAGATAATAAGGAAATGGGGGACATACTAAACTAATATTTTGCCTCACAAAGGAAAAAACGATAAAGAAAATGTTGTAAGACCAGAAAGGGCAGAGTATAAAATCACAACAGTTAAGATAGGGCTAAGGGAGGTATTAAATAAATTGAACAAGTTTAACAACAACAAACTGGCACCTGGCCCAAATAGGCTGCACACAATAGGGCATCTAGGGAGGAGATAGCTGAGGCTCTAGTATATATATTTAAGAATTCTGTAGAGAAAGTCCTCGTGCCAAAGGACTGGAGAATATCCAATGTAATATCCATTTAGAAAAAAGGATGATAGAGCTAATCCAGGAACTATAGGCCTGTCACTTTAACATTGGTTGTGGGCAAGTTTTAGAATCTATAATACATAACGAAGGAACTCGTCAACTAGAAAGGAATCTATGATTGAGCATTAAATCCAGCATGGATTTACAAGCTTATTCAAATAAGCTTGACCAAGCTTATTCAAATCTTTGAAGATGGAACCAATAAAACAGACAAGTCTTGTTTCGATTGCACTTTATTTTTATTCGATTTGTGTTTGACAGACCTACTCTTGCTCCTACGTCTTATGATCTTATGGTCTTAAGGCAGCCGAGAGGGAGGTGGGGGAGATTTTTTTCCAGGGTCGGTATGAAATGGAGGCGGCGGTGGGGAGAGGGATTGAGAGTTCTGACTCAATCTTAACCCTAACCCTAAGGGAGATGAAGTGATGGTCCGAGATCGCTTTGTTGATGATCGTGAGGTCCAAGACAGCGAGGCCCCGAGTGATTACCAGGTCGAGGAGGTGACTGCGGATGTGGGTAGTGGAGTGGATGTGGAGGGAGAGATTGAGGGAGGAGATAAGAGAGGAAAAGTCAGCAGAGGTAGAGCAGGAGGGGGTGAAGTGCAGGTTGAAATCGCCAATGATGAGGAGGCATTCAGAGCAAAGGAAAAGGGAAGATAGGAGGGTGGAGATGTCAGGGATGAAGGTGGGGGAGGGCTTGGGAGGGGCGGTAGATAAGGAGAATTTTGAGGGAAAGGTTGGAGGGGTGATAAAGAGTAAGGTGCTCAAAGGAGGGGAAAGTTCCAGAGGAGTACAGAGGATAGGCCGAGTGGGGACGGGGAGATGAGAGTCACCATAGCGGTTAGGTCGAGGGGTTTGATGGAAGGTGTAGGCGGGTGGTGTGACCTCAGTCAGGGGGAAGGTGTCACCTGGAGTGATCCAGGTTTTAGTGACTCCACACACCTCTGTTTACCTAGCGGTCAGGAGGAACCTGGATTGTTAGTCGATTGGCGGATTGGTTTCCAGGGGGTAATAATGCCTCCAAAAAAAAAGTGAAAAAACGTTGGTCACTGAATCCACACTGCTGTGCACAATTGGCTGCTGTGTTTCTCTCACAAGATACACAGTAAATTCACTTTACAGTATATCCTGTGAAGCGCTTTGAGACATCTCAGTGATGTGATAAGACTGTATATCAGATGCAAGGATTATAATGATTACTACCAAGATCCGTGAGCCTATCGCCCCCATACTCACCTGGCGACATTCAGATGCAAATCCTCGATTGTCGGGATGTCCTCCAGATGTGAAAGGTGCTATTTTAATGCAATTGTATTTTACTCTCCTCTTTGTACTCTTCTGTCTTGTTCTATTGTTCCATCCTCTCCTCTCCTGTTTCTTACTCTCTTTTCCTATCCCCTCTGTTCCTCTCTTCTACTCTCTTGTCCTCACTCCCCTCTACTGTCTTAAACTCTTATCTCCTTTCTGTCCTCTACCACTCCGTATTCTCCTCTCCAGTCCTGTCTTGTACTCACCTGGATTAGAAAAACAAAATCCAGATCAACACTTTAGGATGCAGCAAAACAGTAGAACAAGAAGACATAGGTTTAGAGTTGGGCAATTTAGTCTTAAAGAGCAAAGTAAGACAGATACTTATTTTTTAAGCAGAGGGTAACCATTTTTGGGGGTCAGCAGGGTCTCTGATACATGCGGAAACCTATCACCATGCTTACGAGTATCCAAACCACATACACATGGAAATTCCAGATTGTTGGAATGGAATGCGCACTCTCTTCTCTCCCTGGAGGGACACATCCTGCTCACCTAATTTGCAGGTGAGGAAGAGTCAAGTAACAGAGGATCGAGTTCAAGATCCTCGTCCTCACCTTGCCCCCTCCTACCTCTCCGACCTGTTGACTCCCTACCAACTTGCCCGCTCCCTCCGTTCATCGGGCTCCGGTCTGCTCCATGTCTCCCGCTCTACCATCGGTGGCCGGGCTTTCAGCCTCTCTGCCCCCACACTCTGGAACTCCATTCCACGGTCCCTTCGCCTCGCTTCCTCCCTTGCCTCCTTCAAGATTGGTCTGAAGACCTTTCTCTTTGACCATGCCTTTGGTCTCCCTCCCACCTCTCTGCCTTCCCTCACCCCTACATCACCCCTCCCGCATGCTCGTACCCCGACATCTGACTGTTCAGCGCTTTGGGACGTCCTCCCGACGTGAAAAGCGCTCTATAAATGTAATTTTGTTGTTGTTGAAGAAGAGCCTTCTTCATCCAAACTGATTTTAATAATCCTAATAATTCTTGCATTTGACATAGTACTTTTCACATCCTCTAGACGTATCAAAGCGCTTCACAGAATATATTGTAAAGTGATTTGACTGTATATTTTGTGGGCAAAACGCGGCAGCCAATTGGCAGTGTCCCAAAAACAGTTGTGGATTGAGTCACCAAATTATTATTGTTTTTTTTCTTGATGGATTAGTATCAGGCGTGTGGAGTAAGGAAACTTGCCGAAGGTTTCGCCCTGCCTCAAATCGAACCCAGGTCTCTCGCTTGCAAGGTGAGTACTCTAACCACTGAGCTCCAGGACAAATCTTGAGAAGGGATGTGGAGAGCGAGAGCTGTAAAGTGAGTTTAATTTAAAATACCTGATAATGGATTGAGTTGTTTATTTGACATGAAATGTATTACATAAATGCAACTTGTGTTGTATGGAGATGTTTAAAAAGTATGAACAGATTCAATAAGGTGGGTGTTAAATGGACTGTTTCCTTTGTTGTTTAGTACAAAACAAGAAGGCATAAATAAAAGATAGCCAGCGGTAGATCGAATTGGGAGTTTAGGAAGAACTTCTTCATGTAGCGCTGGGATGGTGTTGCATTGTTGGATGAGACATTTGAGACATTAAACCGAGGCCCCGTCTGCCTGTTCAAGGAGACGGTAAAGATCCCATGGCACTATTCAAAAAGATAAGGGAGTTTCTTTCTCCTGGTATCCTGGCCAACAATCCGCCAAATAAAATTGATCACTCTTTTCATGGCTGTTTCCGGGATATCGCTGTGCGCAACTGGCTGCCATGTTTCAGCGACAAAATATACAGTCAATCCATATTACAGTATGGATTGAGACCTCTCAGTGATGTGATAGGGCCTTATGAGCACTTTGAGACCTTTCAGTGATAAGGCGTTATATCAAATGCAATGAATTTTTGTTAATAACGAAATGCCAGGATTATCATGATTATCCTACTTACAAAGAAGTAGGAAAGAGATAAGGTACGAGAAAGGAGTAATCCGAAAAAGAAACAAAAGGAAATTTTTTGTTGTAGCGCAGTGATTATTAGCATGTTCTTCTCACAAGTGAGAGGACCCGGGTTCGCTTCCCAGGTAAGGCAAAACCTTAGGCGAGTTTCCTAACTCCACACGCCTCTGTTTACCTAGCAGTAAGTATGAACCTGGTTGTTAATTGATTAGCGGATCGCTTTCCGGGAGTAATAATCCTTCCCCCCAAAAAAATCCAAACCCAAAATATTTGGTCACTCAACACACAACTATTTGTGGGACATACATTGGGCGCAATGGGCCGCCGTGTTTCGCCCACGGAATACGCAATCAATTCACTTTGCAGTCTATTCTGCGAAGTGGTTTGAGACGTCTCGACGACGTGATAAGGCGCCGCATCAAATGCGCCCACTATTGCTATTATTACTATTATTATAAATAAATAAATAAATAACTAAATAATGAAACCAATTATTACAAAGGAGCAGAGAGGAGATAAAGGGGGTGGGGGGGTGCGAGAGCGAAAAGGAACAAGTCCAAAGAAAGCAAGAAAGAAAGAAAGAAAGAAAGAAAAAGAAAAAAGAACATTATTTTTATCACAACAACAAAAAATAACTTAACACAAGCACATGGTGTCAGACTCCGCCTTTTGGCCCCAACTTGCCCAATGAGAGGTAGGAAAATCAGGGCTGCAGCTCGCAGTTGGGAGGAAGCGGGTCAGTTTCAAGTGTAAGCAAAGGCTGACAGACAGAGCTGGTGAAGGGCAACACAGGACGAGGGTTGTGAGTGCCAACAGAGCTCGTCTCCATCCCTCCATCCCCAGATCTAGTGCAAAGTCCCCCCAGAGCTTCCCCTTCAGCACCTGCAGCTTGTGATCAATGCCATTTCCCCTCTCCATCCCTTTCCTCCCTGAATCCCACTCTCTGTTTTTTCCCCAGTACCAAAGGAGCTGTTAGATACACACACATAGATATATATATAAGTATATATATTTCTATATAAAAACAATCGAAAATAAAAATCAAGAGGACTCACATATATATATATATATATATATATATATGTAAAATATATATTGGATTTCTCTCACTCTGGAGGAAAAAGGGTTCTTGGAAAGACTGCAGGTCGGTGCTTCTCTCTGGGTGAGTTTGCATTTTGTTTTCAACCTTTGCAATAGAGAGAGAGAGAGAGAGAGACAGAAGGAGAAAAAGAGAGAGAGAGAGATGCTGCTAAGGTTAAGATGAACAGATCGGAACAAGAGTTTGCCTTTCTATCCCGTTTCGAGAGGAAATCTATTGAGAGCTGTAAGGAAACATTGGTGTATTTTTTTTCTCCATCAAATCAAATGGTTATCAATGGGGATGCGATGCAAACACAAATTGCGATGCATCGACTGTGCCCCTGTGCTCCAGCCTTGTGTTTTTTTTAAAAAATTCTCTTTAAAAAGAGTGAGAACAAGCACAGATCTAAATCAATAAGACTTGGAGTTATCAGTCCATGTGTTAGTTTGCACAGCCAGAAATGTTCTTTGTTGTTGTTGGTATTTTTTGTGTGTGTGTGTGTGTGTGTGTTTCTGTGGGGAAAACACAATCCTTTTTTTGTGGAGGTGTGAAATCAACATCCAGTAACTATAAACTTGCCAATCGACTCGACTGCCTTATACCTCACTCCTTTCAAAGATTTTGGGGGGGGGATTTTGTTTTGATATCGTTAAGAAATTGTGACCAGGAGAAATGTTTTTTTGTTGTTGTTGGTTTGGGCATCCTGAGAAACTGACCAGGAGGAAACTAGAGCATTGCAGAAACCAAACTGCATTTATGTGTGTATATATATATATATATATAAATAAATAAGATCTCTATGTGTATAATATACCTATATAATATTCGTGTGTATATTTCGTATACAGTATATCAGAGGTTAGAACTGAGCATTGCATTGCAGAAAGTGACACTTCGGGAACATATTTTATGTACATTAAAAATATAATTATATGTACGCACCCACAATCATCTCTTTCACAGTCACATGCAATGTACATTTGCTCTATTTTTGCCAGATGCGTTTATATATATATATATATATATATAATACACACACACACAGCTCTTGTCTGATGTACATGCGTAAGAACTGCTTTGACCGACAGTAACCTCGATCTTGTTTGCTTTAGGGATGATGGAAGCGGATTATTATGATGGGAAGGGGTGGGGGTGGGGATGGGGGGAGGAAAGGGTATGTGCCAACAGACAGACAGACAGACAGACAAGCATTATGTAAGCATTGCTTTAGAAAAAAAAGAGCAAGGTTTACCTTACCACCTTTTTTTTAAAAAAAAGAGCACATTTTGTACCCTGTGCATTACATATAATAATGAGACCATATCTTTAAAAGGCTGCATTTATTGTAGCTGAACTTTGGAGACTGCGAACAATGTTAGTTAGCAGAGGGACCAATGTCTGAACTGCCCTGCCACAGTAATTATTCTCCTCCACGTGAATGTAATCATCTTTTTTAAAAAAAAAATTGGCTTACAATGTGATTTTTTTTTGGGGGGGCGGGGGTTACATAAGTGCTGTTGACTGACAAAATACACAGTCAAGTTCGCTGCACGGTGTATTCCGTGAAGCGCTTTGAGCAGCCTCGAAGACGTGATAAGGCGCTGCATCAAATGCAAGGATTTATTATTATTTGATCCCGTCCGTGCCTTTCACTTCGGAAGGATATCTCAAAACACTTCACTGGATTTCAATGCAAAGCGCAGTGACTGTGTATTTAGCTGGCAAACGCAGCAACCAATTTGCACACGCCATGATGCAATGCGCCCACAAACACCCGTGAAGTGAATGACCAATTTTCTTTGGGGGGATTGTCAGCCAGGACATCAAGTGGAAGAAATTAGATGGGGAACAGCATCCACTTGCAACTTTATGGCCACCTTTCATTTAGGCTTGTCGAGCTTCAGAAAGACAATTGGATAGGGAGTGGGGGGGATTGAGGCTGGTAGGGGAGGGAATTGAAGGTGGCTGCGCCCAAATTGGCTGCTGCGTTGGCCCCACCAGATGTTACAATACATCCTGTGAGTGTTTTGATACATCCTCCCAATATGAAAGACCCTTTACCAGACGTAAGTAAGGGTTGCTATTATTCATCCTGATTGCTTTATTCCAGAGCAACACTTGCTCAGAGCTCATGGCGGACCCCAAGTCCGTCTGTGTCTCGGTCGATGAGGTGGTCTCCAATGGGCTGCCTGCCCAACGTGCCCCCCTGCTTCAGATGCACTTAAAGAAAGTGGAGAACCACATCACCGAAGCCCATCGTTTCTCCTACCTGCCACGGCGACTTGCTGTCAGCATCGATTTCAGGGATCTCTCCTACTCTGTAACTGAAGGACCGTGGTGGAGGAAGAAAGGTAAGAATTAATATTCAATGGCACAAGGGAAAAAGGCGGTCAATGGGGTTGGAGTAGAGAGCTCCAGTGGGGAACGTGCACCAGCACAGACATGATGGGGGGAGAGCAGGGAATGGGATTAGAGTAGAGAGTTCTAGTGGGGGACGTGCACCAGCACAGACACGATGGGGGGAGAGCAGGGAATGGGATTAGAGTAGAGAGCTCCATTGGAGATGCGAGCAGCAGCACAGAGACTTTGGGCTGAATGGCCTATTTATGTCCCGTAAACATACTCTGAGTCTATGAAGGAGCATTAAGTGGAAGGGTTTGCTGAATAATTCAGCATTGGATGAGGCACTCTATGGATGTTGGCGTAGCAATAACAGCGGGTCAAGAGGCAGTCATGTTATCGATCTTGCCTGACTGGGGAAGGAGCGATATCCCACCGAATGTGGGGTGTGAGGAATAATCATAGTGTTTTTTTAAATGAGTTGAAATGAAAGTGATTTGGTGATCATGACTCTGATACTATGAATAAAGCAACCTTTTGTTGTGTTACAAATATCATGGGTCTGAAACTTCCAGGGTTCTGAAACTTCACCCACTTTTAACCTTAAGACCACTGCTATAAATAATAATAATAATAATCCTTGCATATGGTACGGCACCTTTTACATCATCAAGATGCTTCACAGGATTTTACTGCAATGTAGAATGACTGTATTATGTTGCCGAACGTAGCAGCCAATTCACAACAGTAATGTCTCACAAATAGCCATGAAGTAAATGACCAATTTTATGGTTGTCCAGGACACTGGGGAGAAATTCTCTTTTCTCTTTGAGGGATCCTTAACTTCCCCCTGAACAGGCGGAGGGGACCCTCAGTTTAACTTTTGATTCGAAGCACGTCACCTCCGACAATGCAATGCTCCCTCAGGACTGCACAGGAGTATCAGCTTACCAAAAGCCTAAAAAAAGGGGCTTGAACTCACATCACTGTGATTTATAGGCCAGATTGTTACCTACCATGCTCAACTGACACTCATGGCTAACAAACTCAGTCCTAACTTGGAATATTGTGTGGACATGTCTCAAAGTGTTGATCTTTTGACTGGCTTTCTAAGGATGCCCGGACAATAATAATAACAATAATCCTTGTACTTGATATAGCGCCTTATCATGTCATTGAGACATTTCCAAGCACTTCACATAATATACTGTAAAGTGAATTGACTATGTATTTTGTGGGCAAAACGTGGCAGCCAATTGCGCACAGCAGTGTCCCACGCAGTCGTAGATTGAATTACCCAGTTTTTTTTTGGAGGGATTATTACCCTCGGAAAGCGATCCGCCAATTGATTAACAACCAGGTTCCTACTTAATGGTAGGTAAACAGAGGTGTACGGAGTAAGGAAACTTGCCTAAGGTTTCAACCTGTCCGAGAATCGAACCCAGGTCCTCTTGCTTGTGATACGAGTGATCTAACCACTAGGGTACGGGACTCCAGATGTCAGCTATCTTCTCTCTCTCTCTTGCTCTCTCTCTCCCCCCCCCCCCCCACTCTCTCTCTCTCTCTCTCTCTCTCTCCAGCCAGGGCTTTATTTTAACTTGCACACGGGATTTGATATTGAAAAGAAGGTAGCAACAGAGAGAGAGAGATTTAGCCTCTCGGAGAGGCAAATCAAGGCCAGAATCCATTTCGATGGCAGCCGGAATGGCAGCTTGTAAGAGCAACAACAAACACAGTGTAGCACGCTTAATCTGATTAGCAGTTGATCTCTCTGAATTCACAAATGGTTGTCCTGATTTAAAAGGGTCAGAGGCAATCGCGTGAACAAAACAATAGGACGCAGTGTTAACTTTTACTCCCAGACCTGCAGCCCCTTGTGGGTTTAGGCTTTAAGACTCTAACCTTCAACAAGAACCACAAGGATTTACATTTATGCAGTGCCTTTCACGCTCAAAGGACGTTTCAAAGCTCCCCTTTTTTTTTTGATCAGCTGGATGTCCGACATACAAGGAAACTCATAGCCAATCTTAAGGGTACCCAAACCAGACCGACAGAGGAAATCTGCCTAAGGTTTCACCCCGCCTGAGAATCAAAACGAGTCCTCTCGCTTGTGAGACGAGCGCACTATCCACTAAGCTATGGGACTCCACAATATAATACAACAAAATAATACAATTCAACTTCAATTTATTTAGCAGCTTTCATGTTGGGAGCAAGTCCAAGGTCCTAGATTTGTCCCCGAAGTGGGGGTGGGGGCAAGGGGTGTGTGTGTTTGAGGGGGAAAGATGGTCGAAAACCCCAGCTCCACTGGCGTCCCATCACTCAGAGGATACAGTTCAAGATCCTGGTCCTCACCTTCAAAGTCCTCCATGGCCTTATTCCTCCCTACCTCTGTGACCTCCTAACTCCCTACCAACCTGTCCGCTCCCTCTGCTCAGCGGCCCCCAGCCTGCATCACATCCCCCGCCTTGCCCACCCCACCATTGTCGGGCAGGCCTTTAGCCTTTCTGCCCCACCCTCTGGAATGCCATTCCGCAGACCCACCGCCTCACCCGTTCCCTTACCTCCTTCAAAACCCATCTCAAGCCCCTCCTCTTCGTCCATGTCTTCGGTCACCCTCTTACCCCTATCCTTCCCACCCTCCACCGCTCCTGATCCCAACCGCCAGCTCGGGTGCGGAATGCTGACTGTCCAGCACCTTGGGACGTCCTCTGGAAGTGAAAGGCGCTTTACAAATGTAATTTGTTATTGTTGTTGAAGCGCGTTGTGTTGTCTTCCCTTATACTTGCTTGTATCAAATACAAGGGTTATTATTATTACTGTATTATTCTATATTATACTCATTGCAAAAAAATCCTTCGGTTAAAATCCTTCACTTAAAATCCCTGATGCACACGAAGAAAAAAACACATCCCAAAATATTCCATCAGTTCCCCAAGGGGGAGGGATATGGAGGGGAATGATTTCTGTTCTCTGGAGCAGGTGCATTGCAGCTCAATGCTGCACAGCAGCTACCAGCTTGGTTACTCTCGTACATTACCCGATAGTAACCTGCAGCTTGAAAAGCAGGCATGAATCATGAACTGATTGGTTCTTGTGCTCTGTTACTGAGGGGGCTGGTGTATGGGGAGGAGGGGTGGGGGGGGGGGGCGCAGAGTGGAAAGATGGAGCTGGGATTGCAAATTATATGTGTGAGTGTGTGTGAGAAGGCAGCTTTGACAAGAGAAGAGAAATAAAAATAATAATTTGGGCACTCAATCCACGACTGTTTGTGCTCAATTGGCTGTCGCGTTTCGCCTGCAAAGTATACTTTACAATATAGCACTCTACAGTATATTCTGTGGTGCGCTTTGGGACGTCTCAATGACTTAAAAAGGCGCTATGTCAAATGCAAGGATCATTATAAGCTTTGCTGTGTGCGTTTTTTAAAAAAAAAATATTCATCCCTTTTCGGATGTAATATATGCAGCGAGTCCCGCAATGATCACTCCCGCTGCCGTACTATAGCATTTTTGTCAGGGAGGAGGGGAGAAGTTAGGGAAGGATTTAATAAAAGATTATTCTTCAACTCTCTGCAACATGTCACATTCGATTTGCATTTGCACAGTTGTCTCGGAACACATACACGTGTCAGATCCAGCGTGACAGACCTTTGGCAATAATAATTGTGACATCAGAGCTTCTTGCATTTGATGCGATGTCTCAAAAGTGTTTTGCAGGATTTTATCGTGAAATGGAGTGACTGTGTTTTGTAGGTGAATGCGACAGCCAATTTGCACACAGCCGCAAACAGCCATGAAATGAAATGACTAATTTTATCTGTGTCTGTTGGTGGGGCTGGTCGGGTTAATGGTAGGGAGGGGTATTGGGACACAAGGGAGAAACTATAATAACAATAATAATTCTTGCATTTGATAGGGCACCTTATCATGTGGTTCAGATGTCTCAAAGCGCTTCACAGAATATACTGTAAACCGGATTGACTGTGTATTTTGTGGGCGAAATGCAGCAGCCACAGTAGTGTCCCACAAATGGTCGTGGATTGAATGACCAATTCAAAAGCGTGTCGAGTAAGGAAACTTGCCTGAGGTTTCATCCTGCCTGGGCATCGAATCCGGGTCCTTTTGCTTGCTGTGCGAGTGCGCTAGCCACTACGATACACGACTCTCTTCTCTTGTCAAATAGCGGCACAGGATCTTTAACATTCACCTGAACAGATAGACGGGACCCGGTTTAATGTCTCACCATTAATTGGGTGCAAATCCTTGACTGCCCAGCACCTTGGGACTTGCTCCTGATGTGAAAGGCGCTACACAAATGTAATTTGTTGTTGTAGTTGTTATTTCACAGATGATGGGTTAGAGAAGAGGGAGTTCCCGAGGTACGTGGGTTAGTAATTGAGGCGCGGTTACCCCTGGCGGTATGGAAAAATCCTGAGTTTGCTGAAGATTTGGGTTGGAGAAGATTAGAGAGGTCGGGAGATAGATGCTGGATGTGATAAGGCACTATATCGAATACAAGGATTATTATTATTGTTGTCCCGCAAAGCGCTTTGAGATGGTTTTGACGACTTGTATCAAATGGAAGGATTATTATTGAAAAATAGGCTCTCACACGTGTAGTGGGTGTTGTCATAGATTCTAGCAGTGTGTGGGTGGTGACTGCCCAATCCTCCGCACTCCACCCCCCCCCCCAGTCTTGTCAGCCATCTGTGCCTGCCTTTATCCATGTCTGGGGCACCCTACACCTTGACCCATTCATTGCTTCATTCAACCCCTCAAAGACAGTGACCCCAGGGATTGCTCACAGCTGCTTCACTGGCTGCCACTTGCCATCATGTTGCCATCACTTTGCTAACGGAGGGTTGGAAAAAATGTGATGTTTCGTAGCAGGTTCATTGACCTTCACACTGAACCTTGACCGCCCCCACCCCATCCATTCCTTATGACTGGTCGAAACCTTAGGCAATTTTCCTTACTCCACACTCTTTTGTTTTTCTAGTAATACGTAGGAACCCGGTTGTTAATTGATTGGAGGATCGCTTTCCAGGGGTAATAATCCACGACTGTGTTTTGTAGGTGAATGCGACAGCCAATTTGCACACAGCCACAAACAGCCATGAAGTGAAATGACCAATTTTACCTGTGCGCGCGTGTGTGTGTGTGTGTGTGTGTGTTGGGGTGGGGGGGAGAAGGTTAATTGGCTGCAGCCTTTCGCCCACAAAATATACAGTCACTACAAATAATAGTATATCCTGCGCTTTGAGAAGTCTCAATGACGTGACAAGGTGCTGTATCAAATGGAAGGACTATGATTATTCTCCTCCACTTAACCCCATCCTTCCGTCTGTCTGCCTGTCTGCCTGCCCACCCCACCTTCCCACCCATCCGTCCATCTCTTTACCGCCCCTCTTGTCTGTCCCTTTCGAGTAACCACAAAAACAGCGACTTGCGGTACAGGCTTCCCTTAAAGAAGGTGAAAAGTAGGTGAAAGGTTAATTGCCATCTGCTCTACCCAGACCCCAAACCATGTCACGTGCTGGCGAGGAGTCTGTTGAATCTGATTAATTAGTCTGAGCCATTCAGAATGAACAGCAGCCATCTCACGCTGCTGCAGCTTCAAGGAGAGCAGCGAGTCTAAACAGCAGGGGTTGTCGCAGGGCTGACCATTTGGACTTTAAACCCATTGACACAACCTCCCAATTGTAAGACGCCTCACCCACCAACAACCCCCCCCCCCACCCGCCACCCCCGGCCCACACGAAACCCATTCACTTTGCTTTTTCACTGTGGTTACTTGCTCAGATTCGTGTGGCGCACAGTCTAAACGCTGGCACGGACTTTTGGGCTGAGTGGCCTTTTTCTGTGCTGTACATTCTTTGTAATGACCGGAACAGTTCGCTGGAGCAAAAAAAAATGTTATCGTTGCGTCTGACGCAGCCTCTCACATCATGTTGGGAGGAAGTCTCAAAGCGCTTCACAGAATTTACCCACAAAGTACCGTGCTGTTTTTTATTGTGAGCAAATGAGGCAAACAGTTTGCGCACAGCAATGACCCCACGAGCTGCCATGAAGAAGTGAGGGACTGATATTAGGACACCTGGAAAAACTCCCTTGTCTTTTCGAGTAGGAATCACAGGAATCTTTATAACTGAAATCCGACGGCAGGTGGACTTTCAGCCATTTTGCCCCACATTCCCTGGAACTCCTTCCTGGATTCCCCTTGTTCAAGGCCCACCTCAAAATATACCTCGTTGACCACACATTCGATCATCTTTGCCCTTCCCACTCCCTTCGGCTCCCTCCCACCCCCAGCTCGGGTGCCCACTTCAAGACACCATCCCGACGTGGAAAGGTGCTGTGAAAGATGTAAGTTGTGTTGTACTCTATCTGTCTGATGCAAATACCTTATTCCTGATCCAACCAACGAACCCTGCACAATTCCATGTCTCCTTTGATCCCTCAGCACTGGTGATGGTCTGCACTAATGTGAAAAGGCAGCATTTTTACCTTGAAGATAATTGAAAAATATATTTTTCGCTTCCTGAGCATAAGGTGGTATCAAGTCCTATTTAATGTGAAGTAGCTCATTGCCATAAATGCGGCCTAAGTAAGCCTTTCCTTACAATTATGGTGTTTACTAAAAGAATCATAGAATCCTACAGCACAGATGGAGGCCATTCGGCCCATCGTGCCTGTACCAGCTCTTTGATAGAGCTACCCAATTAGCCCCAACACTCCACTGCTTCCCCAAACCCTTGCAATTTATTTCCATTTCAGGTAAATATTCAATCCACTTTTGAAAGTTATTGTTGAATCTGCTTCCATCACTCTTTCACGCAACGATTTCCAGATCGTAACAACCCGCTGCATATAAAAAATTCTCCTCATCTCTCCTCTGGTTCTTTTGCCAGTTATCTGAAATCTGTGTCCTCTGGTTACCGGCCCACCCACCAGTGGAAGCTGTTTCTCCTTATTTATTCTATCAAAACCCCTCATAAATTTTAACACCTCTCTTAAATCTTCCCTTAACCTTCTCTACTCTGGAGTCCTGTAGCTCAGTGGTTAGAGCACTTGCTTTGCAAGCGAGAGACCTGAGTTCAATTCCAGCAGGGCGAAACCTTGGGCAAGTTTACTTACTCCACATGCCTAATAATAATCCCTCCAAAACCAAAAACAATAATAAATTGGTCATTTTCAATCTACGACTGTTTGTGGGACATTGCTGTGCGCAATTGGCTGCCACGTTCGCCCACAAGTATACAGTCAATTCACTTTACAGTGTGTTCTGTGAAGCGCTTTGGGACGTCCTCCCGATGTGAAAAGCGCTATATCAAATGCAAGGATTATTATTATAATTTATCCCAGTTTCTCTAGTCTCTCCACATAACTGACGTCCCTCCTCCTTGCTCGAATGAATAATAATCCTTGTGTTTGGTATCGCACCTTTCATTTGGATGCTCTCAGCATGTCTCTCTGAACAATAGGTGCTATCAGTGTGGTAACAACCTGCTCTCACTAAGTTCCTCCCAAAAGAGACTTGATAAGCCACCATGTTAGCCCATTTGCCTTCGAGACGTCTCAAAGCGCACCACAGAATATACTGTAAAGTGTAGTGACTGTGTATTTTGTGGGCGAAACCTGGCAGCCAATCACACACAGCAGTGTCCCACAAACAGTTGTGGATTGAGTGACCAAATTATTATTATTTTTAGTAGTAGCGCCCTCTTCTCTGAGTCCTACCCAAAGCACCCCGCCTCCTCCAAACACCACGCAAGAGAGTCAGCCTGAGCTTGACGCTTGAACCTGCGGAGTAGAAAGCCACCTACTGAGCCAGGCCGCTACGCATTGCGTTTCCCTTCTGTTTTGGCATCCGTCACTTGGATGGTAGCAGGACTTCCCTGAAAAGCCTATTCTTGAACACCAGTCTGATTTGCGGTGATTATATGATGCCATTGATTTTCTGCTCTTTCTCTCAAAATCTAGGTTATAAGACATTACTGAAGAGCATCTCGGGCAAGTTTAACAGTGGAGAGCTCATTGCCATCATGGGCCCCTCGGGTGCTGGGAAATCAACTCTGATGAATATTCTGGCAGGGTACAGGTAAGGAGAAAATAGGCTGAGAAAACTATTTATGATAGAAGCACACTGACTCTTAGATACCTCAGTAGAGCATGGCACAGCAAAGCCAAGGAGAAGAACAAAGCCAAGATCACGAGGGTGGGAGGGAAAGGTAGAAAGCGGCTTATCACGTCATTGAGAAGTGTCAAAGTGCTTCACAAAATATAACATCGAGTGGAGTGACTGGAATGACAATACAATTCAATACAAATTTATATTTGTATAGCACCTTTCACATCGTGAGGATGTCCCAAGGCCTGATATTGCTAATAATAATAATCCTTGCATTTCATACAGCGTCTTATCACAGAATATAATGTAACGTTGAGTGACTGTATATTTTATGGTGAAACACAGCAGCCAATTGCACATAATAATAATAAATAATAATCCTTGTATTTGATATAGCGCTTTTCACATCTTCTGGACGTCTCAAAGTGCTTCACAGAGTATACTGTAAAATGAATTGACCGTATATTTGTGGGCAAAACGCGGCAGGCAATTGCGCACAGCAGTGTCCCACAAACAGTCGTGGATTGAAAATCACCAATCACCAGGGATTATTATTAGGCGTGTGGAGTAAGGAAACTTGCCCAAGGTTTCGCCCTGCCTGGAACTGAACTCAGGTCTCTCGCTTGCAAGGCAAGTGCTCTAACCACTGAGCTACAGGACTCCACGTAGCAGTGTCCCACAAACAATCGTGGATTGAGTGAACAAATTATTATTATTATTTGTTGTTTTTGTTGTTGATCTACAACAAGGAAATAATTCCTTCAAAAAAAAGAAAAATAATTTGGTCACTCAATCCATGACTGTTTGTGGGACACTGCTATGCGCAATTGGTATAATCTGTGAAGCGCTTTGAGACATCTCGAAGACGTGATAAGGCGCTATACCAATATAACATAAACATTGCATTTATATAGTGTCCCTCACGCAGGGTAGCGTCCTAGAGCGCTCCCCATGTACTGTTGCAAGGAAGGTTTCCATGATGCAAAATTCTCCCAAGAGTAAAGATCTCAGTCCCAAATCCTCTGACTTCCCACTGGTGAAGCAGCTGCTAACACTCACAAAATGCTTGGCTCAAAGTAAGAAGAAGCTGTAGACTTTGAGACACAATCAGTAGCACTATCACCATGTCATCAGTCACGCAGTTGCACAGGTGAAATGTTCTTATGAATCGGGGGGTGGGGTGGGGAAACGGAGGAGGTATATTTTATTTTGCTAAAAATAATATGTTTTTGCGACATCTTTATAATGTTCTGAGCAGCTATGTTTAGACTCGACTCTAGATGCTGACACATGACTCTGAGCTCAAAATCTCACCCCTATTTATAATGACAATCCTAGCATTCGATGTTGCATCTTATCATGTTGTTGAGTCATCTCAAAGTGCTTTGCGGGATCTACTGTACAGTGAAGTGACCCTATTTTTGGGCGAAAACCTTCGTTGGTTAGAATCTGCGAGCCCTGGAGTGGTTTCCTGTAAAAACCAAACCTGGATGTCCTCACCTATTTTATGGGCTGCTGTTTCAATAGAACAAGCAATTTGCATTTATGTCAGGAGGACAATGTATTTGAATTTGAGGGGTAAATTTGGGAATGAAGAAAGGGAGGAAAAGACCTAGGAGTAAGAAGACTCCACGTTTCTTTTGAGATAATGATATCTATCTGAATCAAAAGTTAGAATTAATAACATAAAGAAAGGATGGAGTCATTGTGTGGAAACAAACAACAAACTTGTTTTTAATATATATTTTTTAAAAATTTAAAATATTTCATGGGGCAGGGATTCGGCTTTGTTTGAACCAACAGCTAAAGCCCTAAAGGGTAGGTGGTCGAGTTGGAGAAGTTTGCCAGGCAGTGCTCTCAGTTGACAAGCTATGTGGTTTTCACTGGTTTGACATCAGCAGTACTCCCAACACACTCTCTGGGGTCCCCAAGCCTTGACTCTTACCAACCTGTGCCTAATACTCTCCTGAATTCGGTAAAGCAGGGTGCTTCCTCCAGATGTTGGATAACCTTTAAGATGAAATGGTCTGGGAAGCAAAGACCAGGAAGTATAAAAAGGGAACCTGGGAGAATGACTGGTGTGGGTTTATGGTTGGAGCTAAGAATAAAATAGTTACCTTCTGCACCTGAGTTATGAGAATCATTGTAGAGATAGAGAGTGGACATTCCATTCCAACACACGGGAATGTGTGGAACTCTCAGTCTGGTTTGGATACTCTTACGGTGAAGGGTTTCGGACTGTTTCTGACCCACGGCTGGCTCAAAATAAGATTTTAATAATTATAATAATTCTTGTTTTGAAACTCGCCTTGTCACGTCTTCGAGGCGTCTCATAGCGCTGCACAGGATATACTGACAAGTGGATTGCCTGTGTATTTTGTCCATCTTATTATTTTAACCGTGAATGATGGAAGTTCTTCACCTCTCAGCCAGATTTCAACTCTTCACTTGATTTATATATTCTATTTCAGATGTCTGCTATTTGCTATATATTTGGATTATATAATATATAGTCTTCTACATAGGTGATAATAATCAATGATAATAATTAAAAATTGGCCGTGGCATTCAACTTTGCTTTTTTTTGTGTGTGTGTGAATTATTTAGGGAAACCGGGATGAAAGGGCAGGTCTTAATCAACGGGCATCCTCGGGACCTGCGCTCCTTCCGCAAGGTGTCCTGTTATATCATGCAGGATGACATGCTTCTTCCCCATCTCACCGTTCAGGAGGCAATGATGGTAAGTCTGTGTTGTGAAGTCTCGGGGCCCACCTTCTGCTGCAGGTGAGAATGTAAGACAGGAATCAACATCCCACTGCTCAGGACTCTTTGCATCTCCTCCAACTGGAAACTCCTGTAGCGTATTGGTTAGAGCACTTGCCTTTCAAGTGAGAGGACCTGGGTTCGATTCCCAAACAGGCCAGGGTGAAACATTAGGCAAGTTTCCTTACTCCACACACCTCTGTTTACCTAGCAGTAAGTAGGAAGCCAGTTGTTAGTCAATTGGTGGATCGCTTTCCACGTGTAATAATCCTTTCAAAAAAAGAATGTGGTCACTCAATCCCTGACTGTTTGTGAGACACTATTGTTCGCAATTGGCTGCCGCGTTTCGCCCACAAAATATACAGTCAATTCACTTTATAGTATATTCAGTGAAGCGCTATAAGACGTCTCAAAGTTGTGATGAGGAGCTATATAAATGCAAGGCTTATGGTTATAAATACCGGTTTATCTCAAACTTTATATTTTTCACTGGTGATCATATCACGTCCCAGATTTCAACCTCTCACTTGTTATATATATTATGTTTCAGGTGTCTGCTAACTTGAAGCTGCAGGAGAAGGATGAAGGCAGAAAGGAAATGGTGAGTGAGTGAAGGAAGACGTATTTGAGTCTTGACAGAAGATATTTCTGAGGAGACCTCATAGAGGTGTACCACATTTTAAATGTGATTGGAAAAGTAAACCCAGAACCATACTTTAATGTACACCAAGGCTGGGGACTTAGGTTTACAGTTGTAAATTTCAGGATGGACGCATCAGGAAGTATTAATTACCCAGAGGGTGAGCGTCCAGAAGGATGAGATTGCATGAGCTGAAGGATCTTTTTCATCCAAACTAATCATATGATTCTATAAAATGAGGGAAGGTTCCACCTCTCAGGAAGTCGTTAACTATTGATTTGACAACACTTACCAACAGTCTGAGGGAGAAACATTAACCTGCCACAGTTTATGACCAACCATCCACCCTGACCTCCCCCACCCTCGCATCCCCACCCCTGCTCCAAAATGAGCACCTCCGTTGGTGGGACACTCATATTGGAGTAGCTTGCTTCCTTCTTGTAACATCATGTCCTGTCTCCTGTCAGGTGAAGGAGATATTGACAGCTCTCGGGCTGCTGGAATGCATCAACACACGAACCATCAGCCTCTCCGGGGGCCAGCGCAAGCGCCTCGCCATCGCGCTGGAGCTGGTCAACAACCCCCCGGTCATGTTTTTTGATGAGCCCACCAGGTAACAAACAGGGACACGGGGAATTGGATGGAGTGATGGGGTAGGGGTTGCTCAGAGTATCAGTGGCCGTGGGTTTGCTTGTGGGCATGTAAGCATGGTGGCTATGGATTGGTCCATTCCCGGAATCCCTTCGACTCACTCTTTGATCGAGCTTTCAGTCATCGTTTTCCCTCCCCATCCCACCTCTCTTGGCTCCCTCCACCATCTCACTAGACCAGCCAGGAATGTTGAGCACTTTGAGACGTCCTTCCGATGCGAAACAACGCTGTGCAAATACTGTTATGTTTCTGTAAGGGAAACACAAAAATATTGCTTATGGGGCCCGTGGACCTTTCTCATGTAAGGTATCTGGCCCTCGGTAACCAATAGGTTGGACCATCCTGTTGTAAACTATCATCTTAACTCATCATCATCTTAGCTCGTAGTCCAACCTGATTGTCAGCCTATTGTCCTAGCCCCTTGTCTTATATCCTGCTTTTAGCCATCTTTCTCCCCCTGCTATACCAATGAAATCTTATTGTTGTTGTTGTCATCTTCAGTTTTTCTCGCGCCCCTGTTTGGGTATCCAGCCAGATGCATGTAGACTCTCTGAGGCGTTACCCTACATGAACAACGACAACAACAGATTGCATTTGATTAGCGCCTTTCACGTTGATTGTTCTATAAGTGCATGTTGTTTTTGTAAAGTTTGAGATGCCTTGTCCCCTCTCTACCTGTCCTCAAGTTCGGCCTCAAAACCGACCTCTTTAACCACATGATGGCCACCTCCTGCTCTCCCCTTCCCTTAGTCCAACTCCATCACTGTGCAGCATTCCGAGATGTTATCCTATATGAAGGATGTCTTGTAAATGCAAGTTGTTGTTCTTGTCGTCGCCACCTACCTTATCCCCTTCTGCGTTTATTTAGTCACGACGTGAAAGAGGCTGTACAAATGTAATTTGTTGTTATTGTTTGGTCATAGCGGACTGGATAGCTCATCCTGTTTCCAAGTCGTGTCACAGATGAAATCGTTGGCTCAGGGTGGACGAACCGTTATCTGTACCATACACCAGCCGAGCGCCAAACTCTTCGAACTCTTTGACAAGGTACCATTTTACTTACAAATAGACAGTCATTAAAATTATGCACTATTTATTACAAATATATAGCAATTCCTGTATATGTGTGGAGTCCTGTAGCTCAGTGGTTAGAGCACTCGCTTTGCAAGCGAGAGACCTGAGTTCAATTCCAGGCAGAGGGCGAAACCTTGGGCAAGTTTCCTTACTCCACACACCTAATAATAATCCCTCCAAAACCAAAAACAATAATAAATTGGTCATTTTCAATCCACGACTGTTTGTGGGACATTGCTGTGCGCAATTGGCTGCCGCGTTCGCCCACAAATATACGGTCAATTCACTTTACAGCATATTCTGTGAAGCGCTTTGGGACGTCTAGAAGACGTGAAAAGCGCTATATCAAATGCAAGGATTATTATTATTATTCCATATGAGATACTTTGAGATGTTTTGATGTCCAGTTTCATTCCTGGGTGATTTTTGTTTGTTTGTTTCTATTTTGGTCAGCTAGGTGTCTTGACCACCGGAAACTCATCACCGTGCTTAAGAGTATCCAAAGCAAACTGAGAATTCCATGCACAGAATTGTAGAACATTCGCAAATTCATCTTAATTTCGCAGACGAGATCTTGTTAAGAACTGCCCAGAAAGGCTTGGCTTAGTCTGTAGCCTTCTTGACTCTCAAGTCAGAAGGTTGCGGGTTCAAGCTCCAATGTCGGGGATTTGGGTTCACAACCTAGGCTGAGAAAGCAATGCATTTACTTACAAATACACAGTCATTAAACTTATGCACTAGTTACTACAAATATACAGCAATTCCATATGAGATGCTTTGAGATGTTTTGATGTCAGACACTGTATTAAATGTAAGAATAATGTTAATAATAATACTTGCATTTGATATAATGCCTTATAATAATAATAATCTTTGCATTTGGTATAGCGCTTTTCACGTCTTCTAGATGTCTCAAAGTGCTTCACAGAATATACTGTAAAGTGAACTGACTGCATCAATTGTGGACGAAACACGGCAGCCAATTGCACACAGCAGTGTTCAACAAACAGTTGTGAATTGAAGTGACCAATTTATTATTGTTTTTTTTTCTTTTAATGTCGTTGAGATATTTCAAAGAGCTTCACAGAATATACTGTAATTTGAAATGACTATATATTTTGTGGGAAAAACGCAGCAGCCAATTGTGCACAGCTGTGTCCCACAAATAGTCAATGATTGAGTGACCATATTATTATTATTATTTTTGAAGGGATTATTATCCCCGGAGAGCGATACACCAATTGACTAACAACTGGTTTCTTACTTACTGCTTTGTAAACAGAGGCGTGTTGAGTAACCATATGCTATTACCAGAACCGTACGTGGCAGGTCTGTTGCGGAAACGGATGACATGACTGGTTGTTAATTGTTATTCTGTGTTACTCAATCCTTTTTATTTTCAGCTCTATGTCCTGAGCCAGGGCCAGTGCATCTACCGTGGGAATGTTTGCAGTCTAGTCTCTTACCTCAAGGAGCTCGGCCTCAACTGCCCAACTTACCACAACCCGGCTGACTTTGGTACGAAATTAATGTGTTAACACGAGAGTGTGGTTATTGTGTGACAAAACCCCGCTTCGGGACTTTTAAGACTTGCAGTCTGGGCTGAGGATCCAACAGAGTACTGGGGAGATTGGGTGTTGGTGGGCCGCGGGGTGTGTGTGTGTTTCATTGTCGGAGGTGGCATCCTTCGGATAATAAGTCTTATCTGCCTATTCAGGTGGATGTTAAAGGTCCTATGGCACTACTGGGAAAGAGAAGGGAATTTCTCCTGCCATCCTGGCTGACAATCCCCCAGATAAAATCGGTCATTCACTTGATGGTTCTTTGTGAGGTGAATCTGTGCGAAAATTACCTGCCTCGTTCCCCCTCAAAATACACCAGTCAATCCGCATTATAGCAAAATCCTGTGAAGCCTTAAGACTTCTGACTCCTTAGTCGCTGAGTTGACTGCACAGGAGCTTCATTTGCACCAGGGCCAGAGTTACAATACAATTCACACTTATCAAGCTTCTTTCACTTCGGGAGGCCTTCTCAAAACACTTTACGCATCTTGCTAGGCACTTGAGTCAGGGTGAGAGCTGAAGAGGATGGAGGGGGAAAGATGACCGAAAGCACAATTGAAGAGGTAAGTCTTGAGCTGGCTTTGAAATCGGGGAGGGAGGTGGGCAAGTCGGAGCATCTCCAGGACGGGCAAGGGCAGAGTGGCACCGATGTGCAGCGGATAGAGCAGGGGTCAGGAAGCCGGCCAGTGTTCAACAACAACTTGCATTTATATAGCACCTTTCACCCGGGGTGGCATCCAGGAGGCTTAACAGTGGCAGAGCTTGACACCAAGCTGGGGGGAGAAAGGATATGACCGTAAGCATGGTCAAAGAGGAAGGTCTTCAGTCGTGATCTGAAAGATGGGAAGGAAGGAGCAAGGCAGAGGCATTGGAGGAGAGAGAGAGTTCCAAAGCTTCGGGGTGAAGTGGCTGAAAGCACAGCCACTGATGGTGGAGAAGAGGCAACAAGGGACAAGCAGGAGGCCACAGGAGGCTGATGGAGGCAGCGGATGGAGTGGGAAAAAAACAGGTCAGAAATGTAGGAAGGTGCCAGGGCGTGCAGGGATTTGGAGATGAGTGAGAGGTTTATTAAGCAAAAGGAGCAGCCTGGGCAGTGTGGTTGTAAAAGTAATAAACGGTGATAATCCTTACATTAGGTAGAGCTCCTTTCATGTCGGGAGTGTTCCAAAGTGCTTCACAAGTTGTACTGTAAAGTGCAGTGACTGTGTGTTTTGTGGGTGAATGCGGCAGCTGTTTTGCACACATAAACGGCTCACAAACAGCAATTAAGTGAATTTTATCGGAGGGGGAATGGGGGATTATTAGCCAGGACACTGAGAAATTCCCTACTTCTTTCATGTATTGCCACAAGATCCTTAACGTTTACCTGAACCAATACAGACAGAAATGGTAAAACTGGAGGGATTAACAAAGAAAGTGCTTCCATTAGGATAAAGCCTTGCTAATCTGCTGCGTTTAGTTTGGGATTCTCAAGGAGATTAGTGAGACGGGGATTATAGAAAGAGCAGGTTGATCGGAGGCACAGTGTGCAATTTATTAACAACGACAACAAAATTACACTTGCAAAGTGTTTTTCACGTCGGGAGGAAGTACCAAGACGCTGGACAATCAAAGTTTCAGACCCGAGCTGGGGGTCAGGATCGGGGAGGGTGGAGGGCAGGTGGGGGAAGGAGGGTGACCGAAGGCACGGTCGAAGGGAAGGGTCTTGAGACGGGTCTTGAACTAGGCAAAGGAGGGGGCGAGGCAGAGGGACTGCAGGATGGAGTGCAATCCCGCAATAATAATCAATGCCTTGCTAGGCACTTGAGCTAGGGCAGTCAAGTGCCTAGCAAAATGCGTGAAGCGCACACCTCTGACAAATCAGCTCTTTCCCCCCACACCACCCCACGTGTGCATTATTCCCAAATCCCTCCAAAATGCTCTCTTTCTTGTAGGCAATCAGATGACGTCTGGTGTTACCATGTCTCTCTTGTTTCCGTAGTGATGGAGGTGGCATCGGGGGAGTACGGGGAGCAGAACCCACGGCTGGTGAAAGCAGTGCAGGAAGGGAAGTGTGACACCGATTGCAAGCAGGACGAGAATGGAGATCAGGAGCTGACACCATTCCTCTGGCACAGACCCTCTCTGGAGGTACAGCACCCACAACATCCAGTCACTGCTCTCGGGAGTTCAAGCTCACAGTCTGGGATGACGCTCTAGTGCAGTGCCAACAAGCGGGGGGGTGGGGGGGTGGAGTGGTGAGGGGAGTGCTGAATTTGCGAGAGTGACGTCCTTCAGGATGAGCTGTTAACCCAAAGTCCTGCCTGTGCTTATCCAGATGGACATTAAAGATTCCGTGATGCTATTCGAGGAAAAAAGAGCAGGGAGTTTCTCCTTCTATCCCTCCGCCTTGTCCCTTTGTTGGGATTTCCCATCCCGTAGTTCGAAATATGACCTGACAATCCAAAATGGTGCAATAATTATTTTATTGTAAGACAGTGGGCTTAACAGTGTGTAAAGAAGAGCATACTACCGGTTAATCTGCGTAGAACAAAAGTGGTAGAAGATTTCTTGGCTGTCGTCCCGCTCTTACCCTGGTTTCTCTGGTGTAAAAAACCTTGCTTCCCTCCTGCCAGTCAGGCCAACTGACTTCTCTCTCTTTCTCTCCACTAATTATACCCCTTTCTGAACTCTTGCCAGATACTTTTACCCCCCTTACCACTCATCCTGCATGCACTCATCCTAATCAATCATTGGCCTGGCGCTAGCCCGACCGATGTTGATAAAGTGAGTCTCCATTGTCTTGTCTATTCCTTATATTCCCAGACCTAACACATGATGTTTTGCAGACCTTTCCTCCAAGTCTAGCTCGTACCCAAGGTTACAATAACACTTAGCAAACTGCATCTGGAGAGAGGGGAGATAACGGGTACCATGGTTCCAGCCTGTGCCACATTCCATTAGTAACAAAGCTAATTTATCAGCCATTTTGACCTGTTAGTACAATTAATTAAACATCTCTTAAAATTAATATATATATAACCTTGTTCTATTCTAACTGATTATAGGGGAATCCCTATATCCCAACACCTTCCTTTCCCACCTTCAGGTTGCACCTAAAGACCTTCCTCTTCCCCCACCGTCAAGCGCTCTGGGATGCTACCCTGCTTGAGAGCCACTTTATAAATGCAAGTTGTCATTGTTCTGGCCCACGTACCCCCTCCACCTCCTCCCCCCCCCCCCCCACACACCCCCCGGCTAAAATTGGCCATTTCCTTCATGGATGTTGCAATGTCCAAAATTGGCTGAAGTGCTTGCGTTACAAAATAGTGCGCTCGGCTCGCAAGCTCACCATCATTTCCCTGTAACCTTCACCCAAAAAGTATACAGTCAATTCACTTTACAGTGTATTCTGTGAAGCATTTTGAGACGTCTCAATGAAGTGAAAAGGCGCTATAGTCGAATGCAAGGATTAAAAAAAAAAGCACAATCACTGCATTTCAGATGCTGAGCCATGCTTTGAGAAGTTTGGTTGGTGGATTAGCTGACGTATCAAACGCTAGGATTATTATTAATTAACACAAGGAATGGATTTCAGGAACTACTGCAACAACTTGCATTTGCATAGCACCCTTGGCATAGAGCAATATCTTGGAAGGCTTTATAGTGACAGAGAGATGCTGAGTGAAGAGCCGGGGGCAGGGGCGTTGGGGATGCCGGGGAGTGGGGCAGTAGGTGACCATAGGTGCAGTCGAAGAGTTAGGTTTTAATGCTGGATTTGAAGAGTTAACAGCTGGCGTTAATAATAGTCTTCTCTTTGTATTTCCACAGGACCCTTCCCCTTCGGAAGGTTGCCATAGTTTCTCGGCCAGCTGTCTGACTCAGTTCTGCATTCTGTTCAAAAGGACCTTCCTGAGCATCATGCGAGATGCGGTAAAACAAAACAGAGTCCTGGATTAAAGGGGTAGCGAGGACAGTCAGATTCTTAATATTAAAAATAAGCCCCACCCCCGTCAGTGCCTTTACTTTCACAGATTGAATATCAATCGCTCCAGATGTTTAATGAACGATGTTTTAGAATTGCGTCCTCCCCAGATTGAGTGAGCAGATTCATGCAGAAGGGGGTGGTGGTGATTGTGTGGGGTGGGGGGTTGTTGGCTCACGCAGGAGAAATGAAAGAGCGACCTGATGATGGGGAAGGATGGGGCTAGGCAGAGGGATTGAGAGAGAATGTTCCAGAGTTTTGGAGAGTAGTGGCTGAAAACATGGCTACCGATTGTGGAACAGAGGGACAAGCAGGAGATCCGAGCCAGTCTAATTGGACCAAATGACCTGTTGCCATGCTGCAATGTTCTCTGCAATTCTACGTCACAAAATCAGTTTGGATGAAGGAGGCCCTTCGACCCATCTGATCTCATCCCGCCAGAGAACGCCCACCCTAGCATCCCCTCCATCACAGCTGCTTTTTAAATGAGTACCAGGGTCCTGGCTTCACCCATGCTTCCTAGCAATGTTTTCCAGTCATTAATTACCCTCCGGGTAAAGAAAAAAAATCTCCTGGTGTCTGTCCTGAAATCGCTCTTTGCAACTCTAAACCTGTGTCCTCTTGTTCCACTCTTAGTGCATCTTAAAGTATTGTTTTGGGTTGACTTTCTCAATCGAAATTAAAACATCTATGAGGTTCCCGCCCCCTCCCCCTCGGTGTCATTGGGACACCCTCCTGACATGAAAGGCACAATACAAATATAATTTGTTGTTGTTGTTGTCTTCTCTCAAGCCTGAAGAGTCCCAGTTTATCCAATGGAATAACTCAACCTGTTTTGTGAGCAGGTCCTTACTCATCTGAGGATCACATCGCACATTGGGATCGGGCTGCTGATCGGGCTGCTGTACCTGGGAATCGGGAACGAGGCAAAGAAAGTTCTGAGTAACTCCGGCTTCCTCTTCTTCTCTATGCTCTTCCTGATGTTCGCCGCCCTCATGCCAACCGTCCTGACCTGTGAGTGACAACAGTAATAATAATAATCGTTCTGAGACGCTTAAGCGCTCTCGGATGCTATACTGTATGAGGTGCACCATATATATATAGAGCGAGAGAGAGAGAGAGGCAGCCTGGTTTAAATCTTATTCTGTCAAGCTTTAAGTAGTGCTGGCAGGTAAACATGAGTTAATAAACGGTAAATGCAAGATGTTAATCCTTGCATTTGATACTGCGCTTTGTCAAGTCATTACGACGTTCCAAAGTGCTTCACAGAATATACCGTAAAGTGAATGGACTGTACATTTTGTGGGTGAAATAATGTGATACATTATAATGTATGTAAGCCAATTTGTGTGCAGCAAAGTGTAACAAACAGCCATGAGTATCCATTTTATCTGTGGAATTGTTGGCCAAGACACAAGGGAGAAACTCCCTTTTTTGTGACCTTTAATGCCCACCTGAACACAGACAATGCAGCTCCTCCCCCAGGACTGTATTGGAGCATCAGCCTAGACTATAAGCTCAAATTCCCCAAATGGGGATTGGCACCACAGCGTTCTGGCTCGGAGGCTAAATTGTAGCTTTGTGGACATCTCGGAGCACTTCACAAAGTTTAAGCTCCACTTTTGCTCAGGCCTAAAAGGGTTAAGTTACGAGGAAAGGCTGTGTAAACTTGTATTGCATTCCCTTGAGTTTAGAAGTTTGAGGGGTGATTTGATTGAGGTATTTAAGATGATAAAGGGATTCAATAAGGTAGATACAGAGAAGCTATTTCCTCTGGTGGGAGAATCCAAAACAAGAGGGCATAATCTTAAAATTAGAACCAGGCCATTTAAGAGTGAAATCAGGAAGCATTTTTTCACTCAAAGGGTGGTAGAAATCTGGAATTCTCTCCTCCAAAAGGCTATTGATGCTGGATCCATCCACACCTTCAAGAGTGAGGTTGATAGATTTTTGGTAGGTCAGGGTATTAAGGGATATGAGGAGAAAGCGGGAAATTTGAATTGAAAGGATTAGTTGAGGTACAGATCAGCCAGGCTGGAAGGGCTGATCGGCCTCCTTACGTTCCTATGAGACATATGGAAGAATGATGATAATTGTATTTAGAAGTAATTAATTGTATTCATTACAAGTGGCTAACTATTTAGACTTCCGGAGGATGGGTTTGTGTGTGAGCGCCATCATTTTCATGGCAGATAATGATCCGTCACTGTGTTTGGTAAGACATCATCCATAACATGGATGGACTGAGGAGGAAGTTACTGTTATCAGACATTGTTACACTTGACTCATCTGCAACAGAAAAGAAGTAATTGATTGTAAGATTGTTAAGAGAAGAAAAACAACCTGGGGTAACAACAACAAAATTACATTTGTATAGCAGGAATTTGTGGACACCCTGTACTTGTAGCCAGCCAGCTGTTTTGTGCATAGAAAGCTCCTACAAACAGAACACAAAGTGACTGACTGAACTCTGATTCCTCCTTAGTCCCTCTGGAAATGGGAGTATTTCTGAGGGAACATTTGAACTACTGGTACAGCTTAAAGGCCTATTACCTGGCGAAAACAATGGCAGACGTCCCCTTCCAGGTGAGAGATAATAATAATCCTTGCATTTGATATATACTGCTAGGTAAAGAGAGATGCGTGGAGTAAGGGCACGCCCTGCCCGGGAATCGAACCCGGGTCCTCTTGCTTGCGGGAGTCCAGATTGAGAAGCAAGTGTTTGCCAGTGACTGACATCCCAATCTTCCATTTGGACAGATCATGTTCCCGGTGGCGTACTGCAGCATCGTTTACTGGATGACCGCCCAGCCGTGCGATGCCCTCCGGTTTGCCCTCTTTGCTGCACTGGGCACGATGACATCGCTGGTGGCCCAGTCCCTGGGCCTCCTGATTGGGGCCGCCTCCACCTCCCTTCAGGTCAGGGGTTGTGCGTTGACTTCCCCAGTCAACAAAGCTTTTCCTTGCTCTTTTCTGGTTTTTTTAACACACTTGTCCTCGCAAATTGGCCCCACGTCAGGTTTTACAGATATTTTTGGATCTGGGCTGGGGTGGGGGTGGGGGGGGGGAACAGCGGGGCGAGGGAAGGTAACCAAAAGGGCTGCCAAAGAGATGGGTCTTAAGGCAGATTTTAAAGATGAGTAGAGAGAAGGGGGAGGCAGAGGGACATCGGGATGGACTTCCAGAGAGCAAGGGGTCATATTGGCTAAAAGCTCAGGACTGGATTGGGCAGGGTACACAACACGAAGCAGGCCGGTGTTTGCTGAGCGGAGGGAGCGACCAGGGCATTAGTGTCGCAGAGGTAGGGATGGGGCTAGGACGTGGAAGGAATTGAAAGTGAGGACGAGGATCTTGACCTTGATCCGCCAGTGGACGGACCCACGACCTTCTGACACAAAGACAACTATTTAGACTACTAAATGAGCCAAGCTTTGGACATGGAACCAAATCGTCTTGCGTTAGCCTGTGCTTCGTCAAACAGGTCCAACTGTTCCAAGAGAGAACATTCTTGTATAACGCGAAGCTTGGGTCAGACACTACACCTGAACCGGGGCATTGTGTAAGAAGGTAGATTTAGAAATGGATCTATAACGCCACAGGTGTAGAGTGATTTGTAGAACAGATCACCTTGAATTGCCTTCCTTTCCCATTTCTTCAGCGTATCAGAGGTAGATGCATCACCTCCTGCAGACAAGCAGTGGTACAGCAGCTTCCTCTGATGTGCCTAAGAACTGGGAAAAGAAGGCAATTGCCACCCAGACTGAAGTGAGGGGAACGTTCGTCTTATCTGCCTACGCACCTGCTTTAGTGAAGCATTTCCTACGGTGTCTCAAGTCCATTATGGCTGGGAATTTGCATGGCCTGTCAGAGCAGCCGACCCCAAAAAAGGTGTTGGTTACCTATTGCACAACAGCTCGTTAAATAGCACGGTTGTGGTGGAGTTAGCGAATGTGTGCATGTGGCCATGTGAGGGAGCGGGAATAGAAGGCTATGGGAGTAAGGCCTATGTGGAGTCTCGTGAGGAGTATGACTGGTCCACTTGCGTGCACCGGTTGGACCAAATGGACGGTTTCTGTACTTTACAGTCTACATAAATCAATGTAAATGTGTGCACGTCGGTGTGTATGTGTGTGTGCAAGCGAGTCAAGCATGTGTGTGTATGTTTGTGTTTGAGTCACCATTTGCGTGCGTTCGTTCGTGTGTGCATGTGAGTCAGCTTGTGTGTGTGTGTGACCATGAGTCAGTTTGTGTGTGTATTTACATGTTTGCATGTGAGTCAGCACGTGCGTGTGTTTGCGTGTGGTGGACTCAGCTTGTATGTGAGTCAACTTGTGTGTGTGGAGGGGTGGTTGGGGCGCGAGCGGGGACTTTGTGTGTGTGTGTGTGTGTGTGTGTGTGTATGGGGAGGGGGTGTGTGTGTGGGTGTGAGTGTGTGTATGGGGAGGTGTGTGTGTATTTGTGTGTTTGTGAGTCAGCTTGTGTGTACGTGTGTGTGTGTGTGTGTGTGTGTGAAGGTTAGCAGCCCCGTCCTGTCGGCTAGACAGGGTAGAACCACGAAGCTGACCTTTTTGTCTTTGGTCTGTAGGTGGCGACATTCGTAGGACCGGTCACGGCTATTCCAGTGCTGCTGTTCTCCGGCTTTTTTGTCAGCTTTGACACCATCCCTAAGTACCTGCAGTGGATGTCCTACATATCCTATGTCAGGTAATGGAGCACATGTGACACTCGCTGTCTGTAAATTCCATTAATTCTCAGCCTGGTGTCAAACTCCTGGTATCACGTGTGTCAGAAGGTTGTGGGTTCAAGCCCCACATTGGGACATTGAGCTCACCGTCTAGGCTGACACTCTCGTGCTGCATTGATGGAGGTGTCGTCCTTTCGGTGAGATGTTAAACAGAGGCTTTATTTGCCTGTTTAGGTGGATGTTAAAGATCCTATGTCATTATTCAGTCTCTCTGACCTGACCCTTTGTAACTCCATCCCACATTCCCTTTGCCTCACTTCCTCCCTTGCCTCCTTCAAGGCACGTCTCAAGACCCCCCTTCTTTGACCGCGCCTTCGGCTGCCCTCCTACCCTCTCTGTCCTCTACCCTCCCTAATCCCAACCCCCTACTCGGATCCAAATCCCTGACTGTCCAGCGCCTTGGGACGTCCTCCTGGCATGAAAGGCGCTATACAGATGTAATTTTGTATTACATTATTCAAAAAGAGAAGGGAGTTTCTTCCAGTGCTCTGGCCAACAATCCCCCAGATAAAAATTGGTCATTCACTTCATAGCTGTTTGTGGGACATTGAGAAGTAATGTTAATTGTATCCGCAACCTTAGTTAAACCACATTCGGAGACTATGTGCAGTTCTGGTTATATATTATAGGAAAGATATTATAGCATCAGAGAGATTTCAGAGCACGTTTTACAAGGATGTTACAAGGGATCAATAGATTCAACAATCAAGAAAGATTGGACACTTTGGAACTTTTCTATCTGGAGATGAGATGATTGAGAAGGGGACCTGATGGAGGGGTTTAAGATTTGATAAGGTGGACTTTGATGGTCTGGTTCCACTTGTTGGCCATTGCAAGACTAGAGGGTAAAAAATGTGAGACAGATAGTGCTAGATTTAATAGGAACTTTAAGAGGAATTTCTTCATATGGAGGGTAGTGAGAATGTGGAACTCAATGCTGGAAGCCGTGATTGATGCTAAAAGTTTTGGAGAAAATACACGAGGGAAAGGGGAATAGAAGGATATAGGAGAAGGGAAAAGGAGGGGTGGAGGAATATTATAAAAAGGAGGTGTGGAGTCCTGTAGCATAGTGGTTAGCGCTCTTGCCTTACAAGTGAGAGGATCCGGGTTTTATTCCTGGGTGGGTTGAAAACTTAGGCAAGTTTCCTTACTCCACACACCTCTGTTTACCCAGTTGTTAGTCGATTGACGGCTTACTTTCCGGGGGGTAATCATCCTTCAAAGATAAATAGATTGGTCACTCAATCCACAAATGTTGGTGGGACACTATTGTGCGCAATTGGCTGCCGTGCTTCGCCCACAAAATACACCGTGAATTCACTTTACAGTATATTCTGCAAAGCGCTTTGAGACGTGATAAGGAGCTGTATCAAATGCAAGGATTTTTAAATGCCCGCGCGGACCTGTATGGAAAAAATGGCCTGTTTCCGTGCCGTGTAACTGTATATCTCCCTTGACTCCCGTAGATATGGGTTCGAGGGTGTCATCCTGTCCATCTACGGGCTGGGCCGTGAAGATCTGCACTGTGACAAGGACGAGATCTGTCACTTTCAGAAATCGGTGGCCATCCTTAAGGAGCTGGACGTGGAGAACGCCAAGCTTTACCTGGACTTTATTGTGCTGGGCATCTTCTTCGTCTCCCTCAGGCTCATTGCCTATTTTGTGTTGAGATACAAAATCCGTGCTGAGAGGTGAATTCGGAGCCTGCCGCTGACATTCCCCCCTCTTCCTTCCCGGGGCCGTCCGGCACCAGTCTGCATGAGACAAGTCCTGGTTATCTCTCCCCTCCCTTTAACAGCACACCACCATTCACTCCCTCCTACATACCTCCAACCGTACACGGAGGTCACACACCATTCAGCTGGTCAGGCCACTCTGCCCTACAGGCTAAAAATGGGCTCAGAGATGCACACAAGCTCCACCGTGGGTTCATGGTGTTTGCAACTCTGGGTGGTCTCGACAGCTTTCCTCCCCACAAGAGTCTGCTTTCTTCTCCCCCTCCCCACCCCACCTCATCCACCTGATAACAGAGGGGATTAATTGCTTTCCCATAATTCACAAAAATGATGGGAGTACACTGATTGCTGATTGCGGGGTTCATTCACACAAAGACAAAGCTATAAGCTTTATCCCAGCATCTCTACCACACACACACACACACACACAGGAAAGGTCTCAGGAACAGGACCCAATTCAAGTTTCATTGGGTCGAACCTCTTTTCCTCGCCAGGAAAATTCTTTCCCCCTCTCCCCCACCGCCATCCTTTCACCATCACCATTTAATGTTACCCTTTTTCGCAGAGAACTGATGCTAAAATGGCAGCCATTGGCCATATATGCATTCCGCCATTTCCCACCCAGTGTTGCCAAATTGGGTGGATTTCACGCCTAATTAGTGTTTTTCCCTCAAAATTCAGTCAATTCCCTTTACAGTATTTTCTGTGAAGCGTTTTGAAACGTCTCAATGACGTGATAAAGCGCTATGTCAAATGCAAGGAATTTTTTTTAGTACCGTTCATGAGAAACAGCTTTGGGCAGGTGCCTAATTTTAAACTTAAATCGACCACTCTGCTACCCATTAAGTAGGCAATGCATAATATACTTTCGGGTTAATATTTGGTTGACTTTGGGCCACGAAAGGTGTTTTTTAAGCCAACATATTCCGAACGTTAATTTTGCTTTGGGTCTGGAAAAAAGTCTTGAGTCGCCAGTGTTGTTCCTCCGTTCCTACCCCCCCATCCCTCCACACACGCGCACACACACATATAAACACAAACCTCCCTCTGATTAGCTCCCAATTCTCCAGATGGAGTAAAGCAGGGAGTTCTATACAGTTTTATCTTAACTGTGGTGCTTTCAATGAAGCAAAGCCTCTCTGCATTGAGTTGCACTCAGTAACTTTTTTTGTCCTTTGTCCCTCTGGTTCAGGAGAGTTTGCGAATCCCCAGGCTCCCCCTCCCCCTCCTCTGACAACCTTTTCCCCTCCTCGTCCCGAATGTGCCCTGAAAATTACATTGAATCAGGTTGAACAAGTTCACTACTGTTGAATATGTCTGCAATCCACTGGACGACAATCGAGCACAGACAAGAGGAGTCGGCGCAAGACAACAACAACACATTACATTTGTCTCGCGTCTTTCACATTGGGAAGACGTCCCAAGACAAGACAAAAACGGTGAGGAGGTGTGAGGGTGAAAGGAGTCACATAGAGCTTGCAGAATTCTGCTCTTGGCTCGATTGCAGTGACTCCTACAAGGCAGACCATCACCCTCTCGACCCTCTCCCCATCCCCTCACTACACCGCCACTCACTACAGTGATCACTTCTTGTTTGGTCACTTTTTCTTCAGTGAGTGGAAATGTGGGTGCTGGGGGCAGGGGTGTGGGGTAATGCCTGAAAAAGGGGGAGGGGTGCAAAACCAAATACAGGAACATTTGCCTGAGTTGACTAAAGGTTTTAACATTAAGCAGGATCAATGCAAAAAAAATGTTTAGTTTGAAGAAAATTGTATATTTTGTGACAGAGTCAATGTTAATACTACAGCTTTGCTTTGAGCCCTCCCCTCCTTTGACGTCGAAAGGAGGTGGGGGGTTTTGTGGGGGCAAGGAAGGCAGATGCTGTTATTTCACTGTAAATAGTTTCATTATTTAGAATGCAATTTCCTTACTTGAATCCTTGCACGTAACAATGCGACTGGTTCTGTGGTCAGTGAGATTATTAAGTGGTTGGGGTGGGGGGGATGTGGGGGGAAATGTATGTGTGGAAATTGCAATCTGTGATACGTTAATTGTCGGAAGGTTGAAAATTCTGGCCGGTCGGTCTTAATTATCAACGGGTCCTTGTGTGTGCACCATATATACCCTTTCCCTTCATCGGATGCGGGTGGGGCTTACACGTTCTGATCAGTTTGGAGGGGTCGGTTAGGGTGTGGAGGAAGGAAGGGCATCACACTCACAGATCAGACCCACAAATTTGAGATGTTGAAGGTGCAGTTTCTGTCACTGGTGTGATAATTGTCTCTGGTGTTAATCAACATGGCACCTGTCACAATTGGTAACCATGGGTAGGTTGATGGGCGAGTCGGTGAGTGTGTCCGTGGGTGTGTTGGTGGGTGGAAAAGGGTTCCACCTCGCATTATGTAAGACTGATAATGAGGCATGTCAGGAACAATGCTGGTTTTACTTCCCTGGGCTCCAAACTCATTATTTATGGTTGAATTATTTAAGAAATATCCATTTTCATGGTCCTCAGTTAACAGGAGCCTGGGGCTTTGTTTTTTTGTAATTATTGGGGGGGAATTATGTGAATCTCTTTTGCCTCAGTCAGAATTTATAGCAAAAGCAAAAGTTCCTGGTGCCCAGCTGGCTGGTCAAGGTGTTGCATTGTGCCAATGTGTTTTCTATGCATTGTATATTGTGTGTGGGGGTGGGTGAGATGGAATGGAAAAGCTGGGACGCTCTCCAGTTTTCTCCCCTCCTCCAAAACACACTGGGATATGGTTTCGGAAGTGACAGCCATCTTTGGGTACCTTGGCCTTGTGGCCATTTTGGTTTGGGAGGGCCTGACCTCCAACCCTAGTTCTCTCCGCACTTATCATATCCTCCAACCTCTGCCCCCTCGAGTGGGGCTGGAATGAAATTATAGTTCAGGAATTGGTCAACCACTTTTCTCTTGCTCTCTCTCTCTCTCTCTCTCTCTTGCTGTGAGGACTGCACCCTTTTCATTAAATGTAGATGCAATTTGCACAGAACTCCCAAGGCCTGTTTATGGCTTGCAGCAGAGAGTCTCAGTACTGTTACCAACTAATGCATGTGGCAAATTTCCCAGAAGAAACTTAATATAATGCTTGAAAACTCAGTTCCCTACTCCCCTTTTTTTGATAAGCTGAAGACAAGAAACAGTGTTCAAAGCCCGTTACTATTTGTTCCCTCATCACCAGCGTTTGGGGGGCGAGGCCAGACCCTCCGAACACAACGTTGGCAACAGAGTTATTACAAATGGAGTATACCTCCACTTGACCTCACCCGCACAGACTCCATGATACAGGACTAATCCTGGAGTTTGTCAAAAGGAAGGCATCAAAAAATTTATTTTTGTTTGAGGTGGGAGTATGGGGTATGAAATTTGCAGGGTTTGATGACATGTTCTCTGTGATGACTGCCAGACATCATCAGCCTCCACAAATATCCTTATTATTATCGCCGGCCTCTGCTGAGCTGTCGATCAGCACTGCCCCCGCCCCGCCCTACCGGCTGCCATCTTGAATTCTTCCCCCCCCCCCGCCTCTGGCGCATGGGGGAGGGGAGGCTGAGGGAATTTTCCGCTCATAAAGTAATGCCGCTTCAATTCGACAGAAGGAAGAAGCCAGGCTTGCATGACGTCAACTGTGTTGCAAATAGATATGCTTCGGTAATGATGATGGCAGACTGGACCTCGGGCCAGGCTGTGGCAAGCAGAAAGATGGCTTAATCTAGCCTGGGCTGGATATCTGAGTTAGTATTATCCCCCATTCCATCCCATGAGAGACTGAATTATGTCTTGGAAGCCCAACATTTCCTTACCTTTTGGTATTTTGTAGATATGATGACCGGTGACAGTATAGTGATAATCTGGCAGGAAACTCATAGGAAATAATATCTCGAGATACAATATATAGTTTGGGACATGACATGTCATGCGACTGCCAGGATGGTGGAAGGCGAAATGGATGGACCTTGGTCTTCTTTCGCCTAGCAAATACTTATGTTCTTATGTACTCTTATGACCCCACCGTTCCAGGTACATCCCTGTTTCCAGTTCCAGACCCTCATAAGTGGTGACTTTTGGCCGTATTTAAATCCGTAGACAGATAGATCACTGTGGCAATGGGGCTGCTCGTATTTTAGAAGCCTATCTTTAAGAGGATAATTTTTAGAAATAAAATACATTTTATGCTCTTCTGAAATGTTCACGTTTCCTCAGTACTTTATACATGTGCAAGGAGGTGAGCTACGTGCCGATGTTGAGTTTTTCGTCTCTTTTTTGCTTATAAAATGGAAAGGATTAAATAAAGATATTTTTAAGATACTGTCCCTTGATGATCGATTGCATTTTTAATTGTCTGTCAGGTCGTCGGAGTTCTTGTCCCTCATCTCTTTAAGCATCCTGATGATAACAGAAGCTATTTCTTGCTTTTGAAATGCAAGTACTCCGGGGATGGAATAGAACTCACTAAGAGGGAAGCTGAAAGCAATCTAGTGGTGTTATTTGACTTGTCGCTCACCATGTCAAAACAGTATGAGGCAACAAAAATAAGCCAAGCAGGATGCTGGGCTATTTAATAATAATCCTTGCATTTGAAATAGAGCCCTATCACATCTTCAAAACAACTCAAAATGCTTCGCAGGGTGTACTGTAAAGTGAATTGACTGTATACTTTATGGGTGAAATGTGGCAATCAAAGGCGCTCAGCAGTGCCCCACAAACAATCGTGGATTGAGTGACCAAATCATTTTTATTTTTTTGAAGGGATTGTTACCCCCAGAAAAGCGATCCACCAATTGACTAACAACTGGGTTCCTACTTTTTGCTTGGTAAACAGAGACACGTGTAATAAACTTGCCTAATGTTTCGCCCCACCAGGGAATTGAATCTGAGTCCTCTCACTTGCGAGGCGAGTGCTCTAACCACTACACTACGGGATTCCACAAGTTTCCACAGATTTATCTTGCTAACTCAGTTGAGTTTTGATCTCCGGTGTCATACTCAAGCTGATACATAGGTAGTATTTAAATCCTGATAGGTCAGACCCCACCTGGAGTACTGCATACAGTTCTGGTCACCATCCAAGAGGCAATGCAGAGCAACAAGGATGATTCCCCCAGTTTTAGAGGAATGAGCTTAAACAGGCTAGGGCTCTTCAGTCTTGAGAAGACAAATCTGAGGGGAACTCATAGAGGGTGGATAACATTTTAAATGGGATTGAAGTGAACAGTGATCAATAATTCTGGATCAATACCCTAGGCGACGTGTTCCACCACTGTCAAGCACTCTGGGTGCCCTACCCTGCTTAAAAGGCCGTTGTATAAATGCAAGTTATTGTTGTTTAGGATTCCTCCAAACAATAGAACAAGAGCATATAAGTTTCGATATATTTCCTGGTGTTGCCTCATTGGTTCTCAGTTAATTGTCTATTTCTTCTTAAAAAAAATCTTGTGATCTGGTACATTGGTATTAGCAGCACGTCAATGGAGGAAATGGGATCCACTCGATGCCAGGCAACCATTCCCCAATATCTCATCAAGCAACCATTGCTGAGTCACCATCTTCCCCCCACCCCAAATCATTGCCCCTTAATTGTGACTCAGTATCTGTTCCCTAACAAACCTCCCCCCAGCAACCTTTCCCCCAACAAGTGGCCCGTTTGCGACTTGCTTTAGTTAGCACACTGCAGCCAAACCGATTATTGTATTGATGGCCTAGAGCTAACCTGGCAACCTTTCTCTCCACCTCTTGTTTCTTCGCATTATCACAATTGTGTTCTTTTCATATTCTAGTCTTGTTCGTTGCAAAATCTGAACAAAGATGATGATGACAAGGGTTTGAAATTAAAGCAGACCCTTCAGCCCATTTGATCCAATCCTTTTAGAATACCTGTTCTCCCATTACATCCCCATGACGTTTCTTAAATGAGCCCAGGATCCTGCTTCAACCACCCCTTCCTTGTTATCCTAATAATCCAACCCAGCTGTTATGTTGCCTCCTGTTTGAAGCACTTAATTGCTGAATGTGCATTTCTTAGCAAACACAGAAGCCATTTAACACACAGCAATGTCCCACCAACAGCCACAAAAACATTGATCAGTTTGGTCTGAGGGATTGTCGGTCAGGAAATCAAGAGAAACTATCCTCTTTTTTGAATAGTCCTGTAGGATCTTTAACATCCACCAGAACAGACAAACATTGGCATCCCTAATGCCTGATTTGAAGGACAGTGCCACACTGTTTTGGGGGAATTTCCAATGCCAAGCCTCTTCCTGCTGTATCGGTTACGGAGTGAGATGTGATGGACTTTTCTACAGGAAAGGACAAGCTTGAATGAGGTAAAGCACAAAATTATTTTAAATTGTGTCTTTTATGTTTGTTTTTGTGCTTATATATGTGTATACTGTTGGGGAAGGGGAACAATGTAAATACCAGTAATAATTCTGAGAGTGATACTTATTTGATACAGTGCCTTATCACTTTTCTCAGTGTGCTTCACGTGATTTTATTTAAAGTGTAGTGAATTTTGTACGTGAGAGGGGCAGCCAATTTGCACATAGCAACATCCTACAAACAGCCATGAAGTGAATGATCAACAATTTGCATTTATATAGCGCCCTTCACGCCGGATGAGGTCTCGTGGCGGAGTCCGATGCCGAGCCAGGGGGAGGGGGAAGGTGACCGTAGGCACGGTCGAAGAGGAAGGTCTTCAAGCGCGACCTGAAAATGTCCAGAAAGCGGGTAAGGCGAAGGGATTAAGGGAGAGAGTTCCACAGCTTCAGGGCGTAGTGGCTGAAAGCACGGCCGCTGATGGTTGGGCGGAGGATCCAGGGGACAAGGAGGAGGCTGAGCCAGTCAATCAGGCATCATTTTAATTGGGGGAGGAATTGCTGACTCGGACACTGGGTAGAAACTCCCTTCTCCTTTCGAATTGCGGCGTCCTCCATGTATTGTTGGTGAAGTTAGCTGCGCCCATGCCCTCACCCTCTCTTTGTTTTGCTGTGATGAGAAACACCTTTAAATTGCAGCTTGGCTGATTTGGCTGTAAGCAAATGAACTTTCACGCGACACATGGGGTTTTGATGTGGAAACACAACTTTATTAGTTTAAAAAAAAATGGACACAGACGAGTGGCTGACGATCAGCAAGTCATTCCCGGGACAAATAATATTAAATAATAATCTTTGCATTTGATGTAGCATTTTTTAATCACATGATAGAGATGTCTCAAAGAGCTTCACAGAATATATTGTAAAGTGGATTGATTGTGCATTTTGTGAGTGAAACGCGGCAGTCAATTGCACACAGTAAATGTCCCACAATCAGTTGTGGATTGAGGGACCCAATTTTTTTTGAGAGATTATTACCCTCGGAAAGAGATCCGCCAATTGGCTAACAACCGGGTTCCCAATTGGTGCTAGGTAAACAGAGGAATGTGGAGTAAGGAAACTTGCCTAAGGTTTTGCCCTGCCTGGGAATTGAAACTGGGACCCCCAATAAATGTCAATGCTTATAGATTCGATTGAAGAGCATTTGGGGTGGAGGAGGAGAAAAGACGAGGGGGAAGAAAAATCATTAATGGAGCTAATACCATGACCTTTGAAAGCTTATTATCAGTTTTAATTGTATAATTATCACTGACTTGTGACTTGTGACCTCCCCCCACCCCAACAAACACACACACTGTTCTTCTCCCCTCCCCAATCACTTTCCACCCCATTCATCTGTTGGCTCGCATCCACATTGACTGAACTTCAACACAGAACGACCAGAGTTGGGGGCAGTGTTCCAACAATGGAGCACGGCATTAGAGGTTACACCCGAGACTGTGAGTGCAAGTCCCTGTGTGGTGTGTGGGGGCTTGAACCTGAAACCTGATCCAGTGGTGAGGACGCTACCGACTGAGCCAGGCTGAGAATAATGAACTCTTTCCATCCCGTTTTGCTGATGTTCGCAAAATAAATCCTGCCGGAATCCTTTGAACTGTTGCGTGTGGTATTTGTTCCAAAAATGCATGCCTTCAGCTGTTTGATTCTTCTTTCTGTGAAGCAAGAAAATAAACCAGCATTAGTTTCTGTGGTTGGTGCAATAGGCTATAGATTTCCTTTCAAAAGGGGAAGAGGATGATACATTGAGCTTAAACCAGATTGAAAAGACAGAACAGAAATACAGTAACTTACAGTTAATCATCATTATCATAATAATAATTCTTGCATTTGATTCAACATCCTTCACGGCAGCAGGACATCTCAAAGTACTTTATAGATATACTATACTGTGGAGTGACTGACTATATCTTTATATATTGTAGAGTGTAGTGAATGTGTATTTTGTAGGTGAGCGCAGCAGCCAACTTCAGCACAGCAAAGACCCGTGAGTCTATTTGAAAGAAGGAGGAAGTTTCACCCAATGGTGACCTGGTCCAAAGATCCTCCAGCCAAATCAATGGTTTGCTTCATGACTGATCATTCCTTCTTTAAAAAAACAATAATAGTAAATTTGTCACTCAATCCACAACTGTTTGTGGGACACTGCTGTATGCAATTGGCTGCCGCATTTTGCCCACAAAATATACAGTCAATTCACTTTAAAATATATTCTGTGAAGCACTTTGAGACATCTCCAATACGTGATAAGGTGGTGTATCAAATGCAAGGATTATTGCTGTTACTTTACAGTAAAATGCTGCAAAACGTTTGAGACGCCCTTCTGATGTGAAAGGTGCTGGATCAAAAGCATAGATTATGAATTTTTGGTGGGAGGGGAGAAAATCCTAGGGTTGTAAAGTGGAGCTCCACTTCTTTGTTGTGTTGAGTACCTCCATTTGTTCGTGGATCCAGTCCAGGTATTCGGTGACTCTGGTGTACACTCCGGGCTTGTTCTGCTTTGCACAACCGGCTCCCCAGCTAGTAATTCCAACCAGCTTCCAAGCATGGTTTTCCTTGCAGGCAAGAGGACCCCCGCTATCTCCCTGATGTAATCGAAAGGTAAAGAAAGTGGCACATCAGATTTCAGAGCCTAGACACACGTATGTACTCACACAGATCTGCATCCACATAAAGTCCCACAAGCAGATATGCTCACACATACGTACGCGGACATAGATGCACATGTGTCTAAATACTTTTGCACGTAATTGCATGAGTGCATGGACACATATATGCCCAATTCTGCATATGCAAGTACAGGCACAGGGATTTGCATACGTAACACAAGCACACCAATCTGTGCTTATACACAGACACAGGAGCATGCACCCGTACACACACAGGCAAGTGGCCCAGTCTGGTGCGCAATTCCCTTAGCTTGCTCTGTACAGATTGCTCTTATATCCACCTGCTAATGAAACCCAGTCCCTTTTATTTGTTGTTGCCATTAGATTTATCTAGGCTACTTCGGACATCTTCCCACCACCAACTCCCTTGCCCTCCATTTCTCTTGACTCCATCCCACAGCTCGAGTGCTAAGCCTTGACTGTTCAAGTGCCTTGAAACATCCTCCCGACATGAAAGATTCTATTTAGATGCAAGTTGTTGTTGTTGTTGTACCTCCTAAATTTCTATCCTGAACAGCACACTACACGTACCTGGCAGGAATCAACGCCTCCCTCCAGGGATCCAGCACAAATCATCCTGGACGTTATCCTTCGGGAATAGACATCGGGCCGGCTGCACACATTGTTAGATATGAGAGGCACCTGAGCCTCCCTCAGGCCGACCGAGATCTTATCTGTTGAGTAATAAACACTGCTCAGTTCACAAACCAGAATAATTTGTGCACCAATATTCTGGGTGAAATCAGCGACTCACCACATTTTCCCCCTAAGTTCTCTCTTTTGAAGTTTTTTTTTGTTATCGTGTTTCGTAGTTTTTGGCATTGATCTCAAATTGATGTCTGACCGATTCATAGGAAATAATAATCTCTCCCTATTTACCTTATTGAAAGATGACTCCAATGTGAGAGGTTGTGTTTTTAGGAGACAATAAGGCAGTAGTACAAAAGGTTTAGAATGGGATTGGGAATGTAAAGGGTAATAATGATAATAAATAATAATCCTTGCATTTGATATAGCGCCTTATCACGTCTCCGAGACATCTCAAAGCGCTTCACAAAATATATTGTAAAGTGAATTGACCTTATGTGTTGTGGGCAAAACGCAGCAGCCAATTGCACAGAGAGGTGTCCCACAAACAGTTGTGGATTAAAGTGCCAATTTATTATTTTTTATTTTTTTCAAGGGATTATTATCCCCAGAAATGCGATATGCCAATCGACTCAACAACCGGGTTGCTATTTACTGCTTCGTAAACAGAGGCGGGTGGAGTAAGGAAACTTTCAGAAACTAGGATGTTTTCTTTGCTCAGAAGGCGATTAACAACTGGATAGATTACCAGGAAGGATGGTTGAGGTCAGGACACTGGAACTCATTTATAAAGCAGCTTGATGTTGTGATGGTGGGGGGGAAGGGTGAGGAGGCACAGCAGGGCGGTTATTACAGAGGGAGGAGATGGGTTTGGCTGAAACGCCTTTTTAATCCGAACCAATCTTGTTAGGAGTATTTTTTTTACACACATGTTACAAAAGTACAGTCCTTGTTGTAACTTGAGGACCATTTATGAGCCTCTTTTATTGCACAAATTTGGTTATGTGGCTGCAACATGGTCTCTATTCACTGCGCATGAGCTTGCTTCCTGCTCAGTGGATGGAGTCCGCCAGCTCTCATGCTATAATGGCTGACTTCTGGGTCATTATGTCACCACAGGCGTCACCTCTTCCTCTGTGCAGATGGTGACATGATGACCTGTGCGGTTGCCCATCACTTCTAGCTACATCACGGGTTGAGATTTGATGGATTCACTCGTAACAAGGCCCCACTGTAGTGAATTAGCTCCGCCATTGCCAAGTGTACTAGGACGCTACCCTAGGTGAGGGGTGCTATATAAATGCAAGCTGTTTTTATAGGCCATTCCAGTAATAATAAACCTTGTGTCTTATGCAGCGCCTTGTCATGTTGAAGCATCTCAAAACGCTTCACAGAGTATTGTGTAAAGTGTGGCGACTGTATTTGTAGATGAACGGGACAGGCAATTTGTGTGCAGCAATGTCCCACAAACAGCCATGAATTGAACCAACAACAACAACTTGCACTTATATAGCGCGCTCCACGGAGGGTAGCGTCTCAGAGAGCTTAACAGTGATGGAGCCTGACTTCGAGCCATGGGGAGGGGGCAGGTAGCTGTAAGCACGGTCAAAGAGGAATGTTTTCAGGCGGGATTTGAGAGAGGGGGCAAGGCGGAGGGATTGAGGGAGAGTGTTCCAGAGTTTGGTGGTGCAGTGGCTGAAAGCGTGACCTCTGATGGTGGGGCTGAGGGTCAGAGGGATGGGCAGGAGACCGGTGGCAGTCGAGCGGAGGCACTGGCTGGTGGATTGGGGAGAGAGAAGGTCGAATAGGTAGTGAAGTGCCAGGGAGTGAATGGATTTGAACACGAGTGTGAGGATCTTGAAGTCGATCCGTTCGGTGATGGGGAGCCAGCGGAGCCTGGGCCAGCACTGGTGAGATGTGGGTACGGAGTTTGGTCCGGGTCAGTTTGTGGGCGGCAGAGTTCTGAACGAGCTGAATCTTGTGACAGGTAGAGCTGAGAGACCGGCGAGGAGTGCGTTGGAGTAATCCAAGCGGAAGGTGACAAACGCATGCACGAGGGTTTCGGATAAGGTACGGTCAGAGGCGGGCAATGTGGCGGTGGTGGAAGAAGGCATTACTGGTCAGGGATCAGAGGTGGGGGAGGAAGGACAGCTGGGGGTCGAACTGGACACCTAGGTTGCGCACTGGTTCGGTGAATCTGAGGGAGAACCCAAGGATAAAACAAAAATAAAAAAACAAATGTGTTTGTCTCGGGGAATGTTGGTCGGAACACTGGCAGAAACTCCCTTCCCATTTCAAATAATGTCAAATTCTATGATTGTGTTTTATTGCTTTGACACACAAAAAATGCCTTGCTCGGTGAGTGGCACTCTCGCCTCCGCGTCAGAAGGTTGTAGGTTTGAGCCTCAGATAGGGACTTGGAGTTCCCAGTCTAGAGTGACACTACAGTGCAGTGCTGAGCCAGCGCTGCATTGTCAAAGCTGCCGTTCCTTTGGATGAGACGTTAAACCGAGGTCCCACCTGCAAGTTCATGTCGATATTAAAATTCCATGGCACTATTTGAAAAGAGAAGGGAGTTTCTCTCCCAGGGTCCTGGCTGACAATCCCCCAGATAAAATTGGTCAATCATTTCATGGATGTTTGTGCACAAATTATCTGCCGCATTCGCCTACAAATTTTGTAGTTGGTATTGTTATTTGTGGAGTCCTGTAGCCTATTGATTAGAGCACTCGGCTCGCAAGTGAGAGGACCTGGGTTCGATTTCCCTGGCAGGGTAAAATGTTAGGCAACTTTCCTCACTCCACACGCCTCTGTTTACCTAGCAGTAACTGGGAACCCGATTGTTAGTTGAATGGCGGATCACTTTTTCAGGGGTAATAATCCCTTCAAAAAAAATAATAATAATTCACAACTGTTTGTAGGACACTGCTGTGTGCAATTGACTGCCGTGTTTTGCCAACAAAACAAAATATACATTCAATTCACTTTACAGCATATTCTGTGGAGCGATTTGATACGACTCGAAGCTGTATCAAATGCTGTATCAAATGCAAGGATTATTGTTATTATTAAAATTCTCACCTCCTTCGTTCGTGGTACCCCAGCCAGAGATCCAGCAGGTTTTCCCTTCTACAAACTCCTGCTCAGAATTGGGAAGACAGATGGGCTGCACCTGATCTGCAACAAGGGTTTGTTCACGATTAGTCAGCCCATGGTTTTCAAAGGAGATTGTTTTTTCTTTCATTTCTTAAATGTGCAATGGCTTGCCAATCGCATTGAGAAATACCGTAAATTACCATCAAATTTGTGTTGGGTGTGGATTATGTACAGGGCAAGGACTGTATTGGAATGATAGCCTGAAGCTCCAGCACAGTTGGGGAGGGAAGAGCAGTGTTTTTGGAGGCAATGTCCTTTAGAGCACAGGTTAAATCAAAATCCCGCCTGCCTGTTCAGAGGGATGTTAAAGACACTATTTGAAAAGAGAAGGACGTTGGGAGAGAGAGAGATCTGTGAGCGGGAGGGAAGAGTCGCAAGAGAGCTGCAAGATAACAATATTAATAATAATAATCCTTGCATTTGATTATAGGGCCTTATCATGTCTCAAAGCTCTTCACAGAATGTATTGTAAAGCGGATTAACTGAGCGAACTCAGCAGCCGATTGTGCACAGCAGTGTCCCACAAGCAGTCATGGATTGAGTGACTGTTTTGTGCGTGCGTTTGTGTGTGTGATCGTGTGTGTTTGGGAGGGTTATTATTACCATCAAATGTCAATTGTATGTCCAGCTTTATGAGAGCGATATCGTAATCGAAAGTCCTTCCACGGTACTTCTTATGATGAATAATCTTCTCTACAGCACGTGATAACATGTCCGTCTCTGGCTGCTCCACGATGCCCACATACACCCTCCACAATGTCAGCAGCTGGAACCTTAGACCAGACAAACCCACAGATGGGAATTCACCTGCAACTCCCTTACTAGTACTACTACAACAACAACAAATTGCATTTATATAGCGCCTTGTCCCCTCCCTTTCCTCCTTCAAGTCCCGTCTCCCAACATGAAAGGCGCTACATAAATGTAATTTGGGGTGGAGGCCAAGAGGGGGTTGAGGGTGGGAAGATGACCAAAGGTGCGGTCGAAGAGGAAGGTCTTGAGACGGCCTTGAAGGAGGCAAGGGAGGGAACAGGGCGGAACGGGTCCGGGATGGAGGATGAGTGCAGAAAGGCTAAAGGCCCGACAAGCCATTTTAGAAAATGATCTCAAAAACAACAACTTGCATTTATGTAGCGTCCTGTCCAAAATGGCCTCCGGGTTGCTGCTGACCTCACATCCTGTGCGCTGTGTGCACGTGTCATGCGCAGGAAGCATTTCTGGTGTCACTTCCTGCACGCTGCGCGGATTGAGCCATGTGGGGGGTTGGAGAGGAAGGAGGGAGGAAATGATGACTCACTCCGAAACGCAGTGCGCAGCTGTCACTATCCACTGGGCCGCGATGATGGACCCTCCGCACAGGTGATGCCCGTCAAAGTGCAGACTCGCCTGCCAGGGCCACTCGCCGGGTGTTGACTGATTCCCTCCAACAATCCGAGAGAAGTACTTGGGTCTGGAGCCACAGTCTGTCCGAGGAGAGAGACGCACAATGACAAGAAGGTCTGCACACACCCAGCACACTCTTCAGCTAGGACAATATCTCAATGAACCTTACAGAGTTCGTGTGGAGCACTGGGCAAGGTGGGGAGGGGATGTTGGGCATTGGAAGCATATTACAACGTTGGAGCAACAGTGCAACAAGGACATCAGCAGGGATAAGCAGACACAGTTATCTGGAAAGACTGGACAGCTCGGAGCTTTTCTCAATTGAATGGGGACCTGATAGAGGAGTTTAACGTGATGAAAGGATTTGATAAGGTGTATCTTGATAGCTGTTTCAACTTGTTGGTGAATCTGTAACTAAAGTGTATAAATATAAGAGGGGCAGTGACAGATCTAACAGTGAGTTTAGGAGGAACTTCTTCATGCAGGGGATAATAATAATCCTTGCATTTGGTATAGAGCCTTATCACGTCATAATGATAATATAATAATAACCTTTGCATTCAGTACAGCGCCTTTCACATTATGACATCTCAAAGCGCTTCACAGGATCTTCTAAGGTGAAGTGATTGAGGCGTCTCAAAGCAATTTGCGGAATATACTGTAAAGTGATTAACTGTGTATTTTGTGGCCAAAAGGATGGTGCTAATATGGAGCTCGCTGCTGAAAGCTGCGGTTGAAGCAAAAAGCATCAACATTTGTAAGAGTAAAGTACATGTGTATATGAGAGAGGGGGGCAGAGGGGGTACAGGGGGGGAAATTAAGGGTTTGAGCCCTCCCCCTCATCAGACATACCTAAACATTTGAGCGATGCGACTTTCCCTGAATGACACCTTGTGCTGCGGATGAAAGTAGAAACATAATAAATGCAAACGCACCGGTGGATGTAATGAAATAATAATAATAACCTTTGCATTCAGTACAGCGCCTTTCACATTGTGAAATCTCAAAGCGCTTCACAGGATCCTCTGAAGTGATTGTGTGTTTGTCGACAAACACAGAAGCCAATTTGTGCACACAAACAGCTATGAAATGAATGACAGATTTAATCCTGGGGAATTGTTGGCCAGGGACTCACTCTTCTCTTTTTGAATAGCGCCACAGGACTTTTAATATCCTCCTGAACAGGGGCAGATGGGAATCTAAGTTCAATGTATCATCCGAAGAACGGCACGTCCAACAATGTACCACAACACCAGAATTGCATTGGAGTGTTAGCATAGACTCTATGAGTTTCAAGTCCCAACGTGGCTGACGCTGGCTCAGTGTTGTTGTTCCTGTTAGTTACCTCAGCAGGGTGACCATCTGTATCCTGGAGCCTAGATCTCTGGGTCGCTTAAAATTCACCTCCACAAAATTGAGCGTGAGCTTCTCTTCAATGGAAGCGATCGGAAGCTCGGTGGAGTTCACATAGCTGGGAGACACAAAGGTAAAATCCTTCAAAATCATCGGCCAACAAATTAATGGAATCATTAATTCCATTTGCCAACAAAGGGAAATGGAATTGACGATAATGATAATATTAATAATATTAGGAAGACAGGATCTTGAGGTGAGAGATCAGTTACGGGGGTGAAAGTGAGTCTCAGAGTTTCCGTAATTCATGCAGCTTCCAAACAAGTGGCTAACAATTCCTCACAAAAAGAGACATTAGCTGTGAAAAACATCATCGTCACTCACAAATCCCGAATGAAGCCAGACATAGCTGTGTGTGATGTAAATAATAATAATAATCCTTGCATTTGATATAGCGCCTTGTCACATCGGCGAGACATCTCAAATCGCTTTATAAGATATACTGTCAAGTGGATTGACTGTATTGTGTGGGCGAAACCTGGCAGCCAATTGCATACAGCAGTGTCCAGTTGTGGATTGAGTGACCACATTTTTTTTTGAGGGATTATTACCCCTGGAAAGCGATCCGCCAATCGACTGACAACTGGGTTCCTACTTACTGCTAGGTAAACAGAGGCTTGCGGAGTAAGAAAACTTGGCTAAGGTTTTGCCCTTCCTGGGAATCGAACCCGGGTCCTCTCACTTACAAGGCGAACGCTCTAAACTCTACGGGATTCCATCTAAAGACAGAAGATGGTTGCAAAGTGATTTGTAAAGAGTTCGTAGAATTACCTGTTGTAACCGAGCTGTTTACACGCAACCGTTCCGTACATGGCATTCCAGCCCTCCCAGCACACTGTCCTCCAGGTGCCGCCAGTGTAAATCTGCACCACCGAGCTCTTCCCACTAACCCGCACTGAAAGCAAAGGACAAGCGGAGGCTGCGTTTGGAGATAGTCAGACGACACAGCATGCAAACCATAAGACAATATCCGTAAACAAGGCTAAATTTACAATGTGTCTTAAACCATTCCTTGTGCTAACACAGTTAACCTGGAAACATGTTAGAAACGACTCCCTTAACAATAACGGCAATGAAAACAACAAATTACATTTGTATAGCAACTTTCTCGTCGGGAGGATGTACCAAGGCACTGGGATTTGGACCTGAGCTGAGGGTTGGGATCATGGAGGGTGGATGGCAGGGAGGGTAGAAGAATGACCGAAGGGGCAGTCGAAGAGGAAGTTCTTGAGAAGGACCTTGAAGGAGGCAAGGGAGGGGGCAAAACGAAGGGACTTTTGGATGGAGTCCTAAAGGGTGGAATTAAGATTAAAGATTTAATTAAGGATTAAGATTAAGCACTTAATCTCTCCAGCTCCCAGCCTCAGATTCCAGTCAGATGGGAGTTAAACGCAAAACAAGAAACACATTTGAAAAGAGAAGGGAGTTTCTCTCTCCTGGTGTTCTGGTTAACAATTCCGGTAATTGCACTTTCGACTATGCTGCAGGTTTTCCTCCTCCTTTCAGTAATGTATCTGAAGCATCAGCCCAGACTGTGACCTTAAAATTCCTGATATGGGGGCTCGTGCGAGGGCACAAGCAAATGCACTAAGATGCACAATTGCTAATGTTCCCATAGGATCCCAATGTACCATCAGCCTGGCTCAGTTGGTAGGACTCTCTACTCTTGAGTCAGAGGGTTCAAACCCCACATCAGGAATTTAAGCTCACAGTCTGGGCTGACAGTGCTCTTTGGGGGCCAGCGCTGCATTGTCCCACAAATGAGACATTAAACCAAGTCCTTGACGGTGTCTGTTCGGGTCAATGTCAAGCTGTATGGGTTTAGCTGGTGAACACTCGCAGTTCCTGCCAATATCGCATGTCATGTCCCTGATTCAGCGCCAAGCTCCACCAAGCTCACGCTCCGAGATGCTACCCACCCCCACGAAGCATTCTACATAAATGCAGGTTGTTGTTGTCGGGTGCTCTGAGATGTCTGAACAACGTGCTTAGGCGCTATATGAAATAAATAATGATAATCATTTTTGTATTTGGTGTAGCATCTTTCACATTGGGAGGACACTCCAAAAGTGCTTTGCAGTATTTAGTGACTGCATTTCTGGATGAATGCGGCAATCATTTTGTGCACAGCAATGTCCCACAAACAGCCATGAAATGAATAACCAATTTTATTTGGTGAATTGTTAGCCAGGACCCTGGTAGATATTCCCTTTTTTCGAATAGTGCCATGGGATCTTTAATGTCCACCTGAACATATAGATGGGACACGGTTTTAATGTCTCATCCAAAGGACGACACCTCTGATAATGTAACACTCCCCTAGCACTGCATTGGAGCATCAGCTTCGTGTCATCTTAGACTATGTGAGTTTGAGTTCCGACATAGGGCTTTGTAACCACAACCTTCTGAGGCAAGCGTGCTATCAACTGAGCTTTTGGACACCGAGCCAGGCTGAAATGCAAGGGTTATTATAATATTTATGCTTCGCTCCACAATGTTCTACATCTGGAATGAGAACAAAATAAATATCACCCTAAAACATAAAGACGTGTGCGTGATAGAGGAGGAAAAAAAAATCAATGTGCTCTTTACCGCATCCCAGCTCGTCCTCTCCTGTCAGGCAGTCCATCACACCATTGCACCTCGCTCTGTACCAGATACACGATGATGAGGTTCGACACTTAAACTTCCCAATGCAACTGTACGTGACTGAAAGGATTCACAAATGGTTCATAGCAGAGTACAACACACATTTACACTTACACTCCGCCTTTCATGTCTGGAGGACGCTCCCAAGCTCCCAAGGTGCTTGCTTTAGCAGCCCTGGCTGGGCAACCTAAGCTAGGAGTGGGTGCTGAAGGGTGTGGAGGAGGGGAAAGATACCTAAAATGCAGTCCAAGAGGTAATGTCTTGAACGAGGTGAGGGAGGGAGCGAATCGGACGGACTCCTGCATGGAGTTAGGCTGAAAGCTTGCCCACAGATTGGAAAATATCACAAGAGATATACAGCACAGAAAGAGCCCATTCGGCCCATTGAGTCTGCACCAACTCTCATCGCAAGCCATTCTCAATGGTTGCCCCTCTCCCCCTTCCCCCATGGATCCGATGAGCTGAGACAGAGCAACTCACAGCATTGCGCGTTCTCATCACAACTGCTGATAACAACTCAGCCTCGGTTCAGCCCTGACGTGTTCTAATAATAATAATAATAATCCTTGCATTTGATATAGCGCCTTATCACATCTTAGACGTCTCGAAGCACTTCACAGAAATATACTGTAAAGTGAATTGACTGTCTATTGTATGGGCAAAACATGGTAGTCAATTGCGTACAGCAGTTTCCCACAAACAAATCATGGATTGAGTGACTAAATATATTCTTTTATGTTTGAAGGAATTATTAAACCTCGGAAAAGCGATCCACCAATCGACTACCGACCGGATCTTGTGAGTGAGGTGGCCTGTGGAGGGCAGGGGCGTGTAGCAATTGGGAGGGTGGGGTTCACCCGCAGAGCGAATGCCTCGGGCGCTCTTTCTCGCGAGTCACTGGGTTTGAGCCGTTTGGCTAAGAGTCGTGAATGGAGCCTAATCCAATGCAACACAACCTGAATCCATTGTGTTCCCGCTCTGAACGGAACGCTCTGATGAACAAGGTAATTGATCGCCTTTAGAAAGGTGAGCAAGGCCGGTCAAATTGCACTTATCAAATCGCCTTATACTTCCAAATCCTGACACCCTTTGCTCTTCTTCGCATGACGTCACACGTTTTGTTAATTACCCGCCTACAAATGGGTGACAGGATGGCCAAGTCGGTAGCGCTGTCTCGCTAAAATGTCGCGGGTTCAACCTCCGCCCGCCCCGCGCCCACACCCCCCCCCCCCTCCCACCATGTCAAGGCTATCAACTTGCACGGTTAGGCTGACACTCTGTTGCGGTACCGAGGGTGGGGTGGGGGTGGGGGGTTGTTGCGGAATGCTGCATTGGCAGAGGTGCCACGTTTCAGATGAGATGAGGTCACGTCTGTCAATCCAGGTGGACGTTTAAGATCAAAAAGAGGAATGAGTTTCTCTGTCTCTCTCTCCCGGTGTCCCAGCAGACAATCCCCCACATTGAAATTGAACCTTCACTTTATGGCTGTTTGTGGGACACTGCTGCGTGCAAACTGGCTGCTACATTCGCTAACAAACACACAGTCGCCACACTTCACAACGCCTCCTGTGAACGGCTTTCAGATGGCCTCCAGGCATGAAAGGCACATATCAAATGGAATGATCATGAGAAGGCCAAATTCCACTCATTCCTGCCCTGTTTCGTCTTAACATTCCATCATTAAAAAATAACACAGAATTGAGCAAAATTCTGAAAGCTGGGGGTGAGGGGCAGGGCGGGGGTGGAGGGGGTGGGAGAGGGGGCTTTAATTTGAGATTCAATTTGAATTGAAATTTCATTTTATTCTATTGAAATGCAGCGATGATTCAAGCCGGCGTCAATTATCAAAAGTCACAAATTTTATCAGCGTGTTTTAGGCTTTTGCTTTCAAAATCTCAAAACACAACAGTCGGTCAATGAGTCAGTGACTGGACGGCATCAATTTAAGATAGCTGGCAACTGTGCAAATGGGGAGTTTAGGAGAAATCTTGCCAGGCACAGAGGAGTTAGGATACGGAATGCACTGCCCACACTCAATCCACGACTGTGTGTGGGACACTGCTGTGGGCAATGGGCTGCCTCGTTTCGCCTACAAAATACACAGTCAAAACACTTTAGAATATATTCTGTGAAACGCTTTGAGACTTCTCAACGACGTGATAAGGTGCTATATTAAAAGGAAGGATTATTATTATTATCAGGTCTTAGAAATGCCTCAAATTGCCTGAATTTTATTATTATTGAGGCAGAATGCACATTGGCTTTGAAAAGTGAACTAGATAAATATCTGAAAAAGGAGTCGACTACTTGGTACGGGGAAAGGGGACGGACACGATGGGCTGAATGACCTCCTTCTGTGCTGTAAAGCTCTATGGTTCTATGGACTGCAGTTGAAATGGAAGGAACTTACTGCCCACAGCAACAGAGACTATTAACAAAACTGCAAAAGTCACGACACCAAGTACTATTAAAAGCAGCGGCTTCTTGCACATCAACGCGTGCCAATTTGCAGAGGACTTCTCTGGACTTCCTAAACAAAGGAGAGACAAAAAATTAGAATCATCAATTTTTACCGTGTAATCTGTGCCTTTTTCGTCGATCACATTCTTAGCTGCATCGAGTCTTCCCTCTCTTATCATCTTCTGCTTGACACTTATCCCCTCTGTTCCACCATCGGCGGTCGTGCTTTCAGCCACTACGCCACAAAGCTTCAGAACTCTCTTCCTCCAATCGATCCGCCATGCCTCCTCCTTCCCCTAATTTGGATCCTTCCTCTTTGACCGTGCTTAGGGTTACCTCCTCCCTCCCCCAGGCTCAGCGTCAGGCTCCATCACTGTTAGGCACACAGATATGCTGCCCCGCGTGAAAGGTGCTATATAAATGCAAGTTGTTAAAGAGCCACAGTACCATCATCAAGAATAACCTCTCCAGATCATAGAATCATAGAATCCTACAGCACAGAAGGAGGCCATTTGGCCCATTGTGCTTTGTTTCGGCTCTTTGAAAGAATTAGTCCCACTCCCCCGCTCTCTCCCCATAGCCTTGCAATTTTTTCCTTTTAAAGTAAATCTCCAATTTCCTTTTGAAAGTAATTATTGAATCTGCTTCCACCACCTTTTCAGGCATTGCATTCCGGATCCTAACAATTCGCCGAGTAAAAAAATGTTTTCTCTTCTCGACTCTCCTCTGGTTCTTTTGCCAATTATCTTACATCTGTGTGCTCTAGTTACCGACCCTCCTGCCAGAGGAAACAGTTTCTTCTTATTTATTCTATCAAAACCCCTCATAATTTTAAACGTTTCCCCTTAACCTTCTCTGCTCTAAGGAGAGACTTCAACTGTGCCAGGAGGCAACAGGGGGACGGAAAACAACAACTATAACAACTTGCATTTATTCAGCATCCTTCACATGTGGCAGTGAATCGGAGCCCAGAGCCAGCCGAACAGAGGCAGTGGGTAGCGAGTTGGGGAGAAAGCAGGTCGGAAAGGTAGGGAGGTGACAGGGCACAAATGGGTTTGTAGGCGAGTGAGAGGATCTTGAAATCGATCTGTTCTGTGATAGGGAGCCTGGTGAGGATTGGTGTGCTGGTGGTACCCAGTTTAATGTGGGTGAGGACACGGGCTGCAGAGTTCTGAATCATTTGTAGTTTGTGGGTAGCGGAGCTGGGGAGATAAGCGAGGAGGGCATTGGAATAGTCTAGGTGGGAGGTGACAAAGGCGTGGCTGCGTTGGGTGTGACAACAAAAATAAAGCACGTTACCTGCCTCAGTGGGCAAAACTTTCGCTTCCAAAATATTGGGAACCTTCTGCGGAGTGTTGGGGAGCTCAATAGATGGGAGGTCGTCTTCAGTGACAGAGATCACCTCCACACTGGCCACTTCTGTCCTTTCATTCACCACCTGGTCCACCAACGAGAAGAGATTCTTCTTAAAAAAAACCTCATTTTAATAATAATCCTTGCATTTGATACAGCGCCTCACCACGTCGTCAACAACAACTTGCATTTAAATAGCGCCCCTCACTCAGGGTTGCATCCCCGAGTGCTTAAGACGTCTCAAAGCGCTTCACAGGATATACTGTAAAGTACAGTGACTGTGTATTTTGTTGGCGAAATGAGGCATCCAGTTTGCGCACAGCAATGTTCTGCAAACAGCCATCGAGTGAGTGACCAATTTTATTTGGGGAATTTGTTGGCCAGGACACTGGGAGAGACACACTCCATTCTCTTTTTGAACAATGCTGTGGGATCTTTAACGTCCACCTAGACAACCAGACAGGATCTTGGTCTAATGTTTCACCTGAAGGGCAGTACTTCTGACAATGCAATACGTCCCTAGAATTACTTTGGAGTGTCTGCTTAGACTCCAACTCCTGACATAGGGCCTCAAACCTACAACATTCTGACTCGGAGGTGAGAAGTGCTACCACTGGGCCAGGCTGACACACTTTGATTCTCGCTCAGTAACTGACATCTTTTGCAACAGCATTTACTTTTATACAGCACCTTGCACATTGGGAGAATGTCTCAGAGTGTTTGACAGTACTCGCTGAACATCTGAGCTGGAGGTGGGAGGTAAACCGTGGAGGAACGTGGGGTGGGGGGGAGGAATAGTGGGGGTCGGGAGGAACAGGAGAGGGGAGGAACGGGGTGGTAAGTAAAAGATGACTGAAGGAACGGTCAAAGAGCTGCGGTTTAAAATCCTTGCATTTGATATAGCGCCTTATCACGTCTTCTAGAAGTCTCAAAGCGCTTCACAAAATATACTGCAGTAGATTGACTGTGTATTTTGTGAGCGAAATGTGGTAGTGTCCCACAAACAGTCGGGGATAGAGTGATCAACTTTTTTTTGAGAGATTATCACTCCCGGAAAGCGATCTGGTAAACAAGCTTGTGGAGTGAGGAAACTTGCCTAAGGTTTCGGAATCATATCCAGGTCCTCTTGCTTGCGAGGCGAGTACGCTAACCACTACCCCAATGGCAAAGACCCTTTCCGACCCGCAGCGCAGGGAATGTATTGTTTACTCCAATAAATCCTTTGTAAAGGGAATGGGGTAGATGCTGTGATAGGAGACAATGGGTGAGTGAGCATGAGAGAGAGTGGTGGGAAAAGATTAGGTGGTTTAGGGTTAAAATTCACCAGGCCATTTACTGGGGAGTAACATTCCACACATTCCATCAGTGTATTTTGTGAGCAGATGCAGCAGTGTGTCCTTCCAGCCATCGTAAAGCGTGTGACTTTATCTGGGTGGTGGGCGGCGAGGAGAAGGGGGGTGGGGGAGGGGAGCAATGTCAGACAGGACGTTGGGGAGAAATTCCTTTTGTTTTCTTGAACAGCGCCACGGGATCTTTGACGTCCACCTGAACAGGCACAGGCGGGATCTCGATTTGTCGTCGTCTAAGACTAGTCTGACGGTTGGCGCCTCTGATAATATGGTGTTCCCCCACACCAGCCCATCTCCAAGCAATGCATTGGAGTGTCCACCTCACAACTACAATAGAATGACATTTATTTGGTGCCTTTCACGTCAGAAGGACGTCCCAAGGCGCTAGACAGTTAAGGCTTTGCACCGGAGCTGAGGGTTGGAGTCAACAACAACAAGAACAACATTACATTTGGATAGCACCTTTCACGTCGGAAGGACGTCTCAAGATAGTGGAGAGTAGAGGGGGTAGTCGAAAGCAATATCGAAGAGGAAGGTCATTAGACAGGCCTTGAAGGAGGTAAGAGAGGGGCCGAGGCAAAAGGATTCCAGGATAGTCCTGATGTGTGTGTGTGGGGGGTGGGGGAGGGGGCGGAACTTGAACCCACAACCTTCTGATTCAGAGGCGAGAGCGTTACCGACTGAATCAGGCTGACGCCAGGGCAGGCTAACGAAGCGGTATAGATTAATGCCTGGAAACGGCGAGCTCTGGGGTGGACCCTGTCGGTCAGCGATCGCTTCCTATTGTTCATTTCCAGTCACTCTGACGTACGCACCTGTGTGGTCGCCATCCTTGAGGCAGAAGGACTTTGAACCGGATCACCCAAGGTGCATGACCACGACTCAAGGAAACCGCGGTGAAGAACGGTGTCTGAGAGCCAGTCCCTCTCTCAGGGAGAAGCTGGAGGCAGCCGAGCCGCCCAGGCGACGGGTGTCATGTTCCCTCTCCCGCTGAATGGGGTAGTTATGGACACCAGTGGCTGTGCACGCCACGTCTCATTACAATGAGACGAGCTCAGTAACTCGACCCCGCTTTCACAAACTCCGCAGAATTTCAACAAAACAGGGCTGAACCCGGTGTCTTCTTCTCCGAACACCACCCACAGCCCCCCACCTATACCAGCCCCACGTGATATATTGCACAAGTGGTTGTACAATGTTTATTTATTTTACGATGTATAATAATAACAATATTGCGGTCACTCAATCCACGATTGTTTGTGCGACGCTGCTGTGCGCAATTGGCTGCCGTGTTTCGCCCACAAAAACACACAGTCACTACGCTACAGATTTATGGAGCACTGTAGCTCAGTGGTTAGAGCACTCGCCTCTCAAGCGAGAGACCTGGGTTCGATTCCCAGCGGGGGGGGGGGGGACCTTGGGCAAGTTACCTTACTCCACACACCTGATAATAATCCCTCAAGAAAAAAAACAATAATAAATTTGGTCACTTCAATCCACAACTGCTTGTGGGACACTGCTGCGTGCAATTTGGCTGCCGCATTTCGCCCACAACCATACAGTCAATTCACTCTACAGCATATTCTGTGAAGCGCTTTGAGACGTCTAGAAGACGTGAAAAGCGCTATATCAAATGCAAGGATTATTATTATTATATATTCTGTGCAGCGCTTTGAGACAACAACAACAAAATTACATTTGTAAAGCGCTTTTCATGTCGAGAGGATGTCCCAAGGCGCTGAACAGTCGGGGATCAGGACCCGAGCGTGAGGGGGCAGGGTTGGGGTGAGGGAGGGCAGAGAGGTAGGAGGGCGGCTGAAGTCACGGTTGAAAAGGAGGGTCTTGAGTCGTGGCTTGAAGGAGGCAAGGAAGGGAGCAAGCCGAAGGGATTGTGGGATGGAGTTCTAAAGGGTGGGGGCAAAGCGGCTGAAAGCCTGGCTGCCGATGGTAGGGCGGGTCAGGCGGGAGACATGGAGCAGACCAGAGCCTGCTGAACGGAGAGCGCGGGTAGGTTGTTAGGGGGTCAGCAGGTCAGAGATGTAGGAGGGGACAAGGCCATGGAGAGCCTTGAAGGTGAGGACGAGGATTTTGAATTCTATCCTCTGAGGGATGGGGAGCCAGTGGAGCCGGGCGAGGGTGGTGGTGATGGATTCACGGAGCCTGATGCGGGAGAGGATACGCGCTGCAGAGTTCTGGATGATTTGTACCATATGGAGGGAAGATTTGGGGAGGCCGACAAGGAGTGAGTTTCCGTTGTCGAGCCTTGAGGTGACGAATGCACATGAGTGTTTCGGCGGCTTGAGGGGTGAGACAGTGTCGGAGTCGGGCAATGTTGTGGAGGTGGGGGAAGGCAGAGCGAGTCATGGCACGGATATGGGGCAGAAAGGACAGTTGAGGATCGAACAAAATGCCCAGGTTCCAGATTGGCTTGGTGAGGTGAAGTGTGCATCCTTAGATGCTGATGCTGTCAGCGCCTGAGGTCCGGAGGCGCTGGCGCGAGCTAATCAGGAGAGCCTCGGTTTTGCTGAAGTTCAGCTGTGGAAAGTTAGCTCTCATCCAGGACTTGATGGCTGACACACATTGTGTCAGGACAGTTGTGGTCCTGGAGTCGAGGGTGGAGGCAGAGAGATAGAGTTGGATGTCATCCTCATACATGTGGAAGTTGACCCCATGTCTGCGGATGATTTCACCAAAGGGGGAGCATGCAGAAGTTGAAGAGGAGGGGACTGAGGACAGAGCTCTGAGGAATACTGCACAAGATTGTGCGAGGGCTGGAAGAGAAACCGTTGGCGGAGACAAATTGGAGACGGTGTGAGAGATAACACTTGAACCATTCAAGACAGAACCCTGAAGGTTGAGATGTCCCAGAACCTTGAGACGTCTAGAAGATGTGATAAGGCGCTATATCAAATGCAAGGATTATAATTATTATTATTTTATACAATGTAATAATCCTTGCTTTTGACACAATGTCTATAACTATAACTTTATAAGTTTCTCAAAGAACCTTGCAAGTAATTTAAAAATAAAAATTGTTACATGTGACATAGCGCCTTATCAGAACTCAAAAAGAGTCAAATTTGGTGACTCAATCTGTGATTATTTGTTGAACATTGCTGTGTGCAAGTGGCTGCCGCATTTCAGCCACAAAATACACACTCAATTCACTTTACACTATATTCTGTGAAGCGCTTTGAGACGTCTCGAAGACGGGATAAGGCGCTATATCAAATGCAAGGATTATTATTATTATTGTTCCCCCCTCCCCAAAAGAAATTGGTCATTCGTTTCACGGCTGTTTGAGGGACATTGTGTTTCGCCCACAAAATACACAGTGAATCCACTTCACAGTATCTTCTGTGAAGGGCTTTGATACGTCTCAAGCGCTATACCAAATGCAAAAATTGTTGTTAGCATTAGTATGTCAAATGCAAAAAATATTATTATTATTGCTGTGTGCAATTGGTTGGGCTGCGGTATTTGCGTACAGGACATGCAATCACTGCGCTTCTCAGTAAAATTGGCGATATACTAAACACAACAACTTGTGGCAACAACTTGTCTTTATATATAATGCCCTTCACCGAGCCTAGAGAACTTGAGTGCAACTTGAGGCCGTGCAGGGGTGAGGAGGGCGGTGATCAGTGTGAGGTAGAATTACAGAGAGATACGCCGTAGCATTGACGACGGCAGATCAGAGAAACCCGATCCTCCCTGTATCAGACGGTTTGCATTCTGACCCGTTTGTAGCAATCAATTTGAAGTGACGTGTAGTTTTGAGGCGAGGTGTGGGTCAGCAAGGGGCACAATTGTACAATCAAGAGTGGAGCCACTTTATTTTCTTTCTATTGACGTACTGGAATTCCTCTCCATCTGCCTCTGAATCCCACTTTAAAGTCAGTCTTACTTCTTCCACTAACCCTATGGTCATCTCTCCCTTCCTCTCCACCATTGCTCAGTGCCCAACCCCTGCTGCTGCGCGACGCACCAAGACTGTAACCTGTGTGAAGGGTGTACCCGCCCTCCTACCTCTCCGCTTTCGCCTCAGCCAAATCATCCTTCTATTCCAGGTTAATCCTGAAGGCGAAAGGCAATCCCAGGCTCCTGTTCTCCACCACTTACCGGCTCCTCCGCCCTCCCCGACACGCCTCGCAGATACTTTCCGCTGACTCTCACTGCAAGAAAATGCTGAACTTCCTCGAGTTCCTCGGAGTTCCACAATATTGCCAGACTCCGCCACTGCCTCACCCCTCAGGTGCTGAAACCCTCACCCACGCATTCGTCACCTCAAGGCTTGAGTCTTCCCAACTCTTCCGTTCACAAGCTGCAGATCATCCAAAACTCTGCAGCTCGTGTACTCTCACGCACCAGGCTCTGCGACCTCATCGCTCCCACCCTCGCCCGACTCTACTGGCTCCCTATCCCCCAGAGGATCAAGTTCAAGATCCTCATCCTCACCTTTAAGGCCATCCATGGCCTTGCCCCCTCCTACCTCTCTGACCTGCTGACTCCCTACCAACCTGCTCGCTCCCTCCGTTCATCAGGCTCCAGCCTGCTCCATGTCTCCCGCCCAACCTGCCCTACCATCGGTGGCCAGGCTTTTAGCCTCTCTGCCCCACACTCTGGAACTCCATCCCACGGTCTCTTCGCCTCACTTCCTCCCTTGCCTCCTTCAAGGCCGGTCTCAAGACCCTTCTCTTCAACCGTGCCTTTGGTCTCCCTCCCACCTCTCTGGCTTCCCTCGCCCCTACACCACCCCTCCCCCATGTTTGGGCCCCACCACTTGACTGTTCAGCGCTTTGGACGTCCTCCTGACGTGAAAGGCGCTCTATAAATGTGATTATTTTGTTGTTGTTGTCGCTGTTCAATTTTCCTGACAAAGTGGAACATTTTGTGTGTTCAGTTACTTTTCTTTCTCCCCTCTGGCATATTCCTCTCTGCTTCAGGCTGGGCTCTTCTAATAATATAATCCTTTCACTTGCTGCTAATAATAATAATCCTTGCTTTTGATATCGCGTCTTATCACATCTTTGCGACTTCTCAAAGCTCTTCACAGAATATACTGTAAAGTGAATTGACTGCATATTTTGTGGGCGAAACGTGGCAGCCAATTGCACACAGCAGTGTGGATTGAATGACCAAGATTTTTTTTTGGAGGAATTATTTCCCCCGGAAAGCCATCTGCCAATCGACTAACAACCGAGGTCCTACTTACTGTTAGGTAAACGGAGGCATGTGGAGTAAGGAAACTTGTCCAACGTTTCTTCCTGCCGGCAATCGAAACCAAGGTCTCTCACTTGCGAAGCGAGTGCTCTAACCACTGAGTTAGGAGTAATCAAATTATTGGGCCTTGGGATGTCCTCCCGATGTGAAAGGTGCTATACAAGTGTAATTTTGTATTGCATTTGTATTGACACTTCCCTAACTCTGGGAAGCCAATTCTCACGTTTGAGACATATCAATTTATTTTAAATAAATTAAAATTAACTTAAGTAAAAATGATTTATATTTATTAATTCCCTTACCCCAAATGTCTCTATTTACATAGCAGTAAGTATGTTTATTTATTTAAAATATATTTTAAAATTAAATCTTTTTAATCCTGTTACCCATTATCATTATTATTATTATTATTATCAAAGCGCCATTTCAGTCTATTTGCCGTCAAGTGCATTGAGACTGCGTATTTTGCTGGAACATTCCCATCCTGCTCTGTTCACTCCAATGCCCTTTTCTTAAGCTTGAACATCGCTATTTTAATGCCTGAAATTAAATGGTTCAATTTGCAAATGCAATGGAATTGTGGTTTGCAGAAGGTTCTTTGTTCCTTGTGTAGACCACTATGTGGCAGCCTTACTCCACCTGAAATACGGCTTTGCACCGAAACCAGCCGGGAAACAAGGATTTCAACAATTCTAGCTACTAGAGCACAAGTTGGTCTCCGCTTAATTCAGGAGCATTCATCTAAGAACCATAAAAGCAGTAACGAAGGTGCCGAATATTTGATGCTTCTTATAATAATAATAATCCTTGCATTTGATATGCCGTTTTATCCCGTCTTCAAAACGTCTCAAAGTGCTTCACAGAATATACTGTAAAGTGGAGAATCTGTGTATTTTGTGGACAAAACTTAGCAGCCAATTGTGCACAGTCTGTGCTTAATCCCCACATAGGAACATAGGAAACAGAGCAAAACGACGGGAGGAAACTGTTCAGCTCCCCCAAGGCTATGCCATCATCCTTTCTTGACCATGGCATATCTTTTTAATCCCAATTCTAGTGTACCTTGCTGAGGGAGAAGGAAGGAAGAAATTAAATTACTCTAAAATGTAGTGACTGTGATTTTTCTGCAAAGACGACAGTTATTACACACATCAAAGGGCCACAAGCAGTTTTATGACTCTCACTCACCTTAACTTACTAAGAAGGTCATCTGCATGGGTGATCAATTTTATTCAGGGATTTGTTAGCCAGGACACCAGAAGAAATTCCCTTCTCTTTTTGAGTCTTGCCAGGGGATCTTAAACATCCACCCGAACAGTCAGAAGAAATACACATTCCCTGTACTTCACAGGGAAAAAAGGCGATTCGTGACTCGATATCGAACACAAGGATTATTTTATTTAAATTGGTTATGTAATAATAATCCTTCCATTCTTTATAGCACCTTATCATGTTGTTGAGACATCACAAAGTGTTTCACCACCAGAATGTGTTATGAAATGAATTGACTGTGTATTTTGTGGACGAAACACGGCAGGCAATTGAGCACAGCAGTGTCCCAAGTGGATTGAGTGACCAAATTTGTTTTTTTGTAGAGCAATTATTATCCCCAGGAAGTAATGCGCCAATCGACTAACAACCGAGTTCCTACTTACTGCTACGTAAATAGATACGTGTGGAGTAAGGGAACTTGTCTAAGGTTTTGCCCTGCCCCGAAATCGAGCCCTAGTCCTTTCGCTTGCGTAACGGGCTAACCACTTCACTTACGGGACTCCACAATTCCAACACCTGTTGCAACATCGGTGATGGCGCCAATAATTGGTTCTCCCCGTCATGGGCGACAACTCCAAAAGATGAAGCATGCTACTGCCGAATGGAATAGACTGTCGTTTCATCCCATCGTATCTCCATCGTTTCATTAAAATGCAATACCCAGCAGAGGGCAGCAAAGTACTGCACAACCGACGACAGGACCATGTCATGTCATTCTTCTGAAAGGACATCAATCCTGGGTCCAATCTCATCCCAGCTGTTCCGATAGACATCCGCTCGCCTTTCCGTGGGAAGCATTTTCACAATTTATTTTGCACAATTGCGTGGGGAGGGAGTGGGGGGGTGGGGGCAGGGTAGTGGAGGTGGAGAAGATGAGCTATTTTGCAGAAGCAAAGAGAAAACAAGAGGTCACCTTTTCTGTAGGACGTTCTGTGTAATGAACATTTGGGCCACTGCACCTCATATATCCCTGCCCTAATCCCTGTGTCAGTGTTAAATACCTTTTCTTGGGGGTATCCGTTGAACACCTCTCTCTGAGGTTTCTGTGTCAGTGCTGCAACACTGATGCGGTTAAGATAATAAAAGGGTCTGAGAAGATAACGGGTGAGGAACTACTTCTGCTGGTGGGTGATTCTCAGGCCAGGGAATATGAGTTTAGAATGAGCTGTGGTCAAATATTTTCTGTCAGAGGCTTATCGGAGAATAGAATGACTTGCCAGAGATGATCATTGGAGTCGATGTGAATGGGCGAGATTTAAAAGATAGACACATAAGAACAGGAGTAGGCCATTGAAACCCTCAAGCCTGTTCTGCCATTCTATTAGATCATGACTGACCTGTACCTCAGCCCCAATTACCTGTATTTGCCCCATATTCCTGGATCCCTTGATACATGCAGAGAGATTGGATAAGAGGACTTGGGGGTGAGTGCAGGGAATTAAAGTAATAATAATAAGCCTTATACACCAGGAGCAACCTTGAAACTCCTTCACAGGATTTTACTGTGGACTGTAGTGACTATAATTATAATAAGAAGAATCCTTGCATTTAATATAGTGCCTTGGTGGATTGCATGTCAAAATCAGTATTATTTAAAAAAAACTTAAGGGACAGTTTCCCCACAGAAAGCGATCTGCCAATCGATTAACAACCGGGTTCTTACTTACTGCTAGGTAAACAAAGGCGTGCGGAGTAAGGAAACTTGCTTAAGGTTTCACACTGTCCAGCGGGTGGGGGGTTGGGGGTGGGGTGACTTCTGGATGGGTGAACGGTTTGAAGCTATGATGTAATCTTGTTGAAAGCTCCAATAGCAATTCCTTCCGACCTGTTCCGATACCAAGTAATAGTTGGCTGTCAGACAATTCAATACACAATTAAATTTGTACAGCACCTCTCACGTCGGGAGAATTGCCCAAGGCAACTGACCCAGCATCCAAAGTGGAGGTGGGAGCCGAAGATGGGGGAATGTGGGGTGGGTGACAGGATGGGGAGAGATGACCGAAAGCTGAGTCAATGGGTTAGATTTTGAGATGGACCTTGAATGAGAGGAGGGAGGGGAGAGAGTCGTATATACAATTGTATAAAACTGCTCCTATGCATACTTCCCCACCCACCCCGAGTGTTTTATTAACGTGCATCTGACAAGCCAAGTCTGATGTCAGTTATAGAATATACAATAAGCCCCTTTAATCCAACGTAAACATTGCCTCCACGTTCTTGTATTTAAAAGTGATTTATGGTTTTTCAAAGGTTTCCACCCTCGCTTTTTGATATCTTAGATGATTATCTCTCAGTCCTGCTCCCAGGAAACAGCTGTTTGATGTTCCTTCTCCTCCTCCTTTCCTTTGCAAGGCTACACATCCCCAAAATATCCCCACCTAGTCTTAGCCTTGGGGAGACCACTTCTTGCCTTAAAATTGAAGACGGCGGCTGGGAGGTGGAAGGTGCCTCAATTCACAGGATCACAAGGTCGGTTCGGGTCACAGAATATGTGTCCTGGCCAATCTTCCTGACAACCCAGTTTACAATTGTTATTTACCATCTGAGCGCTGCCTCAGACACCAAATTATAAAGTCCCCGTAGACCTGCAGACTATTTCTCTTCCCTTCCTCTCCTCCCTCCCTCCCTCCCTCACTCACTCAATCACGCCACTTGAACCCCAAACTCCGGAACAATCTTTTTATATCCCTTCACCTTCCCCCACCTTCCCCATCTTCAGGTTGTGCCTGAAGACCTCCCTCTTCGACCGTGTTTACGGTCACCTCCCCACCGTCTCAGTGTCGTGCTCCGCCACTGTCAAGTGCTCTGGGACGCTACCCTATGTGAGGGGCGCTGTATAAATACAAGTCGTCGTTGTTAGGGGAATGGGTGAGGGACAGGGAGGAGGGATGTCCTCTCCGTTTGCACATACTGTATATATCGGCCGCCCAGTTCTGCGCACAGAGGTCTTATAAAATAAACGGCAGTTAACAGTCTTAGGAATTTCAGTCGCAGAAGCATTTGTCAGTGAATAACTAACTTCCAGTGGAATTTAAACAACATTCTGCAATCGGCTCCTCCGTCCAGTTCAAACCAATGAAACCGAGCCTTTCGGTTGATATATTAGAATGTGCGTGTTTCTGGGCTCGGGTACTATATTTCAACCTGGCTCAGTCTGTTGCACTCTCGCGTCTGAGTCCACAAGGTTACGGGTTCAAACCTCATCTTGAATCAAGGATCTGAGCTCACAGTCTAGGCTGATGCTCCTCTGGGAGCGCACTGCTTTGCCAGAGGCATCATCCCTTTGGTTGAGATGTTAAGCGTCATCTGGGCTTTAAAGATCTCATGGTGTTATTCAAAAAGTGAAGGTTGTTTCTCCAAATCTCTTGGCTGTCTGACGATTCCTCCAGATAAAACGGGTCATTCAGTTTGTGTCTGTTTGTGCTACATTATAATAATAATAATAACCATAACAACAATAATAATCCTTGCATTTGATATAGCGCCTTATCATGTCTTAGAGACGTCTCAAAGCGCTTCACAGAATACACTGTAAAGTGCAATGGCTGTGTATTTTGTGGGCAAAATGCGGCAGCCAATTGTGCACAGCAGTGTCCCACAAACAGTTGTGGATTGAGTGACCAAATTATTATTATATTTGGAGGGAGTATTACCTCCAAAGGCAATAGTTAGAATAATAATAATCCTAACATCTAATACAGCACCATTTTCTTTACAATAGGAGGACGCTCCCAAAGCATTTCAAAGATTGTTAGAACTTGTGAAACTCTGAGTGGAAAAAATAAAATCGCACAAAAGGGAATCTGCCTTCCTCCCGCGATGGAAAGCCATTAAAAAAAGTAGTCGCACGCCGACACTTGGCAATGATCAATTGCGGGCCGGATAAGCACTGACATCCTGACTGCACTTGCCCTATTCTTACTGATTCCAGAAGTGGGTTGCACAGGTCCAGTTTCACAATGCAGTGACACTGTTTCCTTCACTTCCTCATAGGATGCCAACCTAGTCTTGCTGACGCAGTATGGGAATCTGCCTACAGCCTGTACCAATTTATGTGCTTCACCCGAATACGCACTCACACCACGCTCTCTTTAAATCTCCTTATTAATCATCTTATTTGTGTTAATCGGCCTTTGTGCTGGAAACACAACCACAATGGGACCGACCTTGTGCCCTTTGACACTTTCCTGAACTCCCGCCCACCCCCCCCAACCAACCCACAACCCACCCCGCCCCACCATCACTTCCCTGTAAAATTCGCTCACAAGATACACAGTTAATTCACTTCACGGTATATTCTCTGAAGCGCTTTGAGACGTCTCGAAGACGTGGTAAGGCTCTATATCAAATGCAAGGATTATTATTGTTATTAATATCAGTTCCCGATGAACGCTTGCGCTTTGCAGAGGAAAGTTGAGCGAACTGCACAGGGGAGCAACCCACAGTGTGGAGCAGAAAAGCCACTAGCAGCTCTTGTGATGAACGACAGTCTTGTGAAATGGAAATGGGGGTTGAATTAAGGTCGTTCGTTTCTGTGTTTCCAGCACAAAGCAAAGGGAGCTTGACAGCCACCACAGTGAAATCAATGTCAGCTTTCACATGGCGTAAATTAGGCTGAAATTTGACACTCTCTCGTTCTCCCTGTTCATCTCCAAAGCGCCAGCATGAAAAAGACCTACAGCGAAGGGTCTCCTTGTCCGAGCTCACCCGCACGATAATCTTTGAAGTTGACACAGGGCCTTTCATGTCAGGAGGATGTCTCAAGGGGATTCACTGTAACATACTAATAAAAATAGTCTTTGGATTTGGTACAGCACCTTATCCACGTCAGAAGGATGTCCCAAAGCGCTTCACAGGTATTACTGTGAGGTGGAGTGACTGTATTAATAGGCAAATGTGGCAACCAACTTGCGCACAACAGTGTTCAACAAAACAGCCATGGAGCGAAAGACCAATTTGTTTTTATTTGGAGGGATTGTTGGCCAGGACACTGGGAGAAACACCTTTCTCTTTTCGAATAGCGGCCTGGAATCTTTAACGTTCACCTGAACAGGCAGATGACCCCTCGGGCTATCGTCTCATCTGAAGGACATTGCGGTGACTGTGTATTTGCAGGTGAACACTGCAGCCAATTGTGCACTCGCTAAAGTCCTACAAACAGCCAGGATATGGGGGAGAAATTCCCTTCCGTTTTCGAATAGATGGATAGAATAGAATGCCGGAGAGTCAAACCATAGCTGAACCGTAGGGAACTGCAGGTGAAACAGCTCCAAAGCACCAGGTGCAACACAGAGAGCAGATTATTATAAAAATAATAATAATCTTGGCATTTGATATGTAGATGGAGTTCCAGAGAGTGGGGGGTACAAAAGTTAAAGGCCCAGCCACCAATGGTGGGGGAGCAGTGCAGGGATACGGAATAGGCCAATGCCAGTCAAACAGACAACTTGGTATGGAGTTAAGAGGTCACAGAGATAGGGAGGAGCATGACTATAGAGGGCTTTAAAAGAGAGGAGGATTTTAAACTTCATACTCGGAAGGATGGGGAGCCAACGGAGCCGGGTGAGGATGGGAGGTGGCTTCACGGAGTTTGGTACGGAAGAAGCGAGAGTGTCTTTCAGCTAATATTGAAGTTGCTTTGAATTGTGTTAAATTGAACACTTCATTTAACATTTCTTGCTGCCCCTTTAAGCTCTTACTGTAATGTCATTGAGTCATTTTCAGTAGCCTTTAATTGTTGCTTTTGAAACTTAAGACACTATGTTTGCAGCAAGTCTTAATGAATCCTTGTGGATCCATCAACCACAGGAGTATCATATTCAGCAGAGTATATATGGCAGATTTATGGCTATCCACCAGCTTAATAATGCAGGAGGCATTGAACGTTAAATTCAGGTATACAATACACTTTATTACTCTCCCCCCCCCCATAAATAAACAACTTGGAAACTTGAGGCCTCATATTCCACCTTGTCTTAGACTGTGAGACTCTTTTGTCTTGAAGTTAAAGATGCCTCAGAATTTTGCAAAACTTTTCAATTCAGCTTTTGTTAGTAAGTGCAGAAAATCAACACTAACCTGAACTGGAGGTTGATTGTCTGCCGGAAGAAAATTCCTTACTCCTTTCAAAGAGTGACATGGAATCTCTAACCGCCTGAGAAAGCAAATGGGTCCTCGATTTAAGGTCTCATCCAAAAGGATGACAGCTCCAACGATGTATCGCTTATCAATCCTCGATCTCCTCCCTTGCACAACACTACACTGGAACGTTAGCCTAGATGAGGAACTCAATAATAATAATAATAATCATAATCCTTGCATTTGATATAGCGCTCTATCATGTTGAGACGTCTAAAAGCGCTTCAAGTCTCAAATTGTGGTTTGAGGCCTCAAAACTCTGGCACTTTCTTCCGCAATCCTTCCATCTCCCCTCCCCCACCCCACCTGCCTTCACCTGAAGACCTTCAGCTTCAACTGTACCTATGGTCACCTCCCCACTCTTCCCGGCTTGGCTTCAAGCTCCACCACAGTTAAGTGCTGGGGTGGTCTGAAGGAGGGAGAGTTGGTTGGATGGAGGGAGGAAGTGAGGGAGGGGTAGTTGGATGGAGGGAGAGGGTCTGGTTGGATGGAGGTGGAGGGGAGGTTGGATGGAGAGAGAGAGGTGATTGGATGGAGGGGGAGGAGTGGTTTGATGGAGGGAGAGATGGTTGGATGGAGGGTGAGGGGTGGTTGGATGGAGAGGGAGGGATGGTTGGATGGCGAGCGAGGGGTGGTTGGAAGGAGCGAGGGGTGGTTGGAAGGAGGGAGGGGTGGTTGGAAGGAGGGAGAGGTGGTTGGATGGAGATGGAGGGGTGGTTGGAGGGAGGGGTGGTTGGAAGGAGGGAGGGAGAAAATAATATACCAGAGAGCCTCACCACAAACCCTCTTTTGTATGTATTTTTGTGGCGTTTGCAAATTAAACCAACTTCCTCTTTCTTCCCCCTTTCTTGTCATCTCCCTTCCTCACTCCCTGCCTTAATCACCCCTTCCCCGCGTTCCCCCAATACTCTGCTTACTTAAGTGCAGAGTGTATTAGGCGAGAGCCAAGGCTTTGTGCCCATAGTGTACATTTAGGTAACTGCTGGCATTTAAAGGTACAGCTTGGCATTAGGAGCACAGTCTGCCAAGCTTCCCGCTGCTTGTCCAGCTCGGACCACCCTAACAGTTAGGGCTTTGGCTTGCAGGGTTAACAGGAGCTGAATGGGAAGAATCTGCCTTTCAAATCCTGCTGATAAGCCAGGCTAGCTGGACTGTCATCATCAGTGCCCTAGAGTGCTATGGACTCACCAGGAACCTAACAACTGAGACCGCCACAGAGGATTGACAGCTCAGCTCCAAGGAGACCTTACTTACCTTCCCCCTCCCCACAAGGAGAATCGTAAACTGTATAATCTTTCTACCTAAGTCCTTGGCCCTTCCATGTGGGTAGTCCAATAACTGTAGTCAGCACTGTAGGTTATTTCTGTAAAAATCACTCTGGTTTCATCTTGTGTTACAGGCAAGTCCTAGATAATTATTCCCTTAAAATGTTGGACTGAGTCTATGTAAAACAGTTAGGACTTCCTGAAGAAGTGCGCTGTAGTACTTGGGAGATTTGAGAAAAAGCTTCAAAATAGTAATACTAGTCCTTACATTCAGATTGAAAAAGACCATTACAATACAATTTATATTGATACAGTGCCTTTCACGTCCGGGGTGGTGGGGGGGGGGGGAATGTCTCAAAAATTTGACACTGATGGCTGGGCACCTGAGCGGGGGGGTAGGGGGTGGTGAAAGAGTTACATCTTGAGACAAACCTTGATTGAGGGGAGACAGGGTCCATATATAACTTAGCATTGAGGGAAATCAATCTTTGCAACAACCCCCACCGCCCCAGGTAAAAAAAAAATAATTGGTCAATGACATCATGGTTGTTTGCGGGACATTGCTGTATGCAAGTTGGCTGCTGTGTTCGCCTACAAACCACACACATTCACTGTACCTTACAGTATATTCCATGAGACATCCTCCTGATGTGCTCGGGCTACGATTGGGAGGGATGGGGGTGGGGAGGCAGGAGTGGTGGGAACGGGATGGTGCGAAGGATGAGTCTTTGCTACACGTCATCTAAGTTTGATGCTGCTCCAGCAACCTATTACACACAAGCTTCCTTCCTACACTGTATCAGAGGAGAGTTTCCATGCTCAATCTTTTTAACCAGATCCTTCTAATTGTAGTGGGTGGATGGATGGGTCACAAATCCTGACGCAGATGGTTAACTGGAGTGAGCGGTCATATAATATCCCAGAAATGAGTAGAAATCATTGTAGGAAGAATTGTAGGAAATGGCAGCCGGGAGCTCATGGAGGGTGGCTGCTCGAGTCTGGGTTATTAATCGGAGTGTAAGGCATGCACCAGCTTGTGATTCATCCTGTCTTTACAATAAAACCCACAGCTGTAAGCATCTAGGATATCCTGAATACTCACGTTTTGGCAAAGCAATTGACGCTTTTCCAGTTAGTCTCATTCACAACCAAACCCCCTCCCCCCACCCTCCTTGCCCAACCGCATACACACATACAGACACTCCATCCCCAGAATAAAGCTCAGCAAAAATGTGCTCCAAATGGTCAGGGGCTCCACTTAAAGCAATTTGTATTAGTCTGGTTCAGTCAGCAGCACTCTCACCTTTGAGTCAGAAGTTTGAGCCCCACATCAGGACTTTGAATGCAGACAGTCTAGGCTGACATTGCAGTGCAGTCCAACAGGGACTGTTGCATTATCAGACGTGCCGTCCTTTGGAAGAAATGTTAAACCAAGGTCCTGTCTACCTGTTCAGGTGGGCGTTAAGGATCCTGTGATCCTATTTGAAAGTGAAGGGAGTTTGTCTTTCCTGGTGTCCTGGTCAACAATTTCCCTAAATAAAATTGGTTAATCACTTCATGGCTATTGTGGGATATTGTTGTGTACAAATTGGCTGCCTTGATTGCCTACAAATACACAGTCACTGCACTGTAGAAATCCCGTAAAGTGCTTTGAGACAAATTGATGACATGAAAAGGCACTGTACCAAATGCAAGAATCATCATTTTGTGCAAAAATTCTAACGTTAGGTAGGGATGAAATCAGGAACACTGATGAATGATAACATAAAAGACTTCTGGTGGTGGGATCATAAATGCTGGCCAGCAGGGAGGGATGTGGGTATATATATATATATACACACACACATTTGTTAAACGCCTTTCATGTCGGGAGGACATCCCAAGGTGCTGGACAGTCAAGGATTTGGACCCGAACTGGGAGCGTGGAGGGCGGGGAGGTTATGAAGGTGGCTGAAGACACGGTTGAAGCAGAGGGTCATGAGAATCCCTCCTCTCCACAGTCCACAATCCACTGTGCAAAGTGAATCCACAGTCAATTCACTTTACAATATATTCTTTGAAGCGCTTTGAGACCTCTCAACAACATGATAAGGCCCTTTATCAAATACATGGATTATTATTTATTATTATTATACCAACCTCTCTTCAATGCTACCCACTGATAGATCCAGGGAGGGTGGGAGCTGGTGTGTTTGTGGTTGAGAAATCATTCATTAGGCTCTTTAAATGCATGGGACACATTCCAAACAGAAGGAGCCAAGACCCTTCACAGTGGGACGTATGATCAAAGACACAGGCTATTCTAGGTTTGTCTGAATGATAATGCTACCCTCACCACCATCCTCCCTCTCCAGTATTCATAATCCTTGTGTTTGATATTGGGGGCTTTGGAAACAGCAAATTACATTTATATAGCTCCTTTCACTTTGAGGAAACCCTAAATCACAACAAACAACTGATTGAGAGCCCGAGGGTAAGTTTGAAGTGGTGGGAAAGGGTTGAAAATATGGTAGAAAAGCTAGATCTTTAGGCATGTTTTGAATGTGGGGAGGGAGGAGGAATGCGAGTCACAGGGTCATGGGATGGAGTTTCAGAGAGGGGTGGTTGTATGGTTGAAGGCTGACCCACATTTTTGGGAGTCAGCTAGGTGTCTGACACATATGGAAACCCATCACCATGCTTAAAACTATTCAAACCAAACTGAGAATTCCATGCATCCCAGAGATAGATTGTTGGAATAGAATGCAAACTCTCTCCCTGGGGAATGCATCCTGCTTAGCTAATTCAGGAAAGCATTAGGCGCAGGTTGGTGAGAGCCAAGGCTTGGGTGTGCATTGGGATACTGATGGAGTCTAACCAGCTAAAACCACATAGCTTACCATTGATATTGCTATCTGGCAAGCTTTAATACTGCTTGTCCTGCAAGGACCACCCTTCCCGTTAGGTCTTTGGCTTGCAGAGTTAACAGGAGCTGAGTGGGATGATTCCCTTCCCCAGTGATTGATGCCAGGAAATCATTCCGCTGAGTTCCTCTTAACGCTGCAAGGTTCACCTGCCGATAATGGGGTGGATCGGGCGGGAGATGTGAAGCAGGCTCGTGTTTTGAGCAGAGGGAGTGCCGGGGTGGTAATGCTGCATGAATTTGTAGAGATAGGGTGGGGCAAGGCTGTGGATGGATTGAAAGGATTGTGGGGGCAGGAATTTTAAATGGATGATCAGGGTAGGTGAGGAAGCCAGTGGACTCAGCGAAAATGTGTCCGTAGGGGATGGGGGTATTGATGGGCTCATGGAGCCCATAAAAGCTTGAATGGCATCAAAGTGTTTCACAGATAATCACTGTCAAATATAGTTGACTGTGTTTGTAGGCAGTGCACTTCACAAACAGCCATGAAGTGAATAATCAATTTTATCTGGAAGGTTGTTGGCCAAGAAACTCCCTCTCTTTTCAAATAGTGCCATGGGATCTTTAACATCCACCTTTGGCTTAACATGTCTTCCAAAAGACAGCACCTCCAACAATGCAGTCACCCCTACCCCCTTATATTGACTGGGAACAGCATCTTATATTCCTCTACAGGGTCCCCTCTGAGATATAACTTTTTATTGACAAAGAGCCCAAGTTTACGTGGTCCTTCCTAAAAAAATTTTAAAAGAAGTTTGGTATCTCAATCCACAACTGTTTGTGGGATATCGCTGTGCACAATTTCACTGCTACCTTTCACCCACAAAAAACACAGCCAATCCACTTTACAATAATATTCTGTGAAGTGCTTTGAGACATCTTAACAATGTGATAAGGCACTATATCAAATACAAGGATTATTATTGCCTCCAACACAGGATCATTGCCAAACAAGCTCACAGAGCACGCTCCCAAGACACACAGACAATGCACTCACAACATGTGTACACTCACTTACAAGATGACGGAGGTGGATAGATTTGTGTTAGGTCAGGGTATCAAGGGATAATGGGGCAAAGGTGGGTAATTGGAGTTGAGGTATAGATCCACCATGATCTACTAGAATGGCAGAACAGGCTTGAGTGGCTGAATGGCCTCCTCACAAGGCATGCTCAGGAGACAAGCACACAAGACAGGTTAATGAGGACCAAGCAAACCTTTCAGTGCATGCCATCTGCAAAATTCCCTCCCCTCCAAAAAGAGCAGCTCTGAACTGAAGGAGAATTTCTAAGCAAGCTTAAAGATTGAACGAGCAGCCTTTGGTAGCAACCTATTCATTCAGGTCTTTAACTAGAGGCTAATTTTGTCAGGATGTCTCAACCCTGCAGTCCCCATTTGGCCTCAATTAGAATTTATAGTTGAAGCTGGTCTTCGTTAGGAGTGGCACATGGTGCTTATTAACAAATGCCTTTGATTGCTTTTTTTTTCAGGCCCTATTTTGTAAAGGACAGGAAGAGGTTTGCAATGCTCCCATCTGTTTGTTTGGCTTTGTCACCAACTCGATGCAGTTTCAATGGCTTGTGATAAAACCAAACCTTGGAGTTTCCACGCTCTGCTGTTTGATCTCTCAGACACCAGTGGTTTGGCCGGGCAGAGAAAAGGGACCTGACTTGTCTCAAGACTGGGAACCAGGAAGGCAAGCAAACCTCCTGTCTGAAGTCATAGACTATGATGTAATGGAGGTTTGAGAATCAAGTTAACAAGTAGAGCCATGCACTTAATGATGCCTCTAATAATAAATATAATCCTTGCATGCAGTGCCTTTCATGTTGTGAGGATGCCTCAAAGCGCTTCACAGAATTTACTGTAAAGTGTAGTGACTGTGTCTTAATGTAGGTGAGCATGGTAGCCAAATGGTACACAGCAATGCCCCCACAACATTCACAAAGTGAATGAGCAATTTTATCTGGGGGATTATCAGTCAGCAAACCAGGAGAGACTCTCCTCTTTCCGAATCATGCAATAGGAATTTTTAACGTCCATCTGAACAGGCACAGTTGGGGGACCCAGTTTAATATCTCCTCCAAAGGACAAAACCTCTGACGGTGCAGGATTCATTTCTATATGGAGATCCTTCCTCTCCATCCCCCTCTGACTGAAACAGAGTTTGTGCGTTCAAGCCTCATAATGCAGCTTTGGAGAGAACAAATGAGCCCTGCGGCCTACGTTTGAAGCCTGGGGCCAACATTGCAAGAGAGGTTCAGATGAAGAAGAACCACAGCCCACTTGAATGTCATCCTCCCAGAACAGACACAGGTCAGGTTGGGCCTACCTCTCAGCAAATACCCATACCATCGCTCCATTGAAGCCACTTCACAGCGGTGCTAGACCCAGGTGAGAATGGGGCAAGGGGAGGGGAGGAGGAGGGGTGTGTGAGAAATGAACCCAGGCACCAGCACCCCACAGGTTTGTTAAAGGTAGTGAGTTTGGTTTGGCCCCTCTCAGGGATGCTAAGACACTGCTGCGATCTCTTTGTTTCTTCCAATTTGCCCCACCACCACCACTGTGAACCCGAGGAAATAGACCACTGAAATTGTAAACGTGTTATCTGGCTCTGTGTGTTCAGTTCTGCCAAACCCTGGTCAGTGCTAGAGTGTTGGGGCAGAAACTGTATGAAGCCATGAGAAAGGTTAACTGCGTGGACAAGCCACCTAAATCAGTGAACATGGAGGTCGCTGCAATGCACAGGATGTTCACAAAGACCTGTTACTCCCATGTTTATTTTTTATATATAGTGCACTGATCAAGAATGTTGCTAATTGTGTTTAGAAGTACTTAATTGTATCCAATACGAGTGTTTTAACTATTTCGACACCCAGGGGATCGGTGTGTGTGTGAGCGCCATCATTTTCATGGCAGATAATGATCCGTCTCCATGTTCGGTGTGAAATTTTCCGTAGCAAGATGGAGTGCAAAGTTAATCTTCTTTCAGCTCCTCCGCAGTTTCGTATCGCTGTTTTGTAATGAGGTGGGGGGTGTAAGAGGACTTTGTGGGCACCCTTTACGTGTTCTATTGACCACAAGGATATCAACCTGCCTGCTCCGCAGCCCCCACCCCACCATCAGCAATCGCGCCTTCAGTCTTTCTGCCTCCACCCTTTGGAACTTCATCCCACAGTCCCTTTGCCTCACTTCCTCTTTCAAGGCACATCTCAAGACCCTCCTCTTTGACTATGCTTTTGGCCACCCTCCTACCTTCACTGGCCTCCAACCTCCCTGATCCCAACACCCACCCCGCCCCCCCCACGCTCATGTCCAAATCTCTGACTGTCCAGCGCCTTGGGACGTTCAGGACTCTGCAGTCCGCATTCTCACCCGCACGAAACTCCCCGATCACCCCAGTCCTTGCCAGACTGCACTGGCAGCCTATCCCAGAGAGGATCGACTTCAAGATCCTCACCCTCGTATTCAAGTCCATGCACTCCTCTGCACCCTCCTACCTCTCTGACCTCCTCTCTCCTCAAAACAGCACCCATTGCCGAATGGTCTCCTCCTTGTCCCCCGAGTCCTCCGCTCCATCCTTGGGGGCTGTGCCTTCAGCCACTATGCCCTGAGGCTCTGGAACTGCCTTCCTCACTCCCTTCGTCTCGCTCCCTCCCTTCCCATTTTCAGGTCTCTGCTGGAAACCTTTCTTTTCGACCGGGCCTTTGGACACCTTCCACCCCACCCTCCCCCTGGCTCGGTCCCGGGATCCGAATCCGTAAAGCGCTCTGAGACGCCGTCCGGTGTGGAGGGTACTATATCAATCCAAGTTGTTGTTGTTGTCCTCCTGATGTCAAAGGCGCTATAAATTGTAATTTTGTCGTAAGGAATATTCTTCCTCAACTGAAAATGTGGAAAGACATGGAATCGCATTGATTTTTTACTCGGGATAGTTTGTGATGGGGGGGGAGGGATTGGGGATTCCCGTTTTAGCGACATGGGAAAGGCTAGCGAGTGAAATGTGATCCAGCTCTGGGAAATGACTTGCACACAGGAGGCCAGTGTTTTCTTTATGACTGTTAAAATGAGTTGCAGGTGTCCCCAACGCAATGATACTGCAGTGAGATACGTCACAGTATTGCTCCGAGGGAATGAGCAGCGAAAGGAGCGGAGATGTTATTTTAGAGAGAAAGAGAAAGTATGTGCGTGCGTGTGATTTTTTTTTGAGGGGATTGTCTTTTTAAAAAAATCCTAAATGCTATTGGTATAACAGCCCTGAAGGATAATAGCTTGGACCATTCAGTAGTGCCTTGGTTATCTGGCATTGATTTTAACATTGGGCAAGTCTTGCTTTTGATACACTGTCACCATGACACTTAACATCTCACTTTTCATTGAAAAATTGAATTAACATGAACCCGTGTGTTTTTCGCGGTCAATTGTACACAACAAGTTACACGTAGGAATTTTAAAAAAAATGCCGCAGACTGGTTTCAGCGCTCTGAGATGCTTGTAGTGCGAAGGGTGCTATATAAATTTATTGTTGTTGGCTGGGGAATAAGGGGTTGTCACTGGAAATGTACAATATTGCAAAATGCATTGTGATAAATTGATTCTATTTTCCTCCTTTGGAGTCGCTTTGTCGCTTGCATCTGATCCAATATCAAATCCCTGCGTTTCATTCCGCCCCAAGAGGATTGATAAAGTAGACACTGAGGGTCTGTTTCCCCTGGTAGGAGAATCTATAACCAGGGGTCACAGTCTTAAAATGAAGGGTCAGCCTTTTGGAACAGAGTTGAGGAAACATTTCTACACTCAGAGGGTAGTGAATTTATGGAATTCACTACCCCAGAAGGCTGTAGATGTTCAGTCCTTGAACATCTTCAAGGCTGAGACTGACAGATTTTTTAACAATGGAGGGATTAGGGGATATGGGGATAGGGCAGGTAATTAGAGTTAGGTCAGAAGATCAGGCATGGTCTTATCAAATGGCGAGGCAGGCTAAAGGGGCCGAATGGCCTACTCCTGTTCTTAATTCTTATGTTCTTATGTTCTTAAACACCTTCAGATGCTTTACAATAATTGCCGTGAAGTGTAGTGCCTGTGAAGTGTCTTTTGTTGGCAAATGAGGCAGCACATTTTGGACCCAGCAATGTGCCACGAAAGGCCATGAAGTGAAGGACAATTTTTAAAAATATATTTTTTTTATTTTACAGCGAATAGTTCTGTAGAAGTTTAAAGCTAAGCAGGAGAGGTCTGGCCCGAGCCTAAAGCAATCCATCTTCTGTTGCTCTGCAAATACCTGCCGTCACTAGAGCAAAGCCGGCGTCACTTACCAGCAGTCAGGAATTCCCCAGTCGGTCGGGCAAACGAGCACGTGCCTATTCTTGCACATAACCATGATCAGATCCTAAGGGCAGTAACTGGTGTATGTCTTGTTGAGAGACGTATTCAGAACAATTTAATTGTGCTGCTGAGGAACGGCTCTGAATGCGATCTATGTGTTTTTCTGAGATGATAGATTGTGAGTGTTTTCGCAACGTTGTGTTCATTAGAGTAAATTAAAAGCTCCTCTTTGGGAGCCAGGAGACCTGGCAATACGCCACACACATTTCAAGTAAAGGCTTAATGATGTCCGAACTTCCATTGATTCCGCGTAACAGTAAAATTAAAAATACTAATCCTTGCATTTGATATAACGCCTTATGTCGTTAAGATGTCTCAAAGCTCTTCACAGAATACTTTGTAAAGTGAATTGACTGTATTTTGTGGATGAAATGCGGCAACCAATTGCGCACAGCTATGTCCCAGAATCCCAATGGATTGAGTGACCAATTGTTTTTTTGTGAGGGATTATTACCCCCAGAAAGCGATCCATCAATCGACTACCAACTGGGTTCCTACTTACTGTTAGGTAACTAAGCAGAGGTGTGTGAAGCAAGGAAATTTGCCTGAGGTTTTGCTCGGTCCAGGAACCCTTATGCTATGGGACTATGGGGTGGGGGAGCGACCTTCTGACCCAGGGAGGGTGGAGAGAAACATGAGCCACATCAAAGCTGCCTTAAATAAAACAGCAATAGAGCAAGGCTTGCGTTCTGTGCTGCAGGAACTGCGTCAGCCACCCCAACCCCTTTTGTGCTTTGCTTTGAGCGAGCTGCTTCAGGCGTTGCGAGCCGTTAAGATAAATATTGAGATAAAACAGGGTTGTTGATCTCTTTGGTTTGCAGTGGGACTCCTGATCCAATTGTGTTTGCTTCCAACTTAGATGATCCGATTTTGACGCAGGCTTTCCTTTGACGTGACTCGGGGGGAAGTCTTTATCTGGCAAGATGTGACATCCTGGGATAGCAGTGGGGCTGAGGAAGGGGGGAGGAGGAGAGGTGGAGTGGGGAGGTGGGGGGNAGGGGAAAGTAGGAGGAGGGGAACGACTTGGCAACCTGAATGCAGCAGGAAACAATATGTTCGCAGTGAAGAATTTCACTCCTTCCTTCTCCACGTTTCAAAATAGTCTGCATGCAAGGCAGCTCAAGCACCTCTCACTTTACTACAACAACAGCAACTTGCATTTATATTAGCAATCTTCACAAGGGGCAGGGACTTGGATTGTTTAACAGTGTTAAACTGACTCTGAGTCAGAGGGAGGAGGTGACCATAGGCATAGTCGTAGAGGAAGGTCTTCAGTTGTGATCTAAAAGAGGGGACGGATGGGCTGAGGGTTTGGGGGAGAGAGTAACCAATGGTGGACTGGAGGGAGTGAGGGACAAGCAGGAGGCTAGAGCCAACTGGAGGCAGCGGGTAGTAGAGTGGAGAGAAAGGAGATCAGAAAGATAGGGAGGCGCCAGGGCATGAAGGGAATTGTAGATGAGTGAGAGGATCTTGAAATTGAGATGTACCCAGAATAATGACTTTTAGGAATTCAGGCCACAGTGGTCAGGAGGGGGCAGCAGAAATTTTAGTTTCAATTTCGGACTAGTTGTTGGTATAATTCCAGGAAAAAGAAAGGAAGGTGAGCGCTTATATATGAGAGATGATTGTGGGTGTGTGGTTTAGAAGAGCATATTCAGAGGTTCTAGCAGGAGAGAGGTATTTAAGATCTTATTCGACAGCATTGCAAACAACAACAAATTATATTTGTATAGTGCCTTTCACATCGGGAGGATGTTCCAAGGCGCTGGACAGTCAGAGATTTGGACCTGAGCAGGGGATTGGGAACAGTAGGGAGGGAGGAGGGTGTCCAAAGGCGTGGCTGAAGAGGAGGGCCTTGAGACGTGCCTTGAAGGAGGCAAGACAGGGAGCAAGGTGAAGGGACTGTGGGATGGAGTTCCAAATGGCTGGGCCAAGGGATCAAGTTTGAAAAAAGGAAGACTTGCGGTAATTGTGTCGGAATCACAATGTGCCTCTTCCTAAAAATTGATGCGCTGGCTAGATTACTGAATCATTATCTCAGTTTGTCAGCTCCGTGTGGAAACCGTTCATCCTTTGTCCCAGCTGGTGAGCTGACTGTCCTTGCCCCAGGCTCCTGGTTACATCGTTTTTCCATTATTTCTGAGTCCAAATTGAACAAATTGTCATCACGCTCTGTCTCAAAATACAAACCATTGGAAAAGTAAATTGCTTTCTGATGACTTTCGTGATTGAAAGGGGGGAGAGAGACAATAATCACTGTCTTTCACTTCTGCATAATTCACATAGAAAATTTAACTTTTTAACAATTTTTTTTATTTTCACATGTTTAAAAAGGTATCGAGCATTCCATAATGGAGTCCTGTAGCGTATCGAACCCCGGGTTCGATTCCCAGTCAGGGCGAAACTTTGGGCAAGTTTCCTTACTCCAGATGCGTCTGTTTACCTAGCAGTAAGTAGGAATCTGGATATTAGTTGATTGGCGGATAGTTTTCCACGGGTAATAAAAATCCCTTCAAAAAAACTTGTAATTTGGTTCCTCAATCAACAACTGTTTGTGGGACACTGCTATGTGCGAGTGGCTGCCGCATTTTGCTAGTAAATGCATTCACTATATTTTACAGTAAATTCCGTGAAGCGCTTTAAGACATCTCAATAAGGCGCTATGTCAAATACAAGGATTATTATTTGTAATATTACTTACATTTGATATTGTGCCTTTCACAGCAAACATGTGTCAGCCTGGCTCAGTCGGTAGCGCTCTCTCCTCTGAGTCAGAAGGTTGTGGGTTCAAGCTCCACGTTCAGACATTGATCTCAGTCTCAGCTGATGATCCAATGCTGTGCTGGGGGGGAGTGCCGTCCTTCGGGTGAGACGTTAAAAATAACCCATCTGTGACGGTTTGGATTGGACGTTAAAGTTCCCATGGCACTAATCAAACTGAGAAAGGAATTTTTCTGAATGTCATGGCTAGATTGTGTTTGGATCTCATCAGTAGGATGGCATTTCTGACCATACAACACTTTCCCTCACCCTCCACCCTTCCAGGAGTGTCAGCCTGGACTGAAGTCAACGTCTTGAACCCTCAACCTTCAGTGCGAAGAGTGCAATTGACTGAGCCAAGCTCCATACCTTGATCCTAGCACCCTGCTTTTAGTTGCTGGATAAACACACGTTTGGTTTGCACAGAGAGGGTCATGCTATCTGGATTGCCAGCAATCCGGATTGATCAGATTCCACCAATTCTGTCCTGTGTCAGCTCTTTGGAAGAGCTACCCAATTAGTCGCACTCCCCCACACTTTCCCCACTTTCCTGTACTGCAGTTAGGTGAGGAATCCCAACACTTTGAAAGCGCTGTGATTTGTGGCACATTCACTGCTGAGACGGTGATTGTAACCTCCAAGAGCACTAGACTGGAACCAAATGTTTCTCTGAAATGGGTTTGTTATTTTTTCCGCCTGCTTGTCGGGTCGACAGGAATACCAGTGTCGGGGAATGCAACATTTTTCTACTTTTAGTAACCAGTATTGGCATCCATCTCTTTCCTTCTCTTTCCTTTTCCAGGTCATGCACATAGCAATAAAAATCCTGCAATGATCCTTGCTTTTCATACGGCATTTATAATGTCAAACCATCTCAAAGCGCTCTGCAGGTGATTGCTGCTTGGTGTATTTGTGGGCAAATGCAGCAGCTAATTCTCACACAGCAAAGTCCCATTAAGAACACAATACATGAACAGCCATGAAGCAAATGACCAATGGGTCTGGAGGAATTGATGGCCAAATCTCTTTTCCAAGAGCGTTATATCTTTAGCGTTCATTTGAAGAGGCAGGTAGGATCTGCATTTAATGTTTGATCTAAAGGATGGCACTTCTGCCAACACGGCGAGTTTGGGATCAGGAGGGTTGGAGGGCAGAGAAGGTAGAGCTAGAAGGTGATCAAAGGAGTTGTCAAAGAGGAAGCTCTTAAGATGTGCCTTGAAGGGGGACAAGGCATATGGAGTTCCAAAGGTGAAAGCAGAAAGGCTGAAGACTGCCACTGAGCAGACAGATTGGTATGGGGTTATTGGTAGGATGCAGACGTGGGGAGGAGAAATGCAGTGCAGGGCTCTGAAAGAGAGGACGAGGATGTTTGAATTCTATCCAAGTATATGAAATCCAGTCCTAATGTGGGGCTTTAATCCTCAACCTTCCAAATTAGTGTCTTGGCAATTGATCCATACTAGCACATCATGGATTGAAATCCAAAGTGAAGATGTTCTTAGCAGTTGGAGACTTGTGTCCAGTTTTGGGCATCCCACTTTAGAAACTAAGCCATGGCCGGAGAGAGAGGTTACAGTGGAGATCAACTGGGATGTACCAGAGATAAGAGGTTTGACACACGAGCAGAGGCTAGAGGAACTGGGTACAGAGAAAGTTGCCGACAGAGCAAGTTGAGGAGAAACATAATTGAGGGCTTTAAAATGATGAGGAGTTTAGTCGGTGACGAAAAGGAATTAATTTAAGATCGCAAAGGGAGGAAGAAATTAGGAGAATTTCTCAAAAAAAGCAGTCTCAATGTGCTTTACATTACTTTACTGTGAAGTTTAGTGACTGTGTATTTCATAGAATATTACAGCACAGAAGGTGGCCATTCAGCCCATCGTGCCTGTGTCATCGCTTTGGAAGAGCTGCCCAATCGTCCACTCCCCCACACTTTCCCCATAACCTTGCAAATTTTTCTTTTAAGTAGGAAAAATCAGGGCACAACCTAATGCTCAACTAAGGAATGACTGATGGTAATGAGAAGATTTGATGAGAAAGGAATATATCAAATTACAAGGGCAGGTTCGGTGGAAGTAAACCCTTTTAGCCCTTCTGATCTCACTCTTCCAGAATACTCGCCTTACCGTCCCTGTTTCTCTAACTCCACCACCCCACCCAACATTGCATCAAACTTCCTTTTAAAAGAATCCTGGCATTACCCACCTTCCTGGCAACCTATTATTTTGAGAATGACGGCAGCCAAACATAAGGTGTTTAAACATGAAATGAGTGACCGGAATTAACGAGCCAGATAGCAGCAACGCTTCCCTCTGGCGGCCGGCTCTGAAACAAGGGGACGTAGATTTCAAATTTGAGCTAACAGCAAAATAAATGAAAAGTGAAAGCATTTCTTCACACGGATGATAGTAAGCATGTGGAACGCTCTATGCTAGAAGGCTGCAGAGGCAGAATTGACTTGGACATTGACAAGGCAGATGGATGGGTGGACATTTGGAGAAATAAGGGAGGAAACGGTATGTGTGGGGAAGTGGAGAGGAAATGAGATGAAAGGATCTGAATGTGATCTAAAGATCTGCCGTGATTGTGGAGTCCTGTAGTGTCGTGGTTAGAGCACTCACCTCGCAAGCGAGAGAACCTGGGTTTGATTCCTAGCAGGGCAAACCTTAGGCATGTTTCCTTACTCCACACACCTTAATTGATTGGTGGATAGCTTTCCATAGGTAATAATCCCTTAAAAAAAATTATATTTTGGTCACTCAATCTACGACTGCTTGTGGGATACCTCTGTGTGCAATTGACTGCTGCGTTTCACCCACAAATTAGTCAATCCACTTTACAGTAAATGCTGTGAAGCGCTTTGAGACATTTTATTAACGTGATAAGGCGCTATATCAAATGCAAGGATTATTATCACGTAATGACTTGATAGAACAGGCTCACTAGACTGAAAGGCCTCAGCCTGTTCCTAAGCATTGAGACAGTCCAATGTGTTCAGGGAAGATAAACAGCTGCTTTTCATGAGCACAAATGTGCTGTAACAGAAACATTTTTAGAAGTGCTATTTCCTTGTAACTTTGCAGTTGGTTTTCCACACGTAATAAAGCTGCTCGAAGCTGGCAACTGCAATGGACACGTTACATCTGGAAGTAGGAGAGGCATGGAGAGGTCACCAAGACTGTGTCTTCAGCATTGCAGACCAAAATGCTGATGATTGGGACAATGTGAGGTCTGTGGGGGGAGGGAGGAGGGGGGAAACATAGGATCAGGTCATTCAGGCCCTTGAGTTTCTTCCGCCATTCTATTATATTATGACTGATCTATACCTCAACTCCAATTACCTGCCTTTGCCCCATACTCCTTAATACTCTTATCAAACAAATATCTATCCACCTCAGTCTTAAAAATGTGAACATCCACAGCCTTTTCTGAGAGAGAGTTCCAGATTTACACTACCCTCTGTGTGGAAAAAATGCTTCCTTCTCTCCTAAATGGCCTAGCTCTAATTTTAAGATTATGTCACCTTGTTCTGGATTCCCCAGAAGAAATAGTCTCTCGGTGGGGGGGACGGGGGACAATTTCAATGGGTCATCAGAAATTTCCTTCCTAAGGAATCCTGTTGAGAAATATCACAAATTGGACCCTACATGTGTGGCCCCCCTTGCTAATACCTGTGGGTAGATTGGCTGCCATGTTTGTCACCAAGCAACAAAAGCTTGGGCAGTATGAAATAGAGGGATCATTTATTGATCCTAATTTCATCACAATAATTCTTGCATCTGATATAGTGCCTTTCATGTTGGGAGGCGTCTCAAAGCAAAATACTTTCAGAAGGTAAACTATGAATATAATGACTGTCATTTTCTAAGTGAAAGCGGCAGCCAATTTACGCACAGCAATGTTCCACAAACAGACATTAAATAAATGATCAATTTTATCTGGGGGCTTGTCAGTCAGGACATTGGTAAACAATCCCTTCCCTTTAAAGAATTTCTATGAGTTCTTTAATCTCCACCTGGATAGGCACAGACGAGATCTTGGTTTAACATCTCATTCGAAGGATAGGACCTCTGACATTGCTGCACATCCCCACTACTGCCTTGGAATGTCAGTTTAAACTATGTGAGTGACGAGGGACTTGAACCGATAACCTTCTGACTTAGATGCGAGAGTGCTATCAAATGAGCCTGGTTTTGCATGAAATATCCAAATGATTACCGGTGGATGGAATATTGGCTATTTGATGAAGGTAACTAGATGTTGTGTAACATGCAAGTTGGTGGGGAGGTAAATGATCATGGAATATTAAAGTTGGGTTGATGATCTGTGGCTTTCTGAGTTGTCCAATTTTTTGGTGGGGGGGATTCTTCCCACTCATCTCCTGTTGATCAGTAAGCCGACTTCCTCATGAGTAGAACAGTCCTCACTGGGCAAACAGCAGGACCTTACCAGAAAGTGCTCTCAATAACTGATAGCTCCAGACATACACCAGTGTACATTTTGGGACCCCAATTCTTGGCTCCTGCCAATATGTACTTCATACTTTCTATGGAGGGAGGCAGAGGGCGAAACCTTGGGCAAGTTTCCTTACTCCACACGCCTAATAATAATCCCTCCAAAAAAACAAAAACAATAATTAAATTGGTCGTTTTCAATCTACGACTGTTTGTGGGACATTGCTGTGCGCAATTGGCTGCCGCGTTCGCCCACAAATATACAGTCAATTCACTTTACAGTGTGTTCTGTGAAGCGCTTTGGGACGTCCTCCCGACGTGAAAAGCGCTATATCAAATGCAAGGATTATTATTAAGGATTATTATTAAGGGGGAGAGAGAGAGAAAAATAATATGTGCATTCCACACCGGGCAAAGGGAAATTTCTATACATTGGTTAAAGCACAGCGATGTTTTTTTTTCTGTGTGTCAGACAACCGGATGACAACTGTGCGTCAGACAACTGACTGTGAGCAAGCTGGACACTTGCTATTGAGGGTGATAGTTGTACGTCACTGGTCCTCAGTAAACTGGACTGTGTTTCAGAGGCTTACCAACACGTCAGCGAGTTGTTGACTGTGAGCGTCAGACGCAGGTCCCTCGGAAGAAGAGGCTTTGGCGAGTGCTTGTGGCGTTGTCAGGGAAACCTCGGGACCGAGTTGGCGACAGCAGCAAAACCAATCTCTGCGGAATAATAAACTGAGATGCTGTTTCTGGCAAACTTTGCTTTATAGACATTAAGATTGCGTAACTGGATGAGATCAAGCTTACAGAAGCCAGATGTAGATTCCACAGTGTCGCGGTCAATAGCAGATTAATAGGCAGCATTAAATTCTGCGCTCTGCACAGGCTCACTCACTAGGGGGTGCCCTCGTCTCACAAGGTTATAATACTAATCCTTGCATTTGGATATAGTGCCTTATCACATCATCGAGACTTCTCAAAGTGCTCCACAGGATTTCACTGAAGTGCAGTGACTGTGTATTTGTGAACAAATGCATCAATTTGTGCACAGCAATGCACCCACAAACAGCCACTAAATGAACAGCTAATTTTTGTCTGTTTGGTGATGGTTAGCCAGGGGGAAAAAAATCTGCTTCTCTTTTTGAATAACGTAGGGGGGTCTTTACTATCCACTCAAAGAGGCAGATAGGCGTCAGATTAACGGCTCACCATAGAGACGGTACTTCCGACAATGCAGTGTACACCCTTGTTACTGTATTGAAGAGTCAGCCTAGGCTTTGAGCTCAAAACCCTGACTTGGAGCTTGAACCCACAATCTTCTAACTCGGAGGGGCGATTGCTACCAGCTGAGCCAGGCTCACATAGCTTGAATGTGAGGAAAGACATATCAAGTTCAGCATATCCCCAAACCTTGAGCCAGATTATGCAATGTTCTGTGGGCCTCCCATAACTCGTTGCAGCCTGGATTCTGTAAACATGCCACAGGCTTGTGGCAATCAGAAAACAACAACAAGCCTCAATCTATCAATGATCTTATTTTTGTCTTTTATTTCCTGTGTCTGACTCAGCGGTTTAAAAATACAGCGGTTTGTTTCGGCATGAAAACATTCATCCATCTCATCTGTCTTTCAGATGAGACGTTAAACCGAGGCTCCATTTTCTTGTTCAAGTGGACATTAAAGAACTCATAACACTCTTTGAAAAGAGAAAGGAGTTTCTCTCTCCCGGCGTCCTGGCCAACAACCCCTGAAAAATGCAAGGATTACAAATAAAATTGGTTACTCACTCCATGCTGTCTGTGTGCAACTGGCAACAGCATTTCGCCCATAAAATACATGGTCAATCCATTCTCCAGTATATCCTGTGAAACGTTTTGAGATGTCTCAATGATGTGATAAGGAGCTATATCAAATGCAAGGATTATCATTACAACATTGCAGTTGAGTTTCAGACTCTGAGAACCAGCTGCATATAGCACAAATGCTGAGCTTAAAAGTATTCATACCACATCCCTCTACTGTCTTGAACTAATTACCGTATGTGAATTTTGCTGCTGCATCACTGCTTATAATGGCAGATGGTAGGGTGGAAAATCTGCAAGCATGCGATCCCAAGGGTTGAAGGGCCTTCTTCACCCAAACTAAACTTGCGATCTGATGAATTGGTCCAAATTGAACTGAATAAACACCTGAGAACTGGAATTCCACCTGGAAGGATGAGATCATTCCCCCTCCCCACGTTCAAATCCCATCTAAAGATCTTCCTTTTTGATTGTGCTTACGGTCACCTCCCTCTCCCTCTACCCTTGGCTCAACATCAGACTCCACCACAGTCAAACACTCCAGGATGCTACACCATGTGAAGGGCGCTATATAAATGCAAGTTGTTGTTATATCAAAGCCTTCTTGTTGTTTGTAGGGCCTTTTTCATCCAAGCCGATCTTGTGAAGGGTTGGCTTAAAGCAATTTGCTATTGTCGTGCTCTTTGATATTTGTTCAGGACAGATAAGACAAATGGTACAGAAACAGTCTGAAGATAGCTATCTGTTTTCTAAGTGGCCTTTAATTTGAGGTTGCACAGAAATCCTATAAACCCCTTAAAGGGGAAGGAAAACAATCTTTATTCAATTAGGGGAATCAATAACTTCCCTGGCATCCTCTTTGTAGAGAAAGTGGTCTCTGATGAGATACATGAGATAAAGGAGAGAATTGCCCTCTCTTTGTTGTCTCTCAGCTATTTTGGAACTGGAGGGAAATTATGGTCAAGGCCCAGAATATATTATTTTCCCTGTCTTTAACCGCTGGTAAATCCGATACACGCTTCTGGTAATTCTTCATACAGATTAACGTAACCCACAATTAAGCCCTTGCAAAATAATGCATGGTATCAGTGCAATGACTGACACCACAGCAACTAGGATCTCAATGATCTTGAGAACACTCAGAAAGAAAAGACTTTCAGAGAAAACAGTCTTTAAAAGAGAGGGTTTTCTTGGATGAAGAATGGCCATCGGCCCATTCAATCTCATTCTGTTTATACACAGCACTGTCCCACAAAGAGTCATAAAGTGAATAGCCAACTTTACCTGGGTGTTGTTGGCTAGGACACTCAGGGGGAAACTCTCTTCTGTTTTCGAATGGTGCCATAGGATTTTTAACGGACTTTGGTTTAATGTCTCATCCAAAGAGTAGCACATCCGACAACGCAGATCTCCAACAGCAATGTATTGGAGTGGTACCCTGGACTGAGTTCAAAGTCCCGATTTGGGGCTAGAATCCAAAACTTTCTGACTCTGGTGAGAGGACTACCAGGTGAGAGGACTGAGCTAGGCTGACACCTAATGAAATACCCTTTGTGTAATAATTCATCTGTTGAAGAATTTTGAGTGTCGAGTAGACTTCCATTTGACATCGTGCTTGAAATGTTGAATGTCTTAAGATATTTCACAGATACACGTTGTTCTATATCTTTTAAAGCGCTCTGAGACACCGTCCGGCGTGGAGGGCGCTATATAAATCCAAGTTGTTGTTGTTCTATATCATGCTATATTTTATACAGGCAAGTGTGGTTGCCATTTTGCACACAGGCAAAGAACAAACAGCTAGTCATGGGGGAAACGATCAAATGATCTGGAGGATTTCAGGCAAGCTTTCCGCTGCTTGTCCAGCTTGGACCACCCTTCTCTGTTCAAGTAGGGCTGTGCCACGCTGACAAGAGCCAAGCAGGAGAGCTTCATTGTTGTCAACATTTAGCTGTAGAAAGATAGGAATCATCAGGGAAAAGCAGGTAAATGGGTCACAAAGTGGATTGCTATTTTAAAGAGTAGGGGCTGATGTGATGGGCCATGATGGGCCTCTGCAATGCTGGGAATTAAAACACTCTGCAATTTCTAGTGTTTTAATAAACTAGTGGAACAGGCTCAAAGTGTCAGAATTGGGCTGCTTGGCCTCCTCCTGTTACATGTGACGTGCAATTTCCGACCTATAAACACTCATTCACGCTTATTGCAGAAAATGGTTCTAATCTATTGTTATCACCATAGGAAGTCCATTTTAAGTGGCAAACTTGTCAGTGTTCACAATAGCAAAGCTGGACGGATTTAGCTGGTCAAACTCCAGCAGTTACCTCAATGCACACTCGGAACTCTCACCAACCTGCACCTAATCCTTTCCGAGATTAAGCCAGTGGGGTGCATCCATCCTTCTGAAGCCAGAAAGAACACTCCTTATCAGGCAAACGGAAGCCAGACATGTGTGGAGTGCCCGGTTGTTTGGTTTGCAGACTCTTAATCTTGATGATGGGTTTCTGCGTGTATCAGACACCTGGCTGACCATCCCCCCACCACCCCAAAAAAAAAAAATAATTGCAAGAAATGATTATTCTGAAGGCACACTTGACACCCGTCAGCAGCTAGCATAATGATCACAGACGATCACAAGAGAGGTTTGGACGAAGAAGATCCATTGGATCTATTTGATCCCATTCATCCAGAATACCCACCCTATTCTCTCTGATTGTGTTCTCCCATTACACAATCAGACTTGCTCTTAAATGGGACCCAGTGACACACTGTTCCAACTGATAGAAAAGGCACTATGTCAAATGCAAGTATTCCTTTTTATTAAAATCACTCATCACAACCCTGAACTTGTGTCCTCTTGTCCTGCTGTGTATCTGGCTTTACTTTATCTGATTAAGCACGTTCTATATCTCTATACCTCTGAGACACCTTCTTCGAAGCTGAATTACATTAACTGAACTGAACGATTTATTGCCTTGCATACATGGCTGAATTATCCAGATAAAAGCTCTTTCCCTTGGGTAGGTGGAAATTAACTTCTGAACTCATGGATGAAGCAGGGCGATCGTGAGCAGAAGATTAAAAATCATCTTATTTACTGTCTTGCACACGTTGCTGCATTTGCCTATTTGAGATGTTTACCTGTGGTCTCTTCAGCTTGTTAAAAGAGAAGGGAGTTTCTCCTGTTGTCCTAGCCAACCATCCTCCAGATGAATTGATCATTTTCCCCATGACTGCTTGCAGGACTTTGCTATGTGCAAATGGGCTGCCAAAATATCGCCCGGTCACTGCACGCACTGGCAATTACCTGTGAGGCGCTTTGGGATGCTTTGAAAGCCATAGACACCGTCTATCAGTTTCAAGCGTTATATAATGACACCCAATTAATTTTGAATCCATTTTGTTTTCTAAAGTGCGTCTGGAATTTTATTTTATTTAATATTTTTAAAAAAACAATGTTTCCTTCACCTCTCTCGCGTCGTGAGAGAGGTGACACTTCACAAAGTTGACTACACTTTTCTGATGGGGTTATACAATTGTACTTAGTGAATCTGGACTGAGGAAGTGAGTGATCAGCCAGGATTCCAACTCTTGATTATCAGCCAGCGATGCCTCCCCCACTCCCCCCACCCATCTCCTTGGAAAAGCGTGCATGTGTCGATGTCAACTGAGGACGGATCAGGGCTCAGCTGTGACTGATCTGTGCTTTGCCAAAGCTCACTACCGAGTTTCCCGCACGAGGAACAAAGCGTTGAAGGATAGGATAGCAATGTGCACAGATGATGAGAAGAGAGAAAAATTAGCTGGGACCAATGGACGAGTGCAATTGTTCTTTTTATTCAAAATAAATTACAAAGCTTGAAAAGAAAGAGAGGGCATTTTGCACGGAAACTTTGCAACCCATGTAAAATCGTTTATTAGTTGCTGCAAAATGATTCCGTGCAGCAGTTCTCCAGCAGTGAGGAGGAAATGCTCTCTGGATTGCTTCCTGCACAAAAAAGCCTTCGCCGAACAGCTGAGTTCCCTATTTGCAGACGCTAAGACGCCAAAAACCTAGCCTTATTTCTTGGTTGTTGTCATTGATATCCTGCTCTCCTAGCACTGCAAAAAACATTCGTTCCGCTCAAGTTGCCATGAACTCCTATTTGTTTTTATGACTTCTAGGATATCATGTTTTTTTTTCGCTTGTGTGTATAAGAATACTTATATTTGATATTGTGCTTTTCACATCCAAAGTCTCCAAACACTTCACGGGATTTGCTGTAAAGCGTAAATACTATGTGTTTTGTACGTAAATGCGCACAGCAACATCCAACAAACCGCCGTAAAACGAATGATTGATTTCACTTCATGGCTGTTATGAATCATCCTCTTTGACCGTGCCTTTGGTCATCCTCGTCCTTCACTCCACCATCTTGTCTCCAAACCCACCCAGTCGGGTGCAAACCCTTCACTATCCAGTGCCATGGGACATCCTTCCAATGTGAAAGGCGCTCTATATTATATTTTGTGGAGTCCTGTAGCTCAGTGGTTAGAGCACTCGCTTTGCAAGTGAGAGACCTGAGTTCATTTCCAGGCAGGTCAGGGTGAAACCTTGGGCAAGTTTCCTTACTCCACACGCCTAATAATAATCCCTCCAAAACCAAAAACAATAATTAAATTGGTCATTTTCAATCTACGACTGTTTGTGGGACATTGCTGTGCGCAATTGGCTGCCGCGTTCGCCCACAAATATACAGTCAATTCACTTTACAGTGTGTTCTGTGAAGCGCTTTGGGACGTCCTCCTGACGTGAAAAGCGCTATATCAAATGCAAGGATTATTATTATTATTATTATTATTATTATTAATGCAATTTGTTGTTGTTGTTGATTTTATCTGGAGGATTGTCAGCCCAGGACTCCCTTCTCTTGTTGCAATAGTCCATCTGAACAGGCCCAGACAGGATCTCGGTTTAACATTTCATCTGAAGAACGGCAACTCTGACAAACCTGTGCACTCCCAACATTACACTGTAATTATACATGCAACCTATGTGTATATATGTGTATATATGAAGATTTTATACTTTTAAAGAGGGCACAGATAATAATAATAACCCTTGCATTTCATACAGAGCCTTATCACGTCTTTGAGATGGCTCAAAGCGCTTCGCATGTTAACTAGATTAAAAGGCTGTTATGTGGAAATAAGCATAACGTAGATAAATGATTTATGGAACAAATCAATTAGAACACCTTTTGTACGTATAATACCAGAGGGTTAATCTTGCTCTTTATTTCACTCATTCAGACTGTAAGGCGAAACAGGATCTAAAATTTCCCACGGATTTAGCGTTGAGGTTTGAAATTTAAGACCCAGGATTTTTGGGGAAATTCCCATTTTGGGGGGAAATCAATTTTCCATAGGTTTTTTTTAGGAGAAAGAGGAGATGGAAATTTAGAATTTTGGAAATAAACAAAAAATAGGCTGCTAAGCTCACTGGAGCTATTTACGTTGAGCAAGGCTTCTGTTTCGATGTTGAGAATTTCTAATAATAATAATCCTTGCATTTGATACAGCATTTGATATGCATTTGAGACATTTCACATCTTTGAGACGTCTCAAAGCGCTTCATAAGATATACTGTGAAGTGAATTGACCGTCCATTTGGTGGGCAAAACGCGGCAGCCAATTGCATACAGCAGTGTCCCACAAACAGTCGTGGATAAATGACCAAATTATTATTTTTATTTATTTATTTTTGAAGTGATTATTACCCCCGGAAATGTCTCCTTATCTCCCCTACTTGATTGGTTTGCCAGCTATCTTAAATTGATCTCTCTCCAGTCACTGATTCACCAACAAGTGTAGGTGAGGACCAGGATCTTGAACTGGATCCTCTGAAGGATAGGGAACCAATGGAGTCAGCTGAGAATGGGGGAGATGGGGGTCACAGATTTTGGTGCGGGAGAGGACATGGGCTGCAAAGTTCTGGATTATCTGCAGCCTGTGGAGGGAGGAGTTGGGAAGGCTGACAAGCAGAGTGTTTGCATAGTTTAGCCTGGAGGTGATGAAGGCATGAACAAGAGTTTCAGTGACCTGAGGGGTGAGGTAGTGGCGGAGTCGGGCGATGTTATGGAGGTGAGAGAAGGCAGAGCGTGTCATGGCTTGGATGTGGGGAAGAAAAGACAGCTGAGGGTCGAACAAGATACCTAGGTTCCTGACTGGCTTGGTGAGTTGTAGTGTGCAACCATGGAGGTTGATGCTGCCAGAGCCTGAGGTGCAGATTAATATTTCAAAGAGCACATTTCAAAGACAACTAAGATTACACAAGTTCAAAGTCCCTTCTGAGTCAGAGGCAAAAGTGCTACCAGTTCTGACAGGCTGACACCTTGACTCCCTCTACCCCAATTCCATCACAATAGTTGGGTCCAAAAGCCGTACATTAATGGAGAGCTAGTTAGCAAGATACTGGGTCTAACTATTGTTACTGAGTCAGGTGGGGAGCTGTGGGTGGAGAAAAGAAGGGTAGACCAGCCGATGCTTTTAGTTTTCAGTGTATTTATCAATTGGCTAATTTATAATAATAATAATAATCCTTGCATTTGTTACAGCGCTTTTCACATCTTCTCGACGTCTAAAAGCGCTTCACAGAATAGACTGCAAAGTGAATTGACCGTATATTTGTGAGCGAAATTACACATTCAAGATCAATTTTTTTACACATTTTTGAGGTTTTGCTTTGTTTGTAATAATAATCATCCTTGCATTTGATGTAGCACCTTGTCACATCATTCAGATGTCTCAAAGCGCTTCATAGAATATACTGTAAAGAGAATTGACTGTATATTTTGTGAGCGAAATACGGCAGCCAATTCCACATAGCAGTATCCCTAAACACTCATGGATCGAGAGACCAAATATATATATTTTTTGAAGAGATTATTCCTGCCGGAAAGCGATCCGCCAATCGATTAACAACTGAGTTTCTACTTACTGCTAGGTAAACAGAGGGGTGTGGATTAAGGAAACTTATCTCAGGTTTTGCCCTGCCCATGAATCAAACCTGGGTCTTCTCACGTGCGAGGTGAACACATTAACCTGTATGCTACAGGACTCCACATGTAGTAATAATAATGATCCTTGCATTTGATATAGCGCTTTATATCTTCGAGATGTCTCAAAGCGCTTCACAGAATATACTGTAAAGTACATTGACTATTTTGTGGGTGAAACAATGATGGGAATGTTCCCCAAATACCTGTGTACTCTGGGCCAACAAAAATCAGTCACTACACTTGTCAGGGTCTGTCAGCAGTGCGCTTTGAAATGTCCCAACCTGATTAGGGGCTGCAAAAAAAGTTATTTTCTTTTTCAGTTGCAAGAGGGATTTCACAGTGATTCCTTTCTTTCGCGCTCTCTCTCTCTCTCTGACTTTGAGTTCAATCATTAGCCATCTGAGGCTCCTTTTCCTTTGCTGCCCTGACGTCTTGAAAAACCATCAGTAAGTGAGTGCCGAACACCTTCCTTTACGTGGTTTGCACTGACCGGCTGCCAATGCACACAGCAGCACATTCCCTCTGTTACTTAACATATTCCCCAGGCTGCTTACTTAACTGGGCTGGAGACAGTAGCAGATCATTTAGGTTGTAGTTACTCGATGGCTTCTCCATGCAGCCTCACTTCACCCACGCTTTTCTTTTCTACAGTGCACAATTTTTTTACACGTAAACTGTGAAGTGTAGTGACTGCGTATTTGCAGGCGAATGCAGGAGCCAATTTGTGCATAGACATGAAATAAGTGACCAATTTTGTGTGTGTGTGTGTGTGTCAGTGTGTTCACGTGTGGGGGATAGGATTATCAGCTAGGAAACCAGGGAGAAATTTCCTTTTTCAAGTAGCACTGAGGGATCTTTAAAGTCCATCTGAACAGGCACGGACAGGACCTCTGTTCAATGTCTTATACATAGACAGCATCTCTGACAATACTACACACGCCACGCAAGCATGTGCATACCACATCCACACACACACACACGGCAGTGCACTGGAGTAATAACCTAGACTCAATGAGTGCAAAACCCCAACTTGGGGGCTTGAACTCCCAACCTTCCAACTCAGAGGCCAACTACCCCAGTATTACAGAAACACAGAATGTAAGTAGGCAGGCAGAGTGACTATAGGGCACTTCCTGAGCACCTCCTGTACTGAGTGGAAATGGAACTGATGGAGCTTGTTTGGAGTCTCTTTGTAGCCTCAGCCATAAATGGTTTAATGCAACTCATGAGCCATACGGTCTTGATTTAGAGACCCCCCTTATTAACGTACTTTAGTGGCGAGGGGTCATTCAGTAGCTGAGATCTTCTACCAAGTACTGTTCAACTGCTCCCTTAAATGGTATTCCCTAAACGGCCACTAAAACACACAAATTACCTTTTCCATGGGGGGAAAAAGAATAAAATATTAGGTGTTTGATCATTGAGCAGTGAAAGGTTATGGGCCCTCTCCCCAGTTTAATGCACGCATTGGTCACGTCAGTGCACTGAACTCACCAAATTGGGCTGCTTTCTTATAGGTAAAGAGCTCAAACATTACCCTGAGCCCTTTGATTTTCATAAGTCGCCTATTAAACTAGACATCTCCAATGACATTTATGGGTCCGAAGCACGCATTCTGTTATCATGGGCCAATTGGTTCTATGGTTCTCGATGTGATTTGAAAGGGAACTTGAGACCTATCAGCTAACTCACTGAACTGTCAGCCTGGCTCAGTATGTAGGTCTCTCGACTCTCAGTCAGCAGGCTGTGGGTTCAAGCCCCACGTTGGGGATTTTGAGTACGCAGGTTAGGTCAGTGAATCCAAGGATGTTATGTTCCACTGGCAACTTCTAAGTTCAAGTTTGGAAGCAGACAGAGATGATAAAGGCATTGGACAAAAAAAAGGAATCAAATTGAAATTAAATTTCAAAAGGTAATAGTTGTTGCATTTGGTAATCTAGAACCTCAAAACGTCTCAAAACTTCATGGGTAAAATGTGGTGACAGTGAATTTGTAGGCAACACATTAATAATAAAAATAATCCTTGCATTTGATATAGTGTTTAGACGTCTGAAGGCACTTGACATGATATATTGTAAAATCGATTGACTGTATTTTGTGGGTAAAATATTTTGCAGACAGTAAGATCCACACAAGACAGCTATGAAGTGAGTAACAATTTTTTTCTGAATGATATGCTGGATCTGTCACATCCACCCTGGCAGACTAGGCCTCATCATCCAAAGGAGGGCATCTCTTATAACTATTATAATAACAATCATCATTGTTATATATAATATAGCACCTTATTAAGTCATTGAGATGTCTCAAAGTACTTTGTAGGATTTTACTGTGAGTGTAGTGACTGTGTCTTTGTAGGCGAAAGTGGCAACCAATTTGCATGCAGCAATGTCAGACAACCATCCGTAAAGTGAATGACCAACAACAACATCTACTTGCAATTATATAGCACCCTCCATGCAAGGTAGCGTCTCAGAGCACTTAACAGTGCCGGAACCTGACTCTGCGCCTTGAGCGGGGAAGTGGCCGTAAACACGGTCGAAGAGGAAGGTTTTCAGGCAGGACTTGAAAAAAGGGAAAGAGGGGGCATGGCGGAGGGATTGAGGGAAAGTGTTCCAGAGTTTTGGGGCGTAGTGGCTGAAAGCGTGGCCTCCGATGGGGGAGCAGAAGGTGCGAGGGAAGAGCAGGAGGCCAGTGCCAGTCAAGCGTAGGTCCCGGGTGGTGGATTGGGGAGGTAGGGAGGTGCCAAAAAGTGAAGGAATTTGAACAGGAGTGTGAACAGTTATGTTTGGGGGATTGTTGACCAGGACACCGGAGAAACTACCTCCTCTTTTCAAATAGCACCACGGGATCTTTAATGCACCCGAACAGGCAAGCAGAGCCTTGGTTTAACATCTCATCCAAAGGATGGCACCTCTAACAAAGCAGCACACCCTGCAATGTATTGGCGTGTCAGCCTGGACTGTATGAGTTCCAAGTCCCACAGTGGTGTTTGAACCCACAACTCTTCTGACTCTGAAGCGAGAGGGCTACCAACTGAGCCAACTGACAAGCATGTTGAGCTCTCCTACTTCTCCCCACACCCCACCCCACCTCTCCAACATTGCACTGGAGCATAAGCCTAGACTGTGAGCTCAAAGTCCAGATGTGGGGCTTGAACTCACAATACTCACAGCTCCAAATTCCTGCCAGTGCTGAATTTAGTGCCAAATCTGTGTAGCGTAAATCACTCAGACAAACAGTCTGAAGGTAGCACTTTAGTGCGGAGGAATAAAAATGCTTGGGGTGGGGGGTTGAGAGGACAAGCAAAACAGTGGAACAAGGAGACAGACTCCTTGCTGTAAATCATGACTCTTATGGGTGTAGATGTATATTTTAAGAGGAAGAAAAGCTATCAGGAGACATAGACATAGGTTTATTTGAAGCGGGAGAGAATAAAATATTTTTTTCCCTGTTTTCTGAATTTCCAAGCTATTTCCTCTTTCAGCAAAAATGTGGAACGCTACGATTTTAACACTTTATCCCTTATCACCAAAAGACAATCCACCCCGCCCCCCCCCCCCCCCCCCCCCACCAAACAGACATACATGTAAATACCTTACATTTGTTAGGGGAACCTTCCATTGAATTAGGCAAAACAGGTTGTGTCCCTTTGGCAGTGGGGGGGGAGAGTTCACTCCATGCCAGGCAAATGGAAATATCAATGCACATGTGGAATTCTTGTGAGTTTGGTTTGGAGCCTCACAAGCATTGGTGGTGGATGGGTTGCGTGCGTATCAGACACCCAGCTGGCTAAACAAGAGAAGCTGGATCACCCAAGGCTGTGTCGGCCTGGCTCAGTTTCAAGTGCTCCTGAGACATTGAGCTCCGAATCTCGCCTGTTGCTTCAATGCAGTGCTGTGCTGCATCGTCAAAGGTGAAGTTCCTTGGATGAGATGTTAAAACCGAAGTCCTGTCTGCCCGTCTCGGTGAATGTTAAAGATACAGCGGCATATTATTTTGGTCTGACACATGCGGAAACCCATCACCGTGCTTAAAGGTATCCAAACCAAACTGAGAATTCCATGCATCCCACCTACACATAGAAATTCCAGAGATTAATTGTTGGAATGGATCCTGCTTACCTAATTCTGGAAAGTATTAGGCGCAGGTTGGCAACAGCCAAGGCTTGGGGACCCCAGAGTTTAACTGCTGGACACTAACCAGCTAAAACCGCATAGCTTGCCATTGATATCGCTGTCTGGCTGTGGTATTATTGGAAAAGAGAAAGGAGTTTCACCCGGTAAAATTGTGTGAAGCGCTTTGAGGTGTCCTCCTCTTAAGTTAAAGGCGATATTTCATATGCAAGTATTATAATAACTGAAATGTATCCATCACATTCATCGTGAGTGCCATAACGACATTTCCAAAGCCCTCAGTACACTGATAAAGAGTTGCTCATCTGGGGAAACCACCTTGACAAATGAAAGATAATTCAGTGCCGGCTCCCACCTGAATATATTGCGGGGTGGGTGGCTGGGTGAACCTGAACCAAGAAATATTTGCGATGCCGGATGCTTTTTTTTTTAACTCTCCTTTTATAAGCTGGGGGAAACGGAGAGATTTGTGCTGAAACAGCATTGAACGAGCAGGATGCTGAGAGCTGTAATGTAACCACTTGTGGTTCCACAGGTCACAGGTTCAATTAAGTCCAGCCGATTCTTAACAAATCCACACTTTGCCTCTCAGAACCCCTGTGGCTGTTGTACTTGTTTAAATCCGGGGCATGCACACATTTATGTTACTCTGTTATTTATTGCATCAACCCCACTAAGCTTTCGTGTTTCCCTTCTCTACCCCCCCACCCTCCGCCTCCCTCCTCAGTCGATGGGTGAGCTTTCAGCCACTTTACCCTTCTGTTTTCTGGAGTTCTGTTCCAAAATTACCTTTACCCTCTCCCACCTCCCCCCGCGGCCCCCCCCCCCCCCCCCCCCCCCCCAACACCCCTCTCTCTCCCCCTTCATCACTTTCAAAAGCTGTTTGTATCTTCTCTTTGCCTGTGTCCTCACCCTCTCTCTCATGACCCCAGCCTTGGAGCCATTACCTTGTTGGAAGCTTTCCAGGCGTAATAATCCCTCCCCACCCCCAAAAGCATAATAATAATCATTATTTATTATCCCCGGAAAAGCGATACGCCAATTGCCAATCCACCAAAACTTGCAGGATATTAAGGGAAAGTAGAGAACATGAAGAATTTGTGCCTCAGATTGTTGATCATATTGGGGTCAAAATTCTGTGCTAATACCCCTGGAATGTGTATCTCACCTTTGGGGCAGAAGATTGTGGGCTCAAGCCCTGCTTAGGACTTTGAGTTCATATAGTCTAGATGGATTCAAAGGGATTTAGGTGTCCTTGTACATCAATCACAGAAAGTTAATATGCAGGTACAGCAAGCAATTAGAAAGGCTAATAGCATGTCAGCATTTATTGCAAAAGGGTTAGAGTACAAGAGTACGGAAGTCTTGCTGCAACCGTATAGGGCCTTTGGGAGACCGCACCTAGAATATTGTGTACAGTTTTGAACTCCTTACCTAAGAAAGAATATACTCGCCTTAGAGGGGTTGCAATGTAGATTGACTAGGTTGGTTCCTGGGATGAGGGAGTTGACCTACGAGGAGATGTTGAGTAGACTAGGCCTATATTCTCTAGAATATAGAAGAATTAGAGGTGATCTTATAGAAACCTATAAGATTCTTAAGGGTCTTGACAGGGTAGATATTGTGAGACTGTTTCCCTTGGCTGGAGAATCTAAAACTAGGGGTCTTAGTCTAAGGATTAAAGCCAAGCCTTTTAGAACTGAGTTAAGAAAACATTTCTTCACTCAGAGGGTAGTGAATTTCTGGAATTCTCTACCCTAGAAGGCTGTGGATGCTCAATCATTGAACATATTCAAGACTGAGATCAATAGATTTTTAAAAACTAAAGGGATTAAGGGATATGGGGATAGGGCGGGTGAATGGAATTAGGTTAGAATATCAGCCATGATCTTATTAAATGGCGGGGCAGGCTCGAGGGGCTGAATGGCCTACTTCTGCTTCTATTTCTTATGCTCTTATGGATCATTGGCAGTCGGGCATTCAGCCTTTCTGCCCACACCCTTTGAAACTCCATCCCACAGTCCCTTTGTCTTGCCCCCTCCCTTGTCTCTTTCAAGGCATGTATCAAGACCTTTCCTCTTCGACCATGCCTTCGATCACACTCCTATCCCTACCCTCCCTGCCTTCCACCCATCCTGATCCCAACCCCCAGCTCAGGTCCAAATCCCCGACTGTCCAACGCCTTGGTACATCCTCCCAACGTGAAAGGTGATTTCCAAATGTAATTTGTTGTTGTTGTTGATGATGTTCTAATATGGTGTTGAGGGAAGGGGTGCCATCCTTTGGGTCAGATGCAGAATTGAATCCCCATCTGCCTGTTCAGGTGGACTTTAAAGATCCCATGGTACTATTGGAAAAGAGAAGGGAGCTTCTCCAGGTGTCATGGTAAGCAATCCCCCAAATAGAATTGGTCATTCATTTCAGGATTGTTTGTGAGACACTACTGCATACAAATTCGCTACGAATTACACAGCCACTGCAGCTAGCAGAAACTTTGAGACGTTATGTTAGATGAGCTATATCAAATGCAAGGATTATTATAATAACTGTTTTACAATACTTTAATAAATCATTCTCCAGACCATGTTACTGATGTTGCACATGTAGAGCTGCCACCGGTATTAGAGGTTCTAGCCTCAGAGGCTGAATGAGAAGCGTCATCAATCTGGTTCAGTTTGTAGCACGCTTGCTTCTGAGTCAGAAGATTGTGGGTTCAAGTCTTACGTTTTTGCTCACAGTCTAGTCATTAAACCGTGTGCCTGTTCAGATGGTTGTTAAAGATCCCACGGCATTATTTGAAAAAGAGAAGGGAGTTTCTCTGAGTGTCTTGGACAATAATCCCTCAGGTATAGTTGGTCATTCACTGCATGGCAGTTTACGGGGACATTACTGTATGCAAATTGGCTGCTGCTGTGTATTTTGTTCAGTTACAAAATATACAGTCATTATACTTAACAATAAAATTTTGTGAAACGCTTTGAGACCTACCGATATGAAAGGTGCTATAATCAAATGCAAGGAATATTATTAAATACACAGTGCCCACTGCCCTTGGCAGTAGTTCCCTGTGAAGCACTTTGAGACATCTTGACAACGCAATTAAGCATTATGTCAAACTTGAGGATTATAATGATTGTTGTTATAATCAAAAATGCCAACACTGTGTTTGGATCAAACTCACTTGCCCTGTTCCTACTGCAATATAGCTGCTGCCCACTTGGAAAAGTGAAGAGAAATCATATGTATTTGACCTGCATGTAAACCCAAGCTCAATCCTCAAAGGAACAAGAGACCTGGACTGTTTTGCCAGTTCTGGCTGACGGGCTCTGTTGAAATCATTTCCTCACAATTGCCTTTCCTGATGTGCGTCGAGGACCACTCACAGCTTTTGGTTAACGTGCAGTGGCTCCAAATCTGTGCGAACACTTCCACCTCCATCGCATCCCCTCAAACTCCAGCCCAGCACCTCCACCTCCAATAACTGAGACTCTGGCTCCTGCTGAGTTTTGCATGCATTTCTGCCTGAAATTCCACCTAGTCTTAATCTATAAAACCATTTTCTCTTCAATGTAAGATCGCACAAAATTCTGTCTTATACTGAAAGTTAGAATGTTTTAAGACCTGCAGAAAACTGGCTTTCAAATTCAGACTATATTTAAGAATATTAGCTGTGCAATTTATCAATAAGTACTCGACACAACATTCATCCTGTTTATGATGGCCAACACTTCCCTTTGCCCAGTCCAGTTCAGAGGCTAATACGGCATAAAGATCCAAAATTGCATTAAGACCTAGATTGTCTCCCAAATATCTCAGCCAGTGTGTCAACCTGGCTCAGTCTGTAGCACTGTTTCCTCCCCACCTCGAGTCCGAAGGTTGTGTGTTCAAACCCCATGACAGCACTGAGAACTCACATAGTCCATTGCTGTGCTTAGGGGTTCTGCTTTGATGAAGGTGCAACCTTTTGAATGAGACTTTAAACTGAGGCCCTGCCTGTTCAAGTGGACGTTAAAAATCCCACAGTTATTGGAAAAGACGAGGGAGTTTTTCCCAGTATCCCGGCCAACAATCCCCCAGGTAAAATAAATCATTCATCTCATGTCTGTTTGTGAGAGCTTGCTGTGAGCGAATTGGATGTCGTGTTCACCTACAAGAAACAGTCACTTCACTTTACAGCATATCCTTTGAAGCGCTTTGAGACGTACTTCCGACATATCAACTTTAAGGATGATTATTATTAAACGTGAAGTGGAGTGGAGTGAGGGCGGAGTTGAGGGGGGAGGTAGGGAGAAAATGAAGGGGATGGAGAGTGGAGTAGAGGCAGGAAGGAAGGAAGAAAATCCCTTAAAATCCCTTCACGCCCTGAAGTAAGGAATAATGCAGTTCTGCTCCATATATCTCTTGGCCAAAGACCTATCCCATTCCCTCTTGGATTTACTGGCACAATCCACCTCCCTGACCGGTCCATTCTGTTCACTGGCCAAACTCTCTTCCTTCCCATCCCCACTTCCGCCAGCTGTGGCCAGGGAGGTCCGGTGAGCAGCTAGTACCATATTTGGATCTGGAGTTCACTGCCAAGAGGAAGACGGCAGGAAGTGGTGAGGGAGGGAGGTTGTTTGGTCCTGTCGCTGCAAGGAGAGTCCTGAGCCTTAAATTCATCTCCTGCCTTTTGTTGTTTTGTGTGTTGAAGTTCCCTGTCTGGTTATTAAATTAGAAGCCTTCTCTTTCTCACAGTCTCTTTTTCTCTCTGCAATTGTCGTCAGCTGAAGAACTGGTAGATTTTTTTGGATTTAAAAATTATATTTATAATAAGAATTCCTTGCATTTGACGCAGCACCTATAACGTTGAAAATAAAATTTGAAAATTGCTGATAATTTATGTAAAGAGTAAAGTGACTGTTTATTTTGCAAGGATAAGTGACAAAACAATTTGCACACAGTAATGTTGCACAAACAACCACAAAGTGAATGGCCTCATTTTTTAGAATGATAATAATCCTTGCATTTGATATAGCACCTTATCACATCATTGAGATGCCTCAAAGCGCTTCACAGAATATATTGCAAAGGAGATTGACTGTTTGATGAGCAAAACGCGGCAGCCAATTGTGCACAGCAGTGTCCCACAAACAGTTGCGGATTAAATAACCCAATTTTTCATTTATTTTGGAAGAAATTATTACCCCCAGAAAGCAATCCGCCAATCAAATGACAACTGGGTTCCTACTTTACTGCTTGGTAAACAGAAGCGTATGGAGTAAGGAAACTTGCCTAAAGTTTTGCCCCGCCTGGGAATCGAACCCGGGTCCTCTCGCTTGCGAGGCAAGTGCTCTAATCAACATGTTACGGGGATTTTTCCAGAGGATTGTTGGTTCAGGACTCCCTTCTCTTTTCAAATAGTGCCGTGGGATCAGTTACAGACTGGACCTCAGTTTGACGATTCATCCGAAGGAAGGCACCACTGCTTTTCCCCAGCACTGTACTTGGAGCATCAGTTTTGCCTGGGATCTCTGTTATTTCTGATCCATCCATTTTCGACACTCTTACTTTTTCTCAAGTTTGATTCAGTGGAAACTAGAGGACAACAGGGATCAGCAAGCAGGAATTCCTCCCACTCAGCTCCTGTTAACCCTCCGACACAAAGCCTTAACGGCTAGGGTGGTCCTGGCTGGACAAGCAACGGGTGCTTGCCAAACAGTGGTTGCAGTACCAAGCTCTGTAATTTTAGCTGGTTAAATTCTCCTGGTACTCCAACACACATTCTGGCATATCCAAGCCTCGGCTGTTGCCAACCTGCACCTAATACTCTCCGGAATTAGGTAAGCAGGGTGCGTCCCTCTGGGAAGAGCGTACAATTCCATGCCAGGCACGGGAAACTTTCTATGTGTAGGTGGCGTATGTATGTGCAACTCTATCTGGCTTGAATTCTTAAGCACGGTGATGGGATTCCAAGGTTGTCAGACACCCAAAGCTTTTTAATAAAAAAGATGTGGAATCTATAGCCAATTTTGCATTTGACACCATGCCTATAATATCAGAAAACATCTGAAGCGCTCTGAGACACTACCCTGCTTGAACGGCGCTATATTGCAAGTTGTTGTTTGTTATTGGGAGAAACCACTCTCCAGACGTCGGAGGCATCATCCCTGAATGGTCAATAAGCACGAGACTAAAAGGCACCTTGTGGCAATTGTCTTCTAATCTCTCAACAACAACAACTCGCATTTATATAGCGCCCCTCACACAGGGTAGCATCTCAAAAGAGTCCTGGACAGTGACGGAGCACGCCCCCGAGACAGTTTGGCTCAAAGCGCCCACAAACCATCGCGATGGGGCAGATATTCCACCAGTGGAGTGCCGTGAACTTTGAAATGCACCAGCGAACATTTGATGCAGTGCCTTTCACATCGGGAGGACATCTCAAAGGACGATACATGGTTCACTGTAAAGTGAATGATTACTTTGAGGTCAACGTGGCAGATGATTTTTTTTCATGCATCAATGTTCCATAAACAATCATCAAGTTTATGATTTTTATCGGTGGGGGGAGAGGGGGGGGAGGTTGTCGACCAGGACACTGGGAGAAAGAAGCTCCCTTCTCTTCTCAAGTAGCGTTACGGGAGCTTTAACATCCACCTGAACAGCACTGACACCTGGGGCTTTGATTTACCACAACAGCTATGAGTGTATTAGCTTTCACAAAGGGAGAATGTCTCAAAACACTTTACAGCAGACTTGCATTACAGGGAGGGAAGGGAGTGGGGGAGAGAAAAAGGGAAAGGAAATAGCCCTGAGTTTATTGAAATCATAGTTTCGGCCAAACATTGATGGAGCACTGTACGCAGTCCATCAGTGGCCCTACCGTCAGCCACTACTCCCAAACCTCTGCATTCCTGCCATCTCCTTCCACCCCAACCTCCCCCTGTTTATCTATCTTAGCATCCTACTTTAAGGCCTATCGCTTTGACTGTAGCTATGGCCATCGCCGCCTCCCACTTTTCCCTTGCGCAGTGTCCAAACCTACCACTGTGCTTCACCCTGAGACACTATCTGCATAAAGAGCGCTGTACAAATGCATATTGTTCTGGAAAGCCTGATGGATTGTTGCTTCTTCACAATCTAGTAGCTGTTGGCCTTGAGCCTTTAAATAGACGCAGACATGGCCCTGACTTGTTGAGCTTCCAGCCTCCATGTGTACAGTACAGTCTGTACCATAACTAATAGGAATCACAAGCGAATGTAACTCATTCCTTCCCACAGCAGGACTTGCATCAATGGCCTCCATCCCTTCCACACTTAAACAACAACAACATTTAACGCCTATGCACCCTTCAGGCAGGGTAGCATCCCAGAGTGCTTGACGGTTGCATGTGCCGAGTCCGGGGGTGGGGGGGAGGGCACGGTGGGGGGAGGTGACTGTAGGCACTGTCAAACAGGAAGGGTTTCAGGCGCCACCTGAAGATGGGGAAAGAAGAGGCAAGACAAGGGATAGAGGAACAGGGTCCCAGAGTTTGGGGAGCCTAGTGGCTGAAAGTGCAGCCACCGATGATTGGAACGGATGGCACAAGGGACAAGTAGGCTGACGGAGCCATTCGAACGGAGGAAGCGGGTAGTTGGTTGGGGGTTAAGCAGGTCAAAGGGATTGAAAGAATTTTAAGGGATTTTCTTCATTTTTGCCTCTACTCCACTCTCCATCCCCTCCATTTTCTCCCTCACTCCCCCTTCAACTCCGCCTTCACTCCACACCATGCCCTTTCCACTTCACCCATCTCCGAAGTCTCATTTGCCTCTTTAGGTGGACATTAAAGATCCAACAGCATCATTGGAAATGAGAAGGGAGTTCCTCCCGGTGTGCTGGCTGAAAGTCACCCAAAGTAATATTGGTCACTCACTCCATGGCCGTTTGTGTGCGCAAATTAGCATCATGTTTCCCTACGAGTATACAGTCGCTACATTTATCAGCAATTCCCTGCGAAATGTTCTGAGACATTTTGAGGTTATGTTAAGGACCATTGTTAGGGATTATGGACGCTGAGATCTAACAATCTGTTGCACAGTTGGCATCAAAGCTGTTGCCTTCTTGCTCCCTCAGGCAAGGATTGTACAGTTACCAGCTAACCCAGGCCAGAACCTTCCAAACAAAGAAGACTTGGGGCCATCCACCATTTAGACCGGCTTGTTGTATCGGTTAAAGCACTCGCCTCGCAAACGAGAGGATCTGGGTTCGATTCCCGGTCATGGCGAAATGTTAGGCAAGTTTCTTTATTCCACATGCCTCAGTTTACCTAGCAGTATGTAGGAACCCGATTGTTAGAGAATTGGCGGATCACTTTTCCGGGAGTAATAATTCCTTCAAAAAATAATTTGGTCACTCAATCCACAACTGTTTGTGGGACACTGCTGTGTGCGATTGGCTGCTGCGTTTCGCCAACAAATTATAGAGTCAATTCACATTGCAATATATTCTGTGAAGCGCTATGAGACGTCTCAAAGACGTGAAAAGGTGCTATATCAAATGCAAGGATTATTATTGTATTGAAGCCAAGGTGATCCTGCACCATTCAGACAGTAGGTGTCAGTAGAGCACTGCCATAGGATTACGAACGAAGATAATTGCTTCAGATAATATATTACTTACAATAAATAACCTTTACATTTGATGTAACGCCTTTCACATCAGGAGAACGTCTCAAAGCACTTCAAAGGATATTCCATAAAGTGGAGTCACTTTGTGTGTTGTAGGCGAACGCAGAAGCCAATATATGCACAGCAATATCCCACAAACAGCCTTGAAGTGGATCTCTAATAGTATCTGGGGAATCATCGATCAGGACGCCAGAGAGAAACTCCCTTCTCTTTTCCAATAAGGGTCAATAGGGATCTTTAATGTCCATCTAAACTTGCACAGATGGGACCTCGATTTCTAATGATAATAATAATCCTTGCATTTGATACAGCGCCTCATCACGTCAGTGAGACATCAGAAAGTGCTTCACAGAATATAGTGTCAAGTGAATTGAGTGTATAATTTGTATAATAGATTTAATATCTCACCGGAAAGATGGCGCCTCTTACAATGTAGCCCCCAACAAACCCCCTTCAATCCCCCACACCCCCCCCCACCCACCCACCCTAGAGCACTAAGTGGTGCATTCACCAGCTAAACAGACTCTTTCAAGCTAATGTGCTTTGGGGCCCATTTACCATTGTCCACAGCAGCACTATAGTAGGGCTGCAATCTCAGAGGTGCTATCCTTCGGATGAGACGTTAATCCGTGATCCTTCCGTATCCGTTCAGGTGGATGATAAAGATCCCGTGGCATTAATCAAAAAGAGCAGCGAGTTTCTCCTCGTGTGCCGGCCACAGGGGAAAGATAAAATGAGCTCCTTGACCCCACATACACAAATACATGGTTGCGTTGTCATGTATAAAGGACAATTAACTGACCTAGCTGCTCTTGTTTAATAATAATAATAATAATCCTTGCATTTGATATAGCACTTTTCACATCTTCTAGACGTCTCAAAGCGCTTCACAGAATAGAATGCAAAGTGAATTGACTATATTTTTGGGCAAAATGTGGCAGCTAATTGCGCACAGCAGTGTCCCACAAACAGTCGTGGATTGAAGTGACCAATTTATTATTGTATTCTTTTCTTGAGGGATTATTATCAGGCGTGTGGAGTAAGGAAACTTGCCCAAGGTTTCACCCTGCCGGGGATCGAACCCAGGTCTCTTGCTTGCGAGGTGAGTGCTCTAACCACTGAGCTACACAACTCTACAAAAGCTCTGGATCCTAGAGTGCGAGGAACGACGCCAGTTTTGTGAGTCAGAGCAGAAGGTTTGGAAGAAGAAGGCCCTTCGCCTCATTTGATCTCATCTTTCCAGAATTCTCACCCTCCAGCAGCCTTTACCTCATCCTTTACAGCAGCATATTTTTTTCCAGTATCCTGACCTCAACCATTCTTCTTAAGCCTGTTCCATTAATTTGCCCTCTGTTTGAGAGGCTCGACTGATATGTGGTGTCACTGCGGCTCAGTTGGTAGGCTCTTGTTTCTGACGTAAGGTTGTTTCACCCTCCACAGTCTAAACTGAAGCCCCCCGTGCAAAACTTGGAGAGAGCTGCATTGTAAATAATAATCCTTGCATTTGATATAGCAGCTTATCACGTTGTCGAGACATCTCAAAGCGCTTCCCAGGATATAATGTAAAATGGTTTGAGTGTATATTTTGTGGGCGAAATTTGTTTGCACACAGCAATGACCCATGAATTAGGAGGGAGGGAAGGGACCAATTTTATTTGGGGGATTATTGGCCAGATTACTGGGAGAGTCTCCCTTCTCTTTTTGAACGGTGTCATGGTTCTTTAACGTCAACCTGAATGGCAGACAGGACCTTGGTTAACATCTCATACGAAGGATGGCACCACCGACAAAGCAACACGTCCCCAGCACTGCACTGGTGTGTCAGTTTAGACTGTGGTTTCAAGTTCTGATATGGGCCTTGAACTCACAACCTTCTGACTCAGAGGCGAGAGTGCTACCTACTGAGCCAGGCTGACACTGCTGTAAATAGCATTTGCCCATTGGTTAAATAATAAGACCCAGTGTCTGTCCTCCTTCCATTGACCTTCACACATCTGGTTCAAAGTTTCACACACCCCTGAATTAGCTGTCAGTCGGGCTCAGTCAGTCGCACTCTCACTGCTGAGTCAGAAGGTTGTGGGTTCAAGCCCCACCTCGGGACTTGAGCTCACAGTCTACGAAAAGCTAATCAAAGCTAAGGCGATTGTAGAAAAATGTAAACCAGGCGGCTCAAGTAGAAGTTAGGAGATTGTTATAATAATCCTCAGTGTTGGTATGGTGCCTCATGTCCGCAAAACTTCTCGATCAGCTTCATGTGATTTACTATAAAGTGTAGTGACTGTTCGGTAGGTGAATTGTGAATTTGTGGCTTGTTCTGCTCTGTTCTCTCTCGGCCGTGCTTGTCAAGACTCAGAAGACCGAATGACCATGTGGAGTCGACTGATTTGAGGATTTTCCCAAAAAACTCCACTGGTATCTCTTGCTCCATCTTCCCGACCTGTTGCCCATGTGCCCACCTGGGAATAACTTCAGCTTTCAACATCAACTTGCAAATACACAGTTACTACACTGTATGGTAGTCTTCTTGTGAAGCACTTTGAGAAGTCTCAACACTGCGATAAGGCGCTGTATCAAATGCAAGGATGATTATAAGTAGTATCTTTCATGTGTAAGGGGAAAAGTTTCAAAGTGCTTTAAAAGGTGATGTGGATTATCGAGCACGGTGGGAACAGAGTGGGAAGGAACGAGGTGATCAAAGGTTAGGTACAATGACAGACCTTTCATTTGATTCAAAGACCAGCATCTCCAAATATTCGGCTCTCCCCACAGTATCAGTCCAGAGTCTCATCTCAAAGGCTGACACTCTGGCAACTGTGAGTTTAAAATCCTGACTTGAGGGGAGAGACATTGCCAATTGAGCTGACACCAACTGTGTGTGTGTTCTGCGTGTGTTTGCATATGTCTTTATGTGTGTGTGTTTGTTGCATGATTCGGTCTCTGTGTTGTGAGTGTGTTTGTATTGTGAGTGCGCTTGTGTTGTTGTGAGTATGTTTGTGTTGTGAGTGTACCTCTCCCAGTTGGACTGTGGTAATGAAATGAAATGAGAGAGAGGCGCAGTCGGGGAGGTTTATTTAAAAAGGCCTCTCTTTTTATCAGATAAAGGGAAAAGGTTGGTAATCAAAGAGTGCAGAGCAGGAGCAGATTAAAATCATCATGAATTCAGTTTGTGGGGCCTCACAACACTCCAGGCTCCTGCATTTTACATAAACATACAGCACTAACTCCTCAATAGCTGGGAAAGGATTCAACATTGATTATGGTTTGGGAGGATAAGGAACAGGAGGAGTCCATTTCGGCCTGTCAAATCGGTATCAGACATTACTATGAAAACATTTAATGGGTGAGCTAGACACTGGCAGATTTATTTGATGGAAATAGAGTGTAAATTGCAGGGATTTGTAACACGAACATAAGAAACAGGAGGAGGCCATGCAGTTTATTGAACCTGTTTCTCTCCCCACCCCCATCCCCTGCCCCCCTGCCCACCACAATCGTTAATCATCCTTTCATATGATATAAAGCTTATAAAATTGAAATGCCCCAAAAAACTTCACAAGAAATTTCTGTCAATAATAATAATAATAATCTTGCATTTGATATAGCGCTTTTCACGTCGGGAGGACGTCCCAAAGCGCTTCACAGAACATACTTTAAAGTGAATTGACTGTATATTTGTGGGCGAACGCGGCAGCCAATTGCGCACAGCAATGTCCCACAAACAGTCGTAGATTGAAAATGACCAATTTAATTATTGTTTTTGGAGGAATTATTATTAGGCGTGTGGAGTAAGGAAACTTGCCCAAGGTTTCGCTCTGCCTGGATATTGAATGTATATTGAATGTAGTTTTGCACACAGTCAAGGTCCTATGTGAAGTGAGTGACCAATTTCTATCTGGGGATTGTCAGACATGACGTCGGGAGAAACTCTCTTCTCTTTTGCAATGACCTCACTGGGATCTTTAACATTTTGCAGGTTCACTCTCCACCTCCTGGCATTGGTTTCGCTGACCAGTTCCTCAGTATGAGTTGTGTTGACCTCTGGTCTCCAGACATTGGAACAGGAAATCAGGCAAAGGAGGAGGCTATTTCAACCCACCGAGCCTGTTCCAGGGGAAACGTCTCCAAAGTCGTACTTGTGCACTGTAAATGTCCCACCCTCTACCCCTCTGCTTCCTGGCAGTTCTCTGTGGGACATTTAAAATATGCTTCTCAGATAGGCTGATGTTGTAAGAAGATGGTCAAAATGGCCCCCACGTCCCATCTCCCCTCCCAGGCGACCGCAAAGTGCACTGTATGTCACCCCTCCCTCCCCCCCACTTTCAAATCACACTTAAAGACCTTCCTTTTTGATCATGCTTACGGTCATCTCCCCCCTCCCTCTCCCCCTGGCTCGGAGTCAGACTCCACCACTCTCAAGCACGGCGGGCCGCGCCCCTGGGTGAAGGGCACTATATAAATGCAAGTTGACATTGTCGCACCTTGCTATCATGACTTTTGCATGTACCAGCGAAAGAGATCAGCCTCAGATAAACTCTGTCGTTCTCCGTAAACTATTTCGACACAATATTTATAACGTGAGCTTTCAACATGTTGGCATTCCTCCAAGAGCGAACAAAGCCTTCCCCCAACATCTCCTCCTGATCTCTCAGCTGTTCCCCGGGACGTCAGCCCCTCAAGATGTGCTGGCTCCAGATTCTCTCGCAGTAAGGAAGCTGCAGACGATGGTCGTTTTCATCTTAGTTACTCTAGAAGTCTTGTTTATCATTGCTCTCTGAAGTAAGCATACCCTCCAGCCTGTTCTGACAATGCAATGCTCCCCCTAGGCTGATGTTCCATTGGAGTATGTGAGGGTGGAGGAGGTGAGCAGTGCACTATCAAAGGTATCATTGAGACATTAAACTGAGGCCACATCTGTTTGCTAAAGATCCTGTGATGCTAGTGGAAAAGAGAAGGGAGTTTCTCCCAATGTCCCTGGCCAGCAGTTCTCCAAATTAACCTGTCATTTATAATCATAACAATCCTCGTAGTTGACATAGTGCTTTCAAGTCGAAGATGTCTCAAAAAATACCTCTCAGGATTTTACTGTGAAGTGCAGTGACTATATTTATAGACCATCTTTGCAGCCAAGTTGCATACAGCAATGTCCACAAACATCCGTGAAATTAATGATCAATTTTATGGGAGGGATTGTTGGCCAGGACTTCTCTTTTCAAATAGTGCCATAACAACAATTAATATCAGCATTTGTGTAGCGCCTTTCACGTAGGATCTTTCACATAGAATCTTGTACAATCCCAGCACAAGGATATGTCTCTTCGGGACATTTGGATTACAGGCCGTTTCTACCTTTGTATCTTTGCGGTTTGGCTGAAAGAAAGTCATTCCATGCAATTTATAATAATGACCCTTGCATTTGATGTAGCACCTTATCATGTCATTTGAGATGTCTCAAAGCGTTTTGCAGAATATACTGTAAAATGAATTGACTGTATATGTGTTTGTGGGCGAAATGCATACCTTCTCAATGCCTAACTTTAGTTTGTTGGGAGCAGACTTGATATTTGTGGCTAAGCAGCACCCGGGGGGCAGGATTGAACATCTGGGGCAGAATTTAAACATCTGTTTAATACGAGGACATCTTTTATTTACAACTATTGCTCACAAGCCTCAGAGGGAAAACAAATGTTTCATCTGTCTACAATTTGACACCGCAGTGGCCGTTCTGGGCAGATTCAGCCAGTGTGTCAATCTTTTTGCATTGTACCATCAATCCTTGGCTGACCACATCACAGAGAGGCAGATAGAGAGGGAGGGGGAAGTTCATAGAGCTCAGAACCGTACCAGATTTTGAATGCCTTGAAGCAAAAACTGGGTGCGTTGTTGTAGGAATCTGAAAGTCCTGTTATTTTCGGCTTGTACGTGGGGGAATAAAGCGCCTTGGGACGTCCTCCCGATGTGAAAGGCGCTATACAAATGTAATCTTGTTATTGTTCTTGTCGTTGTAAAGGAAAACAGGAATAGAAGGAGGTCATTTTATTAATATTAATAATCCTAGCATTTGATATAGCGCCTCATATCTTCGAAGCATCTCAAAGAGCTTCACAGAATATACTGTATAGTGAATTGACTGTATATTCTGTGGGTGAAACATGGCAGCCAATTGTGCACAGTAGTGTCCCACAACCAGTCATGGATTGAATGATCAAATTATTATACTTTTGTAACTGTTAAACGTTAATCTATAGATGGACGTGAAACCTGCAGTTAATACAAAACTATTCAGCCCATTCAGTCTGTTTCACCAGTTTGTTACATCTTTTCACCCCAATCCTCCACCTTTATACCCTTTACATCTCTACTGCTGTGCACAATTGGCTCCCACTCTTCGCCCACAAATATACAGTCAATTCACTTTACAGTCTATTCTGTGAAGCGCTTTGAGACGTCTAGAAGACGTGAAAAGCGCCATATCAAATGCAAGGATTATTATTATTACCACCCAAGTCTTTGTCTACATCTTTTTGGGGCTTTCTGGGGTGGATCATTCCATGACATCACAACCTTCTGTGTGATGACTTCTGTCCTCAGTTAATTATAAATTCGGTAATCCTTGAATCTGTACAATTCCTTTCACCCTAGGAGAATCTGTCAAAGCATTTCACAGAATTTTATGTAAAGTGTAGTGCCTGTGTGTTTTGTAGGCAAAAATGGCAGCCAGTTTGCCACAGAGCATTGTCCCCCAAACAGCCATGAAGTGAATGGCCAATATTTTTATCTGGGACATCAGGAAAAACTCCCTTCTCTTTTTTGGATAGCAATCCGTAATGTCTGGCAGAACAGGCACAGATGGGACCTTGGTTTAACTTCTCATCCAATGGACAGCACCTCTGACGATACAGCAGTCCACCAGCACTGCACTAGGTCAGCCTAGACTGTAAGCTCAAAGTGCTCAGGTGAGGTTTCAACCCACAACCTTCTGACTCTTGATGCAAGAATTCTACCAACTGAGCTAGGCTGACACTTAACGGTATGGTGTCCTAACTTGGTTCTTAATCCTCAATCAAATCACGCCTTGGTATACTCTTCTCTACGAAATATAGCCCCAGTCGACTCAACCTCTCTTTACAGATGATTTTCGTCAAAACTGGTATTAATCTAGTGAACCATCACAGGACACAGTACCCCAAATGGGATCTGACCAGTGCTTCTCGTACTGGAGAAGCAACCCATTGGTTGTATTTCACAACTTTTGTTATAAAGAAACATAAGCTTTTACTCTGGCCCTGACGCCTCACACTGAGGCATGACGTCCCGTGTCATGGAGTCCCATAGCATAGTGTTTAGAGCACTCACCTCGCAAGCGAAAGGACCCGGGTTTGATTCCTGAGCTGGCCGAAAGCTTAGGAAAATTTCCTTACTCTACGTGCCTCAGTTTATTTCGCAGTAGAATTAGGAACCCGGTTTTTAGTCGATTGTCAGATTGAGATATCTCAATGACGCAATAAGGCGTCATATCAAATTTAAGGATTATTATTGAAAATAACTTGTAAACCATTTACTTGGTTTAAAAATACACACCTTTAACAGAAAACTCTGTGAAACCTGAAATATTTTGACATGTCAAGATATAATATCAAATACGAACGAAGATCACTTTGTAATTTTACCACAATTTTTCACAGCCTTAAATTTAAAGATAAAATGACTTGACAGGCAGAGACTAGGTGCTGTATCTCCTACTCTGTCGGCCTGGCTCAATCAGTAGGTTGCAGGTTCAAGCCCAATGTAAGGACGTTGAACTCGCAGTCTAGCTAATGCTCGAATACATTGCAAGGAGTGTGTTTCCTTGTTGGATGTACCGTCCTTTGGATAAGATGTTAAACCAAGGTCCCATCTGTGCCTGTTCAGGTGGATGTTGAAGAGGACATGGCGCTATTCAGAAAGGGAAGGGAGTTTCTCCCAGTGACCTGGCCAATGATTCCCTCATTGGTCATTCACTCCATGTCCTGCTGTGCATATTGGCTGCCGCATTTGGCCATGACATAGGCAGCCACTACACTTTACAGTACAACCTATCAAGGGCTTTGAGTCGTCCTCCTGACATGAAAGTTGCTATAGCAAGTATTATTGTAATTTCTCTGGATTCTGTCACTCTTTATTTTAAATGAAAAGCTTGAAGTTTTGCCTTTTCCCCTTTTTCCATAAAATGTGAAGTGGCAAAAGACCATAGAAATTCATAAATTCATTCTTAATTTGGAAACTGCTTTTCCGAGACCTTAAAAAGGAGTTGGGTTTCCGAATTTTGTTTCAGAGTTTTCCACAATCCTGAGCTACCTTCGATTTTAAGGCTTAAGTGAACTTAAAGGCTGAAATCAGTACCTCTAGCTTCTGATACGTTATTGCAGTAAAGTAACAATAATAATCCTTGCATTTGATACAGTGCCTTATCATGTTGTCGACAAGGTCTCAAAGCGCTTCACAGAATATACAGTAAAATGAATTGACTGTTTATTTTTTGACTGAAATGCGGTAGCCAATTGCGCACAGCAGTGTCCCACAAACAGTTGTGGATTGAATGACCAAATTATTTATATTTTTTTTAAAAAAAGGGATTATTACCCCTAGTAAGTGATCCGCCAATCGACTAACTACTGGGTTCCTTTTTACTGCTAGGTAAACAGCGCAGTGTGGAGTACGGAAACTTGCCTAAGCTTTCGCCCTGCTCGGGAATTGAACGCACGTCCTCTCGGTAGTGAGGCAAGTGCTCCAACTAATATTTTACAGGACTCCACAAAGTATTACATAACTAAAGTGCTGCACCAGTTAAACTGCCGTAAATGTCAGATTAAGAGAAACAACAGGAGAGTGGAGTTCAGGAGGAGAACAGCAGAGAAGAGAATCTGTTAGAATAATATCTCTCCCCCCACCCACCTCCCCCAGCTCCTCATCCTGCAACCTTTTGGCAGAGGAAGAAAAGAAAATCCATTCACTCGATAAATGCTTCATCCTTTTGGAAAAAGAAAAGTGATTTATGACTTGTGTCTGATCGGCAAAACAAGTTTGCTAGGAAAATGAGGGACCAGGCATTAAAAATGTTATGTTGTATTCCTAAACTGACATCTATTTCGCCCACAAAATATAGAATAAATTCACTCCACAGCATATTCTGTGAAGTGCTTTGAGACGTCTCGAAGGTTTGATATGACATGCAAGGATATATCAAATGCAAGAAATATTATTATTATTTATTATTATTATCTCAGTCCCCCATTTCTCCCCCTTGTCTCCCCTTTGTGGCGTTGGCACAGTGCTTGCCCCCCAGCATCTCTGCTCTGAGATTGCCGGCAATCAATCTTAGATTGCCTGCGATTGATCAACCTGACACATGTGGAAACCCATCACCATGCTTGAGAGTATCCAAGCCAAACTGAGTGTTCCAGTGGTGGAGTCAGTGGGGGGGGGGGGGGGGGGGGAGTAAGGAAACACGCCAAAGTTTTCGCCTTGCTCGGGAATCGAACCGGGGTCCTCTCGCTTGCGAGACGAATGCTCTAACCACTACTCTACAGGACACCGTTGTTTCTTTAGGTATGGAGGGACGCAGAGCCAGATTGGGAGGAAGAGGAGTCAGCGGGTTGGATCTGATCACAGAGGGTACTTCTTATAGGCTATAAGAAAAGTAGTCTAAAGACACGGGAGGTTACAGGCTACATTTGTGTGTCAATCGTTATATTAATAGTCTAATGGCCACCAGATCCCTCGATTTGATTTGGGCAAATCTGGGCTTTAGCTCTTCAAGGGAAGGGCTGAAGTCCAGATTTGCCCAAATAGAATCGAGGGATACCCCCTTCTCACCTCTAAATCGTTCGACCTTACCTCCATCCCTGGAGTGTTCCATGCACCTCACATAGTCATGGAAATTCCCATGGTTTGAAAATGGACCCTGCATGGTTTGCAATGGATGTAGGGAATGCATCCTGCTTTACCTAATTCCAGACAGAGTTAGATAGACGCAAGCTGTTGAGAGCAAAGGTTTGGGGACCTCAGATTGTGTGTTGAAATAACTGCTGGAGCAACCCGCATAGCTTGCCTTTGAAAGCACTACCAGCCAAGCTTGTCCAGTGAGGAGCATTTAGGGCTTTGGCTTGCAGGGTTAACAGGAGCTGAGTGGGAAGAACTCCTGTCCTCAGTGACTGGTATAAAGCAATGCTCATACGTGTCCGTGACATGACTCCAGTAGAATTTTAAGGTGTCAACAGTTCAGCGCACATCTTGCCAATATCAGTAACAGGGATACTGTTGAGAAACCATCTGTTTGTGCACTTCTTGGCTTGCCTTTGTTGGCAGTGCTATCATCTCTGGGGCAGCAGAAGGTTATGGGTTCAATCCCCTTTTATTGTTTTACTGTCCTCAAGAGTTTAGTGACTTGGAATTTGTGAGGCTCGAAATTGCCACGGATCTGAACCTTAAGGCTATTTGATCTTAAAATTTAAGATTGTGTGGAAATTTTTGAAAATTCCTCAATCCCATTTTGAGTTCCTCAAAATTCCTCAATCGCACACCGTGTCCTAGCCCACTTGAAAAGCCCACAGGCAAATTATGGCAGCCATTTTATGTGCAGCAAGGTCCCACAAACACGAATGAGGTGAATTATTGATCGAACTGTGCGAATTGGAAACCGGGAGAAATTTTCTTCTCTTTTTCAATAGCGCCACAGGAGCATTAACTGAGGACAGATGTAAAGGTCAGCACTGCACATTACGTATCGCATTTTGATCCCCTCCCCCGCCTCCCCCATCTCATAATAATAATTCTTTCACTTTAATAATAATCCTTTATATGATATGATTGTTTTCATGCCGGGGGACAGCTCAAAGCATTTTACAGGGTACAATGTATTTGGAGGCGAATGCAGCAGTCCATTTGCACATAACAATGTCCCACAAACCACAATGAAGAAAATTACTTATTTTTCATGTGGGGGATTGTCGAGGCAGCACACCTGGAGAAATTCCCTGCTGTTTTTGAATAGTGCCACGGGATCTTTAACTCCCACTTGAACAGCCAGACGGGACTTCGAATTATTGTCTCATCTGAAGGATGGCACCTCCAACCTGCAGCGCTGTATTAGAGCGTCAAGCTTAGACCATACGAGTTCCAAGACTCGGCGTGGGGCTGGAACCCACAACCTTCTGACTCAGGAGAGGAGTGAGCGTGCTACCGGATGGGCCACACTGACCTACAACAACAACAGGAAGATTACATTTGTATAGCGCCTTTCACGTCGGGAGGACATCCCAAGGCACTGGACAGAGTACAGCATTTTAGACCCGAGCTGGGTTTGGGGGGGTAAGGGAGGGGAGGGGAAGGGGGATGGCCAATGGCATGGTCGAAGAGGAGGGTCGTGAGGTGGAACTTGAAGAAGAAGGCTAAGTGGGGGGGCGGGGCGGTGAGGTGGAGTGACTGGGGGATGGAATTCCAGAGATTGGAGGCAGAGTGGCTGAAGGCTCTCACACCAATGGTGGGGTGGGTGGGTCGGAGGATGTGGAGCAGGACAGAGCCGGCTGAGTGGAGGGATTGGGCAGGTTGGTAGGGGGTTAGGAGGTCACAAAGGTAGGGTGGGGCGAGGCCATGGAGGGCTTTGTAGGTGAGGACCAGGATCTTGAACTGGATCCTCTGAAGGGTAGGGAGCCGATGGAGTCGGATGAGAATGGGGGAGATGGGGTCATGGAGTTTGGTGCGGGAGAGAACACGGGCTGCAGAGTTCTGGATTATCTGCAGCTGTGGAGGGAGGAGTTGGGAAAGCCGACAAGCAGGGAGTTTGCATAGTCGAGCCCGGAGGTGATGAAGGCATGAACAAGAGTTTCAGCGCCCTGAGGGGTGGGCGGAGTCGGGCAATGTTACGGAGGTGAGGGAAGGCAGAGCGGGTCATGGCTTGAATGTGGGGGAGAAAAGATAGTTGAGGGTCGAACAAGACACTTAGGTTCTTGACTGGCTTGGTGAGGTGCAACCATGCAGTGTGCAACCTACACCCGCTGTCAAGAGCCAAGCCACTTTGGTTTGACTTTTGTGTCTGTCACTCTCTTGCGATGGGACCAATAGAACAGCTCTAACCTTTCACCGTTTCGCCACTCATTTTCTTCACGATTAGAAATTCTGCAGTTTTTGCTAACTTTTTGCAGCTGTTGGAATAATGGAACCTGGCACTAGATGGGTATCAGCTTGGCCACGATTTACAGTAAATGACTGTGAAATGCATGTAGACATAACGTTCTTGACCCTATGAGCTGACGTTGATTTGAAACTGAACAGGTTATTGCAACTTGTAAGCCTGGCCTCTGAACTAATGCACTCTCTTACACAGGTCTGGAATTTTGGTGTTTTTGATACGATGACTAATGTTTAGCAGTGAATTAAATAAAGCAATTACTAGGGAGTAAAAAGCACCCGGACTTACTCTATTTATTGGGACACAGCTGGAGTGTAAGCAGCTAAAACCACATTGCTTGCCATTGAAAGCAAGTTCTGGCAAGCTTCCTCCTGCAACCATTCTATCTGTTAGGCTTTGGACGTTGGTTAACAGGGAGAAGAATTCCTGCTCCCAGTGACTTGTCTGCCCCTCCAAGTCCGGAAGATGAGCCAGGCTGTTGATGGCTTACTGTGTTCCCCCATTTGAGGTTGCTAACTCCATGCTCAATTCCTTCCCCCACCTACCCCCACAACCCCCACCCTCCCGCCCCTATATTGGACACTCTCTTCAATCTGATCTCTCAGGTTTATGGTGTCAACAACAAACACCAAATTGCGTCCTTCACATCGGGAGGATGTCCCAAGGTGCTGGACAGTCAGGGTTTGACTCCGAGCTGGGCGTTGGAATCAAGAACTGTGGAAGGCAAGGGGGGTGGGGTTATGACAGTCATAGTCACAGTGAGACGGGCCTTGAAGGAGGCAAGGGAAGGGGAGGTGAAGGGATTCTAGGATGGAGTTCCAGAGGGTGTGTCAGAAAGGCTGAAGGCCTGATCGCCGATGGTGGGGCGGCAGGGCGGGGGACATTCAGCAGGCCAGTGTCAACCTGACTCAGTCAGTAGCACTCACACTTCTGAGTCACAAGAATGTGGGTTCAATCCGTTGCCAGGACTTTGAACTCACCCGTCTAGGCTGATACTCCAGTGCAGTGCTAGTGTAACACTGCTCATTGAAGCCACCGTCTTTTAGACGAAATGTTAATCTGAGGTCCCATCTGTGCAGGTTCTGGTGGACATTAAAGATCCTGTGGTAAGAATCTGTGGAAAAAAGAAGAGAGTTTCTCCCTGCGTCCTGGCTGACAATCCTCCAGTTAAAATTCATCGCTCTCTTAATGGCTATTTTTGTGTCTTTGCTGTGTCTTTGCTATTTTTTTGTGTCAAATCAGCTGCTGCGTTCACTTACAGAACTTGCTTTCAATGGCAAGCAATGTGGTTTTAGCTGCTTACACTCCAGCTGTGTCCCAATAAATAGAATAAGTCCGGATGTTTTTTACTCCCTAGCAATTGCTTTATTTAATATACTGCAAAACATTCGTTATTGCATCAAAAACACCAATATCAAATACAGGAATTATTTTATTTATTTTGCATTTGAAACTTCCAGGGATACACAACCAGCATCTAGGAGCTGTTTTCATCAGTAGACGTCGGTGTCTGCTCTCCATGATCAATGATAATGTCAATAAATAAATAAGTTGGGTAAATCTTTGAATTTTGATATAGCGTCTTTCACATAGGGAGAACAACTCAAAATACCTCACAGAATACATTATAGACTCCTGTAGCTCAGTGGTAAGAGCAATCGCTTCGCAAGCGAGAGAGCTGGGTTTGATTCCCAGCAGGGCAAAACCTTGGGCAAGTTTCCTTACTCCACACCCCCGATAATAATCCCTCAAGAAAAAAAAGACAATAATAAAAAATTAGTCACTTCAATTTACGATTGTTTGTGGGATACTGCTGTGTGCAATTGGCTTCCGTGTTTCGCTCACAAATATACAGTCAATTCACTTTACAGTATATTTTGTGAAGCGCTTGAGGACGTCTAGAAGATGTGAAAAGCGCTATATCAAATGCAAGGATTATTATTATTTATTACTATCATGAATACATCGTCCATGCTTACGGTCACCTCCCCGCTTCCCCCACCTTGGCGTAGTGCTCCACCACTGTCAAGCACTTTGGGACGCTAACCTGCATTAAGGGGCTCTCTCGAGTCCTGTAGCTCAGTGGTTAGAGCACTCGCCTCGCAAGTGAGAGACCTTGGTTTCGATTCCCGGCAGGGAGAAACGTTGGACAAGTTTCCTTACTCCACATGCCTTTGTTTACCTAGCAGTAAGTAGGAACCCGGTCGATTGGCGGATTGCCTTCTGGGAATAATAATTCCTTCAAAAAAACAATAAATTGGTCACTCAATCCACGACTGTTTGTGGGACGCTGCTGCACGCAATTGGCTGCCGGGTTTAGCCCCCAAAATATACAATTCACTTTACAGTATATTCTGTGAAGCGCTTTAAGATGTCTCGAAGATGTGATAAGGCGCTATATGCAAGGATTATTATATAAATGTAAATTGCTGTTGTTGAAGTGTAATGGCTGTGTATTTGTGGCTGAATGCAGCAACTAATCAACAACAACAACAACAACAAAATTACATTTATAGAGCGCCTTTCATGTCAGGAGGATGTCCCAAAGCGCTGAACACTCAGGTGTCGGGGCCCGAGCATGGGGGAGGGATGCTGTAGGGGTGAGGGAAGGCAGAGAGGTGGGAGGGAGACCAAAGACACGATCGAAGAGAAAGGTCTTGAGACTGGCCTTGAAGGAGGCAAAGGAGGAAGCGAGGCAACGAGACCGTGGAATGGGGTTCCAGAGTATGAGGGCAGAGAGGCTGAAAGCCCGACCACCGATGGTAGGGCGGGTCGGGCGGGAGACATGGAGACGGCCGGAGCCTGCTGAACGGAGGGAGCGGGCAGGTTGGTAGTGTAGGGACCCGGTTGTTAGTTAATTGGCGGATTGTCTTTCTGGGAATAACTCCCGTTCACAAGTCAGAGAGGTAGGAGGGGTTAAAGCCATGGACCGTCTTAAAGGTGAAGACGAGGATCTTGAACTCGATCCTCTGGAGGATGGGGAGCCAGTAGAGTTGGGCGAGGGTGGAAGTGATGGGGTCGAGGAGCCTGGTGCGTCAGAGTACACGAGCTGCAGAGTTTTGGATGATCTGCAGCTTGTGAAGGGAAGAGTTGGGAAGGCCGATGAGGAGGCAGTTCCCATAGCCTTGAGGTGATGAATGCATGGGTGAGGGTTTTGGCAGCCTGAGGGGTGAGGCAGTGGTGGAGTCTGTCAATATTGCGGAGGTGGTGGTAGGCAGTGCCGGTCATGGCGCGGATGTGGGGGAGAAAGGACAGTTTAGGGTCAAACAAGATACCCAGGTTCCTGACTGGCTTAGTGAGGTTGAGTGTGCAGCCATGGAGGCTGATACTGCCAGCACCTGAGGTGTGGAGGCGCTGGCACGAGACAATCAGGAGGGCCTCAGTCTTGCTGATGTTGAGTTGGAGAAAGTTGGCCCTCATCCAGGACTTGATGTCGGACAGGCAGTCGGTCAGGACGCCAGTAGTCCTGGAGTTCAGGGTGGAGGCAGAGAGGTAGAGTTGGGTGTCATCCGCATACATGTGGAAATTTACCCCATGTCCATGGATGACATCACCAAGGGGGAGCATGTAGAGAGTGAAGAGGAGGGGACCGAGGATAGAGCCCTGAGGAACCCTGCATGAGACAGTGCGGGGGCTGGAGGAGAAGTCGTTTGCTGCGACAAAGTGGAGACAGTTTGAAAGGTAACACCTGAACGAGACAAGCACAAAATCTTGAAGGTTGAGGTGGGAGGAGAGGCGGTGGAGGAGGATTGAGTAGTCCACGGTGTCAAAGGCGGCAGAGAGGTCAAAGAGGTCAGGATGTCGTTTGTGACCTTGACCAGAGCAGTTTCCGTGCTGTGGGCAGCACAGAATCCCGATTGGAGGGGTTCATGGAGGGAGTGAGAGGAGAGGAAAGAGCGAAGCTGGGAGGCAACGGCTCTAATAATAATAATAATCCTTGCATTTGATATAGCGCTTTTCACGTCGGGAGGACGTCCCAAAGCGCTTCACAGAATATACTGTAAAGTGAATTGACTGTATATTTGTGGGCGAACGCGGCAGCCAATTGCGCACAGCAATGTCCCACAAACAGTCGTAGATTGAAAATGACCAATTTATTATTGTTTTGGGTTTTTTGGAGGGATTATTATTAGGCTCTGTGTGGAGTAAGGAAACTTGCCCAAGGTTTCGCCCTGCCTGGAATTGAACCCAGGTGTCTTGCTTGCAAAGCAAGTGCTCTAACCACTGAGCTACAGGACTCTCTCAAGGACCTTGGATAGGAAGTGGAGATTTGAGATGGGCCGGTAGCTAGATAGCTGTGATAGGTCAAGGGAAGGTTTCTTCAAGGTGGGGGTGATAGTGGCTGTTTTGAGCGGAGGGAAGGAACAGTGCCAGATGACATGGAGAGGTTAATGATGTCGGTGAGTAGTGGGGCAAGGAGGTGGAGCTGGGATTTAAGGAGAGGGGTAGGGATGGGTTCGAGGGAGCAGGTGGTGGACTTCATGGAGGTTACCGTGTTGAAGACAGAGGAGGGGGTGACAGGTTCAAAGGTAATTTCCCACAAACAGCCATGAAATGAGTGACCAATTTTGTCTGGAAGATTGTCAGTCAAGACACTGGGATGTTTAACATCCACTTGAACAGGCACAGGCGAGATCGGGGTTTAATGTCTCTTCTGAAAGATGGCACCTCCGACAATGTAGCACTTTTCCCACATAACGCTCAGTTTCGATATATGAGTTCCAAGTCCCAGGGTGGAGCTCTGACTCAGAGGCGAGAATGTTACCAACTCTACTAGAAGAGCTTTACGACACAGAGAGTGTCATCTCTGTGTGTTTCGTAGGCAAACTCGTGCAATGACCAGCAGGAGACCATCCCCAGAGAGCACAGGTCAGATTATGAACAGAACATATTGACGTATGAATCAGTCGGGGGTCGGGAACAGTACTCCAGCTGATCATGAGTAAGGCATGGGAAAGGGTTGATGTGTTTAGGAAAAGGAATCTGAAACACGTGTTTAAAATGGTTTGACAATAAACAGAACACTTTTGTTATTTGACTGGAAAGAGTTTGGGGTTTTCTGTTATTATTAATGATCCATATATCCTTTATTTCATCAACATGGATAAATACTTGCAGAAAATAGTTTCTAAGGGGATGGGGGAAATGTCTATGCTGGCTCTCCAGTGCAGGCTGGATGGAGAATGCTGTGTTGTCGGAGATGCCATCTTTTGAGTAAGACTGAGGTCCTGTCTATCTGTTCAAGTGGAAATTAAAAGTCTTGTAGTGCTATTAAAACAAAAGGGAGATTCCCTTTGTGTCCTGGCCAACTATCCCCCAGATAAAATTTGTTATTCGCTTCATGGCAATTTGTGGGATGTTGCTGTGTGCAACATTGGCTGCCGTGTTTGCCTACAAAATACCCAGTTACGACACTTCAAAGTGAAATTTTGTAAAGCATTTTGAGATGGTCAAATGCAAGGATTAATAATAATCATAATAATCCTTGCATTTGATATAGCGATTTTCACGTCTTCCAGACGTCTCAAAGTGCTTCACAGAATAGACTTTAAAGTGAATTGACTGTATATTTGTGGGCGAAATGCGGCAGCCAATTGCGCACAGCAGTGTCCCACAAACTGTTGTGGATTGAAAGGACCAATTTGTTATTTTTTGGAGGGATTATTATCAGGCGTGTGGAGTAAGGAAACTTGTCCAAGGTTTCACCCTGCCGGGAATCGAACCTGGGTCTCTCGCTTGTAAAGCGAATGCTCTAACCACTGAGCTATAGGACTCCACATTTGCTTGTTATAACAATTGCTTGTGAAGCATTTTATCAAAGGCAATGATTATAATTTTTATTATTATTAAAACTGTTCTGTGGCTGGTGAATGTGAAATTATCCTATTAGTGCCATAGATAAAATGCGAGGAGCTTTGCAGTAACTTTGCATCACTTTACAGGGTTACAAGAATGTCATAGAGTTAGAGTTCTCAGTCAGTCAGCTCAATAGTTAGCATTGCCTCTGGGTCAAAAGATTGATGGGTTCAAGTCCCACACCAGGATTGTGGTTATCAGAACATTACCTGGAACCTGGGTTTGTGAACACATTCATATATTCTGAGCTTGATATCCACCTTGATTCTTATGCAGGGATGTAAATAGCTGCTGCACAAAGCCTGACTTTAACTGGTGGAACCATCGCTCAATGGAAAGGGATGTGTATCCAAGCTGTAGGCAGGAAGATGGTGGCAGTGCTCTCACACATGTCATGCTGAGGTGTGTTGTCTACCAGCAAGCTCACAGGAAGTTCCTGGTACCTGCCATCTACCTCGTGAGGGCTCAAACCCAGGCTTGTTGGATGCCAAATGACCAACGACTGACTATCTTCCTGGGGAGGGGGAGAAGATACGGATCTGAGCTGGTGATATGATTGTGTGATTGGTAACAGAACGTCAGAATCGAGGTAACTCTCTGTGGTGTTCTCAGTAAGTCCAGGTCCTGTCACTGCTGATGACAGACCAGCCAGCCTGGTGGAACTCTTGTCTGATTTGGACACTCTTAATCTCTCTCTCTCGCTGTCTCTTCTTTTGCTTTCTACCTTCTCTCAGTACTATATCCAGCTGCTGTGTACAAATGTGTGTAACAAAGGCATTTCTTGCAGTGAAGGCAAATTTCCCCAAGTTGTTTATTTCAGCCATGCAGGGGCCCCAAAAGCAGCAGACTTTAAAATAATTACACAGCAAATACCTCTACGGTTGATTCAGTTTCACCATTGAGCACGTGGACGGAATGATTAGGAACTTTTAACATGGTGGGCGGTTTGCGGAACAGATATACAGTGGGATAAAGTGAGTCAGTATCAGACAGAGTTGCTTTGGTTTGTTAGGGTTGGATGTGCAGCTGCAGCAGTCACCTCACAAGAAGCTAAGACTCCAATGCTTACAGCAGGACAACGCCCTGCATGAAACCTCACACTATCAGGCTTTAATGTTTCAAACAGATTTGTGGCCCTCATTTGTTCCAACGTTTAATGCCAGTACTAAGTTTCAGCGGGCTGCCTGTAGAATCAATGAAATCTACAGTGCAGAAGGAGGCCCTTTAGCTCATTGTGTCTGCTGCAGCTCTCGGAGTAAGGTGTTCATTTGAGTGCGGCTCAGTGGTAGAACTCTCGCCTCTGAGTCCGAAGGTTTATGGGTTGAAGCCCCATGTAGGGACTTGAAATCACATCATCTAAGCTGACACTCCAATAAGCTGCTGGTGGTGCTTTATATTGTTGGAGGTGCCTAGCTGATCAAAAATAAGTGCTCGGTTAACAATCCAGAAAAAAATGGGTCATTCACTTAAAGCATAAAGTATTCACCTGCAAATACACAGCCACCTTGCACAATAGCAATTCCAAGGCAAAGCGCTTTCTGAGATTCTTCACTGTTCTGGGCACGGAAACAAAGGGCGTGGGATGCGAGTCTCGAGGCACTTTTGAACACCAGTGATCTTCTCAACAGGAGTCCTTCGGACGACCTGAAAATATTCGAGCCATTGTTACATTTTATTTTTGGCCCAGGGACAAAGAAAAAAAAGTCTTGCATAAGCCATGGCCACTGGAAGTAGCAAAAGGAACAGAGGTTTGTAAGATAAATATTTGCTCCAGCTAGCAAAGATGCCCTTGGTGAATTCCAAACGCTTTCTAGGAACAGTAAGTAGGCTAACGTCATCCACTAGATATTTTGCTAAGTGCACAGTTGCATCTATTCAATATTTTGTTCCACTTGCAGCTAATTCATTTGGAGGGCTCGCCATTATTTCCTATTTGACTTGGCTTCTGATTTTTGACAGGAGGTGAAATTGCAATCCAAGCCTCATCATGAGGACAGACATTGGAATAAATCATTCCGAGCGCACCCTTTAACTGCTGGTCTGACTGTTCTGGCCTTGATTGTGCTTTTAAGGAGGAACATCTAACAAGACAGTAATTTGCAGGGGGTTGGGCGAAAAGGCAAGTAAAGGGGACTGATAAAAATAATTATAATCCTTGTACAAGTGAGAGGACTCAGGGTTTGATTCCTGTGCAGAGCAAAATTGTAGGCAAGTTTCCTTACTCCGCACGCCTCTGTTTAACTTGCAATAATTTGGAACCCGGTTGTTAGTTGATTTGCGGATTGTTTTCCGAGGGAAATAATCCTCTCCAAAATAATAATAGTAACTTGGTCACTCGATCCAGAAGTTTTTGTGATACACTGCTGGGCACAATTGGCTGCCACGTTTCGCCCACCAAACATACAGTGAATCCGTTTTACAATATATCCTGTAAAGTACTTTGAGACGTCTCAACGACGTGATAAGGCGCTATATCAAACACAAGGATTATTATTATTACATTTGGTATAGCGCCTTTCAAGTCAGGAGAATATCTCAATGTGCCTCACAGGAATTACTGTAAAGTGGAATAACTGTGAGTTTTGTCAGCAAATGTGGAATCAATTTGCTCACAGCAACTTCCCACAAACAGTCATGAAGTGAATAACCAATATTGTATTTAGGGGATTGTTGGCCAGAATCTTCCTTGTCTGTTCGAATAGCCCCTTAGTATTTTTAACGTTCACCTGAACAGACAGACAGGACCTCAGTTTAATGTCTTATGCAAAGGACAGTGCCGTTGACAATGTAGCACACCCCCATCACCTCACGGGGGTTTTAGCCAATACTGTACGAGTTCCAAATCCCGAATGGGGTTTGGACCCACGACTCTCTGAGTCAGAGGCAATCTAAGCCAGGCAGAAAGCTGAATCGATTACTGCTAGAAAGCGCCAACACAAACACAATGGGCCTAAGGACCTTCTTCTGTGATGTAAAGTTCTAGAGTAGCTTCCTTTTGCACAGTGGTGTTTAAAATTGCCAACCTGCCAACCTGCCTGCAATTGTCAATTCAGAAACCGTGCAGGCAAGGGCATGCAGTGGAGGTGCAAAGGGCAGTTGGAGATGTACAGAAAAGTATAGATTCGAGAATCTGAACAAGATAATCCTTATATTTGATACAACACCCTTCGAGTTGGGAGGACATCTCAAATCACTTCACAGGATTTACTGTAAAGTGTAGTGACTGTGCATTTAAGTGTAGGTGAATGTGGCAGCCAGTTTGTGCACAGCGAAGTCCCACAATGTTCATGTCACCGAACCTCTATAGTTATATCTGGTGATGGTTTTATCTCCCGTTCAAAACATCATTTATTATGGAATAAACCCAATAAGTCTTGGACATTGCTCCAAAGGACATACTTTGACACAGAACAGCAACATTTTGGTCTGTATCTGTTGTGGAAGCCCATTAATAACAAATCATACTTCCATTTGATACAGCTTCAAAACATCCCATGGGTATTTGCCGTTAAGATTGTAACTGTGTACAGCCATAATGTGAACAAATTATCAGGGTTTTGTTTGCTGGGAGAAAAATCCCACTTCTCATTTTGAATAACGTTATGGATCTTTAACATACACAGCGAAATCGCTTTCTGATCCATTGATGTTGGCACTTCCTATCATTGTGAAGCAGAATTAATAATAATATAATAATAATAATTCTTGCATTTGATATAGCACCTTATCACAAAATGCTTCACAGAATATATTGTAAAGTGGATGGACTGTGTATTTTGTGGGAGAAACACGGCAACCAGTGTTCAATGAATCGGAGATTGAATGACCCAATATTTTTTTGAGGGCTTATTACTCCCGGAATACTATCCACCAATCAACTGAAAACTGGGCTCCTACTTACTGCTAGGTAAACAGAGGCATGTGGTATAAGGAAATTTGCCTAAGGTTTCGCCCCAGCCTGGGAATCAAACCCGAGTCCTCTCGCTTGTGAGGTGAGTGCTCTAACCACTAAACTTTGGTCTCTGAATTCACCAAGCATTGGATTGTTCACCCATTTAAAAAGGAACATGAGCTGGGCTTAGATTTTCATGAGACAAGTGAGTTTTGGTGGTGCTGTTGCAATAATAATACTATCTTATCTGCATCTCAGACAATGAAAGTACTGCAGTGGAGTATCAGCCAACTGGGGGCTCGGGTCATATCAGTCATTTTCTCCCCAGTTTGCATTTGACATTCCCACTGACTCATGGCTTGACTATTCAGGTGTCATCTCTGCTGACCATCTAGACTAACTCTGAACAGGTAAGAAGTCACCTTATCTGGGAACACCTTCTTGATCTGCCGCTTTCCACTTCATGTTGTAATAATAACAAATGAAGGAGCACTTTTCACATCGGGAGGATATCTCAAAGTCCTTCACAGGATTTACTGTTAAACTGTAGTAACTGTATTTTGTACATGGACACCACAGCCAATTTGCACACAGCAATGTCCCACAAGCAGCCATTGAAGTGAACGACCAATTTTAGTTGAAGGATTGTCGGCATCAGGAGAAACTTCCATCTCTTTTCGAATTGTGCCATCTTCAAATGTCCACCTGAATAGAATGACGGGACAACAACAACAAATTACACTTGTATAGCTCCCTTCACATTGGACAGAGACCTCAGTTTAATGCCTGATCTGAAGGATTGCTCCTCAAACAATGGAGCACCACCTCAGCAATGCCCTGGAGTGTCAGCCTATGATTCCACGTTCCAATGTGGAGCTTGAAACCCACAGATTTCTGACTTGGAGGCAAGAGTGTTACCCACTGAGCCAGGCTCAGGTGTTTCTTAAGCTGTTCCTTGTGTTATTCAGCACAAGAAATGGATTTTGAGAATCGCTACAAATTTTGACCCCAGTGCATTGTAACAGATAAAATTGTAGGTGGGTCTGAGTGGTTTTCAAAGTCAGCTAGTTTCAACACGTTCCCATTTATTGGATCTGAAAAGAAGCTTGAAACGGTTCGTAAAAGACTTGTGCAGGTCTATTGAGATCAGTTAACCATCCCTGACCTACAGAAAATGTATCTTACCACCAGAGAGGGAGATATGGAGCTCCAATAAACTATGTTTTTTTTATATAACAGGTATGTGCTGAAATTGTCCATTAACCCCTTTTTGTATGGGATTGTTCACTTCCTGCTTACGCGTGCAGAAATTTAAATTAGAGGGCATCAATGTAGGATCATCACCATAAAAAACCTAATGGAAAGGTTAGAGGATTTTTTTATACTGATATACAGACATGGAAACAACCATCCAAAAACATTAGTTGAAGAAGACGTGTAATGATTTTTTAAAAAAGAAAATTTGGCAAAATATTTGACAAGTAAAATATCAAAGGGTATGAGTATGGGGAAGGGGGGAAGGGGAAGTAGGGGAGTTGGACTGAACAGTGAGCTCCTTCAGAGAGCCGGCATAGGCACGATAGGCCAAATGGCCTCGTTCTGTGCTGCAAGGTTGTGTCACTCTAAGTGTTTGGCTGGAAGGATCTGCTTTGTACAGGCAGCAACTTTTCATTTGGGTTTATTCAGAGGCCTTTTTTTTCTCTCTCTGCAGTGCAAACAGTATAAGGTGAAGCTGTGAGTGTCAGCGTGCTCACTTTCTTGCTCTGGGTGGAAAGAAGCAGTCACGAAGTTTGCCTTGGCATAGTTGAAAGTAGGTCAGCCTCTGGCTGGTTGGCTTTGAGCACCATTTCAGCACCGCCTGCTATTCCTATTGTCCTTCCTGCACTGGCACCGATACTCATAGCACAGCAGACTGCTCCCGGCTAATCGATGGCAAGTTTATCAACCCAGTCTTGTTGGAATAGATTTGAGCGATTAATATTCATAGCTGGGGGGCAGAGAGGGAAAAACTGGAGGTTTAAGATATGCTGTAATCATTTATTGGTCCCTTTTTGCGCATTTCCTCTTCTACAGCTTGCTTGGCACACACCTGGTTCAGGAAACTGCAGCACAAAATACAATAACTTTTAAATTCATACAGTGCCTTTCACATTGGGAGGACGTCTCAAAGTGCTTGGCTGGGCACCTGAGCTGGGGGTGGTAGCTGAGGGGGTTGGGGAGTGAGAGATAACTGAAAGCGCGATCAAAGAGGTATAACTTAAGACTGACCTTGAACAAAGAGAGGGAGGGAGGGAGTTCCAGAGAGCAGGGGCAAATGGCTGAAAACGCATTGCAGTGTTATACTCTGATCTCATAAAATCATTCTTCAAGTCCAATCCAGGCTGGCTGGTGGACTAGAATAACAGTAATCCTTGGATTTGATAAAGAGCCTTATCACATCGTCAATACCTCAAATATCTTCTCGGGATTCACCTGTAAGCTGTAGTCACCATGTATGTTTGGGCACATTTGTAGGAGTTTGGCAATGTTAAGCGCTTTGGAAGGATTCTTTCTTCAATAGTCCTAAGGCCCGAAAGCGCACCTGATGTTTGCTCCGTGAAGCCATTTATTCTTTAAATTGAAGATGGCTTTGCGCAGTTAATAAAAGAAATGGGCGAAGTAAGACTCTCTGACAATCACTAGTTAACAAAAATGGGTTGGATGAAGAAGGCCCTTCAGCCAATTTAATCTCATCCCTCCCGATCACCAGCCCATCACACCATCAAGCTGCTTTGTAAATGAATCCCAGCGTCTCGGCCTCAACTACCCTTCCTGGCAACTTTTCCAGTTGTTAATGAACCTATGTGTAAAGAAAAACTTTTTCTCCCAAGCAATCTTAAGCTTTAAGATGAAATAGATTTACCAGTTAAGACAAAATGGAATTTCAGGTCTCAGGAGACCCATCTATGTGTTTATTATCATATGGTCACTAAATTGAAACATCTGTTAGTTAACACGTTGGAAAAATTACCCCCAGGTATTTCTTCATAGAATTTTTAAGAGGAATAAAATTGTCATAATATGCACACCAAGAATGACAAAGTGACTCACAGATAATTGCTGTTGTGTTGTGATGGTATGGGCAATCTCGGCAATGATTGCCAGAGCAACGTCTCACTAACTGCCGTAAAGTGAACGATACATTTATCTGGAGGTTTTGGTGGCCAGGACACCTGGAGAAACTTCCCCTCTCTTTTCAAGTAGTGTCAAGGTACCTTTAATATTCTTTTAAGCAAGCAGATGGGAGAACGGGGGGAGTGGCCATGGTTTAATATGTCATTCAATAACGGCATCGTTGACAGAGAAGTGCTCCCTTCCCCCCTCCCTTCCCCCCACAGTTCCTGCTTATAACAGGGCAGTTTTATGACCTTCCTATACATGTACAGTATGTAGTTGCCACTTAAGCCAATGACACCATGTACTTTCAGTCTGGGTCTGAGCAGCTCTTTGGAAATCCCAAACATAGCCTCCTCATAAAGCTCAGATAGCAGCAAATCTGAGCTCCAGTCTGTACTATTGCCAGATCCCTTGTTTTTCTCAACATATTTCTACTCTGTTGATCAGGCGCTCACAAATACAGTGCAAATTTCGCCACGTTCTCTGCACGAGTGCTTCACTGAAGCAGATGGGAGTTAGGTGTGTGCTGGGGGGATGGGGGTTGGGGGGGTTTGCTTGTTTCTTTTAAGCTAGGGAGCAATAAAGCCTTTCGGACCGGCAGGCCTGCCGAATCTCGCAAAGAGAGAAGATCTTGGCAGGTTAGACAAATCCAGCCTCACGTGCAGGGGCTGGTTTTGCGTCATGGGTGCCGTGTTTGATTTGTGGGCTCACAGAGAGTTCCTTGTGCTGAGTGGAAACATCTGGTGTTTGTTGATACAGATCAACCCGTCGTGAAATCAACCTCAGATGTGGACTCTCTGCTTGCTGCAGCAAACTACTTCTAATCCCCTTGCACAATGCTCAGTCTCCACTGTAACAGAATTTTCAAAGGCATTGTTTCACAGAAGCAGTGAGTGTATTGCAGCAAACTCTCAACAAATATAGCCGAGTGACTCTGCTCACCAAGGTCACAATATTGATCTGGATGAAGAAGGCCCTTTGGCCCATCCTCTCCCGTCCTTCCAGAATCCCCACCCGACTGTCCCTCTCCGTCACTCCGTCAAGTCCCGTAGCGTAGTGGTTAGCGCGCTCGCCTCACAAGCAAGAGAACCTGGGTTTGATTCCTGGATGGGGCAAACCTTTAGGCAGGTTTTCTTACTCCAAATGCCTCTGTTTACCTAGCAGTAAGTGTGTTCGTCGGTTGGCAGATTGCTTTCCGGGGTTAATGGCTTGTGTGTCAGGCGCAGTGATAGCCTTCTTGCCTCTGAGTCAGTAGGTTGTTGGTTCAAGCCCCATGTCGGGACATGGAATCAAATTGTCTAAGGTGGCATTCCAGTGCAGTGCTGGATGGGGTGTTGAATTGTCAGAGGTGTCATCCTTCGAATGTGACCTGAAACCAAAGACCCATCTGCTTCAGGTGGACGTTAAAGATCCCATAGTACTATTTAAAGAGAAGGGAGTTTCTCTCTCCAGGTGTCCCGGGCCAACGATTTCCCAAATAATATTGGTCACTCACTCCATGGCTGTTTCTGGGACACTGCTGTGCCTAACTGGCTGCCGCATTTAGCCCACAAAATATACAGTCGATTCACTTGACAGTATATCCTGTGAAGCACTTTGAGGTGTCTTAACTATGTGATAAGGTGCTGTATCAAATGCAAAGATTATTATTATTAGTAGTAGTATTAGTATTATAACAAGCCGCTTTTTAAATGAGTCCCAGCATTCTGGCCTCAACAAATTCCAGTTTTTCTTTACTCTTTGATTGAAGAAAAACATCCTGGTGTCTGCCCTGAAATTACCCTTTACAACTCTAAACCTGAGCCCTGTTGTTCTACTGGTGCATTGTACAGTATTGATCTGAGATTACTTTCTTAATCCCATTTAATATTTATATTTATACACCTCTATGAGGTCCCCTCTGAGAAATGCTTTCATAGAATCATAGAATTATACGTCACAGAAGGAGGCTATTCGGTCCATCATGTCTGTGTCGGCACTTTGAAAAGAGCTATCCAATTCAATCCCATTCCCCCGCTCTCTCCCCAAATAATTATCTACTTCGCTCTTAAAAGTTATTATGGAATCGGCTTCCACCACCCTTTCAGGCAATGCATTCCAGAACCGAATAACTTGCTGTGTGAAGAAATTTCTCCTCACCTCCCTCTGGTTCTTTTAACAACTATTTTAAATCAGTGTCCTCAGGTTACCAACCCACCTGCCAGTGCAAATAGTTTCTCCTTGTTCACCTTATCAAATCCCCTCATAATTTTGAAAACTTCTATTGAGTCTCCTCTTAATCTTCTCTGCTCCAAGGAAAAGAATCCTAGCTTCTCTAGCCTCTCCTCATAACTGAAGTGCCTCGTTCCTGGTACCATCCTGGTAAATCTCCTTTGCACACTCTCCAATGCCTTGACATCCCTCCTAAAATGTGGTGCCCAGAACTGAACACAGTACTCTAGCTGAGGCCTAACCAGTGTTTTATAAAGGTTCATCATAACTTCCTGACTTTTGTATTCCATACCCCTATTTATAAAGCCTATCCCGTATGCATTCTTAACAGCTTTAAAAAAGCTGTTAAGCCTTTCTACCTCTCCTATCACCTTCAAATATTTACTTATATGAACCCCCAGGGCTCTCTGTTCCTTCACCCCCTTTAAGATTGCACCATTTAGCTGATATTGTCTCTCCTCATTCTTCCTCCCAAAATGCATGACTTCGCATTTCTCCACATTAAACTTCATCTACCACGTGTCCGCCCATTTTACCAGTCTGTTTATGTCTATTTGTAGTCTGCTACTAAGCACTTTGAATAAGGTGAGGGAAGAAGCCTCAGGATCTCTGGGATGGAATCAGCAGGTTTTGTGTTCTAATTGGTTACAGGTTACAATTTTCACTTCATATACCCCAATACAAATTCCCTTCTCTGCTTTACTGCTATTATTATCCAATTCCGTATATAGTGTATATATGCATGGAGTATAGTATATTGTGTGAAGTGCTTTGAGACTTCTTGCAATGTTAAATGCAAAGAATTGTTATTATAATTCCCTTTTGAGACAATGTTACTGTTTCAGCTTCAATTACAAGATATAATATTGTAATATTATAATACTTGCATTTGATACAGCGCCTTGTCATATTGTTGAAACATCTTCACAGGATTTTATTGTAAAATGGCGTGTGTGACAGTGTATTTTGTAAATGAAGGGGAAAACTCAGAAACGGCCATAGAGTGAGAGACCAATTCTATCTGGGGGATTGTCAGCGAGCACAACATCTTTTCGAATAGTGTCATGAGATCTTTAAAGGCAATCTGGACAAGCAGAAGGGACTTTGGTTTAACGTCTCATCCAAAGGACGGCACCTGCGGACAGGTGTGTCAGTGTTAGTGTTGATGGAGACGAAAAGCGTTCCAAGTCCCAACGTGGGAACCTGAACCCCTTCTGACTCACAACCTTCTGACTCAGAGGCGAGCGTGTCATCAACTGAGTCAGGCTGATGTACAGAGTTATATGGAATGTTACTCAGCCCCACTAGTCTGTGCTGATGTACAAAAGAACAAGTGAGAGTCAGCACAATCCTGCGCCACCTTAAATTTTAAGACAAAATTGGTCTCACGGGCTGAGGCCAGGTGGAATCTTGGGCCTTTCGCATGTTTGAGTAAGTTGAGTGAACATATTATGTGAAGCTTTGAAATGATTCGGCGCTATAACAAATGTAACGTTTATTATTATAGCGTATTTCATCAATTATAACACGAATGTTATTGTTCGTAAAAATAAAATGCCCTCTACGTTCATGGGAAGGGACATTTTAGAGGCGGCCAAGACCGTGTAAAGTGTCATCCAAAGTTCACAGAGACTGATATAGGGATGGTGGCTGACTGATTGTTTGGCTAGACTGCATGTATTTCTACATTTTTTTCAATCGCACTCCGCATTTCAGCAACAAGGGACTTGAGTGAGGTGAGCGAGTTCACCCAATGGGTTTCCATTCCTTTTCCCTACTTTGTGTATTATGTAGGCGAACATAGAAGAAAATTTGCACACAGCAATGTCCCATAGAGAGAGAGCAATGAAGTGAATGACCAAATTTATCTAGGGGTTTGTTGGCCAGCACACAGGGGGAAAACTCCCTTCTCTTTTCAAATAGTACCACGGATCTTTACAGGTACAGACCAGACCTTGGTTTAATGTCTCATCTGAAAGACAAGGGGCACTTTCCCAGCACTATATTTCTTATATTAGTGACCCTATCACCGCCATTGGCTCCCCATTCCCCAGTGGATCCAGATCAAGATCCTTGGCCTCACCTTTAAATCCCTCCACCGTCTTGCCACCCTATCTCTGTGACCACCTCAAGCTGTGCCACCCTGGTCACCTCAATTCACTCAGTGGGCACACCTCTGCTTCATGTTCCCCGTCCTCCCTGCCCCACCATCAGTGGTCTGGCTTTCAGCCCATCTGCCCCATTCTCTGGAACTCCATCCCGGAGACCCTACGAATCACCTCTTCCCTCGTCACTTTCAAGGTCAATCTCAAGACCTACCTCTTTGACCATCTTTCTCCTCCCTCCCCACTCCCTCGGCTCAGGTGCCAGCCAAGATTGTCAACCACTTTGGGAAGTTCTCCTGACGTGATAGGTGCTACACTCGACTCATCTGCAACAGAAAATATAAGTTTGTATAGTATATTTGGAGTGTCAGCGTAGACTTGTGAGTCCAAAGTCCTGAAGTGAGGTTTGAACCCACAGCATGCTGACTCGGGGAGAGCGTGATCGACTGAGCAACAAAAACAACAACAAATTACATTTGTATTAGTGCCTTTCATGTCAGCAGGACGTCCCGAAGCAAGGCTATTCTTCAGTGATTTGAGTACTCTTTGGAATATAGGAAAGCAGCATACTGCCCGGAACATCAAAGCAGGCTGAAAACGCCTGCCTATATGTTGAATGGTACTCGAGGGGTTAAATTCCACCTCTTCCTTTTCGAGTGTTGTTTGGACAAAACCCAGCCCGGTCGGAGATGCACGTCAGTCCTCTGCAGCGTGTGGAAACCTTTAATCTTCCTGTCCAGGGAAGATGAGCTTGACATGTTCACGACTGATCGAGTAACAGCTTTGGATGAAACAAGGAGGTTTAGAACGCACTGAGAGATCCTCAGCTTTACCAAACACATTGATTCCCTGACACATAATACTGTGCTCTTATGAACATTCTGTTATAGGGGGAGGTTGGGTGGGAGAGGTGGTTCAGGGGAAACAGTGCATTGCACAAGCAGGTCCGAGGAGCTGGCTGCATGACTTTGCTACAGCAGGCTCTCCGACAGACACACAATAGACCAAATGATCTACTGTGCCATAAATTTCTATGGTTCTATGATTGCTCCAGTGGCCTAGTGGATAACAAGGAAGCTCCCGGGGGAACAGTTCCACTGTACGGGGTCTTCAGAAATTCCTGTTGCACCCAATGTTTTTTCCTGCAATGCACTGACCCACAACTGAAACGTGTGGAAGAATGATGCTAATTGTAATTAGAAGTACTTAATTGTATTCAGTACAATTATTTAACGGTAAATAGACGTCCAGAGGATGGGTGGGTGTGAGCGCCATCATTTTCATGGCAGATGATGATCCGTCGCCATGTTCGGTATCACACCTTCTGTAACATGGATAGAGTGAGCAGGAAGGTACTGGTATCAGACATTGTTACACTCAACTCATCTGCAACAGAAAATAAAATAATAATAATAAACCTTGCGTTTGATTTAGTGCCTTATCATGTCTTTCAGGCATCTGAAAGCCCTTCACAGAATACTGTATATTGTAAAGTGAATTGACTGTATTTTGTGGGCGGAATATGGCAGCTATTTGCACACAGCAGTGTCCCACAAACAATCATGGATTGAGCAACCAAATTATTATTTTTTTAAATTTTTTTGAAGGGGTTATTACCCCGGGAAACAACATCTACCAATCGAATAACAATTGGGTTCCTACTTACTGCTAAATAAACAGAGACATGTGGAGTAAGGAAACTTGGCTGGCGTTTTTAATTTTTAAAAAAAATTTGGTGTAAGATAAAAAACGGTGGGGGGGGGGTGTTGGGGTAATAGGACTTTGTGAACATTCTGTACAGACCAGGGTTCGTCTACACCCATTTGTCTGATCACAGCCTGGGCTGTGGCTTTCATCCTTGAGACAGATCGCCATTGCGAGGAATCTCAAAGTGTTTCACAGCAATACACTGTGAAGTGTGGTGACTGTGTAATTTGTAGGTGAACGCAGCAGACAATTTGCGCACAGCCATGAAGTGAAGGGTCAATTTGTTATCTAGTGAATTGTCGGCCAGGACGCCTGGAGAAACTCCTTTCTCTTTTCAAATATCTAGATCTAGAATCTTTAACATCCATCTAAACAAGGACAAGTAGATTTAACATTGTGTCCAAAGGCCACCCAACCCAGCACTGTACTGGATGGTCAGCATAAACTATGTGCAGTCAACGTCTTGGCATGAGATTTCAACCTCCTGACTCAAAGGCCAGAGTATTCTGACCGGGGTCACCCTGACACATTAGGCCTCAGTGCTCCCTGTGTTTGGGAAGTTAAGTGGCGTGGAATGGGAAAATAAAGAAAATTCACCAGAGTTCTTATTCCTGTACCTGATAATTCCACCTGATCTTACCTTGTCAGACCATCTTTGTTGGGATAGTTTTGGGGGAGCGGTGGGGGGGGGGGGTGGGGTGGAGGCAACAATCCCCCAAATAAAATTAATCATTCACTTCATGGCTGTTTATGGGATATTGCTGCGCACACGTTGGCTGCCACAAAAAGTCACTGAACTTTACAGTTTATAGTCGCAGTCATTGCATTTGTAACGGTGACAAACCTGTGAAGCATTTGAGAATGTCTTCACGACATAAAAGGCACTATACCAAATGTAGGGATTATTATTATTATTAAAATAACAGATTAAAGACTGGATTTAAGGGCTTTGAATTCTGTGGTACCCTAAATTTTAAGACAAAATGAAGGGCAGAATCTCCAGCTGCATCGTTTTGAGGTGTTAATAATAATAATAATCCTTGCATTTGATATAGCGCTTTTCACGTCGGGAGGACGTCCCAAAGCGCTTCACAGAATATACTGTAAAGTGAATTGACTGTATATTTGTGGGCGAACAGTCAATGGAACAACGACTGTGGTCTTGTCCCTTGTGTAGAAAAAGACTGTTGTATTCTGAGATAAGGCCTTTCCCTGAAATCAAAGGCTTTGTGGTCTTCTATTGGGGGTTGAGTTAAACCAGTCCTGGAGTCTGCGGCTTGAAGTGCCAGCCTTCAGATTTATTGTAGGTCCTATCTGCTCTGTTGAAGGTTTAGATCCAAATATCAAAGGTGTGAGTTTATGCATGAGTTAAGTCTTTTGTTTCAGGGTCAAGAGACCCACAGCTGATAAGCATGCAGTTGTTCTCCCCCGAGCACAACAGACACACAGGCACCAGGGACCAGGCATAAACATGTGTATGTGGCTGCCCAGTGTACAACAGATGTTACCGCAGCTCAGCCTGGATACTGCAAATGTGGAGCATTCCACAGTTCATGGGCCACATAATGCAGAGACCTCAATAGCCACTTATAATGTTTCTTGCTTACCCCATGAACATCTCGAAGCATTTCACAATGATAATGGGCATGGGGGAGTTTGTGATTGTTGATGAAAAGAGGCATGTTTTTCAGAGGATTTTGATGGCAGAATCAGAAGAGCAGAAGCAACTAGGGATGGAGGTGATCGCCCAGCTAGCCAGGAATGCTTGTCTTGATGCTTAACTCCTATTTTGTTCTACTAGAGTAAGACTTCAAAGGCACCTGAGTAGCTGTAATGATATAGCACATTATTGGAGATATCGCAAAGTGTTATTTTGATTGTATGGGTGAACTCGGGCAGCCAATATACTTAGAGCAAAGAGTTGCAAACATCACTCACAGATGAAATCATCTCACTTGATTTCTTACTTGTCCCTTTGTGCATATGATCCCTTATTTTAAAGGGACATTGTGCCAAACCCAAATGCAGGTTGAGCCAATTCAGATTGCAAAACATGGTTTGGTTTTAGCTCTGGCTTCTGTGTGCAATATCGGGAAATCCTCAGTTTGTAACCCCTGTCCTCAGAGGTCAGCTGAGGGCACATATTTTACCCATTCTTCACAAGGTTATGTTTTTATAAAATTGCTTGCATTTGATGCGTGCCTTATCACATCATCGAGACATCTCAAAGCAATTCACAGAGTGAACGACCAATTTTATCTGGGGTTTGTTGGCCAGGACACGGGGAGAATTTCCCTTCTTTTTTTGAATAGTACCATGGGATCTTTTAACATCCACCAGAACAGGTCCAGATGTGACCTTAGTTTAACGTCTCATCTAAAGGAAAACAACTCTGACAATGCAGCACTCCCCACAACACTGTATTGGAGTGCCAGCCTAGATTGGTGAGTTAAAGTCTTAATGTGGGGCTTGAACCCACAATCTTCTGACTCAGAGATTATCACAAGGGAGGTTCAGATGAACTTTTGGTCTATTAGTTTCATCCTTTAAGAATATCCACCTTCTTAAACATCCATCACAGCAACGAGCTATTCTTAAACTTAAAGGGGAGAGCGAGGGAAAGTGGGACTGATTGGGTAACTCTTCCAAAGAGCTGGTAGAGGCACAATAGGCCAAATGGCCTCCTTCTGTACTGTAAAATCCGCTGTCATCACTTCTATCCTTAAAAAAACCCTCCCTGGACCCTTCTCTGCTCCCTAACTACCGCCCCATCTCCAACCTCCCCTTCCTCTCCAAGGTTCTGGAACGAGTTGTTGCTTCTCAGCTTCGCTCCTTCCTCTCCCGCCACTCCCTTCTCAAAACCCTCCAATCGGGTTTCCGTGCCGCCCACAGCACAGAAACCGTCCTGATCAAAGTGACAAATGACATTCTGTCCATCTGCCACCAGGGTTCCCTCTGCCTCCTCATCCTACTCGACTTCGCTGCTGCTTTCGACACCATCAACCATTGTATCCTCATCCACCACCTCTCCTCTCACCTCAACCTCCACGGTGCTGTCCTTGACTGGTTCAGTTCGTACTTTTCACACTACCTGCACTTCATCTCCTCAAACGGCTTCTCCTCTAACCCCCGGACCATCTCACCTCAGGCGCTGACAGCATCACTATCCATGCTTGCACACTCCACTTTGCTAAGCTAGTCCAGAACCTTGGGGTCTTGTTTGCCCCTCACCTATCCTTTCTACCCCACATCTGCGCCATGACCTGCTCTGCCTTCCCCCACCTTCGCAAACTTCGCCCGGCCCCTATACTGTCTCATACCGAAGGCCGCCGAAACCCTCACACATGTCTTCATTTCATCGAGGCTCGACTATGTAAACTCATTGCTTGTCGGCCTCCCCAACTCCTCCCTCCACAGGCTGCAGATCATCCAGAACTCTGCAGCCCGTGTCCTCTCCCGCACTAGACTCAGCGACCCTATCACCCCCATCCTTTCCCAACTCCACTGGTTTCCCATCACACTGAGGATACAGTTCAAGATCCTGGTCCTCACCTTCAAAGCCCTCCACGGTCTTGCACCCCCTACCTCTGTGACCTTCTAACCCCCTACCATCCTATTCACTCTTTCCGCTCAGCGGGCTCTGGCCTGCTTCACATCCCCTGCCTTACTCACCCCACTATTGGCGGGTGGGCCTTCTGTCACTCTGCCCCCACCCTCTGGAACTCCATTCCACAGTCCCTCCTTCTCGTCCCCTCCCTTGCCACCTTCAAAACCCATCTCAAGAGCCTCCTCTTCGACTGTGCTTTTGATCTCCCTGCTTTCCGCCATGCCCTCCACCCACCCCCAGCTCGGGTCCATAACTGTTTGTCCAGCTCCTTGGAACATCCTCCCAACGTGAAAAGCGCTTTAAAAATGGAATTTTGTTGTTGTAGTATTCTATGATTCTATGATCCTATATGAAAACCTGTGACACCACATTTTTTATCTTAAAATTTAAGATTGCGTGGAATTGGGAAAAAAATTCTATTTAGGAGCCAGTTTTCCGCTAGCCTGGCTCCACTGGTAGTGCTCTTGCCTCTGGATCAGAAGATCGAAGTCTTGTGGTGTAGTGGTTAGAGCACTAGGATATATAAAAAAGAGTGTTCAAATCAGACTGGGAGTTCCACATACATATACACATAGAAATTTCCCTATATCCAGAAGTCCTGTAGCTCAGTGGTTAGAGCACTCGCTTTGCAAGCGAGAGACCTGAGTTCAATTCCAGGCAGGGCGAAACCTTGGGCAAGTTTCCTTACTCCACACAGAGCCTAATAATAATCCCTCCAAAACCAAAAGCAATCATAAATTGGTCATTTTCAATCTACAACTGTTTGTGGGACATTGCTGTGCGCAATTGGCTGCCGCGTTCGCCCACAAATATACAGTCAATTCACTTTACAGTGTGTTCTGTGAAGCGCTTTGGGGCGTCTTCCCGAAAAGTGCTATATCAAATGCAAGGATCATTATTATTATTATAATGGTATGTGCATTCCTAATTCTGGAAAGTAATAGACGTAGTTTGGCAAGAGCCGAGACTTGGGGACCTCGGAGTGCGTGTTGGGGTAACTGCTGGAGTCCATCCAGCTAAAACCGCATAGCTTCCCATTGAGAGCACCGTCTGGCAAGTGTCCCTTTGCTTGCCAACTGGGATCACCCTACCCATTAGGGTTTGTCTTGCAGGGCTAACAGGAGCTGAGTGGGAAGCATCCCTTCCCCCAGTGACTGGTCTGCCCTTCAAAGCCCCAACGACAATGAGCCAGGCTGGCTGGTCTGTCATCAGCAATGACTTGGAGTACTGCAGACCCACCTGGCTCAGGAAACAAACTACAGAGGGAGACCACTACGGAGAGTTGACTCGATATTGCCAATTTGGAGCCAGCTCAGCCCCCAATGAACTCCCCCTCACCCAATCCTGATTCTATCCACAGCAAGAGTGTTAGGCCAGATGAGGCCCTTTAAGAGACTTCTGCTGGAGAAGGCTATGTGCTGGCCTGAGCTTCAGGCTGGAAGCTCTCCATGAGTGGGAGCAAGGAACAGAGTGGGATCAGGCTACAGAACGAATGCCGGCGTCAGCAGCTGGGGACAAAATGTTTGTTTTGCTTTGTTTTGTCTTGCAAAACATGGAGTTTAAGTTTTTTTTGAAAAAGGCTTAATGGTGAAACAGGCAGGAGGGAGCGCGGTAACTAAATTGTGGGTTGTTTTTTGGTGAGATCAGAGGCTTTGCTATAATGGGGAGGATATTGGATATCAGGAATCACACTATCTAAGTGTAGCACTGGAATAAAACATTTTGTTAGAATTTTTTTGGTGATTATTTTGGACAAGATGTTCACTTACAGTTTTTCTAAGTAACTAATTTTTTTTTGTCTAACACCGACCCTCCCTGCCCATCTCCTGCCCTCGGTTCACATCAGCCCCAGAATGCAAGAACATCTAATGAGAGTATTGACACAAGACCTATCCTTCAGATGAGACATAAAACCGAGGTCCTGACTGCCTGTTCAGATGGACGTTAAAGATTCCACTTCACTTATTATTTGAAGGAGTTTTGGTCAGTACGACAAGAGAAACTCCTTCCATCTGTATTGGCAAAGTATCACAGGAATTTTGATGTCTACCTGAACAGGCAGATATGACCTCGGTTGAATATCTCATCCAAAGGATGGCACTTCTGTCAATGTAGCACTGAACCACTGCCAAGACTTAGACCACAAGAAATGTTAGATTTCTAGCCCTTATGGCTCAATATCACAAGGGCAGTGAGTTTACTAACTGAGTCATTGAGATACAATGGCTCATAACTTCAGGCACATTTGGACGGGTGTTTACACTGGAATGACAATACTGGATATAAGCGATTTGTCAACAATGTGTATGTCAGAGTTGGTACTGAGTCATAGATGAGTTATGGGGGACCCAGATGTAAGGAACAGAGTATTACTTTCTGTATGTTTTACTTAGTTGTGCACTGGACATATGTGAGATTTGGCACTTACGAATACACAAGTCGTGTTCGTGCCAGATGTAAGTATTATCTTTCTTCCACTGTTTACTGCATGTGTGTGTGCAGATAAATGGAGACACAGAAAAACCTCAATAATGCATATCTGAATGAGTTAAAGTATTATCATTTAGTTAATATTTAGCATTCAGAAGTACAGAGGTATGAGTGACAAATACACACAACTAATCTGAATGGATCTTGTTATCTTGTAAGTGCCAAATGTATTTTGAAGAAGAGTGTACTGTGTGTCATATACATATGAGTACCTGTTTCTAACGCACCTTTCTTTTAATTTCACTTCACAGCTCTTTTCCCGACTATTTCCCTCAATGGATTTGCTGCTCATGTGCTTATCCAGTTCCCCCTTTGAATGATTCTTTGGTGTTCGATCAACATATATATTACAGCGCATTAAAAACATATATATTGCCTCAGGTTCAGTATTTCATAAGTTATTAATGTTCAATGAATACCATCAATAATAAGAATAATAATCCTCACACATTTGATATAGGGCTTCCGACAATGCAGCACCACCCCAGGACTGCAGCCTCGAGTCAGACAATATGCGTTCCATGTCACGACATAAGACTTGAACCCACAATATTCTGATTCAAGAGGCGAAAGTTTACCAACCAGTTACCAGCTGAGCCAAACAAAGCTTGTTTAGCATTCAGGTCTCTCTATTATTTACATCACTTCCACAACCATCCTGCTGGCCCTTCGCTCCAGATCCCTTTATTTCACCCACCCCAGCTCCCTTTAAGCCCCATTGACCTAGATATCTGCCTATTTTCTTTCTGAAAGCTCTGGCTGAGTGCTGTGCATGCTGTGCTAGAGGGCAGCATTTCTCTTGGGCAGCGGGAAGTAATTTCCCTCCTACATTATATTAATTCATGGTTTAACTTGTTGTTCCATGCTAATTGCTTGCTTGCCATATCCAGACCAGCCTGTTCAGATGGACGTTTAAAAATCGCTAAACACTATTAAAAGAGAGAACTCCGGACCCCCATCACACCAGTGCTAGCCAGGCTCCACTGACTCCCGATTACCAAACGGATCGATCAAGATCCTCTGCTTCAAATCTCTTCATGCCTGGCACCTCCTTACCTCTCTGACCTGCTTACTCCCCCAACCCACTGCCCGTGCCATCCGCTCGACTGGTTCGGACCTCCTGCTTGTCCCTCGTGCCCTCCATTCCACCATCGGTGTCCATGCTTTCAGCAAAATTCTGGAACATTCTCCAACAATCCCCTTGTCTTGCCCCCTCGTTCCCCATCTTCATGTCGAGCCTGAAGATCTTGCTCTTCGACCATGCCTACAGTCACCTCCCCACCTTCCTCGTCTCAGCATTGTGCTCTGCTCCTATCAAGCGATCTGGGAATGCAAGTCATTTGTGGTTGTTATTGAGAAGGGAAGTTTCTTCTGGCATCTTGGCCAACAGATGCATTAGTCTATCGTTTCCAGTCCATTTGTGTGACGTTGTAGTGTGCAAATTGGCTGCAGCACTGCTTACGTGTGCACAGTCACTGCTCTTGACAGGAATTCCCCATGAAATGCTTTGAGACATTGTACCATGGGTATACAGATATTTGTGGAGTCCTGTAGCTCAGTGGTTAGAGCACTCGCTTTGCAAGCGAGAGACCTGAGTTCAATTCCAGGCAGGGCGAAACCTTGGGCAAGTTTCCTTACTCCACACAGAGCCTAATAATAATCCCTCCAAAACCAAAACAAATAATAAATTGGTCATTTTCAATCTACGACTGTTTGTGGGACATTGCTGTGCGCAATTGGCTGCCGCGTTTGCCCACAAATGTACAGTCAATTCACTTTACAGTGTTCTGTGAAGCGCTTTGGGACGTCCTCCCAACGTGAAAAGCGCTATATCAAATGCAAGGATTATTATTATATTTTGTTCAATAAAGACACATATGTAACCCCGTGGTCAATCTAATTTGCTCCACAGAACAATAGGTGTAATTGGTCATTGTAAACTCTAGGGGCTGCCCGGCATAGCGCTCTGTGTTAGAACCAGTGATCGGAGCACCCTTGAAACCGAATGGTCGAGACATTATTGATCAAATGTTAAGAAACAAGTTCCCCTCTTTAATGTTGTTCGAAATATTTCTTAATGTTGCAAATTGACTCCTATTTGTTTGGGTTCAAATGTTATTTGTTGAAACTTCTTCTTGTAATCTTTTGACTGTTTGAGGAGATTGTCCTAAACGTTTCCACTTGTTAAGTAGATCCCATTGATATTTCTCTGGGCATATATTTAGAGTCCAGTAGGTTAACACACTCACCTCGCAAGCGAGAGAACCTGGGTTTGATTCCTGGGTGGGGAGAAACCTTAGGTAAGTTTCCTCACTCCACATGCCTCTGTTTATCTAGCAATAAGTAGGAACCCATTTGTTGGTCAATGGGAATATTGTTTTCCAGAGGTAATAATCTCTTCCAAAACAAATAACAATAATAATTTCATCAATCAATGCATGACTGTTTGTGGAACAAAGCTGTGCTCAATTGGCTGCCAAGTTTCGCCCACAAAATACACAGTCAATTCACTTTACAATATATTCTGTCGAGCGCTTTAAGAAGTATCGACGATGAGATGAGGCGCTGTATCAAATGCGAGGATTATTATTCACTTCATGGCTGTTTGTGGAACATTGTTCTACGTAAATTGGCCATCATGTTTGTCTCCAGATATGCAATCGCTACACTCTGAAGAGAATCCTGTGAAACAATTTGAGATATTTTGACAACAATAAAAACAAATTACATTTGTATAGCGCCTTTCACAACAGAAGGGCATCCCAAGGCGCTGGGATAATGTAATGAGTCTCTGTATCAAAGGCGAGGGTTATTGTAATAGTCTGTGCCTTTCGGCCAATTGCACAGCCAGAACCTTAAGTGAACGCATGAAAGACACAAAAAATAGTGAATAAATCAATCTGCACTGAGACTGAACTGGCAGCATCAACTCGGATCCAAACACGTGGTGTGAACATTGCCAGGGAGAGTGATTGGGGCCCAGTCACTGGGACTCATTTATTTTTTTAAAAAGTTTGATGCTTGTGATAGGAGTGTGGATTCTTGAGCCAGTCGGTCTGCAATATTCCTGGGCACTGCTGATGACAGCACAGTCAGCCTGGCTCATCGGCAGGACTCGGAAGGGCAGACCAGTCACTGCGGGCAGGGAATCATCCTACTCAGCTCCTGTTAATGCAACAAGACAAAGCTCTAACAGGTAGGGAGGTTCTGGAGAACTGGATGGACCTTGTTTTTTTTTCATTTAGCATTTCCTACATTATTGTCTAGAGTACTCGCTCGCAAGCGACAGGACCCGTGTAAGATTCCCGGGCAGGGCGGAACCTAAGGCAAGGTTCCTTAATTCACACACTTCTGTCTTTTGTTCAGTGCTATCAACTGAGCCAAACTGACATGTAATAGCAGGGGAGCAGCAAAACCCCCTAGTTGCCAAAAGGTAGAACAGAGAAGTGTCTCATCCACGCATTCATTACACCTAAGCCCGACTACGCCAACTCCCTGATTGTCGGCCTTCCCAACTCTTCCACCCACAAGCTTCAGATCATCCAGAAGTCTGCAGCTTGTGTCCTCTCCTGCACTAGGCTCTGTGAACCTATCACCCTTGCCTGGCTCCACTGGCTCCCCATTGCCCAGAGGATAGAGTTCAAAATCCTCGTCATTGCCTTCAAAGCCCTCCACGACCTTGCTCTTTCATACCTCTATGACCTGCAAACCCTATATCAATTTGTCCACTCCCTCCCTTCAGCCCCTCTGCCCCCACCTTTCAGATCTCCATCCCACAGTCCCTTCGTCTCGCTCCCTCCCTTGCCTTTTTCAAGGTAATACTCAGGACCCTCCTCTTTGACCGTGACATCAACCACCCTCCTACCCTCCCTCCCCTCCACCATCCCTGATCCCACCATCCACCCCTCTGCTCGGGTCCAAATCCCTGACTTTCCAGGGCCTTAGGATGTCCTCCCAAGGATACATCCCCATCAGCTCAGAAACTGAGCCCCACCAACATCAACAACAACAAGAAATACATTTGTATAGCAGCTTTCACGTCAGGAGGACGTCCCAAGGTGTTGAACAGTCAACAATTTGCACCCGAGCTGGGGATTGGAATCAGGTTGGGTGGAGGGCAGGGAAGGTGGGAAGGTGGGGTCCTGTAGTGTACTGGTTAGAACACTCACTTCGCAAGTGTGAGGACCTGGGTTTGATTCTCGGGTGAGGTGAAACATTAGGCAAGTTTCCTTACTCCACACGTCTTTGTTTACCTTGCAGTAAGTAGAAACCCTTTTGTTAGTCGATTGGCGGATTGCTTTTCTGGGAGTAATACCCCCTTCAATTTAAAAAAAAAATTTGGTCACTCAATCCACGATTGCTTGTGGGACACTGCTGTGCGCAATTGACACTCTAACATAATAACATAACGCTGGGGGTGGGGGGGCAGAATTAATGGCATTGTTGGATGTGCCTTCCTTTGGATGTGGTGTTAAACCAAGGTCCCGCCTGCCTGTTCAGATGAACATTAAAGATCCCATAGGTACTATTTGAAAAGGGAAGGGATTCTCCCAGATAAAATCAGTCACTCACTTCACGGTTGTTTGTGAGACATTGCAAACTGACTACCCGGTTGGCCTACAAAATATACAGTCACTATGCTTTACAGTAAAATCCCATGAAACTCTTTGAGACTTCCTTCCAATGTGAAAGACCCCATAGCAAATGTACAGATTATTATTTATTATTATTATCCCACTCCTCCTCCGCCTTCTCCTCATCCCTCTTCCCTCTCCGCTCGGCTTTGCTTCCAAAAGTCTTGGTGTTTTCTTGGAAATGGGACGATATGCGAGCATCTGAAAGGATTTCCGCATGTGGAGCTGAACTCGCCGGGAGGCAGAGCTGTTCTGGACCCTTGTTATTCCTCGCCCATCTGTTTCCATTAAAGAGACTTCATTGTGCGGCAACGGTTAAAGGCAACTCATATTGCAGCTGGATTTCATGAGGTGTGGACTGACCAAGTACACAAAACAAACCTCTCTGTAATACGTTTCATTGTGCAATGACAAACCAAAGGGAGAAAGGTTAGAAGTTTTCTTACACATACACACACCACACACATAACCGCTCACACACACATACATAGACACACATACAATCACACCCAAACATATGTTGGAGGTTATTGGCAACCATCAAAAACAATGATTGAAACAAGAGTATTTTTTTAATAAAGGAAACCTGGACAAATATTTGAAAAGGAAAGATATAGAAATGGAATGGGAGCACATAATAATCCTGTCATTATAATAACAACAACAGCAGAATTACATTTGTGTAGCGCCTTTCATGTCGGGAGGACATCATAATAATAATAATCCTTGCATTTCAGTAAGTGTCTTATCATGTCTTCAAAACGTCTCAAATCGCTTCACAAAATATATTGTAAAGTGAATTGACTGTATATTTTGTGGGCGAAACGTGGCAGCAATTGCACACAGCAGTGCCGCCAAACAGTTGCGGACTGAGTAACCAATTTATAATTATTAATTTTTTTAAAGGAATTAATACCTGCGGAGAAGCGATCCAACAACTGACTAACAACCTGGTTCCTACTTACTTCTGTGTAAACAGTGGCATGTGGAATAAGGAAACATGCCCAACATTTCGACCTGCTGGGAATCAAACCCAGGTCCTCTCACTTGCAAGGCGAGTGCTCTAACCACTAAGCTACAGGACTCCCGTATATAATAATATTCTTTGCATTTGATACAGCAGCTCAAAGTCCTTCACAAGATATACTATAACTGGTGAATGTGTATCTTTGTAGGCGAATGCAGCAGTCAATTGTGCATCCCACAACCAGCTATTAATTGAATGATTGATTTAATTTGGGGGATTGTTGGCCGGGACACCAGGAGAAAGAAACTCCCTTCTCTTTTCGAGAAGCACTACTGGATATTTATCGCCCACCTTCAATGAACAGGCAGATGGGACCTCGGTTTAACATCTCATCTGAATGACGGCACTTCCGACAATGCAACACCCCCAGCACTGATTGGAGTATCAGTCTAGATGATGGGAGTTCAAAGTCCTGATATGGGGCTTGAACCCGCAACCTTTTGACCCAGAGACAAGAGCGCTACCCACTGAGGCAAGCTAACACTTGGTTGAATGAGCTGCTGTCATGTTCTTTGACACTCAACAAGTGGAAAGATTGCACATGCACCCCATGAAATACATTCTCCTTTCAATGCTGAGCCATGGAACTTTGCTGTTTGATAAATATGGCACATGAATTTTAGCCTCAAGGCTATCTGGTGAAACACAACGAGAGATAGAATCTAAAAATATCCGCTCAAAGTTTCTTTGGCTGACCCTGGGCGGCAATGCCTAGGAAAAAGTGCCAGAACAGTTGACCACAAAGGACATCACCAGAACATTCTGCCCGAGGCATACAAAACTCGGCTACCTCTCTCTTTCTGCGTTGCAATTGATGCGCAAATCTTAATCCCAATTCCCTTTTAAAGACCATTTTGCCCTACAGCACAGAGGTTTGAGAAAATCTTTAAATCTGGTCTTCATTCAGACGTTAACAATCCCATTCAAAAAGAAAAGGGAGTCTCCCTCCAGTGTTCTTACTGACAACACCTACCCCACCCCTCCTCTCCCCCCCCCACCACCCCCCCCCCCGATAAAATTGGTCATTTACTGCATGGCTGTTTGGAACAACAACATTAGGATAGCACACTTCACGCAGGGCAGCGGCTCGGAGTGCTTAACAGTGGCAGAGCCTGCCGCCAATCCAGGGATGAGGGAAGAAGTGACCACAAGCATAGTCGAAGAGGAAGGTCTTCAGTCATGATCTAAGAAACAGGAAGGCAGAGACAAGGCGGAGGGATTGAGGGAGAGAGTTCCAAAGCTTCGGGGCATAGTGGCTGAAAGTGCGGTCACCGATGGTGGAGGGGCAAGCAGGAGACCAGAGCCAGCCGAGCGGAGGCAGCAGGTAGTGATGTGTGGAGAAAGCAGATCAGAAAGACAGGGAGCTGCCAGCACATGAAGGTGTTTGTAGACAAGCCTGGTTTGCAGAGACATTGCTGTGTGCAAATTAGTTGCTGCATTTGCCTACAAAATATACAATCACTACACTAAGCAATAAAATCCTGTGAAGCAGTTTGAGATTTATTGACTGGGTGAAAAGCTGCTGTATAAAATGCAAGCATTATTATAAGTTTGTGAAGCTGAATGCTTGTCTTTGGAATCCTTTCAGAACAAGGTTGGGCAGGGAATGTCTCAGCCCAGCTGTGGACCATGCTGCATATGTGTGTTCCTGAAAAACAGAATTCGATTAAAACAAGGATACTTTGACAATTCGCTTGTTTTTATCAATAAAAACATTGAAACTACAGGGGGAAAACACCTCAAAGCTATAACCAAGCCACCGTGGACAGCCAGCACCCGCCCAGACTGACAATTTGTTCATTGTCCAGGTTTACACAGGCCTAACTCAAAGCTCTGCAATTTGCAATTGGAGTGGAGTGATTGTACCTAAATGCCTGCAAATCGCCAAATCTAGCCATTCTTACAGCAAACTGAGAAATCCCATTGTAAAGACTTTTCTTTACATAAAAGGTGATTAATGGCTGGAACAGGTCACCCAAAGGGAGATGGAGGCTAGGATGCTTGACTTATTTAAGAAACACCTTGATGCCTTGTGTTATGTTGGGAGTGGAATTATTCTACATGGGATTTTTTATGTTACTAAATGCTTAGGGCATAGCTATGCTAGCCCAAGTTTGGTGTCAGTTTCGTTATCTGTGGGTTAATTATACAGAGTTTATGTCCGTGATAGGTTTAGGATCAGTTATGCTAGTAATAGTTTTAGCGCTAGTTATGTTAGGGAAGGATTTAGGGTCAGCTATGTTTGGGACAGAGGCATTATAAACAGCTACTCGCATGTGCAACTTTGTACCTGTGCAACTTTGAAGAGACAAAGAAAGTTGTGTTTTCTCCTCAACTGTCTTCCAAACGTCTAATTTTACAAAGCAAAGAATCCTCCTATATTAGAGCAATAACATTGGTTTGATGTTGTGCCAGGAACAAAAAACAAGTCTCTATTCACAGACCAATCACCATCGCCGAGTACCCACCCATGTCATCAGTAACAACCCTCTACGTTCTGAGCCTCCGTCTTTCATTCCCTTCGCTCCTTGTCTGTTTAGATTTCCGTCCTTTGCATTTCCATCTAAGGGAGATTTTGAAATGGTCACTTTGATGAGGTGCCAGGTTTGTGTTCTTGATAAAGATTGGACATAGAGCTTAAATTGACCCCTCTCTCTGTGCCTCTCTAACCTCTCTCAACACCATGCTTCTTAATCCTCCTGAAATGTGTCCCTACAAAGCTCTTTTACAGTGTCATAGTCTCTTTCATCTCCGGTACCCCATTTAATATTCTCAATCTCTCATTCCCTTTACTTATCCTTGCATTTGATGTAGCTCTTTTTTTTGGTGTTCTGGCCAATGATCCCCCAGATATTCTCCTTGTGAGGGGATAGGTAAGCAGAGTGTCCTTGGAACTGAATTGGCTTGCTGATCTTGTGCTGTGGGTGAGAATGGAGAGGAGGTGAGTGGGAGGAATTGCATTGACTGGATTTCCTGAAAGCAAGTTTGAGTACAGATAGGATTTGCTGCTTTGTGTCCCAACCAAAGGGAGCGCTGAGCACATTCTGTAACGGGAGTATGGGGGGGATGAAAAACACTGGGAGCCAGCTCTCTTGATCCACTGGATCCCCTGTGTGGGGATTTGTACAATCTGTTAGATCCTGAAGGACAGATATCGTGAACACATTGGAAAACGTTCATTACCCACTTTGCCATTTTCCATTCCAGCATCAAGCTGTATTCTTGAACAGCAATTTACCTAGATATAGCAACCTTCACACAGGATAGCATCTCAGAGTGGGAGGGGGGGTTGGTGGTTGGATGTCAAGTAAGGCAGAAGGCGCAGGAGGAGGTGACCATAGGCCTGGTCAAAGTAGCAGGGAAAGAGGCAGAGGGATTGAGGCAGGGAGTCCCAGAGGTTAGCGGGATAATGGCTGAAGGCCCGACCCCAATGGTGACATTGGAGGGGTTGGGGCATGAACAGCAGGCCTGTGCCAGCTGAGCAAAGGAGGAGGATAGAGGAGTGGGGTATACGCAGATCAGGAGGTAGGGAGGTGCTAGGGTGTGTAGCTATTTGTATGTGATGGTAAGGATCTTGAACAACCACCACTGAGGGACTGTTGTTTTTCATACACTGAGGTCATTTACAGGCTGGTTTCTGACTTGACCTAGTTGCTTGCAAGCCAGTCAAGATGAAACAGGACGGGCTTTAAAGGTTTATCCAAGCTGGTCATCCAAGCAATTTTTGCGGCTTGCAGTGCATATAGCAGCCAGACAGTGTCACCCTAAGACCATGTGAAGCTCTATCTGATTCGCTGTGCTCTCTATCTTGACCACACACCACAGCTTCGCTCACTGTGATTAAGATGGGAGCAATGTTTAGCAATGTATAATCCTTGCATTTATTTGGTGCCTTATCACATCATCAACATGTCTCAAAGCGCTTCATATGATATCCTGTAAAATGGATTGACCGTGTATTTTGTGGGCAAAACACGTCAGCCAAATGCGCACGGCAATGTCCCACAAACAGCTGTGGAACGAGTGACCAATCGTATTTGGGGGATTTGTTGGCCAGGACATAAGAGAAACTCCCTTCTCTTTTCAAACAGTACCATGGGATCTTTAACTCAACAGGCAGACGGTCCCTCGGTTTAACGCCTCATCCAAAGGCAATCCTCTGGCAATCACCACCCCCACCCCCCCCAGCACTGCATTGAAGTGTCAGCTTAGAGTTCAAGTCCTGAAGTGGGATGAGTTGCTCTCTCTATCAGTGTGTAGATGTGTGTGTAGCTATCTCTATTAGTGTGTAGGTGTGTGCGTGTGTGTAGCTCTCTCTATCGGTGTGTATGTCAGATTGGTACATATAGAGAGATCAGTCAACCTTAGGGTTTGCCCACAAAAAACACAGTCACTACACTTTACAGTAAAATCCTGTGAAGCGATTTGATACGTAGGATTATTGCAACAGCCAGAGCGGGGGATTTCCTTAAAAGTTGCGAGCTGCCAACGCTAAAGAAGAAATGATCAGTAAGAGGGGAGGTAAAGGTCTCATCTCGGGCAAGCCAGTCACCCTGGGCTTTGATCCGCAGAGCAAAGACTTTTATCTTAAAAGCTTTTACGAAAAAAACAATAAACATTGTTTTTATTGTGAGGCACGAAGCCACACACCTGGATTTATACTTTTGTCATCTGTACCCAGTGATTTTTATCTGTGTTCTCCTTCCTCTCCCTCCTCCCCCCCATCCTATAGATTGCTCTTCCTTTTAAAAACTGATAAACCGCAGTTAAAAGAAATGTTTAAAAAAAAGTTTAAAAAGTTGCACACGGCAATGTCCCCCGAACAGCCGTGGGGTGAGTGACCAATTTTATTCGGGGGTGGGGGGTGGTGTTGGCCAGGACTCTGTTCCCTTCTCTTTTCAAATAGTGTCAATAGTGTCATGAGATCTTTGACATCCACCTGGGACCTCAGTTTAACATCTCATCCAAAGCACCCTAGCTTCTCAGGGTAGCATCTCTGAGCTCTTACGTAGTCTCTCCATCTAACAGCAGCTATTGTTATCAAGGACAAGTATTGTGGAGTCCTGTAGCTCAGTGGTTAGAGCACTTGCCTTGCAAGAGAGACACCTGGGTTCAATTCCAGGCAGGGCGAGACCTTGGGCAAGTTTCCTTACTCCACACGCCTAATAATAATCCTCCAAAAACAAAAACAATAATAAAAATTGGTCATTTCAATCCACAACTGTTTGGGGGACACCACTGTGCGCAATTGGCTGCCGCGTTTTGCCCACAAATATACGGTCAATTCGCTTTACAGTCTATTCTGTGAAGCGCTTCGAGATGTCGAGCAGACGTGAAAAGCGCTATATCAAATGCAAGGATTATTATTATTATTATTGTTATAGATGAGGGTTCTTCCGCTCTGGCCTGAGAGCACAGATTATTCTCCAGTTAATTTAACCTGCCAGGTGCTTCAATACATCCTCCTGAGGTGAAGGGCGATGTGTAAGTGTAAAGTGAATTGTTGTATTGTAATTCATTGATGTTTGGCTGGGCGCTGATAACATGGTTCATGCCGCTGAAGTCTGGTAAATTTATAGGCTGGGTAGAGTGAAATTTTGGCTAGGCAATAATTTTAGTCTGTTAAGGTACTGCTAGGAACTGCGTTATCCTTATAAGAATCCTTGCATTTGTCATTAGCACTGCCTCAAAATGTGTAGTGACTATTTTGTAGGCAAATGCAGCAGCCAGTTTGCACGCAGTATATATAGTATTTACAGTATATTCTGTGAGGGGCCTTGAAACATCTTAACAGCATGATAAGGCGTTATGCAAGGATTAATATTATTACTGAAGTTCAATTCCCCTGTTCACGTGGGTGTTGAAGATTCCTTCCCGTTATTCCCCCACAAATATACGGTCAATTCACTTTACAGTCTATTCTGTGAAGCGCTTTGAGACTCGAGAAGACGTGAAAAGCGCTATATCAAATGCAAGGATCGTTATATTATTATTATTCAAAAGAAAAAGGCAGTTTCTCCCTGGTGTCGTGGCTAACAAACCTCCAGATAAATTGTTCATTGGTTGTTTTGGGGACAATTCTGTACACAAATCATCTGCTGTGTTTGCCTACAAATGTACAATCACTACACTATACAGGAAAAAATTGTGGAGTGCTATGAGATATTTCGATGTGATGAGGCACAAAATTAAATGTAAATATTATTGTTTCCTGCTTGCAAGCTTTCCCGCTGCTTGTCCAGCTCGGACCACCCTACCTGTTTGGGCTTTGGCTTGCAAGGTTAACATGGCTGTGCTGTCAGCAGCAGTGCCCTGGAGTACTGCGGATCTGCCTGGCTCAGGAACTGGACTACCTTATTACTTTATTATAAGGACAATTATAATAATTTATTATAAGGACAAGTATTGTTATAGATGAGGGTTTTTATTATCACTCAATCCACAACTGCTAGTTTGTTTGTGGGACACTGCTGTGCACAATTGGCTGCCCGGCTTCACCCACAAATATACAGTCAATTCACTTTACAGTATATTGTGTGAGGCGCTTTGAGATGTCTACAAGACGTGAAAGGCGCTATATCAAATGCAAGGATTATTATTATTATTATTATTATTATTACCAAAACCGCCACGAAGGGCTGACTCGATTCCAACAGTCTGTTGCCAAACATGTCACCCTGGAGCCAGTTCAGCTCCAAAAAGACCAGACCCCGCTTACCCCGCCCAAACCCCCACCCACCCCCGCTCCTGCTCCTTCATATGGCTTTGTCTTGATAAAAACATTGGTCTGCTCCGGTCTTGCATGTTCCTACGTGCAGGGACAAATGGAAATTGAGTACAAGTGCTGGGGGAAGGGGGAGTGCGGGGAGGGGGGACGGAAAGAGATCAAAAAAGAGATCATTTTATTACGGAAAAATGTAATAACAATGGGTCGTACAATAAAACGGGAGACAGTATTACATCACTGGTGCAATCGCGGTATAACTTACAAGGTTCATTACCCGCCAGGCAATAAACCATCAAGGAAATAAATGATACAAGCATATTGAAAAAAGATTTACGGCTGTGGATCTGGTGAATCTCATTGAACTCTGACAGAGGCCAAGAGAAAATCAATAAAAGATTCAGCTCAAATAGTTTCCCCCACCGTTACCCGCCCCTCCCCCACCCCCCAAAAAAATATTCTAAGCTTATCTGTGATTCTGTCGGGGGGGTCACAGCCTTTAGCTGATAACATGACCGCTGCATGACTTAATTTCCATGTTACACACCCATGATAGTAACTCAACAGTCCAGTATATAACATATAGGAATGTTACAAGTGTTTGTGAGTGGCGTGTTTGTGAGTTTGTATGAGTTTGTATGTGTGCGTATGCTTGTGTGCACGTTTGTGCGTGTGTGTGTGTTACAGTCGATCACGCCATCCTCGTCCTCCGCCTCTCCTCCCTCATCCACCTGAGTGGGACCGCACTCACATGGTTCAAGTCTTACTTAACAAGCCACCAACAATACATCTTGGCAAATATTTCTTCCTCCCACCCCCACCCGGTCACCTGCGGGGTACCCCAATGCTCCATCCTTGTCACTGTTCTTTTCCTTGTCAGCAGACTCCCTCTCGGCGATGTTATCCACAGACATGAGGTCAACTTCCACATGTTTGCGGATGACACCCAAATCTACTTCTTCTCCTCCAGCTGTGACTTCCAGTCCGCTGATGTCCTGTCAGCTTATTTGACAAACATCAAGGCCTGGATGAGTGCAAATTTCCTGCAGCTGAATGTCGGCAAGCCGGAACTCATACTCTTTGGCTCCCATCAACGTCTTCTATTCTGCGGGTCTGAACTCCTCAACTTCCCCAGGCTCTCCCTCAGACTCACCGAATCCGTGAGCAACTTAGGCGTCAGGTTCTTTCTCCCCCACATCCATTCCCTGTCCAGGACTGCTGTTTTCCACCTCTGCCACATTGCCCACCTCCGTCCGTAACTCACAACCAAAGTAGCCGAAGCCCTCGTCCACGCCGTTGGTACTTCCTGGCTGGACTATTCCAATGCCCTCTTCGCTGGTCTCCCCAAGTCCACAATACACAAAATTCAACTAATTCAAAACTACACTGCCCGGATACTCACCCGCACAAAACTCCATACCCCCATCACATCAATCCTTGCCAGGCTCCACTGGCTCCCAAGTACTGAACAAATCAATTTCAAGATCCTCTCACTCGATTTAAATCCCTTCATGCCCTCGCACCTCCCTACCAATCCAATTTGCTTTACCCCCACTCCACCACCTGTTGCATCCGCTCAGCTGGCTCCGGCCTCCTGTTTGATTGTCACCCCTCCACCCCACCATCGGTGGCCATTCCTTAGCCAATATGCCCCGAAACTCTGGATCTCTCTCCCTCAATCCCTCCACCTTGCCCCCCCCCCCCCCCCACCCACCTCCCTCCCCACTTTCGAATCCCACCTAAAGACCTTCCTTTTCGATCGTGCTTACGATCATCTCCTCGCTCCCTCTCCCTCTGGCTCGGGCTCAGACTCAGTCACTGTCAAGGGCACTATATATAAATGCCAGTTCTTGTTGTTGTTGTGTCTGTGTGTTTCAATCCATGTGTGTGTGTGTGTGTGTTTCTGTTTGTGTTTTTCTGCTTTATGTGTGAGTGTGTTTCTGAGTGTTTCTGTTAGTGTGCATGTGTGTGTGTGTGTATCATTGTGTGTGTGTATCTGTGTGTGTTCTCTGACTGATTGCTTCCTTTTCTTCAAACTTCAAACGCCTGGACTCAGTAAAATTGGGGCAACGTCAGTCACACCTACACCTGTCGCCTTTGATTTTACGGCTGAGGCAGGTGCACACGTCCTATCAGATTCCAAACTATCTTATGCCTCGTATCATCTAAAGAAAAAGTCAACAAAGGGCAGGGGTGTGGACGTGGAGGCAGACAGTTCTGTGAGAGTCAGGCTGAAAGCTCTTTTAACAAGAAAAGAATAACATCCTCTTGTTTAATGTGTTAGAACACAATAACAGGTGCGTTTCTGCCTTCGGAGTTCACTGTGAAGAGTATTTTGTAGGCTATATTTTTACCTATAAAGCAAGTTATTACACATGACAACAGTTGCTTAAAACTCTCTTTCCTCCTTTCTTTTTTTCCTTCCTTGTCTACCTTCAGATGATCACACCGGCCAATTTGCACTCAGCAAAATTCCACTAACAGGCATAAAATGAATGACCATTTTTATAATCTGGGGGATTGCAGGCCAGAACACCAGGATAAACTCCCATCTCTTTTCAACTAGTGCCATGGGATTTTTAACATCTGCTTGAACAGGCCGATGGGATCCTAGTTTAATGTCTCAACCGAAAGACAATGCAGCTTTCCACCAGTATTGCACTGGAGTATCAGTCGAGCCTGGGAACTCAAAGTCTCATTGGGGGCATGTCTTCATAGGATGTATGGTAAAGTGGAGTGTGTATTTTGTAGGTGAACTCACAACAACTGGTTGCATTTATATAGCGCCGTTCACTTTGTTGGACAGTCAAGGATTTGCACCAGAGCTGGGTATTGGAATAAAGAGGGGTGGATGGCAAGGGGAGTGGAAGTGGGTAGATAACAGAAGGCACAGAGGTAAAGGGTCTCCAGGATTGAGTTCCTAAAGGTGGAGGCAGAAAGAAAGTTCTGATGGTGGGGCAGGCAGCTGGATGTGGAGCACGCCAGTGCCCGTCAATTGGAGGGAGTGGGTGGGTGAATACGACAGCCAATTTTTGCCCAATAATGTCCCACAAACAGCCACGAAGTGAGTATCCAATTTCATACAAAGGTGCTCTATAACATGGATAGATGTAATACGTACTTCTTCATAATCTGGTCAGGCTTCAAGAATCCTATTTACACTGCAACATTTCCTAATTGGATTCCTTAACAAGAAATCCGTGTCACACAAATAACGGACACAGCTCGATGGGAATCCTAATGCTGGGAGGGTAGAGAGCGCGGAGAGAGGGAGAAAGCACAACAACTCAGACCTCATCTTAGACTGAGCTGTCAGCACGACATCCTTCCCTTTTGTTGGCAACTTCTGTGAAATGAGAAAGATCAAAGTGTTGCTTTCTGCTATTGTTTACCTTCCAGAGAAGATTTAATCAGCTCGGCTCACCTGATGGATGAAAATAGCTCAGTGGCAAGATTATCGTTCTGTGCTCTCTCGTTGGCCTGATACTGTCAGCCTGGCTCAGCTGGCATCGCTCTCGCTCAGGTCAGGAGGTCCACGTACAAGGAAACAAACCACATAGTTTGAAACAGCCTTTTTTTTAAAAGAATACAAACATAGTAAAACTTTTTTTAATTTTCTCCCCTCTGCTCCCCGTCTGTTTTCCAACTCCATCCCACTGTCTCTTCTTCACTCTCCCTCCCCTCCCTTGCCTCCTTCAAGGCCCGTCTCAAGAGCCTCTTCTTCGACCACCCCTTCAGTCACACTTCTGCCCCCACCCTCCTTGTCCTCCACCACCCCACCTCTCCACCTCAATCCCAACACCCCAGTTCGGATGCAAATGCTTGACTGTCCAGCGCCTTGGGACATTCTCCTGATGTGAAAGGCGCAGGACAGTCAAGGATTTGCACTCTAGCTGGGGGTTGGGATCAGGAGGGTTGGAAGGATAGAGCCACACAGTCATTGCACTTTAGAGTAAAACCCCGTGAAGTGACGTGATAAGGTGCTGTATCAAATGCAAGGATTTGATTCTCTATTTATTCCTACATTTTTTGGTAACACTGGGATGAAGCACAACTTTTTTTTTGCAAACCAGATAATAAATAGCTCACTTTTAAGTAAAGCCTTTGGATAAAGAAAGCATTTAGGTGAATGATACTTGGCACTATTGATAATAGTTTTAGTACCTATAATAACACAGTTGATGGCTCCGAGCAGCTGTTTAGCTTTTCTTAACCTAACAGATCATGTTCTGATGTAATTTACTGGCCGAACTATAGTGCAGGTGAGTGACAGCTGTATTTATACCTGTTATTTATTTGTTGCTTGGAGACAATGTAGAAAATGACGGGATTGAACTTGCGGTTTCCCTTCTTAACATGATGGTATGCTGGAACAAGACTGGCCTGAAGCAAATTACAATTCCTCTACGTTGAACAATAGCGGATTGTCTAATGTCACAAATAACACTGATCACTCACTTCGTGGCTGATTGCAGCAGCTTGCTGCGGGCAAAATTGGCTGCCATGTTTGCCCACAAAATACACAGTAACTACACTTTACAGTGTAAAGTCACATCATAACAATCCTTCCTCACATTTGATGTAGCGATTTTTACACCGGAAATATGTCTCCAAGCGCTTCACAGGATATGATGTAAACTGTCTGCCTCCACATCCACGCGCCTGCTCTTTGTTGCCTTTTTCTTTTGATGATTTTACAGTCGCTTTTCAGAAGGATTTTGAATTCGGAGCGTTCTGATGTGCTAAGGACAAGAGGGCATGGGCCCAGGGGCGACAGGGAGGTGGGTAGTTTTATGACAACAACTTGCATTTATATAGCACCCTTCACTCCAAGCGCTTTTAGGACAGAAACCAGGAAGTATTTATTTACACGAGGGTATTGCTGACTGGAAACAGATTTGCCATCAGCAACGATAATAGTGATCCTTACATTTGTTATAGTGTCTTTCACATCAAGAGGACATCCGAAAGTGCTTCACAAGATTTATTGTAAAATAGAGTGACTGTGATCTTTTGCATTAATATAGTACCTTTCACATAGTTAAACGTTTCAATGCGCTATACACAGATACAGTGATAACACAAAGAGGCACATTTTTAGAGGTGTTTTTCAAGAAGAGTGGTTGAGACCAGGACGCCGCGCCTTAAAGGGAAGAACAGCTTGAAATTGTAATGGGAAGAGTTTAAGGCAGGTGTTTTGGAAGGCTGAGATCAAGTTGCTCTAAGGGCGTTCTTCATACAAAACTGCCTTGTGATCTTGTGAACAGCTGGAAGAGACAAAGAAAGACAAAGAAGGTGGCTGTTGTGGTAGTGCTTTAGTAGAGCTATGAACGATTTCAAGATCCTCACAAGCGTCTTCAAATCCGTTCAAACTCTGATACCTCCCTATCTGTCTGACCTGCTTACTCCCCAATCCACTCATCTGGTTCCAGCCTTCCTTGTCACCCGTGCCCTCCATTCCACCATCAGTAACCGTGCTTTCAGCTACTACTTCCCCAAACCCTGGAGCACCCAACCTCACTCCATCTGCCTTGCCCCCTCCTGCCCCTCCTTCATGTCTGAAGACCTTCCTCTTTGACCGTGCTTATGGTCACATACTCCATCCCCCGACTCCATGTTATGCTCCGCTACTACTTGGTAAACATAGGCGTGTGGAGTTAGGAAACTTGCCTGTGTCCCCGGATTTGGTGTACAAAACATGGTCACCCTATTTGATGTATCACGAGGAAATCTCGCCTCTCGGTTCCTAAATTCAATTTCAGGGGCACTGAACCCCAGACTGTTAGTAAGGCGGCACCTGGAGTGAACACGAGAGTGATTGATGTGTCATCTGTAGCACCTTTGGCTACAGAAATCTGAGCCGAGGTTAGCATCCCTGCACTGTGCCCAGGGAACAGTCATTACAGATTAGTGCTGGGGAGGAGCTGGGTGGTGCAGTGAGCTGGAACATTTTCCTTTCACACCCATGGCCATTTCCCTCCCTCCACCATCGCCACCCCTGGGAAATGAAAGAATCTCAGGCCTATGGATGAGTCTCCTGAAAAAGAGAGAATGAATGAATGAATGAATGAAAGACTTGTGATTTTTATAGCACTTAAAATGTCGCAATATCGCAAAGCTCTTGATACAAATTACAATTTCGTTTGCGCGGAACAAAATAAATTGCACTTCTGCACTGCAAGCACTTTATCTCAGTGAAGTATCTCAAAGCATTTTTCAGTAATTGCTGACAAAAGCAGTTATTTTACATTTGCAAGTGAACACGGAAGGCAATTTGTACACTGTGAAGTCCCACAATCAGGCATGACGTGAATGGCCATTTAACCAGAGGTTGTTGTCCAGGACACCAGGAGAAACTCCCTTTTCATTGCAAACAGCGCCATGGTCTTTATCGTCCACATAAATAGGCAGATAGGACCCCGATTTAAAGGACAACATCTCCGATAATGCGGCGCTCACACCCTTGGAAAATAAGAGTCTACACTTGACATTGGGGATTGGTCCAAAGGCAAGAGTGCTACAACTGAGCCAAACTGACTCTGACAGGCTGTGAGATGCCGGAATCCACTTTCTCATGTACTCTCCTGTACAGGTTCCATGAACCCATCACCTCCATCCTTGCCCGGCTCCCCTGGCTCCCCATCCCCCCCAGAGGATTGAGTTCAAAATCCTCATCCTTGCTTTCAAAGCCCTCCACAGTCTTGTCCTTCCTACCTCTGTGACCTACTAAGCCATTAGCAGCCTGTCTGCACCCTCCGCTCAGCAGGCTCTGGTCTGCTGCACGTCCCAAGCCCTGACTGCTCCACCATCCTATCGGGCCTTCAGACCTCTCTGCCCCCACCCCTTTGGAACTCCATCCTACAGTCCCTTTGCCCCACCCCATCCCTTGCCTCCTTCAAGACCTTTCTCTTCAACTGTGCCTTCCGTCATCCTCCTTTCTCACCACCCTCTGTTATCACAGATTCTGCTTCAAACACCATTTTTGGGGTTGGGCATTTCGGATCCTAAAATCCTTCTGTGTATTGTGTATGTGTGTGCGTGTTATAGCATGGAGACCCATATCATGTTTACTTAGAGGTGAGTAGGAACGTGGTTGTGAGTCGATTGGTGGATCACTTTCTAGGGGTATTAATCCTCAAAAAAAAATGGGTTACTTAATCCACGACTGTCTGTGGGACACTGCTGTGCATAATTAGCTGCCACGTTTCGCCCACAAAATCCAGTCAATCCACTTTACAATATATTCTGTGAAGCGCTTTGAGAGGTCTCAATGACTTGATCAGGTGCGATATCAAATGCAAGGATCATTATTATTATTGTGCGTGTGTACAAACACACTCAATCGCCTCTCCCTTCCTTTTTTTGTCTTGGCAATGATTTTGATTTGACGCGCCACCTGTCACTGACCCAGCAATGGAGTTATTGATTGGTTCAGCTCGGATTCCTGTGAACGGACTGGCTATGAGGGCAACTGAAAAGCCACCCTTCATGGGGGGGAAAAAAACAAGGGATTAGATTTCATGAGAGAAACAGTCTGTTCAAACTCAATGCTCGGGAGCAAGTGGAAAGTGCTTGGCATCAGCAACACAAATCTGGTAGCACTTTATAAATCAGTAAGAGCAACTGGGTCATTAAAGCACGCTAGTAAAAGCCAGGGGAAAGGTAGAGAGCATGTCTTCCCAGCAGCGTGGTCGTCAGTCGCAATTAAAGGGGTTGTGTCGTGTTTCAAACAGCTGATGGCAGGCAAGAACTGCAGTGAAGCATCACAGAGAAATAATAACAAACCTTGCGTTTGATACAGCGCCTTGTCACGTCACGTCACCGAGACGTCTCGAAGCGTCTCACGGGTCTTTACTATGAAGTGCAGGGAGTCATTTGTAGGCCGATGCGGTGATGTTCCTCAAACAGCCATGAAACAAATGATCCGTTTTATCTGGAACATTGGGGCCCAGGACACCGGGAGACACTCGCTTCTCATTTCGGATAGCGCTGCGGGATCTTTAACGTCCACTTGAACCAGCACAGACAGGGTGTGCTGCATTGTCAAAGGTGCTGACTTTCAGATGGGACAATAAACCGAGGTCCCTTCTGCTTGTTCAGGTGGACACTAAAGATCCCATGGCACTATTCGAATGAGAGAAGAGTAGTTTCTCTCTCCTGGTGTCCTGGTAACAATCTCTCGGATAAAATTGTTCATTCACTGTGTGCAAATGGGCTGTTGAGTTTGCTTATAAAACTCGTAGTTACTACACTTCACAGCTAACATCCTGTGTAGGTCTTTGAGACTTCCTGTCAATGTGATACAGCATTGAATAAAATGCAAGGATTATTATTTTTATTATTATTACTACTGTGTCAGCCTGGCTCAGTGGTAGCACTCTTGCCTCTGAGTCAAAAAGTTGTGGGTTCAAGTCCCACATTGGGGCATAGAATCACACAGTCTAAGTTGACACTCTAATCCGACGTTGCATCGTCGGAGGTGTTATCCTTTAGATAAATTGAGGTTCTGTTGCCTGTTCAGGTGGATGCTAAAGATCCCATGGCATTATTCGTAACAAGATGGGCGTTTCTCCCGATGTGTTTGCCAACAGTTCTCCAAAATAAAATTGGTCACTCGTTCCAAGGCTGTTTGTGGGACATTGTCATGCACAATTGGCTGCCGCATTTCGCCCACAAAATACTGTCAACCCACTTTAGTGTATCCTGTGAAGTGCTTTGAGACATCTCAACGATATGATAAGGCGCTATATCAAATGCAAGGATTATAATTATTATTACTGTGCTCAATTATTATTATTTTTATTATTATTACTACTGTGTTACTCTACTACATGTCTATGGTCAACTCCTTGTTTCTCCCCTCCTCACCCTCCCTGCTTGGAGTCTGTCTCTGTGAATCACTTTGAGACAATCCGTACATGAATGGCTGTTCCTGTGATGAAGGTGGTGTTGGTGTTAATGCTGTTGTTGGAGGTGGTGAATAGAGGGTGCAGTTCTGGGCACCCTTGTTGAAGATGTCTAAGCCATGGAAAAGGTACAGTGTCGGCTTACAGAGATAGCCAGGGCTGAGCAAATTATGACTCTAAGATTAGGTTCGAAAATTTGGGTCTGTTTACACCCGAGCAAAGCCAGGTAAGAGAGAATGCAGACCTTAAGGCTAAGATGAGATATTTCAAGCCTCTAATGAACAGTTGCTTAAACAGACCCCTCAGGTAAAAGAATGGAAACAAAACAGAACAAAGTTACAGTGGAAAGTCTCTCTACACAGATACTGACTGCACTGTGTCAGGAATGCGCAGTTTTTGAACTTAAAAGTTCTTGAACCTAACCTAAATGTCACTTTTCCAATGACTTGCAATGGCCCATTCCAACCAAACTACTGTGCGCAATTGGCTACCGCGTTTCACCCACAAAATATACAGTCAATTCACTTTACAGTATATTCTGTGAAGCGCTCTGAGATGTCTCGAAAACGTGTTAAGGCGCTATATCAAATGCAAGGATTATTATTATTATTAAATGCAGAATCTGTTGCTTCCTGACAGAGAGTGGAGTTGCAGGAGAGAGCATTGGCACTTTGAGTCTTTCAAACAAAGTGTTGAATCAGAACTGCCGTCTGCCTTGCCCGGGGACAAAGGTCCTGTGACTCTATTTGAAAGAAGAGTTTGCTCCCCAGTGTCCCGGCCTCCGTTCCTCCAGGTTATGTCAGATGGTCACCTCATGGCTATTAGTTGGGATTTTGTGGCGTGACAAAAAAAAGGCTGCTCTATTTCATGGCAAAAACAGTCGCTACACTCAACAGCAATGACCTGAAACTTTCCTTCCTTCCGGTGGACTGTTTGCGGGACACTGCTGTGTCAATTGGCTGCTGCATTTCGCCCACAGTCAATTTATTTTACGGTATATTCTGTGAAGCGCTTTGAGACGTGTGGAACAACAACTTGCATTTGTACAGCGCGCTTCATGCGAGGTAGCATCCCAGAGCGTGGAACGTTATTATTACTATTATGTGTAAGCCTCTTTGAGCTGATAAATCTCCTACCTGCACACGGAGTTATCCCCCCCCACCCATAGGAAACAAACCCCCCCACTCCCCGCACCCCCCCACCTCCCCTCTCCTGTTGGCATTCGCCTACATTCCACCCTCCACACCTCCTCCTGCCCCTCCACACCCACCACTGCCACAACCGCACACAAAGATGTGGAAGTCTTAATGTGCCACGATTATTTTCACTAAGTAAATAAACACACTTCCCAGATCTCGGCAAGGAGTTTTTCTTTGCCAGGGATATTGTGTGTGAGGTCTTTTCCTTTTCCTTTCAGCTCACCTCAGAACCACAAAGGGTCTGGCATCCCCTGCCAATCTGCAGGAATGTCATGTTATAGGACCTTGCTACAGATGGATCCCATTAATTTCCCCCCTCCTGCCCCCCCCCCCCCTTTCCAGTTAAGGGCAATAGTAATGCAGTGTTAAGTGCGGGGGTGTGGTGTTCTTGTTTCTGGGTTCAGAACGACATGGACTCGAGACATCCACCACCCCCCCACCCCACGCTCCACACACACTCTTGGGGCCTTTGAGCTCCAGGTCCGTGCCCGCGTGGGGATGCAAGGAGGGAGGGACGGAGGGAGGGAAGCGCCGCATTGTCAGAGCCGCTGTCCTTTGAATGAAACATTGAGCTAAAGAAACACCACCGCCCCCCCCCGACCACCGCCTGTTCAAGCAGACGTTAAAGATCCCGTGGTTGCGAAAGGGAAGGGAGTCCCTGTCTCCTGGCCAACAATCGAACAGATAAACTCACTTCAGATCGAGCAGTAGTCAAGGAAATATATTCAGTTATGATTCATGGCTTGTGCCTGCTTCATTCAGCCGCCCTTCCTTTTGGGAGCCAATGGGGAGCAATCAGCAACATGTTGGTTGCGTCCCAACAGATCATTAAGAAGCCAAGATCGAAGGTCAACCCCATCATCCAGGGTTGGCGATAGAGTAGGAGGAAGGGCGTTGCACCTCTGGTGTTGGCCGCTGGATAAATGCCGAGGAGATGCTACACCTTGGAACATTCCGGCAAGGACATCAAACGCCGATCTCCTCCTGTGTTCATCAGCCCACAGGGAAGTCAAGAGAATGGAATGTGACTACTCGGTCTAGTTTACTGTAAAAGGCAGGATACAGTTCCACAAGCACTTCCTCATTGTCCACCTCTGACGTATTTATAGCTCCACGACCCTTCTGCATGGAGGATCTATTTGGGGAGTAAAATTTCAGCGTCCAACCGTGCACAGAGGTGGGGTCGGAAGCATCAACTTTTCGGAAGGGGAGAGAGGAGGGAATGAGGGATATTATCACAGGTGATCCTTATCACATCAACCAAACCCACAGCGCAATTAAACCCAGTCACTAGTGGTCGCCCGTCGCGTATGTGTGTGTGCATGTGTGCGTGTGTGCGTGGAGGGGTGGAGAAGGGGTGAGAGTAGATCTCTTCCAAGTCTCTTTTCATCTCGTTCCTCTCTCCATGTTTAAAATCCTCTGTTAAGCAAAAACAAAATATTAATAGTCTTTGCAGTGATGTAGTACAGTGATTTTACTCTAAAATGAATTTGACTGTGTTTTGTAGGCAAACAAATTTTATTTGGGGAATGTTTGGCCAGAACACTGGGGAGAAACTCCCTTCTCTTTTCGAATAGTGCTTTCATCAGATCTTTAATGTCCACCTCATAAAGCAGACGGGACTTTGGTTTAATGCCTCAGCCGAAGGACAGTACCTCCAGCAATACATCACTGGAGTGTTAGCCCCTGCCCCCAGCACTGCACTGGAGTGTTAGCCCAGACTGTGAGCTCAAACCCCTGACCTTGCTCTTTGACTAGCCTTTTGGTCACTGCCCTCAAATTCTCCTTCCTCTCCTCCTGCTTGGGTATGAGGCCCTTTGAGGCGTCCACCCGAGATGAAAAGCACTGTGTTTTGTTTCTATTTTTGTTGGACGATATGATAACCATCACCGGTGCTAATACTGCGTGTTGCATATTTTTTCTCTCTGCCAAGTGTTTTAATGAGGACAAATTCTAGACGGCAGCGGTAGGGAAGGGGACTAGAGAGAGGGGTGGGGAGTGAAATCGGAAACAACTGAAATTAACATCCTTTTGGTAGAAATAAAGAGTGCAAAAAATGTTGTTCCCCCCCACTCCGCCCACCTCCTCCTGCCCCTTCCCCCCCCCCCCCAACCCCGAGCCCACTGCCTCCAGAGGTAACCAAAATTGGCTCCTTCAGGAAAGGTATTTGCTGAGCCTTGGTTCTGGCCAGCTCTTGTCTATGAAGGAATGTAATGGCAAAAGCTGGAGTAGGGGAATAGTTGAGATTCTTGTTGACTATTTTGTGGGCTATTCTTGGATAATAGCAGCACTGAGGTTCACTTGATGCTGACTGTGCTTTACAGAAGACCACCTGCTGCTGTTACTGCTGTTCCTGTTGAGGCTTTCCAAATGTCTGGTATTGCAAACCAGGCTGTTTGAGGGGTGGGAGCGTTGGAGGGGTGGTGGGGGGGAGAGGTGTCTCAGCCTGGCTTGGTACTCTCGTCTCTGCGGCAGGCGGTCCATAATACTTGCATTTGTGGAGTCCCAGAGCATATTGATTTGTGCGCTTGCCTCACAAGTGAGAGGATGTGGATTTGATTCCCAGGTGCAGCAAAGTTTCCGTACTCCACACACCTCAGTTTACCTAAGTGGGAACCCGGTTGGTAGTCAATTGTCCTATCACTTATCCGGGGGTAATAATCCCTTCGAAGAAAATAAAATAAATGATAATAATAATTTGGTCACTCAATTCATGACTGTTTGTGGGACACTGCTGTGCGTAATTGACTGTTCATTTCACCCACAAAATATAGTTATTCACTTTACAGTATATCCTGTGAAAAGCTTTGAGACATCTCAACAACGTGATAAGGCACTATGTGAAATGCATGGACTATTATATTATTATTGTTTGATATTGCACCTTTCACATGGGGAGGACATCTCAAAGTGCTTCACATTTTTTTTGAATGGTGCTAAGAGATCTTTAACGTTCATCTGATCTGATCTCGGTTTAATGTCTCACCTGAAAGACGGCAGCTCTGACAATGCAGCAAACTTTTGAATCGTTTCAGGGGGCTTTTAACATCCACCTGAACACCATAAACGTAAGGGCGTGGACCGTCATTTTAGTATTGTCACTACACTCCCTGTTCCTTTTCCCCCAGCATTGTATTGGAGTGTTACCCTAGACCGTATGAGTTAAAAGTTTCAACGTGGGGTGTTTAATTAGCACTGACTCAGAGGAGGGGGAACCATTGATTAAGCCAAGGTGACTCACAACCTGTCATTCAGTCACTCAGGCAGTTGGAGTTTCTCCTCGGTTCCAGGAACACTGTTGTTTTGCCTGTCAGACATCGAGCCCTGGATGAGTTCTAACTTTCTTCAGTTGGACGTTGACAAGCAGAGACTCTCCTGCTTGGCGCCCTTCAGCATTTTCTCACCTCAGGCGCTGACAGCATCAACTAGCATTGATGCACATTCCCTCTCACAGAGCTGTTGCACAATATTGGTGCCCAGTTGGACTCTCAACTATCTTTCAAAGTCTCCTTTTGGCTCCTAAACGAGAGGACACTGATTAGATTCTCAGGCAGGGTGAAACCTTAGGCAATTTTCCTTACTCCCCACACCTCTGCTTATCTAGCAATAAGTAGGATCCCGGTTGTTAGTCGATTGGCGGATCACTTTCCGGGGTACTAAGTCTTCAAAAAAATAAATTCATAAGAAAATAATAATGATTTGTTCACTCAATCCACAACTGTTTGTGGGACACTCAGGTCATTGAGACATCTCAAAGCACTTCACAGAATATACTGTAAAGTGGATTCACTGTGTATTTTGTCTGCAGAACGCAGCAGCCAATTGCGCACAGCAGTGACCAATTTTTTTTAAGGGGTTATTCATCCCAGAAAGTGATCCGGATATCAATTAAAAAACGGCTTCCTACTTACTGCTAGGTAAACAAAGGCTTGTGGAGTAAGGAAACTTGCTGAAGGTTTTGCCCTGCCCAGGAATCGAACCAGGGTCCTCTCGCTTGTGAGGCGAGTGTTCTCACCAATACGCTACAGGTTTCCTCTGTCAAGCACATTCGGACATTTTAGCAATGTAAAAGCCACATGTAAAATTGTATCATATTGTCTCAACAACTTAATAAGATGCTATATCAATTGCAAGGATTATTATTTATGTACATGTACTCTTACGGTGCATTTCCATGTTCCCAAAATTAACTCAGTGGAATTTCAGGCCTTTGATCTCCTGCCGTGATTTTAATTTAGCAATGAGTGGAAATTAACTTTGTACTTGGAAACATTTTGATCCTAGCCAAGATTTTATCTGATCAGATTTGATGTTCATTAGGTTACATGTGCTGTTGACCAGACTGTTCTGAACCTGCCATTTTCTAATTCTATTTGCACGTCCTATGGCTCTCGGGCACAGAAATGCAAGAAAACAGTAAAAAAAAAGTTCTGGTCAACAATCACCCAAGAGAAAATCAATCACTCATTCAATGGCTGTTTGTGGAACATTGCTGTGTGAAAACAGGCTGCCACGTTCCACCCACAAAATACACAATCAATACAATTTACAGTACATCCTGTGAAGAGCTTTGAGACATTTTGACGATGTGATAAGGCGCTGTATCAAATGCAAGGTTTAACAGTAGCAGGAGGAGGCTATTCAGTTCATTGAGCCTGTCCCACCATCTCATCAGATCTTGGCAGATCTCTTAATCCCAATGCAAATTTCTATCTCTTAATACTTCTACTGCCCAAGTATCTGTGTATAATTCGCATACAAAATAAACAGTCACCACGCAGTAAATCCTGTGAAGCACGTTTCGAGATTTCCTCTTATTAGTATTATTATTCTCTTATAAAAGCCTACTGGTATCTGACGTGTGGAAACCTATCACCATGTTTAAGAGTATCCAAATCAGACTGAGAGTTCTATGTATGCCACCTGCACTTGGAAATCTCCCTGTTGTCTGGAATGGACTGCGTACTCTTTCCTCGGAGGGATGCACCCTGTATACCTAATTCTGGAGTGTATTAGAGACTGGCTGGTGATAACCGAGGCTTAGGGAATCCCAGAGTATGCATTGGGATGCTGCTGGAGTTTAACCAGCTAAGCTGCATAGTTTGCCATTGAGACTGCCTGGCAGAAACCATTCTATCCATTATATATCAGGTTGTTTCTGAGTCCATATGTTTGCACCATACAACAACAACAATAAAATTACATTTATAGAGCGCCTTTCATGTCGGGAGGAAGTCCCAAAGCGCTGAACAGTCAAGTGTCGGGGCCCGAGCATGGGGGAGGAGTGGTGTAGGGGTGAGGAGCACCTTTGGTCACCTTCCTCCCCATCCCCCTGGCTCGGTGCCGGGATCCATAACTGTAAAGCGCTCTGAGACGCTGTCTGGTGTGGAGGGCACTATCTAAATCCAAGTTGTTGTTGTTGTGAGGGAAGGCAGAGAGGTGGGAGGGCGACCAATGGTACGATCGAAGAGAAGGATCTTGAGACGGGCCTTGAAAGAGACAAGGGAGGAAGCGAGGAGAAGGGACCGTGGGATGGAGTTCCAGAGTGTAGGGGCAGAGAGGATGAAAGCCCAGTCACTGATAGTAGGACGGGTCCGGCGGGAGACATGGAGCAGGCTGGAGCCCGCTGAACAGAGGGAGCGGGCAGGTTGGTAGGGAGTCAGCAAGTCAGAGAGGTAGAAGGGGATAAGGCCATGGATGGTCTTAGAAGTGAGGACAAAGATCTTGAACTCGATCCTCTGGGGGATGGGGAGCCAATGGAGTCGGATGAGGGTGGGAGTGATGGGGTCGTGGAGCTGGTGCGCGAGAATACACGAGCTGCAGAGTTTTGGATGTACATAGCACCAGATCGCACATCTGAGCTTCCCAAGACCACATGAATACCAAACTGGCCATTGACTCCAAGCCTACAGTTAACAGAGGCAGGTTGCATCTCAGACTTTATTTGAAAGGAACGTAAGATAGGTATTTTTAGAGGTAAGGAACTTACAAAGTGAGCAGAAGGCTAATTATAGATTGCGGCTAGGACTGAAGGGAACTCACACGTTATAAATATAATTATAATGTAAGCTTTATCATCTGTTTGCACCATTCAGTGCTAACTTCAGACAAGAACAAAAACAGGACCAGCAGCATGTGTTACAAGATTTACAGCTGATAACCTTGGCAAGTCAGCATCAACCTGGCTCATTCGGTAGCCCTCTCACCTCTGAGTCAGAAGGTTGTCGGTTCAAGTCCCACCCAGGGATTTGAACTCACATAGTTCAAGGTCAGGTCAGAAATAGTAATAATCTTTGCATTTGATGTTGCGCCTTATCACATTGTTGAAACATATCAAAGTGCCTATCAAAGCATTTTACTGTAAAGTTTATTTGTGGGTGAACGCAGCAGTTAATTTTGCACACAGCGATGTCCCACAAACCACCATAATCGATGTTATGGGAGAATTTTTGGCCAGAACACCATTAGACTCCCACCACCTTCTATTTTTAAATAGTTCACGAGATCTTTAACGTCCATCTGAAAAGGCAGAGAGGATTCTTGTCAAAATGTTTGACAATGCAGGCCTAGCAACAACAACAACAACAACAACATTACATTTATAGAGCGCCTTTCACGTTGGGAGGATGTCCCAAGGCGCTGAACAGTCAGGTGTCGGGGCCAGAGCATGGGGGAGGGGTGATGTAGGGGGTGAGGGAAGGCAGAGAGGTGGGAGGGAGACCAAAGGCACGATCGAAGAGAAGTTCTTGAGACCGGCCTTGAAGGAGGCAAGGGAGGAAGTGAGGCGAAGGGACCGTGGGATGGAGTTCCAGAGTGTGAGGGCAGAGAGGCTGAAAGCCCGGCCACCGATGGTAGGGCAGGTCGGGCAGGAGACATGGAGCAGGCCGGAGCCTGCTGAATGGAGGGAGCGGGCAGGTTGGTAGGTTGGTAGCACCTGAGCTGGTGGTGGGTGGGGAAAGATAATAATAATAATCCTTGCATTTGATATAGCCCCTTATTACCCATCTCACAGAGTCCTGTAGCTCAGTGGTTAGAGCACTCGCCTCGCAAGCGAGAGACCTGGCTTCGATTCCCGGCAGGACGAAAGTTTCCTTACCCCACATGCCTCTGTTTACCTAGCAGTTAGTCAGTTGTTAGTCGATTGTCAGATCGCTTTTCCAGGGGTAATAATTCCCTAAAAAAAATAATAATAATAAATTGGTCACTTCAATCCACGAATGTTTGTGGGACACTGCTGTGCGCAATTGGCTGTCACGTTTCACCCACAAAATATATAATCAATTCACTTTACAGTATATTCTGTGAAGCGCTTTGAGACATCTCAAAGTCGTAATAAGGCGCTATATTAAATGCAAGAATTATTACTATTATTATCACGTTTTCGAGACGTCTCGAAGCGCTTCATGGAATATATTGTAAAGTGAATTGAATTGAAGCCTCCTGACGTGAAAGGTGCTACACAAATTTAATTTGTTGTTTGTTGTTGTATAGTTTGTTGGTGAAACGCGGCAGCCAATTGCATACAGCAGTGTCCCACAAACATTGTGGATTGAGTGACCGGGTTATTGTTTTTTTAAGGGATTATTACCCCTGGAAAAGCAATCCGCCGCCAATCGACTAACAACTGGGTTTCTATGTGCTGCTAGGTAAACAGAGGTGTGTGGCGTAAGGAAACTTGCCTAACGTTTCGCCCTGCCGGGAATCTAACCCAGATCCTCTCATTTGCAAGGCGAGTGCTCTAACCAATATGCTACACTGTCCTCGCCAACAATCTCTCAGATAGGAGTTGATCATTCACCTCGTTGCTGTATATGGTATTTTTGCTGTGTAGGTACACAGAGCCACTCCACTTGACAGATTACCTGTCAAGCACTTTGAGATGTTTGCCTGGGCACTGTGTCAAATGCAAGGATTAGGATTCTTATAAGTATGGGGTTAATTCTTTGCCCAAGGAAATGCTTGCGATTTTTCCAACCAAACGAACCCAACTTTTATCCCATTGTCAGGATTTGTTGGCGAGAGGGGCGCCCACGATGGTTGGAAGGGAATTTGAAACCTCTCACGGAATAACAAAGAGGGTCTGAAGAATGTTGACTCAGTGGAGGCCACAGAAGGTCACTAAAACGCAGCCCACCCCACTTCAACACGAGATTGCACGTCCATTGTCAGCGTTTTGTTCAGACCCACAAACCACTTCCTGTCCGTCCTTACAATGAACATTCCTTCAACGCATTCATGTTTCGATGTAGGAAATCGAACGGGCCAAAGCACATTTTTTTCAACACACACAACCATTTGCACCGCACACTTTAATAGACGTGCCTCAGGAACTGCATGTTCAGCACCATTGTCAGGAAGCATAATTCTCATGTGAGCTTTTCTCCCCCTTCTTTAAGGGTTAGGATTAGAGTTAGAGTTTGGGTTAGGCCTGAGGGCTGTAGGTAGCTCTAGCGTTGAGGCACAAGCTAGGGCATTAAGGTTATACTGTATTGGTATATGTCCTGCAGTTTAAAATTCGCACACAAAATACACAGTCACTACATTTCACAGTATCTTCTGTGAAGCACTATGAGACATCTCAAAGACATGATAATGCGCTATATCAAATGCAAGGATTCTTATTATTAAGAACTAGGGTCTTTGTACTAAGGCTATACTTAGTGGTAGGGATAGGTCTAGGGCTAGAGTTTCGGTTTAAAAATTGCAAATGGCAATCAAACATGTCTTCTGTTTCTCATACTCCTTTTCATGGAGTTATATGTGATTTATATAATTATGAAGAGTGATATGGCACGGAAACAGGACATTAGGCCTAACCAGATCGTGTCGGTGTTTATACTGAACACAAGCCCCTACTTTTCCTATTGCCTTCCCCTACACCCGCTTTATACCCTCTAGTTATGGACTCACCAACCGGTGGAAATAGCCAATCATACAGAATTCTTTTATAGTCTTTAGCTCCTCTGTCAGGTCCCTTCTCAATCATCTCAACTCTAGAGAGAATAGCTCCAACCATTCCAGTCTTTCTTCATAGCTGTATCCATATATCCCTGGAAACATCCTTGGAAACCTACCTTGTGCTCTCTCCAATGCTATAATATATGTGAACTTTTGAATGTAACAGACTACGTATCGGTCTGTCTTAGGTGGTAGCAGTCTTGCCTCTGAGCAAGAAGGCTGTGGGTTCAAGATACATGTCGGGACTTGGAAATTAGATAGTGGAGGCTGACACTCCGGTGCAATCCTGGGGGGTGCTATATATTGTTGGAGATGCTGTCCTTTGGAAGGGGATGCTAATTGGAGGCCTCTTTTGCCTGTTAAGGTAGATGTTAACTCATGTTAAGTGTGCCATGGCACTTGACCCTTGTTAAACATGACATTACTTGAAAAGAGAAGGAGGTTTCTCTCTCCCCGGAGTCCTGGCCAACAATCTGCCAAATAAAATTGGTCATTCGCTGTTTGTATTTTATGATTATTATAATAACATTTCTCAGAATATTGAAAGGGGCTGATGGGAAACTAGGTTTTATTTTCCATTAGACTGTAATAATAATAATGATGCTTACATTTGATACAGCGCCTTTCATGTCAGGAGGACTTCCCACAGGATTTACTGTGAAGTGGATTGAGCTTGTGTTTTGTGGATGAACATGACAGCTAATTTGTGCACAGCAACATCTCAAAAACAGCCATGAAGTGAATGACAAATTTTATTTGGGAGCTGTTGGCCAGGACACTGTTGTTGGACTCAGAGGGGGGGGGGGACATAGTTTTATGGGAACTTATTTCTTAAGTGGTACCATGGCCTTTATCGGGGTTAAGAGAAGTCTCTTAGAGTTCAATAATTCAATATTTAATGAGACCATTCCTAGGATACTTCAATTTAGGAATGTGAAGGTGAGTATTTAAAGTTGTTCTTAGATTTCAGAAATTAAAATTTGCCTGTTCACAGGGTTTGATTGACGTGGGGGGAGGTGAGGGGAGTTAGGGCTTGGAGCGTGGTAGGTTAGGGTTAGTGTTAGGAACTGAATGCTTAGCAACATCTGAGGAAAAGTTAGGTCATTCTCTTATGTGAATTTTCCCCCTTTATAGGAACCATTTGGCACAGATTCTTAGTTACGAAGCAAAATAATTATCTGTCTGTCAGGGACACAGCCAACAACATTCACCGAGAACAAGGATTTAATACAGTTCGTTGCCAAATACCTATCTAATACCCTCTTGGCTTTGTTTACACAATCTGCCTCTACTGTCATCCTGAGTGGTCCATATTTCTGTGTAAAATGTAATCTTAGCTCAGTCGGAAGCACTTTGGCCTCTGAGTCAGAAGATTGTGGGTTTAAGCCCCCACATCAAGACTTTGAACTCACACTCCGGGCTGACGCTCTAGTGCAGCGCTGCATTCTCAGAGGCATTGTTAATAGTCTTGTCCCTCGGATGAGATATTAAACCGAGGTCCCATCCATGCCTGTTCAAGTGGCCGTTAAAGACCCCATGCCACTATTCTAAAAGAGAAGGGAGTTTTTCCTGGAGTCTTGGCTGACAATCCTCCAAATAAAATTGAACATGGCTGTTTGTGGGACGTTGCTGTGTGCAAATTGGCTGTCGCGATCCTCCACCACTACACAGACACTGCACTTTACAGTACGCTCTGCGGACCGGTTTGAGACGATGTGATCAGGAGCTATATAAAACACAAGGGTTATTATCTTATATCAAGTTAGCTTTCCGGGCTTGTCCTTTTAATCCTACAGTACTGTTTTCTATCACCAGATGTCATGAGAGAGCTACATTGCAAATGAAATTCAGAACAAACGAGAAATGAAAGAAGACTTTTTTTTGCAGTCGGCTGGGTGTCTGACTCACATGGAAACCCATCACCGTGCTTAATCATATCACAACAGCCTGAGAGTTCCACGCATGCCACCTACACATGGTTATTCCTATTGTAGAAATGGAATGCACACTCTCTCTCTTCCTCTCTCTCTCTCTCTCTCTCTGCTCCCCCACCCCTCCTACCCCCAACCCAGAAAGGAGCCTGTTTTGAGAGAGGATGCACACAAGCTGCATAGTTAACTAAATAATAATAATTCTCGCATTTGATATCGCGCTTGAGTCAGCAGAACACGTCAAAGTGCTTCGCAGGATTGACTGCAAAGCTTTATAACTGAGAATTTTCTTCACAAACCTGGCAGCCAATTTGCGCAGAGCGATGTCTCACAAGCAGCCATGAAAGTGAATGACCAATTTTATCTTGGGGGATTTTCAGCCAGGACACTGGGAGAAACTCTCGTCTTTTTTTGGGTCATGCCGCAGTATCTTTCACATCCACCTGAAAAGGCAGAGCAGAGACATGATCTTGGTTTAACATCTCATCCGAAGGAGGACATCACCTCCAACGATCCTAACACTGGCACTGGAGCATCAGCCTAGACTGTGTGAGGCCAAAGTTCCGACCGGAGACTTCAATCTTCAACCTTCTGACTCAGAGGAGACAGCGTTTAATGCCCACCTCAGGCTGTTGCACACACTAAAATAATAGTTTTGTATGAAGGGCAAGAATGTGGAAGTATTTTAAAACAAGGAGACAAATTAGGATGAATCCTATCGCGTGGGATCAATAAGAATGATGGTGGTATTTTTCTCTCAGGGTTAGACGGGATTCTGGCAAAAAAATGGACCAGCTCTCTAGGACCTGCGAGTCCCAGTTACTGAGAACGCAGATACAGAGCTTTTGTTTGCCTGTTCTGGAGTAAGCATTCTCTCCCCCGGATATAATATACGATAATGATACAAATATCAGATGGTTAATGTTTCGGTTCTAGGAAGGAAGGAAGGTTAGGCTCCTAAGTATTTTGGCCAGCGTTGTGCTCCTAGCTCTATGAAAGAGATAGAAGTAGATATTTTTAGTCGACTAAAGATAGCATGTTTAATACAAACTGACATTTATACGACATCTTTCATGTCGGGAGGACGTCTCGAAGTGCATTCGCAGTGCTGCGCGTGCACCCGAGCAGAGGGAGGGGAGGGAAAGGGAAAGATGCCTGAAAGCGCGGTCAAAGAGGTACGTTTTGAGACGCGTCTTGAAAGACGGAAGGAAGGGAGCGAAAAGTGGGGAATAATAATAATCCTTGCATTTGATATTGAGCTCTATCACAGCGTTAAGGTGTGTCAAAACGCTTCACATAATATATTGTAAAGTGCAGTCACTGTGTATTCTTTGGGCGAAATGCAGCAGCCAATTGCGCACAGCAGTGTCCCACAAACAGTCGTGGATTGAGTGACCAATTTATTTTCTTTGGAGGGATTATTAACCCTGGAAAGTGATCCGCCAATCAACTAACAACCAGGTTCCTACTTACTGCTAGATAACCAGAGGCTTGTGGAGTAATGAAACTTGTCTAAGGTTTCATTTTGTCCGGAAATCGAACCTGGGTCCTCTCGCTTGCAAGAAGAGCACACTAACCACTACACTACACAATCCTCCAGATAGTATTGGTCATTCACCAGTGGCTATTTGCGGGACCTTGCTCTGTGCAAAATGACTGCTGCGTTCACCTTCAGCCACTTTGTGTGACACCGAGACATCTGGAGGTACCAGGCGCTGTAACGTGTGTTATTCCTGAGTGTACCTGCAAATTTAAAGCATGCCAGGGGGAGAGAATTAAAGAAAACAGACGCTTTAATATTTTCCAGTCAACGTTTGTGGGTTGGAAAATAGTCTCAATTGCTCCTCGTTGTTTCGCTCGTTGCTGAACAGGCAGGTAGCTGTTCCACCGCAACGTCTCTCTTAGGCTTTCTCTCAGCCCCACAGTTTGATTATTTACAGAGTGAAGGAGTCAGCAGGTGTTTTATTAATGGCTCTGAGCTGCCATGTGCTACACAGAAAACCTGCTCCCTCCCTCCCACCATCTGACTCTCCCACTCCCTCCTCCCTTGCTTTCCCATCCCCCCCTCTCACTCGATCCCATCCTCTCTCCTTCCGCCCCTCTCCTTCCCACCCTCTTTTCGATCCTACCCCTTCTCATTCCCACCTCCTCTCTCATACCCATCCCCCTCTCGTTCCCACCCACCGTCTCAACCCATCCACCAGTGAAATCTGTGATATTTCCACCTGATAATATATGTTTATCCTACTTCTCCATAGAGCATGTGGCCTCTCAAAATGCCCTGGAGTCAATAAAGCACCATCACTAAAGCACCTGCTGACTCCTTCACTCTGTAAATAATCAAACTGTGGGGCTGAGAGAAAGCCTAAGAGAGACGTTGCGGTGGAACAGCTACCTGCCTGTTCAGCACTGAGCCAAACAACGAGGAGCAGTTTGAGGCTATTTTCCAACCCACAAACGTTGACTGAAAATTATATAATCCCTCTCCCAAGGGACATGATAGGAAACATCACAGATGTGAGGCATAGTTACTTTTTACTGTGAGGGCATTAAGATGCAATGGCTTGCGCTAGGCAACTTTAATAATAGCAATCCTTATAACTGATACCTTCAGCCTCTCTGCCCCCACCTTTTGATACTGCATCCCACAGTCTCTTTGTCTTGCTCCCCCACTGCCTCCTTCAACAACAACAACAACAACAAAATTACATTTATAGAGCACCTTTCACGCCGGGAGGACGTCTTGAAAAGTTTCACAAGATTTTGCTGCGAAGTGTAGTGACTGTGAAACGCGGCAGCCAGTTTGCACACGGCGATGTTCCACAAAACAGCCATGAAGTGAGCGATCCATTTTATTTGAGAGCTTGTCGGCCAGGCCACCGCAAGAGAGAAGCTCCCATCACTTTCCGAGTAGCACATTCCCCTACAAATCACTCCACTTTACGGTACGTCCCGTGAAGAGCTTTGAGACGTCTCAAAGAAGTGATAAGATGCTGTATCAAATGCAAGGATTATTATTTTTATTATTATTAAGGGGTCTTTAAAGTCCACCAGAACAGAGCACAGACGGCACCTTGGTTTAACGTCTCATCTGAAGGATGGCAGCTCAGAGGCCAGGCTGACACAAGGAAGCTGAATAGTGTCACCTGAGATTCACAAGCAGGCAAAGGTCTACCTTATTACTAGAACCTTTCAATCCTGCTGCTCACAGACTGAACATTGACTTCCCTCAATTTAGCAGTGAAAGAGGGTTGGGTCGAAGTACAAGGTGTGTGAATGGTCAGACCGAAATAGCCACTGCATTACCATATCACACCTGCAATTTCAAAACTTCTCCCGCTGTCCTTCGGATGAGGCATTAAACCAAGGTCCCATCTATGCCTGTTCAAATGGATGTTAATGATTCCATGTCCATGACACTATTCAAAAAGTGTAGGGAGTTCCTCTCTCCTGATGTCCCGGCCAATTATAGTATATCCTATGAAATTCGTCTCTATGATGCGATACGGTGCTATATCATATGCAAGGATTATTACGACGATAATGTGTACTTCTACGCGAACTCATCAATCAGTTTGTGCACCACAATGCCCCTCGAGCCGCCATGAAGCGAGCGACCAATTTTATAGACCAGGACACTGAGAGAGAGTAACTCCTTTCTCTTTTCGAATAGTGCCGTGGGTTCTTACGAGTCTATCTAAATAGGCAGACGGGGCTTTCGTTTGACTTTTCTTTCGAAGTATGGCACCTCCGACAATGCAGTGCTTGGCCCTGTGTCAGCCTAACACTATGAGTTCGAAGTCCTGATGTGGGGCTTAAACCCACAACCATCAGAGTTGGAGGAGGCGAAAGCGCGACCGAGTGAGCCAAGCTGTTGCCTAATGGCTGTTTGCACACATTGGCCACCCCAATCACCTACAAACACAACAGCCGCTGACACGTGACAGCAAATTCCCCCCCACCCCCCCCGCGAAGCGCCTTTTCAGCCGTTTGGAGGTTATGAAACGCTGTGTCAGATTGCGAGAACGATTATTTATTATAATTTAAGAAAGAATGCTCGGGACAGCAGGAAACATTACCACAACGGGGGAGGGGGAGGAGGGAAGGGGAGGGAAGCGGGACAGGATGGGAGGTTGCACAGGAAGTGCAGCAGGGGAAATATGATGACTTCAGGCGACAGGAAATGCCCTTGGAACGACGATCCAAACGGTCTTGTCTGCATCAACCTCCCCCTCCCCTGCCAGCCCCTCGCCAGCCCTACCACCCCCCCCCCACCCCCCCCCCCGCCGCCGCTCCTTCCACTCTCCAACCCCACCCCATCAAGGAAACAGTTCAAATACCAATATTTACAAACTACCTCCTTAAGACCAAATGGCTCCAGTTATTTATTACCTTTGAAATGAATTAAGTACTGTGCTCAATGCTTGAACGCCACAAGCCCTGATGTAATGTTTGTGAGAAGTCAAGTTCATGTTACCCTTTAACATACCCTCACTCTGTCCTCCTCTTACACACACAGTGCCAGGATTATTTAATTATTTACTGCTGGCAGATGTTGCATTATTTTTGGGCTGTTTCCCAAGGTAACGGGTGTCTGGTGCTGAATGCAATATTTTCTGTGGGCCCAGTGTAAGCAATGCAAGCACACCAAGGTCAGACACAGATTAGATGCAGAGCAAAGCTCCCTCCGATCTGTCTATCCCCCTTCCCCCACACCCCCAAACTTAACTATCGGGAAGAAATTCCTCTTGGATACGGAATTCCCCCAGGTTGGGACTTTGACCTCATATTCCATTCGCTTGCGAGGCGAGCGCTCCAACCAATGTGTAGCGTATTGGCTAGTGCACTCGCCCAGCAAGCGAGAGGATCCAGGTTCGATTCCTCAGACGAGTTTCCTTACTCCACACGACTCTGTTTACCGAGCAGTAAGTAGGAACTCGGTTGTTAATCGATTGGCGATTCACTTTCAGGCATGATAATCCCTTAAAAAAATGTGGTCACTCAATCCAAGACTGTTTATGGATCACTGCTGTGTGCAATTAGCTGCTGCATTTCACCACAAAATATACAGTCAATTTGCTTTACAGTATATTCTATGAAGTGCTTTGAGATGTCTCCACAGAGTGTTAAGGCGCTATATCAAATATAAGGATTATTATTATTATTCCAGGCTGACGCTCCGTACTGTGGGAGATGCTATCCTTTGGACGAGACACTTAGGTGGGGTCCATTGGGTGCCTGTTCAGGTGGATGTGAAAGATTCTGTGGCACTGTTGGAAAAGAGAAGGGAGTTTCTCCCCACATCTTGACTAACAACCCCCCACCAAATTAAATTAGTCATTTACCTCGTATTTGTTCGTGGGACATTCCTTTGCGCAAATTTGGCCGCTGCATTTGCCTTTCACTACCCCCAGTTGTGAGGCACTTTGAGACATTTCAACATGATAAGGAGCTTTAGGCCCCAAATTCTGCCTTAAGATCTTAAATTTAACCTTGAAACTTAACATGGGCTGAATTGTGGAAAATTCTTAACATCCATCTTAATTTAGAAGCCAGTTCTCTGCGGTTATTTCATCTTCCAAATTCAGCCTAAGTTTACGAATATTAAGACAAAATAGTTTTATATTCCAAGTGGGATTTTTGCCCTGTTATCAAATGTGAGGATCACTGCAGTTTAAGCTACATGCAAAATGTAGCATTTAGAACTTGCAAAATTTGCCAAATTGCCTGAGTTCAGTCAGTGCGTAAACTTTCAAATGTTTTTTTTTCCATAGTTCTTAAGAGAAACTTTACCAAAAAAAAGGCTTCAAAGTGAAAGTGTATTTAAGAGTTTGCTGAAAGTTTCGATACTCTGAAATACGGATGGAACATCAAGTACCTTAACCCCAGTCCCGAAACAGAAGTTCTAAGACTGTCTTTCTCAGAGAGCAAGAGAGACCAGATGAGTTTTAACAAAATACATTCTAGACTTGTTTCTTAGGAACATAGGAGAACAGGAGGCCATTCAGCCCAGCGATCCCATTCCACCAGCTTATTAGAATTGCCTGTTCCGGTAGAATAGATTCCGCGGTAATAGAAATACAAAAGGTATGGCAAAAGTTTCGAAGTGCTTCATAGGATGATAATAATATCAATGTTAATAATAATCCTTGCATCTGATACAGTGCCTTACAATGTCATTGAAATGTCTCAAAATGCTTCACAGGAGAGATACTGTAAAGTGGATTGACTGTATTTTGTGGGCGAAACGCAGCAGCCAATTGCACACAGCAGTTACCCACAAACAACCATGGAGTGATTGACCAATTTTTTATTTGGGGTGGGGGTTGTTGGCCAGGACACCAGGAAAACCCTTCTCCTTTCAATTAGTGTCATGGGATCTTTAACATCCATCTGAACAGGCAGACGGGACCTGAGTTTAACATCTTATCCAAAAGATGGCACATCCAGCTATGCAACACCCCAGCCCCACAATGGAGTGTCAACTTAAACTATATGATTCCAAGTCCCGACGTGGGGCTTGAACCTACAACTTTCTGATTCAGAGGCGAGAGTGCGACCACTGCACCAGGCGGACGTATATGTGGGATATAATGTGAAGCATAGTGAAAGATCTAATGACTGCGCATTTTGTAGACGTTAAAGATCTAATGACTGTCATTTTGTAGGCCATTGCGGAAGCTACACAGCTGTAAAGTGAATAATAATTTGTTTTATGTGGTAGATTATTGAAAAGGATACTGGGAGAGAAACTCCCTTCTCTTTTTTTGAGTGGTTCCATGAGATCTATATCAAAAGGAAGCATTATTATTGTTATAGAGGTTTGATAACACAACCTTTTGATCCAAAGGCAAGTTGGTACAGACTGCACCAAAGTAATACTGGAAGTGAAGGCACCCCTTGAATATTTTATCCATGTATTTATTAATTCACTGAGGTGTTTATGCTGTTACATAACAGAAGGAAGAGGAGAATGGTCATTTTAATGTGCAAACAAAACCTGAACATTTTTGTTACAAATTGGAGAATTTGTGGTGGGGGTGTGGAGAGTGGGGGGCTGGGGGAAACAATATTCCTACGTGCTTGGAATCTTCTGCCTGTAAAACCAGCCTGACAGGAAATGCCTTTTTCAAAACAAGAGAGCATTTATTCAGGAAGGAATTTGTCTTATCTCTCACTGTAGCAAGAGCACTTGTTCTCTCAGACTGCCTATTACAAATCTTCCTCAATTGGGAATGCTTCAGAAAACTAGGGAAAAAGGTCAAACTTTTTCCTCCAAATACACGACTGGAATTTTACCCAATTGTCAAGTTCAAAACAGGTCTAGTTTGTTCATAAAAATAACAATACAATAATAATCCTTGCATTTGATACAGTAGCCTTATAATGTTGTTGAGACGCTTCGCAGGAAATACTGAAAGGTGCATTAACTGTGTACTTTATGGGCAAAATGTGGCAGCCAGTTTGTGCACAACAATATCCCACAAACAGTCATGGAGTGAGTGACTCATTTCATTTGGAGGATAAACATCATCATTTTTGGATTTGCTTTAGCTCCTCTCGCCTACCAAAGAATTTTTGTGTAGGTGAACGCAGGAGCCACTTTGCTCACAGTAATGTCTCACAAACAGCAATGAAATAAGTGATCAATTGTATCTGAGGGATTTGATGGCCAGCACACTGGGAGAGGGAAACTCCCTTCTCTTTTGCAGCGGTGCCATTAGGATCTTTAATGTCCACCTGAACAGGTACAGATGGGATCTCATTTTAACAAAGGATGGTGTTTCCAACAATACACCGCTTTCTCAGCACTATATTGGAGCATCAGCCTAGACTTTGCACTTGAAAGGGGCAATGTCTTTGTATTATTGGAAGTCTTGATCAGAGGACGGCTTGACCAGAGAAAGCCTTGACAAGATTATATCAATAACCTGTCATCTTCCATTCACTATGAACTCCTGACAGTTAATGGGATCCTTTTACTTTCGAACAAGATATGAAAAAGATGCTTTGATCGTGAGAGGGCCAGGACACACACACGCAAAAATTGCCGGTGACTCAGTGTAACTCCTCAGATGTGAAGTGCCTCTTAATTCTAATAAGAACAACCCTTGCATTTGATATAGCATCTTATCACATGGTTGAGATGTCTCAAAGGATATACTCTAAAGTGGATTTACTGTATATTTTATGGGTGACAATCAGTAGCCAGTTTGCACACAGCAGGGTCCCACAAACAGCCATCCAGTGAGTGACCAATTTTATTTGGAGGGATTATTGACCAGGACAAAGGGAAAGAGGAATTCTCTTCTCTTTTTGAATAGCACTGCGAGACCTTTAGCCTTCACCTGAACAGGCAGATGGGACCTCGGTTTAACGTCTCATCCAAAGGACAAGACTTGTTTCCTTCTTGAACAGAGAAATAGAGAGAGAGGCAGAGGAACTACCTGACAAAGGCAGGAGATGACAAGGAGCTCAACTGTTGGGCAGGTAAATAATGGGAGAGCATTCGGAGAGCAGAGGATGCTTCGTGCCTATCAGACGCTGAGGTTTAAAGGGGAGGGTGGGGCAGAGATTAGAGCAAGCCCTTTCCTCCAGTCTCCTCTTGCCCTTTTTAAACCTCACGTTGAGTGGGTCACGTATTCAACAAGTTGTTGTTGACGGTGAATAATGGGTTGTTCGGAGTTGACACAGGTGGTAGCAATAAGCAGGCAGACCACTAATAACACCTTCAAGACCAGCAAAAGAAAAGGCGGTGGGGGAGTGGGGATGCTGATTTCTTTCTCCCAGAATGTACGGTGCAGGGTCTAGCAGTGCGTGGGGGGGGAAGAGATTGCTTTTTCCACAGTTTCTAAAAACAGCACAGCTTAAGGAATGAGGTCAGGAATGTTCTACGCCATTAGTTTTATGTTGACCGTTAATGAAATGAGTTCATTGTGGGAGGGGAATGTGGAGGGAGAGGGTGTGTAGAGGGAGGTGGGGAAGAACTAAGGAAAAGGCGGAAAAAGATTAATGTTAAATATCATACTGTTTTTAGAAGTGTAATTTTCCCTTTCCGGTCCGGGATAATACAAGACAATTGATATTTAATTAAACAGCACCTTTCACAACGGGAGGACGTCTCAATGCGCTTCACACAACTAGCTGGGAACAAGAGCTGCGGGGGGAGGAAAGATGACAGAAAGTGCAGTTAAAGATGTAAGTCTAGAGAAGGGCTTTGAACAACAACTTGCATTTACAAAGCACCCCTCACGCTGGTTAGTGTCCCAAAGCGCTTGACAGTGATGGAGCACGACGCCTGGGAGGGGGGAAGTGACCGTAGGCACGGTCAAAGAGAAACGTCTTCAGGTGCGACCTAAAAATGGGGAAGGAGTGGGCAAGGCGGAGGGATAAAGGAAGAGTGTTCCAGAGTTTTGAGGCGTAGTGGTCGGAAGTGATGGTGGAATGGAGGTTACGAGGGGACAAGCAGGAGGCTGGAGCCAGTTGAACGGAGGTAGTGGTCGGGGGGTAAGCAGGTCAGAGAGGTAGGAAGATGCCAGGGCACAAAGGGATTAGAAGACACATGTGAGGATCTTGAAATCAATCCATTTGGTGATAGGGAGCCAGTGGAGCCTGGATCGAACCGGCGTGATGGACGTATGGAGTTTAGTGCCTGCTAGTAAGCAGGCGGCAGATTTGGGGATTAACTGGATTTTGGGGATAGTGGAGCTGGGGAGGGACAGTGGAGAGGAAGGGGGTGAGTCAAATGGATTTCCAGGGAGAGGGGGCATAATGGCTGAAAGCCAGCCTGCCGATGGTGAGGTAAACGATGTGAAGCAGGATGGTGCTCGCTGAGCGGAGGGTACAGCCCGGTCGGTTAGGATTTAGGAGGTTGCAGAGGTGAGGCAGGGCTGCAAATGTGGGCAAACACTTCGGCCTCATCCTCTTCTTTCTGTCTCACCACTGACTGTGTAACCAATCAATATGATCAAGGCATAGAAATAATAATAATAATAATCCTTGGAGTGTCGGGTATCAAACAACAACAACAAATTTATATTTATATACCACCTTTCACATCTGGAGGACGTCCTGAGGTGCTGGTCAATCGAGGGTTTGCACCCAAGCTGGGGGTTGGATTCGAGAGGGGTGTCGGCCAATGAGGGTGGGGGTGAGAAGCTGACCGAAGGTGTGGTCGAAGAGTAAGTTCTTTAGACGGACCTTGAAGGAAGTGAGGGAAGGGGCGAGGTGAAGAGACTCCGGGATGGAGTTCCAGAGAGTGGGGGCAGAAAGGTTGAAGGCTGAAGGCGGGGGATGTAAAGCAAGCCAGTGCCCACCGAGCAGAGGGAGTGGGTGGGTTGGTAGCATTTTCGAACGTTACAGCAACGGGTTGGGCAAGAACGTGGAGGGCTTTAAAAGTGAGGACTTAAGGATTATTAGTTATGGAATGAATATCATGACTGTGGACTGACCACATGAGGAGGTTGATCTGTGTCCTCATGAAGGCCCAGAGCAGATCAAAGTGAGCAGCAAGCTTTCTGTCAGCCAGCATTTGTGAGGATCATTCACTTGAAGATTCCTATAGTGGTGAGTTAAAGCCAAGCTTTGTAAAATAGTTAATCTGTTCATTAACCATGTCCCTACATGAGACATCATCTGTTCATGTAGTTTGGACTAAATCTATATCAAAACACAGTAACTCCACTTTACAGTATATTCTGTGAGATGCTTTGGGACGTCCTCCTGACATGAAGGGTGCTATACCAGATGTAAGAACAATTATTATTATGTTATTTCAGTTTAAGCCGCTCTGTAAAGGTAATTTCTGAATGGTCTTCAGCAAAACCAGACCAATAGCACTGCCACTTTACATATGAATGGATGTTACTTTTAATATATTTGAGCTTCCTAAAATCGCTACTTTTTGAAGAAGTCTGATATTTTGTTTAACCAGGTACTGGACATTACTGATGACAGCACAGCCCAGTCTGGCTCATCGGCAGGACCTGGAAGGGCAGACCAGTCACTGGGAGCAAGGAATAATTCCATTAGGCTCCTGTTAACCCTGCAGGCCAAAGCCCTAACGGGAACGGTGATCCTAACTGGACTAGCAGTGGGAAAGCTTGCCAGACAGCAATATCAATGGCAAGCTATGTGGTTTTAGCTGGTTAGACTGCAACAGTACCCCAACATACATTTTGGGGTCACCATCACCAAGCCTTGGCTCTTGCAAAGCTGCACCTAATACTTTCCGGAATTAGGGAAGCAGGATGCATCCCTCCAGGGAGAGAGTGTGCATTTCATTCCAACAATCTATCTCTAGGATTTTTGTGTGTAGGTGGGAAACATTGAATTCTCAGCTTGGTTTGGATACTCTTAAGCATGGTGATGGGCTTCCGCATGTGCCAGACACCAGGCTGAGCAAACAAAAAATTTGACTGGGTATTTTGTCAAGCCACCTTTGAATATTTCTATTAACAGTCCCATTTGCGTCAATGTTTGTTAGATTACCAGATACATCCGCATTCAATTTGTATTATTATTATTATGTTTATTATATATTAATACTTTTCTATCGTTATCATAATAATAGCTTGGAAAAAGCCGAGGGACCAGGGAATAGTTCTACCCACTGTGGTTGTCTCAATAGTCTGATTCCTGAGTTAGGTGGGTCCACAGAACTCCAGTGACTACTGATGACAGACTGGCCATCCTCTGTAGCTAATTACCTGTTCCTCTCTCCTTTTGGCCTCTACATGCATTGCTTTCTTCATTCAGTTATTGGAGAACCTGCTTGTTGTTGTTCTCATGTCGAAAGCTATCGACAGCCATGTCGATAGCTTTGCTGAGCTGTTTACCCTCTCAGACTGGGGTGACACTCCAGTGCAGTCCTGGGGGAGTGCAGTATTGTCGAGGTGCCGTCCTTCGGACAAAATGTTTGATCCTGTTTGTGGACGTTAAAGATCCCATGGCGCGACTCGAAAAGAGAAGGGAGCAAATTGGCTGCCGCGTTGGCCTACAAATACACAGTAACTCTACTTTACAGTGTGTCCTGCGAAGTGTTTTAGATGTCTCCACGACGTGGTTTTGTGTTACATTAAATGCAAGGATTATTATATAATATTATAGTTCCGTGAGGTCATAAACTGGGAGAGTTGGGGGAGGAGGGGCTGTGAGCTCCTGTGAATGACATAACACATGAGGTACTGTTTCTATTTTCAACATCGCTTTAAAAAAAATCTAGGTTAGAGCTGGAGGAAGAGAGAGAGAGCGAGAGAGTGGGAGGGGGAGATATTAGCCAGTGAACTGAGGTTGACCTAATTTGACTTCTGCAATATAGTCATCCATACACACACACACACCCTCTCACTGCGGCCCCCATTAGCGCGTGCATATATTTTACATGACTTCATTGCAGTAAAATATTCACTCCAGCTTGCGGTGACGTTAAGTTATTTTACGTTGAATTAATATACCTTCAGCCTTTTTCATTATTTTTATAAATAACATTGTCCCCCTCTACACTGACTTCCTTGACCCCCCCGTCCCCTCTTCATCCCAGGCCGCCTCCTGCTCTACTTGCTACCTGCCTTCTTCCCTTCAATAAATTCGTAGAAGTGCTCACTATTTTTGGGGGTCTTGCAATGTGTTAAATTGCCTCTAGGGCACACTAAAGGTTTCTGCTGGTATATGAATCACTGACTGCAGTGATTCATTTTGCAGCTGAGTAAATTCCACGCAAATGGCCCGAGAGGTGCATGAAGACCAACTCTCTAGCTCTGCGCACTGAATAATTAAGTCAGTTTCCGCGCTGCTATAAATGGTAAAATATCTCAAAGCTCTCTTTGGGCACGAAAGCGCAAGCTGCATTTGATATAGCATCTTAATCATGTCTTTGAGACCATCTCAAAGCGCTTCACATGATATACTGTTAAGTGGATTGACTGTATAGTTCGTGGGCGAAGCGCAGCAACCAATTCTGCACAGCAGTGTCCCACAAACAGTCATGGATTGAGTGACCAAATTATATATTTTTTTGGAAGAGACTATTACCCCCGGAAAGTGATCTGCCACTCGACTAACAACCGGGTTCCTATTTACTACGAGGTAAACAGAGGCCTGTGGTGTAAGGAAACTTTCTTAAGGTTTCGCCCTGCTTGAAAATCAAATCTGGGTCCTCTTGCTTGTGAGGCGAGTGCTCTAACCAATATGCTACAGGAATTTTCAGTCCTAGAGTCGTAGAAATAGCCATCAAGTGAACGATCAGAGATCCATAGAATTTTACAGCACAGAAGAAGGCCATTTGTCTCATCAAGCCTCTTTGAAAGAGTAACCACTCAACGCCATTTACCTGAATTATTCCTTCCCCCACCCCCTCCTTCCCCCACATCCTCCCCCTCTCATACATCCACAAATATCTCCTTTTAGTTTATCTACTCAGTTCCCTCTTGAAACCTAATATGAATCCTGTCTCAACCCATCCGGTAGAGATTCTAAAACCCATTCTTCGGATGTGACATTAAAACGAGTCCCCGTCTGCCTTTTTCAAATGGAAGTTAAAGATCCCACAGCACTATTTGACAAGAGAAGAGAATTTCTCCCCCCCCCCCCCCATGCTGCGTGGAGTCCTGTAGCTCAGTGGTTAGAGCACTCGCCTGGCAAGCAAGTGACCTGGGTTCAATTCCCGGAAGGGCGAAACTTTCGGCAAGTTTCCTTACTCCACACGCCTAATAATAAACCCTCCAGAAAAAAACACAATAATAAATCGGTCACTTCAACCCACGGCTGTTTGTGGGACACTGCTGTGTGCAATTGGCTGCTACGTTTCGCCCACAAATATACAGTCAATTCACTTTACGGTATATTCTGCGAAGCGCTTTGAGACGTCTAGAAGACATGAAAAGTGCCATATCAAATGCAAGGATTATTATTATGTCCTGGCCAATCCGCCTGATATAATTGATCATTCTCATCATGGAAGTTAAGGTTTGTGGGACATTGCTGTGTGCAAATTGTCTACCACATTGGTCTACAAATTACAGTCACAGTAATTCCTGCGAAATGTTTTGAGACATTTCGACAATGTGGCACTATATAAATTGCAAGGATTATTATAATTATTTTCCTAACTTTGCTAATTTGCTAATTATCTTAAATTGTTGCCCGCTGGTCACTTTTATCTGGAGGATTGCTTACCAGGAGACCCTTGTCGGGTCAATTAGGAATCTTTAACGTCCCCCTAAAAGGGGCCTCAGTTTAGTGCATATTTCAACGGACATCACTGCAAGACAGCTCGGTGCCAACAATTAACATATTATCAAGCAAGCATGATAGGCCTGAGGCCCAGTGTTATTACAACAACAATTGCAATAACTTGCATTTCTTCACTGTAAAGCTCACAAAAGTCGTACTGGTCAGGACCATAACATTTAATATAACTTAGGCAAAGTATGAGTTACAGGCAAACTTGCGTAAATCATACAAAATCTGATTTAATCAATAATCTACACCATGCAGGCGTACTTCAATGCAGCCGGTAAGTGCACGTGGGTCAATGGGTCAGAACTTTATTTCATGCGATTCAATGCAGCCGGTAAGTGCAGTAGTGACGTTATGATTTAGGAGATGATTTGCTTTATAAAGTACGACTGGTGCAACAAAATCTAAGTGGGTTTTGTAGGAAACTGAACCGACTCAGATGCATTGAACTCTTAGGCGATTATATGATGTATAAAGATAAAAGACTTATGTGAGTTTTAATGTAGTGCTGCTCACGTAGAATAGTGCCTCAAACACACAATGGTCACCTACAAAATACATACTTGACTTTACGATAAAATCCTGTGAAGCTTTGAGTTGTCCTCCCAAACATGAAAGGGCAAATGTGAAGATTATTAGTTATTATTATAATAAGCATTAACATTAAAAAAAAAGTTGCCTGCAGCAGCCAATTTGCACAGAGTAACATTCCTAGAAACAGCCATGAAGTGAATGACTAATTTTTATCTGGGGGATTTTTGGCTGGGACACCGAGGGAAATTCCTTTCTCTTTTTTCAAATATTCCAATGGGATCTTTAACAATCACCATTCACCTGACCAGGCAGACAGGACTTTGGTTCAACGTCTCATTTAGAAGGTCTGTATCTCTAACAATTCAGAGCTCCTCCCACAACTGGAGCATTACCCTAAATTGTGAGATCAAAGCTTGAACCAACCTGGGGCTTGAATCCGCAGCCTTGTGGCTGTGAGGCAAGAGCAGTACCGATCGAGCCAGGCTGACACTTTAATCTCAGTGGCTTGCGGTTCTGTTCAGACTTAGGCGTGAGATTTCACAGTCGTGTTCTAAAGAGTCTGCCAGTCAGCCCAACTACGTAAAACCTGCACATGCTGAAGATCAGAGATGAATGGGGAGCTGCAGGTACGACATTCCAGCTTTGCTCACATCTGCAGCAACTTTGGTGAACGTGAGACCTTCACCCACTGACCTGTGCTTCCCGGCAACATTGAATAGTAGACAACAGTCTTCCTGTCTCTGGACTGAAATTCACATCGAGCTGAAGTGAAAATCTAGTGAGAGGCGGTTTCCAAGACAGATAGGTCTGAAAGTTGCGGCCAGCAGGGAGCACCCGCTAGTCATTACCGGATTACAGTCAACCCAAGTTGAGCCCTGAAATTCCACCTAATCTTATCCAGTGAGACCACAGAACCAGAACTTTACAACACAGAAGAAGGCCATTTGGCCCATTGTGTCTACGTGGAGTCCTGTAGCTCAGTGGTTAGAAAGCAACCCAGGCTCGCCTCACAAGCAAGAGACCTGGGTTCAATTCCTAGAAGGACGAAGCATTGGGCAAGTTTCCTTACTCCACATGCCTCCCTTTACCTAGCAGTAAGTAGGAACCCAGTTGTTAGTCGATTGGCGGATTGCTTCTCCGGGGGGGAATAATTCTTTAAAAAAACAATGGTCACTCAATCCACGACTGTTTGTGGGAAGCTGCTGTGCACATTTAGCTGTCACATTTCTCCCACAAAATATACAGTCAATTCACTTTACAGGATATTCTGTGAAGCGCTTTGAGACGTTTCAAAGACAATATAAGGCGCTATGTCAAATGCAAGGATTATTATTATATTATTATTGTACTGGGTCTTTGAAACAGCAATCTGTTCAGTCCTATTTCCCTGCTTCTCCACCTATATCCACCCTCTCTTGCCTCCTTCAAGGTATCACTTAAGACCCTCTTTTTTGACAGTGCCTTCAGCCGCCATCCTATAGCCTCTGCCCCCCCTCATCCCAACCCTGCCCCCCCCCACGCTTGGGTCCTGATCCCTGACTGTTCAGCCCCTTGGGACATCCTCCTGACGTGAAAGGCGCTTTACAAATGTAATTTTGTTATTGTATGTTGTATATTCCTGGAAATTACTCCTTTTTAGATATCTATCTCATTGCCCTTTGAGAGTTAATATGGATTCTGCCTCCACCATCACATTTGGCAGGACATTCCACAGTCTAACAACTCTCTGTGTAAACAAATATCCTTCTGATCCCCTTGTTCTCTTGTTAATGATCTTAAAATGATGTCCTCCAGCCACTGATTCACTGACCAGTGGAAATAATTTATACTTATGGACTTTATCAAAACTCCTCATCATTTTAAAGACCTTGATCAAGTCTCCCCTCAACCTTCACTGTTCCATTGAAAGTAGACCCAGATCCTCCAGTCCCTGCTCAGGGTTCAACCACTCATGCCTGATATCATCCTAGTTAATCTCCTCTACTCCCTTTCTGTGGTTCTGACATCCTTCTTAAAGCCGCGTGACCAAAGCTGGACACGGTTCTCTCTTAGGTGTGGTCTAACTAGCCTCTGAGGCGTGACACCCTGACCTGTACGCCAAGGTGCGACCTGATCAGAGTGGATTTTGGGGGTTCTGAACTTATGACTTTGCAATGACTCTACCTTTGGTCCATCTCAGTCACTGCTCTGGCTGAAATCCTGCAGGATTCAAGCCACAAATAACTTCACTGGCACCACTCGCCCCCGGAGAACACTGGAGCATTGAGAGTATTATTATTGTTATTCGCCTTCTTATTTGTATAATTTATTCTGACGCGGACGCCGGCACTGATTGCTGTGTTGCACTCAGCCCCCAGAACAGCCTGGGTCAACAATTCAAATGGGTACCTGATCCACATTAGCATTTGTACCTGGGTGACTCATTGCCAATGTAAATGTTAAATAACTTCTTGGCCCCAGCCACACAGGAAGCCCTGAAGAGGAGGGGGTGCAGTGCATTCCATCTCGCTGACTGACATTCAATGATTATAGGTAGGTTGGTGCTCATTTTAAACACCCCCCCCAACAAATATTGGATGTCAGAATGCGGAAGTGGCTGGGAGATGTAAACGAACCCGGCGACAATGTTAGTAAATGATTCTTTCTTGGGAGGGTGGACTTTCCCTACATTTCTAGCATTTTAATAGGTGTTGACAAGACTCCAAATAGTTTGAGGCTACTTGGAAGCATACCACACTGGGGTCAACGGGCACCATCCGGTGAAACTGGCAATCTTTGCATTGTACATTTACAAAGGGTTTTCTATCATTCGGGGGAGGTTGGTAGGTAGGGGGTGGTTTGACCTCACCTACAGCTGCTCACTATCAGGGTTCTAATATTTAAGAATCCTGTGAGAACACAGGTTGGAGTTTCATGATTTTAGATACAGTTATAAACATAATTTCGTTAAAATGAATCACATTCGCTTCTTTGCCCAGAATTATTTTCTTTGAGATACCACGTGAACACTTGCACTTGATACAGGCCTTTCACGGCGTAGGGATGTCTCAAAGTGCTTCACAGGATTTACTATAAAGTGGATTGACAGCGGTCAATTCGCACACAGCAATGTTTCACGTCTAGTTATAGTGCCGTGTTTGTTCTGTCAGTAACCTGTTAGTTGCCGGATTGCACACTCGCTTGTAGGTGAGAAGGTTGTGGGTTCAAAGCCCCTTTGGGCTCACAGTCCTGGCTGACACTCCAATGCAGTCCTGGTGGGAGAGTTGCATTGTCAGAGGTGCCATCCCTCAGATGATAGAAACATTAAGCTGAGGTCCTGTGTGGCTGTTCAGGCAATGTTAAAGATCCCTATTGGAAGAGGTCAAAATAAATTCTTCTCACAAGCAGACAATCTCCTATTGATTGATCGCCTCTTGTTGTCCGTGGGAACTCAATGAATGCAAAATGCAAGCTTAGAATCTTATTCTCACAGCACAGAAGAAGGCCATTCGGCCCATTGTGCCTATGCCGACTCTTTGAAAGAGCTATCCAACTCGTCCCACTCCTCCACTCTTACCCCATAGACCTGCAAATTTTTCCTTTTCAAATACCTATCTAAGTACCTATGCCCTTTTCAAAGCTATTATTGAGTCTACTTCCACCACCCTTTCAGGGAGCTGTACAGGATATACTGTCAAATTTAGTGACTATGTATTCTGTAGGCACATACAGCAGCCTATTTGCGCACGCAGCAAGGTCCCAACAAACCGCCAGCAGTGCAATCCAGATTGTAAAAACTCCCTGGGCAAAAAAAATTCTTCTCGTCTCCCCTCTGGTTCTTTTGTCAATTGCTTCTTGCCTGCAGCAACACAGTCACAACACTTGTCACGGCATGACTCCAGTAAAACTTTATTGAGATGTTTTGATGTGACAAAATTAATAATAATTATTATTGTTGTATTTGATAAAACGCCTCATCACATTTTGTAGGCAGCCATTTTGCGCACACCACTATTCCACAAACAACCATTGAGTGGTTGGACATTTTTTTATCTGGAGGTTTTATCGAGAGAAACTCTCTTCTCCTTCCATGTATTCAATATTCATTTCCATGGGTTCAATATTGTCCATCTGAACAGGCAGACAGGACTTTGGTTTAACGTCTCTGAAAGATGGTACCTCCAAAAACGCAATGCACATCCTCTCCCACCCCCCGTGCATACACACACACATACACATAACACACTCTTTTCGAGTAAAACGCAAATTACTCTATTACAGTAGCAGCCTGCCCGATGAGCTGAAAGTGGAGCTTGAACTCACAAGCTTCTGTCTCACAGGCAAAAGGTGTTACACACTGAGCCAGGCTGACATTCATCTTCTGAAAGTCAAAACGTCTCCTAATCCTACCTGTACCAAAGTCACCCATTTATCAGTGAATTAAACTCATTGAGTTTGGTTGCTATTTACAGCAGTGTTGGTAAGGGCCTTTCAAGCACTCTTTGAAGTCAGATTTATTGGCTCCTGTATTTGACGACAAATACTCAGTTACAAATCGCACATGGATGGTATGTGCTATACAAAACTGCTGAGGTTTATAGAACTACAGGGAAGAATTAGTAAGGGCAATGATATAATCACACAGGAATTTTTGGATTTGACTTGTGACATCTGAAAACTGGTTACAGTGAGAGAATTTTCACTTCACGGCTGTTTCTGGGACATTGCTGTGCGCAAATTGGCTGCGGTATTTACCTACAAAATACACAGTCATTATATCTGACATTATGTCCCATAAAGCATTTTGAGACATCCTTCCAACTTGAAAGGCACCATATGAAATGTAAGAATTATGATTTTATTTTAGAATATTATATTTAAAGACACAGAGGTAAATCAGCTGTTAATAGGTGGTGTGTGCGTGGGGGGAGGGGTGAATCAATTTTGGAGTATTTCATAACAGATTTCTTAATTAAGAAACCCGGGACACCTGGAAGTACATCAGGCATGTCAATCGGAACAGAAGGAACGGCATTCCGTTAATAAATTAGATTGGGTTAGCGTTCTCACAAACCAGGGCACTGGACTTGGGGATTTATTTAAAGAAATTTGCTAAGAAATTCCGCAATATCGTCAGCTGTTGACTCTCAGGCTGATAAATTGCTCATATGTCAAATTAGTGAGAGGCAGCAATAAACAAGGCAAATAGGACGCTGGACTATATTGCTAATTCAGGTAAGTTTAGATCCTCAACACCTATTTAGTAACTGAGCAGGCGGGCCACAATTCCCTGAAGGTAAGATCTGTCTTCTCGATTTTATTGGGAGAAACAAAATGATTGGCATGGACTGTGAGGCTATTTACTGAGCATTTGCATGCAAAAGAATCATACAACCATTATATTTTACAGCACAGAGGCCATTCGGCCCTCACCCCAACTCCCCCACCCCCCCCACCTCAATCCAACACGTTAGGTACAGCGTTCCAAAGACAGACACTGCCCGCATTTCTCTCTGAGTGCGTCACTGGATTCCCTGCTGCCCTCCCCTCAAAGTTCCTTGCACCTAACTGTAAAAAAAGACACCCAGACTGGAGGAACACTGTCTGAGGCTGCCTCGATCAAAGCTCTTTCATTGTACCGAATTAGCTCTCTGAGCTCATAGAAGATGTCCAAGGCTCAAACGAGCTCCATGTCGTATTCACTCACTAAGAAACATCATCTTGCAGGAAAGTCCTTTGATGTGGTTCATTAATAGGAGCTTCTTAGTTTCAGGAGAGAGAGTGAGACTCTCGGATTCAGCAAGCTTCACACCAATGCCAGTACAAACACTGGCACACCTTTATGGAATAGTGAGGAGGCCCATGAGATTGAGGGGCTGAATCACAGCTATTAGTGGTAGTGAAGTTTCACTCTTGAGCCCAGAAATGTCAGGAGAAGCTCCCTGAAGCTCAGAGGGTCTACAATTCCGCACGGCATGTGTGTCTGTGGCTAAATGTTGGAAAATTGGGATACAGCTCCTCCCCCCCAAAAGAGACAACCTATATTCATAGAAAGTTAGTGCCAGCTTGGTCCAGTTGGTGGTGTCAGCCTGGCTCAGTAGGTAATATTCTTCCCTCTAAGTCAGAAGGTTGTTTAAGCACTCCGGGTGAAGGGCACTATATAAATGCAAGCCGATGATGTTGTTGTGGTGGGTTTAAGACCCGCATCAGGACTTTGAATTCATAGTCTAAGCTGAGCTGTACTGTCGGAGGCACTGTTCTTCAGATGAGATGTTAAACCAAGGTTTTGTCTTGGTAGACGTTCAGGTACAAGTTAAAGATCTCCTTGGCACTAAAGGTAAGTTTCTCCTGGTGTCCTGATCAACAACCCCCCTCCCAGATAAAATCAGTCAATCGCTTTATGGCTGTTTGTGGGATATTGCTGTATATTAATTGGCTACTGCAGTTGCCTAAAAATACACAATCACTGCACTTTACAATAAATCCTGTGAAGCCTTTCAGCACCATGCTAAGGCGTTATATTATTACTGAAAAATAAGTCTCCCAGGCCAAGACTAGGGGTAGTTTCAAGTCTCTGATTTTGAAGAGGACCAGTGAGGAAGCTATTTTAGACAGTGTAGGTGTAGCGGCCAACTCACAAGAACACATTACTACAGTTCTGACTCATTTCAGCAAACTCTGGCCTTATCATAATAACCCGTGCACTTTTATAGCGTCTACAATGTCAAAAGCTCTCAAAGAGCTTCACAGGGAACTGCTGTCAAGTGCAGTGACTATGTTTGCAGGTGAGTGTGGCAGCCAATTTGATTTCCCGCATATAGCCATGAAGTAAATGATTGGTCTTATTTGGGGGATTTTTGGCCAGGACACCGAGAGAAACTCTCTTCTCCTTAGCAATGTGGGATCTTTAAAGTCCTCCTTAAGAGGCAGATGGAGCATTGGTTTATTTTTTCAATCAAAGGATGGCAGCCCTGACAATGCATTCTTCTTCTTCCTCCAACCATCATCCCCACCCCACCCCCCCATGACAATCACAGTGATCTCAAGTTAATCCCTCAAGAAAGAAATCATTCATTCCAAGACTGTTTGTGGGACACTGCTGTGCACAATTGGCTGCTGCATTTCGCCCACAAAATACACAGTCAATTCACTTTACAATATATTCTGTGAAGCTCTTTGAAACGTCTCGACAATCTGATAAGGTGCTATATTAACTGCAAGGATTATTATTTTTTATTATATGTTCTAGCGTGGGGCTTGAATCTGCAACCTGCTGACTTAAAGAGTGCCAGGAAATAGGTGAGGGGGGGAAGGGGAATGCAATGTTTCACAGTAGATTAATAATAACAATAATAATCCTTGCATTTGATATAGCACCTCATCACGTCTTTGAGACGTCTCAAGGGGCTTCACAGAATATACGGTATCATGAATTGACTGTATGTTTTCCCTAACATATTCATTTATGATGGAATCTGTCATGAAATATTGCAATCCTCTCCTTTTCTATTCTCCCTCCCTGACCTTCGCTCCCCCTCCCACCACCACCATTTTTCTTAGAACTGGAGGAAGTGGGTTTTAGCTTCCTGAGTCACAGATTTTTTTCGGAAAAAAAGAGTTCAGGCTGTAGGTGTCAACAGAGATGGTGAAGAGCATTCCTATGAATAATCCTCAACTATCTCTCTGTGTGTCTTGGCTTACAGTAGATGTAGTTCTCCAGCCTTGTCCTCTGTACTACGCTGCAGTCTAATAGTCTAAATACAGACAACATTTGTGGTTGGACCATTGACCATGCCACATGTCCTGGCACCTGATGCACCTCTGGTTATCCTTCAAATGCTGACACTGTGGAAATATTTGTCGAGTGCTTTAATGACACACCCACACAGTGCTGACATATGATGACAGATCCGTGGCTTGAGGCCTTCTTCCCAAATATGCTCCTCTCGAACAATCCAAATTTATCAGACAATTGGCCGGAAACCACAAAGTGTCATATTGGGAGTGATCCACATCATGTCATCATGTGTACTCCTGTAGCTTAGTGGTTAGAGCACTAAGCTACAGGAGCAAGAGGGCACAGGTTAATTCCTTAGGCAAGTTTTCTTCCTCCACACGCCACTGTTTACCTAGGAGTTAGTAGGAACCTGGCTGTTAGTCAATTAGCTTTCCAAGCATAATAATCCCTTCCAAAATAATAATAATAATAATAATTTGTTCACTCTATCCATGACTGTTTGTTCGACACTGATTTGCGCAATTGGCTACCACGTTTCGCCCACAAAATGTACAGTCTACAATATATGCTGTGTAGCGCTTTGAGACATCTCAATGACCTGCTATATCAAATGCAAGAATTATTATTATTAGATTGGCCCATTGTGTAATCCTGCAAGTTTATCCAATTGTGAATTCACTGTATCAGTCAATGAGCAATTACCCCCTTATCCTGAATAAGATATCAGGCAGGATTCAGACATATGGGGAAGGGGAGGGGGGGTGGCGGGTGGGGAACGGTGGATTGAGGGACAGGTCTATTTATTCTATTATTTCAAGCTGAAATCTATTATCCACACCCAAAATACACAGCAAATCCTGTGAAGCGTTTTGAGACGTTTCAACGACATGATGAAGAGCAATATCAAGTGCAAGGATTATTATTGTTGTTAATTATTATTATTAACAATGGAGCAAAAATCGCTGCAAGTGTTAGATGCATCTGCTTTTTGCCAATGTCGAATTAATGGAATTTCCTCCTCCGGGTGTCAACTTGGCTCAGTTGGTAGCTTCTCAGACACTTCTCTGAGTCAAAAAGTTGTGGGTTGAAGCCCCACAGTGGGGCTTTGAGCTTTGAGCTCATTGTCCAGAGGGGGTGAATTTCTGTGGGGGGGTGGGGATTGCATTGCAGAAGTGCTGTCCTTTAAATGAGACATTAAACCTCGGTCCCGTCTGTATCTGTTCAGATGAGATTAAAGATCTCGTGGCAGTATTCAAAAAGCAGAACAAGAACAACTTGTATTTATTTAGCGCCCTCCACACGGGGTAGTGTTCGGGATCGCTTGACAGTGGCGGAGCCTGAAACCAAGCCAGAGGGAAAGGAAGGTGGGAGGTAACCGTCAGCATGATCAAAAAGGAAGGTCTTGAGGCAGGATTTGAAAATGGGGAGGGAGTTTCTCTCTCAACAATCCCTCAGGTAAAATGAATCATTCACCTTGCGGCTGTTTGTGTGAAAATTGGCTGGCGTGTTCGCCTATGAATACATACTATTTCAGTAAATAAAGCAAACACTGTGAGACATTTGGAAGACATGAGAAGGTGCTATGTAAAACGCAAGGATTATTATTATTATTTAATTACGTAACCACTTCATTCTCCTACATTCAATAGGACATTAAGTGGAAATGAGTTTGAAATGCTATTATCTTTAATATAATAATAATAATAAAATAGGCCAACACTGGTGTGTCAGTATGTGAGACAGATTCCAAACATGCCCAGTCTACCAAATACAAGGATTATTATTTATTTTATTTTGTATGAACAGATGCAGATTGACTCTGGAGAATTAATGAGAGCCAGGTTCAACCCGACTCCATTCATTTGAATTCAATGACATATTGGAACTAGCCCCAGTCTATCAAACCGAATTCCGGATATAAATGGAACCGAGCATAATGAGAATTCATTCCAGGGTTTATTGAACCTCAGAGGTATCTATGAACTCACCCAGCCTCATCCCCAGCAAGATGTGACCCAAAGCTCTGTCAATCAGAAGCCAGTTACCTAATATCCACCCACCTCATACTGACCCAGCAGCAAAGTTTAAACTGAACAAATAATAATTTTCGCATTTGATATTGGTCCTAAAAATAATCTCAAAGGTATTGCAAAGAATTACGTATACTATAGTAGCACAGGGACAGCCCATTCCACACTGTGCTGGTGCTTACACTCCATTCCCTTCCCGACTCCAATGCCATTAGCCCTCTATTCCCACTCCCTCCGCCTTTTAAAGCCCATTGTAAGACTTGTCTCCTTAACCGTGCTTTCATGCCCCAGACCCACCCCTCCTTCTTGTTATATTATTATTTCCCAGTCCATTGACATCAGTGCTTGATGGAAACCAATAAATTGCAAAAGAGACAGATGAGTGATAGAGTGATACTGACAACACTTTGTCTCCCCACTCCCAACACCCAAATGAAGGTCAGATTAAATAGACTCAGTCCATCAACCGCAAGGGCAGACTGAGAGCTAACCTCAAACTAGGGACCTCACTCAGAGCTAGAGTGGAGCTGGCTTTAATCCATTAACCTTAGACACAGATTGAGACCGACTCCAATGCCAAGCAACAGTTGCTGAGGCCCAGTAGAGCTGTACTGGATTCAGTCCATCAGCCTCGGAGACAGTATGGGTGGACTTTCTCTATTCCAAGGGCATGAGAGCCAAGATCAGCCTGGCTTGCACTCCATCAACTGCAGACACACATTGGACTGACCCCCAGATTGTGACTGGCTACAGTCAGCCCATCAAATATTCAGACATATGTGAACAAAACTACAATTGTCACAACAAATTTCTACCCTATCGCCGAGTATGCCTCAGCTGAGGTTTCAATTCCTTTGTAGAATGAAGAACTTGGCAGGTTTGGAAGAGAGAGAGAGATCGGAGAGAGAAAGAAAAAGAAAACAAAATTGCACTGATATAGCACCTTTCATATAAGATGACGTCTGAAAGCACTTCACAGAGTAGAGTGGAAAGAATTTGAAAGCTATTTATTTTTAAGAACCAGAATACAAACTGAAACCGAATTTTCCAAAATCCTGCACGATCTTAAATATTAAGGCAACGATCTTAGGGCTAAGACCATGAGAAATTCCAGGCCCCGGATCTGGAACCAAGGCTGATTTCCCCCCCACCCAATCTGGGGCACTGAGGCCATTTATAGCTGAGCCCCGGCTGAGATCAGCTAACTGAAGACAGAACTGGAATCTGTGTTTCAGCTAATTACTGGTTTGACTCAGGGCTTTATGGCTCACTATCTATTTGTTAAATAACACATTAAAGTATCAATCACTCTTAAGTACAGTGGAGCAAAGTAAGCCTCTTTTCTTCGAAATGTTAAAAACTAGATAACTTGCCTGGTCTCACGCCAACTAAAACCTATAAAATCACTGTCTGAGGCAGCAATCACCTAAGGAGGCTCAGAAATGGTATGAAATGTGATGGATGAAACAGTTTGTTTTCAAAGGAGACGTAATGGATCAACTGGTTATACAACCCAATTAAAAGATCTATATAACAATGATTACGATGTGCACTAATGAAAAGTGTTGCATTGCCTTGTTACTGTATGTAATAGAATGTGTTTCAGTTTGTTAATTGATGATTAAGTTCAGAGGAATGAGTTATGAACAATAATTAGACAATCTTAGTTGGCTCAGGCCATAGCGCTCTCGCCTCTAAGTCTGAGTCAGACGTTGTGGATTCAAGCCTCACATTGGGACGTTAGGCTCACAGTCTTGCCTGACACTCCAATGCTGTGCTGGGGGGAGTGCGGCATTGTCGGATGTGACGTCCTTCGGATGAGACATTCAAACTGAGGTCAATTTAAGGATTTTCCACGATTCTTGCACAGTCTTAAACTGAGAGACGAACATGGTCTCACAGTGAACGTTGCACCTCATAGGACTGGCTTTCAGCAAAAGGCTAGTCGTCAGGAGAAAAGGTTGCAAAAATTATTGTACGATTAATGCCATGGGAGTGTTTTATGGGATTGTGTTGTGAGAGGTGATGAATTTGGGTTGTGTTGGATGGATGTTGCGCTGAATTGCGAATCTGTTTAAATCCACCCCCAGGGCTCGTATTTTGAAGTAGTTTTGCTCGCATTTAGTACGTATTTCATGGCTTTTAAGTGAAACGAACAGTGAGCCGGGTGACAATACTGACCGATGAAGATATCCTTGTGAATGGGACATTCGGCCAATTGTCTCGATGCCAACCCAAACCCCTTGAGATTTGCTATAGAGATCGTCTGGAACGAAGCATCTGCGTCAATTGCCTGAGAAAAAAGCATATTATCTGTGGTCAGGGAATCTCTGTTTTGTGTTCAATGTGCGTTCATGGGCATTAGGAGGCTTTTGATCGCACGGTGCTGTCTCCTAGGTGACCGCTGCTTCTCTCTGTCCTGACTTCAAGAATAGGCATCAGAGCCTCAGACACTTGCGTCATTTAGAGCCAGCTTGGGTGTCAGCTGTCAGTGCCATGCAGTGAGCTTCCGTTACTATAGAAGCAAGGGCTCTTTGTGCGTCTTTCGCCTCGACAGGAGAAGGGCGAAGCTGAAGGCTATGACAAGCCAGGCATTTACATCAGTTCCTTGGACAATGCCGTTCAGTTACACCAACAACCCTTAACACCGAGCAACAAATTGGACAACACCACCCAATGATAGAACCATGTGCTTGGTGTGACCTAATGGCATGCATTTATGCAAAGCGAATTCCAATGCAAGATAGCGAGTGTGTGGCCTTTCTTGCCTTGCGCTGCTAAATGTGACCTTTGACTTCAAGCAACCTTTACTTTGATGGCACCTATTTAACAGGGGTCGAGCTCTAAAAGGCGCCTCACAATAAAACAGCATGATACCTTCCTGTCCTTTATTCATCATTGAGTCAAGAATTTCTACTGCTGAATAATATAGAGCACAAAAAGTCTCATCCGACCACAGTCACAGGAAAGGGGACATGGTTAACAGATGACAGCATGCTGGTGTGTTGCGAGGGTGGGGGGAGAGCGGCAGGATTGGGAGAGGGTGTTGCTATGGAATCGGAAGAGGCAGCTAATAATAATAATAATAATAATAATAATAATCCTTGCATTTGATATAGTGCCTTATCACGTCGTTGAAGTGCTTCAAAGCGCTTCACTGAATATATTGCAAAAGCGGACTCCCTGTGTACTTTGTGGACGAAAGGCAGCAGCCAATTGTGCACAGCAGTGCCCCTCAAACAGTTGTGGACTGAGGATTTTTTAGGAGGGATTATTACACCCGGAAAGCGATCCGCCAGTCGACTAACAACCGGGTTCCTACTTACTGCTAGGTAAAGAGAGGCCTGTGGAGTAAGGAAACTTACCGAAGGTTTTGCCCCGCTCGGGAAATGAACCCAGGCCCTCTGGCTTGCGAAGCAAGCGCTCCAACCACTATGCTATGACACTCCACATTGGGAACACCTGTCCGAACTCGGGACCTCTCTCATCCACACCGGAATGTTCAAAAGGTTCTGACAGCAGGTACGGAGCTAAACTGCAGAGCCTTGAGGGGAAATCGTATCATATAAACAATTTACTAGGTTTCTAGCAGAAAAAAGTTATTTTTTTCATCTGAGTGCAGTGGTTTCTGGGAAGGACTGCACTATCCCCAGCCAACTCATTGCCTTCCTATAAACTAGCTTTCCAAAGAATCTTGGCCGGTTCAAGAATAAATAAGCATGTGATTTATTCATGAGCCAAAGAGTTCAGTGGAAAATTTCTAGCACAGAGAAAGACAGAGAGGGAGTGAGGGAGAAGGAGAGAGCGCACAAGGTGATTGCATTATGATGTAATTCTTCTGAGAATATTTTGCAAACAGAGATTAGATGAAATTGTCTCTCATCTCTATCAGATCAATCCGCTCCCCCACCACATACACACACAACTAACCCCCAGGGACGAAAATATGCAACTTTAAGGCTTCCCAGGATTTTGTTTTTGGAAATGAATATATTTTGAAATGAAATATGAAAGAGCTTTGCTTCTCCCCCTCTCGGCCTGCTCTCTAACTCTTGCTCTCTCTAACCCTCCCCCCTCTACGGGGAAATCACTCCTGGAAACCAACCGTAGTTAATAATAACAATAATCCTTGCATTTGACATAGCGCCTTATCACGTCTTCGAGATGTCTCAAAGTGCTTCACAGGATATATTGTAAAGTGAATTGACTGTATATTTTGTGGGCGAAATCCGTCAGCCAATTGAAGCAGAAAGCATCCATGTCATTAAGAGGAAACGTGCACATTCAAATAAAACTATTTTTATCGTTAAAAAATATAGCGGTAAAGGCAGTAACGATGGGCCTCCCCCTGTGCTGAAAGATTCTGTTTCTTGTATTATTATTTTCATATCGGAGAGTGAATTGGTGGTCAGGATGCCGAGAGAAGCTCCCTTCGTTTTTCAATTAGTTCCACAGGGTCTTTCAAGTCCAACTGAGCAGGCGCAGACAGCACCTCGGGTTAACGTTTCAAACAAAAGTTCAGCGTCTCTAATAATGTAGTAAACCCCCACCCCCGAATTCCCGATGTGGGGGGTTTGAACCCATAAACTTCTAACTCAGAGGTGAGAGAGCTTCTGACTGAGACAGGCTGAAACGTTGCCTGAGCACTCAACCAGAGTGTTGAGCGTTCCCATAGAATTAAAATTCCCAGAGAGGTCAGATATTTCCTTTCCTGTCTTGCCGAGAACCCGGGGACGAAGGAACTGTCTTATTTCTTTCTAAAAAAAAGACCTCTAGTGAACCGGCTTCCCAGAATTGACACGATAATGTGACAGAAATAGACCTCGCTGTCATTTGTCACACCTCTGTTACATTTCTCTCTCACTCCGGTGAGATTGGAGCTTGTTCCCACACTTTCAGCTCGAATCGCGCAGTGCTCGGAATGCTTATCGGAATCCCGAGGATCTTAAAGTGGGATTGTTTCGGGAAAGTTGAAGCGTGCCTTTTCTTTGTAAATACATTTCTGCTTCTCGTATCATGTCTGGCCGACTCATTTACTGGTTGGAAAACGTTTTGCGGTAATAATATTCCTTGCATTTGGCTGGTCACGTTGTAACATCTGAGTTACTGTCAAGTGTAGTCACTGTCTGATTGTGGTAGGCGAGGTCCTTTCAAACAGCCTTTGAAGTAAATGCCCAAGTTTTCTGGGGGATTGCTGGATGGAGCGATCTGTGTGTGTTTGTATGTGTGTGTGAGCACGCGTGTTTGGGCACACATGTGTACACGTGACGGTGTCTGTCCGTGATTGCATGCATGTGAGCGCGTGTGCTTGTGTATGTGTATGAGTGCACGCCTGTCTATGCACTCGCTCGCACAGGTTTGTATCCTGTGAGCGAGTGGGTGCACGTGGGTTTCTGTGAGCAGGTGTGAACGTGTGTGTGCATGCACGCAAGTATGTGTGAGAGTGTGTGTACGGGTCTGTACATGCGAGCATGCATGTGTGCGTGCATGTGTGTGTGATGGTGAGCGTTCACCCATGCGTGTCTTTTATGTGTGCATCATATGTGTTAGCGGTTAGTACAGCCACTACACCCCAAAAACTCTAGAGCGAACTCTCCCTCAATCCTTCTGCCTTGCCCCATTCTTCCCCACCTTCAGGTCACTCTGAGGAACCTTCCTCTTCGACCGTGCCTACGAGCACCTCCCCTCCTCCATGGCTCGGTGTTCTGCTTCTCCACTGTCGAGTGCTCCGGGTCTCTACCTTGCGGGAGTGACATTATATAAATGCAAATTCTTGTTGTTGTTGTTGTTGTTAATTAATCACAGACTCTACCCTGGAATTAATATATAAGAAGCATGTTTATAGCAGGATACAGCCGACAAGTAATATTTATTAATTGATGTCAGGAGCCATGACTGTGTTTTTCATAAGTGAACATAGCAGTCAGTTAGTACATTGAGTCCACAAACAGCCACGAAGAGAACGACCGATTATCAGTCGGATTATCGACACCTGGAGAACTCACTTCTCTTTTCCCAAGAGCACCACAGATTGTTTTAACAAGCCGCCCCGAGCAGGCAGGGACCTGGGTTTAACATTTAACGTCTTTTCCGAAGGGACAGCTCAAAGGAGCAGAGAAGAGCAGGAACGGGCCAGAGTTTCGGGCTCTGAAGATGAGTTTATATAATTGTGCCCGCTGCAGGCTCCAAAACAGCAAGCCGTTCTCTCTTCAGAGGTATCACGTGGAGCAATAAAAAGAGATTCAAGGAAATGTGGGGGAAGAGCTGGCACGCAGATGCCAAGACATGCCGGCCAGAGGCCTAGGAAGGGGTAGGATGACTTCAATAAAATTCCAAGCGATAGAGTGCTGGCGGAGTGCTATTGAGAAAGACTCAGTGTTTTATAAGTATCTCATTCCCAGTGCCAGGAGCTCAGCCCTGCCAGTGCACATCAAGCCCCTAATACAATTCCACATAGGAGACCGCTCTGCCCATCATGCCTCTGACTGAGCTGTGCTGTGAGTTCCCTCTCCACTTTTCATCTCAGCTTTTTATATTCCCCCCCCCCCTCCAATTGCCCTTTCATCTTCTTCCAGGTGAGATGTTAAACCTAGTTCCTGTTTGCGCTTGTTCTGATGGACATTAAAGACCCCATAGCGTTATTGTTGCTGCACAAATTGGCTACCGAGATTTGGCTAGCCTTCTCTTCTCAAATAGTGCCACAGGATCTTTAACGTAGACCTGAGCAGGTAGAAAGGATCTCAGTTTAACATCTCATCTGAAGGACAACACCCCGATAAGCATTGCATTAGAGTCCCATCTTAGAGTATGTGATTCCAAGTCCCGACATGGGGCTTCAACCCACAACCTTCCAACCCAAAATCCATAGCATTCGCATAGAAGGGATGAGGTGACCGGGAACTGGATAGCCATGTGTGGACAGTGTTGGGTTGGGAGGTGGGATCCCGGGGGAAAATTAAGCCCAGGAGAGGTTCTTGATGCATTTGTAGGTGTCAGCCTGGCTCAGTTGGTAGCACTCTCACCTCTGAGAAACAGGCCAGCATCGTCCACCTTATCGAATCCTTTCAGAATCTTAAACCCTTCTATCAGGTAAATGGAGTTGAAGCACACATCAGCCATGATCCAATAGAATGGTAGAACAGCCTCGGGGGGCTGAATGGCCTCCTCCTCTTCCAATGTTCCTGTGTTCTCCTCTCGATCGTCTCAACTCCAGAGAGAAAAGCCGCAACTTGTTTAATCTTTCTTGAAAGGTGCTAAGTGAGTCAATTATGTTGCATTGATAGTTGTATCCAATCTTCTCTGGTAACATCCTTGTAAAGCTACTCTGCGCTCTCGCCAGTGGTGTGTCAGGACAATAAAAGCGCACATTCCGCACTGGATTATCAGAGCTGCTGTCCTTCCAATGAGGTGTTGAACCAAGGTCCCCGTCTGTGCCTGTTCAAGTGGACGTTAAACATGCACTGTTTGAAAAGAGAAGGGAGTTTCTTTCTCCCAGTGTACTGGCCGACAACCCCCCCACTCCCCTAATAAAACTATTCATTTACTCCATGGTTGTTTGTGGGATATTGCTGTGCGTAAAATGGCTACCACATTCACTCACAAAATATTACATTTCACAGTAAAATCCTGTAAAATACTTTGAGGTGTTTCGGTGACTTGATAAGGTATCAAAGGCAAGGGAACTCCCAGGAGTTTGGTATAGATTAAGAGTTGCGATCAGATTTCCACACGTGTGAGATGCCTGAATGACCAACAACAACAACAAAAAAATCAACGTACTGTATGCATCTGTAAGATCAGGGCTCCTTGAGGTTGGTTATTTTGGCAGGAAAGCACTGGTGTTTGAATGTTCGGCACTTGTCCAGAGCGTCAGCTTTTATTGCTTCATACACTGCCTCATAACAAATCCCAATCAAAGGAATAGACACAGCGGAGTATAGCAGCTGTCAACATCATCTAATTCATGTTTTGCTAAAATAATAGTAGTTTCAACAGGTTTTGCAAAACTGAACTGCGAGCCCAAAAAGCTTTCATGTAAGGTTCAGTCAACGTTTATTCGTGTTCTCACGATGACCAAAGCTGTCCACCTCTGGTTTCTGACAATTGTGCTTGTGTGTTTACGTGTGTGTGTGTGTGTGAGCGCCTAATGTCCCAATATAACACTTCGAGATATTTTCCTGCGTGAAGGACAGTATATAAATCTAAGTTCTTGTTATTGTTGTTAAAGTTGTTATCAGTGCTGGCGGGAGTGCTGCATTGTTACAGGTGCCATCTCTTGAATGAGACATTAAACCAATGTCTGTAATAAAAACAGAAATCGCTGGGAACATTCACCAGGTCAGGCAGCATCTGTGTAGAGAGGAGAGTGGGTTAACGTTTCAAGTCGATGACCTTTCGTCAGAATTGGGGGAAGTTGAAGGGGGCGGGAAAAGAAAGACAAAGGAAAAAATTAGGTGGAAGACAGGAGATGATGAGATCAGAGGTGTTGATGGTGCAAACAAAAGAAATCATAGTGGAAGACTGTAGAAAGAAAAGATGTGTCTGAGACCCAGAGGATGTTTAAATGGTTATAGAACAGGGGGAGGGAGTAGACAAGGCTGAGAGAAGTGTGGAGCTATGGTTAAGGTCTGAAGTGATTAAAATCAATATCGAAGCCAGAGGGCTGTAAGGTGCCTAGGAGCTAGATGAGGTCCTGTTCCTCGAGCTTGCGTTGTGCTTCATCGGAACGGGGTATGAACAGAGAGGTCAGTGTGGAAGTCGGAAGAGTTAAAGTGACAAGACACTTGAAGCTCAGGGTTGCACTTACGGAAGGGATGGAGGTGCAAAGCAATCACCCAATCTGTGTTTGGTATCTCCGAAACAGAGGAGACCACATCATGAGCAACTAATACACTGGTGGTAGTATATGTAAATCACTGTCTCACCCGGAAGCAGTGTTTGGAGCCCTGGACAGTGATATTGAAGGAGGTGAACAGGCAGGTGTTGCATCTCCTGCGCTGAGAAGGTGCCAGGGGAAGGAGAGCACTTAGTGAGAGCAGTTGCCTTTTGGGGGCAAGGCTGAGAGAAGATGGGAACTGTGGTTAAGGTCTGAGTGGTGTTACTGGTGATGGAAGAGTGGACCATGGAATCACAGAGGGAGTGGTCCTTTCGGAATGCTGAGAGGGGAGGGCAGAGAAATGTGTTTAGTGGTGGGCTTGCACTGGAGATGGCAGAAATGGCCGAGGATGATCCATTGAACGTAAAGGCTGGTGGGGTGGAAGGTGAGAATTAGGGGCATCCTATCATAGTTCTGGGAGTGGGAGGGCGGAAGTGATTAGGGCAGAAGTGAGGGAAACAGGATGGACACAGTTGAGGGCCCTGTCTACCATGGTGAAGAGAAATCCTCGGCTGAGAAAAAAGGAGGACATTTCAGAAGCTCTGGTGTGGAAGGTGGCATTGTCAGAGCAGATACGGCGGAGGTGGAAACAGGAAGGGAGTCCTTACAGGATGCAAGGTGGGGAGAAGTGTAATCGAGATAGGAGTAGAAGATGGTAGATATCTCCTGGTAGATTTAAAGCCCCGTCTGTGCCTGTCTATAGTAGTATTGGAAAAGCAAAGGGAGTTTCTCTCCCAGTGTCTTGGTCAACAATCCTCCAGATAAAATTGAACACTCACTTCATGGCGGTATGTGGAACATCGCTGTGTGAAACACACTCAAGTGCTCCGAGACATGAAGAGACACTCTGGCCCCAACCTCTGGAATTTCATCCCCCGGTCACTCCGCCTCGCTCCCTCCTTAGCCTGCTTCAAGTCCCGCCTTAAGACCCTCCTCTTCGACCATGCCATCGGCCACCCCCCTTCCCCTCCCTTCTCCCCCCAACCCCAGCTCGGGTCTGAAATGCTGTGCACTGTCCAGCGCCTCGGGACGTCCTCCCGACGTGAAAGGCGCTATACAAATGTAATCTTGTTGGTGTTGTTGTTGTGTAAATGCAAGTTGTTGGTGTTGTGTGCAAATCTGCTGCCACGTTCACCTAAAAAATACACAGTCTCTACACTTTACAGCAAATCCTGTGAAGCGCTTTGTGACATCCTCCTGGCATGACAGGCGCTGCACCTGCAAGGATTATTGTTTTGTTAAAACTTTCATACATAAGGAGGTTTTTTTTCCTTAATTGAAAACAGTCACCCCAAGGCAAGGGTTCATTGCTGCTAATGCGTGAGCACAAGGAACTGTAAGAGAAGCAGGCCACACACTTGTCTGTGCCAACTCTGACTCTGGGCCTGACTGTTACTGTTAGGGGGAACCAACAACAACAACAAGATTCCATTTATAGAGCGCCTTTTACGTCGGGAGGATGTCCCAAGGCGCTGTACAGTTGGGTCAGGACCCGAGCAGGGGGGAAATGGTCAGGGTGAGGGGAGGGAAGGGAGGGAGCGAGGAGGGGATAGAGAGTCGAGAGGGGAGCTGAAGGCACGGTCAAAGAGAAAGGTCTTGAGACCGGCCTTGAAGGAGGAAAGGGAGGAAGCGGCGAAGGCACTGGGGGATAGAGTTCAAGAGCCTCGGGGCTGAGAGGCTGAAGTCCCGGCCACCAATGGTAGGGCGGTTGGGGCGGGGGATGTGGAGCAGACCGGAGCCAGAGGAACGGAGGGTACGGGCAGGTAGGTAGGGGGATAGTAGGTCGGAGAGGTAGGAGGGAGCAATGCCGTGAATGGCCTTCTAGGTGAGGATGAGGATCTTGAATTCGAACCAGCTGCTCTCAAGCCACAGAGTCAGGAACAGAGAAAGTTGTGAATGTTTAACTGTGCGCAGAAAGGGAAGTAGAGGAAAAACGAGAGATGGAACAGGCGGACAGTCAAAAACAGAGTAAAAAAGATAGGCTGACAGAACAAGAGAAGACAAGGTAGAATTAGAGACAGAACGACTCAAAGAGAAAGGAAAAGACACACACACACACACACACACACAACAACAAACAAGATTACATTTGTATAGCGCCTTTCACGTCAGGAGGACGTCCCAAGGCACTGGCTTATCGTGACTTCAATTCGTCTCAAAGAACTTCACAGAATATTCTGTCAAGTAAATTGACTGTATATATCGTTGGCGAAATAATAAGAGGGTGAAACATACACAGACAAAGAGAGAAACAGAGAGACACACACACACACCAAGACACAGCGAGAGAGAGAGAGAGAGAGAGAGAAGTGGAGAGACAGGGAGAGAGAGACAAGAGAAAAATGAAGAAACACAGAGAGAGAGAGAGAGAGAGAGAGACTGGAAAGAGGGAGAGTTACTTCGCCAAGATTAACAGCAGAGGCTTTAGAGCCCAGTCAGCAAAATGTAACCACCTTCCCTGCTCGAGGCACAATGTCAGTGTGTCTTTGCAAAGCCAAAAGTAGCGTGTGTGGAAAAGGCTCGCAAAGACACACAAGGGCTTTTTTTCATTTGAAATGAAAAGGGCTCCTTTCTCTCTCTCTCTCTCTCTCTGTTTCTCTGTAGCAGGAGTGGGTCTGAAGCGTCTCCTGTTGCAAGGAGCCTGGCCGGGAGCTCTCGCCGACTCAAGCGATATGACTGGCTCCAGGAAAGAGGGAGGGTGACGTTTGCTCTGCTCCGAGCAAACATTTTCTGTCCTGGCTCCTTCTGGAAAGCAAAGTATTTTTGATCAGCAAATACACAAGCGCACAAGCACTCACAAACATTTATATATTTAATAAAGACAACCGAAGCCCCTGTTTTCTTTTTAATGCACGCCGCTCTATTAATTGAAAACCTCACTTGCTCAGGGGGTTTCGTGGAAAAGGTTTTCTCTCTTTGAATTTCTTTGAAATGTGTTCAGTGTGTGCGTCGACAAGGGCCAAAATTACTACAGCAGAGAGCCTGGCTTAAGGACCAATGAGGCTAGTGACTAATGCGGACGATATCTGTGTGTTTGAGTGTGTGTTTGGGCATCTCTAACTCTGTGAATGTCTCTCTAATTGTGTGTGTGTGTCTGTGTCTCTCTCGCTGTGTGAGTGGGTATATGTGTGTGTCTCTAACTGTGTGTTTGACGTCTCTGACTCTGTGTGTATGTGTGTTTGGATGTCTCTCAAATTATGTGTATATTGCTCTCCAGTTGTGTCCCCATCTGTTTCTCTCTTTCTCTATGTAACTTGGGACATCCTCCTGATGTGAAAGGTGCCATACAGATGTAATTTGTTATTGTTGTTGTAACTGTGTGTTTGTTTGTCTCTCGCTAACTGTGTGTGGTGTCTTAGTGTGTGTGCATGTGTTTAATTCTATGTATGCGTGTTTCTCTCTCTGACTCTGTACGTCTCTCTAACTATGTGTGTGTGTATGTGTGATTGCGAGCATATATGTGTGTCTAACCGTGTTTCTCTCTCTGTAACTGTGTGTTTGTGTGTGTCTCTCTAACTGTGCTGTGTGTGTGTATGCATGCATGTGTCTAACTGCGTGTGTGTAAGTATATCTCTAACTCTGTGCACGTCTCTCTCTCTCTCTCTCTGCACCAACACTCCTCGGAAATATAGCTCCTAATAAACCAGCTCAAGGAGAGGAAACGCCCACTTCAGGCCTACAAACACCCACACCCTAATACCCTCACACTCAGGCCATTCATTGGAGCCAGGCTCCTGAATGCCCTCACTTTCTGACCACTGATGGAGAGCAGTGCTGACTGCACTGCTCTCACACAGACAGGTTCATTCAGACAGATTCACAGTCTGAGCCCCTCTGTGTACTCACCCATTACATTAGGAAACAGTCATTGACACGATAATAATAATAATCCTTGGATTTCATATAGCGCCTTATCACGTCTCGAGACGTCTCAAAGCGTTTCACAGAATATACTGTAAATTGAATTGACTGTATATTTTGTGGGCAAAATGCAGCAGCCAATTGCACACAGCAGTGTCCCACAAGCAGTCATGGATTGAGTGATCAAATTGTTGTTTTTTAAATTTGTTTTAAAGGGATTATTACCCCCGGAAAAGCAATCCGCCAATCAACTAACAATTGGGTTCCTACTTACAGGTAGCTAAACAGAAGCATGTGGAGTAAGGAAACTTGCTTAAGATTTCGCCTTGCTCGGGAATCGAACCCTTGCGAGGCGAATGCTCAAACCGCTAAGCTATAGGACTCCACCATAAGGGTGTCCACAACCACCCCTTCACCCGCTCCACTACACCACCGGCATTCTTGTAAAATAATACAGTAATAATAATAATAATCCTCTCATCAATCTTTCACATCGAGAGGACATCTTAAAGCACTTCACAGGATTTACTGTAAAGTCATGAAGTGAATTACCAATGTTATCTGGAGGTTTATTGGCCAGGACATTGCGGAGAAACTCCTTTCTCTTTGCAAGTAGTCAAAGGGGATCTTTCGCTGAACGTCCCTGAACAGGCAGTGACAGGATCTCAGCTTGACATCTCATCTGCACAGTAGCACCTCCAATAATGCATTTCTCCCTCCAGCACTGCACTGGGGTGTCAGCCTCAACTGCATGACTCGAAGGCAAGACCCCTTAGAGCTGAACTCTTCCATTTGTACTCCTGTGTGCTTTGTGTGCCTTTGGGGAATGCTTTTCAAGCACCAAATCCAAATGTTGGAATTCTGTGTTCCTTCTGTGTTTTTATTCTTGCGAAATGACTTTAACGACAAATTTAAACAGACAAATGTTATGTTGAGTTACAACTCAAGGTTTTCATTGGTACTAGGGCGGTGGGGAAGGTGGGGTGGGGGAGAGTGAGGAGGTGGTGGGGGCGGGAAGTTTCATTTGTTTATTCTGGTCCACTATATAGTTAATAATCCTTGCATTTAATACAGCGCCTGTAACATTGAAATGTCTCAAAGTGTTTCACAGAGAATTGCTGTAAAGTGTAGTGACTGTGTATTTTATAGGTGAAAGCGGCAGCCAATTTGTGAACAGTGATATCAAGCAATCAACCATGACATGAATGATCGATTTAATCTGTGGAGATTGTCGGTCAGGACACTGGGAGAAACTCCTTTCTCTTTCCCAACAGATTCACAGAATCTTCACAGCACACCTGAAAAGGCACAGACGAGGCTTCAGTTTTAGTATCTCAACTGAAGGATGAAAGCGATGATATCACAGGTTTCCCCTCCTACCTCCCTTACGGGGTCTGTCTGTCTTAGTTGGCAGCGCTCTCACCTCTGAGTCACCGGATTGTGGGTTCAAGCCTCACATCTGGACTTGAGGTCACAAAATCTAAGCTGACGCTCCAATGCAGTTTGGGGGTACGTTGCATTGTCGGCCGGTGTCCTGACCAACAATCCCCCAGATAAAACTAGTCATTCACTTCATGCCTGTTTATGTGATGTTACTGTGCACAAATTGGCTGCCATGTTCGCCTGCAAATACGCAGTCATTACACTTTGTGGGAAATCCTGTGAAGCCTCCTCCATGAGAGACTTCCTCCCAAAGTGCAAAGTCATTATACCAAATGCAGAGATTATTATTATTATTATTATTGTCTCGTCAGCTGCCAACTGAAGGAGTGCAGAGGTTTAAAAACGTAGGCGCACACACACACACACACACACACACTTAAACGTAGCACTGCTCTCTCCTGTGTGCAATGTCCAGATTCTAAGAACGTACTTCGAGGTTTAGGGCTGGGACCTTCCTGTTTTTGTGTGCGCAAACCTCGGTCGTTGAGATGGTTGATCTCAGCATGGGCTGGGCTGGCGTTGAATGGATGGGGTTGGGGGGAGGGCAGTGGGGAGGAAGGAAGGGAGATGGTTACAATTGACCTCAACGTCTCTGGGCTGAGAAGGGACAGAATCCAAACATATTCTCCTGCTGCCGCTCACTGCCTCAAGATCACAAGACGGCAGCCTATGTGGCTAGCCTGGCTCAGTCGGTAGCACTCTTGTTTCTCGAGGCAGAAAGTTCAAGCTACACGCCAGGACTTTGAACACACACAGTATATATAGGTCAGCGGTGGCCAACTCATGCCCCGCAGGACTGCCAAGAAGTACACCCCCCCACCCCACCCCCAACAAACCACCCACCCACCTCCTCCTCCGAACATTCGCATGAGTAAGTCCGTGTTCAATTGGTACCGCGTCTCCCGCTATTTCTTGATAGAATATTTCTTGATTTGGTGGCATAAATCAAGAAATAAATTCCTCCAAAGTAAATAAATAAATAAATAAATTGGTCACTCAACCCACGACTGTTTGTGGGATGCTGCTGTGTGTAATTCGCTGCTTTTCGCCCACAAAATATACAGTCGATTAACTTTACAGTGCATGCTGTGAAGCGCTTCTGAATGATGTGATAAGGCGCTGTATTAAACGAAAGGATTATTATTATTATTATGATCATTTCTAAATATTCAATCAAGAACACTTATTTTGTTGGCCCGACCGTAAAAGTTGGTCTAGACTGACGCTCCCAGCGCGGGCATTGGGTCAGCCTGTGTTTCTCACTCACGGCGGTGGGCACATTTAGAAAGAACCTTGCTTGCGAACGCTAACCTTTGTTGAACTTTATCATTCTAGTTTTATTCAAATCGTCTCCTCGGGGAAAGCTGCAGGGAAACTTCAGAAAGATCTCCCACCCAGATTCCCGTCTCCGTTTCCTTCCCAGGCCCGAGCTCATTAGGAGCAGAGTAACATCCGTCATTGACTCGACTTCCATCTCCTCCTGGTTCCACTCCCCTCCCCCCTCCCCCACCCCCTCCTCTGCAGAATACGTTAGTTGTAACACAGTCATGTTACCGCAACCCCCCACCCCCACCACCCTGTGTTTTTTTTCCTACAGCGCACTGACCAACAACTGAAGCATGCGGAAGAATGTGTTTAGAAGAACTTAATTGTATTCCGTGTTTAACTGGATTTAGATGTCCAGAGGATGTGTGTGTGTGAGCGCCATCATGGCAGATAATGATCCATCGCCATGTTCGGTGAAACATCTTCCGTCACATAGAAGCGAGGAGGACGTTACTAGTATCAGACATTGTTGCACTCGACTCATCTGCAACAGACAATAATAATTCATTGTAAGAAAAAAAACAGGGGAGGGGGAGCGGTGGGGGAAGGTAACAGGACTTTGTGGACACCCTGGTATTAGAAAGGGAGAGGAGAAGGAGGAATCATATCATCTCCTGTCACTTAGCAGCGAGACACATCCTGGGAAAACACCATCAAGTGTTGACAGCGTTAATCATCATGGATCTGAAGGCGTCAGATCCAAATGCCTGTAACTATTCCGGGAGCGGCTGAGGGGGAATGCAATTACACAGCCAGAGAGTAAGGCGGTGGGTGACGCCTTGTCCCAACGCAAGAACACGAGGGGGAGTGAGCGACCCAGCTTTCAGAAGCTCCGTGGATTGGGATCACAGAGCCGATTCCCACGGGGTCAAAAGGCGGCCACTTGTTTACTCCCCCTTCTCTTCACACAGAGGGTTTCGTACACAGCAAGAGGAGCCGGGTTCGATTCACGGTCAGAGCGAAACCGTAGGCAAGTTTGCTAACTCCACAAGCCTCTGTTTATCTAGGAGTAAGTAGGAACCCAGTCGTTAGTCGACTGGCGGATCGTTTTCCGGGGTAATAATCCCTTAAAAAAAATGCAGTCACTCAATCCACAATGGTTTGTGGGACACTGCTGTGCGCAATTGGCTTCCACATTTCTCCCACAAAATATACAATGAATTCACTTTACAGTATATCCTGTGAAGCGCTTTGAGACGTCTCAACAAGGTGATAAGGTGCTTTATTAATTATTATTATTATTACAACGTTCCGAGACATTGCAGGAAGGGCGTTATATAAATGAAAGCTGCTGCTGCTGTTCTTTCCAATAACCCCTAGAAATGATCCTCTCATTTGATTCTGAGTTCGTAACATCACAAAAGCACTTTACAGGTAAATAAATCAATATAAATAATCCTTGGATGTGGTACAGCGCTTTTTATCATGTCAGGAGGAATTCACAAGAGTTCACTGCAAAGTGTAGTGACCGTATATTTTGCAGGCAAACATGCCAGCCAATTTGCGCACAGCAAACAGCCACAAAGTGAGTGACCAGTTTTATCTGGGGGATTGTTGTCTTGGCCAACAATCCCCCAGATAAAATAGTGCTGCGTGTTCTTTAATGTCCACCTGAACAGGCTGAGATGGGGCCTTGGTTTTACGTCTCATCTGAAGGACGGCACCTCCAACAATGGAGCACTCCCTCAGCACTGCACTGGAGTGTCAGCTCAGACTTTATGAGTTTCATGAGTTGTGATGCGGGGCTTGAATCTGCAACCTCCTTACTCAGAAGCGAGAGAGTGCTTCTTGACTGAGCCAGGCTGACATGCAGACCAGCACCTCTCTCTGTGCAGGCCCAGGTGCGGGACGGGGAATTGGATTCCTCAAGTTAGTTGAGGCGAGCGAGTTGCGTGTATCACGTTGTAAGACTTTCCCAATCCTAATGACAGATCTGGGTTTGGAAATCTCACTCCTCAGACTTTTCCTACCTTACTTCTTCTCCACCCCCCATCACCCTCTCCCCCCACACACACGCACATTCACACACACATGCATACACACACACGCACACACACGTACACACAAATACACACCAAGTCCTCTCCTGCTACAAGTCTAGACACCAACCCGGACATTTAGACTCTTTGGTTTTCCCCGCACTTCACTCAGGTTTTGGCTGATGACGTGTTGAGGTCAGGCCTGGCCACTTGGCGGTCAGTCAAACACTGCCATTCAGCAATGGTTTTGGAGAGAAGCCAGCGGGCGGCGCACTCAAGCTAATTGAGAAACTCCCTGCTCTCACTCTTTCTCAGAGGCCTTTTTCAGGAACGTATGTTCTCTACAAAATCACAGCGATACCTCTCAGTACCCAAGCGGAGGGGGGAGGGGGGAATGGGGAAGCAGTGGGGTTCCTAGAAGTCTACACGTGGCTTCTGTTTACCACAAGCCTGGGGGGGAAATCAGGGAAAATAGTCAATGTTTTGGAAAAGAGGCCCACTACGTTATTCTAGTGTAATTCAGGGTGTCTCTGGCTAAGGATATTCCCTCCAGCACAGGCAGAAATATTAATACTCTTTACGTTTGATGCAGCGCCTCGTCAGTTCATCAAAAACATCTCAAAATGCTTCACAGGATTTCACTTTGAAGTGTAGTGACTGTATTTTGTAGGTGAACATGACAGCCAATGACTTTACAACCCAAAATGCACAGTCACTCCACTTTACAATATATTCTGTGAAGCACTTTGAGACATCTCAACACCGTGATAAGGCGCTATATGAAATGGAAGGATTATTATTATGTTATCACAGTTTAAATGTTTCTGTAGAGGTAGTTTCTAAGTGGTTTTCAGCGATGGGTCAACCAGATCAGTAACACTGCCTCGTTACATGAATGGATGTCGGTTTTCTTAGTAGGTTTGAATTTCCTCAATGGCTACTTTTCTTGTATTTGACACAGCACCTATGATGTCAAAACGCTTCACAGAAAATTGCTGGTAAGTGTAGTGACTATGTGTGTAGTTATCGGCAAACACAATAGCTAATGTGTGCACAGTATTGAACAGGCAAGAAGTGAATGGTTAGTTTTATCAATGGGATTGCTGGCCAACAATCTCCCAGATAAAATTGGTCACTCACTTCAAGGCTGTTTGTGGGACATTGCTGTGGGCAAAATTAGCTGCCGCATTCACCAACAAAATACCCAGTCGCTACACTTTACTGTAAAAATCCTGCGAAGCGCTTCACGACATTGTCCTAACATGAAGACCCTAAATTAAATGCAAGATTCTTCTTATCATTAACAATTTAAAATAGTTGATATGAAATCAGAATCCCCCTCCTTAACACGGGCTGCTGGGGCAGATTCTAGTGCCACCTTGTGTTGCTTCGGATGTATGTCAGCCTGGCTCAGTCGGTGGCTCTCTTGCCTCTGACCCAGAAGATTGTGGGTTCAAGCCCAAGATCAGGACTTTGAACTCACAGTCCAGGCTGACGCTCCAATACAGTGCTGGGGGAAGAGTGCTGCATTTTCAGAGGTGCCGTCCTTCCGATAGACGTTAAACCGAGGTCAGTCTGTCTATTCAGGTGAACGTTAAAAATCCCATAACACTATTCCCAGTGTCCTAACCAATAGTCCTTCCAAATAAAATTGGGCATTCATTGGCGATTTATGGGACATTACTTTATGTTAGTTGGCTGCCGCTAGTTGTTTGCCTATAAGTGCATAGTCACTACACTACAAAACACAGTAAATCCTGTGAAGTGCTTTGCGATGTCCTCCTAACGTGAATGGTGCAAAAGCAAAGGGAAGGTTTATTTGTCAGATAACTCGTCACAGATGCTTCAAATCTACTTCTAAACGAGAGCTGAACTGAGGTACCCCACAAATAACAGTTAAAATAGATCAAATTCTTCTCTAAAAGGGAGGAAAGTATATAACATACTGTCATCGCTCCATAGAGGGCGATAAAGTTTAGGATTTAAATCGTGCCCTGGGGCACGGAGCTGGGTGTATGTTCATATCACTGCCACCAGGAGGTGGAGCCATTGGCTTACATTGATTCACGGTGTGTTAGACTGGAGGGTCAGCGTGCACATGTGTTGCCATCTGAGCTCCAAGGAGCAATAAATCACACAGAAAGTGGTGCAGTTATAGTGAAATATTATTGGCACAAGAGATCACAAAGAGAGTCTCATCCAACAGCAGCAACTACCTGCATTTATATCGCGCCCTTCACGCAGGGCAGTGTCTTGGAGCGCTTAACTTGCCCTACATCCTTCCAGAATACTCGTTCCTTCCTACAGTGCTCCCACCACAACAACAACTCGCATTTATGTTGTGCCCTTCACACAGGATAGCATCTCAGAGCGCTGCACAGTGGAGGGATTGGACGCCAACTAGGGAGAAGGGACGCGACCAAGGGCGTGGCCAAAGAGGGATCCAGTGATCGAAGGTCCAGCCCACTGATAGAGCTGAGGGGTGAAGGGACACGCAGCGGGTCTGTGCCAGCTGAGCGAAGGGGTGGGCTGGTGGAGTGAAGTACCACAGCAACTTGCATTTTTATAACGCTCTTCAGGTCAGGTAATGTCTAGCAGTTCTGTACAGCAGCCGTGTTGGACATCAAACAAGGGAGGTAAGGAGTGGGGGGGTAGGCAAAGGAGCATTCAAAATATAATACTTGAGATGGGATTTAGAGACTCGTTGAGTCCTGTAGCATAGTGGTTACCACGCATGCCTCACAAGTGACATGACACAGGTTCAATTCCCGGCCAGAGTGAAACTTTAGGCAAGTTTCCTAACCCCTCGCACCTCTGCTTACCTAGCAGTAATTAGGAAGCTGGTTGTTAGTCGATTGACGGAATCCTTTCTGGGGGAAATAATCCTTTTAAAAATATATATATATATAATTTGGTCAGTCAATCCATGACTGTTTGCGTGACACTGCTGTGTCCAATTGGTTGCCGCGTTTCACCCACAAAATGTTCAGTCAATCCACTTTACAGCATATTCTGTGAAGCGCTATGAGACGTCTCAACAAAGCGATAAGATGCTATGTCAAGTGGAAGGATTCAATTGAGGATTAAGTGTCCGCACATCCCTGCTAACATACTTGTAAACCTAAAGGATTATTATTATATTATTATTATTAGAAAGGGGAAGAGGTGAGACAGAGTTCTAAGGGAGGGGCTGATCTTAAACACCTGTGACGAGTTAGGTGATAAATGAGTCCTGGCCTCAGAGCACATCTCAGAGATCGTCACTGTGATGGGGTGGAACTAACTATGTCCAAGGCCAGGGATTTCTCCAGGCTCAGGTTTGTGGAGGAGTCACCATTGCCTTGACTGTGGCGATAGTGAATATCTAAGAGCTGGACAGAGAGCATGAGTGATAGTATCTTCGGGGGGAGGTATCAGGGTCTCCTCATGGTGGTCTCATATTCCTTGCTATCACTGCGCCAGGCTGACTTTTGTGTCTCACTAGCACAGTTCCTGAGCCTGGCAGATCCGCAGTACTCCAGGGCAGTGCTGATGACAGTCAGCCCAGCCTGGCTCATCAGCAGGATTTGGAGAGGCAGATTGTGGGGCGGGAAGGCAGGGACTATTCCCACTGCAATCCCGTTAATCCTGCAAGCCAAAGCCCTAAGGGTAGAGTGATCTTTGCTGGACAAATATAGAGAAGTTTGCTAGACAGTGCTTTCAAAGGCAAGCAATGTGGGTTTCACTGGTTAGATTCCCCTGTGGTAAACCACTTGATTTGTGACCGCAGTACATCTCTGTGTGCAGTCAGATTAGAATTGGTCATTTGCTTCATGATTGTTTGGGGGACTTTGCTGCACGCAAATTGGCTGTTGAATTTGTCAGTAAATCCTGTGAAGCTCTTCCCACTTGGCTAGTTTGGGACATGAGATGTGCACGCCATGACGGAAAGCGAACTGGATGAAACTTAGTCTTCTTCTGTCTTGCAATTCTTAGGTCTTTTTGACTTGTCGTACCAGTGTGAAAAGCAAAGATTATTATGTTATTCCAGTTTGAATCACACTGCAGAGGTAGTTTCTAAGTGGTTTTTAGTGATGGATCAACCAGATCAATAACACTACACTTTACATATGAATAGATGTTACTTTTCTTGGAATGTTTGAGCTGTCTAAAAATAAATACTTTTTGCAGGAAGTTGATATTTTTGAAAAGTCTTATTAACAGTCCCAGTTGTACTGATGATGTGTTATTATTACAGTTTGTCAGGTTGAATGGTCCACAGCCCCACAAGGATACAGTAGCATTAGATTTGAGTTTATCTACATACTTTAGGATCTTTATCACTTCCATACGATCTCCCTTGAGTGTTCTCATCCCATCTCCCAATGTGAATATTCTCATTGCATACAGTAAACTCTCCTCATACCAGACCCACAGCTTTTGAGAGTCATTGCCGTTTGCTGTGCTTTCACCAGTGCCAGGATAGAAATAACATCAACAACCACAGCAAATTATATTTGTATACATCGGGAGGACATCCCAAGATAATAATAATAATAATAATCCTTGCATTTGATATAGCGCTTTTCACATCGGGAGGACGTCCCAAAGTACTTCACAGAACACACTGTAAAGTGAATTGACTGTATATTTGTGGGCGAACGTGGCAGCCAATTGCGCACAGCAATGTCCCACAAACAGTCGTAGATTGAAAATGACCAATTTATTATTGTTTTTGGTTTTGGAGGGATTATTATTAGGCTCTGTGTGGAGTAAGGAAACATGCCCAAGGTTTCACCCTGACCTGCCTGGAATTGAACTCTCTCGCTTGCAAACCGAGTGCTCTAACCACTGAGCTACAGGACACCACAAATGCTGGACAGTCAAGGATTTAGACCTGAGCTGGGGGTTGGGATCAGGAGGGATGGAGGCCATAGAAGGTAGGGGTTGGAAGGTGACCAAAAGTGTGATCGAAGAGGAGGGTCTTGAGACGTGCCTTGAAGGAGGCAAGGGAGAGGGTGAAGCAAAGGGATTGTGGGATGGAGTTCCAAGGGGTGGGGCCAGAGAGGCTGAAGGCCCGAACGCTGATATTGGGGTGGGCCATACGGGGGATGTGGACAGCCGGAGCCCGCTGAGTTGAGGTTGCGGACTGGCCTGTCCGGAGTTAGCAGGTCACAGAGGTAGGGAGGAGCATGGCCTTGAAGGCAAGGACGAGGATTTTGAGCTCATTGAATTTCAAAACATCTCAAAGTGCTTTATTACAACAACAACAACAACAAGATTACATTTGTATAGTGCCTTTCATGTCGGGAGGACGTCCCAAGGCGCTGGACAATGTACAGCATTTGAGACCCGAGCTGGGGTCAGGGGGGAGAAGGGAGGGGAAGGGGGGTGACCAATGGCATAGTTGAAGAGGAGGGTTTTGAGGCGGGACTTGAAGGAGGCTAAGGAGGGGGTGAGGCAGAGTGATTGGGGGATGGAGTTCCAGAGGTTGGGGGTAGAGTGGCTGAAGGCTCTCCCGCCAATGGTGGGGCGGGTGGGTCGGGGGATGTGGAGCAGGCCAGAGCCGGCTGAGCGGAGGGAGCAGGCAGTTTGGTAGGGGGTTAGGAGGTCACAGAGGTAGGGTGGGGCGAGGCCATTGAGGGCTTTGTAGGTGAGGACCAGGATTTTGAACTGGTTCCTCTGAAGGATAGGGAACCAGTTGAGTCAGGCGAGAATGGGGGAGATGGGGTCACAGAGTTTGGTGCGGGAGAGGACACGGGCTGCAGAGTTCTGGATTATCTTCAGCCTGTGGAGGGAGGGGAATTGGGAAGGCCGACAAACAGGGCGTTTGCATAGTCGAGCTTGGAGGTGATGAAGGCATGTTTCAGCGGCCTGAGGGGTGAGGTAGTGGCAGAGTCGGGCGATGTTACGGAGGTGAGGGAAGGCAGAGCGGGTCAAGACTTGGATGTGGGGAAGAAAAGACAATTGAGGGTCAAACAAGACACCCAGGTTCCTGACTGGCTTGGTGAGTTGAAATGTGCAACCATGGAGGTTGATGTTGCCAGAGCCGGAGGTGCAGAGGCGCTGGCGCGAGCCAATCAGGAGGGGCTCAGTCTTGTTCACATTCAACTGTAGGAAGTTTGCCCTCATCCAGGACTTGATGTCCGACAGGTAATCTGTCAGGACAGCAGCGGTCCTGGAGTTGAGGGTGGAGGCAGAAAGACCCCATGTCTGCAGATGATGTCACCAAGATATTATGTAGATATGTAGATATATGTAGATATTAAAGAGAAGAGGGCCAAGGACAGAGCCCTGGGGGACACCAGACGTGACAGTGCGGGGGCTGGAGGAGAAACCGTTAGAAGCTAAAAGTCGAGATGGTGAGAGAGATAGGAATTGCAGTACGATTACTGCAAAGTATTGTGACTATTTTGGGGACAATTTACACACCGCAATGTCCCCGCAAACAGCTAACAACCAACTTCATCTGAGGGATTGTCGGCGAGGACACCGGCAGAGGAAAACTCCATTCTCTTTTTGAATAGCACTGCGAGACCGTTAGCCTTCACCTAAACAGGCAGGTGGGTTTAATATACCATCCAAAGGACCGCACCTCCAACAAGGACCGTTCCCCTTCCTCTTCACCCCCTCCCCGCCCCTTACAGCACTGTACCAGAGCGCCAGCTTAGACTGTGAGCTTACTATGATTATTATTATTTTTATTATTACCATTACATCACTAACAGAAAGCAGTGCCCACAAGCCAGGGTTCTCATGCCCTCAGTGACATTCACTGCACTGAAGCACAACTGAGAGTACAACGTACGAATGTTGCAGATGACGCACTTGCTTTGCCGAGACCGCGAGCTGCCTGCAGATGGCTAAACCAGAGCCCATTCTGCTTTCAATTCTGACTGTAGTTTGCAGAAGCAAGACCACTGTCCAAGTCTTTCTGTTCAGAGAAGATCCCCAGGAGGCTTGGCGTGGGATTTTGGCAGGACCGCACATCAATTATTCCAGCATATTGTGTACAGGATATTTAACCACTTTGTGGCACCTCTTCCTCCTCTCATTTTCTCATCAAAAGCCCCAGAAAAGGCCCTGGTTGACTGGTAATTTGTAAAAGGTCATCTTTGGCTGATTTGGTAACACTCTGAAACTCTGAGTCAGCAGGTTTTGGGTTTGAGCCCAACAGCAGCACTTTGAGCTCACAGTCTGGGCTGACGCTCTAGTGTAGTCTTGGGGAGAACGCTGCTTTTTCTGAGGTGCGTCCTTTGGATGAGGCGTTAAGCCCTAACCAACCCAATCCATGTGCCTGTACAGGTGGACGTTAAAGATCCCGCGACACTATTTGAAAAGAGCACATAATAATAATCCATGCATTTGATATAATGCCTTATTGCGACATTGAGACGTCTCAAAGGGCTTTACAGAATATACTGTAAAGTGAACTGACTATTTTGTGGGTGAAACGCAGCAGCCAATTGTGCACAGCAGTGTCCTACGTACAGTCGTGGATTGAGTGACCAAATTATTTATTTATTATCCCCAGAAAGCGATCCACCAATCGACTGACAACCAGGCTCCTACATACTGCTAGGTAAACAGAGGCGTGTGAAATAACCCTGCCCAGGAATCGAACCCCGTTCCTCTTGCTTGCAAGGCGAGTGTGCTAACCAATACGCTACAGGACGATATTTCCCTGGTGACCTGGCCGACAATTCTCAGGTTAAAAGAAAATCGGTCGGTCATTTACTTCATAGATACTGATGGGAATTTTGCTAGGTGCAAACTGACTGCCATGTTAGCTTATAAATTCACGACGCTTTACAGTAAAGTCTTTGAAAGGTTTTGACATGACAAGGCTCTGTGTAAATGGGACTTACTTTCTTTTCTAAATAATAATCCTATCTTTTGATAAAGCACCTGATCATGTTGTTGAGATGTCACAAAACATGTCACAGGATTTCTAAGTGAATGAGGCAGGACATGTGCCACAAACAGCCATGATGTAAATGATTATTTTTGTAAAAAATGGGGACTTTTTTAGCCAGAACACTGGGAGAGATTCCTTCCTTTTATTGAATAGTGCCATGTGATCTTTAACATCCACTTGAACAGGCACAGAGAGGACTTTGTTTTAACATTTAATGTGGAGTCCTCTAGCTCAGTAGCTAGAGCACTCACCTCGCAAGTGAGATACCTGGGTTCGATTCCCGGCAGGACGAAACGTTGGGCAAGTTTCCTTACCCCACATGCCTTGCAGTAATTAGGAACCTAGTTGTTAGTCGATTGGTGGATCGCATTTCTGGGAGTGATAATTCCTTAAAAAAAAATTGGTCACTGAATCCGCAATTGTTTGTGGGACACTGCTGTGCGCAATTGGCTGCCGCGTTTCGCCCACAAAATATACAGTCAATTCACTTTACAGTATATTCTGTGAAGCACTTTGAGACGTCTCGATGATGTGATAAGGTGCTATATCAACAAGAACAACAAAATTACATTTGACAGTGCCAAATGCAAGGATTATTATTGTATTATTGTAACATCTCATCCAAAGGATGGCATCTCCGACAATGTAACGCTCCCTCAGCACTGCCCTGGAATATCAACGTCGACGATCACTGGGGGATTTGATGGCGATTATTTTCATGAACACAGAAAACCGGGAATTATAAATTTATTCATGGGGTAATTTGTGTGGAGTCCTGTAGCTCAGTGGTTAGAGCACTCGCTTTGCAAGCGAGAGACCTGAGTTCAATTCCAGGCAGAGGGCAAAACCTTGGGCAAGTTTCCTTACTCCACACGCCTAATAATAATCCCTCCAAAACCAAAAACAATAATAAATTGGTCATTTTCAATCTACGATTGTTTGTGGGACATTGCTGTGCGCAATTGGCTGCCGTGTTCGCCCACAAATATATAGTCAATTCACTTTACAGTGTGTTCTGTGAAGCACTTTGGGACATCCTCCCGACGTGAAAAGCGCTATATCAAATGCAAGGATTATTAGGATTAATCCAAGTCGTGGTAATATCATGTCAATTCCCTCCCACCTCCTCCCTAAGCCAGCTCTTGTGAAGCACTTTGAGAAGTCCTCCTGGTATAAGTATATATAATAATAATCCTTATAGTTGTTATGGTGCCTTTCACTTTGGGAGGATGTCTCACAGGATTTATTGCAAATAGCAGTGACTGTGCATAATGTAAGTGAATGCAACAGCCAATTTTGTATTGTATTGTATAAGGTTAAATATTCTAAGGTAATCTTGGAAGTTTCCAAGTTTGCCACAGTTTTTCATTTTGATGAAAGTTTGGAGAAGTTGGGAAATCCCAGGATATTTTGCTGATTTGCTTAATTCACATAATCAGGGAAAATCTAGGATTTGCGAAAGACTTACTGGTGAATAGTGTTTCCATCCAGATGTTTGGAATCAGATGGGCACTTGGCAAAGTGGATAGCACATTGGGTTTGGACGGATGTGGTTGTAAAGTCTTACGTCAAGACTTTGAGCTTGCAATCCAGACTGACGTTATAATGCCTTTCATCGGATATGATGTTAAACCAAGATCCCACCTGTCTGTTCAGGCTCAGCATTCAAAAATCCTATTATGGTGCTTGGATTGGAAACGGGAATTTATGACTTTGTCCCGGTCAACACCCTCCTCCTCCCCCCCCCCACCCCCACACACCCCAACACATTTTTGGCAGTGTGACAATTAAAAACAGCACCCTCTGGCCCGGGCAACTGACGTTAGTTGCAGTTAACTTTGTGGAGTGGAGTCCTGAGGCGTGATGGTTACCACACTCACCTCACGAGCGAGAGGACATTCCCAGGGGGGGCGAAATCTTAGGCAAGTTTCCTTACTCTACACGGTTCTGTTTGCCTACCAGTAAGTCGGAACCCAATTGTTAGTCGATTGGTGGATCGCTTTCCGGGGGTAATGATTCCCCCCCCTCCCCCCCCGAAAAAAAAGAAATGGTAATTAAAGACTGGGACGGGTTACCAGGAAAGATGGTTGAGGCCAGGCCACTAGATTCATTTTAAAAGCAGCTCGATGCTGTGGTTGGAGAGGATGGTCGTCGAGTCATTGTTCTGGAGGGATGAGATCGGTTAGGGTAAAGGATGTTCACCATCCAAACTGATCGTGTGATCTCAGCAGGCCTAGTGTACAAATATAATAGTAATAATCCTTGCATTTGATATAGCACCTTATCACGTCGTTGAGACGTCTCAATGGATATACTATAAAGTGGATTGACTGTGTATTTTGTGGGCAGAGTTTGGCAGCCAGTTGCGCACAGCAGTGCCCGACAAACAGCCATGGAATGAGTGACCAAGTTTATTTTGGTGGATTGTTGGCCAAGACACCAGGAGAGAGAAACTCCCTCCTCTTTTCGAATAGTGCCATGGGATCTTAACACCCAATTGAGCAGGCATATGGGACCTTGCTTTAACGTCTCATCAGATAATGCAACACATTCCCAGCACTGCGTTAGAGTGTCAGCTTAGACGATTTGATTCCAAGTCCCGACGTGGGGCTTAAACCCACAACCTTCTGACTCAGAGGCAAGAGTGCTACCACTGCGCCAGGCTGACATCCAATACCGCACTTCCAAAACTATGAAAAGACATCTTGAGTAACGTTCAGATGTGGAGGATTGAGTTGCAGCCGAGGGTGATTTTATCACTCAAGGCCGATGACATGATCTGTTCCGATGTTCCAGTGGGTTTGTGGGTTGTGTGTATTTCCTGAGAGATGTCTTTTGGTGATGACGTTGCAGTTGGGCTTAATGCATGTGGTTTGAACAGTATGAATTAGATCCTCCTCTCCCCTCCACAACTGGTTGAGTTAGTTAAAATCAGTGATGGCTCTGATGTGTGTCAGCTTGGCTCAGCTTGTACCACTCTTGCATTTGAGTCAGAAGGTTGTGGCTTCAAGCCTTGCATCATGTCTTTGCGTGCCTGTACAGCACTGGGGAATGTGTTGCATTGATGGAGATGCTGTCCTTCGAATGAGATGTTAAACCAAAATCCCTTCTGTGTCTGTTAAAGATCCCGTGGCATTATTGAAAAAGAGGTCTCTTGGCCAACAATCCCCCTTGGTTAAACTTGATCATTCACTTCATGACTATTTGTGGGACATTGCCGTGATTGAATTGGCTGCTACCTTCACCTACGAGATGCATTTCACAGTGAAAGCCTTTGAAGCGCTTTGAAACATCTTTGCGTTGTGAAAGCCACTATTTAAAAATGCAATGGTTATTATTATCATTACAAAATAACAACAAACTAGATTTGTATAGTGCCTTTCACATCAGAAGGATGTCCCAATGTGCTGAACAGTCAAGGATTTGCACCCGAGCTGGGCGATGGGGTAGGTGGGTAACCGAAGACGGTTGAAGGGGAGTGTTTTGAGACGGGCCTTAAAGGGGGCAAGGGAGATTAGGCTTAAAACGACCCCTATAACTGATTGTAAAAATTCTAAAGGGCATGTTTTGATGTGATAAAAGTGCTATAAAAAGGCAATTTTTTATTTTTTGTTCAATTTATCTGTAACGGTAAGTGGACAGACACCCACTTTGACTGGATTTTAAACATTTCTCGATAAATAAACTTATTTTTAAGAAAAGGGAAGTAATTAGTAGCTCTGTGGTCGAGCCTCTTGATCTGACTCACTCACTGTGAGGGGAAGACATTAGAGCTCTGAGCCCAACCACAGATACCCCACCAACCAGCACGGAAATAATAGGTTCGTCATTACAGGCTGCAATGTGATGACTATAGCCCACTGGAGCTCTCTACTCTTTTCCCGTTCCAAACTCTGTCCTCATCTTCTCAATGCTGGTGCTCGCTCCCCCTCTGGAGTTTTCTAATTTCAGTTCCCTTTGACACTTTCCTAAAGGCAGAATTGTTAAAGAAACTGAGTATTCCACAAACAGCCATGAATTAATTTGTTAATAATGTCCAATAAACAGCCGAGAATAAGTGAATAACCAATTATATCTGGGGGATTGTCAGCCAAGCCACCAGGGAGAAACTCCCTTCTCTTTCCGAAAGTACAACAGGATCTTTAACGTCCACCTGAACGAGCAGACAGGAGATGCTTAACATCTCACACAACCAGAGAACTTCAGGTAGATCCAGGGTTAGGATCAGGAGGGGTGGAGGGCAGGGAGGGTAGGTGTAGGAGGGTGACCGAAGGCATGGCAATAAAAAAAATTGGATTACAAACCTAAATCCCTGTACATGACTTGATGTTCCAGTGATAACATAAGTTTTTCAAGTGGGTTTTGCTCTGAGAATGTGCGTGCAGTGTTAATGACCCAGTAATATAAATATTGAGCTCTTAATGCAAAGCGAGGAGTAACAGGAAATGGTTTCAGAAAAGCAGAAGTGTAAACATAGTCTGTCTTGTGCTATTTGTCTGTCACGTGGTGCAGGGAGCTCCCTCTTTATCTCCTTTATCATCCAATATACCGGCATGTTTCGTCCACAAAATATGCACTCAATTCACTTTACAGTATATTCTGTGAAGCACTTTGAGACCTCTCGAAGACATGATGAGGCACTATATCAAATGCAAGGATTATTATTATTATTATGTGTTAGAGAGGCCCACAATGCACTGTCGTGTGCTTTAGCTCCTCTGTGTCCATCTCTCTTGACAATAACAATAGTCTTTTCATTTGATATAGCTCCTTATCACATCGTCGAGACGTCTCAAAGTGCTACATAGAACAAACTGCAAAGTGAATTCACTGTGGATTCTGTGCATGAAACGCAGCAGCCAATTGCGCACAGCAGTGTCCCACAAACAGTCGTGGATTAACTGGCCAAATTATTTTATTATCTATTTGAAGAGGATTATTACCCCTGGAAAGCGATCCGCCAATCAACTAACAACCAGGTTCCTACTTACTGCTCAGAGAGCAGAGCCGTATGGAGTAAGGTAACTTGCCTAACGTTTCTTCCTGCCTGGGAATCAAACCTGGGTCCTCTCGCTTGTGAGGCAAGTGCTCTATCCAATCTGTTTCAGGACTCCATATGATACCACTGTATGTGTTCATATCTCGTGAATGTCATTAGTATCTGGATGCATGAATATGCAGAAGCTTTCATTTGTATGTGTGTCTGTGTCTGTGGATGTGCAGGGCACCTCCTAATTTTAGCACAGTTTCCCTTTAGCACTATTGTCCTGTGGACCCACTCGTCCACAGCTGACTTCCGACACTAAAAAAATACCCATTTCCAGTTTGTCAGGCCACTGCTGGTGTTGCTTGCTACATGCTGAAGTCACTTTTGATATTGGGGTAAAATTGAAGATTTTTTACTTAAACACTTTTAAGAACCTCCCATAATGTACCATTGCTATAATAATAATTCCAGAGCACCAATAACATTGAGAAAGTCTCAAAGTGCTTCGCAAAGTCTCTGTAACGTGTAGTTACTGTGTATTTGAGCACAACAATGTCCCACTAATAGGCATGAAGTGAATCACCAATTTTATCCAGGGGATTGTTGGCCAGGACACTGGGAGAAACTCCCTTCTCTTTTCCATAACTGGATAATTATCGACTCCCTGAACAGGTGGACGGAAACTCAGTTTAAAGTTTTGCACCATTGATATTGCTGACTCCAGCTAAGAATGACCAAACAGGTTGAAGCTTTTCTCTCAGGCCTTTAGCCAATTAAGAGGAGACCTGATAGAGGGGTTTAAGATTATGAAAGGATTCGATGGTGTGGACGTTGATAGACTGTTTCCATTTGTTGAGTTCAAAACTAGAAGGACATAAATATAAGATAGCCAGTAATAGAACTAATAGAGTTCAGGAACTTTTTCTTACAGACCGTGGTAAGAATATGGACTCACTGCTGGAATCTGTAGTTGAAGCAAATAGCATCAGCGTAATTTGTGGAATCCTGTAGCTCAGTGGTTAGAGCACTCGCTTTGCAAGTGAGAGACCTGAGTTCAATTCCAGGCAGAGGGCGAAACCTTGGGCAAGTTTCCTTACTCCACACAGAGCCTAATAATAATCCCTCCAAAACCAAAAACAATAATAAATTGGTCATTTTCAATCTACGACTGTTTGTGGGACACTGCTGTGCGCAATTGGCTGCGTTGTTCGCCCACAAATATACAGTCAATTCACTTTACAGTGTGTTCTGTGAAGCGCTTTGGGACGTCCTCCCGACGTGAAAAGCGCTATATCAAATGCAAGAATTATTATTATTATTAATTCATACTTGATGAGACCATGAGCAAGAGGGAATAAAGGAGGACAGGATGGAAGCTTGTGTGAAATATAAAGTAGCCAAAAGGCCTGATCCCTTGCCAAATCAATCTATGTAACTGCCTCAGCACTGCACTGGAGTGTCAGCCTAAACTGTGCTTGCTTGTCTAATCCTTGACCATTGCTCATTCCTCAGGAGCGGTCTGAACACTGTGCAGCTTGAGTATTAGCCTAAGGATCTGAATGCTTCTGGTTTAGAATCAAGTCTTCCCATTCCAACCGGACATCTGAAAAAACCGAAGGTAAACCAAAACAGGATCTCTTTGCTTGAACCTCGGAATTCACACAGATACGATTTGGTAGAGGGAAAGAAGTTTCTTGTAGCGGATCATCACGTCAAAGTGCTTTAGAATTGATCGTTGTCAAATGAAGCGACTGTTTTTGTAAGCAAATATTTTTTGTAAGCCTTTAGCAACATAGGAAATGTTAGACAAAAAAAGACCAAGGTCCATCCAGTTCACCTTCCACTATCCCGGCAGTCGCATGCTCCTGTCACATTCTGAACTATTCGTATACTGTATCCCAGAATATTATTTCCTAAAAGAAACCTATCTAATTTGCATTTGAAAGAATCAATACTTTCAGTTTCCATCATCTCTCTAGGGAGCTTGTTCCATAGATTTACCACTTGTTCAGTCAAATAGTGTTTCCACAGATTTGTTTTGAATTTAATCGCAGGACATATCCCTCTGGTTTTACTATTCTGGAAATATGAAACAGTTTGTTATTGCCTATATTATCCAGTCCCTTTTTACAGAAAAACAGTACTCCGGACACATCCAGGAAGAGAATGACTAAATCTTTGGTGGTAACAATAAAGGACTAGGTTAGTGATTACTTAGGTAGCCATGCGTTAATCAGGAACAGTCAACACAGATTTGTGAAGGGCAGATTCACAGATTCGTGACTGACCAATTTAACAGAATTCTTCGAAGAAGTAACTGAAAATGTAGATGAAGGCAATGCTATGGTTGATGTGCGTTTTGATTTCCCAAAGGTGTCATGCAGAAAACTGGTGGAGAAACTCAGGGCACATGGAATAGAGGAAAACGTGACAGTTTGGATGCAAAGGTGATTAAAGGATAGAAAGCAGAGAGTTACTGGCACGACATAGGGATTGATGCTGGGGCCTCTCCTTTCTCCCATCTATATCACTGACCTCGACTCAGATAGAGGTGATACGGTATAAAAGTTTGAGGATGAGACCAATCTTGAAAGTATAGTAATAATAATAATAATCCTTGCATTTGATATAGCGCTTTTCATGTCAGGAGGACATCCCAAAGCGCTTCACAGAACACACTGTAAAGTGAATTGACTGTATATTTGTGGGCGAACGCGGCAGCCAATTGCGCACAGCAATGTCCCACAAACAGTCGTAGATTGAAAATGACCAATTTATTATTGTTTTTGGTTTTGGAGGGATTATTATTAGGCGTGTGGAGTAAGGAAACTTGCCCAAGGTTTCGCCCTGCCTGGAAGTATAGTAAATAGTGATGAAGATGGAAAGAGACTGCAAAAGGAATTAAACAGATTAGCGCCACGGGCTGATCGGTGGCTAATGAAGATTAATAAAGCACAAGGGGAGACAATTTGTTTTGGTAGAAATAATGAGGGAAGAGAATATATATTGAATGGCAATATCTTGCATGGAACTGAGGAGCAAAGGGATTTGGAAGTGCAGACACTGAAAGTGGCATCCAAGTGTGTCAAAGGCTGTGGAAAAAAAAGCTAATAGCATGCTTTTTTTCATATAAGTAGGGCATAGAGCACAAAATTATTGGTTAGCCCACAACTGGAGTACTGTGTCCAGTTTTGGGCACCTCACTTCAGGAAAGATTTTAAACCTTTAGAGGGGTGCAGAGGAGATTTATTGATGATGATTATGATTTTATTGATAATGGTTTATGAATCAGAATTATTCCAGTGATGAAGGGCCCTAGTTATGAGGAGAGATAGGAGAAGCTGGGTCTGTTTTCATCAGAGCAGAGGAGGTGGAGGGAGAAACCTCATGGAGGTATACAAAATGATGAAGGGTTTTGACAGGGTCCATCCTCTATGGCGGTCTCTACTCTGGTCGCTGGGTCAGGCAGGTTTGCAGCACTCCCGGGCAATGCTGATGAGAGCCCAGCCAGCCTGGCTCATCAGCATGATTTGGATGGGCAAATAGTCAGTGGGGACAGGAATTGTTTCCACTCAGTCCCAGTTAATGCTGTAAGCCAAAGTTCTAATGGCTAGGGCGGTCCTAGCTGGACAATCAGCGGGAGGTTTGGTAAACAGTGCTTTCAATGGTAAACTGTGCAGTTTAGCTAGTTGAACTCCTGCAGTTAACCCAACACAATCTCTTAGATTGAAGCCTTAGCTCTTCCCAACCAGCACAAAATGTTCTCTGGAGGGCTTTGAAGATGAACGAGGATTTGAACCCTATCCTCTGAGGAATAGGGAGCCAGTGAAACCAGGTGAGGGTATAGGTGATGGGGTCACGGAGCCTGGTGTGGGAGACGACCCGAGCTGCAGAGTTCTGAATGATCTGCAGCTTGTGGAGGGGAGAGTTGGGAAGACCGACAAGCAGGGAGTTAGAGTAGTCGAGCCTGGATGTGCTGAATGTGTGGATGAGGGTCTCAGCAGCCTCCTAAGGGAGAGGCTGTGACAGAGCACAGGAGAGTCAGTCTGGATTGCAATGTCAAAGCCGAACAAGGAGCATTGATCCACATTCTCCCTCAGGGAAACAAAAGCGCTCCAGACTGAGTCCTCATCTGTGAACGCAAAATTACAACATCTCAAGACACATTGAGATCACTGTGTTATGAGTTCACTGAAGCAGAAAGTACAATGTAGATTTTTTTAAAATTTAATTTTTTTTTAGTGTTTTTTGTTTCATATTATTTGCCCAGTGGTTAAAGTGCAGGAAATGATTCACCTGAACCACAGTGCGTTGTGTCAAAGGGATGAATGTGGACAGAGAAAGGCTGCCTTTGTTTCTGCCGAATGTACAATCTCAGAGGGGCAGTAAATGGGAATGAGCTTGGCTGGTGAGCTTGGCTGGTGCAATCCGCTGCACTGTTCGACAATGTAACATTCTGTGCGTCTTTCATGAGCACCAGAGGCAATTCCATTGGTATCTCCCTTTTTCGTCAAGCTTCAATGGCATCCATTCGAACCAGCAGATTGACTTCAGAAATTCCATCCTGATCTTCAAATCCCTTCATTCTAACGTCACTCCATTCTAACCTCTGGAATCTCCTCCAGCCTTATTCAAGTGCCTATGCTCTCTGATAGTCTCTCTCTCTCTCTTTCCTTTGCTGCTTCTTCCGCCCCACCATTTATGTCAAGGTTACGCCACTGTGCCCCCACCAATACCATTCTCTGAAACTGTCTCCCAACAGCCTTCCACTTTGTTCTTTCTCTCATCGCCTGCAAAATCCTCTTTGAAACGTATATGCGCGTCTCAGTCTGACTTAATTGGTAGCACTCTCGTCTCTGAGTCAGAGGTTGTGGGTTCAAGCTCCAAGTCGGGACTTTGAACTCACACAATCTGCGCTGACATTCCAGTGCAGTGTTGGGGGTATGCTGCATTGTCAGAGGTGCCATGCTTTGAATGAAATGCTAAACCAGGTCCCGTCCGTCCGTTAAAGATCTCATGGCACTATTTGAAAAGAGTTTCTCCTGATGTCCTGGCTAGGAGTCCTCTGGATAAAATTGGTCATTCACTTCATGGCTGTTTGTGTGGCATTGCTTGTGTGGCATTGCTACTGCATTCACCCAAAAATCCATACAGTCACACCACTTTATAGGATACTCTGTGAAGTGGTTTGAGAGGTCTCAACAATGTGTTAAGTCACTATCTCAAATACAAGTATTATGATTATTATCCTGAAAGCTGGGACCTCAGAGCCAGCTCCACCAACATTGGTTCTTTCCCATTGAGCGGTAGCCCACAGAGCCTCCTCTGTGCCTGGACCTTCCGGTGTGGGAGGACATTGTATATGCAGCTGATTCAGGTTTGGCAGTGTGGACCTATCCTATTATTATGATCAAAGCACTTTTGGGATCTTGTCCAGCCAGCTTCATTCAGTTGACAGGCACAGCAACGAGCACATTTCTAATCTCCGAAGAAGGTTTCTTTTGTGGAGTAATTCACCTCCGCGTTTCAAGACAAATTGCCAGCTTCAAATTAGTTCAAGCGCTGTTGCTTTCTGCAGCTCTTCTCAGAATGACAAGGCACAACATTGAGGGGAGGTGAAACTCGGGTCAGGTCTGTGAGCTCAATACTTCAGCCAGGAGTTTGGGTTTTTCTGGAGAAGGTACAGAGATGTTTTGAAATTAAACAGGCTGATGGGGATTAGGGATAGGGCAAGGATTATGGATAGGGAATAAGCATACGGATAGAGAGAAAGGGATTAGCGGAAGAAATGGACATAGGGATAGAGATTCAGGATAGGAATTAGGGATGGGGTTTGGATCAGGGATAGGTATTAAGACCTACAGATGAGATGTTAAACTGAGATCCCATCTACCTATTTTAAATATCTCATGGTACTATATTAATAATCCTTGTATTTGGTACAGCGACTTTCACATTCAGGATGCCTCAAAACACTTCACTGTAAAGTGTACTGACTGTGAAAAGAGAAGCGAGTTTCTCCCATGTCCTGGCTTGCAATCTGCTCACTTAAATTATTATTAAATTGTTTAAAAATAAATTGTAAAATGGTAATATTTTTACTCCTGTACAGGGTGCTGAGTGAAGTAAAGTAGTGGAAGCAACAAAATGTTTCTCCAGAAAAAAAGGGCAAATAACACAACAACAAGATTACATTTATATAGCGCCTTTCACGTCGGGAGGACATCCCAAGGCACTGGACAGTGTACAGCATTTCAGACCCGAACTGGGTCAGGGGGAGGGAGGGGAGTGGAAGGGGGGTGGCCGGTGGCATAATCGAAGAGGAGGGCCTTGAGGTGAGACTTGAAGGAGGCTAAGGAGGGGGCGAGGCAGACTGACTGGGGGATGGAAATCCAGAGGTTGGGGGCAGAGTGGCTGAAGGCTCTTCCGCTAATAGTGAGATAATTTAACACAATTAAAGATGAGATTCTGTAGATGCTGTATGGTTCGCCCACAAAACACACAGTTACTGCACTTTAGAGTATATCCTGTAGAGCGCTTTAACTTCTTCCCGATGTGAAAGTTGCTGTATCAAACGTAAGGATTATTATACTCCTGGAGCGATCTTACCTAATTATAAAATGTTATTTACTGTGAGACTATAAAGTGCTCATTTCAAAACTGTGACGCAAAGAAGAGAATTTAATAATAATAACCCTTAGGTTTCATACAGCACCTTTCACGTCGGGAGGACGGCTCAAAGTACTTCACAGAATTTCATCTTAAAATGTAGTGACCTTATTTTTTTTGGCAAACACAGCAACCGTTCAGGCACAGCAATGTTCCATAAACAGGCATGAAGTGAGTGTCTAATTTTATTATCCTGGGGATTGTCGGCAACGACAATGGGAGAAACTTCCTTTTCTTTTGGAATAGTGTCATGGTATCTTTAACGTCCACCTGAGCAGGGAGACAGGACCTCAGTTTATTGTCTCATCCAAAGGATGGCACCTCCACATTAGGGTTAATGTGCAGCATTCCCCCCAGTACTGCACTGGAATGAAAGATATATTGGCCCTGGAGAGGGTATAGCACAGATTCACCAGAATGATACCAGGGCTTAAGGGGTTACATTTTGAAGATAGGTTGCTGGTAACAATTGGGTTTAGAAAGTTGAGGGGGTGATCTGATTGAGGTATTTAAAATGATAAAGGAATTCAATAGGGTAGCTACAGAGAAACTATTTCCTCTGGTAGGGGAATCCAGAACAAGAGGGCCTAATCGTAAAATTAGAGCCAGGCCATTTAGGAGTGAAATCAGGAGGCAGTTTTTCACACAAAGGGCTGTGGAAATCTGGAAATCTCTTCCCCAAAAAGCTGTGGATGTTGGATCAAATTTTCAAGACTGAGGTGGATAGATATTTGTTAGGTCAGGGTGTGGGGCGAAGGTGAGTAATTGGAATTGAGGTACAAACCAGTCATGAATGATCTAGTAGAATGCAGAACAGGCTTGAGGGACCGGATTGCCTACTCATGTTCCTATGAATGTCAGTCTAGATTGTATCAAATAGCCTTCCATCTCCCCCCATCCTGTAAAAGATGATCACTCTGCATTGCTCTGTGGTGTGTGAACAACTCCTTATTACATGAAAGGAAGGAGATAACAATCACCCTGTGATGAAAGCACCAGCAGTATTTCAGCAGCACGTGGCAGGAAGCAAAGTGTTACAAAAAACTATTTTTTAAAATAGTTTCTACATCCTACCAGGATGTGTACCATCCAGTTCCAATCTGTAACACCATCTCAACATATTTATTTAACTTACATGAAATTGGATGGGAATGTCTTCCCCATCAGAAAATATGTGCTTATTGTTGTGGAATTGAAGGATTTTATACTTCCGATTCCCAAAGCTTTTGCAGTCCTGCCTTGGAATCATTTTCTTTTAAAATTTAAGATCATGCAGATTTTTGGGAAAAGTCTTTTATTTGGAGGACCTTGTCCTTCCAGTTTTAAAGAAATCCCCAAATTAACACTGAATTTGAAAATCTTCCATAATTCCACTTGATCTTAAATTTTAAGACAATGGTCTTAGGCCTAAAACCGTGGGAACCTTTCAGGCCCCTAGTGCTATGCACTTTAAAGTTCCCTCTAAATGATTCGGTCAACACCAACCCAGAAAGGGTACCACATCCCTCTTCAGCATCTTGTTGTCGCCTCCATGTCATCATTATGAGTGAAGAAGACCTTGCGGTCCATTTGATCTCAGCCTTCCTGAACCACTCAACTGTCCTCCCATTACAGTATCAAGATGTTTCTTAAATGAGTCCCAGTGTCCTGGCGTCGATAATAATAATCCTTGCATTTGATACAGCACCTTATCACATCATTGAGAAGTGCTTCACGGATATACTATAAAGTGTAGTGCCTGTGTATTTTGTAGGCCAAACGCGGCAGCCAGTTAAGTTCAACCACCCTTCCTGGTAACCCCATTCCACTCATTTTGTATCTGTGTAAAGAAGCACCTCATGGTGCCTGTGCTGAAATTGCCCTTCACAACCCTGGACCCAATCACCCCTTTCGTCCCATCGTGTCTGTGCTGCCGTGAGTAAACCCATTGTCCTGGTTTTGCTTTCTCAATCCTATTTAGAATCGTACATACTTCTGTAAGAATGACTCTTAGAGGTCTCTTTCCCATGTGCAAAAACCCTAGTTTACCTAACCGCACCTCACAGTTAATCCATAACCCTGTTTACTCCCTTTTCCGATATTTATCAAGTTCCCTATTAGCTTTCAAAAGCAAACTAACCAGATAAATATCTAAAAAGGAGTATGAGGAAATGGGAGGTAAATGGGACTGAAAGGATTGCTCTTAAATGAGGCAGCACAGCCAAGATGGGCCGAATGACCTTCTTAAATAATGTAAATTATTATGGTTCTGTCCCTCTAACAGTGAGGATCATCCTTGTTCTCCTCTTTAATGCCTCTTGAGGCTGGGAAGCCACCTTATGTTACAGTGACCGGCACTGTACAGCACTCTATGCGCAGCCTGATCAGAGCACTGCAATTGAGCATGACTTCTCGAGAGCTGAACTCGACTGATTGGTAATGATCAGTGTTGAATGATGGACAACCTTGCGCTACAGACTTGCAATCCAATAGGCGATGGCGCTAGACTGTCCCAAAACACATTTTACAGCCAACAAAAAGAAAGAGAGAGAGAGAGACTCATTCCATCAGCCTGGGTTGGATTTATATCCAAGCCACTGTGATGAAAGCCCAGCATAGTAGCACACCGCCCAGTGCTCCAAGTCTTTAACACTGAAACCGCAGTCAGTTCACAGCACTTCACTCACTCAGTCACAAATCAATGGCCGCACTCACAGAGCAGAAAGATTGGCAGACTTTCCTTGCCTTTCTCAATGAAACCTCTGGGACTCATTTTCTCTCTATCCCCATCGGCTCTATTGGATCACACACGGAAACCGCTCGCAGCGAGAGCCATTCGGAAGCTGAGGTGCCCTCTAACCTCAGGCTTGCAGAGTCCAACAGAGCCTTAGGAGGCGGGAGAGCAAGAGAGAGAGAGAAAAAGGCACTCATTATTCCAATTTCCTGTTGTTTCAAAAGGACTGGTACCTCTTTGTTTGCAGGCTTTGTAGCTAAATGTACATTTCAGTCTGGGCTGTTATTCAAAATTCTGAGCTCTGAGATGTTGTATTATCTCTAAAGCCATTATCCAACACCAATCATTAAAAATAGAACATTTCCGACTGACCAGCCGAGAGATTCTGTTTGACCCTATTTTGTTATTTTCCTCTTTTAATCTTTTCCCAAACCTAATTAAACATTATTCAGACAAGCAGAGAGCTGGGCTGTTAATGTTTGGTGGAAGAGGTTGTGGTATTCAGTTGTGCCTCTGACCTCATCGCTAATCATTAAAATGAAAAGCTTGGCTCTGAAGTCATAAGAGCTCTTGTAACTCTTCCGGCTTCTGTTATTTTTCAATTGCCAACAGAAGGGATAAGCTTGTATGGTGTGTGTTGTGTGTGTGTTTGTACGTGTGTGTGTGTACATGTATGTCGTCCTGACTCTGGTCACCACATTACAGTTAGGAGCATTGGAGAGAGGTCAGTGTAGGTTTTCAAGGATGTACTTTGCAGAATTTACTGTAAAGTGAATTCACTGTATATTTTGTTGGTAAAACCTGGCAGCCAATTGCACACAGCAGTGTCCCACAAACAGTTGAGGTTGAGTGACCAAATCATTTTTTTTTAAGAAATTATAACCCCTGGAAAAGCAGTCTATTAATCGACTAGCAACCGGGTTCCTACTTACTGATACATAAACAAAGGCATGTGGAGTAAGGAAACTTACCTAACATTTCGCCCTGCCCAGGAATTGAACCCAGGTCCTCTCACTTGCGAGTCGAGCACTCAAACCAATACGCTACAGCACTCAGCTATAAGTAAAAATTGCACAGGTCAGGGGTCTTCTCTCTACTGTTGAGACAATTGCGAGGGCAGGAGCGATGGGGTCACGGAGCTTGGTGCGCGAGAGTACACGAGCTCAGAGTTTTGGATGATCTGCACCTTGTGAAGGGAAGAGTTGGGAAGGCCGATGAGGAGGGAATTTCCATAATCGAGCGTTGATGTGACGAATGCGTGGGTAAGGGTTTGGGCAGTCTGAGGGGTGAGGCAGTGGCAGAGTCTGGCAATATTGCGGAGGTGGTGGAAGGCAGTGTCAGTCGTGGCGCGGATGTGGGGGAGTAAGGACAATTCATGGTCAAACAAGACACCCAGGTTCCTGACTGGCTTAGTGAGGTTGAGTGTGCAGCCATGGAGGCTGATGCTGCCAGTGCCCGAGATACCGAGGCGCTGGCGCTGTGGAGGTGATAAGATAGCTGATTCCACTGTTGGTGATTCCATAACTGGAGGGCATAAATATAAAATAGCCAAGGGCAGATCTAATAGAGAGTTTAGAGGAACTTATTCACTCAGAGGATTGTGAGAATGTGGAACTCACTACACAAAGCTATGACTGAAGCAAATAACTTCAAATATCTGAGACGATTTGATGCATAGGAACATAGGAACAGGAGTAGGCCATTCAGCTCCTTGAGCCTGTTCTGGCATTCTGTTAGATCTTGTCTGATCTGTACCTCAACTCCGTTTACCCAACTTTGCTCTATATGCTTGATACACTTGCCTAACAAAACTCTTAGCAACCTCAGTTTTAAAAATTTAAATTGATCCATGATTTATAAGGGAATATAATGTGTAGGAGAAGGGAATGGAGGGGTGGAGGCTCATGTGAAGTAAAAACACCCACATGGACTGATGGGACCAAATGGCTTATTTCCGTGCCTATCACCCAAACAACACTGATTCCCTTTCCCTTTTTTGTCTGGTATTCTCCCCAATGGCACCATTGCCTCTATCCCATTCCCCAGCCTCATGATGGGGTGTGTTTCCACTGGTCTGACCTCTTTTCACCTAGATGCCAAACACACACCTACAGATACACACACACACAAAACCAGTATAAGGTGCTGAAGAGGAACTCTAGTTGTTTTTTCCTCTCCCTACCCCTGGGAAGACTCGGGTAAATTTAGCCTCCCCGTGCATATTTGCTCAAATGAAGCTGCATGGGGAGGTTAAATTTGCCTTAGTCTTCCCAGGGTTAGGGAGAGAAAAACAGCCAGGGTTCCTGCTTCTGGCCCTCTTCAGCATCTTAATCTGGTTTGGTATGTGTGTGTGTGTGTGTGTGTGTATCGCCTCCCAGTTGAACCACCAAGCTCCCGGCTGTAAGTTGCAGCTCTATCCGCTGCACCATCAACCAGGGGTTGCCTTATCTGATATAAAATCCCAGGAGTATTGTGGCAGCCCTGACCAAAGATAAACTGTCCGATGTCACTTCATGTGATTTAGGAATATAGCAAAGTGGTTATTTTTAATCTGACATAAGACTGGTTATCTACCTCTTTACTTGTTGAACACTGAAATAATATAGTGATCATAATAATCCTTGCATTTGATATAACACCAGTGACAGCTTTGACTGCGTTGATAGCACTCTTGCCTCTGATTCAGAAGATTATGGTTTCACATCACCGAAAGCTTCAGGACTTGGAACCCAATTAGTTTAAGATGACACTCCAATGCTCATGTTCAGGTGGATGTTAAAGATCCCATGGCGCTGTTCGAAAAGAGAAGGGAGTTTCTCCTGGTGTCCTGACCGACAATCCCTCAGGTAATAAAACTGGATGTGATTTAATGACAGAGTGATTTAATGATGTATTAAACCGAGGTCCCGTCTGCCTGTCTGTGTTTAAAATTCTATGAGGCTATTTGGAAAGCAAGGAGAATTTCACCCAGTGTCAAGGCCAACATTCCTTCAAGTGGAGTTGATTATTCACTTTGTGGCTGTTTGTGGGATAGTGGCTGCAAAATTAGGTGCCAAGTTCGCCAACAGAGTACACAGTCACTACACTTTACAATATTACTGGACGTAATTTAATGATAATGGAATCCTGTAGCTTAATGCTTAGAGCAAGAGGACCTGGGTTCGATTCCGGGGCACAACGCAACATTGAGCAAGTTCCTTCAGTCCACACGCCTCTGTTTACCTAGCAGTAAGTAGGAACCCGGTTGTTAGTTGATTGGCGGATCGCTGTTCCAGCGGTAATAATTCTTTCAATTTAAAAAATAAAACAAAATAATAATTTGGTCACTCAATCCATGACTGTTTGTGGGACACTGCTGTGTGCAATTTGCTACCTTTTTTCACCCACAAAATATACAGTCAATTCACTTCACAGTATATTCAGTGAAGCGCTTTAAGATGTCCAGAAGATTTGATAAGGCACTATATCAAATACAACGATTATTATTATCCTGTGAAGCGTTTTGAGATGTCCTCCTGACATGAAGCACACTGCTCGATTATATTTTATAATTGTGGTCAATTTTATAGGTAATTGTTAGCAAGTGCAGTCACCGAGTGTTTACCAATGGGAGATGCCCGAATAGATGAATCCGTTGGGGGGGGGTGGGTGTTGGGGGGGAAAGCAGTCTGTCCTGATCTGTGAAGATTTGTGATCTACACACCCTGTGGGGCCCTGATTGATTGCAGTGCAGAGAGAAATTGTGCGCTTTGGAACAGAGTTCTGTTTAGGAAACGCCAATCCAAATGTCCATTATAATCCGCCTGGAGCCTGACTAGATCCATCCTCGCAAATGCGTTAGAACTCATGCCAGGACAAGTAATTAGAAAACTGGAGGCTTCATTCAACTTTGATGCGTTTGCCAACGAACACAGCTAGTGGATCTCTGAGCAGATAAATCACAGCCACAGAGAAGGGGACTGCTACATATCTTTGCTATTCCTGCAAAACCCCCAGTTTGTCAAATTTCACTCCAATCAAGAGACAAAGTTCCACCATGTTGTGATGTACTAATTAACACTGATGATTAAATTAGCGAGATCATAATAATAATAAAAATAATAATAATAATGCATTTGATATAGTGCCTTTCACATTAGGAAGATGTTTCAAAGCGCTTCACATGACTTACTGTAAAGTAAATCAAGTAAAGTGATTTACAAATAAAGTAAAGTGACTGTGTATTTTACAGGTGAATGTGGCAGCCCAGTTGTGCATGGCAATGTGCCCCAAACAGCCATGAAGTGAATAACCAATTTTATTTGGCGGATTGTTGGCCAGGGCACCTGGAGAAACTACCTTTTTTTTGAATGGCGATAACCCTAACCCTCACCATAATTGGTCCTTGGATATTCCTGAAGAGGAAGCCAGCCTCCACTGTTATAATAATAATCCTTACATTTGATACCATGCCTTATCATGTCTCAAAGCGCTTCACAGAATATACTGTAAAGTGAATTGACTATACATTTTGTGGACGAAACATGGCAGCCAATTGCGCAAAGCAGTGTCCCACAAACAATCATGGATTGAGCGACCAAATTATTATTATTATATTTTTGAAGGGATTATTACCCCCGGAAAAGCGATCTGCCAATCAACTAACAACCATGTTCCTACTTACTGCTGGGTAAACAGAGGCCTGTGGAGTAAGGAAACTTGCTCAATGTTTCTCACTGCCTGGGAATCGAACCCAGGTTCTCTCGCTTGCGAGGCGAGTGCTGTAACCACTAAGCTACAGACTCCACAGTGTTGCAGTGAGGGTGTGTGGGAGATATCACAGCGTTAGAGTGAATGTGTGTAGGGTATATCAAGGTGTTATAGTGGGGGTATGTGTGGTATATCAGGTGTTATAGTGAGGGTGTGTATGGTATATCACAGTGTTACAGTGGGGTGGTGGTATATAGCAGTGTTATAGGTGGGGTGATATATCACAGTGTTATAGTAAGGGTGCGTGGGGTGTATGAGTCTGGTTTGGATGAGGAACATCAGCGAGTATTTGAGTCAGATGGAGTTTACTGCAAGTCCCTATGCAAATCTTAAACATATTAGTTAAAACACAAATGCAATTCTTGGGCTCGAAAGGCTGTCAGGGAACAGTTAACACTGTCCAGAAGTTTGAGGTTGTGTTCAGGGAGTGGGCAGGCTTGTGGGCACAGTAACAGTAACTAGATTCATTCAAGGTGTACAAAACAACGGATGTCGCTGTTCTCTTCAGCAGCTCGCGAGCCTTGTAATTTACGATCCGCGCAGAACACTGGCCTTTTTTTTTGTGAATGGAACCCCAGGAAGGACTTTCAATCAGAAAGGTTAACACGATGATTCACAAGGCTCCTAACAGCTCAGCGATTACAAAGCCTGAATTGTTAGGCCAGGCTGACATGATGTTCAGACCCCACAGTGTAGAAGCGGTCATCGTTCAGATTAGAATATTTGGGTTTGAAATGCCTATCTTGTTTCGTGACAAAAAAATCTTTCATTCTCCCTCTCCCTCTCTCTCTCTCTCCCTGCCTCTCTCTCTCTCTGCCTCCCTCCCTCCGTCTCACTTCCCTACCCCTCCTTTTCTCTACCTTCCTCCCCTACTCGCCTTCCTCCCACTCCCAATGATTTCAGTTCAACTGCGCAACTATAAAACAGCAGGTTCATTCACGAAATTTCATTAAGGAACAATGGCATAAATTATATCAGAGTGGCTGGCGTATAGTGCGTGGCAATATTACTACAGTACGAGGGCCCAGGGAATGGGGAGAGAAGGGTTGACATCTTGGCAGCACTGAGGAAACGGACTGAGCTTTTGTTAGGGTCCTGGCTGCCACCAACACAGCAACAGGGTACAGGACCAGCTGAGCGGAAGACAGGCTTTGTTACCAGCTGCACTTGGTCTGGGTCCTTGCTTGGCTCGCTCCTCGCTGATTTATTCAGAGTTTTCAATGCCTCTGGATGTTATACAGTGCTGGGCTCAGATGCATATTTATGCAAAAAAAGAGAGAATCTTAGAAATTACAGCACAGATTGTGTCTGGTGCTCGTTCCCCCCCCTGCTGGAGCTCTCTACTCTTATCACATTTCCCTGCTCTTTCCCTTTCATCTCTGCGCTGGTGCTCGCTGCCTCATTAGAGCTCTCTACTCTAATCCCGTTGCCTTGTTCTTTCCCTGTTGTGTCTGCGCCGGTTCTTGCTCCCTGATTGGAGTTCTCTATGCTAATCCCATTCCCTACTCTTTTCTCTTTCATGTCTGCGCTGGTGCTCGTTTCTCCCACTAGAACTTTGACGCTAGTCTCATCCACCTGCTCTTTCCCCAACGTGTTAAACTTCCCATTGATCAGTTCAGGTGAATGTTAAAGATTCCGTGACCATTCTGTCCTTGACTGGTTCAGATCGTGCCTCTCACACTGCCTCCACTTCATCTCCACAAACAGCTTCTCCTCTAGTCCCCGCACCATCTCGTGCGGCGTTCCTCAGGGCTCTGTTCTTGGTCCCCTCCTCTTCAACATCTATACACTCCCTCTTGCTGACATTATCCGCAGACACGGGGACAACATCCACATGTGTGGGTTGACACCCAACTGTACCTCTCTGCCTCCACCCTTGACTCCAGGACCACTGCTGTGCTGACAGAATATCTGTCAGACATCAAGTCCTGGATAAAAGCTAACTTTCTTCAGTTGAACATCAACAAGACCGAGGCTCTCTTGATTGGCTCCTGTTAGCGCCACCTCACCTCAGGCGCTGACAGCATCACCAAACATGGTTGCACACTCTACCTTACTAAGCCATTAGCGGAACTTTGGTGTCTTGTTTGACCCTCAAATATCCTTTCTACCCCACATCCATGCCATGACCCACTCTGTTTTCTCACACCTCCGCCATATCACCCGGCTCCGCCACTGTCTCACACCGCAGGACGCTGCAACCCTCATACAAGCTTTCATTACATCAAGGCTTGACTATTCAAATTCCTTGCCTGTCGGCCTCCCCAACTCCTCCCTCCATAGGCTGCAGATCATCCAGAACTCTGCAGCCCATGTCCTCTCCCGCACCAGGCTCCGTGACCCTATCACCCCCATCCTCGCCCAACTCCACTGGCTTCCCATCACACAGAGGATACAGTTCAAGATCCTGATCCTTACCTTCAAAGCCCTCCAGGGCCTTGCTCCCACCTACCTCTGTGACCTCCTAACCCCCCTACCACCTTACCCGCCCCCTCCACTCAGTGGGTTCCAGCCTGCTTCACATCCCCCGCCTCACCTGCCTCACCATTGACAGGTGACATTCTGTCACTCTGAAACTCTATGCCACGGTCCCTCCACCTCATCCCCTCCTTTGCCTCCTTCAAGAACCATCTCAAGACACTCTTCTTTGACCGTGCTTTCGATCCCCCTGCTTCCATCCCTGCCCTCTACCCTCCCCGATCCCGACACCCAGTTCGGGTCATAAACACTGACTGTCCAGCGTTTTCGGATGTCCTCTCAACATGAAAGGTGCTATACAAATGTAATTTTGTTGTTGTTGTTGACATTATTTGAAACTAGATGGGAGTTTCTCCATGTGTTCTGGGCAACAAGCCCCTGGAATACACTGGTCATTCACTTCAATGGCTGTTTGCGTGGACATTGCACAAAATTCTCAGTGACACCTGCCTATAAAATACACACAGCCACAACACTTCACAGTAACTCCCCTGAAGCGCTTTAAGACGTCTCGACGAAGTGCTGAGATGCTACACAAAGTGCAAAGCTAATATATCGACTGGCTCCATCCTCCGGCCTGACCCTCTTGCCCTCCACTCCACCCTCAGTGGCCGCACCTTCAACCACGACGTCCTGAAACTCTGGAAGTCAATCCCTCCGTCTTGCTCCCTCCTTCCCCACCTTCAGCTCGCGCCTGACGACTTTCCTCTTCAACCGTGCCTACGGTCAACTTTCCCCCACCTCCACCAGCTCGTCGTCGTGCTCCACCACTGTCAAGTGCTCTGGGGCGCTACCTTTGCATGAGGGGCGCTATATCAGTGCAAGTTGTTGTGGTATATTAAAATTAAGCGGGAGATGAAATTCCTGCAAAGCTCAGCCATCAAGCAGAATTTGGCTCCTGGTGCCAAGGACATACTCGCGGGAGAACAGACCTGAGAGCCAGAGGGAGGCTGAGGGTGGGTGGGGTTTTGGTTTGTTTCCGCAGAGAGCGACGTTTGTAGACCCTGCAGGTGTGCAACCCCGACTGTAGGTGGCAGCGTTGATACTGCATAACTAGAGCTTGGCCCACCAGCACTGCAGATGTATATCAACACATCCATTGCCCTGGTCTGCGTGGTTTCTTATGTTTTATTAATCTTAGTGCAAAGCTGAAGGCATTTTAAATGCCAGGCATCTATTTGATCTGATCCAGTCAGGTTTTGAGAGAAGGGCACAGCTGTAGAGTTGTGAAGGGCAATTTCAGGAGAGACACGAGAGGTTTTTCTTTAGTCAAGAGAGTAATCAAGGATTGGAACAGGATTGCCAGGAAGAGTGGTTGAGGCCAGGACACTAGACTCATTTAAAAAGCAGCTTAATGCAGTGACGGGGGTGGGTGGTGGACAGTTGAGTGTGTGTTCTTTAGGGATGAGATCATGTGGGCCAAAAGGCCTTCTTGTGGCTGCTGGGCTTTCTGTGCTGATAGCTGCTACTATCCTGCTATCTGTGCTTGTTTGTCGAGGGGTGGGAAACAGAGAGAGAGAGAGAGGAGGGCAATGGGGCATTGGGGCAAGAATGAAGGAGGTCCCGCCTGGACCCAGGTTCTCCAGCACGAATGCCCTCCGGAGTGTGTTGGGAACACATTCAGAGACATCCTCCCAGCATGAAAGACGCCATATAAATATACATATAAATGTGTTGTTGTGAGATCTGGTTTCCAAAAAGGGAGTTGTTTCTCATAAGTATCTCATAAGATCAGTTCAGATAAAGAAGACCCTTCAGGATTTTTAAGTGTCTATTCCTAGATTATTCAACATGGTCACGCCACGTCAATGCTGTGATGTAACCCTTGTTATGGGTCATTCTCATGGTGGGGGTTATTCAGAAGAGAGGGTTGGTCAAAAAAGCATTTGATAAGCAACTAGAAACATTGAGATTCATAGCACGTGTCGGTGCTGTCTCTTTCAAAAAGCAATCTTTCCTTTCAGTTCTATTTACCTACTGTTTCCTTGTGAAACCAAAGCTAGAGGGCATCGATTTAAGATAGTTAGCAAATGAGCAAGTGGGGAGATTAGGAGGATTTTGTAGTTACGATATGGAAGGCTGTGCCGGGAGCAATGGTTGAGCCAGAATCCATATTGGCTTTCAAAAGAGATTCAGATAAATACCTAAAAATGAATCAAGGTTATGGGGGAAATGGCAGGCAAATGGGCCTGGAAGGATTGCTCTTTCAAATGCTCTCGCACAGACACAACGAGCCAAATAGCCTTCTTCTGTGTTGTAATTTTCTACAGAAATCAGACACTTGGAGTGTAAACAACAGTTTCTGTTTAAACAACAGATTCACAACTGCTAAGCTGACTTACTCTGGGTCATAAGGTTGGGGCTTCAAGCCCCAATGTGAGGGATTTTGAGCTCATAGTCCAGGCTGATGCTCCAGTGCAGTGCTGGGATGGGAGGTGCTATATTGTCAGAGGTAATAACATCCTTCAGGTGAGATGTTAAACTGAGGTCCCGTCTGTTGATGAAGACCCATGGTAGTATTGGAAGGGAGTTTCTCTCTCCTGGTGTCCTGGCCAACAATTCCCACAGATGGAGTGGGACACTCACTTCATAGCTATTTGTGAGACATTGCTATATGCAAATCAGTTGCCGCTTTCACCTACAAAACACGGTCACTACACTTCACAGTAAAAAAAAATCCTATGAAATGTTTCAGATGCCTCGAGGACATAAGACGTTGTATCAAATGCAAGGATTATTATTGTTGTTATCCCATTGCAAAATCTGCATTCCACCCCATCCAATCCAACTGTTCGGATTATTTACTTCAATGTATAACAGAGACAGACAGTGAATGCAATTAATGTGCTTGCTCTGAACAACTCAAGTATTTGGCAACTGCTCAACTCCAACACAGTCAAAAAAAACAAACACAGCATTTTAATGTATAAATATTAAAAGCCCAGGGGGACAAGTTGGGAGGGGAGGGGTCCTCTCTCTCCTCAAACATCTGAACATCTGGGTTTGAATCGAGCCCAAAGCAGCCAGGCCCTATGCTGTATGGAATTGAGGTAATCAACTCGATAATGCACTCAGATACTTGCAAAGCAGCACAAACTCAGGGTTATCATTGCAATTCTTTGGACACAGACCAGGAAGAAGGAGGTACTATTTGCATTGATCTTTAAAGAGACGTCAGTGCTAACTGTCAACACACTTTGTGATGTTAAGTGTGCAACATGTGAAGGTGTCTCTCTCTCTCTCTTCCTCTCTGTTTACATTTATAGAGTGCCTTTCACGTCGGGAGAACGTCCCAAAGCGCTGAACAGTCAGCTGTTGGTGCCCGAGCATGGGGGAGGGGGGGTGTAGGGGTGAGGGAAGGCAGAGAGGTGGGAGGGAGACCAAAGGCACGATCGAAGAGAAGGGTCTTGAGACCGGCCTTGAAGGAGGCAAGGGAGGAAGTGAGACGAAGGGACCATGGGATGGAGTTCCAGAGTGTGGGGGCAGAGAGGCTGAAAGCCCGGCTACCGATGGTAGGGCGGGTCGGGCGGGAGACATGGAGCAGGCCGGAGCCCGCTGAACGGAGGGAGCGGGCAGGTTGGTAGGGAGTCAGCAGATCAGAGAAGTAGGAGGGGACAAGGCCATTGGATGGCTTAAAGGTGAGGACGAGGATCTTGAACTCGATCCTCTGGAGAATAGGGAGCCAGTGGAGTAGGGCGAGGGCGGGAGTGATGGGGTCACGGAGCCTGGTGCGTGAAAGTACACAAGCTGCAGAGTTTTGGATGATCTGCAGCTTGTGAAGGGAAGTGTTCGGAAGGCCGATGAGGAGGGAATTCCCGCAATCAAGCCTTGAGGTGATGAATGCGTGGGTGAGGGTTTCGGCAGCCTGAGGGGTGAGGCAGTGGCGAAGTCTGGCAATGTTGCGGAGGTGGTGGTAGGCAGTCCGGTCATGGGGGAGAAAGGACAGTTCAGGGTCAAACAAGACACCCAGGTTCCTGACTGGCTTAGTCCTCTGAGTTCGAAGATTATGGGCTCAAGCCCCACATCGGGGACGTTGAGCTCACATTCTAGGTTGACACTCTAATGTAAATGCTGGGGGTGAGCGTTACATTGTCAGAAGTGCCGTCCTTCAAATAAGCCATTAAACCGAGCTCCTGTCTCCTTATTCAGGTGCACGCTGAAGATCCCACAGCGCTATTTGAAGAGCAGGGATTTTCTCCCCGTTGTCCTGGCCAACGATTCGCCAGATAAAATTTTGTTCATTCACTTCATGTTTGTGTGTTGGATGTTGCTGTTGACAAATTGGCTGCCCTATTTGTCTACAAAACACTCAGTCGTTACACTTTACACGATAAATCCTCTGAAGCGCTTTCAAATGTCGTTCCAATATGAAAGGCAGTACATTAAAACAAGGATTATTATTATCATCAAAAAATCCATGGTGCAATACTCTTAAATTCCCTCTCAGAGGGTTGGCTCCTAACTTACTAAACACTATCTTGTTTTATTAATTCTCAATGCGGTTCTTTTATTTAATTTGAGGGCGGGGGTGCTTGTAACACTTGTTTTGGTGCAATAGTTGGTTTCTGGGATGGATCTGTTGAATACCAGTGAAAACTGCAATCTCCCCTGCCCAGAAAATGCATATTTCAGATCGAGACCTAATACGACGGGCTTTTTCTGGTGGTGATCTTGTTCAATTTAACTATGTGCAAATTGGTTGTTGTGTTCCGTCTACAAAATACAGTAATAATAATATTCCTTGCATTTGATAGAGCGCCTTATCACATCTTCGAGTCATCTTCAAAGCACTTCACAGAATATACTTTATATAAATATATTTTGTGGGCGTAACGTGGCAGCCAATTACACACAGCAGTGTCCCACAAACAGTCGTGGATTGAAGTGACCAATTTATTATTGATATTGATCCTAAAATAATCCTTGCATTTGATACGGCAATTTTCACATTGGGAGCTCATCTCAATGTGCTCCACAGGATTTACTGTGAAATGTAGCAACTGTGTATTTTGTAGGTGAATGGGGCAGCCAACTTACCCACAGCAATGCCCCACAAAAAGTCGTGAAGCGAATGACCGCTTAACTTAACTTAAATTAAATTGATGCCTCGGTTGCCAACTCACCGAGCAACAGAAATAGTTTCGGCCTATTTGCCTTTGAAACCCAGATGCAATTTTAAACACCTCTACCAGGTGTCCTCTCTCAAGTGAGAGTTGCTTTGGGTTGTTATTGTAACGGATGAAAGTCTTGCGTGCTGTAAATTAATATGTCTGCTCTCCATCACTATTCAAGCTTTGATCGAATTTCTTTAGATGTCAGCTCATTCTCTGAGCGCTGAAATGTTCCTGTTCTCCTGCCCAGTTAGTTTGACAATCTACGGAGCTTGTTCCCGCTTGACGTGCCAGCTGGTCAATTTTCCTAACCTTTCCTTTAATCAGAAGTGGGCGGTTATTTCCTGCCTGATCACAAAGGACATTTAAATGCCAGAGAGTCAGGCATTTCATTTCTGATCAATGTTTCTGCCTATCAACTGAGGTGGCTTGCTCTTTTAAGTCAGGAAGAAAGGACTTGAATTTTAACAGTGCCTTATCCCATCAAAAAAAAGACTCCAAGTGCTCAATCTTAACCGTTGTCAAGTGTAGTGACTGTGTATTGCACACAGCAAGGCTCCACAGACACAAGGAAGCTGCAAAATACATATTTACCACACTTTACAGTAAGTCTTGTAAAACGCTTTGAAGCATCCAAATGTCGAAAAGCGCCGTATTGAATGCGAGGATTATTAATAAACTCCTTTCCCTTCTCCAGTTGGATCATAGATTTCTTTAACATTCTTTAACATTCACCTAAACATGCAGACAGTGATTTGGGTTAATGTCATTTGACAGGTGGGCTTCTCTGATAATGCAGCGCTCTTCCCCACCCCCTCCCCCCATCACCACCACCACCACCACCACCAACAGCAGCAGCAGCATCTTTTAATACATCACTGCAGTATCAGTCTGGATTGTGAGCTCAAAATCTCTATTTAGGCACTGGGCTTGCAGGGTTAACAGGAGCTGAGAGTGAAGAGTCCCTGCCCTCCAGTGACTAGTCTGCCCCTCCAAGTCGTGCCGATGCGCCAGGTTGGGCTGTGCAGTCAACAGCAGTGCCCTGGAACAATGCAGACCCGCCTTGGCTCAGAAACCAAACAAGAGACTATCGCAGAGGGCTGGCTCGATTCTGATATTCCGTTGCCAAGCACATCATCTTGGAGCTAATTCAGCTCCAATGAGACCCCGCTTACGTAACCTCATTCCCACCCCCACACCACCACCCCCAAAGAGGTAGCATAATCCCAGGTTAGCCATTTGACATCTGACAAGGTAGTGAGAAGCCTGGGAAGAAATAAAACGACCAGGAAGAAAAGGGAATGAAAATAGTTTTCAGGCCAAGATGACAAGTGAGGGAAGAGGCAAGAACAATGCAAGCCTTTGCAGAGCCAGAATAAACTGGCTCAATTGTCTGGTCCCAAGTGTTGGACGGGATGACAGAGTTCAATGTGGGGTTATCTGCCAATTGTTCTGGTCTTCCCGTCAGCGTGAAGGCTCCCCTACGCGTCAATTCACACACCGTTGGGCCAGATGCATGCTGCCTGCCTCGGTGGAGATTACACCGAGTCGGAAATCACACGGGGTGAGAAATGCGGTGCGGGCTGTGATGTCGTCACGTCACTTGAAATCCCCGATCTGAACCTGCCCTTAACAATAACAAATTACACTTGTGTAGCACCTTTCACATCAGGAGGACGTCTCAAGGCACTGGACAGTACAATCAGGGGAATAATTATTGATGGGTTTTCCAAATGGACGCTCTCCTCTTTCCTCCCCACCCTTACCCCTCCACCTCACCTGTGTGCCACCCTCTTTGTTTTCACTGTCTGTTGTGGTTGCGAGGGGTGGGCTGGGTATTGGGTGAAGCACCAGAGAGATCAGTGATTGCAGACGACTACAAAATAGATGTTAGCTTGTTAGCAACCTGGGCGGACTTGGGACAAACTAGGGTAACAAACAATTTGTGAGAATAATAGTCCTTATATTTGATACAGCACCTCTCCCGGTGGGAGGTTGGAACGTTTATTGATCAATACTCTTTGTGGGGAAACTTAATAATAATAATCCTTGCATTTGATGTAGCGCTTTTCACGTCGGGAGGACGTCCCGAAGCGCTTCACAGAACACACTGTAAAGTGAATTGACTGTATATTTGTGGGCGAACGCGGCAGCCAATTGCGCACAGCAATGTCCCACAAACAGTCGTAGATTTAAAATGACCAATTTAATTATTGTTTTTGGAGGGATTATTATTAGGCGTGTGGAGTAAGGAAACTTGCCGAAGGTTTTGTCCTGCCTGGAATTGAACTCAGGTCTCTCACTTGCAAAGTGAGTGCTCTAACCACTGAGCTACAGGACTCCATGGCACCTTTCACGCAGAGTAACACATCAGAATACCTCTACAGGCACCGAACATGGTCTGTCTTGTCCATGTTCAGCTGCAGAAAGTTGGCGTTCATCCAGGCTGTCAGAACATCAGTAATACTGGGGACGTTTTGTAAACTTCACCCCCATGTTTCCAACACTGCGAGTTGAGCAACAGTAATTGGGTGGGTGGGGGGGGATTCATTTTTCCGCAGTTTTGTGCTTACAGTTTGACTTTGCTTTTCATCCCTGCTCTAAAATACTCCAATGAGATGCCCATGACAGACCCTTTTCCTCCTCCCCCCACCTCATACATGTGAAGCCCATGTGGACCTAGACCACATAGCGAAAGTCCATGTGGTGATAGGAACAAATTGCTTGATCTACCCATTGAGTTCAGTTCCTATGACCTTGACACTCAGGAACAGTCATAACTCTGTTGAGGTAAACAACCTTATGTTTGGCTTCAGCTATTATGACGTCTCGCAGCTCTTAATGCTAGAAGGGATTTTAGTCACACTTACCGGACGAAGGTGTCGTAATTGTGGAACATGTCAACAGAGCACCCACAAGCCCTGGCTCTTGCCAATCTGCGCCCATTACTTTCCGAAATGAGGGTACACAGGGTGTGTCTTTCCCGAGGAGAGAGACAAGGCATCAGTCAGCTCTGGATAACCTCGGCGATGGGATTCCACTGCGTGTCAGACACCCGCTCGACCACAAAAACAAAATAAGGCATGGAACACCTGACCAAAAACATTGGTTGAAGCAAAACCCTTAACGGAAGTGGACAAATATTTGAAAAAGAAAAATGTAATAAAAGGGGAAGGCAGGAGAGTGGGACTAAAAAGAGAGCTCTAACAGAGAGATGGCAAGGGCAGGATAGGTCTGAATGCCACCCCGCCATCTGCCTCTTTTATGCTGTGGTGTGAGATTCTGTAATGCCGCATTGACATGTCAGCATAGACTATGTGATTTTAAGACCCGACGCGGGGCTTGAACCCACAACTTTCTGACACAGAGAGGAGAGTTGCTACTGACTGAGCCAGACTCACAGACATGACAAAACGTTTAACCAAATGCAAAAATGTATTTTATATCTAGGTACATTTGATTTGTTTGTGAGGAGCTTTAAAAGCACGGCACGCGCCCTGCATTCCCTTACCACAGGCCTAAACTCTGCCAAGGCATCTGCATTAAATTCACCCCAATTGAGCTGTCCTCCCTTCCAAGATATTTGAGGACAGATAGGATGGGTCAGCATTTAATTGCAATGCTCGAGATGAAAAACAGCTTTGTTGCACTTAATAAGTGGCTTTTTTTTGTCGTATTGTATAAAGAAAATTCTTCGTACATATGAAAAAAAAATTCCTTCTTGGAGCATTTTGCTGGCAAACTCTCTGCGTGCTGGAAATTCCACTGAAAGCTCAACATGCGGCGCAGGGGCCGAGGGGTGGGATTTAAGAGGTGTGTGAATGTTTTTTTTTGCTCCGAGCTGATGTCCGGAGGGGCTGCCAAGGTTCAGTCACAGCAAGTCGATTAATAACAGGAATTGAAAAGACGAGTCCTGCACTCCCGCACATAGCACAATAAAAAATAAACTCTGCAGTTTCCCTCAATGGAGAATTGGAGAGAAAAAGGGATGGGTGGGAGGGAGGTGAGGGGCAGGGGGGTGTGGGGATCATTTTGCTTGGCTCAGTCGATAGCTCGCTCACGCTGAGTCAGAAGGTTGTGGGCTCAAACCTGCATGTCAGGACTTTGAACTCATATAATAATAATCTTTGCATTTGTTATAGCGCTTTTCACGTCTTCTCGATGTCTCAAAGCGCTTCACAGAGTATACTGTAAAGTGAATTCACTGTATATTTGTGGGTGAAACGCGGCAGCCAATTGCGCACAGCAGTGTCCCACAAAAAGTCGTGGATTGAAATTGACCGATTTATTATTGGAGTTTTTTTCTTGAGGGATTATTATCAGGCGTGTGGAGTAAGGAAACTTGCCCAGGTTTCGCCCTGCCGGGAATTGAATCCAGGTGTCTCACTTGCAAGGCGAGTGCTCTAACCACTGAGCTACAGGACTCCACATATCGCCTTGTGTGATACTCCAGCACAGTGTTGGGGGTGGAGCGTTGCATTGTCAGAGGTGCCGTCCTTCAGATGAGACGTTAAACCGAGGTCCCGTCTGCCGGTTCAGGTGGATGTTAAAGATCCTGTGGCGCTATTCAGAAAGAAAAGGGAGTTTCTCTCTCCCAGTTTCCTGGCCAACAATCCCCCATGTAAAATTGGTCATTCACTTTGTGGGACATTGATGTGTACAAATTGGGTGTCATGCCCCCACAAAACACACAGTCACTGCATTTCTGTGGAGCACTTTGAGACGTCTCGAAGACGTGATAAGGCGCTATATCAAATGCAAGGATTATTATTATTTACTGTAAATCCCGTGAAGTTCTTTGGGTTGTCCTCTCAATGTGAAAGGCTCTGTACCAAATGTAAGGATTATTATTATTATTTAGACTAGTGCCTTGTGTGGTTAAAGCACTTCCAGACTTCCTTTGTACACCTTGAGCCTGATACGATGATGTCTATCATGTCTCTTAAGTTTTTATGCCTCTCATTAAAATGATTGTGAGGGCTCCATTCAGTCCCTAATTCATTTGGTAGGAACGTGGTGGGAAGTACTTTTCTGCATCCCAGACAGATGGTGTCTATCTGCCTAAACGGGGGCTTGGGCTGAGCAGACATCAGCACAGAGCTGGGCGGGCAAGGAGCTGGGAGGGCCGAAATGGAGAGCTCAGCTTCTGCTATCGCAAATCTAGCAGAAAGTATTTTGCAGCTGTAATAACAGCTCTCCGAGCTGTGTTTTGGTGACTTAATGAGTTCCCTTTGCAGCCCAGATGTGCTGCACTGACATCACCTGTTACAGGAAGCCGCCGACCACCATGGCTATGTTGCGGCCTTGCTCATAAATTACAGCCTCCACATCTGAATGCTGTGAGTCACGAGGTAACTCTCCCGAAAAACCTCCCCCACCTGAGCTTGTCTCTGTGTCTACCTTAGATTTATTTAGTCGCCTCCTCCTGCGCATCAGCCGTATATACAGTGGCCATCGGATCACAGTGAAGATATTTACAGAATCCATAAACTAAAGTAAAGCAACAGATAAAATAATAATAATAATCCATTGCATTTTATATCACTGCTTTCACGCCAGGAGGACATCTCAAAGCGCTTCACCAGGATACTATATAAAGTGGATTTTGCAGGCAAGTGCAGCAGCCAATTCACGCAAAGCATGTCCCACAAACAGCCGTGAAGTGAGAGATTGATTTTTGTTTATGGGATTGTGGGCCAGGACACCGGGAGAAACTCTTTTTCCTATTTGAAATGGGATCTTTAATGTGTCTACGTGAACAGGCACGGACTGGACTTTGGTTTAACATCTCACTGAAGGACAGTACTCAGCCAATGCAACAACAACAACAACTTGCATTTATATAATTCCCTGGACACCGAACAACGGCTCAGAGCACTTCCCACCCCCAACCCCCTCCCCCCCCCACCCCCCGCACTGCATTGGTGTGTCAGTCTAGACTGTGTGAGCTCAAAGTCCTGATGTGGGGCATGAAACCCACAACCTTCCAATTCAGTGGAAAGAATGCTACCCACTGAGCCAGGCTTCCATGTAAATTTGTCCAGCACAATTAGCGTAGCAGAAATTGCCCCCATAAAAAAACTCCTGATGTAATTGCATTAGTTATACCATTTGTCGCTAGCTGTAGAAAAGCACAGGATCTTGACTCACTGTATTTAATTGGGGATTTCAATCCCACATGTCAACTTGGCTCAAATTGATTGCACGCTCCTCTGTGGGTGAGGAGTTCGTCAGTTCCGGACGCAGATCAGAGCTTTGAGCTCATAGTTTAAGCTCAGAATGTAAGGCAATGCTGGGAGAGCACTGTATCTGCAGAGGTGCCATCCATTCAGATGAGATGTTAAATCAAGGCCCCGACGGCCTGCGTTAAAGATCCCGTGGTGCTATTTGAAAAGTGAAGTGGGGTGGCGGGGATGTAAGTGGCGTTCCCTTGGAGCTGAGCTGGCTTCAAAGTCTTAATGCTTGACGGCGGAATGTCGGAAACACCCATCCTCTGTGGCGATCTCTAGTCCGGTTCCTGAGCCAGAGGAGCCCACAGTATTCCAGGGCACTGCTGATGACGGCACGGCCTGGCTCAGCAGCGGGACTTGGAGAGGTAAACCAGTCATTAGGGATTCTTCTTACTCAGCTCCTGTTAATCCTGCAAGACTAAAGCTCTAACAGGCAGGGTGGTCCTAGCTGGACAAGCAGTCTGAAAGCTTGCCAGGCAGTGCTTTCAATGGCAAGCTGTGTGGTTTTAGTTGGTTAAAATCCAATTGTTACCCTAACACAAATCTGAGCTCCCCAAGCCTTCGCTATTGCAAACCTATCCCTAATACTCTCTGGAATTAGGAAAGCCAGATGTATTCCTTTTGAGAGAGAGAGAGAGAGAGAGATAGAGAGAGAGATGTGCATTCCATTCCAGACACAGTGAAATTTCTAAGCAAAGGTGACATACATGTGCGCAATTCTCAGTGTGGTTTGTACGCACGATGGATTTCCACATGCGTCAGACACTCCCTTGGCTGACCAAAAACAACTTTTGATGTAGAGCAAAGTGCTTGAGCAGCTTTTGGAATTGGGAGTTTCCTGTGGGACTGAAAGATGTTCAATCACATCCACCCCTCGCTTCAAATTCATGGTGCTTTACAGTCGCTGCATAGCGAAAGCGCCCACTGGTAATTCAATCATGTGTTTGCTCAGCAGTTGGATGGGATACAAGGACACGGAGGCCTCGAGAAGTTCTGGGAGGGAGGAAGGGAGAGCACATGATGGGAGCTGCCAGGGTGCTTTCCCCAAATTTACGGTTCCTGGCAGGTGGGCGTCTTTAGTGGCAGAATACAATGTTCTCAGCTGACACCGAGGCAGAAAATTTACGGGGCCACTGGGAATACATTGCTCTCGTCCATACAGAGAAACTATTTCCTCTGGTGGGGGTGGGAAGTGGGGTGGGGGGGTGCGGCATCATCTTAAAATTAGAGCTAAACCATTTAGGAGTGAAATCAGAAAGCACTTTTTCTACACAAAGGGTCGTGGAAATCTGGAACTCTCTCCCCAGATCGCTGTGTGGATGCTGGATCCATTGGCGTTTTTAAGACTGAGATGGGTAGATGTTTGTTAGCGGAAAGGAACAAGACTGGGAGCTGATTCGAGGCCGGTGGGCAAGAGGTAACCAAGAGCAGCAGGGCAACCTGGTAAATAACACAATGAGTGTCCTGCCCTCTCTCTCCGCTCTGTGCTGTCTCTTCTAACCCCTTGCAGTCTCCATGCCTGAGGGCTGATCGCTCTGCCTCCAGTCTCGGGGTGCGCATTTTAGCTGCCTCCCCCGACCCGAGCTGCTTTCCCCCAAAATGCCCCCATCCTTGTCCTCTACCCTGTATCACTCCCGCTCTGTCCTGCTGTCCCTCCGATCTCCTCACCTCCTATTTCCACTTGACCATCCCACAGCCTCCCTCTGCTCCAGACTGGGAATCCCCTGTGGCTCTCGCCGTTGGCTATCAAGCAGCAGCCACACTGACAACCCCATCCCCCATTATCACCACAAGGCCCACCGGCGCCAAATCCCAGGGGCAAACCTTTCCTCCCTCACCCACATTCCCACCCTCCCTGCCAATCCTCCCAACCCCCTCTCTTGTCTCGCACATTCCTCTGCTAAGTATCCCTTCCGCATCACCCTACAAAATGTCCCCTCCCTTTCCAACAAAGCCCTTGCCGTCATCTACCTCATTGTTGATGAAAACATTGATATCCCCACCACCACACAACCCATCTCCATCTCCTACCGCCCCTGGAAAAAGATCTCCCCTAACTCCCTCTCCGCTGCCCTGGAGTCATCTGAACTCCTCCCGTTCTGGGCTTCCTCCCATACCGACCTATCCTCCTCAGTCACTCTCAATGCCCTTGCTCCCCTCACCTCCCAAACTGCCTCCTACTCACTCAAATCACCCTGGTACACCAGCCAACTCTGCTCCCTCAAGGCACAGGTGATTGCCACCAAACACACCTGGTTCAAATCTAATTTAACAGTCCATCGGCAGATCTAACTGAATCACATCAAAACTTAGCGTTCTCCCCTCACCTCCGCTAAATCATCCTACTACTCCAAAATAATCTTGGAGGCCAAGACCAACCACAGCTACTCTTCTCCACTGCCAACCGGCTCCTCCGTCCACCTTCTCACGCCTCGCCCATCCTCTCCTTCAACTCCAACTGTGAGGAGATGCTGGACTTTCTCAAGATCAAAATCAAGGGGATCTGCTTAGCCGCTTCTGCCCTTCCAACTGCTATCCACTTCCCATCTCCCGCTCACACTCCGGCCCCTACCATCTCTCCCACCACCCCTTCAAACTTGTCTCCCGCTCCTCTCTTACAACCATTGTGGAGTCCTGTAGCTCAGTGGTTAGAGCACTTGTTTTGCAAGCGAGAGATCTTGGTTCAATTCCCGGCAGGGTGAAACCTTGGGCAAATTTCCTTACTCCACATGCCTGATAATAATCCCTCAAAACAAATTTTTAAAAATAATAAATTGGTCACTTCAATCCATGACTGTTTGTGGGACATTGCTGTGCGCAATTGGCTGCCGCGTTTCGCCCACAAATATATGGTCAATTCACTTTACAGTATATTCTGTGAAGCGCTTTGGGACGTCTAGAAGACGTGAAAAGCGCTATATCAAATGCAAGGATTATTATTATTATTACTTGCTCCCTCGCCCCCATTCCTACCCCTTTCCTTACCTCCCAGCTCCATCTCCTTGCCCTCCTACTCACAGACATCATCAATCTTTCCCTGTCCACTGGTACCATTCCCACCCCCTCAAAAACACTGTCATCACATCACCCCGTCCTCAAATAACCTTCCCTGGACCCATCCCTGCTCTCCAACTACCTCCCCATCTCCAACCTCCCTTTCCTTTCCAAGGTCCTGGAACAATTTGTTGCTTCCCAGTTTCACTCTTTCCTCTCCCACCAATCCCTCTATGAACCCCTCCAATTGGATTTCCGCATGGGTCACTTTCGCTGATCTCAAGCAATGAGGGGGTGGGAGTGGTGGGAGGGAGTATAACTGATAACTTTCCCAGCACGGGTATGGGGAAAGGTGAGATGGGATTAAAAATATTTCCATGATCTGATAATCGGGCAGAATAGGCGAGATGCTCTCTTCCTGTAGCTACCCAAACCATTGGACTGCACCAGAGCATCCGGCTGGTGTATGAGCTCAAAGGTCCAATGTGGAGCTTGGATTCACAACCTTCTGACCTAGAATAATAGGGGCCCACGAATTGCTGTGATTTCATGATCTCACCGAGCAAAGCTGGCCACACAGCGTGCACCTGTATCATATTTTGATACAACTCTCCTTTTCGGTTCATGTTTGTTTTCTTTATGAGCAATGCAATAAAAACACGTCATCTATATATTACATAGACCATCACTTCACAGAAACAGGCCATTTGTCCCAACTGACCCATGTCATTGTTTATAATAATAACAATTCTTACGTTTGATGAGTGCCTTTCATGTCAGGAGGACATCTCGAAGCGCTTCACAGGATTTTACTATGAAACAGAGTGACAGTGGATTTTGTAGACAAACATGGTTGCCAATTTGTAATGTTTCACAGCCATGAAGTGAATGATTCATTTAATCGGGGGGGTGGGGGTGCTGTGGGGTTGTCAGTAGGACACAGGGGAGAAGCTCTGTTTTCGAATAGCAATGCAAAGCTTATTAGTATTTGCCTACAGGCCAGTCAATAACTTTTACAGCAAATCCTGTGAATCACTTTGAGACATTTCATGCACTGACACAGGGCACAGAGAGGGCTTCAGTTTAAAGTCTCAGCCAGAGGACAGAGGACTTTATAACAATAACAACAAGATTACATTTGTATAGCGCCTTTCACGTCGGGAGGATGTCCCAAGGTGCTGGACAGTGTACAGCATTTCAGACCCGAGCTGGGGTCAGTGGGGGAGAAGGGAGGGGAGGGGAAGGGGGGTGACCGATGGCATGGTCGAAGAATAACACTACACAAGCCTCCAATCCTCCTAATCCCCTTTCCGGTACCTTTCTATTGCCTTCTCCCTCATCTGTGCAGTGAGGCAGGAGGATAATTGAAACAGTCAAAATAATAATAATCCTTGCATTTGATATAGTGCCTATTCATTGCAACAACAACAGCTTGGATTTATATAAGTCTCAGAGCGCTTACAATAACGGATCCCGGGGAGGGGGAGGAAGGTGACCAAAGGCGCGGTCGAAAAGAAGGGTCTTCAGCAGAGACCTGAAAATAGGAAGAGAGGGGACGAGGCGAAGGGAGTGAGGAAGGGAGTTCCAGAGTCTCGGGGCGTAGTGGCTGAAGGCAGGGCCCCTGATGGTGGACCGGAGGATTCGGGGGACAAGGAGGAGGCCAGACCCGGTGGAGCGAAGGCAACGGGCACTATTGTGAGGAGAGAGGAGGTCAGAGAGGTAGGGGGGTGTAGAGGAGTGGAGGGATTTGAAGACAAGACTGAGGATCTTGAAGTCGACCAATTGCTGTGTGCAAATTATCTGCCGTGTTCGCCTCCAAATACAGTATTTGTATATCTTGTGCAGTGCTTGAAGGCATCATTAGGCAGTTTCCTTACTTTACACGTCTCTGTTTACCTAGCAGAAACTAGGAGCCCAGTTGTTAGTCAATCAGTGGATCGTTTTCCAGGGGTAATAATCCCTCCAAACCCACCCCCCCAACCCCAATTTACATTTGTTCACTCAAGCCACGACTGTTTATGGGACACTGTTGTGCATAATTGGCTGCTGCGTTTCACCCACAAAATGCAGTCAATCCACTTTACACTGCATCCTTGTGTTTGACACGTGGCTGATGTGAAAGGTGTTGTATCAAAATGCAAAGGTTATAATGATAATAATAATCCTTCAATTTGACATAGCGCCTTATCGCGTCTTCGAGACGTCTCAAAGCGCTTCACAGAATATACTGTAATAATAATAATAATAATAATAATCCTTGCATTTGATATAGCGCTTTTCACGTCAGGAGGACGTCCCAAAGCGCTTCACAGAACACACTGTAAAGTGAAGTGACTGTATACTGTAAAGTGAATTGACTGTACATTTTGTGGATGAAATGTGGCAGCCAGTTGTGCACGGTAGTGTCCCACAAACAGTAGTGGATTGAGTGACCAAATGGTCACTCTGCGTTGTACAATTCTCAGAATCTCAGCCTGTGTGTGTGTGTGTGAGTCGTTTGGGCCTTTTATGCCTTTTGGACTGAGGCAGGCGATCAATTGTTTTATATGTTTCAATTTGGTAGTTTTGACTGACCTCCTTACATACCTCCCTGCAAATGCCTGGAAATAGCTATCAAAATAGAACTAATGGGTTCCATCACCTTCTTGGCTACTGGCGATGCAAGCAAAATTACACATAGAGATTACTGCAACCCTGCAGACATCCACAAGGTCACAAAGAACTTATCCCCTCAGCGTAAATCTCCACTGGAACACTCGAGTGATAGTGAGAGCACTCAGCTCTCTCTGGATAGTCTCTTATCCTCTTGTATCTCAGGGGGTGCCATCACACATGAGGAGAGATGAATTTGAGGGGGAGAGGGTGAATGAATTTTTTTTCAATCAGAGTGCTGCCTGTACATCTGTGAACACTTTGTGCTTCTTTTAAGCGTTAAACACATTTTGAACTTGGTTTGCGAAACACTGGTACATAGCATCGGAATTTGTCATTACGAATTGCATGTGAGCCTTTCCTCAGTGATTTCGATCCTTAATTGTGATAGGATTGGCTCCTAATCACGCTGGAGTTAAGCGCCAGTGCTGGGGCTGAGCTGTAAACCCATTCTTTGTGCTTCTTGTGTGCGCTTTTTGTTGACTACACTGAGCTCTGACTCAATAGCAGACAATCCCCCAGATAAAGTTGTTCATTCCTTGCTCCCTCCCTTGCCTCCTTCAAGGCACGACTCAAGACCATCCTTTTCGACAGTGTCCGCAGCCGCCCTCCTACCTCTCTGCCCTCCCTCATCCCAACCCTGCCCCCCCCACCAAAGGCCCACCCCCCCCTGCTCTCCCACCGCCCCCGCTCCCACCACGCTCAGGTCCTGATCCCTGACTCTTCAGTACCTTGGAACACATCCTCCTGATGTGAAAGGTGTTTCAGAAATGTAATTTTGTTGTTAATTCATTTCACGGTTTGTGGGACATTGCTGTGAGCAACTGGCTGCTGTGTTTTGTCCACCTGTGAAGCGCTTTGAGATTTCTCGACAATGTGATAAGGCACTACATCAAATGCTGTTTATGGGACATCACTGCGTGAAAATTTGCTGCAAGTTTCAGCTACATTCACTGCGCGTTACAGTGAAATGCTGTGAAGCGGTGTGTGATATCCTCCCAATGTGAACGACTCTAATATTCGAATTGTAAGGTTGATTGTTATAAATGAATGAGGTTTGCAGGTGACCCATTGTGTTGCAAAATTATACAACAGTCCTTTCAACCACAGTCAGTGCTGTGGCTGCAATTTGGGAAGCCAAGGGCATAGTCTGCATTGAGCATGAGACGGAGAACCTTGTGTATCTGTATGGACAAAACCTGTTACATTAACTCATTCAACATCTTTAATGGTTTGGTTGGAGGCTTTGTCTTCTGGTGGGGGGGAGTCACAGGGAGATAAACCGCTCTGGGCATTATATTTAGTTTCAGAATTATACAGCTCCATTAAAAAAACGGGAAAATTAGTCCAGTGATCCAAAGCAGTGTGGATAGCAGTCACACTGGGATATTAAACCGAGGGATTTGTTCCATCTCCAAAGGGTGAACCATTCTAGCAAGGTGCGTCCGCAATTGCCCATCGAAGTAATAATAATCCTTGCATTTGATATAGTGCCTTATCACATCGTTGAAACGTCTCAAAGCGCTTCACAGAATATACTGTAAAGTAAATTGATGGTATATTTTGTGAGCGTAAGGTGGCGATTGATTGCATATAGCAGTGTCCCACAAACAGTTGTGGATTGAGTGACTAAATTATAACTTTATTTTTGGAGGGATTATCACCCTTGGAAAGCGATCTACCAATCGGCTAACAACTGGGTTCCTGCTTAGTGCTCGGTAAACAGAGGGGTGTGGAGTAAGAAAACTTGCCTAAGATTTCTCCCCAACCAGGAATCGAACTCAGGTCCTCTTGCAAAACATTGATTCATCCAAACAAGCCACTGTAATTTCAGGGACGCAAGTGCTCGCGTGGTGTTTAGTTAGGGTGCTTAGTCCCACAATCACAGTAATGCAGTTCAAGGGAAAGGGGGAGAGAATAGAAGAGGGGAGGTTACTGCAGAAGTGCCAGTGAAGTTCTTGGAGAAGATAGCGATCCACTCACTGAGTAAGGACTCTTTCCCCCCCCACCCCTCTCCAGGAGTATCTCCTTGAGCCAGTACAACTCCACGGAGAGAGCCCTCCACACTCCCAAGAAAGATGCCAGTTTTTCTATTTGGGACTTACTGAATTGAGCTCACTTGGGTGAAGGTCCAACCTGCATTTCAATGCAGATGAAGCTGCTGGCTTGCATCATATGGTATCTGTGCATAACACTTAGAGTGTGATGCGGCAAGGAAAAAGGCCATTTGACCCAACTAGTCCGTGCCAGTGTTTATACTCCGTACAAGCCACCACCTCTTCTACACCTCTCCGTTCCCTTCCTTGACATCTCTATTTCCTTTATTGCATATTAATTATTAATAATAATAGCAATCCTTGCATTTGATAATAGGGCCTTATCACATCGTTGAAACGTCTTAAGGGGCTTCACAGAACTAATTGCACAAAATATTTATACGGTGCCTTTGACATTGAAAGGATGGGTCAACATGCTTTATATAGTTGGCTGGGTGAGTGAGCTGGGGGATGGGGACAGAGGACTGTCAAAGAGGAAAAGACTTGAAGCAGATTTGAAAAGTGGAGAGGGAGGTGGGAGTGATTTGGAGCGACTGCGGGATGGAATTCCAGAGACCAGAAATCCTACAGGATTTACTGTAGCTATAGTGACTGTGGACAAAAACCGGGTGCGTTGGGATGGTATTTTAAGCAAAGTTTGAGCCTCAAAGCGAACATTTATGAAAATCAAATCTCTTTTTTATATACGAGAAAAGAAGCATTCGAAATTGAACCCACTCAAAAAACAGAAACCGTTCCTAAGAGACAGGACAGGATTCAGCTTTGTTGATGCCTCCAGCGTGCTGGTTGTTATTGTACACTGCCAGAGAGATGTTTCATCTCCTTAGCCTGGGGAGACGTTATGTAACGGCAAAGTGGTATACGAACATTGCTTAAAATTACACAGTGTTGTAGCTACAAGATTAGATTGCTCATGACAATGGCTACAGGCTGCGACATCAAAAACTACAAGAGTTACACTTGCTCACTTCTTTGATATTCCCCCAGTAATGCAGCATTCGTTACAAATTGGCGGTTCGCTTACCGGAGGTAATAATCCCTCCAACAACAATAATAATAATAATAATAATAATAACAACGTGGTCACTCAGTCCACGACTGTTCATGCGACACTGCTCTGCGCAATTGACTGCCACGTTTTGCACACAATTTACAGTCACTACACTTTACAGTATTTTCTGTGAAGTGCTTTAAGACGTCTCAATGACGTGATAAGACGCTATATCAAATGCAAGGATTATTATTGTTATTAAATTGCCAAGGCACTATATTAAAAATTGTTGCGTTATCTTTCGGCCACTCAGCACCCACAAGCTGCACCTCGCTCACCAGATCTCTTTGACTAGCTTCTTCTCTCCCCACCTCCTTCATAACCTTCATTTAAAAAACGATCTACTTTAGCCCCACACTGAATAAAATAAAAATAGTCTCCTCTATAAAAATGGCCACCGGCTAATGTTTCCAGGTCATTGGGTCCTTGCTGCTCTCACTAACTGTGCAAGGTGTTGGATTGCCTTCTGAAATCCCATCATTTTTTTATCTCCTTGGTGATGATGCAGAGTTAATTGCAAACTGTGCATTCGAGATGGTGAAATGGATTCTGAGATAGCTAGTAAGCCTCAAATTAATTTCTGAAGGTTAACTGCATACATGCAGGGTATATTTAGTAATGTAAGCCTTCAACATGGCTTTTAACCCACTCTGCAAAATGAGATTTGCTTTCAGTATGAATACCATTTGCTCTGTCCTCATCCTCTGTGTGTGTGTGTTTGTGTGTTTCCCCCACCCCTCACATTAACTTTCAATCCTAAGACATACTGGAAGTCTTCCGCTGTATTTTCCTTTTTAAAGGATAATAATTAAATAATAATAATAACAATCTGTGCGTTTGATATAGCTCACTATCATGTCGTTGAGAAGTCTCAAAGCGTTTCACAGAATATACTGTACTGAATATAGTGGATTGCCTGCATTTTGTGGGCAAAGTGTGCCAGCTAATTTAGCGGCCCATGTCGTTTTGATATCTCAAAGTGCTTCACAGGATACGCTGTGAAGTGTAGTGACTGTCTATTTTGTAAGACAAACCATAGCAATTTCATGCATCTGGATTGATTAATGAGCCCAAAGGGCGGATGGAGATCAACAACAACACGTTATAATGGGGCCCCTGACTGTTATCGCACATCTGCTGCATCAAAACCCTCCTGGGAGCGACCGAGACTAACACCCGGGGGGGAGTGGGGTTTCCTGGTGGTGTGATAAACCCAGAGTGACGCCGCTGTAATGCAGGTCAGGTCAGGCACCTTTGCACCGTTGAGATCTCTGCAAATTAAAGCCTTTCAAAACACCATTGCTCCGGCTCTTTGAAGCAAAGGCAGAAAGGGCTGAGGCCCGGGCGAAGGAATGCGTTCTCTGTCAAGCCACATCCTTTGCAACGGATCCAAGCCCATGTTTAACAGGTGGTAATGCTTGTTGCCACAACAGTTCAAGTAATCCCAGTATACCGCTGTCCAAGGCCTTCCCCACTGAGCCTTAACAACCCAGCTCGCTCGGCTTAATCCTCTCCTAAGACACATTAGCCCCACGTGCTGACAGCCTGTAATTTGCAGTTCGCTTGTGTAGCCTCTATTTACTGAGCGGAAGTGGCTCCCAGAGTGTTAGTCACCGCAGCTCGCACTGTGTTTTTTCCCCTTTTCCATCGTTTTACCTCCAACTCCCTCCTGTCCATTCAATAGGTGTCAGCCTGGCTTACTTAGTCAGTAGCACTCTCGCCTCCGAGTCAAAAGCTTATTGGGTTTGAGCCCCAGGTCAGGACTTTGAATTCACAGTCCAGGCTGACACTCCAGTGCAGTGCTGGGGGCGTGCTGCTTTGTCAGAGTTGCTATCGTTCAGATGAGGCGTTAAACTGAGATTCTGTTGGCCAGTTCAGGTGGACGTTAAAGATCCTGTTTCATTACTCAAAAAGAGAAGGGAGTTGACTGTGAGGTGTAGTGACTGCATTTTGTAGCCAAGCCCGACAACCGATTTGCACAGAAATGTCCCACAAACAGCTGATCAGACTTTATCTGGGGGAATGGCGGAACAGGCTCGAGGGGCGAATCAGCCAACTCATATTTCTATGTTCTATTCTCTCTTTTCCAATAACGTCACAGGATATTTACACATCCAACTGGAAGTCCAATTCTGGCAATGATTTGCTCTTTCTACTCCACTATCCTTCCCTCCTTCCCACCCGCCCACACCGTGCAAAAAAAACAGGGCTGCACTGATGTTGGGACTATCATCTTATAATAATAATCATTGCATTTGATATAGCGCCTTATCAATGAGACATCTCAGACAGCTTCGCAGAATGTACTGTAAAGTGAATTAACTGTATATTTTGTGGGTACAACTCGGTAGCCAATTATGCATAGCGTTGTCCCACAAACAGTCGCGGATTGACTCAAATTATCATTATTATTTTTTTGAAGGGAATATCGGTTTCCTACTTACTGCTGGCTTAACAAAGGTGTGTGGAGTAAGAAAACTTGCCATGGTTTCGCCCTGCCCAGGAATCGAACTTGGGTCCTCTCGATTGCGAGGTGAGTGATCTAACCAATAATAATAATAATAATAATAATCCTTGCATTTGATATAGCGCTTTTCACGTCTGGAGGACGTCCCAAAGCGCTTCACAGAACACACTGTAAAGTGAATTGACTGTATATTTGTGGGCGAACACGGCAGCCAATTGCGCACAGCAATGTCCCACAAACAGTCGTAGATTGAAAATGACCAATTTATTATTGTTTTTTTTGTTTTTTTGGAGGGATTATTATTATTAGGCATGTGGAGTAAGGAAACTTGCCCAAGGTTTCGCCCTCTGCCTGGAATTGAACTCAGGTCTCTCACTTGCAAAGCGAGTGCTCTAACCACTGAGCTACAGGACTCCAATACATGACAGGACTCCACAAAGTCCCTCCACAAAGCTTAAAGTCCCTGACATGGGGGCTTGAACCTACAACCTTCTGCTCAGAGACGAGAGTGCTACTGACTGAGCCAAGCTGACGCTCATTAAGCCCATAATTCACAAGCCTATTCCAATCAGATGCTTAAGTTCAGAAAAAGGCAACATAGCGTAAAGCAATATTAGCAGTCACACAGCCCTGCTAGAGGCAGTAAATGAGTGCCCGAACGCTAATCCCTTGTAGTCGGTTCGTCATACCACGCGGCAAATTCTGCATTGCCCAACTCATGCAAAAAACGTTACGGTCTTTTCTTCATTACATTATCAAAGGAATTTCTCTCAGGTGCCATTCCCATCATTACAATCCGTGGTCTAGACTGGACCAAGGTTCTGTCTATAACATCATCATAATAAGAATAATGATCATAACAGTAATCTTTGCATTTGATGTAGCACTTTTCACATCGGCAGGACATCTTAAGTCACTTCTCAGGATTTTACTGTAAAGTGAGTGCAGTGACTGTGTATTTTGTAAATAAACGTGGCAGCCAACTTGAGCACAGCATCATCCCCACAACCAACTATGAAGTGAATGACCAATTTTATCTGAGGGATCTTGGGCCACGGCATCTGCGAGAAACTCCCTTCTCTTTTCTGATACCAGTGTGGGATCTTTGACGTCACCTGAACAGGCACAGACTAGGTTTAACGTCTCATCCGAAGGACGGCACCTCCGACAGTGTAGCACTCCCCCCGGCACTGCAAGCAGTTGCAAAATCACTGCCGCATTTGCCTCCAAAATGCACAGTAACTACACTGATCAGAAAAAAGAAGGGACTTCCTGCCGGCATCCTGGCTACCAGTAAAATTGGTCATTCACTTTGTGGCTGATTGTGGGATGTTGCAGTGCGCAAACTCTCTGTTAGGTTCCTCCACAAAACAGTCACCTCACTTTACAGTATATCTTATGAAGCGCTTTGAGAGGTCTTTCAGACATCAAAGGCACTACATGAAATGTAAGGATTATTATTATATTATTAAAACTCTGTAAATCCCTTTGAGACATTTCAACGAGATATGGCGTGGCGTCAATTTCAAGCATAATAATAATAATAATCCTTGCGTTTGATATAGTGTTTTATCACTTCATTGAAACGTTTCAAAGTGCTTCGCAGAATATACTGTAAATTGAATTGACAGTATATTTTGTGGGTGAAATGCCACAGCCAATTGCGCACAGCAGCGTCTCGCAAACAGTCGTGGATTCAGTGACCAAATTATTATTATTATTATTTTCTGAGGGATCATTACCACTGGTTAGCAATCCACCAATCGACCAGCAACCAGGTTCCCATTTACTGCTGGGTAAACAGAGGCATGTGGAGTAAGGAAACCTACTTAAGGTTTCGCCCTGCCGGGAATTGAACCTGGGTCATTTCGCTTGCGAAGCCACTGCTCTAACTTATATACTACAGGAGTATTATTATTAAAGAATGAGTGTGGGGGCGGGGGTTAGATAGCTCTGCTGAAGTGGTTACAACACTCAATCTACGTTTTATTAATAAAAAAAAATGAGACTTGGCATTCCCCCTCTCCGCCTTGTCTGCCTCTTTACAGACTGTGGTTAGTGCTGTTGGTCGACCTGCCTGGTATGAAAAACTCATTTACTCCTCCCGGTGGAATTATACACCTGGTGAAAGCCCAGTCTTAATAGCAGTCAGTTCACAGCGCTGGAAGGTTGGGAACAAAATGCGGATTAATTTGGAGCTCACTTAATATGTTTCTTTTGTCCCTCTACACTGTCCCTTTAAGCAGGAATTCATTCGCCAATCCTGACGGGAATTTCCAAAGGATGTTGGAAAATTCTTCATTTCAGTCTTCATTTGGGAGGTCACTTTTTCGCAGAATTAACCAAAAATTGTGCCCGGTCTTAAGACGGAGTGTAACACTCTGGCTTTGAGGCTAAAACCATGATAAATTTAATGGTGCAGACACACTCTTTCCCCATCTCAAGGCAAGATGATGGAAATTTAACACATTGAATACTCCAGTAATGTGCTGGGGGGCGGGGGGGGAAGCGATGCATTGTCAGAGGTGCCGTCCTTCCAATGAGACATTAATCTGAGGTCTCGTTTCTGCCTGTTCAGGTGGACATTGATGTTCCCATGACAATATTCGAAAAGAGATGGGAGTTTTTCCCCTAGTGAGCTGGCCTACAATCCCCCCAATACAATTGGTCACTCACTGTTCATAGGACATTGCTGTGCCCCAATTCGCTGCCGCGTTTTCCTACAAAATACAGTCAATCCAAGCACTTTTAGAGGTCCTGATGTGATAGCCGCTGTCCCAAATATAAGTATCATTATTATTACAAAGAGGAATAATTAAGACCGAGCCTGGAAAGGAGTTACCAGGAAAGAAACGGTTGAGGCCAGAAGACCGCACACATTTAAGAAACAACTCGAGCACCGGGTGCACTATAACTATTCATAATAAATAATCCTTGTATTTGCTACAAACGCCTTCAACAGCGAAATGACACAAAACGCTTCACAAGGAATCACGGTCGAGGGTAGTCTCCGCGCACGTGTGGGCAGCAAGCTTCCACAAATAGCAATGATGTAATGATCAATTTACTTAGTTGATTAGAAGAACGTAATTTCCTGTTACCGGCAGAAGTAGCCGACTCAGATTTCTTAATTAAGATATCCCGCAAAATAGATCCCGGATCATTTTTTTTATTGTGGTTCGGATGTAATTGGGCCAATCACTAAATAATCACAACAATCCTAGACATAGTATCTTTCACATCAGAAGCACATCTCAAATTGCTACATAGGATACAGTGAGTGTCAGTCTAGATGGTGTGTTTTCCAACTACTGTGGTGGAACTTCTTTGCATGAGGGCCTGGGTTTTGGGAAGGGGGAGCTTTCAACGAATACACAAAGACTAGGTTTGAGGGGCTTTTTGCAGTGAACACATGAGTGGAGAGCAAACGCATTGTAGGTCAGAATTGTATTTTAAAGGAAATAACTTGCAGGAATTTGGAGTTTGGCTGAAGCAAGGGGATCAAACTAAGTGCAACCAAGTATCCGAACGTAGCCAACACACTTGTCTGCACTTTGAGTTTCGGAGCAGAAATTAAAGTCAGCAGAAAACATAGGACTTTCCTAATGATTGGACCTAAAAACCCCTCGGTTGGCTGGCATTGGAGTGCCAGTCAGTGGAATGTCGACTTAACTGCGATTAAGGTCTCAGCCAAAAGACTGCAACCTCCACCGGCAATGGAACTCCGTCAAACATCAAATACCATACTCTGCGGTCCTACCACTGGTAAATGCAACAGCTGGCTTTGGGACTAACCTTGGGATGGAGTCGGGAGGTAGGGAGACAGGCGAGGGTCACCCCGGGAATCGGTGGAGAAAGGAAGGAGTCATATTGTGTCGCCCGTCTCCTTGGTAAATCTTTCACCTCTGGGTATTTGGGCTGCAGGTTCAAGCCCCCCCCCCCCCCCCCCACACCACATCAGGATTTTAACTTACAATTTGGGATGACACTCCAGTGCACCCTTGGGACATTATCATAAAATAATAATACTTGCGGTTGGTATAATGCCTTATTACATCGGAAAGATGTCTCAAAGCACTTCACGGGATTTACTGTGAAATGGGTTGACTGTATTTGTAGGCAAACACGGCAGCACAACACAATACTGCACAGCAATGTCCCACAAACAGCCACGGAGTGAGTGACCAATTTCATCTGGGAGATTGTTGACCAGAACACCTGGAGAGAACAAAAATCCCATCTTTTTTCGAATAAGGCCACAGGATTGGTATTGGGGTCGGTATTGGGACCACTGCTCCTTCTGATCTATATTAATGATCTGGACCTGGATATAGGGAGCACAATTTTCAAATTTGCAGACGATACTAAGCGAGGAAAAGTAGTTAATGGTGAGGAGGATAGCACCAGACTCCAAGAGGACTTAGACAGATTGGTAAACTGGGCAGAAACATGGCAGATGAGGTTTAATGTGGAGAAATGCAAAGTGTTTCATTTTAGTAGGAAGAATGAGGCGAGGCAGGATTAGCTAGATGGTACAATCTTAAAGGGGGCAAATGAACAGAAAATCCTGGGGGTCCACATAAGCAAATCTCTGATGGTGGCAGGACAGGTAGATAAAGCTGTTAAAAAAGCATACGGGATATTAGGTTTTATAAACAGGGGTATAGAATCCAAATGTCAGGAGGTTATATTGAATATTTATAAAATGCTTGTTTAGGCCTCAGTTGGATTACTGCGTTCAGTTCTGGGCACCGCACTTTAGGAAAGATGTTAGGACATTGGAGAAGGTGAAAAAGAGGTTTACCGGGATGGTACCAGGAATGAATGACCTTAGTTATGAGGAGAGGTTAGCGAAACTAGGACTATTCTTCCTAGAGCAGAGAAGATTAAGAGGGGATTTAATAGAGGTCTTCAAGATCATGAGAGGATATAATAGGTTGAACCGGGAAAAAACTGTTTCCACTGGCATGTGGGTCAGTAACCCGAGGACACCAATTTAAGATAGTTGTTAAAAGAAACAGAGGAGAGGTTAGGAAAAAAAATTTCACCCAGTGAGTTGTTCAGATCTGGAATGCATTAACTGAAAGGGTAGTGGAAGCCGATTCAATTGACAACTTTTAAGAGAGAAGTAGATGGGTATTTGGGGAGGACAAGATTGCAAGGCTATTGAGAGAAAGCGGGCCAGTGGGATTGAGTTAATTGCTCTTTTCGGAGCCGGTGCAGACACGATGGGCCGAATGGCCTCTTTCTGTGCTGTATGATTCTATGATTCTATGATAGAATTTTTAACGTCCACCTGTGTGAGTTCCCAACGTGGGGCTTGAACCCCAAACCTTCTCAGTGAGAGGCGAGAGCGCTACCAATTGAACCAGGCTACGTTTAGAATCATACGAGCGCACTTTGTAAGGTTCCTTAATTAGGGTCAGTGGAAAGTATCGCAGTATTAATCATTATTGCATTTTGCATTGTTTCATGTATAACTCAACAATTGATGGTGTAATACACTAAACAGCCACGAGGTGATAGCGATCCATCCCAGTGCAATGACTCCCAACTCTCTGCCTGGCATTTTTTTTAATGTGTGTTTTGTTTATTTAACATTGCAACCGCTGAAATATATTGTGAGTCATTGTGTAATGGTTCTTGTTTTCTGGCCTGGATGCGGTGGAGAATGGTGAAATCCACACTCTCCTCCAAGGAAATTTTCACTTTTGATCTGGAATTAAAGGATGCCAGAAACAAAACAATCTCCCGGATAGAACTGGTCATTCACTTCATGGCTGTTTACGGGCAGTGGCTGTGCGTAAATTGGCTGCCGCTTTTACCTACAAAAATACACAGTTGCTTAACTTCACAGTAAATCCCGTAAAGGACTTTGAGGCATCCTCCCGTCATGAAAGGCGTTTTATTTCAAGATCCTCATCCTCACCTACAAGACCATTCACGGCCTTGCTTCCTCCTACCTCTCCAACCTACTATCCCCCTACCTACCTGCCCGTACCCTCCGTTCCTCTGGCTCCGGTCTGCTCCACGTCCCCCGCCCCAACCGCCCTACCATCGGTGGTCGGGCCTTCAGCCTCTCAGCTCCCAGGCTCTGGAACTCCATCCCCCAGTGCCTTCGCCTTGCTTCCTCCCTTTCCTCCTTCAAGGCCGGTCTCAAAACCTTTCTCTTTGACCGTGCCTTCAGCTCCCCTCTCGACTCTCTTCCCCCTCCTCGCTCCCTCCCTTCCCTCCCCTCACCCTGACCATTTCCCCGCTCCTCGCTCCCTCCCTTCCCTCCCCTCACCCTGACCATTTCCCCCCTGCTCGGGTCATGACCCAACTGTGCAGCGCCTTGGGACGTCCTCCTGACGTGAAAGGCGCTTTATAAATGGAATCTTGTTGTTATTGTTGTTGTTGTTGTTTATCAAATGCAAGGCTTATTATTTGCCTACAAACAATCACTACCCTTTACAGCAATTCCTGTGAATCACTTGAGACATCTCAACAACGTGATAAGGCTCTGTATCAAATGGAAGGACTATATAATGGCAGTTAAGTGTAGTGACTGTGTATTTGTAAGCAGCCAACATGGAAATATAAGATCCCTCAAAGAGCCTTAGCCAGGAAATGTAGGATTTTCCTAGAAGATTGCTGGTCAGAAACTCCTTTCTGTTTTTGCAAAAGCAAACCTAGAATCATACTTTAGGATGTATCAAGGTAGTAGAACAAGAGGACACAGGTTTATAAAGGGCAATTTCAAGACTCATACCAGGAAGTTTTTCTTTATGTCGGGAGTAATCAACAACTGGAACAGAGTTGTCAGGAAAGATGGTAGTGGCCAGAACACTAGACTTATTTATAAAGCTAATGCAGTGTTTGGGAGGTGGGAGGGGGGGTGCTTTCCGGAGAGATGAGATCAGACGGGCCAAAGGGCCTTCTTCATCCAGACAGATCCTATGTCAACAGGGATTTTAAGCGTTCACCTGAACAGGCCGATGGACTTGACATCACACAGCAAACCCTTGACAATATCGCCCACCAAATGCTCCCTTGGAACGTTAACCGAGACTGTGAGATCAAGGACCTTAATGTAGGGGCTTGAACCCACAACCTTCTGAGCCAGAGGCTAGAGCGCTACCCACTGAGCTAGTCCCAAGCTACAACTCAGCTCGATCGGGAAATGGACAGGGTGAACAACTGTACAGTAATCGAAGGGTTACAGCAACAGACATTAGCTTGACAATACAGAACAGCACAGCTCTGACATTAAATAACTCTGCCAATATTTCAGACCACAACTATGTGAGGAACGCCACAGCGAAAAAAANCGTTAAAATAACAATCAGGAGGGGATAACCTCTCTCTCTCTCTCGCTCTCTCTAATTACATTATGTTTTTTTTTAAAAATCTGATAAAAGTCAGGAAAGCAGATGTTTTGCGTTGAATAAAAAGGATTTTTTTGTTCAGCAAAAAAACACTGCCTCCGAATCTGTAGGGAATGTGGAACATGCTACGTGACACCGCAGGATTTAAAACAAAATAAAGACTGGGCAAGGAAAGATGAAACCAAAGAGAGTGGAATATGTGTAGGTTATGAGAAAGGCACGGGTTTAGCTGGTTCAAGGTTCCCATTCCATTGCTTCAGTTAGTTATTCCCTTCTCCGTCTCATCAGTGTTACACGTATACAAACCACTTCAGGTGTCAGTCTGGCTCAGTTACTAGCGTTCTTGCCTCTGTTGTTAGGGTCTGGAATGCACTGCCTGAAAGTATGATGGAAGCAGATTCACTAATAGCTTTCAAAACAGAATTGGATAGGTACTTAAAAAGGAAAGATTTGAAGGTCCATGGGGTAAGACTGGGGGAGTGGTAGCTCTTTCAAAGAGCCAACACAGGCACAATAGGCCGAATGGTCTCCTTCTGTTCTGTAAGACTCTTTGATTCTATGACTCCGTAGGTTGTGGTTCAAGTCCCCGGGGTTGGGATTTTGATCTCACAGTTCAGACTAATGCTCCAATATCGTGCTGGGGTGTCGGATGAGACGTAAAGCCGTAGTCCTGTCTGTCTCTCTGTTCAAGTGAACATTTAAGATCCTGTAGCAAAGTCTGAAAGGAGAATAATTTCTCCCAGTGTCCCAGTTGACAATTCCCCCTGATAAAACTGGTCATTCATTTCATGGCTGTTTGTGGGGAATTGCTGTTGCATTCTCCCATAAAACAATAATAATAATAATCCTAACATTTGGTACAGCACCTTTCATGTCAGGAGGACGTCCCAAAGCTCAGGATTCGCTGTAAATCATTGTGACGGTGTGTTTTGTGGGCGAACGGAGCAGCCAAAATGCGCACAGCAACGTCCCACAAACAGCCATGAAGTGAATGACCAATTTTATTTGGGGGATTGTTGGCCTGGTCTCTGGGGGAAAAACTCCCTTCTCTTTGGAATAGTGTTGTAAGATCTTTAATGCCGACCTGAAAAACAACCAATTACATTTAGACAGCACTCTTCAAGCAGTGTAGCATCACAGAGTGCTGTAGAGAGGTGGTGGGGGGTTGGACACTGAGCAAGGGGTTAGGGTTAGGCATGGTCAAAGAGGTAAATCAAGATGGAAATTAAAGATAAATAAATAGAGGGTAGATATAAATATAGATGATACAGGTAAATACAGGACCTTATCATTACATCCTGGGCGGAGCTAAACCTTAAGCAAGTTTCACACTTACTCCACACTCCACTGTTTACGTAGCAGTAAATAGGAACCCAGTTGTTAATCGATTGTCAGATCGCTTTCTCGGGGTAATAATCCCTTAACAAAAATAATAATAATTTGGCCACTCGATCCACAACTGTTTGTGGGACATTGCTGTGCACAATTGGCTGCCGCGCTTTGCCCACAAAGTACAGTACATTCTGTGAAGAGATTTGAGACATCTCAATGACGTGATAAGGCGCTATATCAAATGCAAATATTATTAGCATGTTTATTAATAGTGGACCCTATGCTCCTGAGTCCCAAAGCTCATCTAAGTAGGGTGCACAGAAAGAGACCCGCCATCCGTGCTTTTCAATGGTTTAAAAAAAAGTAGGACTGCAAATTATTCGGGAAGTCAAATATTATTTTTTTTAACTCAAGGTGTTAACTGAGGAGCTTGTCGCTCAGATGCGCTTCATTGCATTACCTTGGTTGCAAGTGGGTCAGCAGTTTTATTTGTAATAACTTGTAGGATTGAAAGCCTCTAATCTGCAGTATCTCCACTGTACGAAAAGAGAGTGAAGCCAAGGAGACAGCTGCTGCCGAGTCAAAGATAAACAAAGCGCACAGGGCCCTAGGCCAAGTCTTGTTCGCTCAGTCCAACTGAGCATCTTGCCTTTTATTATAGTTTCCAAAAGGCTTTGGCACTGTACAGTACCTGACCGTGTCCTCCCCCGTGCCTTCCCAGCAGTTAGTTTGTGTTGTTTTGTCCGTGTCTTTCTCGATAGTAAATTAATTGCGGAGTCCTGCAGTGTAGTGGTTAGTGAGCCTGCTTCGCAAGCGAGAGGACCCGGGTTCGGTTCCCGGGCAAGGCGAAATGTTAGCTAAGTTACCTTACTCCACACACACCCCTCTGTTTATCTCGCATTAAGTAGGAACCCGATTGTTAATTGATTGATGGCGGATCGCTTTCCGGGGATAATAAATAAAAAAACAAAAAAACTCAATCCACGATTGTTTGTGGGACACTGCTGTGCACAATTGGCTGTCACATTTTGCCCACAAAATATAGTCATTTCACTTTGCAGTCTATTTTGTGAAACGTTTTGAGACGTCTCGATGTGATGAGGCGCTATCAAATGCGAGGATTATTATGTTCTAAAGTAAGCTTCCTTGGATCTCAACTTTCTTCCTTGTTGCCAGCCTTCCATCCACTTCCTTTTTTAAAAAGAATTGACAGACTCTGTGTCAAACAAACAACGACAAGTTTATCGATGCCTTCTCGCATTGGATAACCTCTCGGAGCGGTTAGGAACATAGGAATTGTCTAAGGCCATCTTGTTCTTTTTCTACCATCCTGGTAGTCACATGCTACAATAATGGAGAAATCACTTCCATAGGAACTCCATAGTTTCACGGGGATGGGGTTAGACATCAAATGAGAGAGAGGGAGGAAGGCGTGAGAGATGTTGCCATTGGCAAGTCCAAAGAGGTAGGATTTTAGACGAAACTTAAAGATGGGGGCATGTAGACAGAGAGGTAGAGGAAGGAAGTTGTAGGAACTGAAGGCTTGGTTACTGATGGTGGTGAGGAAGGACAGGGCAAGAGTTAACTGAGTATATTTTCTGTGTGAAACGCAGCAGCCAATTGCGCACAGCAGTGTCCCCAAACAGTCGTGGATTGAGTGACCAAACTTTTCTTTCTTTAAGGATTATTTTCGAAAGGAAAGCGATCTGCCAAATGACTAACAACTGTGTTCCTATCTACTGCTGGGTAAACAGAGGCGTGTGGAGCCAGGTAACGTGCCTGACATTTTGCCCTGCTCAGGAACTGAACCCAGGTCCTCTCGGTTGCGAGGCGAGTGCTCTAACCAATACACTTCACAAGTTGTTGTTGTTGATGTTGTACTGGACTGTTAGTCTGTCCCAGGAGTTCAAAGTCCCTGGCGTGGGTCTTAAACCCACAACATTCTGACCAGGAGCCAATTTAAAAATCCTTAATTTCATAAGTGAAACCAATCACCCCTGGCAACGTCCCAGCCATCCCAGCTTCTCAGCCTAATGCCAATTGCCCTTTTGCATGACCACATCCTACGTAATGCGGAAGAACCTTGTTTACGTTGGTGCATCATCTGAGAGACGCCAGGTTTTCCTGCGGATTCCCACGACTGTTAATCTACGATGTTCTCCCCAGAGTGCCTGTGTTGAGAGACTCGTCACGGTTGCTTTACCAACCTCCATCACCTTTGTGTTCCAACGAGGGCCACACAAACGGCTCAGGGTTTGGGCTCGAAGGAACTTGGCACTGGACCGGGCTTGAGCAATCCATATTGGGGTCCCACGTCAGAGCATCAAAAAGAGCACAAGTGGCCGTAAACCACTGGCAGACGCTTATAAACCCACTGAAGTAAAAGTGGTTTATGGCCATCAAAGACAGGAAAGAGTTTACGTAAGAGAGATTTTTGTTTTAATCTGAGGGATCGTTTGTCTGTCACTGTTGCAAATGAACGGGATGGCTTCAGGGATGGGACACACACATAAAGCTAGAAGCCAGTAAGCAAGGTCACATTGCTACGTTGGGAAATCTTGCAAGGGTTTCAATAAACAAGGCTCACACGAGACCGACAGCCAAGAATAGGCTTCTCCTTCAAAATATTTGTGTGGTTATAGAGTGACACAGAGTTTGAACTTCAGGAGGAAAACGTCAATGATCAGTTTTGACGTCGGTGGATGACTTGCCTCTCTACAACGGGCTCACAGTGTGACAGAGATCTCTCGCACACCTGTCGAAAGTCACCGCTGTCTCACTACGTTCCCAACCACCCCCCACCCGACCCCACACCCACCACTGCTCCACAGCTCAGCAGAAAACAAGGAACAACAGCACCGGTTTATAATAATGATAATAATCCTTGTATTTTTTTTCATACAGGGCCTTTGACATTGGGAGGATGCCTCAAAGCGCTTCACAGGTTTCACTGACAAGCGCAGTGACTGGTCGTTTTCAAGCGATCGAGGCAGTTAGTTTGCTCACCGCAGCCTCCCACAAAACAGCCATGAAGTTTTATAACAGCAACAAAAAAAACACGGTACTCAATCCACGACTGTTTGTGGGATACTGCTGTGCGCAGTTGGCTCCCGCTTTTCACCCACAAAATACATAGTCAATCCTCTCTACAATATAACCTGTGAAGCGCTTTGAGACGTCTCAACAACGTGGTAAGTGGCTACATTCAAATGCAAGGATTATTATTACTCTTATAAATGCAGGAATTTATTTTATATCTAGGTACATTTGATTTGGTTGTGAAGATCTTTAATAGAACGGCACGCACCCTGCACTCCCTTACCACAGGCCTAAACTCTACCAACGCCTCCGCATTAAATTCACCCCAATTGAGCTGTCCACCCTTCCGAGGTATTTGAGGACAGACAAAGACGGATAGGATAGGTCAGCATTTAATTGCAATGCTCAAGAGAAACACATTGCTGTGTGCAAATTATCTGCCAAGTTTTCTTGCAATAAATGCAGTCACTATATTTTAAGATGAATCCTGCGGAGCACTTTGAAGTGTCCTCCTGAAGTTAAAAGGTGCTGTATTAAATGTAAGGATTATTATTATTAAAATCTGACAAAACCACATAAATCTGACTCATGGCAGGAGGCCATTCAACCCACTGTATCAATGTTAATGTTTGCTTTTCCAATGAAGCAATCCATCCTAAGCTTAACTCCTGCTCTTTCCCCGCACCTTCTAATACCCTTCATCCACACGTGTTTTCTAATTCCCTTCTAAACGCATCTAAATCCCCAATAGTTCATCATAATCCCTAATCCTTGCAATTTATTATAGCACCTATGATATCGACACATTCTAGGCAACTACACGACATGTCACCTGCTGCAATCGGGAAAGAAGGATAAGATTCCTTTAGAAGGAGTTTATTGAATAATCCCTGTCTAAAATTTACGTCATGTCAGCCTGGCTCAGTCAGTAGTGTTCTCCCCTCAGGATCAGAGGGTTCAAACCCCTACATCTGGAATATGTCAGTGAGCTTCTTAGTCATCTCATTGCAAGGGGGAGGGGAGTTAGAGGTGTTGTTAGAGGTGCCATCCTTGAGACATTAAACTGGGGTTCAGAGTTCTGCTCGGCAACACACTAGATAAAATTGGTCCATCACTTCATGCCTGTTTGTAGGATATCTCTGTTGTGTTCGTCTCCAAAACAAACAGTCACTCCAAATGATAATACTCCTTACCACTGTGTATCAGCCTGGCCCAGTGGAAGCACTATTGCCTCAGAGTCAGAAACTTGTGGGTTCAAGCCCCATGTTGGGACTTGGAATCAATATAGTCTAAGCTGACACTCCAGTGCAATGCTGAGGGTGTGTTGCATTGTCGGAGGTGCTATCCTTTGGATGATAGGTTAAACTGAGGTCCCATCTGCCTAATCAGGTGGATGTTAAAGATCCCATGGCACTATTAGAATAAAGAAGGGAGTTTTTCCTGGTGACCTGGCCAACAATCCCCCAAATAAAACTGATCACTCACTCCATGGCTGTTTGTGGGACATTACTGTGTGCAAACTGGCTGCCGCAGTTTACCCGCAAAATACAGAGTCGCTCCAATTTACAGTGTATCCTGGGAAGCGCTTTGAGATGTCTGAACAATGGGATAAGCTGCTATATCAAATGCAAGGATTATTATTTTTACATTTGGTACAGTGCCTTTCATGTTGGGAGGACGTCTCAAAGTGCTTTACAGAATTCACCGTGAAAACAGTGAAGGGTTTCTGTAGTCACTGTATAATTTGTAGGCGAATGCGGTTACAATTACTGTGTCTGCGGCAGGGCTAAAGGGGATGTAAAAGGCGCTGAATCAAATGCAAGGATTATTGTAGTTACACATAGCACAGTCGGACTCTGCCGCAGAGATCGGCTGTCGCAAAGCTTACTTTTGAAAGAAAATATCCAACACTCGGGAGATTGAAGTGGAAAGCAGATGGAGGATGTGACTCATTGGAAGGCCTGTCTTTCAGGAAACCCTTCACTGCTTTCTCAGCTCTCTTACATCTTTCAATGGGATCCTCTAGGAAACTTGATATGAAAGGGGCACTCTCCTTTGAAATAGTCCTCTTTGGAATGAAGCCAAAATCCACACAGCCTTCGCCAGAGGAGAGCATGCGTGAAATCACACAGAGAGAGAGAGAACTGATTCCATCAACGTCACTGTCGGAGCACGAAAGAGTAACTGTTGGGAAAAATTGGTCACTCACTCCATGGTTGTTTGTGGGACACTGCTGTGCGCAACTGGCTGTCACATTTTGCCTACAACTTACGGTATATCCTGAACCCTAGGCATTTGTGGAACTTTATGGCGTGCATAATTAGCTACCGCATTTGCCTATACAACACACAGTCACTACACTTTTATAGTAAATGGTAGGAAGCGTTTTGAGACGTCCTCCTGTCGTGGAAGGCGCTGTATCAAACGCAAGCATTTATTATGACAGTCAGTAGTAACCGTGCAAAGAAAAAATTGCAACAAGATGATAATGAGCGATTAGATACGCTACAGGAACTCCAGACAAACTTCTGCACTTCTTTCCCCTCCCCCACCCCCACCCCAAAGATAAATATTCCGGCATCTGTCCCTGATAGCACACGCAGTCGCCCATTGTTTCTTATCTGCGTCTCGGCCGACAGCCACTCAAAAAGGTTTCATCGTAAGCCGAGCAAATCGGCTTTGTCCTCGTGTTCCCTGAGGCTCTGATAACACAGCATCTGGAGAACTCCTTTGACCCATTGTTTGGGGTTTGATGAGTAGCGCTTTTTTTTAAGGGATTATTACCCCCTGAAAAGCGATCCGCCAAACAACTGACTACCAAGTTCCTACTTATTGCTGGATAAACAGAGGCGCGTGGAGTACGGAAACTTGTCTAAGATTTTGCCCCGCCCGGGAATCAAACCAGTGTCCTCTCAAATGCGAGGCGAGTGCTCTAACCAATACACAACAGGACTCCACTTAGACTCTACATAGCCCCTAAGCTTTACTCAAACTACTACAGTAAAGTACTTTGAGATGTCCTCCTGATGTGAAAGGCACTGCGTCAAATGCAGGATGATTATTGTTTTTATTGTTATTATAAATGTAAATTGTCATCGTTGTTGGATGGCACCCAGAGTCCTGAGACCTCGGCTCCCAATGATTGGGAGGCAGGGTTCTCTAAACACCATTGTTTATTTAGGTAAAACCAGCTTATACTAACCCAAATGCAAGTTGTTTTTGCTGAGATTTCAAATCCCAAACTCTTGCTTTTCATTTAGTGCTATGAAGCGAAAACAGCTTGAAGCGTTTTTGCAGGGAATTGCTGTGAATTTCAGTGCATTTGTAGGTGAACATGTCAGCCAATTTCTTGCGCACAGAAAGATTTCACAAACAGCCATAAAATGGACGTTCAACCTTATCACGGAGAGTGGCAGAATTGTTGGCCATGACCCCGGGAGAAACTCCCTTCTCTTCTCAAATACTGTCAGGGGACAGTTCTCGATTTAACGTCTCGTCTGAAGGAAGGCACCTCCGACTATGCAGTGCACCCGGACAGTTGCAAGCAAGACAAGACAGTTGCAGCAAGAGTTCAAAGCAAGCCTCAAACTGTGTGGAGAAGACTTGGCTCCAGTTCAGTTCAGTCCTGAGCTGACTCTGTTCAAAGATCACGTTACTCTATAATGTAGCCGCACAATATTTTTAACACATCAAACGGGTTTGTGATTGATTCAAGTGCCTTTTCTCTCCTCCCAGCTGTCAAAGCACGCAACCTCTTCTCCGTTACATCGGGTGGGTTACAAACAGTGCTTTGGATTACTTAACGTTAAAAGTGTAAAGAAAAAAATCCTTTTCCAACATTCCTAGCCTGGGAGTCCAAGGGAAGAACACAGTGAAATGAGGTGGATGTATAGGTCACGGTTATGATCAAGGGAAATCACGAAGCACAGTCTGGGGATGGGCTAACTTACTGCAGCATGTTTTATTGAGTAGAAGCGAATCACAGGAGTGGAGGAGGGGGCCATTCAGCCCACCTGGCCTGTTCCACTGTCTTATTTGATCTTTAACACACTTTGAATTTGATACAGCGCGTTATCACATCATTGAACCATCTCAAAGCGCTTCAGTGGGTTCACTGTAAAGTATAATGACTTAAGTGTTTTGCAGGTGAATGCGGTAGCCAATTTATACAAATAAATATTCCATAAACAGCCATGGAGTTGATAACCAATTATATTGGTTAGGACACCGGGAGAAACTTCCTTTCTTTTTGAGTACTGCCATCAGATCTTTAACATCCACCTGGACAGAACAAGGACAGACAGGACCTCGGTTTAATGCCTCATAATAATGATGATATTAATAATAATCCTTTCATTTGATATATTTGGGGGATTGTTGGAACACCAGGATTAACTCCCTTCTCTTTTCGAATAGTGCCATGGGATCTTAAACGGCCACCTGAACAGGCAAACGGGATCTCCATTTAACTTCTCATCTGAAGGATATCAGCTCCAACAATACAACACTTTTCCAGCACTGCATTGGAGTGTCATCTTAGACTATGTGAGTTCAAGTTCTAACCTTCTTGCTATGATCTACAAGCGACAATAATAATGTTAATAATAGCAATAATCTATCAATGGGTAAAGCAGGGTCTCCTTGGAGCTGAATTGGCTCCAAGGTGACATTTTTGGCCACAGAATGTCAGAATCGAGCCAGCCCTCTGTGACGGTCTCGGTAGTTTGGTTACTGAGCCAGGCAGGTCCGCAGTATTCCAGGGCATTCCAGCACAGCCAACCTGGCTCATCGGCAGGACTTGGAAGGCCCGACCAGTCACTGTGGGCATGGAATCCTTCCACTGCCAGCAGGCTTCAATATTGACAACGGGCTTTAATACTGCCAAAATTAATAATAATAATCCTTGCATTTGATAAAGCGCCTTACCACATCTTCGAAACGTCTCAAAGTGCTTCATAGAATATACTGTAAAGTGGATTGACTGTATATTTTGTGGGTGAAACACAGCAGCCAACTGTCCCACAAAATTGAGTGACCAAATTTTTTTTTTGGAGGGATTATTATCCCCTGAAAGCATTCTGCTTATTGACTAACAACCGGGTTCCTACTTACTGCTAGGTAAACAGAGGCGTGAGGAGTAAGGAAACTTGCTCAGTGTTTCTCCCTGCCCGGGAATTGAACCCGGATAATAATAATAATAATAATAATAATAATCCTTGCATTTAACAAAGCGCTTTTCACGTCGGGAGGACGTCCCAAAGCGCTTCACAGAATATACTGTAAAGTGAATTGACTGTATATTTGTGGGCGAACGTGGCAGCCAATTGCGCACAGCATTGTCCCACAAACAGTAATAGATTGAAAATGACCAATTTATTATTGTTTTGGTTTTGGAGGGATTATTATTAGGCGTGTGGAGTAAGGAAACTTGCCCAAGGTTTCGCCCTGACCTGCCTGCAATTGAACTCAGGTCTCTCACTTGCAAAGCGAGTGCTCTAACCACTGAGCTACAGAACTCCACAATGGGCTTTAATACTGCCAGTGGGTTTTAATAGCTTCTGATAGGAAGAAACTCATGATTTTTTTTCCCAAAATAAGGGCTTTTTTTTAAATGTTTCCAGTTTTACAGGATGTTAAGTTCCTAGAATTTCCTTTAAAGTTGCTTTATAAGTGGATCAAAGCGAATTGCAAGCCCAATTTTCATGTGGTCGGCATTCTTGCTTCGACAAAGAGCACATTGAGGTTTCTCTCCCAGAGTCAGCGTGAGGGTATGCTGTGGGCACCCCGAGTGTTAGGAGGGTGGGGGATGGGTTGTGGAGGGAGTGGGGGAAAAGACATTATTGGAGGTTATATGAGTGCTTTCTATGCCCTATTCTTCCATCCCCACAACTGATGTAAAATAAATCCCAGCCATTCACCCTTATGCTGTCACGTAGTGGTTAGAACATTCGCCTCACAAGCAAAAGATCACGGGTTTGATTCCCGGGCAGGACCAAACCTAAGCCAAGTTTCTTTAATCCAGGGGCTTCTGTTTACCTAGCACTAAGTAGGAACCTAATTGTTAGTCAATTGGCAGATTGCTTTCCAGGGGTAATAATCCCGAAAAAAAAAAAATTTGGTCACTCAATCCACATCTGTTTGTGGGACACTGCTGTGTGCCATTGGTTGCCTCATTTCACCCACAAAATTTACAATCAAATCACTTTAAGGTATGACCCGAAAAGCGTGTTTAAAATTAACAAACGACTCCCACATTAAATCTGTTACAAAACCTATTCCTAAAGATAGACTGTGTGGAAAGACTTGAATAACCTGCCAGTCATTAATTCACCATCTACTGACTACCATATATTGACCGCTGTATATTGACACACCGAATATTGGCATACAGTATATTGTTGACATATATTGACCCACCGTAGGTTGACCCACAGTATATTGACACACCGTATATTGACACACCAAATGATTCACCTTACATTGTTGACCCATCATGTATTGACACACCCATATATTTTTGACCCACTGTGCATATTTCCATTGTATATTGACTCACCGAAAGGGTGCCGTACACTTGGACAGTGTTCTGAGATTCTATATTTGTAACGTTAATGAGTTAAATGTGCCAACTCTGCTCAGAAAATATGAGGGCACTGATTACAAACCTCAGACTCCTATTAAAGCGCGTAAAAAGAAATTACATGCGGAATCAATTTAGCTATTAATAGCATTTCCAAAAGATTAGGTTTAATGGCATTTCAGCCATTAAGGGCCAATACAGGATTTTCCACACATTAGGAGCAGTTAGTATTATATTGCCTGCGATGGTGTTATGCTATTTTTAGCTTTGCTTTAACTCCACATGTGAACTGCTTCAGGCTTCGTATTTTGCTCCGTAAAATCTCTGGAAAATAAGTTCTCAAATTGTGAACAGGATTGGAGGTTATGGAGTTTCATATTGGATTAGGGTTGGTAAAGTGCTCATTGGGAAATCCGGCAATGTAAACTGTGTCACACTGGGACTTTGAAGTCATCAACCAGGTGATGTTCCAGTGCAGTGTTGGGTGGGGTTGAGGGAGGGGAGAGGGAGGAGCACCGTATTATTGGAACTGCCATGTTTCAGTTGAGATGTTAAATCGAGGTCCCCTCTGCCCTTGCTTCAGCTGGTTATTAAACATCCCCTGACTCCCTTTGAAAAGAAAAGGGAGTTTCTCCCAGTGAACTGCCCAACAATCCCCTGGATAAAATTGGTCACTTACTTCTTGGATGTTTGTGGGATATCGTTGTATGCAAGTTGGCTGCCACATCCACAAAATACACAGTCACAGATAAGTGATGAGAAGAGGTTTGAGACATTTGAGGCACTCTATCAAATAAAGGATTATTATTATTTGCTTAAAAACACTTAAGTCACTACACTTTACCATGAAATCCTGTGAAGGGCTTTGAGATGTCCTCAACATAAACGTTGCTATGTGAAATGCAAAGATTAATTCTAATCCTTGCATTTGATATAGCAGTTTATCAGTCATTGAGACATTCAAAGCATTTCACAGGATATACTGTAAAATGATTGACTGTGGATTTTGTGGGTAAAATGTGGCAGCCAGTTGTGCACAGCAGTGTCCTACAAATAGCCATGGGATGAGTGACTAATTTTATTATTATCCAGGGAGGGTAGCAATATCTAATAGCTGGTTTGTAGGATAGATCCTGCTTTCTCCTTAATAGTCCTTGCATTTTCCTTGCATTTGATATGTCGCCTTATTATGCATTGAGACATCTCAAAGCGCTTCACAGGGTATACTGTGAAGTGGATTGACTTTGTGTTTTGTGGGCGAAGCAATTCATGCTGTGTCCCACTCCACAGCTTGAATTACCGCAGACTAACACCGTAATGACTATCACAGTGCAAGCATTGCCAGCTGCCCTCTTCCTAGGTCCGTGACCTTCATTCAACAGCCAAGAGGGAATCTCCCAGAACAAAAAATCCTTGTTATCAACGTCAGCGTTTAAAAGTCTTTGTTCCGATAATGGGCGTCCCATTGCCAGCTCAGATGACTTCCCGTTGACTGGGTGGCTTCCTCTAGCTAATGGCCACAGGAAGAGCGATGAAGCATCTCCTTAGCATAGGGGGGATGGCTGGGAAGTAGGGAAACGCAATAGGAAATCCTCATCCAGGGCTCAGACCATCCCCCTACACACGAACAATGTTCGTCACTAGCTCCACTGCCCTTAAATAATAATAACCATAATAATAATCCTTGCATTTGATATAGAGCCTGTTCACATTGTTGAGATGTCTCAAAGTGCTTCACAGAATATATTGTGAAGTGCATTGCCAATTGCACCCAGCTGTCACCCACAACAGTCATGGATTGAGTGACCACATTATTATTATCATTTTTGGAGGTACTATTATCCCTGGAAAGCCATCTGCCAATTTGTAACGAATGCTATATTAATGAGGGAATGTCAAAGAAATGAGCAAGTGTAACTCTTGTATTTTTTGGTGGGGAGGGATTATTTCTCCTGGAAAGTGATCCTCCAATTGACTAACAACCGGGTCCCTACTTACTGCTAAGTAAACAGAAGCGTGTGGAGTAAGGAAACTTGCCTAAGGTTTCGCCCTGCCGGGAATCAAACCCAGATCCTCCCACTTGTGAGAAGAGTGCTCTAACCACTACACTACAGGACTCCCGGTGTAAACTTCAACTTATCCAAATCTCTTCTCATTGCATCGTCACCTGTACCAACCTCCGCAAGCACATTACCCCAGTCATCGCCAGATTCCACTGGCTCCCTGTCTCAGTGGATTTCACTGTCCCCTACAAATTCCTTAGCACCTTCCTATCACTCAGATCTCCTCCTACCCCACTCCTCAGTTCGCCCCCTCTGCCCGCTTAACTCAGGCTTGCTGCATATGCTTGCTTCGCCCCCTTAATCTGTGAAGCACTTTGAGACATCTCGATGACGTGATAAGGCATTATACCAAATGCATGGATTATTATTTTTATTATTATTTAAGCATTATCTAGACGAAACTGATTTCAAGAATTAGACGTAGGGAGAACGGTTAAAAAAAAAGTTTCACACAGAGGGTTGTTAGGGTGTGGAATGCCTTACTTGGAACCAGGTTTGGGTCAGAATTCATATTAGGTTTTAAGAGGGAATTAGATAAATATCTGAAAAGAAGTGTATACATGGGGAAAGAGGGATTGTGACTGAATGTATTGCTCTTGAGGAGAGCCAACACTGTCTCATTGAAGATTAGTTTTACCCTACTGATGATGTAGTGTTGCAATAGTAAACCCACTCAGTACAAGAGGAGCCACAGGTTCAGACATTTAGCATTCTCAGGAGGAGAATATCCTCCTCCTGTGCTTTAAATTTCTATGATATCTATGATGGTGTCATTGCTTCCATTGTGCTAAGAAGTCTGGACGTCATATTCGGAGTGCGTGTAAGGAAATTGGGCAAGGGAGGAAGAGGATGCAGTGATTCAGTGAGAACCAGTGTGTGGCAAGGGTGCCAACTGCACACGAGGGAAGAAAGTTCTTTCACGCCCATTCAACTCAATGGTTTAAGTCGAGTGCTGCCTGTTTCAGGTGGATGTTAAAGATCCGGTGGCACCACTCCAAAAGAGAAGGGATTGTTGGTGAATGTCCCGGCTAACACACAAATTTGGTCATTTACTTCATGACTATTTTGTGAGACATTGGCTGTGCGCAATTTGGCTGCTGTGTTGTTTGCCTCCATAAACATGTCACTACGCATTACAGTAAACACTTAGAGATGTGCTCCAGATGTGAGTGGCATAATATGAAATGCAAGGATTATTTGTTATTGTAATTGACAGCGGTCGCCACGCAAAAGCTTTGGGACGTTGCTGACTGTAGACGCGGTGTAGGCGTACAAGGATTAAAAATAATAAGAAGAAAGCTTACATTTGATAGAGCGCCTTGTCACGTCGTTGAGAGGTCTCAAAGCACTTCACAGAATATACTGTAAAGTGGATTGACTGTACTTTGGGGGCAAAACAAGGCAGCCAATTACGCACAGCAGTGTCCCACAAACAGCCATGGAGTGTGTGTGACCTATTTGTGTTGAGGAGTATAACTTTAGCTAGGACAAATACAATTCTGTGTTAAGGCATTTCCCACACGGAAACACACCCTCGCTCCCTTCCACACCTTCTCGAGATCATATCAGACGCAAAAAGAAAGGTAGCACCAAGTGAGTCAACACTTATTACAATACAGAAGCATGGGAATATTGGGCCTCCACAGCACTCAAACTTCCAGGAGAGAGTTTTGGCAGCCAGTGCTGCCCAATCATTGTGTAAAGAGGGTGTGGGATTTCTGGCTTCTCCCACACTGAAGCAACAAGAACATTTCCCATGAATAATAATAATTATAGGTGACAGCCTGGCTCGCTTGAGTCAAAAGGTGGTGGGTTCAAGCTCCACATTAGGGTTTTTAAACTCACATAGTCTGGGATGATCAGGGACTTTGAGCTCACATAGGCTGAGGGGAGCACTGCATTGTTGGAGATGCCGTCCTTTGGATGACATGTTAAACTGAGGTTCTGTTTACCTATTCAAGTGGATGCAATAAACTAAGTCTGCCTGCTGCCTCTGGTACAGCAGTCACTCCACTCCCTCAAATCCCAAACCCGGCTGCTCAAGCTCAGATGGCAAAAACCGGCCTCACGGTTCATCGCCAACTGTGCTCGAGCATTTTCATACCTAACACCGCTCCACAACTATTTGTGGACACTGCCATGAGCAATTGGCTGCTGCATTTCACCCATAAAATTCACAATCACTCCACTTTACATTATGTTCTGTGAAGCGGTTGAAATTCACAGTCAATCCACCCACAGTATTCACTACATCAAATGCAAGGATTTTATTATTATCGTAATCATTATGTCAGGTCGCCCTTTAACCTTCTCAGCTCCAGTGCGGGGTGGGGGGGAAAGCCCCAACTTCACCAGTCTCTCTTTGCAAGTGGCAAATGCTCCAGGCTTTGGCCATTCTCCTCTCGAAGCCTTGATGAACCCAGGGTGATTTGTGCATCTCTCAATTGTGCATTGGTTGCATTCAGAGTGAAGTGGGATGCAGATATCAATCGCAGTAATGAGTGGTGTGATAACGCACCTCAGGCTCCCTTCCTACTCTTCTGCTTCTCTCGTGCCCCCTCCCTTAAGATAACAGGATTTGAACTCAGGTCATTGAAAGCTTATTCCGATGTTTGATTAAAATCAATAGAATTACGCGTTGGGCTGGGACGGTGGTAGGGCGGTTTCCTCTTGAGAGGCGAAGCCGGTGGTCACGCTTGCTTTCTGATGGCGGGCCCAGCATCCCGGAGAGATTGCCCAGAGCTCCCATTTCCTGGTTGAAGCCAAGAGGGTCGCAGCCTGCAATGTGCGCAACGGGCTTTGTTTCTGCAGAGGTGCAGGAAACGCTGTACAATATTCAGAGGCAAAAGCATACATTAAAGGGATCGCAGAAATATCCACAGCTCAGAAAGGAAACCAACCATTGACCTATTGTGTCTGGGCTGGTGTTCTCTCCCCCACTGGAGCGCTCAACGCTAATCCCCATTCCCTGTTCTATCCCTGTTGTGTCTGTACCGGAGCTAACTAGCTCCCCCATTCTGGGAACGTATCCAGTTCTCTTCTGAATGAATATAGCAATAATAATATGATTCTTGATATAGTATGAATAAACCATGTGGAAGAGAACTGTATAATAATATTAATCCTTGCATTTGATAAAGCGCCTTTTCACGTCATCGGGACTTCTCACAGTGCTTCACAGAATATATTGTAAAGTGAATTGACTGTGCATTAAGTAGGTGAAATGCGGCAGCCAGTTTGCCCACAGCAGTGTCCCACAAACAGTCGTGGATTGAGTGACCAAATTCTTTTTTTTGGAGGGATTATTACCTCCAGAAAGCGATCTGGTAATTGACCAACCGGGTTCCTAATTACTGTTATGCAATCAGAGGCATGTGGGGTAAGGAAACTTGCCTAAGGTTTCACCCTGCACGGGAACCGAACCTGGGACCTCACCCTTGCGAGATACAAATTCTGAGCATGGGGGGAGCATTTGTGTCTGGAATAGAATGCACTGGAGGGTATGTCTGCAGGGAGGCGTCCTGCTTATCTAATTCCGGAAAGTATCAGGCACAGTTGAGAGGTTTGGCGAGAGCCAAGACTTTGGGGATCTCAGAGTGTGTTTTGGGGTAACTGCTGGAGTCCAACCTGCCAAAACTGCTTAGCTTGCCATTGCGAGTGCCTTCTGGTAAGCATCCCGCTGCTTGTCCAGCTAGGACCACCCTACCCGTTAGAGCTTTGGCTTGCAGGGTGAACAAAAGCCGAGTGGGAAGAATTCCTGTTCTCAGTGATCCTTGTTGCTGTGATAGGGAGAATGTAGGATGGGTATTCTGGACATTAATCCTTACATTTAATTTCGCGCTTTTCACATCGGGACCACGTTTCAAAGCGCTTCACAGGAGATACTCTAAAGTGTGTGTTTGGTATGCGAGCACTAACAGCCTTTTGCACCAGGACCTCTCGTGTGATCGTGCATTGTGGAACCAGTGCTGCCTTGAAGCGTTGCTAAGATCAGGCTAGCAACCAATCTCCCTGCACACTTAGTGGGTAGTCTGAAAGAGCTGGGAGAAGGAGGAGGGGAGGCAGATATATATGGAGCTCCTAATCTTCATGAAGAAACAACTTTTGTCAGTAATCGCTGGTCGGGTTTAACCCTTGAATCAAGCGGCAACAAAAAACACCATTTGAGCCACATCCCTTCGAGTGTCCGTTATGTGGGGCTTAACTCTGGAGGAATCATTCAATCAAATTGATGTCGAAGGAAAAAACTAACATAGAACTGGGAAACTCGCAGAATTTCCAAACCAGACAGTGGAATCCACTTGTAGAGTCCGTCTCACAGTTATTACAAACAATGAATTAGAGGAGCAACAAAAGCGAGACGTTTAGCAGACAACACCAGGGGTAAACACACCAGGAATTTCACCCCAAACTTCAGCTCCACATGCAACCCAGCCCACAATGGCACATGGACAGGATTATTATACACAGTGTGGCACTGACTGGAATGGATGGCATTCGCTGGAATGTGAAGCCTTTAACTTGTTTGCACGCACGCATGCTTTAACAAGTAACAAGCGTTACTTGTTAAATTGAATCAGGGCCTTCTTCACAGTATCCAAAAATCTCACCTAGTGCTCGGCTGTAAGACTTTAGGTGTCCGTCTAGCTCAGCTAGTTGGACTCTCACCTCTGAGTTGAACTGTTGCAGGTTCAAGCTCCCACGACAAGGCTGACACTTCAATACAGTGTTGGGGAAAGCATGGCGTTGTCAGAGGTGCCATCCTTCAGATGTGATGTTAAACCAAGCCTCTGGCAATGTCTGTTCATGTGATGTTAAACTGCAGTACTATATGAAAAGAGAAGGAAGTTTCTCCTGGTGTCCTGGCCGACCATCCTTCAGATAAAATTGGTCGTTCACTTCACTGTTTGTGAGATATCACTGTGCGTAAATTGGCAACCTCATTATCCTACAAAACCACAGGGAATCCGGTGAAGTGCTTTGAGACCTCCTCCCGATGTGAAAGGCACTATTATCAAATGCCCAAATTATCATTTCTTATTCCTATTTTGCGAATTGTGGAAGTTTTCATTTGGAAGCCAATTTTCTGCAGTTCCTAAGAGCAGTGGTGTAGCTAGGAATGGGAACTTGAGTGAAAACCAAATTATGGTGAACGGAAAAAGACTACATTTCCATTCCTAGCTTTGCTGCTGTACCATACCTCCCACTCCCTCTCTTATCCATGCGTGGTGGGGGTGGGAGGGGATGAAGGGGAAGAGAGCAAAATGGTGTTCACATCCGAAATTTGGAGAGTTGAGCAGATTTGATGTAAGAATTATTGTAAAATCAAACCAGGATTTTTTGTATCAAGACAGAAGTTTTCGAGCACGGGAATCAATCAATCAGGATAGGAGTTGTCAACGAACGACAACCTGCACACTCCCAGTTTTATTACATTTAATTGCCCATGGATTTGCTTGGCAACAAGAGTGTTTTTCCTGGGACGGTCTCATCATTGCATGGGAGTTTGTTTTATTGTGGGTTTTTTTTCCAAGAGATAAGATAAAGCACTATACTGTAGTTGGTTAGTCACTGCATAATATCAGAAGGTTGGTGTAAAAAAAGTGTATTGTGCAGTGTGGTTGCACGCTTAGCATGTTATGGTTGGTTTTGTTGTATTATTTGGCAAGGCTGTACATGAGGTAGGAAACCAAGAGAGCCCACTTGAAAGGCTTACAATACCAATCTTAGCCGGCGAGACTATTTTATTTTATCTTAAAATTGACCTACACTAATAATAATAATCCTTGCACTTGGTACAACGCCTTTCATGTCAGGAAGACGTCTCAAAGCGTTCCACAGGACATACTGTACAGTGTAGTGACTGTGTGATTTGTAGGTGAATGAGGCAGACCGTTTGCATACAGCAATGTCGCACAAACAGTCAGGAGGTGAATGATTAGTTTTATTCAGGGGATTGTCAGCCAGTTACAAGCCCTCCAAGACTCTACCCTTGTGTTATTACTTTTGTTGCTGTAATCCCGAAATGCAGCAAATGCATTTATTCCCATTCACAGTGACAGAGTAGCCAATATTGTGGGAATACTTAGTTCAAACAAGAACACATCAAGGCTAACCATTGCAGGTGAGGGAGCAGAAGACCCTTACAGAAATAGAGCTTAAGGTTATTCTTGAAATATTGGACATGGGTTTCAAGTCTAAAGATGGTAGATATTTCAGCTGTCTGGTTTCCATGAAGTTATTGCCCTGGGAAATAAAGCAGAGCTCTGCCTTCTGAATCTCAACAGAGATCTAGATAGAGATAAAATAGAGAGAGAGAATGAGTGAGAGAAAGCAAGAGAGAGCGAGAAAGAGCTAGAGAGAGCGGAAAGAATGCTGCAGATAGACAGAAAGAGAGAAAGAGAGAGAGCATGCTGGAAAAAGCTAGAAAGTGCGACAGAGATAGAGAAAAAGCCAGAGATAGAAAGAGTTAGAGAAAGAGCTGGCGAGAATCATAGAAAGGAAGAAAGAGAGAGAGCGAGAGAAAGAGAGTTAGGGAGAGAGAGAAAGAGAGAGAGAACACTGAGCTTTCATTTTCATTAGAAAGAAACAAGATTGAGGGCAACATAACTCAAGTCTTTTGAAGCACTGAGATACAACTTGAATTGTCTATGTTTTATAATTAGGAAATTTGTTAAGAAATAACTTTGAAAAATATCTTTGTAGTGACAGGAAGTATTCCCAAATCCACACAAAACAAGGAATGGCCACAATCCATTGCTTTTTACCTATTTTTAATATGAAGGAAATGTTTGTGGTTTGTTGGTAAATTAGAAACAGGCTGTACAAAAACAACCTGTACTAGAAATTACTCAATAGTGTTGTTGGTGGATCTTTGTAGTCAAACAGAAACGTCAGTGACATTGTGCAATGGTAGAGAATGTTTTCTGAACTTTTGGAAACTAACTGATCATTGCTCATGGGCCCAGTGATACTAGATTTAGAGTGTGGTCACGCAGCCTTCCAAAGTCAAGATCCAGTGCCCGTGATACGGTGGGCAGGTTGCTTCCCCTGGCACCAGCACTATTTGAAAAGAGAAGGGGGGTGATAGCGCCCTTCAAGCGGGTAGCGTCTTGGAGCGGAGTCACAGTGACGGAGTCTGACAATGAGCCGGGGGGAGAGGGAGGGGGGAGGTTACCGTAAGCACGATCAAAAAGGCAGATCTTCAGGCTGGGATTTGAAGGTGGAGAGGGATAGCGTGGTACAGGCTGACCAGTGCAACTATACACCTTGAGCATGATTTCTGGGGCATCTGAAGTCAACTGATTCGAAAACAGAAATAAATTCAATAAATAAAAAAAATATTCTGTGGAGGTCCTGGATTTGAAGGGCTGGCACTGAGGGAGTGCGTTCAATGAACTGAGTGTTCACACAGGCAGAGGGAGGAGAGGGTCATGATGTGTACTATTATTTGTCCCCGTGCTGTCCAAGTGGGGGGCGTTAAGGAATTTGCAATTTTTTTTTGCTAAATTCTTGAAATTCTCCTCATTGTGGTCTAAATCAGAGCAGTGCAGAGTAAAGTGGAATAGTTTGAGGAGACTGTTTGAGGAAAATAAATCAGGGTGACAGCTCCCAGAAGATGCCAAGGAGCTGTATGTAAACAACAACAACTTGCATTTATATAGCCACCTCACACAAGGTAGCGTCCCAGAGCGCTTGACAGTGGTGGATCACCACGCCGAGACGGAGGGAAGGGGAGGTGACTCGAACCACGGTCAAAAAGGAAGTTCTTCAGACATGATCTGAAGACAGGGAAGGAAGGAGCAAAACAGAAGGTTTGAGCGAAAGTGTTCTAGAGATTCGGTAGTGGCTGAAACTGTGGCCACCGATGGTGGAACGGAGTGCATGAGGGACAAGCAGGAGGCGGGAGCCAGTTGAGCAGAGGCAACTGGTAGTGGATTGAGGAGTAAGGGGGTCAGATATTGAGAGAGGCAAAGGTGGGAGGGGGAGATGACTGGAGGCGCAGTTGAAGCAGTAGGCTTTTTGGATCGGAAGAAGAAGAAGAGGAAGAATCCTTACATTTGATACAGTCAGAAGGACGTTCCAACGTGCTTCGACGGATACACATTATTGTAAAGTGGAATGACAGTTTGTTTTGGGGGCAAACATGGCAGCCCTGTATCCCACAAACATTTGTGGAGTGAGTGACCAATTTTACTTGGGGGATTGTTGACCAAGACACCGGGAGAAACTTCCTTCTCTTTTCGAATAGTGACACGGGATTTTTAACGTCCACCTGAACAGGCAGACAGGGCCTCGGTTCAACGTCTCATCTGAAAGACACGACCTCTGACAATTCAGCGCTCCGCCACACGCCCCCCCCACCAACACTCCACTGGAGCGTTAGCCTGAAATGATAACAAGGAGGTTGAAACTGCAATCTTCTGATTCAGAGTGCGAGAGTGCTACCTACTGAGCTGAGCAGACACCTGCTAATGTGCCTCCAGGAGTTTCCTCCAGGAACGATTAAAGATTTGTTGCAACAAGGAATTTGTTGTGTTATTTGTAATAACACAAACCGCACTAAGTGAGCACCGGCTGTTTGCAGCTGCATTGAGATCATTGGACATATCCTAAGAAGTGGAGGAGATTTATTACTGCAACCAAGGCGTGTAAAAAATGGTTTGAAAAGTCTTATGAATAGTTCATTGAAGCTGAGAAGTACTCCTGAGGTGTAATGGTTTGGCAAACTGCAGGGAGTTTGTGGAGGAAGTGTCAAGGCCAAAGCTCTGAATCCCAATGACAAAATGCATAGGATGTTTCCATGAGCGAATGCTCGGAGTGGTGCCAGTCACTTTTGTTGTTAGCACATGCACTGACGGATGTAACTTCAGGAAAATGGCATTGACCACCTCCTGCCCTCCTAAAGGGCAGATATTCCACCCGGTGCGACTTTGGACCCTCTGTGTGGCAACGTGCTTTGATACGGAGCCAGTAACAACAAGCAAAGGAATTGGTTGCATTCCCTTGAAATCTTGCACTTGCTGGAGGTTAAGAGTTGGCCTGTACCCTCTCTTGGTTAATTAGCCCACGTAAACATTGAGCTAAATCCTCGCCAGGAGGAATTCTGAACAGATGACCCTGTACGTTCCTGGATGTGTGACTCTCTTGATCTCGGTTTGAATCTGAGTTCAGAATTCCACAAAACCGAATTGAAGCATTGCGGAATTCCAAACTGAGATCCTGGTGTAAACCACCCAAACCTACCTTACTGGAATCTCTCAGTTCCACTGGGATATCAGGAGCCTCGTTGAGCCTGGTGAGGACAGGAGCAATGGGAGTGGGGAGCCTGGTGAGGACAGGGGCAGTGGGAGTGCAGAGCCTGGTGAGGACAGGGGCATTGAACATGTGGAACTTGGTGAGGACAGGGATAGCGGTCGTGCGGAGCCTGCTGCAGAAGGGGATGATGGGTGCAGGGTATTGGCAGAGTGTTTCTCTGCATATCCCTGGCCAACAACCTCCCCAGGTAAACTCGGTCATTCACTGGTCACTGTACTGACTGCTCCCAACAGTATGTACCTAACTTCACAGCACCTGTGAATATCTTTATCTCCTGAAGTATCTCTTGTTGAACCGCTGAGACAACGTGCCAATTTCTACTTATCTCTACTGTAAATCAAAGATTCTACTTGTCTTCGTCGCCTACAAAACACACAAACATTCCATTTCATAATACGGGCTTTGAGACATCCTCCCTTGCTGCGAACGTCACGATACCAAATGCCAAGATTTCTATTATTATTCAGAGGAAACTTGATACGTACATGAGGGGTACGGGAGAGTGGATTAAGTGCATGTGGAGCCCAAAACACCAGCAAGGCCTAGTTGGGTCGACTGGCCTGTTTCTGTGATGTAAAGTTCTGTGTATTTCTATACACTTCATGACTGTTTGTGGGCCATTGCTGTGCACAATTTTTTTTTGCCACGTTCGCCTGCAAATGCAGAGTCACTACATTTTACAGTTAACCGTGAAAGGCTCCATGCGAGGATTACCAAACCAGCCGACTGCATTTTGCTCAAAAGAGGTGGCATTCCTGGACTCCAAAATCACCTCCAAAACATCCAGATGTTCAGAGAAGCTCTCACCGATCTAATCTAAATAAACTAAGCATGTTACTCTTGAAAGATTTGCCAGTAGTAATCTCATTAGTTCCTGGAATGTTCCTGCGGAAAATCATATGTTCCAAATAGCACCGCAGCAAGTACCTTATGTGCAACATTTGTGTCTGTCAAGTTTTCAGTCTACCAGGAGTAAAACTCTACTTGCCAATGGTATCCATTGTCATGGATACAGCATAGGAAAAAAAACATTGATCTCTGGCTGGGAGGTCCAGTGAGTGATCTAAAACAGAGATGTCTATGTTTTAACTACCAAATCTATGATCAACAGAAAAATTAGATGAAACGTTAAACCGAGGTCCTGTTTGGCTGTTCATTAAAGATTCCATAGTGCTATTCAAAAAGTGAAGGGAGTTTCTCCAGGTGTCCGCCAACAATCCCCCAGATAAAATTGGTTGTTCTTTTCGCGGCTGTTTGTGAGACATCGCTGTGTGCAAATTGGCTGCTGAGTTTGCATGTAAAATAAACAGTACTGCATTTCATATTAAAATCCTGTAAAGTGCTCTGAAATTTTTATAAATGTGGAGACCTGTAGCTCAGTGGTTAGAGCACTCGCCTCGCAAGCGAGAGGACCTGGGTTTGATTCCCGGCAGGTCGAAACGTTGGGCAAGTTTCCTTACTCAACATGTCTCTGTTTACCTAGCAGTAAGTAGGAACCCAGTTCTTTAGTCGATTGGCGGATCACTTTTTCCGGGGGTAATAATTCCTTCAAAATAAATAAAAAATAATTTGGTCACTCAATCCACGACTGTTTGTGGGACATTGCTGGACACAATTGGCTGCCGTGTTTCGCCTACAAAATATACAGTCGATTCACTATACAGTATATTCTGTGAAGCGCTTTGAGATGTCTTGAAGATGTGATAAAACACTGTATCAAATGCAAGGATAATTAGATTTATTATTCTGTGAAGCGCTTTGAGGCATCTCGAAGATGCGATAAGGCACTATATCAAATGCGAGGATTATTATAAGGTATAAAATTAAATGCAAGGATATTAAAAAATAATTCTTGCTTTTGGTATCATGCCTTTCACGTCAGCAGCATGTTCCAAAGTGCATCAAAGGATATATTGTAAAGTGGAGTGACTGTGTGTTTTGTGGACGAACATCACAGCAAATTTTGCACACAGAAATGTCCCACAAACAGTCATGCGGTGAATGATCAATTTTATTTGGAGGATTGTTAGAGAAGGAGAAACGCGCTACTCTTTTCAAATAGTGCATGAGATCTTTAACAACAACAACAAGATTACATTTGTATAGCGTCTTTCATGTCAGACGGGGCTTCGATTTAACATCTCATGCAAAGGACAGCATCTCTGACATTGCAGATCATCCTCACACTTCATTAGAGCGTAAGCTTAGAGTATATGAGTTCCAAGTGCCGACGTGGGTCTTGAACTCACAACCTTCTGATTGAAAGGCAAGAATGCTACCACCTGAGCCAGCTTGACACACAAAGCAGAAGTATTTTAATATATACAATGCTTGCATTTGATGTTGTCCCTATAATGTCAAAATGTCCATCTTTTGTTGACTACCAAATAGATGATCAACAGGGCAATGAGATAAGATGTTAAATGGAAATCAATGCACTTTACAAATCTAGGCAGAATGCGGTAGCTAATTTTGATAAAGTCCCAAAAAGAGCAATGAAGTGAACGAATAATTTATCTGGGGGATTGCCAGCTAGCCTTCACAGGATCTTTTAACGTCCACCTGAACAGGCAGTCAGGACTTCAGTCTGATATCTCGTTCAAAGGACAGCGTCTCCAAATAATTATGCAGCGCAGTCCTGCTACTGCGTTCGAACATGAGCCTATTCTGAGAGCTCAAAGTCACAATGTGGGACTCCAAAGCTTCACTGAACCAGAGAGATCAGGCATACTGTCAACTGAGCCAAGCTGACACCTAAGCCTACCCGTTCTCTGTATTTGCACTGCTCTGCTCCTGTACTGCTACCAGTGTGTGCGTGTATGACGGGAGCCGTTGTTAATTTGCTAATTTTAGCCCATGGTTTTTGCAACTCAATGGGGACCAGACTCCCAACTGTTCCCGTTCTGCCTGTGCCACAGCTATTCCTGCTGAGAAGCTATATGTGAAAAGTGGCCTGCGTTCACTTCAGAAGGTTGCACAAAAAACAGACCCAGTTTAACTAAAACATAGCAGCAGAATTATATCCATCAGCTGTTCATTTGCAACTATAATTGAATCTCCTCACAACCTGGTCCAACACTTCACTCAGTTTATACTCTGCAGGCCAGACATGTACTCAGTCAGATGACACAATGCAACCCATTAAAGTGAGAGATCAGGTGAGATCAGCCAATATTCCTTCACAAAAACCCCAGGCACTGCAGAGGCAAACTCAACTGGGGAGTTAAAAATAAATATTGATTAATACTTGGGGGTGTATAAATATACTGGGTGGTGAACATGATTGATGTTGGTGATAGGTTTCAATGGTATTGGGTGAAGGGTTCTATTGACATTGATTGATCGGTTTATTGGCATTGGGTGACCTGCACTGTTGCACTGTTGACACTGGGAGATCGATTGGCATTATTGAATGACTGGCAATGAGCTTTAACTAAAAACGTTCAGTACATCGAACATCTAAAAAGGAAGGCTTCATTCAAAAGAAATAACAAAGTTGCTCTGAGAAGACAGCAGGCGGCTCCATTTAATAGCCCGCTGTGTCGCATTCCCCAAGGTTGTCTTGGGCTCTGATCAACAGTGTGCATTTGTACACGTGGAACCAGCCACACAAAGCAGATACGTTGAAAGGTGTTCCAGGTGGCAGGAAGGGGCCCTGTTATCAAAACAAACTGGTCCTGTCCATTGCCACCACAGCTGCTGTTAATGAGGTTTCATTTCAGTTTAGTTTGATTTATTTTATGTTTTTATTTATTTTGTTTTATGTCAGACTTCTTTTTAACGTCATTATAACATCTATGTCCTGCCTCCGATCTGTTCACATAAATACACGTGGACAGGTGGAGAGCTGTCCGTCATTTAAAAGAAAGGCAAACTCCCAAGTGATTTTGAAGCAGGATTCAAAGTTGAGGCAAGCTGCAGTGAATGAGTGATTTGATGGTTGTGTAGAATGGTTTGCAGACAAGTTCATTAAGTGGTACAAACTGTGTGCCAGTGGGTCGCCATTTTCATTGACAAAATGCTGGTGTGTTTGGCATTGTACGGTGTCATTTTGGCTGATTGTGCTCTTCTCTGTGTGGTGGAAGGTTGTTTGTTCAAACGCACATATTGAGACTTTACACACACAGTCTACACCAGTGCAGTGGGGGGCAGACTCAGTGCAGTGGGGGTGCAGACTCGCATCATCAAAAGTGCTGTCCTTTGGACGAGATGTTCACATACCACAAGATTGGTTTGAATGAAGAAGGCCCTGATCTCGTCCCTCTAGCATCCCACCCTAGTGTCCTCCCATCAAGTGTTTTTTTAAACAGGTCCCAGTACGCTCAACCACCTTTCCTGGTAACCCATTCCAGCCGTACAGAAATACTTCCTGGTGTCTGTCCTGAAATTGCCCTTTGCAACTCTAAACCCATAATCCTCTTGTTCTATTGATTTCATGCAATCCAAAATATTGATCTGGGTTTACTTTTTAAATTCCATTCAGAATGCTATGCACCTCCTATGAAATATCAAGTTAAGCAAATCTTGCAGGCTAACAAAAAGTGAAAAGTCATTCACAACTTCATTTATCTGCGAGTGTTTTTCTCTCCATTCTTTTATGTGCTGTGTTTTTTTTTGCTTTCACTAAATTATTTTCCAAGTTTGGTAACTTGCTCTCCCAAACGTTGGTTCCCATTTGGTCTTGTGTTATAATAGCCGTCTTTCCCTCTGTTTGTAAATAACCTGTGAGGGGACGAATACTCTGACAAGGCCAATGGAAAATATAAAGTGTGCCCTGCAGCTCAGCCACAAATCTTCTAAGTGCATATTTTTAGCAGTGAGTAATCGTATAAATAATGCATCCTACCTTAATGGGGGCCTTGGCAGTTTACCCATGTTTAGATGAAGCATTCTGATATTTTTTCCGGCTTATGTGGCATAACACTCTAATCTAAGAGAAGCTTTGCCCCAAGATTTAAGCGTTTCACAGCAAAGGCATGTTTAGCGATATCGATCAAAGCCTTCTGTTCTGAAGGGTTCATAGAGTTAAGTCTCTACTTGGCTGTGCAGCAACTTGCATTCACCAAAGAACCACAAGTTTGGGGGTCAAGGCAAAGAGGAATTAGCAATTCTGCTGAGAAAGCGACTGGACTCCACTGCACGCAACTTAACCCAAAATAATTTATGTTTATATAGTGCCTTTCAAGAAAAATATAAACATAATAATCTGCATTTTCATACATCAAACATGGTTGAGATATCTCAAAGTGTGATGAACAGGATTTTGCTGTGACTGTGTATTTGTAGGCGGACGTAGGGGGTTGAACCCACAAACTTCTGACTCAGAGGCAGGAATGCTACCACCTGAGCCAGGCTGGTACACAAGCTAAACATCTCTCGAAGCAAGAGTGAAAATTGCAAACGCGGAGGTTAATCTGTACCCACACACTCCCATGAGATTAATTTGAATTTGAGGGAATGGGGATGAATAATAATAATCCTTATGTTTGTTGTAGAACCTTTCACACTGAAATATCTCAAAGTGCCTCAAATGATACACTGTACTTCAAAGTGTAGTGACTGTATAGTGATTGTAGATGGATATGGCAACCAGTTTGCGCACAGCCAGTTTGGGTGATTGTTGGGCAAAACACCGGCAAAAACTCCCTTCTCTTTCCGAATAGCACCATGGGATCTTTAACGTCTACCTGAATGGGCAGACAGGACCTCAGTTTAACGTCTCATCCGAAGGACGGTACCTCCGACAATGCAGTGCTTCCCCAGCACTGCATCCGGGTCTCAGCATTGACTATATGAGTTCCAAATCACAATACGGGGTTTGAACCCGCAACCTTCTGACTGAGCCAGGCTGACATAGTTTCCACACCCCTCATTCCCCAGTCCTTGCTAGGCTCCACTTGCTCCCTATTGCATAACAGATTGATTTTAGGACCCTCACACTCACGTATAAATCACATGCCCTAGCATCTCCCTTTTTGTCCAACCTGCTTACACTCCACTCCACTCCTCCTTTTCTCAACTGGCTCTGGCTTTTTGCACATGCCTCATCCCCTCTGCTCTCCGATCAGTGGCCATGCTTTCAGCCACTACACCCCAAGACTCTGAAATCACCTGACTCAATCCCTAAACCTTGCCCCCTCCTTGTCCGTCTTCAGTTCCCACCTGAAGACATTCCTCTTCGACCGTATTCACGGTCACCTCCCCTCTCTCCCCGGCTTGATGTCAAGACCTGCCAATTAATTGCTCTAAGACTCTACCCTGTATGAAGCGAACTATGTAAATACAAGTTGGTGTTGGTCATGTGAGATGAGTTCATTGTGTTAATTATTGATTCCACCACTTCCCCTTTCCTCCAGTCACAATGGTTGCAACCTGATGCCACATTGGCTTTCCGGGTTGGCATTGGACTACCAGTTGTTGAAATCTCATCTGAAGTCACAATTTTGGGTTCAGTTCACCCAGTGTCCCTCACCAGTCACTTGTCCAATGCCTGGATCCACAAGCCAGAAGATGAAACCGAGTTTTGAACATGCACAATGTTAGAACAGATTGCCAGCAATACAAAAGTGGAAAAAGGTAATCTACACCCACACACATCTCTCAGCCTCTGCAATGTTTACCCACATGAACTCAACCTTAACCACCAGCAGCCTCATGGACCAATTTGCCTTAACTAATAATAATAATAATCCTTGCATTTGATATAGAGTCTTAACTTGTCTTCGAGACATCTCAAAGCGCTTCAAAGAATATACTGTAAGGTGAATTGACTATATTTGGTGGGCGAAACGCAGCAGCCAATTGCGCACAGTAATGCCCCACAAACAGTCATGCATTGTTTGACCAATTTATTATTTTTTGGGTGGGGGGGAGAAATTATTACCTCTGGAAAAAAAATCCATCAATCGGCTGACAACCAGGTTACTACTTACTGCTAGGTAAACAGAGACGTGTGGAGTAAGGAAACTTGCCCAGTGTTTCACCCTGCCAGGAATCGAACCCAGGTCTCTCGCTTGCGAGGTGAGTGCTCTAATCACTGAGGTACAGGACTCCACTGAGGTTCTAGATCAGTGCTAGCGGGTGATCTGCATTGTCGGAGGTACCATTCTTCGAATGAGATGTTAAACCAAAGCCCCTCCTGTGCCTGTTCAGGTGGACATTAAGGATCCTGTGGCTCTGTTCAAAAAAAGTAGAGTAGATCCACTGGGTTAGTTCCTGTGATGAGGGGGTTGACCTATGAGGATAGGTTGAGTAAACTAGGCCTATATTCTCTAGAATATAGAAGAATTAAGGGTGATCTTATAGAAACATATAAGATTCTTATGGGGCTTGACAGAGTAGATAGTGTGAGACTGTTTCCCCTGGAAGGAGAATCTATAACTAGGGGTCACAGTTTTAAGATTAAGGGTCAGTCTTTTTGAACAGAAGGCTACCCCAGAAGGCTGTAGTTGCTCAGTCCTTGAACATATTCAATACTGAGAATGATAGATTTTTTTGAAAAAGAGAGATTAGGGGATATGGGGATAGGGCAGGTAATTAGAGTTAGGTCTGAAGATCAGCCATGATCTTATTGAATGGCGGGGCAGGCTCGAGGGGCCGAATGGCCTGCTCCTGCTCCTAATTCTTATGTTCTTATGTTCTTAAAAGAGAAGGGAGTCTTTTTCCCTGGTGGCCAACAATTCCCCAGATAAAATTGGCTGTTTGTGAGACACTTGCTGTTCGCAAATAGGCTGACATGTTTGCCTACAAACACAACATATGCTGTGAACTGCTTCAAGACGTCGTGGGACATCTTTCCGACGTGAAGGGCGCTATACAAGTGTAATTTGTTGTTGTTGTCCGCCTCCCAATGTGAAAATATCAAATGTAAGGTTTATTATTAATATTTCTTTTTGTGTTGACCCTCTGCTACACTCTCCACCAGGCTGCTTTTATTCATTACAGCAGTGTTATGGATGATGTTTAAATGGATTAATTTGAGACAGGAAATTAGCTAAACCCTGTTTACTAGCTCAGGCATGTGAGGGGCTCCCAGCCGATGTCGTCGGATACAAGGAATGAGCTGCAGGTGCATGTTCCATTCACTCAGTGCCAGCACTGGTCAGGGAGAGGTGACTGATGTAAACACAGTGAGCTCAGGCCAGAGAGCAGCCAGTCTCTGTGGCTTCATTTCCTCAGAACTCAAATCAGAGGCCCGAAATTCTACCTAGTCTTATCCTGTAGGGAGTCCCGTAGTGTAGTGGTTAGCAGACTCACCTAGATAGAATTACAGGCTCTAGACTTACAGGCTAAGACTAGGAGAAAATAATAATAATAATAATATTCCTTTGATATAGCGTCTTATCACGTCATTGAGATGCCTCAAAGCGCTTTACAGAATATATTGTAAGGTGGATTGATTGTGTATTGTGTGGGTGAAATGCGGCAGCCAGTTGCGCACAGCAATGTCTCACAAACAGCCATGGACTAACAACTGGGTTCCTACTTACTGCTTGGTAAATAGAGGCGTGTGGAGTAAGGAGTCTTGCCTAAGGTTTTGCCCTGCCGGGGAATCAAACCCGGGTCGTCTCGCTTTCGAGCGCCCTAACCACTATGCCACGGGACTATGCGCAGGAAATGATGCTAACTGTACTTGCTGCATGCAATGAGCAGGAAGTCACAGCAGCGGTTACCTGACAACCTGGAAGTCGTCCACTTTCTTCACGCTAGGTTTGTGACCCAACTACTCAGATATTGACCCCAGCCAAGCGTGCTGTAACAGGGTTGCCCTGTTGTATTATTACCATTATTTCAACAGGTTCTTTGTGTATTGGGTTTGACCCTTTTCCAATGGCGCAAGCGTTCTAAATCCTGCTCAGAGTGGTGTTCCGACATTGCCCTTCCTGAAAGCCGCACCCTGCCAAATGCTGCTCCCGTGCACTCAAGCCATGTAAATCACACAGACCCAGCCCCCACCCACCCTTCCTGAGGTGGCCTAGCCCAGCCCGTTCTGTCAGTCTCACAGCAACCTCACAAACTCCCACACACAGCGCCCTTCCTGTCAAGTCAATCGTTGCCCTGCTGGGCAAGGCTCAAGTCAGTGAGAAGAGTTGGAAACAAAGGTGGTGTCTGGCTTCCGACTGCAATAATTCCCTTCCCCTTCAGTCAAGTGTTTAGGGCTAATGGCTCTTCCTGTGGATCCAATGTATTGTTTCAAGATCAGTGTGGTCCTGAATCACCTTGCTGGTTAACTTTGCCTTTTCCTTAACAATTTCCTACTGAATGAGATGGCACTTCTTCCTATTGAATTTCCCTCCACCCACCACCTTCTTCTGCTGCTGCTCAGTTGGTTTGAGAATTCAAGAGCGGAAAAATGCGTTGTGTGATGTGATAATTAGCATTTCCCACACCTCAATCTTGATTCTATTGCAAATCAGCTCAGTTGGTAGCATTCTAGCCTCTTGGCTCCTGAGATTGTGTGTTCAATCCCCCCATCAAGGCTTTAAGCTCTCAGACCAGGCTGACATCCCAGTGTGTTGCCAGCAGTGCCAAACTTTGGATAAGTTGTTAGCTCAAGGTCTTGTCTGCCTATTCAGATGGACTTTAAATAACCTGTGAAGCTATTCAAAAAGAGTTTCTCCCAGTGTCCTGGCCATCAATCCCCAGATATACTTGATCACTCACTTTATGCTGTTTAGGGAGACATGGCTGTGTGCAAATTGGCTATTGTGTTTGCCTACAAACACACAGTCACTATACTTTACTGTAAAATTCTTGTGATGCACTTTGAAATCTCCTCCTGACATGAATGGCGCTGTATCAAATGCGAGGACCATTTTGTTTGTATCGTTTTGGATTCAATTCCAGGTGCCTGACCTGAAAATAATAACACTAGTATTTGATGTAGGGCCTATAGCATCAAAGGACACTGTTAAGTAAAGTTCCTGTGTATTTGTAGGTGATTGCAGAACTACACAACAATACCCCACAAACAGCCATGAAGAGAATGTCCAATTAATCAGTAGACCACAGAAGCTTACAGCACAGAAGAAAGACATTCGGCCCATTGTGTCAAAGATGCCGCCTCTTTGAAATAGTTATCCATTTAATCCCATTTAGCTGCCTATTCCCCATTGACTAGAACTTCAGGAGAAAATCTTTTCCTTCTCAAGTGACATCGTGGGATCTTTAACATCCACCTGAACAGGAACAGCAAACAGGACCTCAGTTTAAAGCCTCATCAGAAGGATGGGGCCTCCGACAACGCTACACTGGAGATTCGGTCTGTATCAATCCCTCGGCGAGACTGGAAAACAGAAGGGATGTGATTCAAAACAACAATCCCCCATATAAGATTGGTCATTGACATCATGGCTGTTTGTGGGACATTGCTGTATGCAAACTTGGCTTACAAAATACAAGTCACTTCACAGTAGGAGTTTACAATTTTACACTGTTCTTAATTGTTTCTACTTAAATATTTTTTGACTAAGTAAGATTCTTGTTCACACCTTATCTCACATCTTGCCCTGGACAACAATCCCCCACTTAAGATTGGTCAGTCACTCAACAGCTGTTTGCGGGGTGTTCCTGTGCACAAATTGGCTGCCGCGCTTGCAAATACACAGTCATTACACTTCACAGTAAAATCCTCTGAAGTGCTTTAAAATGTCTTGACGATGTGATAAGGCACTGTATCAAATGCCAGTATTATTAATGTTATTATTATTATTATTATTATCATGCTCTCACAGTCCCAACGGGACCTCAAACCAATAACTTGCTGCCCCAGAAGCAAGAGTCCTGTAGCATATTGGTTAGAGCATTTGCCTCGCAAGCGAGAGAACCCGGGTTCGATTCCCAGACAGGGTGAAACCTTAGGCAAGTTTCCTGACTCCACATGCTTCTGTTTCCCTAGCAAGTAAGTAGGAACCCAGTTTTTAGTCGATTGGCGGATTACTTTTCCAGGGGTAATATTCCCTCCCCCAAAAAATAATTATAATAATGATTTGGTCAACTCACGACTGTTTGTGGGACACTGCTGTGCACAATTGGCTACTGCGTTTCGCCCACAAAATATACAGGCAATTCACTTTACAGTGTATTCTGTGAAGCGCTTTGAGACGTCTCAACGATGTGATCAGGCGCTATATCAAATGCAAGGATTATTATCATAAGAACGCAATCTACTGAGACAATCTAAAAGAGATGAACAAGAAATGTTCTCTCCTTGTTCCTCAGCTCCACTGAGCACGGAAACAGTTTAAGGAATCGTCAAGAAGGGGTTAAAGCTTCCAGCTTTGTGTATTTTGGTTTTTCAAGCTGTTTCCTCCTCTTATGCAAGGCACTCAGCATTTCCAAAGATCTTGCATTGCTCCACTGAGGAGGATGTGACCTGATCGCAAAGATAGTGCCACGGGGGAAAACTAGAAAATGAAGTCACATGTGCACATGCTATATTGAATTACAGCACTAATGTTTCCATTAGACTTGGAGCAAGTCCTGGACTCACAACCATCTTTATCCTGCTTCACGTCAATAGCATTCAGTGTCGGCCTTGCTCAGTGGGACGCGCTCTTGCCTCCATTTGCCGAACTTTTGTGGGCTCAAGCCCCACTGGGGGCCTTTGAGCCTCATGCTCTAGGCTGGCGTTCCAGTGCAGTTCTGTGTCAGTAGGAGGGAGGGGTCAGGCAACCGTTCAGCACCCAGCAACGTTCCCCAAGGCCCCTTGAGTTGGATGACCAGTTTATCTGGAGGATTGTTGACCACAACATCGGGAGGTAGGCAGAGTCTCGTTGCTGCTGAGCTGGCTTTCCAAAGTGACTTGTTTGGCAACGGAATGTCAGAATCGAGTCAACTCTCTGTGGCGGTTGCGGCAGTCCAGTTCCTGAGCCAGGCCACTGTTGGTGACATCCCAGCCAGCCTGACTCATCATCAATAATTGGAGGGGCAGACCATGAGTTAATATCACTGGGAGCAGGGATTCTTCCCAGTTAACCCTGCGAGCCAAAGCTCCAATGGGTGTTGTGGTCCAAGGTAGACAAGTAGCCGGAAGTTTGCCAGACAGTGCTCTCAATGGCAAGCTATGTGGTTTTAGCTGGTTAAACTCCAATGGTTACCCAACATACTTGCTGGGGGTTCCCAAGCTTTGCCTCTTGCCAAACTGTACTTAATACTCTCCAGAATTAGGTAAACAGGGTGTGTCCCTCCAGTTTCATTCTAAACATATGTGAAGGTGTTATACACACAGGGGTCCTGTAACATAGTGTTTAGAGCACTCGCCTCACAAAAAGGACCTGAGTTCGATTCCTGGGCAGGGTGAAACCTTGGGCAAGTTTCCTTACTCCATCCAGCTCTGTTTACCTAACAGTAAATAAGAACCCGGTTGTTAGTCGATTGATGGATCGCTTTTCCGGAGATAATAATCCCTTCAAAAAAAAAAATAATAATTTGGTCACTCAATCCACACTGCTGTGCACGATTGGCTGCCACGCTTACCCCACAGATATACAGTCAATTCACTTTACAGTATATTCTGTAAAGTGCTTTGAGACATCTAGAATATCAAATGCAAAGGATTATTATACGTGGAACTCAGTCTGGTTCGAACACTGTTAAGTATGGTAATTGGTTTCCAGATGTATCAGACACCTGGCTGACCAAAACAAAGACACTATTTAAACCTCCCAGCTGTTTATAATAGTCACGGGATCATTAACTTCCACCTGAACAGACAGGACCTCAGTTTAATGGCTTGGCCAATGACACCTCCAGCAATACAGAAAGATCCAAATCGCAAGCAAGCTGACACCCAATACATTTCCAATGACAGCTATTGCATGTCTGAGAAATACATTCTGGCGATGCACAGCACAAAAACGGTACACTCATTGGCTGTCAATGAGCCTGAGCAGTGGTCTGGGGTTACCTTTTAAGCGCTCTGAGACGCTACCCTGAGTGGAGGGCGCTCTTTAAGTGCAAGTTGTTGTTGTAGCACCGAAAGGAAACTCCTTCCTTAGCCCAGATAGCCTTCCAAGCTTCCAGACAGTAATGCCACGCCCAAGACATTGGTCACATCAACAACACAATCAATGAATTGCCTAAATCTTTTTCTGATGACTGTTCAAAATCAAGCTTGGTTGGACAGACAACAACAGATTACATTTATAATGTGCCCTTTACTCAGAATAGCATCTCAGAGTGTTGAACAGTGTTGGAGTTGGAAACCAAGCAAGTGGGGAGGGGGAGATGACCACTGATACAATTGAAGAGGCAGGTTTGAAACTACTGCACATCCCTCTTATTACACAGTTCTAACCCCTTATCTTTTCAAATATCTCAATGTTAGACATCCCCTAATACTAACCTGAAAGGAGGGGAATTTCTCCCAGCCAACTAGTCCCCTGCTCAAAAACATTGTCTGTTCTATAGAGCACTGCTGTGTGAAAATCAGCTGCCATATTCACCTCCAAGTAAATATATTATACAATAATCCTTGCATTTAACATAGAGCCTTATCATGTCATTGAGACATCTCAAAGTGCTTTACAGAATATTGTGAAGTGAATTACTACGTATTTTGTGGGCGAAATACGGCAGCCACTTGCACACAGCAGTGTTCCACAAACGGTCATGGATTGAGTGACCAATCTTTTTTTTTGAGGGATTATTACCCCCGAAAAGTGATCCACCAATCGACTACCAAATGGGTTCCTGCTAGGTAAACAGGTGTTTGGAGTCAGGAAACTTGCCTAAGTTTTCACAGTATACAGAACGACACATCCCATTAAGTGCTCTGAGGCACTTTGAGACCTTTCATAGACTTGCATAAAATTACATAGACTCTACAACGTGGAAACAGGCCATTTGGCCCAACAAGCCCACACAATCGTTTATACTCGCAAGCCCCACTCTTCCTATACCCCTTCCATTCTCCCTCGCGTTTCGATATGAAAGTGTTACCCCAATGGTGAGGATTTATTATCTTCAAACGTTTTAGCCTTGAGATTGTTGTATTCGCCAACGGTTGATGAATTCAGAGATAGAGGAGGAGGGAACACTCAACTAAATCGGTAACTTTAAGTTCGCAGACCACTCCTGGTTATCAGCAATAACTATAAAGACAGATGTGCGCCCAAGAGACTCATTACTTCTGCTGCTAACATGCTAAATAGTGGGCTTGTTTGTCCTGTGGGTGGGGAGGGGAGGTGTTGTATCCGGCGAGATTGATTAAACAGGTTTTTTCAATCTAAGACGGGGGGTTGCCTCCTGTTCACTTTCCGTTTTTAGTTCCCAAACATTTTTCCCAGGTAAAACAGACGAGAGAAAGTGTGTATAGTGTGTACTGTAGTAGCTAACGACTGGAACAGGTTGCCAGGAAGAGTGGTTGAGGCCAAGACACTGGGGCCTGATTCCATTTAGGTTTGATGCTGTGATGGAAGGAGACAGAATGATTGACCTGGCAAATCCATGGCCCAGTAATAGATCTTAAGAGATGATAAGGTCAATCGTGTCTGTGCCACTGCTATCCATTTTTCTAAGTCATCTTTTTTTTAAGTCAACCTCTCTTTCCAGCTCTTACTCCACGCCCCTCAGTAGTTCCTCTGGTGAATGGTGAACCATAAGGGTTTCTCCCACAAAATACACACTGTCGCATCACTTCACAGTATATCCTGGGAATGCTTTGAGATGTCTCGACAACATTATAAGGCGCTATATCAAACGTATACAAATCAAATGTATCAAATGTGCTTCACAAATCCTCTTGACTTGAAAGGCATGGTATCCAATGCAAGGATTGTTATTGTTTATTATTAATAATAATAATACTTTGGGAGCCGTTTTTCTGTAGATTTTAAAAGAACGCTCAGAGAAATCGAGTTCACAATTAAAGTATAATTTAAGAATATTCTCAGGCTTGGACTCTCATTCTGAACGTTGTTTTAAGTCTAGAAACAGGTGGAATTTCTGCCCCAAATGTGTTTACCAGATCCAAATCCACTGTACGTCAGAGCACTGCCAGCTAAATCCCAAATGATGAAGGGAATTATGTTAACATTCTCTTCACAGCTACATGCTGGAATAGGTTTACTGATCACAATCAGGTCTAAGCACACAGTCAGGTCTAACTGCACAGTCAAGTCTAAGCACACACAGTGATCTCCCAATCATCAGCTGGACTGTAAATGGTTGAAGGTAAGATTTTCCCCCAGGGAAAGGCAGGCAGTCAGGACAGGTTGCTTTGTATGCAAACACAGTTGTCTGCCGCACTTCAGAACAATATTTTCAGATGCAAGAAGACAGAGGTACAAAAGGACACAAGTTTAGAGTTGCAAAGGGCAATTGAAGGGCAGAGAGACACCAGGAAGATGTTCTGCACATTCGCCGAGCAGGCATTGGGGTGGGGTGGGGGGGATGTGAGCAGGAGAGTGAGACTGGGGAAGATCGCAGCGGTTGGGATGGGTGAGAGTGTGAGAGGATTTGTAGGTGAGGGTGAAGGCAATAAGAACCCTTGCATTTGATATAGAGCCTGATCATGTCATGGAGATGTCTCAAAGCATTGCTTGGGTTGTACTGTAAAGTGGTTTGACTGAGTATTTTAATAAAAGGAAATTTGCCTAATAATGAAAGGAAACCTGCCTAAGGTTTCGCCCCGCCCCAGGAATCGAACTCGGGCCCTCTCATTTGCGAAACAACCACGCTAACCACTATATGCCACGGGACTCCAATATCTGATTTTGAAATAGATCTGCACTGCAGTGGAGAGCATGTGCAGTTGCTTGCTTGTGGTTCAATAAGCGGATAACAGAGTTTGAGTTGAGCTGGATCAGGCTCCCGTCTGCCTGTTCAGTCACACGTTTAAGATCCCATAATATTATTTAAAAAGAGAAGGCAGTTTCTCGCAGTGTCCCGGCCAACAGTCCCCCAAATAAAATCAGTCATTCACTCCGCGTTCGTGGGATGTTGCTATATGCATATTGGCTACTGCTTTCCACCCACAAAAGAATGTCACTCACTGCATTAACAGTGGTTATCTGTGAAGTACTTTGAGAAGTTTCAGCATCAGAGGTGCTGCATCAAGTCTACGGTTTGTTATTATTGTAGGAATTCCGTGATATTGAGAATTTGTATGAGTTAAGTCTAACCATAAGCGCAAAACCACATATAAATGTCAGGGTTTGGTATTTGAGAAATCTCTCAGATATTGTCGCCAACAACAGGTATTATGATTGGAGCTGAGACGCATTCTTATTCAGTTGTTTGCTGACATTTGAATGTGTCCTCACATGCACTCTCACACAGGCACATCCACATACTTACTCACACAGAATGCATGCACTCACTCACACGGACATGCACACACACACCGACATGAACATTCACACAGAGAATACATACAGTCACTCACTCGCAAAGATGCACGCGCACACACAAGCACACACACACATTCATGCAGACACACACTCATTCACACAAATACATAAACAGACACTCACAGAGACATACAGTCACTGACAGAGACACACAGTCATTCACACAGAAACACACACACAAAAACAGATGCACACACATTCATGCAGAAACACAAATGCACACAGACACAACATAGAGATAGACATTCACACAGACAGAAACACACACACATGTTGTAATTCCCATTAGTGTACGAGTATTAGGTGTAAGACATTGATATCAGATGATTCTCAAGGTTGGACTCAGAACCCTTGCTGAGTTTAAGCAGTGCTGAAATTGTAAATGTTTTCTTCACTTGCCTGAACAGTTGTCCATTGATGATAATTATCATACCACCGAAAACTGTGATCCAAAGTTGTTTTCAACAATTTTGCTCCTTCCTTCCCACCTACCCAACCCCCGTGAAACACTGAAAGGAAAGAGAAGAAGAATAAGGCTCAGATTCACTCCTCTTTTCACCTCCAACCAAACATTAACATTAACTACATATCTCTCCTGTTATCAGTCCCATTTATAAGACATTGCTGTGTGCAAATCGCATACTGCCATTTGCCTACAAATATGCTGTAACTTCACTTTACAGAAAACATTGAGATGGTGAAAGCACTATATAAAACACAAGGATTATTTTAAAATTTATATTATTATTATAAAAGGGAATGAATTTTGCCGGGTGTCCTGGCCAACGATTCCCTGGATAAAATCAGTCACTCCTTCATGGCTCTTTGTGGGATATTGAAGTGTGTAATTTGACTACTGCATTCGCTTACAAAATGCAGTCACTACGTTTCACAATAACTCCTGTGAAAAGCTTTAAGACACCATCCTGAGATGGAAGGTCCTATATCAAATACAAAGGTTATGACTGTTGTAAATTTGAAAACAAAATGGTGTCATGGACTGAGACTAGGTGGAATTTGGTGCCTCAGTCTATCAACCTTACGGCTGAATCCTTCCTGGCTCCACCCTACCTATCTCTGCAACCTCCTTCAACCACACCAGTCCACTCAGTGAACACTGACCTGATTAATGACCCCAGTTCAATCCGCTCACCATCGGCAGGCAGGCGGACTTTCAGCCATTCTGCCCCCACTCTCTGGAACTGCGTCCCAGAGTCCCTCCACCACACCCATCCCTCCATTCATTATAATAATAATAATAATCCTTGCATTTGATATAGCGCTTTTCACGTCAGGAGGACGTCCCAAAGCGCTTCACAGAATATACTGTAAAGTAAATTGACTGTATATTTGTAGGCGAACGCGGCAGCCGAACATTGAAGACCCACCTCAAAATATACATCTTTGACTATGCTTTCAGTCATCTTTCCCTCTCCGTGACCCTATGAGCTGCTGCCCCCAACTCAGCTGCTCAGGCAGCGATTTGATCCGTTTGCCCTTCCTCCCCAAAAATGAATGGGGCTGGGTAAATGTACAATTAATTTTACAGTATAGTCTGTGAAACACTTTGAGACATCTTGAAGACGTGACTGTCCAGCGGATTGGGATGTCTCCCCAGCGTAAAAGGAGCTATGCAAATGTAATTTTTTGTTGTTATAAGGCGCTATATCAAATGCAAGGATTATTATTATTATAAATGTAAATTGTGTTGAATCACCTGCTCAAATGATTGCCTATTGGTGTCTTCGAACATCAGATATACAGAGAAGCATTGAAAATGGGTTAAGTGGGAACAGACCTGAGAGATTATTAGGACCATTTGTTATTCAGCTTTTCCTTTACCACTTGAAAAACCTCCAAATTCCTCCCCAACTGTATTTTTTTCTTCTTCTCTCTCAAGGCAAATTGGGTTTGAGACGCTGTCTGAGACCACTTAAACCATGCTCTGATTACCTCACTGTGTGGTTTTTGTGTTCAGAATAACAACTAGGGGCCTGCTTCATCATCAGAATGTCTGCCTGCTTTCTGCACTCCACGCACTTTCTTTGAACGTTTGTGGCCAATTGGGGCAATCATGAGCAAATGAAAATCGTGTGTGTATCTGTGTATGTATGTGTGTGTGTGAGGAGACGCATTGTCTATTCAGACATCGACTCATTACGTACTAGATTTCTGCAGTAAAGCACCCTTGATCCAGTGACATGGTGGACTCATCCTTGACGTAGAGTCCTGTAGGGTATTGGTTAGAACGCTCGCCTCGCAAGTGAGAGAACCCGGGTTCAATTCCCGGGTTGGGCGTAACCTTAGTCAAGTTTCCTTACTCTGCACATCTCTGTTTACCAAGCAGTAAGTAGTCGATTTGTGGATCGCTTTCCAGGGGGTAATAATCCCTCCCAAAAAAAAGAAATTTGATCCCTGAATCCACAATAATATTAATATTAATTTGGTCACTCAATCCACGACTGCTTGTGAGACACGGTTATATGCAATTGGCTGCCACAATTCGCCCACAAAAAACAAAGCCAATAAAACAGTCAATCCACTTTATAGTATATTCTGTGAAGCACTTTGAGTCGTCTCAACAATGTGATAAGGCGTTAAATCAAATGCAAAGATTATTATTATTATTATCCTTGTTAGAGATCAGATCCCCAGTCACATCTCGTTCCCAGATGTCACATTCAACAAGCTGTATAGTGCTCCAGTTAGGCCTCACCTGAAGCTCTGGTCAACACAAGGGGCTGCCCTGGAGGCAGTGTCAAGGAGTGAAGTGAGGCCAAATACCCCAGTTTTTTTGAGGTGGGGGAGGGGACTAGATAAGCTGGGGTTCTTCAGGTGTAAAAATAGCCATCCCTTAAGGAAACCTTGTAGAAATATAACTAAACTAGAGCGAAAGTGAAATGTCAGCACGTCTCAATGTGCCTCACAGGATTTATTGTAAAGAGCAGTGACTGCGTATTTGTAAGTGAAAGCGGCAGCCAATTTGCACACAGCAACTTCCCGCAAACAGCCATGACCAATTTTATCTAAAACAAATTGTTGGCAGGACACCGGGAGAAACTCTATTCTCTTTTTGAATAGTTTTGCAGGATCTTTAACATCCATCTGAACAGACATATGGGAGTTTGCTTTAACGTCTCATTCAACTACAGTAATTCTTCACACCCCCAGCACTGCATTGGAGCACCAGCCTGAACTGTGAGCTCAAAGTCCTGACCTGAGGGCTTTAACCCACAACCTTCTGACTCAGCGGGGAGAGAGTGCTATTGACTGAAGCAGGCTGACAAATCAACAGCATCAATGTATTTCAGAGGAAACATGTTGCATACATGAGCGAGAAAGGAGTAGAGGTATAGTCGAGGGGAATAGGAGGGGTGGAGGCTCATGTGGAGTACTACCTGCAGCACAGACTCGTTGAGCCGAACGGACTGTTTCCGTGTTCCACGTCTACATAGTTATATGTACAACCTGATAAACGTATGAATTCTTGCATACCAAGGTCATGACAGGAAAACATTCCCGCAGCGGATTTACAGCCCAGTAAACGCGGTTTAATTTTAGGCTATAAGCCCAGAGCAAGGCTTCCAATCTGCTTTACCCCTCGGGTCGGGCTCTCCCCTGCCTGTAATCAATTATTAGGCACTTTTCCCTGATCTGCAGGAAGGGCGTCTCACTGTTATGTGCCAGCGTCCTGGGAACAAACCCTCTCTTATTTCCAGGCAAGCCATTGGGTGCTGCTCAAGGGATTCTTGTGAAAGCAATTATGCGCCAATCCACATTCGTCCAAATTCTGCGAAATGTTCACAAGATCACAAGATCGTTGCGGGTGAAGAAGGCCCCTTCAGCCCAATCTAATCTCATCCTTTCACCCTCCCATCACAGTGTCGAGTTGTGTTTTTTTTTCAAAAATGCATCCATGTCACATGCTAAGAAATCTTTCAAAACACACTTAAATAAATAATATAAACAATCTTGCATTTGATGTTGTGCCTCATCGTGCTGTTGAGTCATATCAAACCACTCTGTGGGATCCTTTTTTACTGTAAAATGTAGTGACTGCGCATTTTTGTGGGTGAAAATGTCGGTAGGCTAGGACATTAGTTTACGCTTCAATTATTATTATAATAATAATAATGCTTGCATTTGATACAGGGCCTTATCACATCTTCGAGACATCTCAAAGCGCTTCACAGACTATACTGTAAAGTGGATTGACTGTATTACTGGCTTTGCTCCTCTGTTTGGCCACAGTCCCCTCGTAAGTGCTTCAACTACACTGAGCAGTCTTTGGTGTGATGTGATGTGTCAAACAAACCATTACTCACAGGTCAAAAATCCAAGATGATATGACAAGCTGAAGCATCTTGGAATGTTACAATAAGTGTCAACCTGGCTCAGTTGGTAGCACGCTAGCTAGGGTCAGAGGGTTGTTGGGTTCAAGCCTCACATCGATACTTTGAACTCACAGACTTGGCTTGACATTCCAGTACAGTGCTGGGGGGAGAGCACTGCATTGTTGGAGGTGCCATCCCTCAAACTTGACATAATAATGATAGTAATACTTGCATTTGATGTAGCGTCTTATCATGTTGTTGAGAGAGCCTCAAAGCCCTTCACGGAATATACTGTAAAGTAAGTTGAATGCATTTTGTGGGTGAAACACGGCAGCCAATTGCCCACAGTGGTGTTCTACAAACAGTCGTGGATTGATTGAGTGATTACATTTTTTTTTGAGGGATTATTATCCCTGGAAAGCAATCTGCCAATTGACTAACAACCGGGTTCCTACTTACTGCTAGAATAAATCTTGACATTAAACCAAGGTCCCATTTGTCTGTTCAGGTGGTCATTAAAGGATCCTGTGCCACCATACTATACAAAATACAATTCAAAATTACATTTGTGGAGAGCTTTCCAAGTCGGGAAGACGGGGGAGAGAGAAGGGAGTTTCTCCCGGTATCCTGGTCAGCAATACCCCAATTGCGGGATCCCAGCCCCAGGATCCATTGCTGTGAAGCGCTCTGAGACGCCATCCGGCGTGCAGGGCCCTATATAAATCCAAGTTGTTGTTTTTATTGTTGTTGTTGTTGTGAACAAATTAAATGTTAATTACCAACGTTAATGGCTCACCTTGAGGTCAAGTAGTTCCCGAAATAGCGAATGAGCCAATGGAGCACTATGGGATGCAAAGTCTCTGTGAATCCAGCTGTGGAGAGTGGAGTTCAGGGAAAAAAATGGTCTTGTCACAAACATTTTTTGGGAGCAAGTTAAATTGAGCACAACTTGGACCAAAATAGCAATATTAGATTGGCCCCAAAGCTATTACTGATGTTACAGTGTGTCCGTCTGTGTTTTAAGCCTCCTCCTTAATCCTCCCGGTGACCTCTGTGCTTTTCAATAATTCTTCCCTCCTTATGAGCGCTAAAACATCTCAATGCACGCTGCAGGGATCGACAACATCAAGCATATTGTCTGTGTATCTGTAGGGGAGCACAGACAGGTAATTTGCGCGCGGCCAGGCTCGCATTGGTGTGTGACTCAACTTCTATCTGGGGCGATTGCTGGCCAGGACTCCGCAAGAGAAATTCTCTTCTCTTTTCTAATACTCTCACAGGTTCTTCAAAATCCACCTAAAGAACAGCAGACGGATCTTGGGTTTAACATACGTAAAGTACGAGCTTCAGTCAGGACGAACATTCCATTTTGGTCACTAACTATACCAATCGGATGACTGCCCCACAATAATGTAATAATAATCCTTGCATTTGAAATAGGGCTTTTATCACATCATCAAGATGTCTCAAAATCCTTCACAGAACATGTTGTAAAGTGAATTGACTGTACATTTTGTGGGCGAATTGCGGCAGCCAATTGCGCACAGCAGTGGCCCACAAAAAGTCATGGATTGAGTGACAAATGTGTGGGGTTTTTCTTTTAGGGATTATTACCCCCGGAAAACAATCTGCCAGTCGACTAATAACCGGGTTCCTGCTTACTGCTGGGTAAACAGAAGCGTGTCGAATAAGGAAACTTGCTTAAGGTTTCAAATGGCCCATCCCCACTTCTCACCCCCTCCCATGTTTTCGGTCATTTTGCTGTGTAGTACAGTGGCCTCCTCAGATCCCCTATGAATTGTGCTCAGCAAACATTCAAAAAAGGGATGCTTCTGAGCAAGAAAGATTGCTGGAAGCGCAACCAAGGCAATCACACTGTAATCACGCTGAACATTGCCTTTCTTGTACCCTACAAGACTCATTGTGACTGAATTTATCTCATTACATCAGAACCATCAGGAGACAGACAGCCCTTTCAGAAAGCAATACAAAAACTGGATTTGCTGAAGCCCCAGGGCAAGCCGTACGAACATAACATTATTAGTCCTTTTTCCTACTCAATTACAGTAGCATTTTCCAATAAACAAGGCCTTCCCATCTGAGGCAAGTGAGGAAGAGCAGTGCTCAGCAAGTTTCCCATTGGAAAGTGTTGAGCAGCATATATTTCAACCTGGCTCAGTGGGTAGCACTCTCTCCTCCGAGTCAGAATATTGTGGGTTCAAGCCCCATAGCAGGGCTGACATTCCCGTGGTGCACTGTATTGTCAGAGGTGCCGCCTTTTAGATCAGATAGTCAACCTCCCTGTGAGGTGACCATTAAAGATCACTTGACATTGTTCAAAAAGAGAAAGGAGTTCCGCCTGGTGTTCTGGTCAACAATCCCCCCCAAATAAAATTGGTCATTCACTTTATTTACTTTGTGGGGTATTGCTGTGTGCAAATTGATTGCTACGTTTGTGTACAAAATACACAGTCACTACACTTCACAGTAATACTGTGAAGCATTTCTAGATGATTTGAAACACAAAGATTAATATTTATTATACACAAGGGCAATAAATTTCCAGCAAGTTTCCATTCTTAAGATTTATTCATAATGAAATGTATCTGCATTTCACACAATCTTGTCACTTGAAAATAAGTATCATAATCCTCTCAGTGCCTATAACATCACAACTTCTTCTCAAAGTGCTTTGTAGTTAATTATTGTGAAGTGCAGTGACAGTTGTAGTCCTGGCCAACAATCCCCCAAATAAAATTAGTTATTTACTTCATGGCAGTTTGGGAGACATTGCTGCGTGCAAAATTGGCTGCCCTGTTCGCCAATAAAAATACATTCACTACGCTGTATAGTAAATCCCATGAAGTACTTTGAGCTCTCCAAGACTATGTGAATGGTGCAAAGTAAATATAAGTTGCCATTGCCCTCCTGTTATGGAAGGTGCTATGCCAAATCCAAGGGTTATTATTAAGATTAATAACGTACCAGCCATGTTACACAGAAGAAAGCCCCACAAATCGCCATGAGTTGAATGGCCAGTTTATCTGAGTGTTGGTCAGGCCACCGGGAGAAGCTCCCTCCCCTTTCTGAATAGTCAGAAAGTTGTGGGTTCAAGCCCCACATTGGGACTTGGAATCACACAGTCTAAGAAGGTGCCGTCCTTCTTTCAGGTGGACGTTAAAGATCCTGTGGCACCATTCAAAAAGAGAAGGGAGTTTCTCCTGGTTTCCTGGCAAACAATCCCCCAAATAAAATTGGTCACTCACTTATTATTATTATTATTAGTGCGATCAGATCTTTAGACATGAAAGGCGCTATACAAATGTAATTTGTTTTTGTTGTTCAACATCCAGCCGCAGAACAGGCAGACAAGAGCTTGGGTTATCATCATGTCCAAATCACCATGCGGTGACCTGCCAGGTTTTTGCACCAGACTATGAGCTCAAGATCAGAAATGGGGCTCGAACACACAACCTACTGGCCAGTGTGCTGCCGATTCAGTCTAGGGAGCCAGCCAACAATCCCCTCAAGGTAACAATCGGTCACTCACTTCATAGCGGGCAAATTACTGTGAGCAAAAATTGGCTGGCGCGTTCATCTACAAATACGCAGTCACACCACTTCACTATAAAATACTGTGAAACATTTTGAGGCATTCCGACAACAACAACAACAAATTACATTTGTATCCACCTTCCACGTCAGGTGAACATTCTAAGGCCCTGGACAGTCAGGGATTTGGACCCGAGCAGAGGGTTGGGGTAAGGGAGAGTGGAGGGTAGGGAGGGTAGGGGTAGTAGGGTGACCTAAAGCGCAGTCAAAGGGAAGGGTCTTGAGATGTGCCTTGAAGGAGGCAAGGGAGGGAGCAAGATGAAGAGACTGTGGGATGGAGTTTCAAAGGCTGAAGGCCCAATCACCGATGGTGAGACGGAGGACATGGAGTGGGCCACAGCCTGCTTAGTGGAGAGAGCGGACAGGTTGGTATGGGGTTAGCAGGTAACAGAGGTAGTAATGAGCAAGGCCGTGGAGGGCCTTCAAGGCGAGGATGAGGATTTTGAACTCTATCCTTTGCGGGGACGGGGAGCCATTGGAGCCGGATGAGGGTGTGGGTGATAGAGTCACGGAGCCTGGTGTGGGTGAGGACACGAGCTGCAAAGTTCTGGATGATCTGAAGCTTGTGCAGGGAAGAGTTGGTAAAGCCGAAAAGCAGGGAGTTGACGTAGTCGAGTCTAGAAGTGCTAAATGCATGGATGAGGGTTTTGCCCGGCTTAGGAGAGAGGCAGTAGCAGAGCTGGGCAATGTTTCGGAGGTGGGCGAAGGCAGAGTGAATTATGGTATGGATAAGACATATATCATATTTCAGGAGTTCCGTAGAGTAGCGTTTAGTGCATTCTCCTCGAAAGTGGGAGGACCTGGATTCGATTCCCGGGCAAGGCAAACCTTAAGCAAGTTTTCTTGCTCAACGCAGCTTTTTATCTTACCTTATAGTAAGTAGGAATCCAGATGTTAGTCAATTGACGGATCGCTTTCCGAGGGGTATGACACTGCTTGTATACACTAGACAAAATACACTAGACAAAATATACAGTCAATTCACTTTGCAATATGTTCTGTGAAGCACTTTGAGACGTCTCGAAGACGTGATAAGGCGCTAGATCAAATGCAAGAATTATTATTATTATTAGAATCCCTTAAAAAAAATATGGTCAGTCAATCCATGACTATTTGTGGTTCCAATTGCGCGCAATTTGCTGCTGCATTTCACCCACAAAAATACACAGTCAAAAGACTTTACAATATTTTCTATGAAGCGCTTTGAGACGTCTCAATGATGTGATAAGGCACTATATTAAATAACAAATGCAAGGATTATATCAAATATACATCAAATGCAACGATTATTGATATTAAAATTCTGCTTGGCTTTCCGCTCCTCATGGCTATCTAATAATTCCTACCAGAAAGTGATATCAATGAAAACTAAGATCCTGCACAGTTGTGATTCACAAATGAGGTCCAAAATTTTCCCTCGCCTTAGCCCAGCGAGACAGTTTGACCTTAAAATTTGAGATGGCTCAGGATTGCAGACTCTTAAATTCATCCTTTATTTGGAAGCTGTTCTTAAGAGGAAACCATCTCCCAAATTAAGACTGAACCTAAGATTTTTGTTTACCCCAGTCTCGCTCAATCTTAAGTTTAAAGGAAAATCAGTCTCGCAGGCTAAGACTAGGTGGAATTTTGGAGGCCTCTATCACATGCTGGGGACTGAACAAGAGAGGGTCACGGATATGGGGCAATGGTCTACACCACAACACAAATATCAACAACAACAACTAGCATTTATATAGTGTCCTTCAAGCGGGCTAAGTTTTCAGAGCACTGAAACCACTGGCTCCCCACCTCCGAACAGATTGATTTCAAGATCCTCACACTCACTTTCAAATCCCTTCATGCCCTGGCACCTCCCTATCTCTCTGACCTGCTTACCCCCCAACACGCAACCTGCTGCCTCCGCTCGACTGGCTTCGACCTTCTGCATGTCCCTCGTGCCCTCCGTTCCACCATTGTTGACTGTGCTTTCAGCCACTAGGCCCCTGAAATTCTGGAACACTCTTCCTCTGTCTCTCCACCTTGCCCCTTCCTTCCCCATCTTCGGATCGCGCCTGAAGACCTTCCTATTCGACCGTACCTATGGTCGCCTCGCCCTCCCCCCGGCTCGGCATCGTGCTCCGCCACTGTCAAGCTTTCTGGGACGCAGCCCTGCATGAGGGGTGCTGTCCAAATACAAGTTGTTGTTGAAACTCAGAAGTATCTCAATTCTGCCCTGAGAGAATGGGACAATGCAGAAGTCTCTCTGGCCTCACCCAGTCTGCACAAAGCAGTACTTGTATTTCTGCAAAAAAGAAAGAGAGGCCAAAAGGAACTCTACTAAAGCCATGAATGAGAGGGAAGAAAAAACTGTAATCGGGCCCATTGGCTGAGGGTATGACACTGCTTGTATACACTAGTCGCATCGAGCTGACTTGACTATTACACAATTCCAGCATGTGCGGAGTCCTGGCCTCTCAACCAGAGCCAAAGTACTAGATAAGAGCCCTTTTATTTCACCAGATTCCTCAATCGGAGCTCTGTTCCCGATCCCATTTGTTTCCCTTCCTACCCCCGCACCCCTCCCCATCCCCCATCCTCTCCCCACTTTAAGCTCCATAATTATTATTTTCTGACATCACAATGAGAAATTATTATTGAACCATAGATATTTACAGCCCAGAAGAAGGCAATTTGGTCCATTGTGTCTTTTAAAGACAGATCCATTCGGTTCTGTTTACCTGCTGTTTGACCATTCCCAGTGGCTGACACCTTTTATAATAATAATAATCCTTGTATTTGATATAGCGCTTTTCATGTCTTCGAGAGTTTCAAAGCGCTTCACAAATTATACTGTAAAGTGAATTGACTGTATATTTGTGGGCAAAACGCAGCAACTCCAGAATTATCATCAGCAACAAGTTGCATTTATGTAGCACCCTTCTTACGGGGAGTGCTTCGCGAAGACTGAATTTAAGGATTCTCCACAATTCTGCTCCAGTTTAAGAGCTCCGAGGCGCTAATCCACATAAGTGGACAGGATCTCAGTTTAAACGTCTCTTACATAGGACAGCATCTCCGACCATGCAATACCCCACCCCCCGTCTCCAACATCTGGTTTAACGTCTGGATCAGACATTAAACTGAGGTCCTGTCTGCCTGTTCAGGTGGACATTAAAGATCCTCTGGCATTATTTAAAAGAGAAGGGAGTTTCAACCTGTGTCTTGGATGACAATCCCTATATGAAGTGTTAGGAACATCAGTTTACTCAGCAGCTACAGTCAACCTGGCTCAGTTGGTAGCACTCTCGCCCCTGAGTAAAAAAAAAGTTGTTTGATCTATTTGGTAGGCAAACGCACAGGCAATCTGTGATCCCAGTGAGCAGGAAGGACAGGTTTATCAGTGGTGGGTGGGGTTGGGAGGAGAGAATGTTGGCACCTCCAACAGTGCAGTGCTCTCTACCATTGCACGTGAGGGTCAGCCTAAGCAGTCAGTTTAAGTTCAGATGTAGGGCTTCAACCCGCAACCTTCTGGTTCCCGTTCCCTCTCCCCCCAAGAGCGCTACCAATTACAAAAGGCTGACGCGTCAGAGTGCTATCATATTCCAGACATCCTTGTTATAGTGTAGTGGGACTATGAGATACGTAGTCCGGTGCTTCTAGCTGATGATTTAGGGTTGACGGGAAGTGGTGAACAATTCCCCTAGAAATGTATCAAATTGCATGGGGCCTGCTCCTGACTTGACAGGAAAGCTCATCCAGACAGCCAGCATCAATCACCCGCTACAAGCTTCTGGATACTTTCAACGGCAAATGTACGTTTTTAGTGTGTCATCCTGACGTACTGGCAGCAATTTTGACTCTGAGTCAGAAGGTTGTGGGTTCAAGCCCTACGTCAGGACTTGAAATCAAATACTCTTAAGAGACACTCCAATGCATTGCTGGTGGTGTGTTGCATTGTCGGAGATGCCGTCCTTCGGATGAGATGATAAACCAAGGTGGCAGCTGCCTGTTCAGGCGCATGTTGGAGTCCTGTAGTTCAGTGGTTAGAGCGCTCGCCTTGTAACCGAGACACCTGGGTTCAATTCCAGGCAGGGTGAAACCATGGGCAAGTTTCCTTACTCCTCGTGCCTAATAATAATCCCTCCAAAACAAAACAATAAATAAATTTCAATCCACGACTGTTTGTGGGACACTGCTCTGCGCAATCGGCTATACCGCGTTTGACCCACAAATATACAGTCAATTCACTTTACAGCATATTCTGTGAAGCGCTTTGAAACGTCTAGAAGAAGTGAAAAGTGCTATATCAAATGCAAAGATTATTATTATTATTATTATGTTAAAGATCCCACGGCTCTATTCGAAAAGAGAAGGGAATTTCCCTCTCCCCATGTCCTAGCCAATAATCCCCACAAAATCGTTCGCTCATTCCATGGCTATTTGTGGGACATTATCGTGCACAACTGACTGCCATGTTTTCGCCGACAAAATACACTGTCAATCCATGTTTCAGTATATCCTGTGTGGCACTTTGACACGTCTCAACAACATGATAAGGCACTGTATCAAGTGCAAGGATATAATAATATACATAATATATAATGCAAGGATATAATAATTCGAGACGTCTCAAAGCACTTTCACAGAATATACTATAATGTGAATTGACTGTATATTTTGTGGGCGAAACGCGGCAGCCAATTGCGCACAGCGGCATCCCACAAACAGTCGTGGATTAAAGTGACAATAATAATAAGGATGATTATTATTATCATCATCATGTTCACTAAATTTCCCTTGACTGCTCCCATGATTTCTGACATAAATTGACAAGCCAAATCTGCAGCCCTAGTTATTAAGATTGACTTGGCTTCCAGAGCTCCGTCTGTAACTCATCCCTGATAACGCTTTGTGGAAACCTAAACCTCCCCTGCCTGAATACTCCACCCTGGCTCCCTGAGAGGAAATAGCCAGCCAGGGTGGCCCACTAGCAACACAGCTGCATGTGTGGCTACCGAGCCTTGGGCTGGTTCCGATACAGTTTTAATTGGAATCTGATATCTTCAGGGTTGAAAGCGCAAAAAAAACATAAGACTTCAGAGGCTTTCTTAAATTGTTCAATGCTCCAACCTCCCGCTTCATTTCTCCCTCTCTCACACACTCTCTCTCTCTCTCTCTCTCTCTCTCACTCTCTCCACTCCCCCTCCCTGAGACTACAGAAAAAATCTTCCGCCTCTGACTGTTGTGCAAATTGTGGTTGGCTTAACGGCCAGTGAGGGGGTAGGGGGATAGGGAGGGAGAACGAGGGAGAAGGAGGTGGTAGGAAGAGATTTTTTTGGTGGGAGGGGGGTGCGGAGGGCTACCTGACGCATGTAGAAACTCATCACTGTGCTTAAGAGGATCCAAGCCAAACTAAGAATTTCATGCAGTTTGGAAATCCCAGAGATAGATTGTTGGAATGGAATGAGCACTCTCTCCCTGGAGGGACACATCCTGCTTTACCTAATTCCAGAAAGTATTAGGCGCAGGTAGGCAGGAGGCAAAGCTTGGGGACCCCAGGGTGTACGTTGGGGTAACTGCTAGAGTCTAACCAGCTAATACTGCCTAGCTTGCCATTCATAGCACTGTCTGGTGAGAAGGAAGAGAGGTGAGTTGGCTGTTGGCTGTTGGACACCTCAAATCCGTCCATCCATTTCCCGTCTGTCTGCCACTAGAGCCTTCATCTTGATGGTTTTCCCACATGTAGGCGATCGGGATTCTTAAAGAGGGTCAGTTAAAAACGAAGGGGAAACAATCTGAACAGAGAGTCCTTTATTGTCCGGAGGGCTTTCAGTCGTTCAGAGTTTTTTAAGGAGGAAACGGAGAGCTCCAGGCACAGAATTTGGGTAACTCCAGTCCAAATGCTTCTCCCCTTCCTAGCTCAATCGGGTTGCACTCACACCTCAGGCTCAGAAGGCCGTGGGTTCGAAGCCCACCACTCATCTCAGTGTCCCTCACAGTGCAGCAGAGGTTCAGTTCTACAGGGGAGATATCAAGATCCCAACCCTTTCTACCGGATTAAAGATCCCACAGTACTATCAGAAATGAGAAGGAAGGTTTGGTCCGGGGTCCTGGCTGACAGCCCCCAGGATAAATTGATCATTCACTTTATAGCTGTCTGTGGGACCTTGTTGTAAGCAAATTGCCCAATGACTACTCTAGATAGCAAGTCCCTGTGAAACACCTATCTTACAGATGCTGTATCAAATGCAAGGACAATTTAGCATTGACCAAGACGAGGAAGGACAATTGAAAACTGTGTACATTGCAGAGGTGTCAGTGTTTGGTAGCGCTCTCACCTCTGAGTCAGAAGGTTGCGGGTTCAAGCCCCAAATTGGGCCTGTGAAATCATATAGTCTAGATAGGGTGACACTGCATTGCATTGTCCGAACTGCTGTCCTTTCGATGAGGCATTAAACTGAGATCCTGTCTGCCTGTTTAGGTGAATTTTAAAGATCCCATGGTGCTGTTCAAAAAGAGAAGGGAATTTCTATAATAATAATAATCCTTGCATTTTATATAGTGTCTTATGACATTGTTGAGACATCTCAAATCTGTATACTGTAAAGTGGATTGATTGTATTTTGTGTGCGAAGTTTCACCCAATGTCCCAGTAAAATTGGTCATTCACTTCAAAGCTGTTTGTAGGACAGTGTAGCGGGCAAATTGGCTGCGATGTTCGCTTACAGGACACACAGTCACTACACTTTACAGTAAATCCCGCGATGCACTTTGAGATGTTCTCCCGAAGTAAAAGGCATCATCTTGTTTTTAATATCCACCTTGTTTTTTCACTATTTCTTCACTCTAATTCATCTGTCACACACGAGTCATTGATTCCTCCAACTCCCTTCTCCTCTCCCTCCTCCCTGGACCAATCTCCACAGCTGTTTAGAACAACACCATCTGGGGTGTCCTTTAGCAGTCGGGGACTGCAGTGGAACAGAGCCAGAGTCTTTCACATGCGGAGTAAGCTGATGTGGGGGTGGTATTTGTGAAGTAATCGAGCCAGTTGCTGAACGTGTGTACAACAAACCAGCTGCGCAAATAGGAAAGGGTGAACCGCACCCCTGTGTCACTGAGGCCGGGGCCAAATAGAGCAGAGACTCACAGAAACAAGAGCAAGGCAAGGGGTGCGTTCCTGGCAACAAGTCACCCAGTGCCAAGGGCATTAGCTGGATGGTGCCCTGGCAAAGGGGTCTACACACTCATAATCATAACCCTTGCATTTGATAAAGTGCCTTTTCACATCATTGAGACGTCTCAAAGCACTTCACAGGATACACTGTAAAGTAGATTGACTGTGTATTTTTGTGGGCAAAACGTGGCAGTCAATTGCACACAGCAGTGTCCCACGAAGAGTCATGTGAGTGAGTGACCCAATTTTATTTGGGGGATTGTTGGCCAGGACACCGGGAGAGAGAAACTCCCTTCTCTTTTCGAATAGTGCCGGGTACTCTTGAAGCGCTCTGGGACCCTACTCTGCGTGAGAGGTACCATATAAATGTAAGTTGTCGCTGTTGTAATGTCCACCTGAACAGGCAGACGGGACTTTGGTTTAATGTCTTATCCAAAGGGCGGCACCTCTGACAATGCAGTACTCTATTGGAGTGCCAGCTTAGACAATGTGATTCCAAGTCCCGAAGTGGGGCTTGAACCCACAACCTTCTGACTCAGAGGTGAGAGTGCTACCACTACCCCAGGCTGACATGCTGTGATGTTCTTTGGAGAGGAGATACTCCAAAATGGATTGTATCAGCATGGCTTTGTCTGAGGCTTGAGGTCCCAGTCTAGGCTGAACTGCAGTTCAGTAAAGGGGTCGATGGGGGTCATGGGAGGGGCAAGGGGTAGATCCAGGTTAAAGATCCCACTACTCAATTCGAAAAGAGAAGGAAGTTTCTCCCAACATCTCTGGCCAACAATCCCCCAGATTAAAAATTGCTTGTTTGCTTCCCGGCTGCTTGTGGGACCATCGCTGTGGTCGGACCGACTGCCACGTTTGCCTTCAAAATTGGCGATCACTGTGGGTTTACGGTGATTATCTGCTATTATAGGTAATATAGGGAGTGCAGGGATTATCATTACAATAAGTAAGAACTTTAAACTTGAGGTGAACGTCTATTTTACAGTAAGTAGAGAACGATTATTATAAATATTTTTGTTTGTGGGCAGGGGAATGAAGGGAGGGAAGCTAAAAAAATGACAATTTAGCCAGTGGGTTGGGTGGTAGGAATGTCAGACACTTGGAGAGATTCTCATTGACTATAATAAGGGTCTGACATATCCTTTAATTAATAGTACACCTAGGAATTGGAAGGAAATAAGGAGGAATAGAGATTTCAAAATGTTTTCTGGGCTTGGGTACATGTTTCCACTTGTTTTTATCGTGAAAAGTATGGTCTAGGGTACATCATTGTCTTTTTGCAGAGAAAGGCTTTACCAAGAACACAATGTGTTTTTCAGAGAAGATTCTCAAGTAGAAAAGGCTACAAGCAGGCTTGTCTCCAGTGTTCTCTGAAGAATAAATCTCAGAGCTGTAACCGGAAACAGATGCAAGCGGTAATCACATGTTCGAGCACTTATTGTGCAAGTGTGTGACTTGTTATTTATCGAGGAGTATACTGCTTAGTTCAAATACCTACGTCGGGTCTTTCAGACCGTACAGTCCATGCGGACTCTCCAATGCTGGGGTGAGGGGATTGGGGGGTGGCGGGGGAGTGGGGGGTGGCTGGGTGATGAAGATCCTTGCATTTTGATCCTTGCATTTGATATAGCACCTAATCAAGTCACTGAGATCTCTCAAAGCGCTTCACAGTATGTACTGTAAAGCGGATTGACTGTGTACTTTGTGGGCAAAATGCGGCATCCAGTTGCACATAGCAGACCCACAAACAGCCCATGGAGTGAGTGACCAATTTTATCTAGGGGATTGTTGGCCAGGACACCGGGAGAGAGAAACTCCCTTCTCTTTTCAAATAGTGCCATGGGCTCTTTATAATAATAAATAATCCTTGCATTTGATATAGCGCTTTTCACGTCTTCTAGACGTCTCAAAGCGCTTCACAGAATATGCTGTAAAGTGAAATAACTGTATATTTATGGGCGAAACGTGGCAGCCATAATATACATAAATTTATAAATATACATAAATGTCCATCTGGACATCTCATATGAAGGAGATGTTAGAAAGGTACCTCCAACAATGCATCACCCCCCCCTAGCACTTCACTGGAGGGTCAGTTTAGACTATGTGATTCCAAGTCTCAAAGTGGGGCTTCAACCCACAACCTTCTGACTCAGAGTCGAGAGTGCTACCAATGCGCCAGGCTGATATACTACAGTGTGCTAACTGAGTTGCCGCCCTTTGGATGAAATATTAAACTGAGGTCCAGTCTGTCTGTTCAGGTGGACGTTAAAAATCTCGCTGCACTATTCGAAAATAGAAGGGAGATTCTCCCAGTGTTCTGGCCGACAATCCCCAAGATATAATTGATCATTCATTCCGTGGCTGTTTGTAGGACATTGCTGTGTGCAAATTGGTTGCTGCGTTTATCAACAAAATACACAATGTCTCAATTTTACAAAGCATTCTAGTAAGCGCTTTGAAATGTCTCGATGAAGTGACAAGACGCTATATCAGATGCCGGATATATTCTTATTTAAACCTCTTAAAAAAATTCATAAGAAGCTACAAATTGTTGGTAAAATTGCTGGTGCCCAGATTTGACCTGGCCACAACCCACAGAGCCTAGCGTAAATACATTTTAGGGTAAATAGCTTGTTCAAAATATTTTGTAAGAAAACATGCATATTGAAATATTAAAATGCATTCCATGTTCTATAAATACTCCTTGTACGGAAAAATATTGCAGCAAATGGATTATTTGGGTTGGTTCTCATACAGGAGAGTAGTGTCTGAGTGCTTCATATAATTGCCATCACCTCTTCAAGCCAAGTGCAATCGGCTTTGCTCAGTCTCAGTGAAACACTGGAGCCGGTCCTCATGGTAGGTGCAGTGATGAGCAGGCAGGACACTCATGACAGTACAGGGAGGAGTGAAGAGAGCAAACGGACTTGTCGTTACGGGACTGATACAAATTGAAATTGACTTATTTGGGTCCCAGTTCCCCGAGCAGGTACTTTGGGCTGAATACGGAGCATTTCTTATTGACCAGATAGGGTTCAAGCCTCACGTCGGGACTTGAAATCACATAGTCAAAGCTGACGCTCCAACATAGTGCTAGAGGGTGTTGCACTGTTGGAGGTGCCATCCTTCAGATGAGACCTTAAAATTAGAGCTAGGCCATTTAGGAGTGAAATTAGCCAAAGGGTAGTGGAAATCTGGAACTCTCTTTCCCCAAAAGGCTGTGGATGCTGGATCCATTCGCTTATTCAAGACTGGGGTGGATAGATATCTGTTAGGTCAGGGTATTAAGGGATACGGGGCAAAGGTGGGTAATTGGACTTGAGGTACAGATCAGCCATGATCTTATAGAAAAATAATAATAATCCTTGCATTTGATAAAGCGCCTTATCACGTCATCGAGACGTCTGGAAGTGCTTCACAGAATATACTGTAAAGTAAATCAATTATATTTTGTGGGCGAAACGCATCAGCCAATAACGCATAGCAGTGTCCCACAAACAAAATAAATATGGGATAAATATCCCATGGCACTATTCAAAAAGAGCATGGAGTTTCTCTCTCCCAGTGTCCTGGCCAACAATCCCCCCAAAATAAAATTGGTCACTCACTCCATGGCTGTTTGTGGGACACTGCTGCATTTTACCCACAAAATACACAGTCAATCGACTTTACACCATATCTCCTGTGAAACACTTTGAGGCATCTCAACAACATGATAGGTGCTAGATCAAATGCAAGGATTATTATTGGTATATTATTATAGTGCTTGATATTGCCAAAGGATACTGACCAACAATCACCAGCAGAAATGCCCATCGATGGATATTACATCTTACAGGGCACCCTGACTCCAAGGTGTATCTACTCTTTAGAAGCACATCCACAAATCCATCTGTACCTAGGTAGGAAGTCTGCAACATACACAGTCACTGCACTTCACGGTATATCCCGTGAAGCGCTTTGAGATATTGTCTCGATGTGGAAGGTGTTATATGAAATGACAACGATTATTATATGGTGACACTTATTCTGAATCATTCGGAGATTCCACTGTGGTATCATGATCTTAGAAGGGATGGGAAGGCACACTGAAGTCCCATAACAGCCCTCATTATTAGGTTGGGTGTGAAAAATCCCACAACACTGTTTGAAAAGAAAAGGATTCTTCCAGTAGCCTGGGCAACAATGCTCTATTTAAATTGATTGTTCATCATTCAGTTGCTTGTGGGATGTTGCTGTGCGTAAATTGACTGCTGCATACACCTAGAAATACACAGTCACTGCACTTATTATGATGGGCCCCTACCCATCCCTCCCTCCACATCTTCGAACCTGTCTCCCACTCCTCTCTCACCACCACTATAACCCTCAGGAAACCGACCGTCTGCTCCCTCGATTCCATCCCTACCCCTCTCCTTACCTCCCAGTTCCATCTCCTTGCCCCTCTACTCACTGACATCATAAACCTCTCCCTGTCCACTGGTGCTGTTCTCGCCCCATTAAAAACAACTGTCATCACTCCTAACCTTAAAAAACCCTCCCTGGACCCATCACTGCTCTTAAACTTCCGCCCCAGTTCCAACCTCGCTTTCCTCTCCAAGGTCCTGGAATGAGTTGTTGCTTCCCAGCTTTGCTCCTTCCTCTCCCGCCACTTCCTTCACGAACCCTTCCAATTGGGTTTTCGTGCTGCCCACAGCACAAAAATAGCGATGGTCAAAGTGACAAATAACATTCTGTCCTTCTGCGACCAGGGCTCCCTCTGCCTCCTCATCCTCCTTGACCTCTCTGCTGCCTTCGACACCGTCGACCACTATCCTCATCCACCACATCTGCTCTCACCTCAACCTTCACGGCTCTGTCCTTGGCTGGTTCAGATCATACCTCTCACACCGCATCTTCATCTCCTCAAACGGTTTCTCCTCTAGCCTCCGCACCGTCTCGTGCGGCATTCCTCAGGTCTCTGTCCTTGATCCCCTCCTCTTCAATATCTATATGCTCCCTCTTGGTGACATCATCCGCAGACATGGGGTCAACTTCCACATGTATGCGGATGACACCCAACTGTACCTCTCTGCTTCCACCCTGGACTCCAGGACCACTGCTGTCCTGACAGAATGTCTGTCAGACATCAAGTCCTGGATGAGAGCTAACTTTCTTCAGTTGAACGTCAACAAGACCGAGGTTATCCCAATTGGCTCCCGACAGCATCTCCTCACCTCAGGCGCTAACAGCATCACCATCCATGGATGCACACTCTACCTTGCTAAGCCAGTCCAGAACCTTGATGTCTTGTTTGAGCCTCAACTATCCTTTCAACCCCACATCTGTGCCATGACCCGCTCTGCCTTCCCCCACCTCCGCAACATCGCCTGGCTCCACCACTGTCTCATACCGCAGGACGCCGAAACCCTCATACACACTTTCATTACATCGAAGCCTGACTATGCAAACGCATTGCTTGTCGGCCTCCCCAACTCCTCCCTCCATAAGTTACAGATCATCTAGAACTCTGCAGCCCATGTTGTCTCCCGCACGAGGCTCCACGACACTATCATCTCCATCCTCGCCCAACTCTACTGGCTTCCCATCACACAGAGGATACAGTTCAAGATCCTGGCCCTCACCTTCAAAGCCCTCCATGACCTTACACCCCCTACCTCTGCGACCTCCTAACCCTCTACCATCCCACCTGCTCCATCCACTCAGCGGGCTCCGGCCTGCTTCACATCCCCTTTCTCGCCCACCCCACCATTGGCAGCCGGGCCTTCTGCCACTCTGCCCCCACCCTCTGGAACTCCATCGCTCAGTCCCTCCACCTCTTCCCCTCCCTTGACTCCTTCAAGACCCATCTCCATCTCAAGACCCTCCTCTTCAACCGTGCTTTCGATCAGCCTGCTTCCCTCCTTGCCCTTCAACCCTCCCCAATCCCAACCCCCAGCTCAGATCTGAATCTCTGACTATCCAGCGCCTTTGGACATCATCCCGACGTGAAAGGCGCCACACAAATGTAATGTTGTTGTTGTATTACCATGAAGCGCTTTGATGTGGTCAAATGCCAGAATTATTTATTTACTATGAAATGAATGACAGATTGTTGGCCAGGACACCAGGAGAAACTCCCTTTGCTTTTCAAACAGTATTGTGGGATTGTTAACACACAGCCTAACAGACAGATGGGAACATCTCACCCAAAGGAAGGCAACTCTGATAATGTACCGCTCTCCCCAGCCCTGCGTGACATCCAACACTGTGAGCTCAATGTCCCTACGCTGGACTTGAACCCACAACTTTCCAGCCCTGAAACGAGACTGCTACCAACTGAGCCAAGCTAGCAATGCAGAGCAAAGTCTTACAAAGACTGGTCCAAACGCAGATGATTTCAGTGACCTATTCAGAGAAGAGTGCCTAATGCTCCCAGAAGTCCAAACATTCTTTGCCGACTCAGAGCTAGAGTTAAACTAATATCCATAACTTATCTAAATCCAGGAGTTATGAGCTATTGAAATGGTAATATAAACACTTCAACTATTCGCTATTCCCAGACCACTTTTCCCAGAAGAGAAGTTTGTTTTTTGTTGTCAGCTAATAGTTAATATTGATCCTACGGAAAAAAAAAGAGGCCCCAACTGCAAAGTTATAATCACATTACCTCTTATTAATCAATCCGACCGATCACCGCAGTTGTTGGGTTCTTATAACATCCGTTCCCAGCTCGTTCGTCTTACAGCACTCACGCCGGAAGATTCATCCTACTTAGCTTTGCACTGTTTTCCAAGCCACCTTGCCCCTAGTCGGCAAATCCGAAGTAAGAACACTCTCTGGGCTACGACGAGATGTTGACTGATACCGAAACCGCAGAAGGCAACGTGTAGTTTTCCCACAAGAACCACAGCCTCCCACTGTTCAGCTGTTTTTTTAATTCCCTCAAAAAAACAATGAGGTATGATGGCCAGACCGTACAATTTCAATCAGCCATCTACCCAGTCCTCATCTAGACTCTACATGCCACACGCAACTCAGCAATCAGTCCTTTGCCATCCCTGGCTAAGCTAACACTCCAGTCCAATACTTGGAGTCAGAGGGTTGTGGATTCGAACTCCCACGTCGGGACTTTGCAGCACTCAGGAGGAGGGAGTGGTGCATTGCATTGTCTGGCATGCTGTCATTCAGATGAGACATTAAACCGAGTTCCCGTCTGTGTTCTGTTCCCCTGTGTGTGTGTGTGTGTGTGAGTGTGTGTGTGTGAGGGGTTGAAATGAAGCATGTAATAATTATCACAACATGGGTTATTGCACTTCACTAAATGTCCTGGTTGATAAGTATTGATGGAGGGTGGGGGGGTGGGTGGGGGAAACAGCCCAACCTTCAACACAACCTTTGAACTTTGAGTCAGAAAGTTGTGGGTTCAAGCTCCACGTCCGGACTTTAAATTTGCAGTCTCACTCCAATACAGTGGTCAAATTGGCTGCCGCGATCACCTACAAATATACTGTCATTACACTTTACAGTACATCTTCTGCTTTAAGACTTCCTCCCAATGTGAAAGGCACTCCACATTATAAGATTATTATAGCATAGAATTGCAAAAAATTCTCAAATCCAGACTTGAAGTGGAAGCCGGTTTCTTTTTAACCCAAAATAAATTTCCTTTCAATTTTAGTGGATCATCATCATTTCAAACCTCTACTTAACGTTTTTTTCCCCTCTGGTGTCAGATAAAACCCATGTTACAGCAAAGGTTGCAAATAGAGACAAACCTCAATTTAATGCAGTGCTTCCAATAAAAGTTTCTTTCCAGACCCTGTCATTTACAGTCTTCTGAAATGGGACTGCACGGCAATCTTGGCTTCCACCTTGAGTTGGATTTAATTGCCCATCGGCAAGCTCACAGACACATCTCAACCACAATGTCATTAACAGTAAAAGCTGAATCATTGATTTCAGTGCCACTGTTAACTTACGGAACCGATCAAAAAACTAATCTTTGCTTTTGATATAGTACCTCTCATGCTGGGAGGACGTCTAGAAGCACTTCAGGGCATTTGCTGTGAAGTGCAGTGACTGTGCACTTGTAGGGGTATCCGGCAGCTAATTGATGCAGGGCAGTGTCCCACAAGCAGCCGTGAAGTAAACCATAGCAGCACCGTATCTTGCAGAAGGGCATTTGTTTTATTTTCTCAATCATATATGGAACCTCACTTGCACTTGTGGTGTTTAGCTATTTTGTCCATCTTATGTCTTAATGTAGGATTTATTTTGTTTAAAGACTAGTACATTGGGCAAGTTTCCTTACTCCACACACCTCTGTTTATTTAACAGTAAGTAGGAATCCGGTTGTTAGTTGATTGCTTTTCTGAGGGTAATAATTCCTTCACAAAAAATAATAATAATTTGGTCACTCAATCCACAGCTGTTTGTGGGACACTGATGTGCACAATTGGCTGCATGATTCGCCCACAAATATACAGTCAATTCACTTTACAGTATATTCTGTGAAGTGCTTTGAGATGTCTCAAAGACATGATAAGACGCTATATCAAATGCAAGGATTATTATTATTATAAGAATGTTCTTGTGTAAATTCCTTCAAATGGTGTTTTCCTTTTTCAGATGGTTATGTTTGTATTTCTCATATGATAATAATAACCTTTGCATTTGATATAGCACCTTTCATGTCAGGAGGACGTCTCAAAACGTTCCACAGGATTTACTGTAACGGTGTATTTTCTGGGTGAAAATGTTAGCAATGTGTGCACAGCAATGTCCCACGTCAGCCACAAAGTGAATGACAGTTTTATTTGGAGGATTTTTGGTGAAGACATTGGGAGAAATTCCCTTCTCTTTCTGAATAGTGCCACAGGATCTTTAACATCTACCTCAACAGCCAGAGGGGACCTTAGTTTAACCTCTCATCCAATGGATGGCAGCTCTAACAATGTAGCAACGCTCTGGTCTGCATTGGGATGTCATTCTAGATTGTACGAGTTCCAAGTCGCAACTTGAACCTCCAACCTTGTGTCTCAGAGGTGAGATTGTTACCAGCTAAGCCAACCTCACCTGCCTAGTATATTGGACATAGAGATGGCTCAACTGTACATACCTAGGGAGAAAGTTTCTCATCTCGGGACTCTTCTTTCGAAATCTCTTCTGCCAGTGTGCTTGCAGTTCAGATGTCGGAATTTGGTTGAAGCTAGATAGTACCCCTCATACAAAAAACATTCACAGTTCAAGAGGATTTATTGGAAGCAATGCCAGGAGAGGAAAATGTTCTGTAATTTTCTTATAAAATCAGTTTACGTTGAGTTATCAGAATGGGGAAAGGAATGTTGCCTTTTCAACAGTTTCATGTTTTGAACGTAGACTCACAAGCGATTTTGACTGTTATTAATGAAAAACAGAGGCAGGTTGGCCTGAGCTCAACACTTGTTTTCCCTAGCTTGGAGGCGCTTGGATAACAGAGAATGTGCTCCAGATGAGCAGCGATGCTTGTTTGGAGACATTCCTAAATTCATTCCACAACCAGACACGTCACTGCCTGTATTTCTTTAACACAATGAGTGAGGCAGGATTTCTGCCTTTGAGCACATGATTCCTTGCTGATGTGTCTGCTTTAGCAACATCCCTTCTGTTGGAAGACATCTCTTCCTATAGGCAAGAGAGCATTCCATTCCTATAGGCATAAGGGGATTCTGTTCCTATAGGCAACAAAGCTTTCTTTTCCTATAGCCGACATATTGACATACTATTTAATGGGATGTCTGTACCCCTTCTTATTCCCTCCGGCAGCCTTCCTTATCCCAAACCCTAGCTCGGCTGCAAATCATTGATTGTCCAGCACCTTGGGACGTACGCCCAACGTGAAAGATGCTAATCAAACCAATTTATTGTTGTTGTTAAACAAATTAGCTTCTGGACAGAGCAAAGGTAACATCATGGCACCTTTTGTGCAAATTGATTCACTATGTGTGTATTTAGTAACATTTAACACCAGCTCTCCATCCACTGAAACACAACAACAACAACTTGGATTTATATAGCGCCCTCCACACCGGACGGCGTCTCAGAGTGCTTTACAGTTTAGGATCCCGGGGCCGAGCCAGGGGGAGGGGAAGGTGACCAAAGGCACGGTCAAAAAGAAAGGTCTTCAGCAGAGACCTGAAAATGGGAAGGGAGGGAGCGAGGAAGGCAGTTCCAGAGCCTCGGGGCATAGTGGCTGAAGGCATGGCCGCTGAGGGTGGAGTAGAGGACTCAGGGGACAAGGAGGAGGCCAGACCCAGAGGAACGAAGGCAAAGCAGATGGACTTGAATCAAAGATTTTCAACGATGCATTATTTTAACCACAGTCAAATAATCAGCTCGAGGAAGCTTCAAAGATAATGGCACAGCAGCGGAAGTCGCTTCCAAGACGGTATCATAGGCGGAAGAATGTACGAAATGGGATCCAATCCTTCCCAGTGGGATAAAGCTGACATACACTATAACTCAGGCAAATCAACAGGAAACTGTGGGATCTGGGAGATAATGCTCCCACAAAAAGAAGCTAAATCCAGGATACTCAACAACAACAACATTCATATTGCGTCCTTCACACAGGATAGCATCTCGGAGCACTGAATAGGGAGAGACGGAATGGAGACAAAGTGAATGCTGTGAAGTACAAGCTATTCAATGGAAGAAGAATCCTTGCACTTTATACAGAACTATAAGATTGAAACATCTCAAAGCACTTTGCAGGATTTTTCTGTAAAGTATAAATGTCTGTATGTATTTGTGGGTGAATACAACGGCAAATTTGCACACAGCAATGTCCCACAATCAGCAATGAAGTAAATGACCATTTTTATCCAGGGAATGGATCGGCCAGGACACCGAGAGAAACTTCATTCATTTATTGGATACTATCACTAGCCATCTAACCAGACAGACAGGACCTTGGTTTAAATGTCTCAAACTTTGGATGGCATCTCCAACAATGCAGCACTGCATTGGATTGTCAGCATAGACTTCAAGTTCAAAGCTCCATCATCGGGCATGAATACACAACTTTCTGACTCAAAACGTGAGAGTTATCAACTGAGACAAGCGGACACCATGTGGGAAATAGGGACCAAGGATCAAATCTAGCACTGGGAATAAGATGGCTTCACAATTAGACGGGTGAAGGAAAGGAATAATGTCAATGTGGTCGTTCCCCATGAAGAAGAAGCAAGCAGGAACTACAACAACAAGATTACATTTGTATAGCGCCTTTCACGTCAGGAGGATGTCTCAAGGCGCTGGACAGTGCACAGCATTTCAGACCCCAACTGGGGTCAGGGGGGAAGAAGGTAGGGGAGGGGAAGGGGGGGGTGACCGATGGCATGGTCGAAGAGGAGGATTTTGAGGCGGGACTTGAAGGAGGCTAAGGAGGGGGTGAGGCAGAGTGATTGGGGGATGGAATTCCAGAGGTTGGGGGCAGAGTGGCTGAAGGCTCTCCTGCCAATGGTGGGGCGGGTGGGTCAGGAGACGTGGAACAGGCCGGAACCGGCTGAGCCGAGGGAGCGGGCGGGTTGGTAGGGCATTAGGAGGTCGCAGAGATAGAGTGGGGCGAGGCCATGGAGGGCTTTGTAGGTGAGGACTGGGATCTGGAACTGGATCCTCTGAAGGATAGGGAGCCAATGGAGTTGGGCAAGAATAGGGGAGATGGGGTCACGGGCTGCTGAGTTCTGGATTATCTGCAGCCTGTGGAAGGAAGAGTTAGGAAGGCCGACAAGCAGGGCATTTGCATAGTCGAGTATGGAGGTGATGAAGGCATGAACAAGAGTTTCAGCGGCCTGAGGGATGAGGTAATGGCGGAGTCAGTCGATGTTACGGAGCTGAGGGAAGGCAGAGCAGGTCAAGGCTTGGATGTGGGGAAGAAAAGACAGTTGAGGGTCGAACAAGACACCTAGGTTCCTGACTGGCTTAGTGAGTTGAAATGTGCAACCATGGAGGTTGATGTTGCCAGAGCCTGAGGTGCAGAGGCGCTGGCGCGAGCCAATCAGATGGGCCTGAATCTTGTTCACATTCAACTGTGGGGAATTTGCCCTCATCCAGGACTTGATGTCCGACAGGCTGTCTGTCAGGACAGCAGTGGTCCTGGAGTTGAGGGTGGAGGCAGAAAGATAGAGATGGAAGTTGACCCCATGTCTGCGGATGATGTCACCAAGGGAGAGCATGCAGATATTAAAGAGGAGAGGGCCAAGGACAGAGTCCTTGGGGACGCCAGAGGTTACAGTGCGGGTGCTGGAGGAGAAACCATTGGAGGCAACAAAGTGGAGACGGTGAGAGAGATCGGAATCGAACCAGGCAAGGGCAGATTCACAAAGATTAAGTAAAAAGGAGAGGTGGTGTATGAGGATGCAGTGGTCGACAGTGGCGAAGGCGGCAGAGAGGTCAAGGAGGAGAATGAGGCAGAGGGAGCCCTGATCACAGATGTTCAGAATGTCATTAGGTTTAACTAGGTTTAATGCTTCACCTTGAAGGACGGCACCTTTAACAAAGTAGCGCTCTCCCAACACTGCACTGGAGTATCAGCCTGGAATGTGTGGTCGAATCCCAACATAAACCTACAACCTTGGAACCTAATGTAGAGAGAGCTACTCACTCGGCGAACAAGAATATTGTAATATAATAATTATATACTATACATTTAATAATAACATAATATATAATGTTTCACCAACAAAATATACAGTCAATTCACCTTACAGTATATTCCGGAAAGAGCTTTGGGATGTCCTCCCAATGTGGAGGGTGCTTTACAAATGTAATTTTGTGTTGTATTCTGTGAAGCGCTTTGAGAAGTCTCGAAGACGTGACAAGGCGCTATATTAAATGCAAGAATTATTATTAGTCGTAGTAGTATCAAGAAAGCAAGGGAACAAGAAAATGCTGGGTCTCCCTACTCTTTCAGCACTGGGTGCTCTCTGGTACCTTGTCTGTACCACTAAGGCTGGGTGGTGGCGTGAGCTTCAACAGTAAATATTGGCGACTGTTAATCCATGGGGAGAGGCACTGAAGCCAAGCCATCCATCTGAAGAAATGAGTTATGATCTCACAGATTATATTCATGTTATTGTTATGTACACAATTCGAAACAGGAGATTGGAACAGAGGAATCTGCGGAACACAGTATCCACGCTTGTCAAGAGCATTCACTCTTTCAAACCATGTGGTCAGAATTGATAAATTCCCAAAGCATTCTCTGCAGATTTGGGCCTCAAAACTTTCCAAGTGGGAGAGAGAGAGAGAGAGAGAGACAGAGAGAGACAGAGAAAGAGAAAGGGAACATTTTCAAACTCAAATGGATAAAACAGGCCCCTGGAAGTGTTAAAGATTCACGCTGATGACTTCGCAGACTCTTTCTCTATCTCTCTCTCTCTGAGAGTGGAATCCTGTAGCTCTGTAGATAGCACTTGCCTCGCAAGCGAGAGACCTGGGTTCGATTCCTGGCAAATTTCCTTACTCCACATGCCTTGGTTTACCTAGCAGCAAGTAGGAACACTGTTTTTAGTCGATTGGCAGATTGCTTTTCTGTGGATAATAATTCCTTCCACAAACGAAAATAGTAATAATAATTTGGTCACTCAATCCACGACTGTTTGGCCGCCACATTTTGCCCACAAGGTATACTGTCAATTCACTTTGCAGTATATTCTGTGAAGTGCTTTGAAACGTCTCAAAGACATGATTAGGCCCTATATCAAATGCAAGGATTATTATTATTAATATTAGTGAGTTGAACGTAGGCTATTGCTGCCAAAGAAGGCCTGTCATGAAGGGGTTTGGAAAGAGAACTTGTACATTTATACTGGGCCTACTGTCTGTCCGCTGCCTTTGAGATTATCCAGGGGGATGTAGTGATTTGCGCCAAACTCCAGTATGTTGTTTGCTGGTGCACTGGAGGGATCAGAGTCCAGCTTTTCATGCTTCCTCAAGCTTGGCGAACCTAAGCACTTCTCAATTTGGCTCACTTCTATCCTGTCCTACTCTTTTCTTTTCAGTGGCCTTCTTCTCTACGGGTTACTTGCACCTTTCACCTCGGCTTCTTGTACAACGAAATGTCGACATGGCTCAGACGGTAGCGCTCTCACCTCTTGAGTCAGAAGATTGTGGGGACTTTGAGCTCACTTAGTCTTGGCTGACACTCCACTGGAGTGCTGGGGGGAGTGCTGCATTGTCAGAAGTGCCATCTGTGCCTCTTCAGGTAGACGTTAAAGATTCCGTGACACTATTTGAAATGAGAAGGGAGTTTCTTCCGATGTCCTGGCCAACAATCCCCCAGAGAGAAATAAAATTAGTCATTCACTTCACAGCTGTTTGTACGATATTGCTGTGCGCATATTGGCTGCTCTGTTTGCCTACGAAGTTCACAATCATTGCAGTATATCCTCTGATGTCTTTTGAGATGTTTCAACAATGTGGTAAGGTGCTATACCTAAACGCTCCGAGATGTTCCCCTTCGTGAAGAGCAATATATAAATACAAGTTGTTGTTATGTTGTACATCAAATGGAGTCCTGTAGCATATTGGTTTGAGCACTCACTTCACAAGTGAAAGGACCCAGGTTTGATTCCCAGACTGGGCAAAATGTTAGGCAAGTTTCCTTACTTTTCAAGTTTACAAGTTTCATGCCTCTGCAGTAAGTAGGAACCCGGTTGTTAGTCGATTGGTGAAGGGTAATAATCCCTTCAAAAAACAGACCCAGGAAGTGCTGTACATTCACACTGATGATTTCACAGACTTTCTCTCTCTCTGAATCTCAGAGTGGAGTCCTGTAGCTCAATGGTTAGCACTCGCCTTGCAAGCGAAAGACCTGGGTTCGATTCCTGGCAAGTTTCCTTACTCCACACGCCTCGGTTTACCTAGCAGGAAGTGGGAACACGGTTATTAGTTGATTGGTGGATTGCTTTTCCGTAGGTCATAATTCCTTCCAAAAAAGAAAATAGTAATAATAATTTGGTCACTCAATTTACGACTGTTTGTTGGACACTGCTGTACACAATTGGCTGCCACGTTTTGCTCACAAACTATACAGTTCACTGTACAGTATATTCTGTGAAGCACTCCAAGGCACTGTCTGGCGTGAAAGGCACTATATAAATCCAATTTGTTGTTGTAGTACTTTGAGACGTCTCAACAACTTGATAAAACACTATATCAAATGCAAAGTTTATTATCCTTCTTATAAAGGCGGGTAATTGGAAGTGAGGTATAGATCAGCTGTGATCTAATAGAATGGCGCAGCAGGCTCGGAGGGGGCTGAATGGCCTACTCCGGTTCCTATGAGCATCCAGATTAAATCTAAATCTAGCTCCAATGGTCATACCGAGACTACAACACTAGAATAGGGCCATTGCTCAACATACCTGTACATACAAAGTCATCACAAGACAACACTGAGGCCCTTCAACCCATCTGATCTCACTCTTGGGTAATCTCCACCTACCGTCCTCCCATTTTACAGCACAAAGTCGTTCCTGCGATAAAATCGCATGTTCCTTTGCAATTGATCTGAAGCAGAACAAAGAAATGGACATTTTCCCTTTTAATACAACAATTGAGGTTTACACAGCACGCTTCATGCAGGGTAGCGTCTCGGAGCGCTACACAACAACAACAGCAACAAAATTACATTTGTAAAGCGCCTTTCATGTCTGGAGGACGTCCCAAGGCGCTGGACAGACAGACTTCCAAACCCAAGCTGAGGGTCAGGGTGGGGGAGGGTGAAGGGCAGGGGGGAAGCAGGGATATCGAAAGCACGGTCGAAGAGGAGGGTCTTGAGGTGGGTCTTGAAGGTGGCGAGGGAAGGGGCGAGATGGAGGGACTACAGGCTGGAGTTCCAGAGGGTGAGTGCAGAATGGCAGAAGGCCCGCCCGCCAATAATGGGGCAAGCAAGGCGGGGGCGTGAAGCAGGCCAGACCCCACTGAATGGAAGGAGCGAACAGGGCGGTGGGGGTAAGGAAGTCAGAAAGGTAGGGAGAGCAAGACTGTGGAGGGCTTTGAAGGTGAGGACCAGGATCTTGAACTGTATCCTCTGTGTGATGGGAAGCCAGTGGAGTTGGGTAAGGACGGGGATGATAGAGTCGTCGAGCCTAGTGCGGGAGAGGACAGTGGCAGGGTTGAACACCAAGCAAGGGAGAAGGGAGACAGTAGGACCTTTTGAAGAGGTAGGTCTTAAGGTCTTAAGGGATTTAAAGATAAGTAAATAGGGTGTGAGGTAGAGGCCAAGTGTTAAGGTGGGATTGAAAGATAGAGAGGGGCAAGATAGAGGAGACGGGCGGAATTCCAGAGATTAGGGTGACTGAGAGGGTGGTGTGATGGTCCAAGATCCCACTTGAGAAAAAGTCTGGCAGTTTGCAGTCTGTTTTGGTGGGACAAAATAAGAGCAGAATTGTGCATTGAACTTTGCCTGGAGGAGGACGCTGTAGGAAATGATCTAGGTTTGCAACAAACACATAGAGCTCCCCCAGGCCCCTGGTATCAGAGTCAGTGCACAGAGCGCTTGTGATTTGGGAATTATTCCCTGTGTGTGGGAACAGGGTCTGCACAGCACAACGCAGCACAGTCATTCTTTGTTGTCATCACCTTTCCATCTCACAGGACCGAGGCAAGAGCCTGACCTTGTATAAACCTCATTCCCCCCCCACCCTTTTAAGACTCATGAATTAAGCCTTGCATTCTCTTCTACTGAAGCCTTGTTTCAAAGTAAAGCTTCAAATTATGGAGGCAGCGAGTTGAAGGGAAAGAGGTTTTCGGGCAAGATCCTGATCTCCAGCCAGATGTCCCTCCCATCACCACCACCATCGGAGCCCGAGCTTTCACACCTTCCAGATGTGATAATTATCACCGTCGAAATTCATCATATTACGTACTGCATTTTTGCACACACACAGCCCTACACACACACACCCCTCCCCCCAAGAATAATAGAGAAGCGAATCATTCACCTCACGGCTCTTTGCATCCGTAAGTGGATAAGAAGTGTGAAACGCTTCGAGAGATCCTCCCAACTTGAAAGGCATTGTATCAAATTAGAATTCCATAAAGGATCGTTTCCCCCTCCCACTGACTCCCTCCCCACCACCACCCCCGTCAATTTACTGAGGAAATTGCTAACGGCAACCCCTCCCACCACCATCGTCGATTAATAGAAAACATCTCCATCGATTATGCGTCGTATGAAAATTCGCTCTTCACATTATCAGATGGGTGTAGCAAAGCAGAGATGAAAACAGTTACTGTGTACTTGGACGGTGACTGGGTTGTTTTTCATTTTCATGGATGAATTGGGATCAGAGGGTCATGGACTGCAGCCAGAGATTCCCTGGTCCCTCCCCCTCATCTCCACTCCCCTCCTGATGGATTGTAGTTACAAAAACACACATGTTTGGAATTGAAGGCAAAGCGTTATTTTTACGGTTTGCCTGGGTTTCAGCTCTCCCGGGTTAGAAGTTAACTCAATATGTATCCAGTGTTTCAAGGCTGTCTATGCACACTTAGATAATAAAAATCTTTAAATCTGATGTAACACTGAAACGTCTCAAAGGGGCATTTGCTGCAAAGCACAGTGATTGTATATTTATGGGCAAATGCAGCAGCCAGTTTGCACAAGGCAGTGTCTCTCCAATAGCCACATAGTGAACAATCAATTTCATCTGGTGGATTGTTGATCAGGACACCGGGAGGAATCCCCTTCTCTTTTCAAGTAGAATCAGCATCTTTTCTGACTACCTGAACAAGAGGACGTAACTTTGGTTCAACGTATTATCTGAAGGACGGCACCTCCAACAATGCAGACTTTTTTTTTTTAACCGTGTTTGTTGATCTTGGGGAATTTTTGAGGCAAAACGCCGCATCGTTTAAGTGCTGTGAGACTGTACCCTGCGTGAAAGGCACTATATAATTGCAAGTTGTTGTTGTTATCGTCTTTCTTGGGTCATCAGCAGGACTTGGACGGGCAGAGGATCACTGGGGGCAGAGATCCTTCCCACTCAGCTCCTTTTAAGCCTGCAACCCAAAGTTCCAGCTAAGGTGGTCCAAGCTGGACAAGCAACGGGAAGCTTGCCAGACAATGCTTTCAATGGCCTATGTGATTTTAGCTGGTTAAACTCTCCCAATATCCTACCATATACGCTGGGGTTTCTAAGCCTTAGCTGCCACCAACCCATATCAGCACTCTCTGTAATCAGGTAAGCAGCGTGCGCCCCTCTGGGGAGAGATTGCGCATTCCATTATAGGCACAGGGATTCTTTGAGGCAAAGGTGAATATACGGTTTGGATTGTGGTTTGGAATATTCTTAATCATGTTGATGGGTTTCCGCATATGTCAGACACCCGGCCCACTGAAAAAAATGTCATTCATCATGTCGCTGACTTCCGAACTCAGGTTACAAATACTCGCATTTTACTTTGCTCATCTTTCAAAGAGTATCTCATTTTATCCCAGACTCCAGGCCCATTCCCATGTGATATACATTACACAATGATAAATCTCTGCCTCTCAGCACAACTCAACCGTGAGTGATTGCAACAGTATTCTCATTTGTATTGAGAACACTAACAGAGCCTCCCCTTATTTCGCTGAGAGAAAGAGAGAACGGAATCCCCCGTGATGTAATAATAATAATATAATAATCCTTGCATAAAGCGCCTTATCATGTCGTTGAGATGTCTCAAAATGCTTCACAGAATACATTGTAAAATGGATTGACTGTGTATTTGCAGGCAAAACCCAACAGCCACTTGCGCACAGTAGTATCCCACAAACAGTCGTGGTTTGAGTGGCCACATTGTTGGGGGGAGGGATTATTACTCCCGAAAAGTGATCCGCCAATCAACTAACAGCAGGGTTTCTACTTACTGCTAGGTAAACAGAGGCATTTGAGTAAGGAAATTTGCCAAAGTTTCTCCCTGCCCGGGAATCGAATCCGGGTCCTCTTGCTTCCAAGGTGAGTGTTCTAACCAATACGTTACAGAATTACACAAATCTACACAATACCAGTAAGGGGGAGCTGAGGAATAGGAGGCACCAGAGATCTTACAGGGAGAGCTTGATAAAGTTTACGCATGGTTTGATAATTGGCAAATGAAGTTTCACAGTAATGCATGTAGGATCCAAGAATAGGAAACGCATGTACTCCATGGATGGGATAGAACTTTCCAAGGGGGAAGCTGAAAAAAATCCAGGAGTATTAATTTACTCATCACTCAGTATGTCAAAATAGTGTTGGGCAACACATGACTAGACAGACAAGATGCTGGGCTATATTGCTAATTAATCTGAGCTCAGATCCCCAGATATCATTCTCAAGCTCGGCAGTGTGGTCGCACCTAGTACAGCTCCAATGATGCTCGCAGGTCAGTGACAGCACAGGTGAGAGACAGAGTAAAGCTCCCTCTACGCTGTCTGTCCAGCACTCCCAGGTTAGCTACAGAAAGGGTTAGATACAGACTAAATCTCCATTGTACACTCTTCCTGGTCAGGTAAACATTTTGCATGTGAAAATCCCATTTTACAGATGTCACTGCACTGATTTGTCTCCCAGCTGGAACAATAAAACAGCGTGGACCACATCAGATCAATACACACAGAAGAAGTCACAAGTGTAACGGAGATGGCAAAAGCAGGTAGACAATGGTCTGGATTCTCCAGATATCCTGACTATTATTCAGCAAGAAATCTCAGTGAAAGATTCACTCGGACACTACCAGGGATGAGAGGACATCAATTAATTTTACGGAATATACGGTGCAGAACAGGTCATTCATTCCTTGTCAGTGTCCAGACACTCCTTAATTTCTCCCAAACCCTTCTATTCCCTTCTCCCTTGTGTGTATATATCGCTTTCCTCTTGAATCCATCTATACCATCTGATTCAACCACCGCTTTAGGCAGTGAGTTCCACAATCTCATTGCCCTCTGCATGAAGTAGTTCTTCCTGTCGCTATATTTGTATCTTATGAAGAGAGACTTGAGAAGTTGTGGATTTATTTCACTGGAGCTTAAGGGGGGAATCAAACTAAGGTCTTCAAGATTGTGATGAGTTATGGCAAGTTAAATGGTTATTTCTACACGATAGTGAGTAATGAGAGGGACACAAATCTGGGATATCCACTAAAGGGAATTAAAGGGGAAAACTGACTTTACATGGAGGGTGTTTGGGATGTTTAATTCTCTGCCATAAACAGTTGTTGACCATCAATGGACAAATATAACAATAATAGTAATAATACTTGCATTTGATACAGTGTGTTTGAGGATGTCTCAAAGCACTTTGCAGGTTTCACGTGAAGTGACTGTGTATTTTGTAGGCAAACGCAGCAGTCAATTTGCACACAGCAACGTCCCACAAATGGCCAAATGGGGATTGTTAGCCAGGACAACAGGAGAAACTCTTTTTGAATGCTGTTATGGTTTCTTTAATGTCCACCTGAACAGGCAGGCAGAACCTTGGTTTCACGTCTCATCCAAAAGAACGGCACTTCCGACAATACAACACACACACACCAGCACTATTCATTTGCGTCATCCTAGACAGTTAGCTCAAAGCCCCTGACTTGGGTGCTTGAACTCAGAAATGTACTAACTCGGAGGAGAGAATGCTATTAACTGAGACTGAGGCAGGCTGACAGCTATGTCATCTGAAAGGAGAAATATTAAAGGATGTGTGTGTGAATGGCCTGTTTCTGTGCTGTAATATTCTGGGATACATCTTACAGCAGGGAGCTGCAGGCCTTACTGTTAGCGGAGACAAAACAGCATTCCAGGCAGTCACAGAAGAGTTTGTTAATTGTATTTCTTCAATTTATGTTCTTTCCGCATTCTGTCCAACTGAAATAGGCTCCAGTCCCAGCAGATTGCTGAAGGAGACACTTAAAGTCAATTAAGAGCTCTCTCGGTCAGTCCTTAAGTGCAGTTATCATAAAATTACACAGCGTTTCCTACAAGATGCTGTGATCACAGCGCCTCGCTAGCCTCTTCACATTTCAAGGCATTTGACCTCAGGCAACTCACTGTGTAAAAACAGCCGTATTGTAAACAGGAACGCTGAATGATTGCGGGGGAGGGAGGGAAACTGAATGGGCATCGGTGTGGATGGATAAATGGCAACATCTCTGGGAACTGGAAGTTGAGTAACTTGTACCCTGCTGAATACGTTACACAACCCAGGACGTGAGCGCTATGCTGTGACTTTTATGAAGGGCGTCATTTGGTGCGTATCTGGATCAAGTGCCTGTCTCATAGTGTTACGTAGTGATTACCTCTCATCCTACCAGATAAACAGCAACTCCATACTGATTCACAGTAATTAACCCTCACCTTGCCTACAAACGCATCATCACTACATTACATTCCTGTAAAGAGCTTTGAGACGTCCTCACAGCATGAAAGGTGCTATAGCAACATGCAACGGTGACTCTGTAACAGTGACGCAGCAGTTAACCCTCACATTGCTGGAAAACAGTAACTCCGCACAGTTACCCCGCGGTTAAACCTCAACCTTACGAAAGGTTGATAAACAATGACTCTGCACAATGGAGCGTATTGGTTAGAGCACTCGCCTCGCAAGTGAGAGGTAATGGCTTTTTTGATTCCCGGGCAGGGCGAAACGTTGGGCAAGTTTCCTTGCTACACGCGCCTCTGTTTACCTAGCAGGAGGTATGAACCCAGTTGTTAGTGGATTGGCAGATCACTAACAATAAAAAAAATGAATTACTCAATCCATGACTGTCTGTGAGACACTGCTGTGTGCAATTGGCTGCTGTGTTTTGCCCACAGAATATGCAGTCAATTCATCTTACAGTTTAAGCTGTGAAGCACTTTGAGATATCTCGAAGGCGTGATAAGGCGCTATATCAAATGCAAGGATTATTATTAGTATCATAGTTACACAGCAAATAAGCCTCATCCTCAAACTGCCCCTGCCCTTGCCTTTGGGTTAGAAATGGTCTTAGGCTGATAATCATTACAGTATCATAGAATTGTTGGTGCAGAGTTTGGGGAAAGCAAGTCTTAAGATCAGACTTAATTCCAAAGTCAGTTTTCTGCATCTTCTTCCAAACTGAGGCTGAACATAAGATTGCTTTTCCAAAATGCTGCACGATCTTAAATTATAAGATGGTATTAAGCCCAAGAATCATCAGTCACCTCTGACTCTTGAGATGAGCTCACTGCCTTGAACGGCACTGCCACAATTAAATATTAATAACTAATCCTTGCATTTGATATTGCACCTTTCACGTCAGGAGGATGTCAAAACGCTTCACAGGATTTCACTGTAAATTGCAGAGACTGTGTAATTTGTAGGCGAACGTAGCAGCCAGTTTGCCCACAGCAATGTCCCATAAACAGCCATGAAGTGATAGCCCATCTCCCATCAGGACACCAGAAAAAAATAACTCCCTCTCTTTTCAGGTCTTTGACATCCACCTGCACAGGCATAGATGGGATCTCAGTTTAAAGTCTCATCCGCACTGGAGCTGTTCAGCCGAGTTCAAAGTCTCGACTGGGGAGGCTGGAACCCAAAACCTTCTGACTCAGAGACTACTAACTGAGCCATCTGACATCTGTACTTGCTCACACAATTAATTGTGAACCGCATTGAGATATTGCAGCGAAACATTTTACTATCCAGGTTACTGAGTGGCACTGCGATCTGATAATAATAATCCTTTGATTTGATATAGTCATTGAGACGTCTCATAACGCTTCACAAAATACATTGGAGACTGTGTATTTTGTGGGTGAAATGTGGCAGCGCACAGTAGTGACCAAATATATATATTTTTTAAGGGATTATTACCTCCAGAAAGTGATTGGCCAGTTGACTAACAGCCACGTTCCTACTTATTGCTAGGTAAATAGAGCCTTGTGAAGTAAGGAAACTTGCCTAAGGTTTCGCCCTGCCCGGAAATCAAACCTAGGTCCTCTCGCTTGCGAGGCGAGTGCTCTAACCACTCAAATACTTGTTTAGTATCCCTGTTTGAGGCATCTCATTACCACAGACAAGTCTGTGAGTGGTAATGATGAAGCAGACTGGAGCTCCCACGCACGGATCCTTCATTGTCCATGAAGTCCATTCCCTAAATTCCAACCCACTCACCAGCTCAACACCAGAGCCAGGCTCTGTGCCACCATGACCTCATCTTGAAACCATGCTCACATTGAATAGGCTTCTCAAAATCTGCGGTTTGAACTCCCTCAGCGTTGATTTGATTCCCAGCCTGGTGGGGAGAAGGATGTAATGCAAATCCCATCAGCATTTCTCAGTCCTGTTTTTTGTCCTCTCATCCTTCCCCCGCCTATTGCTCCTTCAGTGATGTGGGTCTGATCTGACATGAGGTCTTGTCTATCTGCTCCCCTTCCCTTCCCCTCCATCCTTCTACTTCTCCTGTCATGATGCTTGACTCCTACTTAACCGACCGCCCCCGTAAACTTCCACATGTATGCAGATGACACACCAATCTACTTTGCCTCATCCAGTACCAAACTCCAGGCCGCCGATATTCCATTAGTTTGTCTGGCAGACATCAGAGCCTGGATGAGTGCAAACTTCCTGCAGCTGAATGTGGACAAGACGGAAGCCGTACTCTTTAGCTCCCGTCAACATCTTCACTCCTGCGGATCTAAACTTCTCAACCTCCCTGGGCTCTCCCTCAGACTCACCAAACCAGTGCGCAATCTAGGTGTTCGGTTTGTCCTCCAGCTGTCCTTCCTCCCCCACATCCAGTCCTTGACCAGGCCCACATTCTTCCACCTCCACCACATTGTCCACCTTCAACCGTACCTTACCCCAACGCAGCCGAAACTCTCATGCATGGTTTGTCACCTCCCGCTTGGATTACTTAAACACACTCCTCGTCAATCTCCTCAACTCCACTATTCACAAGATCCAGCTCATTCAGAACTCTGCCGCCCGCATACTGACCCGGACCAAACTCCGTACCCACATCTCACCAGTTCTGGCCCAGGCTCCACTGGCTCCCCCATCACCGAATGGATCGACTTCAAGATCCTCACTCTTGTGATCAAATCCTTTCACTCTCTGGCACCTCCCTACCTCTCCGACCTCCTCACTCCCCAATCCACCACCCAGCACCTCCGCTCGACTGGCACCAGCCTCCTGCTCGTCCCTCGCACCCTCAGTCCCACCATCGGAGGTCGCGCTTTCAGCCACTATGCCCCAAAACTCTGGAACAGTCTCCCTGAATCCCTCCACCGTGCCCCCTCTCTCCCTTTTTTCAAGTCCCGCCTGAAAATCTTCCTCTTCGACCATGCTTACGGCCACCTCCCCGCTCCCCCCACCCCGGCTCGGAGTCAGGCTCCGCCATTCTTAAGTGCTCTTAGATGCTACCCTGCGTAGAGGGCACTATATAAGTGCAAGTTGTTGTTATATATTTAATAATTATCTTTCTTATCTTTCTTATATACTCTTATCTTTCTTTGTTGTTCGCCCAGCTTAACTCAACATGGAAAAGATCACATAAGAGGTTTCAGAATAAAGAAGGCCCTTTGGCCCATTTGATCTCATCTTCCAGAATACCCACTCTACCACCACTCTCCCATCTCAGGATTGAAACAGTTTCTTAAACCATTTCCATTCTGGTGCAATGCATCAAGCACGACGGAACGCTGCCCTGCATGAGGCATATATATATATAAATACCCTATATAAATGCAAGTTGTTGGTTTTTGTATTCAAAAAGGAGAAGGGAGTTTCTCTCTCCCAGTGTCCTGACCAACAATTCCCCAGATAAAACTGATCGTTCACTTCACAGCTGTTTGTGGGGAAGTTGCAGGGCGCAAATTGGCTGCTGTGTTGGCTTGCAAAATAGACAGTCACTACATTTCACAGTAAAATCCTGTGAAACGCTTTGACATATCTCGACAACAATGATGAGGCGCCGTGTCAAATGCAAGGATTATTATTATTCCCGTCGAGTGTTTTGAGTTTAATTTGCCTCCAGTGTTTTCAGCCTTAATGTTTCCTGGTCTGAAGTCACTATACTTCTTTCCAAGTTTGACAGCTGTGAACAAATGGAGAGGGATTGCAAGCATTTTTTGTCTAATGAATAAATCCCACAATAGTGGAGGCTGAGTCTCGCAGCATCATTTTTTTTCTAATGTGAAATTATCAATTCATCTCGACCCGCACATTTAAGCACACCATTCCGAGTCAGTCCCAAAGGTGCTTTAGGAATGCAGGGAATGCATGTGTGGAACACGTCCCATCTCCAAACAGAGCCTATCTCGGGTCCGATCGATGTTAGAGAGCTCTCCATTAGCCTGAACTCAGGGCCAGCTCAGTGCAATCTCTTCCCAGCTGTAAAGCTACCTCCCAGTCCCCAGTAGTTAGCTTATGAGAGAGGCCCATTTGATCTCATCCTTCCTGAACATCCACCCTGCCATCTTCCATTACAGCATCAAGCCCTTTCTTGAAAGGGACTAAGGTCATGGCTTCAACCACTCTTCCTGCCAATCCATTCCCTCTCTGTAAAGAAATGATTCCTCGTCCTGAATTTGGTCAGAACAATTAGTTGACAGATGCCGAGGGCTTGCTCCCATAATACACGTTAAAAAAAATTAGTCTATATGAAAATAATCCTTACAATTGTTTTAGCGTCTTTCCCATCAGGAGGATGTCTCAAAGCACTTCACAGGATTTACTATAAAATGGAGCGGCTATATGGTTTGGGGCAAACACAGCAGCCGATTTGCACACAGCAATGTCCCACCAACAGCAATCAAACGCATGACTGATTTTATTTCGGACATTGTTGACCAGGACACCGGGAGAAAGAAAATCCCTTCTCTTTTCAAGTAGTCATAGGATCTTTTACATTCACCATGGGAGCCATAAGATCTTATAGCTGAACAGGCAAACAGGACCTCGGTTTAACGTCTCATCTAATGAACGGAGACTATATGGATTCCAAGCCCCGTCGTGGGCGGGCTTGAAACTACAACCTGAAGCGAGAGTGCTTCCAACTGAGCCAGGCTGACACAGAATGAGGTAAAGGCAAGGGATAGGAACTGAATAGATGTCTCTTACAGAGAGCCAGCACAGGCATGATGGGTTGAATGGCCTGATCCTGTGCTGTAGAATTCTATTTGGTAGAAATTCATCTGGGTCTGGATTTACACTCTAAAACGTGGCATTTCAAAGTGTCCAGAATTGGCCAAATTGTCGAATTCGGTTTTAACTTTGGCGATTTTTTATTTTCCGAAATTCTCAGAAGAAACTCATTGAAAATAGAATAATGACTTCAAAATGAAAGACTGTGGTTTATGAGCCTCATAATTTCTGGACACTGAAATGCCGGGTTTATTAATAGAGTAAATCTAGGTCTGATTGGAGTTTCTTCCATTATGATTCTACAGCATGAGTCAGCGGCTTCAGAGAGGAGAGAAAAAAAAGAGTTTAACAAAGAGGTGAACGTTTTATATCAGAGTGTGGACTCTCCAGTGGTCAAGGCCAAGGTCACAAGACTGGTTCGAAGGAAGAAGGCCCTTCCGCCGATCTGATCTCCAGAATACCTACCCTGCCATCCTCCCATCACGGCATCAAGCGGCTTTTTAAATGAGTCCCAGTGTCTTGACCTCAAACACCTTCCTGGCAACCAGTTGCAGTGCGATCCGAGGCTCTGATGATGACAGACTAGTTACCCGGCTCATCAGTAGGACATGGATGGGCAGACCAGTAACACTGAGGGCAGGCATTCTTCTCACTCGGCTCCTTTAAACCTTGCAAACTAAAGCCCTAATTGGAAGGTAGCTCTACAGAGACAAGCAATGAGAAGAGCTCTCCATGGCAAGCCATGTCATTTTAACCGATTAAGCGCCAACAGTTACCCCAACACACAAACTCTAAGGTCCCACATAAGTTTTGGCTCTTGCCAGCCTGTACCTAATACTCTCGAGAATTAGGTAAGCATGATATGTCCCACCAGAGAGAGAGAGAGAGTGTACATGCCATTCCAATGCACAGGAATTTCCATGTGTAGGTGACATGCATATGCAGAACTCTCAATCTGGCGTGTTTAAGAATATCCAAACCAAACTGAGATTTCCATGCACTCCACCTGCACATAGAAATTTCAGAGATAGGCAAGGTTTGGGGACCAGAGTGTGTGTTGGGGTAACTGCTGGAGTCTAACCAGCTAAAACCATATAGCTTGCCATTGATATCACTGTCTGGTAAGCTTTCCTGCTGCTTGTCCAGCTAGGACCGTTAGGGCTTTGGCTTGCAGGGTTAACAGGAGCCGAATGGGAGGATTCTCTGGCCCCTGGGACTGGTCTGCCCTTCCAGGTCCTGCTGATGAGCCAGACTGGCTGTGCTGTCATCAGCGGTGCCCTGGAATACTGTGGACCTGCCTGGCCCAGAATTATTATTATTATTATTACTACCTGTGAAGCGTTTTTGAGACATATCGAAGTTGCAGGGCATTGTATCAGCTGCAAGGCCTATTATTTTAAGACAGTGGTTCTAAGTTTAAAACCGTGGCACATTTCAGAGCTCTGGTTAATGAGAGCCTGGTAAAACCACTCTAACTAGTTTGCTTGGACCGCTGCAAAGCTCTGGCTATCTTTGACCAATCTGTCAAACAAGCCTTGCACTAAACACCTGCTGCCTATTTCCAACAGGCTGGTTCTAGGGGTGTGTAAGCAAGCTTCTTTTTTTTGCCCCACGATTATTAAACTTATTAAACTCAATGTGCCAGCAAAACATTCATTACAAAACTCCTGATAAAGAATCCCAGGAATTTTTCAAGTCTATTGGGGCAGGACGGAGGGGAGAATGCGGGACAGAGTTGGGGGCGTGGGGGGGAGGGAGTGTCTCCCAGCAACCTGGCCAACAACAAACCTTCAGATAAGGAAAACTTCCAAGCAAGAGTTGTCAAATATAAGTCACTGGAGAAAATGCACCTTGTTAAAAATACATCAGATATCGATTCAGTACATTTAAAGGGGGAAGGAGGGAGGAAGGGAGGGAGGTTGCTGGACAGAATTCAAGTGTTTTTTTCCTTCTCCTGTGTGGTTTTAAAGGTCTCTGTGGCGGAAAAAGACAGCCCTACACCAGAGTAGCTTAAATTAGAGCGTGCCATATGGAGCCTAATCGGTTTCAGATGTGGTCTCTTTCATGCCACCGTTTTAACTGTTACTCACCACTGAGTTTTCGTCTTAACTTTTAAAAGGGATTGCGATGCATCCTGTTACACTGCGCTCAATGCAGTTGTGATGTGACAAAACTAACAAGTCTGTTGAGCAATATTGCAATATCCATCCCTTGCACATACGTGAGCTCACAGTCCAGGCAGATGTTTCAACTCAGTAGTGGGGGGTGTGTGGGGGAGAGCACTGCATTGTCAGAGGGGCCATTCATCGGACATGATATTAAATCATCTGTGCCTGATCAGGTAGATATTAGAAATCCCGCTACTTAATAATAATAACACTTATATATGATATAGTGCCCTATCAGGTCATTGAGAAGTCTCAAAGTGCTTCACAAAATACACTGTAAAGTGAATTGACTGTACATTTGCCCAGGACTCAAACTCAGGTCCTCTCGCTTGCGAGGCAAATGCTTTAAGCACTAGCTACAGGACTCCACGGGGGAGTGAGCGAGAGCAACTTGAAAAGAGAAGGTAGTCTCTCTCTGCATCCTGGCCGACAACTGATAATTCCCCCCCAAACCCCACCACCCCCACCCCAACCTGCTAAAAGTTACTCAATCAGATCACGGCTGTTCATGGGACATTGCTGCACAGAAATTTGCTGCTGCATTCACCTACAAATTCAGTCGCCAAACTGTGAGAAGTGCTTTGAGAAGTTATAGGCTCTGCAACAAATACAAGGATTATTTTTGTCATCATCAGGAACGCCGGCTGTTCTGCTCGTCCAATAATGTTGCTGCTCGCACAGTGTGCTACTTGCTATGTGCCACAAGTGAGCTAATCTTGGTGTTTTTCTGAAGAAAAACAATAAAAGCTGCAAAGTGTTTTTATGAACCTTATAATAAAATGGGACAAAACCCAAAACTCCTCTTCCTAGAACCCTGGCTAACCTCCCTGAGTACTCAGAGCTTGAACTCTGCGTCTTTAACACAAAACGTGTGACTGTGACCAGTGGCTCAGTCAATTAAACCATCGCCTGGAAATAAAATGGAGTTGTGTGGAACTCAGAAAAAGTCGGAGACCATTCAGCCACATAGAGCCTATTCCGCCAGCTTCTTACATGTGTATTGGTGTCAGCTTGGCTCAGTTGGTAGCGCTCTCACCTCTGGGGCAGAAAGTTGCAGGTTCATGTCCCAAGTCTGACGTTTTAAGCAGAGGTTAACGATACCATGGCGCTAAGTGAAAACAGAAGAGTTTCTAAATCACTTATTTAATGTTTGATTGCAAGGAAATGTAAATTGTTTGTCAATATGTACGATACAATTTACGTTTATACAGCGTCTTTCACGTTGGGAGGATGGGACGTCTCAATACATTTGACTACACTAGCCGGGTATGGGAGCTGGAGAGGGTGGGGGGGGGGGGGACCGAGAAGGGTGGGGAGGGAAAAGAAGAACGAGACACCGTGGTGAAAGAGCAAGTTTTAAAATGTGCATTGAACAAGGGAAGGGAGTGAACGAGCAAGTGGTAGGAACTCGTTGAATGGAGTTCCATAGAGTAGGGACAGAATGGTTGAAAATCTGCCTGCTGATGGTAGGGCGGGGGATATGAAACAGGCGCTATACCTCAGAGACACTTTGAGCTATATCAAATGCAATGATTATTAATATGATTTTTGAGTGACTGTTCCGATCCTCACGACAGGCAAGTGTAAAAGAAGGAGGTGAGTGCATGTACATCAGTTCACTTGCATTCTGACCCGATCCAAGAGAGAGAGAGAGAGAGAGAGAAAGAGAGTGAGCCAGTTGGAGTGTGCACCTAACAATTCTTTATCACAGATTATTTTTAAATCAAATCTTTAGAAATTTTGTGTTGTTGATTTTGCCGGAATTCTTTAATGAGAACATCTAGAATTTCGAGACTCCCACTTCCAATTGCCCCCGCTCAGATTTCTTAATTAATTACATACATACACACACACACAAACATACAGACCTGAAATGAATGTATTAAAACAGTCAAATTAAATCTGAGCTAAACAACATTCTTTTTATACCTGAGGATAATGTTGTAACCATCAATTGCTGGCAGTAATCAATTATAATGTGCCCCACGTGAAGAATGCTGTATAAATGCAAGTTGTTTTTGTTCTTGTTCATTGGGAACGAGAAGTATTTGTCACAGAGAGCATTGGTTACTGGGAATTTCAGTTAATGAGACTATTACTCACTGGGAGTAACATTTACTGGGACTATCGGTTACTTGGAGTATGACTTCCTGGGACTCTCAATTCCTATGATTTGGAATAAGTAAGCAGACAGAGTGTGTCACTCTGGGGAGAGAGTGCATACTCCACGCTAGACAAAAAGAAGTGTCCATATATACGTTTCTGTAGGTTTAGATATTCTGAAACATGGTGAAGAGACTTACTGACCAAGAAATATTGCTGTCAAGCATAGTATGTTGGGAAGAGGAGCTCCATCAACTGGACATTAATCTAGATTGTAAACTCAAAGTCTCAATGTGGGAGCTTGTAACCTAAGGAATTCCAACCCAGTAGTGAGAGTGCCTCTCGGAGGGCCAGAAAGCTGCAGAGCTTAATATAATAAGCAATGAACTTTAGATGAGAGAAAATAGACAGCTGGTTGCTGGTGCTCAACGGAAATGTAGGTGCTGTGAGTTTTAATGCTATCAGCTTAGGGAAGTAAAATAATTCAAAGCGGGAAAGCTTGCCAGCAATGCTCTCAATGGCAAGCTATGGGGTTTTAGCTGGTTAGCCTCCAGCAGTTACCCCAACCCCCGCTCAGGGGGCCCTAAACCGTGGCTCTTGCCAACCTGCGCCTAATATTGTCCGGAATTAGGTAAGCGGGATCGTCCATCTGAGAGAGTGCGCGTTCCATTCCAGACACAGGGAAATTTCCAGACACAGGGAATTTTTCAGTCGCGTTTGGAGACTCGAGGAGTTTCCAGCGCCTCGGGAAGTCCTCCCCAAGTGTTGTTGTTGTCGTTGGTGTCTCAACGACATGTTAAGGCGCGATATGCTAAGGATTATAAGCGTGCCGAAATGCTTCTCTGCGTGCAGTGCGTGGAGTTGTTGTTGCTGTGGTATTTTATTTCAGCTCGTTCAATTCTTTATTTCACTTATTCCCCCCCATCCGCTCTTCCTCACCTGCCCCCCCCCCCAAAAAAAAAAATCACTTCAACAACTTGCCCTTTCACCCGTTACTCCAGGAGAATAACAGGTGAAAGTACGCCTTTGCCTCACCGTCAACAGCCGCGCTTTCAGCCAGTGAACCCCGAAGCTGTGGAACTCTCTCCCTCGACCCCTTCACCTGGCACTCTCCCCCCCCACCCCGCCCAGTCCCCCACTCTCTCTCTCTCCCCATTTTCCGCCACTGTTAAGCGCTCCGAGACGCCGTCCAGGATATGAAAGGGCGCGATGTAAATGCAAGTTGTTGTTGCTGCTGTTATTAAGTGTGTGTGTTTGTGTGTGAAACTTGGGTGAGGGGGGGAGGGGGGGGATTGGAGCTGGATGTGTGTATATATATATATGTGTGTGTGTGTGTGTGGTGTGGTGTGTGTGTATGTATATGTGTGGTGTGTGTGTGTGTATATGTATATATATATATACATATGTTTTAGGAATTAAATAAGCCTGAAAAGAGTCGGTCAGCGTTTCGAATAGGTACTGTTTATCGTAGTGCTTCACCAGTGGGATTAATATACGGTGTATAGCCGGGAGGGAGGGAGGGAGGAAGGGAGGGAGGAGGAGGAGGAGGGGGGTGGGGGGGGTGGGGGGAGATTTGAACTTCGCCTTTAAGACGCAAGTGACGATCTGCCGACCGGTTAGCGGATTTCACTATAAATGCTTTGTTTTACACCGCTTCCCATCTCACAGCTAAACCCACTGCTCTCTCCAGTCACTCACTGCAGCCCGTGTGTGTGTGTGTGTATTCTGTGTATATGTGTATATATGTCCGACTGTCTGTCTGTTTGTGTGTTCGTATGTGTTATTTTTTGCAAAACCAAAAAAAAGAATAACTTTGGATTGTGTTTTTCCCCCCTCCCCACGTTATTAAGTGTGCGGGGTTTATTTGAAGCTTGGGGGGGGAAAAAATTACAACGTTTTATATAGATAGATAGATATTATATATATATATATACAAACATATACAGTATATATATATGTGTGTGTGTGTGTGTGTGTGCATAGATTATTTTTTTTTGGGGGGGGTGAAGCAAGGAAGGAAAGGGGGAAGAGAAAGCTGTTAAATCTTGTTGCAAGAGTTTAAAGACTTTTTTTTAAAAAAAAAGAAACAAGTCAACTCGCACTTGCACTGCGCGCGTGTGTGTGAGTGTCTGCGAGTGTGTGAGTGAGTGAGTGCGAGTGAGTGAGTGAGTGAGTGCGAGTGAGTGAGTGCGTTTAATGCTTTTTTCTTTCCCGTTAGTGTTTTGGGGGGAGTTCGTCCGCAAATAACATCATTTGCCATTTCGATTTTTTGCTGTTTTAAAAGGGGAGGAGGGGGGGGGTGAAAAATACATATATATATATATTTTATTATTAATATTATATATATACATCTATCTAATATATATCTATATATCTATATATATATCTATAATCTATATATATATATAGAGAGAGAGAGAGACAAGAGTGTGAGAATGGTTAGACTTTCCTCCTCCTTCTCCTTCTCCTCCACCACCACCACCACCTTCTCCTTCTTCTCCTCCTCCTTCTCCTGGTGCTGTTGGTGTTGGCTCCTGAGCTGCGGACAGGGACCGCCGGGCGCGGCGGCGGCGGCGGCGGCGGCGGCGGCGGCGACCGCCGGGACCGGACCGGAGCGCACGACACCGGGCGCGCCCCCCGCGCCCCCGCCCTGGGCCGAGCGCGGGTCGGTGCGGGACCTGGTCCGGTTGGACGTCCCGGGCTCCGGCCACGGGCTCGGACGGGCCGCCTACCGGGTGGTCCTGGCCGACGGCCGGACCTTCGGGCTGGACCTGAGGAGGGACCCGGAGAGGGGCGGCCGCTGCCGGTACGCGGGCACCGTGGACTCGGACCCGCTGTCGGCGGCTCGCCTGGACCTGTGCGGGGGTTTGAGCGGATGGTTCGCCGTGGGCAGCCGCCGCTACCGCCTCTCCCCGCGGCGGCCGGTGACCGGGGAGGGGGAGAGGGTGAGGGAGAGCCGCGGGAGCAGACGCCCGGTTTACCGGACGCCGCCGACGACGACGACGAGAGGAGGACGCAAAGTCCCGCACGTGTACACCGAGGAGCCTCTGGTCCTGCGGAGCCCGGTCCCGGTCCCGGTCCCGGGGGGCACGTGCAGCACCGGGACCCCGGAGCGGCCCCCGGGGCACGGCCGCCCCCCCGCCCCCGGGAGGAGGTCCCGGCGCTCGGTGTCCAGGGCCCGGCACGTGCAGCTGCTGCTGGTGGCCGACCCGTCCATGGCCAAGCAGTACGGCGCCGCCCTCCGGCACTACCTGCTGACCCTGGCGGCCATCGCCTCCCGGCTGTTCGCCCATTCCAGCATCGAGAACCCCGTGCGGCTGTCGGTGGTGCGGGTGCTGATGCTGAAGGAGGGGGGGGCAGGAGCAGGAGGAGGGGGTCACCCGGCGCTCCGGGTCAGCAAGAGCGCGGCCACCACCCTCAGGGAGTTCTGCAGGTGGCAACACCTGCACCTGCACCTGCCCGGACAGCCCCGGGGCAACGGCACCCGGTCATCACCTCCACCGCCATCTCCATCTCCATCACCATCTCCGCCACCGCCACAGCACGACGCCGCCATCCTCTTCACCAGAGAAGTAAGTGCTCCCCTCACCACACCACCACACACCGCCCACCCACCTGTCCTCTCCCTCACTCCCTCCCTCACTCACTCACTCCCTCCCTCCTATCCCCCCCCCCACCCCGCGCCCTCCAAAACCTCTCCTGCATCCAGGGTGGGTGTTCCGTGCGCGTGTTTTGCGTTAAATTCAAAGACTTATTATTATTTGTGGATGTGTTTTGTATTTGTGGGTGGGTGGGGGGGGGTGTGTTGTGGGTGGGGGTGTGTGTGTGGTGGGTGGGGGTGTGTGTGTGGTGGGTGGGGGTGTGTGTGTGGTGGGTGGGGGTGTGTGTGTGGTGGGTGGGGGTGTGTGTGTGGTGGGTGGGGGTGTGTGTGTGGTGGGTGGGGGTGTGTGTGTGGTGGGTGGGGGTGTGGTGTGTGTGGTGGGTGGGGGTGTGTGGTGGGTGGGGGTGTGTGTGTTGTGGGTGGGGGTAGTTGATGGTGTGTGTTGTGGGTGGGGGTGTGTTGTGGGTGTGTGTTGTGGGTGGGGGTAGTTGATGGTGTGTGTGGTGGGTGGGGGTGTGTGTGTGGTGGGTGGGGGTGTTTTGTATTTGTGTGTGTGCCTGTGTGTGGTGTATACGGGTGTGTGTTTTGTATGCGTGTGTGTGTGTGTTATGTGTGTGTTGTGCATTTGTGTGTGCTATGCATCTGTGTGTGTTGTGCGTGTGTTTTGCATGTGGGTGTGTTTAGTATTTGTGTGTGTGTGGAAGTGTTATATTTGTATATGTTGTTTTTGCGTGTCTGTTGCGTGTTGCGGTTGTGTGTGTGTGCGTGTGTGTTGCGTTTGTGTGTGTGTGTTGTGTTGTATTTGCGTGTGTGATAATGTGTACAAAAATGCCCAGTCATTGACAGTGTAGTTGACTTTACAGTGTCGTGACTACAGTGTAGTGAAGCATTTGGACACATTCCCCAACCCCCACCCCCCAACCATCTCTCCCCCTCTTAAAACCACTGGAACAACTGCAGGGATTCCTATCATGTTAACAAAATCGATTATTATGGACATTTCTGACCCATGGAGTTAAAAGCCCATCCCCACTCTTGGACATGGATTCGCAACCTCTTTCCCCCCCCCCCCCTTACCCGCCTCCCTTTTTGCAATGTTTTTTTCCGTGTGTCCAAATAGCTGTCTATAAGTTATTTTATATATTACAATAACCCTTACATTTGGTACAGTGCCTTTCACATCAAGAAAAGGTCTCCATGTCGCTTCCGAGGATGTACTGTAGAGTGGAATGACTGTGTATTTTCTGCAGGCGAACTGATGTACCGAAGTTTGATAATATATATAATACCTGCTGCAATGTTATGATCGGAAAAGAGAGTAGTGCTGGGTTGGTTGCTGCTCCTTGGGGGTTTACAGCTGTGATGGAAATTCAGGCAAAAAAATAAAGGTCACATGCGATGCTTTGAATAGGTGAGGGAGGTAGGGTACTAATAACACTTGTCAGAAGTCTTGAGTAGCGACCCCACATAAAACAATCCTGCTTTTTTTACAAAAAAATTGCAAAAAGCTTGCGTTTAACCTTACCATGCCTGCAATTTTGTTTTAAACGATGAACAAAAACAAATTGACTAATTTGCCCCCTCCTTCGATTTCCCTACCTGCCCCCCATCCCACTTCCCAAAACACACACACACATATGTTCTGCCAAATACCTGGAATTTGTGTATTGGGACCTGATTTTTTTTTTATCTTTATATATATATTCCCTTTTTTAAAAAAAAAGGTTTTAATATCAGGACATTGGGTGAGGTGGTAGGGAGGGAGGCAGATTCTATTTCCAAAAATATTGTTCCTTTAAAAACTGCCACCTTCTCTTTTTTTCTCTCCCCTCTTTTCTCTCTCCCCTCTCTTTCTCTCTACCCCCACTTTTATTTTTCCCCTCATCCCACTGGCATCCACCTAAAACTGGTTGTTTTGTCTTTTTGTGTCCATGTTCTCACACACCAGAGGCTCGTAATTACACCCAGTCTTATGGTGTGAATCTATTTTTCCCTTTAAAATTGACAATTGGGTGAACATTGCAGAAAATACGCAGTGCCAGCCTCGATCGAGAAGCTGTTTTTGCCTTGAACAGCTCACGTATAAAAAAATAGGCTTCCAAACTAAAGGGGGAAAATGAAGAATTTTCAATAATTTCTGCTTGATATTCAATATTTTGTGAGGCCGAAATATCCTGACAGGCAAGCCAATTAGGGTGAACTTCCCCCCCCACCCCGACTTTAAGGTCAGATCTTGCCAGAGAGCAACCCGCCCCCTGCGTTAAAGTATTTACAACCACTTTTTGGCTTGCAAGCCAGCAACACAGTGCACGTGCTTGTCAAAGAGTTCTTTAAAGGGGCATTCCTTTCAGGAGCGACAGCTTCCTTTGAGAAATATCTTTGACGGCAAACACGCATTGCGATAGCAGGGGTGGGGGTCTGCGGGGGTAGGGGTGCGAGGCAAGCGGTGGTGGAGGGAGGATTGTTTGGGAATAAAAGCAAAGTGTAATTTAGCTGCTGCACGCAAAGCTCTGCTAGCTTTTCTTCCCCCCCCCCCCCCCCCCACCCACCGCCGCGCCCCCGTTTCTCAGCTGAATATAAACGTTTGCTAAACACTTTTTACAAACAAGCAGTGCCCCTTTAAATTCTGTTTACGCTCATCGAATGTGTTTCCAGTCCAGCTGTGGGTCCTTCTCAAAGGCTTCAACTCTTGTTTCTCCTCTTTCCGTGGGAAACTCTAGTACCAGCTGTAGTCTACAAACTCCGTACTCCCCAGAGGAAGAGTTGCTTTCAACCCCCTCCTCCCCCCAAAACCACTGTTCTCTTTCCTCTTTCTAAACCCATCGGAACTTCTGAAAAGTTCCAAACTTCACTTTCAAATAAAGGGGAAATTGCTTCTGTGTGGGTTTTTGTGTGTGTGTGTGTGTGTGTGTGAAGGGTAGGGAGGAGGTGAAGGGAAGTAGCTGTCACTTCGTGACCCATTGGCCTCTGAGTCAATGTTGTCTTCTGTGCCGCAGTATTGACAAATGCAGGAAAGTGTTTTTTTTTTTGGAAACGTAGCATTTTAAAATCATTCCACGTGAGTAACAGAAAATCATTCAACGTATATAACAGAGGAGAAAACAGATGTGAATATGACAAGCTTAAGAAAAAAGGTTAAAAAGTCCATTAGGATGGCAAAGAGGAATTAGGAAGCATAAAAATCGTAAGGGATTGGACAAGCTAGAGATCTTCAGTCTTTGAACTCAGACTATTCAGAGGGATCTGATTGATGTGTATCCCATTTTAAATGGGATTGAGAAAGTCAATGCAGAACAATACTTTAGGATGTTCAAGAGCAGTAGAACAAGAAGACACAGGTTTGGAGTTGCAAAGAGCACCAGGAAGGTTTTCTTTACCCCGTGGTTAATTAATGACTAGAACAGCGTTGCCAGGAAGGGTGGTTGAGGCAAGAATGCTGGGACGTGATTCCATTTAGCTTGATGCTGTGATGGGAGGTAGGGTAAGTGTACTGAAGGGATGAGATCAGATGGGCCGAAGGGTCTCCTTCATCTGAACCAATCTTGTATTCTATAGACCAGTTAGTAACGAAAGAATAGCTGAGGGAGGGATAGAACTACTGAGCGGTGAGGGGAATAAACTCACTGGAGAAAATAACCTTTTTATCCAGTCCCTTGCCAAGACTACCTTGTTTCACCTCCACCATATTACTTGTCTCTGTCCCTACATGACACTTAATGCCACTGAAACATTCGTTCACTTCTTCGTTACATCCTACTTAGACGTTTTCAACACGCTCCTCGCTCCATCATTTACAAGCTACAACTCATTCAAAACACCAGCACTCACAACAAACTCCACACGACCATCACCCAAGGCCTTGTCAGTATCCACTGGCACCCTAACTGCCAGCGGATCTGTTTCAAGGTATTTATACTCGCCTACAAATCCATCTAGTCCCTGGAACCCCCTTATCTCTCCGATCTCCTATCCTATTCCTCCACTTGTCCTCTTCACTCAGCTAACTCAGGCTTGCTACACATCCCCCGCACTCTCAGCACCATCATTAGTGGCTGAGCTTTCAGGTCCTACACCCCTTCAGTTCTGTCTCTTCGAACAAGCGTATGGCCACCTCCCCGTCACCCATTTCCGTTGCTTGGCATCTAACTCCTTCCTTGTAAAGCACTCCGAGACATCACGCTACGTGAAGGACGCTATATAGATGCAAGAATTGTAAAGAAATAGCTGAAATTCTAAACAAATACTTTTGTCAATTGTCTTTGTGGAAATAAAGGCAAAGAAAATATAGGAATAACAGACGTTGCAGGGAATGAAATCACGGCAGTCACAATAGGGAAGAAGGAGGTTCTAGATAAATGAAACAAACTTAAAGAGGAGTACAAGAACAGATGGAACACCCCCAAGGATTCTGAAAGAATCTAGGAAAGAGATAGCTGAAGTAGCAGGATAGTATTTAGAAACTCTGTAGAGAAAGATAGCGTGCCAGAGAACTGGAGAGTGGCAAATGTAATAGCCATTTTTATAAAAGGAAATTAAGATAATCCAGGAAATTACACTGCCAGTTATCGTAATGTCTGTGGTGGTGAGGATATTGGAGTCTATAATAAAGGATGGAATAACTATGCATCTCGACAATGAGAGTGCAATTAAAAGTAGCGGCCAATGGATTTAAATCAGGAAGCATTCCTTTATTTGGAGGGGAATTAACGACTGGAACAGGTTGCCAGGAAAGCTGGTTGAGGCCAGAGCCAACGACATAGGGACTAATTTAAAAGCAGCTCAAGGCTGTGATGGGGCGACAGCAGGGTGGATGTTCTGGGTGGATGGGCTCGTATGAGCCAAAGGTTCTTCTTCACCCAGACCTTGTGAAGAAATTAAGGTAATGCTTCACCAACCTTTTCTCCTGATGTGAAAGGCGCTATACAAATGTCATTTTGTTATTGTTGTTATCAACTTCTCTAAAGATGTTACAGATAAAGTAGACAAGAGAAAGGGCCTAGATATGTATATAGATTTCTGGAATATTTTTGATAAAGTTCACATAAGATACCTATGGCTAAAATCAATGCATGTGGAGTCATGGGAGAGACAGCAAAATGAACTGAGTGATGGCTAGGAAATAGAGAACAAAGTGTAGGAATAAAAGACAGCTTCTTTCTCAGACTGGTGAGAAGTAGTAAATGTAGGGATCCACATTGGGACTACTACTGTTCACCATGTACATAAATGATTTTGACTCAGATGTAGGAGGTATGGTATTGAAATTTTCAGATGACACCAAACTCAAGAGGATTGCAAAAAATCAGAAGGATGTAACTAGATGTGCAGAATGGCAGATAGGTGGCAAATGAAGTTTAATATAAGGAAATGTGAAATGATTCACTTTGGCAGGAAGATTCAAGAAACTGACTTTATCCTGGGTGTCAGAAGGGCATAGGAGCAAAGGGATCTGTGGATTCAGGTTCACAAGACCCTAAAATTAGCAACACAGGTAGACAAGGAATGCATGCAGAGTTGTTGGCTTTATTACCAGAAGAATGGAGTACAAAAGTAGGGAAGTAATGTTACATTTATATAAAACTTTGTTTAGACCACATCCGGAGCACTGTGTACAGTTCCAGTCATCACATTACAGCAAGAGTATTGTAGCATTGGAGAGAGCGCAGCGTAGGTTTATAGGGATGTTACCAGAGATGAATGGATACAGTTATCAAGAAAGACTGTGCAGGTTGGAGCTTTTCTCTCTAACGTTGAGACAGTTGAGAGGGGAACTGATGATAAAGGGGGTAGTTTACGAAAGCATTCAATAAATTTGTAATCTTTTTCCACTTCTTGGTGAGTCCAAAACAAAGGGATCATAAAAATAAGATAGCCAGGAGCAGATCCACAAGGGAGTTTTGGAGGAACTTCTATACGCAAAGGGTGGTACGAAAGTGGAACTCAATGTTTAAAACAGAAACCATCAAAGCATTTAAGAGGAAACTTTATATATGCATGTGGGAAAGAATAGAGAGGTATAGGAGAGGGGCGCAACAGGGGTGGAGTGTAGAGTATAAATGCCAGGTGGACTAGTTAAACCAATTGACCTGTTTCCACGCTGTCTGTGTAGTTCTATGCTGTGCTTGCCTACAAACACACAGTCACTGCACTTAACAATAAATTCCCTGCGGAGCAATTTGAAACGTTTAGAGCATGTGGTGCTGTATCAAAAGCGAAAGGATCACTCTTGAATTATTGATGAGGTCCCATCTGCCTGTCTATGTGGGCGCTAAGGTCCCATGGCACTATATGAAAAGAGAAGAGAGTCTCTTCCAGTGTTCTGGACAACAATGCTCCATTGAAATTTGGTCATTCACTTGGCTGTTTGTGGGACATTGCTGTGTGTAAATTGGCTGCCATGTTCACCTACAAACCACACACATTCAAACCATTTTACCGTACATCCTGTGAAGCACTTTGAGACATCTCGACAATGTGATTAGGCGCTATAAATAAATAATAATAATCCTTGCATTTATCACGTCTTTCAGAATATACTGTAAAGTGAATTGCCTGTATATTTTGTGGGCAAAATGCATCTGCTATATCAGTGCAAGGAAGGATTATTAGGAATAACTAATGATTAATGCTGTAGTGTGTAACCTGGCCATTGTGTTTTTGATCAGAACTTGTGTGGGCACAACTCGTGCGATACCTTGGGAATGGCGGACGTGGGCACAATCTGCTCCCGGGAGCGCAGCTGTGCGGTGATCGAGGATGATGGACTCCATGCGGCTTTTACAGTGGCTCATGAAATCGGTATGTGTCCCCGGGGTTTGTCAGAGGAAACGCCCTTCCCCACCCCACCCAGCCATGATTTAATAGAATGGTGGAACAGGTTATAGGGGCTGAATGACCTACTCCTTTTTCTATATTCCAATGGTTGGGGAGTCATCGATTAGTGGGGCATAGATATAAGATAGTCACAAGAAGAGCAAAAAGGAGAGCTTTTTTCACTCAGAGAATTGTTGGGATGTGAGTACAGAAGACTGTGGGTACAAAGTCCCTGAGACAAATCATTAAAGGTGCCGTCGTTCGTGGTGAGATATTGCAACCGAGGGAATCTGTGCCTGTTCGGGAGAGTGCTCTGCTCAGGATCCCTTGGCAGTATTGGAAAAGTCTCAATGTTGTGACCAACAATTCCGAAGATAAAATCATTCATTCATTTCCTGGTTGTTTGTGGGACATCATTGTGTGCAAATTGGCTGCTACGTTCGCCTACAAAATCCACAGTCAGCGCAATTCATAAGCAGTTCCCTGTGAAACATTTTGATGTTACAGGTGCCAGATAAAATGCAAAGGACTATTATTATATTAATGGGAATTTTTTTGTTATTGACTGAAGGGCATCTGCTGGGACTGTCACATGACGACTCTAAGTTCTGTGAGGAGACGTACGGCCTGACCGAGGACAAGAGGCTGATGTCCTCCATTCTGACCAGCATCGATTCCTCCAAGCCCTGGTCTAAATGCACCTCCGCCACAGTGAGCGAGTTCTTCGATGATGGCCACGGTAAGCATCCCATGTAACAGTGTGCTCTCCCATAGCGTAGTACTTAGAGCATTCACTTCTCAAGCGAGAGGACCTGGGTTCGATTACCAAGCAGGGCAAAACCTGAGGCAAGTTTCCTTACTCCACACACCTCTGTTTACCTATTAGTAAGTAGGAACCTGGTTGTTAGTCGAGTGACAGATCACTTTCTGGAGGTAATAATCCCTTCAAAAAATTCAGTATATATAATAATAATTTGGTCACTCAATCCATGACTATACACGCACTGCTGTGCGCAATTGGCAGCTGTGTTTCACCCGCTAAATGTACAGTCAATTCACTTTAAAGTGTATTCTGTGAAGCACTTTGAGACATCTCAATGAGGTGATAAGGCGCTATATCAAATGCAAGGATTATTGTTATATTAAAGCAGAGAAGATTGAGAAGGGACCACATAGAAATGTGTAAATTGACGAGAGGTTCTGACAGGGTGAATCGGGAGGTGCTATTTCCATTGGTCGCTCAAATTGGCTGCTGTGTTCACCTACAAAATACATATCAGTATAATTCATAGCAGTTCATTTTCAAAACAGGGTGGAAGGCCTTGCCCAGCAAAGTGGTAGAGGCAGAGTCCATTGTGGGTTTCAAGAAGGAAGTAGATGGATATATGAAGGTTAGAGGTTTGAAGGGCGGGAGGGGGATTGGGCAATGGCAGTGAATGGAAACCTTGCTATGTAAATCTCTGTTGATTTTAAAAATGGGAGCTTGGCTGAGTCCTGAGCCCTGACTATGTGCCATTTTTGCAGGAGACTGCCTTCTGGATGCTCCTCAGAATCCCCTACGGACCCCAGAGGAGCTGCCGGGGCAGAGCTACGACGCAGTCAAGCAGTGCAAGCTGGCCTTTGGGCCGGAGTACACCGTGTGCCCCGGGATGGATGTGTGCTCTCGCCTGTGGTGCGCCGTCATCCGCAAGGGGCAGATGGTTTGCATGACCAAAAAGTTGCCCGCGGTGGAGGGGACACCTTGCGCAAAGGGCAGGATCTGCCTCCACGGCAAATGTGTGGACAAAACCAAGCGGCGCTACTACTCGGTGAGTAATATTATCCTTTCTACCCGACATCCATGCCATGACCCGCTCTGCCTTCCCCCATCTCCGCAACGTCACCCGGCTCCGACACTGTCTCACACCGCAGGCGCCGAGACCCTCATACACGTATTCATAACATCAAGGCTTGACTCTACAATTTCCCTGCTTGTCGGTCTCCCCAACCCCTCCCTTCATAGGCTGCAGATCATCGAGAATTCTGCAGCCCATGTCTTCTCCCGCACCAGGCTCCGCGACACCATCCTCTGGAACTCCATCCCACAGTCCCTCCGCCTCACCCGATCCCTTGCTACCTTGAAGACCATCTCAAGACTCCTCTTTGACTGTGCTTTCGTTCACCCTGCTTTCCCCGCCCTCCACCCTCCCCGAGCCTGACCCCCATTTTGGGTCGAAACACTGACTGCCCAGCGCCTTGGGACGTCCTCCTGACGGGAAAGGCACTTTACAAATGTAATATTATTGTTTTATTTTGTTGTGAGTGTGGTGGTGGTGGGTGGGCAAATCCAACAGGTGTCACTACTTCGTTGACAGCTGGGTCTCACCGCCCACCCCCCTCCACACACCTGCCTCCTCTGATAATGCAGAGTTGTTCCAACACTCCACTGGAGCATCGGCCTGAACTGAGACTCATTGCGGAGTGCGCTCATCGTTATAATAATAATAATATTGACAACAATAATAATAATCCTTGTATTTAATATGACAGTTTGTCACAGCGTTGAGACACCTCGAAGCGCTCCACAGGGATATATATATACTGTCAAGTCAAACAACTGTTTTTTTTATCATTGATTCAGCGTGAAACGTGGCGATTGACACTTGCCGCTTTGTGCCATTGCAGGTCTCGGCCAACGGAAGCTGGGGGTCCTGGGGTTCCTGGGGGCCATGCTCCCGCAGCTGCGGAGGCGGTGTGCAGTTTTCCCATCGGCACTGCAACAATCCGGCGCCTCGGAACAACGGGAAGTACTGCGTGGGCAAGCGTGCCATGTACCGATCCTGCAACGTCAAGTCGTGCCCACAAACCGGTGCGTCCCTTCTCTTACGTTCGAGTAAAATTTGGCTGCGTCAGGTGCCCAAAGCAATTTAACAGTGAATAACAGCCACAAAACCGCAAATCACATTTATGTAGCGCCTTTGGCGTTCGGGAGAACATATTTTGTAGTGGTGGACAATGAGGGGTTTTTCACCCGAGCTGCATGTCGGCAACAGAGCAGGGTGGAGGGCAAGGGAGGTGGAGGAGGGAAGATGACCGAAGGCATGGTTGGAAAGGGAGCCATGAAACAGGCCAGTGGCCGGCGAGCAGAGGGAGACCAAGTAAGGCCAAGATTTATTGTTCAAGCCAGGCAACCTTACACAGAATTATGTAAGATGGTAATGTAACCATAGAGTACAATTTACACAGCGCCTTTCACATCAAGGAAACATCTCAAAGTGCTTGACACAGCTGGCTGGGCACCCGGATTGGGGGTGAGAGGGAAGTGGGTGGGAAGGGGAAAGATGACCGAATCTGCGGTCAAAATGTAAGTCTCGAATCGAGCCTTGAAACAAGAGGAGGGGGGAAAAAGCGAATTGAAGGAGACTCCGGGATAGAGATCCAGAGAGCAGGGGCAGAATGACTGAAAGCCTGCTCGCTACCCCTGAAACCTAAGCTTGTGTATAAACAGACTTCAGACCTGATGCTCTCCCACAGGAATCCAATATTTCCGATAACCCCCGTGCCGCCCAGCAACAGTAAAATAAAATACATTACAGGCACGTGTTTTTTAAAAAGTTGAACACCGACTGATTGAAACTGATTGTTTTCACTGCCCAAAGTTCAAGAAATTATTTTTTACACGTGCAGAAGGAGGCCATTCGGCCCATCGCATCTGTGCCAGCTATCTGAAAACGAGGGAGAGGGAGGAAATTCATGACCTTTTCCTTCCACAACACACACATAGACAAACACAGATAGACATAAACACACACAGAGACACATACTTAGGGGTTAATGGAACAAGTGAAATGACTGGCTTGTATCAGAGTCTATGAAAACTTTTAAAAGGGAATTGTTTGGAAATAAAAGATTTTTTAAAAATAAAAAGAACCAGATTTCAAGCGGGGTAGCATCTCGGAAGGAGGGGAGGGAGCATGTGGGGGAGTCGGAGGGACTCTGGGATGGAGTTTCAGAGAGTGTGTGTGTGGTGGGGGCAGAATGACTGAAAGCTTACCCACTGATGGCGGATCAGATAGGACTGGGGACATGAATCAGGTGGGTACTCACTGAGGGAACTTATCAAACAAAGCATTTGTTATTTGGGAACGTGCATTTGGAAAGGTGTTAATAAAAATAATAAACCTTGCATTTGGTATAGAGCAACCTTGAGACGTCTCAAAGCGCTTCACAGAATATATTGTAAAGTGGATTGACTGTGGGCAAAACACGGCAGCCAATTGCACACACCAATTTCCCACAAACAGTTGTGGATTGAGTGACCAAATTTATTTTTGGGAGGAGGGATTGTTTCGCCCAGAAAGCGATCCGTCCATCGACTAACAACTAGGTTCCTATTTACTGCTAGGTAATCAGAGGCGTGTGAGGAAAGCAAACTTGTCTAAGGTTTCGCCCCGCCCAGGAATCGAAACCCTGGGTCCTCTCGCTTGCGAGGCGAGCGCTCTAACCACTATGCTACGGGACTCTGTTGTGTTAATGCGTGCAGTGTGGTTGCGATCTGAGTATGCAGCAAAGAAGGTCCAGGCTAGCGAGGAGACGAGGGGGTGGAAAGGGAAGGGAGAGTGTCACGCTCCCCAATGACTCCAGAGCTTGTTTACATTCTTTCAAGATTTGGTGGTGGACAGTGTTTGAGTCTGCTGCTCAATCCTGTTGCTCTTGGCAACCCGACGCTGCACAGTGTCTGAAGCGGAGGTGCCAAAAGCTGAAAATGTTTTTTAAGAAAAAAAATACACATAAATTTTCCAGTCTGCTGTGTGCATGACCGCACTCCACATTCGCGTTACTATGTGTGTGGGGTTTTGTTTTTGATGGAGGCATTTCATTTCCAAAACAGGGTGGAAAATATATATTTTTTTAAATCCGTGTCTGTGTATCTGTCTCTGTGCGTGTATCTCTGTGCGTGTCTCTGTGTGTGTGTCTCTCGGGAAGGGGTGCGTGTGTCTGACGGGGTGCGTGTGTCTGTCGGGGTGCGTGTGTCTGTCGGGGTGCGTGTCTGTCTGTCGGGGTGCGTGTTTACCTTGAAGGGCACCATATAAGCGCAAGTGGTTGTTGTTACGGTCTGTAATGCAACCATCAAAACTAACTGGCGGGCTCTAATTGTATTTATATTTGGGTTCCAGGCAAATCCTTTCGTCACGAGCAGTGCGAGGAGCGGAACGGTTATCAGACCAATGCCAAAGGAGCCAAGACATTTGTGGAATGGGTTCCAAAGTTTGCTGGCGTCATTCCAACCGACATGTGTAAACTAACCTGCCGGGCCAAGGGCACGGGTTATTACGTGGTGTTTTCTCAGAAGGTAAGGGCGTGGAATTTCAAGCCAGAGAGTTTACAGGGTGAGTGGGCGGACAGACAGACAGACAGACAGACAGACTGACGACCTTACTCATTCTTCCCCTGCAACCAGATGTCAGCCTTGGTCAGTCTTGCGCTCTTGCCTCCCGAGTCAGAGAGGATGTGGGTTCAAAGCCTCACGTCCTGGACTTTGGGTTCACATTCCAGATCAACGTTCCAATGCAGCAAAGGGCTGAGTTGTTGGAGGTGATGTCAATGGATGTGGTTCAGCGGAAAAAGCCAAAGTGGCCTTGCTTTTTTTGGGTGGGAGTACTCCGTAGATATATATTAAAAAATCCTCAGCGTCTTCTAACTTCAAGCCAACTTTAAAATATCCTTGTTGTCAAACCTCGCCCGGGAGAACCAGCCTGTGATCTGCTAACCCTGGATTCACACTCTTTCCCCTTCCGCACTTCTTACTAAATCCAAGTGTCAGCCTGCCTTGGTGGGTAGCATTCTCGCCTCTGAGGTACAAGGTTGCGGGTTCAAGCCGATGCTTTTGCACTCTTTAGCCTGACACCCTGATGTAGCCTTTGTCACCTCCCGGCTGGACTATTCAAACGCCCTCCTCACCAGTCTCCCATCCACTACCATCCATAAAATACAACTCATTCAGTCCTTGCCATACTGCACTGGCTCCCTATCCCAGAGAGGATCGATTTTAAGATTCTCACCCTTGTATTCAAGTCCCTGCACTCCTCTGGACCTCCCTACCTCTCTGACCTCCTCTCTCCTCAAAATAATACCCGTTGCCTTCGTTCCTCCGGGTCTGGCCTCCTACTTGTCCCCCGAGTCCTCCGCTCCTCCCTCGGTGGCCGTGCCTTCAGCCACTATGCCCCGAGGCTCTGGAACTGCCTTCCTCACTCCCTTCGTTTCGCTCCCTCCCTTCCCATTTTCAGGTCTCTGCTGAAGACCTTTCTTTTCGACCGCGCCTTTGGTCACCTTCCAACACCTCCCCCTGGCTCAGTCCCGGGATCCGTTACTGTAAAGTGCTCTGAGACTCTGATCGGGTGGAGGGCGCTATATAAATCCAAGTTGTTTTTGTTGTTGTAGTGCTGGGGGTTGTGGAGAGCACTTGACTGTCAGAGATGCCATCTTTTGAATGAGGTGTTAAAAACAAGACCCTGTCTGTATCTATTCAAGTGGACATTTGAGATCCTTTTTGCAAAGAGAAGGGAATTTCTCCCGGTGTTCTGCCCAACCCCTACCCCCTCACCCCCACCAGATAAAATTGAGCATTTGTTTCCTGGCTGCTTGTTGGATTTTGCAGGGTGCAAATCGCTTTCCGGGGGATAATAACCCCTTCAAAAAAATAAATAATAATCATTTGGTCACTCAATCCACGACTGTTGGTGGGACACTGCTGTGCGCAATTTGCTACTGCATTTCACCCAAAAAATATACAGTCTATTCACTTTACAGTATATTCTGTGAAGCGCTTTGTGACATCTCAATGATGTGATTAAGGCGCAATATTGAATGCAAGGATTGGTATTATTATTAAGTTGTTATTGTATGAGCTTCCCCTGCAATGAGTTTGGTGGTGTAAAGGTTTCTCGAGTTGAGCTCTTGTATCCTCTTGTTCGCTTCCACTGCTGAGATGCTTATCTCCTCTGTCCCTCAGGTGATTGACGGCACTGAGTGCCAGCCCTACAGCACTTCAGTGTGTGTGCGGGGACGTTGTGTACGGACTGGCTGCGACGGCATCATAGGCTCCAAGCTCCAGTACGACAAGTGTGGCATGTGCGGGGGGGACAGCTCCACCTGCATCAAAGTCGCCCGCACCTTTACAAAGAGAAGGTAATATTAACCCCTTGGAACTTGCCCACACACACACACACACACACACACACAGTCACTGCGCTCAACACTAACCACTCTGAAGGCCTTTGAGACGTTTCAGAGTGATAAGGTGCTATAAAAACACAATCTCTTTCTCACTCTCTTGTCTCTCTTCCTGACCCTTTTCTCTCTTTTTCAGTTTGCTCTTTCTCTTTTTCTCTTTTTTACATTTATATAGCGCCTTTCGTGACAGAAGGATGTCCCAAGGTGCCAGACATTTAAGGGTTTAGCACCGGAGCTGGGATTTGGAATCAAGAGGGCTGGAGGGAAGGGAAGGTGGGAAGATGACCAAAGGCACAGTGAAAGAGGAAGGTCTTGAGACCGGCCTTGAAGGAGGCAAGGGAGGGGGCGAGGCAGAGGTGCTGAGGCAGACGTGCTCCGGGATGGAGTTCCAGAGGGTGGGGGCAGTCGAGCTGAAACCGCCAATGGTGGGATGCGCAGAGCGGGGGACATGGAGCAGGACAGTGCCCACCAAGCTGGTGTTAAGAGATGACAGAGGTAAGGAGGAGCAAAGTCATGGAGGGCTTTAAAAGTTAACGCGAGGATTTTAAACTTGATCCTCTGAGGGATGGGGAGCCAGAGGAGCCAGGCAAGGATGGGGCTGATCGGTTCACTGGCCTTTAATTGCCATAAAAAGCTCGGAAGCCACCATGGTAAACAGATAACGATATGCTTAAGATAAGATGATGAACTGTAATTGTCAGGAAGGGTAGGAAACTACTTTGTAAACAGCAGCAATGAAACGTTTGACCCCTGATCCTTTCCCTCCCCGCAAAAAAAGTCCTGAGCGACTCTTTGGCATATCCTGCATTTCCCTTGTGCCCGTTCCTTTCCTCAGAACAGATTCTCCATTTGGTTCACCCGGAAAGCCTGCTATAGTGCAAGTCTGTTGTAGCTCTCTTCTTTATAACTGGTTTGCTCACATCATGAGGACCTGCAGCCTACACTACACTGGCTTGTGCCACCTAGCCTGCTCACAGTCGTAATAATATAATAATCTTTGCACTTGATACAGAGCCTTATCAAATCAGTGAAATGATGCAATACTGCCTGCTTTTATACAGCGCCTTTCACGTCAGGAGGACGGCTCAAAGCACTTTGCGTACGCATTCAAGCCGGGCGGGATGGAGGGTGGGAGAGTTGAAGAGAGTTGGGATAAGGAAAGATGATAATTTTGCATAGGCAAAAATGCAGAGGATGGTCTCGTGGCTGGCATTAAAAAAAGAGGAGGGAAGGGGTAAATCAGAGGGACTCTGGGAGAGCAAGGTCAGAGTAGCTGAAAGCTCGACAGTGGGGCAGATCAAGTGGGGGAGATAATGAAGTCAGGGTTCACTGTAGAGTCGCAGGAATTGGCGGAGAAAGTGGGGGGATGGGGGTGGACAGGACCTGGAAGGACTTGAATATGTGCACAAGGATCTTGAATTTGATCCACTGGTGTCCGGAGGTGCTTTACAGTAAAACCCAGTGAATGGCTTTGAGAAGTTTCAACAGTGTGATGATACGCTGTATCAAATACAAGGATTATTATTAATATGTATTATTTTTCGCTACTGTGATCAGCCCAACCTTGGAAAAAAAGCATTCATTCTAGTGGAATGACACAAAATGATTCCTTAATTGCCATTTTGCCAGCGCTAACTAAGATCTGGATCTGAACAGCATGTGCTCCAGACAGCAGTAACCTAGGTTCCTGTTTGCATTCCTGTCTACATTCTCTCTGTCTCTCTCTCTCTCAATTTCTCTCTCGGGCTTGTTTAAACAATAAATGGGATTAAGTTCCACCTGGATCTAGATTTACTCTATTAATATCATTTCGGAATATCCGTTGTTTCGCCCACAATGTATACAGTCAATTGACTTCACGTTTATTCTGTAAAGCTTTGAGACATCTCAAAGACATGATAAGGTGCTGTATCAAATGCAAGGATGATTATTAATTATTATTATATCCAGAATTTGGCAAGTTATTCAATCCAACCTTTTTAAAAGAAATTTACAGAAAGCCAACTTCGGAATTATTGCTGCATTTATCAATATGTCCGACTGGAAACGGGTTGCCAGTAAGGTTGGTTCCTAGAACTATGTCCACCGCCCTGCCCACCCCACCTACAGGCTTTCTGCCCCCACCATTTGGAACTCCAACCCACAATCCCTTTGCCTCGCCCCATCCCTTGCCTCCTTCAGGACTTGTCTCAAGACCTTTCTCTCGGTCACTGCCCTGCCCCCACCCCTCCTGATCCCAACCCCCAGCTCAGGTGCAAATCCTTTACAGTCCAGCGCCTCAGGCCGTCCTCCCAAAGTGAAAGTTGCTATTCATTGTGATTTGTTGTTGTGGTTGAGGGCAGGGGACGCATTTAAAACACAGCTTGATGCTACTAATGGGTGTGGAGGGTGTGGACTGGGAGGATGGTAGCACGAGTGTTGTGGAAGGGTGAGATGAGATGGGCTAAAGGGCTTTCTTCCTTCAAGCTGATCTTGATCTTGTGATAAAGCTTTCCACCAGAGAGATCAGTCTGCTGTTGACCCAGTTTAGCCCTAGTCAGGCACAAGGAGCTCAAAATTAGTAGAGTCCTGAAGCATAGTGGTTAGAGCATTCACCTTCAAGCGAGAGGACCCAGGTTCGTTTCCCAGGCAGGGCGTAATATTAGGCAAGTTTTCTTATTCCACACACCTCTGTTTACCTAGTAATAAGTAGGAACCCGGTTGTTAGTCAATTGGCAGATTGCTTTCCAGGGATAATAATCCTCAAAATAATAATAGTTTGGTCAATCAATCCACGACTGTTTGTGCGACACTGCTGTGTGCAATTGGCTGTTGTGTTTCGCCCACAAAATATACAGTCAATATCACTTCACAATATATTCTGGACTTTGAAATGTCTCAACGACCTGAAAAAGCGCTATATCAAATGCAAGGATAATTTATTATTATAACCAAGATGAATTTTCCTGCAATTCTTAAGAGCTCTTAAATTTCTAGGTGTAATTTCGTGCCTCAGAACCTCATGCTGAGGCACTGCAGGCAGTTTTCTTTCCCATCATGACTTTTCTCTGCCTCAATCCTTCTCGTCCCACTTCCTTCTCCTCCAGCATTGGCTATACAGACGTGGTGAAGATCCCCGCCAAGGCAACGCACATCAAAGTCCGTCAGTTCAAGCCCAAGGGGCAGCACAGGTTCACGGCCTACCTGGCGGTCAAGCGTAAGAACGGGGAATACCTCTTCAACGGCAAGTACATGATCTCCACCTCCGAGAACATCGTGGACCTGAACGGGACGGTGCTCAATTACAGCGGCTGGAGCCAGCGGGACGACCAGCTCCACTCGATGGGCCCCGGGGCATTGAGGGAACCTCTGATTGTCCAGATCCTGGCCACCGATCCCGGGAAACCCTTGGACGTCCGCTACAGCTACTTCATCCCCAAGAAGCAAGCCTCGGAAGCTGAGGGGAATTCCATTGGGTCGCTGACCAAAGTGGGGGCCAGGCAGACCCACCAGGTCAAGTGGATCACGGGCCCGTGGCTGTCCTGCTCGCGAACGTGCGACACAGGCTGGCAGACCAGGACTGTGCAATGTAAGGACTGGCGGTCCAAGCTGACCAAGGGGTGCCCACTGTCCCAGAGACCCTCGGCCTTCAAGCAGTGCTTTTCGAGGAAATGCTAAAGAGTTTTAACGGACTCCTGTCTTTTTGGTCGTGTTTCGTTTGCTCTTTTGGTTTCATTATATTCCATTCCGTTCGTTCCCTGTGTGTCCAGAGATCTGGCGACGGATGGAGGGCTGGATGGAGGGGAGGGCAAAAAAAAAATTGTGGCTTTTTTTTCCCCGCCCCTCCCTCAACCCTTCCCCCCCTCCCCAACCCCCCACCCACTCGCCCTCCCTCACCACAACCACCACCACCGTCAATGTGGGGTGTAGGTGGAGAACAACCCAGACAATGAGAATCTGCCTCATTGTTGGACTGCGGCGATGTGTGGATGCACTGCCTTCTGCACTCCAGAACACCTTGTCAGGGTGAAGATGCGAGCGTAGACAGGAAGGATGGGGTAGGGAGTGGTGATCTGCGGCGTGAGCACTAGCAAGTAAAGGTGATTCCAGGGACCCCAGTGGGACATGTCACCTGCCCCTTCAGCTGCGTGATTACAAGGAGCAGCATGAGCCATTGCCCTCGCGGCAACCATGTTGCATCGTACAAGTGCAATTTGTTTTGTGTGCACGGCACTGGAGTGTGCTCAGGGGATAATGAGTTGACTGCTGGCTCCCAGCCCATCGCCCTTTCAGCTGTAAGCAATCATGGGTCTTCTAGGGCACAATCTGACCACAGATCCTCTTCATAAGGGGATTTGCTATTCTTGCAGCATGTGTAAGCCCCGAGCAAACACAGCGGTATACAGCTGTGTTTGCTCGTGGCTTATATATGCTGTAAAATGCACCAGTGCAATAGGGATGATTCCTGTTTCTACCACAGATCCCATCCTGGAGCCCCAAAGTCCCACTAGATCTTAGCCTGACCGCCCTATGTGTTTTGGGGGTGGGGGGGAGCGGGGTTGAAAAATTTAAGGTGGGAAAATTCTAGAAATTACAGAGAATTCTTAAATCCCATTTAATTTCAAAGCTGGATATTCTTGGGCCCTGAGACAATCCTAAACTGGATTTAGGAGTCTTCCATGGTTCTGCTCTTTCTAAAAAAAAAATGAAGACAAAAGAAATGCCTTTTAACAAGGATTTCAGAACTCCGAATGGGAGTGGGTGGTTAAAAGATATACATCCTTCCTGTGACAGCGTAGAGTTAATTGGGGAGTGGGAGGGTATCCTCCTTGTAGAGGAGGTAAACAGGGTCTCTTTGGAGCTGAACTGGCTCCATGGTGACATGTTTGGCAACGGAATGCCGGAATCGAGATGGCCCTCTCTGGCGGTCTCGGTAGTCGGGCTCCTGAGCCAGGCGGGTCCGCAGTATTCCAGGACACTGCTAATGACAGCATATCCCAGCCTGGATCATCAGCAGGACTTAGAAGGGCAGACCAGTTACTGGGGGCAGGGAATCCTCCACAAGTCAAAGACCCAACGGGTAGGGTGGTACTAGCTGGACAAGCAGTGATGGGGGGAGGGGAAGGGTGTTGAGAGAGTGGTGGTGGGAAGGAAGAAAACACAGCACTGATATAATTTATTTTTCTTTTGAACGACTGTCATGTGAAATTGATGTGAAACACTTATTTATTGTTATTTAATATGAAGTACCAGAAATCGGAGGGTGAACGGTTTTATCTTTTTTTCCGTCTCGACGATTTAAAACAGGGAAGCACCCCACACGGCTCTTTCGTCAGCGTTTTAATTTGTGCGTCGATCCCTTGCGTCAGGCGTTTTCAGCCTTCCGCTGTTCAATTTTTGTTTCAAAAGAACGTGTGTGATTACGTGGTGCACAGCACTGGCTGCTCTCTGTGTGCTGTTGTGACTTGCGCTTTCCTTGTGCGTTCTCGCGTGTGTGTAAATCAAACGAAAACTTATTTCCATTGACTTCCACCCCAAAGCGGTACAATTTCCCCTGGCCTTCCCTTTCACCCCTCCCCCCGTAAAAGCGTAAGCGAGGAAATGCGTTAAAAGTATTCTGTAATACCCAAAAAAAAGTAACAATTATTGTGTAATGTGTATTAATCCTGCGACTTTTTTACCACATCAGTAATACCCTGTAATGTACTGTAAAAAGAAACACATTAACTTTCATCCTTTGTGTAACGGATGCAGAAATTCACCTTTTTGATACGTGTAAATTACATATTCCCAAACCTGACCCTTGTGGTCTCACAACTTGAAACATCCTTTTGTTGTCTTTTACGCTTCAGCTTCAAGTACATTTATATACATTTGCCTTTGGTATAGCACCTTTCATGTCAGGAGGATACCTCAAAGCATTTCACAGGATTCGCTGTACAATATTTTGACGGCTAACACAACAGCCAATTTGCACCTAAGCAACATCCCACAAACAGCCATGGAGTGAGTGACTAATTTTATTTGGAGAGCTTGTTAGGCAGGATACCGGGAGAAACTCCCCTCTCTTTTCGAGTAGCGCCATGGGATCTTTACCGTCCTTCTGAACAGGCAAACAGGACTTCAGTTTACGTCTCATATGTAAGTAGGCACCTCTGATGATGCAACACATCCCCAGCTTAGACTTGTGATCACAAGTCCCGACGTGGGTATTGAACCCACAGTCAGGCTGACACACATAGATAACAAGTCACAAGTACTAGCATTTATACAGTGCCTCTCATGGTCAGACCCCACCTGAAGTACTGCGTTCAATTTTGGGCACCGCACCTCAGGAAGAATGTATTGCCTGAGGAGGGTGTGCAGCGCAGGTTCATCAGAACGATACCAGGGCTTAAAGGGTTAAATTATGAGGACAGGTTGCATGAACTTGGTCTCTATACCCTTTAGAAGGTTGAGGGGTGATCTGATTGAGAGTTTTAAAATAATAAAGAGAATCGATGGGGTAGATACAGAGATATAGGGGAATTCAGAACAAGGGGGCATCATCTTAAAATTAGAGCTAGGCCATTTAGGAGTGAAGCAATTTTTCACCCAAAGGGTAGCGGAAATCTGGAACTCTCTTCCCCCAAAAGGTTGTGGATGTGGATCCATTCACATTTTCAAGACTGAGGTGGATAGATTTTTGTTAGGTTGATATCAAGGGATACAGGGCAAAGATGGGTAATTGGAGTTGAGGTACAGATCAGCCATGATCTTGCAGAATAGGCTCGATTGGCTGAATGGCCTACTCCTGTTTCTATGTGGGAGCACTTTCTGAAACGCTTTGCACATTGCTTGGACTCCAGCAGTCACCTCCCAACATGCAAACTCCGGGGTCCCTCAAGCCTCAGATCTTGCCACTAGGGGCCCATGGTCTTTAAAATTAAGATTGTGCTGAAATTAGAATTAATTTAGTCTCAATTTGAAAAATCACAGTGCCTAGGAGGAGGGGAAGCACTGCATTATCAGAAGTGCCATTCTTCAGGTAAGGCAGAGGTAAGTTTCAAAACCTTGCAGTATTACAAAATAATACTTTGATGTAGCACCTATGGGTTCCAAATCCCAACATGGGGGCTTGAAACCACTACTGACTACTAACTCAAAGACAAGAATGCTGCCAACTTAACCAGGTTGACACACAATGATATTCAAGCCCAGGTATATTTCGTACTATATGAAACCTAAGATTCTTACTTTGTTCACAATAAAAAATACATTCATTTGATACAGCGCCTGTAACATCTCAAAAGCTCTTCACAAGAGTTTACTGTGAAGTGCAGAGACGGTAATTTGTCAGCAAGTGTGGCAGCGAATTTGGCACATGAAACAGCCAATGGAAACAAATGACCGGTTGTGTCTGGAGATTGTTGGCCAGGACTCAAGGAAAAACTCCCTTCTCTTCTTGAACCCACAAATGAGCACTCGGCCAAAGGAAGGCACCTTGGACCGTTCAGCTGTCTCCCCAGTAATGCACTGGAAGCGCATTTTAAAAATCCCGATATAGTGAGGACTTTAACCTGCAATCTTCTGGCTCAGAGATGAGAGTGCTACCAACTGAGCCATTGTGCTTGAGCTGGTGAAAGAACCCAAGCCGTCATTGCCAGAAGGGTTACAGAGAGTAACAGACCTGAGAAAAAGAAAAGGGCATCAGAAACAGAGGATGTGAAGACGCAAGCTGACGTTTTAGCTTTGAAATTACAGTTTGCACGGGCCAAAACAAGAGGGACATTTATAGACTTGGAAATTGTCACTAACTCCCATCAAAGAAAAGTTTTTGGAGCCTGGGTGGTGGAGAGTGTTGAGGGTTTTTTTTCACCCAGACTTTGGGGACAGAAGGATGGAACATAAATACAATGTTTCGTAGCAGATTTGATGGCATATTGAAAAATTATCCAACGACATGTGGGAAGTTGCATTCTTAAACCAAGGAGGTCTTCCCCCCCCAATCTTCAAATTCTAACCAGTCTTATCTTGTGAGACCCTTTTTTGTCTAAAGACAACATGGGACTCAGGAAAATGCTTCAATCCGGTTCTGGAAGCTGGTTCCTTTTTCTTAGAGCTGTGGAACAACAGGGCTTCTGAGTTGCGAATGTTCTTTAATTCTACAGTAACAACAACAAATTACATTTATAATAATAATAAAAATAACAATTCTTCCATTTGATATAGCACCTTCTCCCGTCGTTGAGACATCGCAAAGCACTATGCAGAATATACTGTAAAGTGATTATACTGTATATTTTGTGGGCAAAACGCGGCAGCTAATTGCACACAGCAGTGTCCCACATACAGTCTTGGATTGAATGACCAAATTATTATTTTGTTTTTAATTATTTTTTATCCTTTGAAGGGATTATTACCCCCGAAAATGCGATCTGCCAATCAACTAACAATTGGGTTCCTACTTACTGCTAGGTAATAGAGGCGTGTGGTGGCAAGAAACTTGCCCAACCTTTCAAACCCATGTCCTTTCGCTTGCAAGGCGAGTGCTCTAAACGTGAAACTATAGGACTCCACAGTATTTAGGACTGTGAATTCGAGGCAAAACGACCTTGCATGCCAGGACTGAGTGGGATTTGGGACCCCATATTGCTGTCCGCCTATAATTGGCAAAAGAGTCAGAGAGGTGAAGTGGAGAATGTTTTTTATCCAAGAGAGTTGTTACGGTCTACAATGCACTGATGGAAAGGGTGGGGGAAGCAGATTCGATAATAGCTTTCAAAAGAGAATTAGATAGTTACTTAAAAAGGAAAAATTTGCGGGGCTAAGGGGATAAGAGTGGAGAAGAACATTTCTTTTAAAGTACCGGCACAGACACGATGGGCCAAACGGCCTACTTCTATGCTGTAGGATTCTACAGAACTGCCAGTTACCAGCTGTACCAACTCTGTTGGCAACAATTGAGCATCAAGTACAGGTACAGGTACAGTAGCCGGGCTCATGATTAGGCAGAGTCAACGTGGCTTTACAAAAGGGAAGTCATGCTTAACAAATCTTTTAGAGTTCTTTGAGGATGTAACTAACAGGTTAGATAGGGGGAAACCAGTAGATGTGGTGTATTTAGATTTTCAGAAGGCATTCGACAAGGTACCACGTAAAAGGCTGCTAAACAAGATTAGGGCCCATGGAATTAAAGGCAATATATTAGCATGGATCGAAGAGTGGATAACGGGAAGAAAACAGAGAGTAGGGATAAACAGGTCCTTCTCAGATTGGCAAGATGTGGAGTGCCACAAGGATCAGTGCTTGGGCCTCAACTATTTACAATCTATATCAATGATCTAGAAGAGGACATAGAACTTAAAATATTTAAATTTGCGGATGATACTAAGCTTGGTGGGAGAGTAAGCTCTGAGGATGACACAAAAAGGTTGCAAAGGGATATAGATAGGCTGGGTGAGTGGACAAGAAGGTGGCAGATGGAATATAATGTGGGAAGTGTGAAGTTATTCGCCTAGATAGCAAAAGCAGAAAAGCAGATTATTTTCTAGAGGGGGAGAGACTAGATAGTGTTAGTGTTCAAAGGGATTTGGGTGTCCTTGTACACCAGTCACAAAAAGTTAGTATGTAGGTTCAGCAAGCAACTGGGAAGGCTATGAGGATAGGTTGAGTAAACTAAGCCTATATTCTCTAGAATATAGAAGAATTAGGGGTGATCTTATAGAAACATATAAGATCCTTATGGGGCTTGACAGAGTAGACAGTGTGAGACTGTTTCCCCTGGAAGGAGAATCTATAACTAGGGGTCACAATCTTAAGATTAAGGGTCAGCCTTTTCGAACAGAGTTGAGGAAACACTTCTTCACTCAGAGGGTAGTGAATTTATGAAATTCTCTGCCCCAGAAAGCTGTAGATGCTCAGTCCTTGAACATATTCAAGACTGAGATTGATAGATTTCTAAACGTAGAGGGATTAAGGGATATGGGAATAAGGTGGGCAGATGGAGTTAGGTTAGAAGATCAACCATGATTTTATTGAATGGCGGGGCAGGCTCAAGGGGCCAAAGGGCCTACTCCTGCTCCTAATTCCTATGTTCCTATGTAAGCTGAATAGCCTTTAAAGACCAACCTTGTGTAGTCCCATAGCATAGTGGTTAGCGCGCTCGTCTCGCAAGCGAGAGGATCCGGGTTCGATTCCTGCGCGAGGCTGAACCTTTAGCAAGTTTCTTTACTCCACACGTTCCTGTTCACCTAGCAGTAAATACGAACCCAGTTGGCGGATCTTATTCTGGGGGTAATAATCCCTCCAAGAAAAAGAAAAAATATGGCCACTCTATCCACGACTGTTTGTGGGACACTGCTGTGCGCAATTGGCTGGCGCATTTCGCCCACAAAATACAGTCAATCCGCTTTACACTATATCCTGTGAAGTGGTTTGAGGCTTCTCTACGATGTGATAAGGTGCCATATCGATGCCCTCACACTTACGCATCCCTTTGTGTGAAGAAGGCCAGTGATCCATATTTCTGCTTCAGAAGGTCTTGGCTCTCGGTCAGGGATGAAGCCACTCATCAGGACTTGAGCTCACAATCTAGGCTGATGCTGCATTGAAGTGCTGAAAGAAGGATCGCATTGTCCAAGGTGCCGTTCTGTGGATGAGACATTGAACCGCAGACCAATGCTGTTCAGGCTGATATTATCGGAAAAGAGAACAGAGTTTCTCTTGATGTCCTGGCCAACTATCCTCCAAAATGAATTGGACATTCACTTCATGGTTGTTTGTGGGATCTTGCTGTATCCAAATTGGCTGCTGGGTCTGTCTACAAATTCAAATTAATCAGTGATTGTTTGACAGCAATTCCCAGTGATGAGTTTTCAAATGTTTTGATGTTATGCGCGCTGTATCAAATGCAAGGATTATTTTATTATTACAACTGCATGAGACCTTTGGTCTGTCCTCCTTGGGGAGAGGTAAGCAGAGTCTCCTTGGGACTGAGCTGTCTACAAGGTTAGTTGCCTAGCAATTGAATATCAGAATCAAGTCACCCTCTGTGATGGTTTCCAGTCTTGTTCCTGAGCCAGACGGGTCCGCAGTATTCCAGGGCACTGCTGATGCCAGCACAGCCCAGGCTAGCTCATCAGCAAGACCTGGAAGGGCAGACCAGTCGCTGGGAGCAGGGATTCTTCTCACTCAGCTCCTGTTAACCCTGTAAGCAAAAGCCCTAATGTGTTGAGTGGTCCAAGCTGGACAAGTAGCAGAAAGCTTACCAGTGTTCATGATTTTAGTTGATTAATCTGCAGCAACACATCCTCTGGGGTCCACCAAGTCTTTGGCTCTTGCCAACCTATACCTAAATACTCTTTAAGATTAGGTGAGCTGGGTGCATCCCTCTGAGAAGAGAGCATATTCCAGACAAATGGAAATTCAGATCCATATATGGCACACTCTGTAATTTGGTTCAGATAGTCTTAAAAACAACAATACATTGCATTTATATTGCATCTTTCAAGTCAGGAGGACATCCCAAGGCACTGGACAATAAGCGGTTTGCACCCGAGCCATGAATTGGGATCGGAGAGGTATGGAAGGTAAATGGGGATGGAGGAGGGAAGATAACCGAAAGCACAGTCAAAAAGGAAGGTCTTGAGACGGGCCTTGAAGGTGGCAAGGAAGAGGGTAAGGCAGAGGGGCTCCCGGATGGAGTTCCCGAGATTAGGGACAGAAAAGCTAAAGGTCCAACTGCCGCCAGTGGGAGCGGTCACGGTTATGGTGGGGGACTCGAAGCAGGCCAGTGCCTGCAGAACGGAGGCTGGGGACAGGTTGGTGAAGTTTTAATCGGTGGCAGAGGTAGGGAGGAGCAAGGCCGTAGAGGGTTCTTTTTCATCAAACACTACGATGGGTTTGCGCGAGTGCCTGATACCCGGGTGGCCAAAGGGATCCGAGATCCAGTGGTTGCAGCTGTCCATGAGCTTTGGTTACATCATCTGATCTTTTACTGCCACCTATAGGACACTCAAAAAGCTGCAGCTCTAATTCCATTTGACTTCCTGAATACCTTGTCCAGGTTCATTTCAAACGAATTACCTGCTCGTCTCTCTGCGCGACTGACTGATTGACGGACTGAGCCAGGCTGACACTTCTTGCAGATTGCGCCTGATGTGTTGCTTTGGGAAAAACCTAACCTATGTGTTCCCAAACGTGGCGCCACCTGCTGAGGACAATGCGATGGTACGACAGGACTTTTCCCGGGATGCAAAGTGTAGTGACTGCGGCAGCCAATTTGCGCACAGCTATTTGATTCACCTCTGGAATTTCCATGGAATTCTCAGTTGGATTTGGATAATCTTCAGCATGGTGATGGGGTGTCAGACACCCGGCTGACCCCCCCCCCCCCACCGCCCCCCCCACCCCAAAAAAAAAGATTGCCTCCACATCGCTGTGACCCTGATTCCGCCTGCGCTACCATCAGAGATATGAAACTCATCAAGTCTGCGCTGGTGTTTTTCTCCACACAAGCCACCCTGTGTAATCCCACTCTGTATCTCCCTCCCCCTCACCCAAAATATCTAAATGTGTGAACTGCACCAAAGTTCTATATGCATCAAGATTTTCGTTCCATCGACACATCTTAAGAATGACTATAAACAAGGATCATATATTATAATAATTGCACAATGTTCGCTCCTTCTTTCCCCACGAAGCTTCATGAGCCCCCCTCCCCCCCCATCCTTGCCCGGCTTCACTGGTTCCCCATTACCTAGGCTCAGAGGATCGAGTTTAAGATTCTTGTCCTCATCTTTCAAGCCCTCCATGGTCTTGCTCCACCTTACCTCTGCAACCTATTAAAGCTTCAACAACTTGTCCGTTCCCTCTGCTTTGCAAGTACTGGACTGTTCCACATCCCCCACCCAAGGATTGTTATTATTATTACATTTGGTGCTACAGTATTAAGATAGCGCCACTATTTTGATCAGCGATGCAGAGCAGATAACAGGAGCTTGTTAAATTTAGCTAGGGTTTCTCGCTCCAGTGACATTCCCCTCCTTCTCCTGCACACCCCTCGTCCCTTTTATTGGATGAAGTATGTTACTAGATGCTGGATGAGAAGTAGGATCAAACCCTCAGTCTGACATCCTCCCACACGTACATGCAGAAACATATACACACACACATAGATGCGCACACACACACACACATGCACATACATGCACAAACATACACACACACACGCACGTATATATATGTTCATGTTAGACAAATAAATCCACAGACCAAAATACACATATGTACATATACACACGTATATATACACACGGACACACACAACACGAACACACATACATGTATGTGTGCGGGAAGGACATCAAGGGTGGCAAGAATTACCACAGGCCCAATCGAGATTGGATCAAACAGAATCAGTGGAACCAGAAAAGCACTAAGCAGTGAAAACATTAAGGTAAGCGAGGAAAAAGCTGGATTCACAATAGAAAAAGGATAGGTTCGAAAAACAGGCGGGCCAGGATGGGCCGAATGGCCTTTTTCTGTGCTGAAGATTTCAATGTTCCTATTCTGTGTCCACAAACACACACATACACACACAGACACACACATAGTAATAATCCCTCAAAAAAAAATTGGTCATTTCAATCCATGGCTGTTTGTGGGACACTGCTGTGCGCAATTGGCTGCCGCATTTCGCCCACAAATATACAGTCAATTCACTTTACAGTCTATTCTGTGAAGCGCTTTGAGACGTCGAGAAGACACGATAAGCGCTATATCAAATGCAAGGATTATTATTATTATTATTATTATAGTCAATTAGCCTCACTTCCTGGGCTCACACTAATGATTGACCACTTAGGAAAGGTACAAAGGTGGGAGCCTGGCTGGACCTTGTGTAACTCTACCTCAGCATCATTACATGACTTCGGAGCTGGTAGTGGGGGCGTGCTGGGGGGGGGGGGGGGGGGGCGGAAATAAGAGATGGCAATAAAAGTGGGGGGGAAATATCAGGAAATGTTGTGAGTTCATGGACCCAGGCATTACTGAGCTGGATGTGCGGTTGAGGACTGCCATCTGCTGGCAGCGTTGTACCAGTGCCACTTCTTCCGCTCTTAACTCTTAAGATACCCAACATCATATCTGTGTTCAGTAAAATGCGGCGCGTGCAAAATATCATTGCGCTGTAACAAAAAAGCCTGACTCGTGGATATTTAGATCATAATGTTCTTGAAATTAGCATTGATTTTCTGCCCCCCCCCACCCACCCCCCCCCACCTCCTAGTTTTATGTTGTGTTTTAGGATACCCGTTTATGTTTCGAGTTATCCCTCAACCACTTTCTGAAACCCTTACCCTCAACTTCCTCCACTTCAAACATACAATTTTAGTGGCTATTTTATTGATATGAAAATTAACCGTTCATTCAAATTATGCCCCCCCCCCACCCCCACCCCCATCACCCCCTCACCCCCCACCCCCGCCCGAGAAAAAAAGGAACTAACACCGGCAGAGAGTGGTTGGGCTGAGTGGCTGTTTCTGTGTTGTATATTCTTTGTAAAATCTTTGTTGTTTGGGAAGTGATTAGCGAAATTGGACATTTTAAAGGGTTACCTTTAATATTGGCCATAATCGACATTTTGGGGGGGAAAAGGGTTAAACTGCTCAAGGGTTCTTTCTCTCTCTCTCTCTCTATCTCTCAAAAGAAGTACATGTTTATTTTTGAAAACAACACATAAGGCCCACTCATAATACTTCATTTGTGCTTACTGTGAAATTTTGATGAGTTTGAGCGTTTGAACCTCAACGCTTTAACAAGCGCCAGATCACTCTTAAGGTGGCGATTTGTCTCAATCCACAAACAAGGCACCAGCGAAGCTAATAAATCTCAGTTAGAGAGTAACTGAACCCAGCTGTTTTAACGTAACAAAATAAAACAATTATGCCCCAATGTATGTGTGAAGGGCTTTGCTCTCCTTCAGTTGATTTATGCGCCCCTTAAAACTTGACACTGTATCAAATATTTAAAACGAGTTGAATGTTGTTATCGCGCACCGTGAAAGCCAATGCAAACTTGGCATGAAATTCATAAAGTCTTATTAAAATGTCTTTTTCTTTTAACACTTTGAAAGTTTTTTTTTTGGGGGGGGGGTTAAAAGATGTGCATAGAGCTGTATTGTGCCCCCTTCTGTGCGCATATAACACGGTTCCACCTTAAAAATGACTTCACGCCGGGCATTTTTGGCTGAAACTCTTTGAAAATTGTAAAAGTTGGGAATTTTATACAAAAAGTGTTTTTTTTTCTCTCTCGTATTTTTACCCCCCTCCCCCCCCCACCCCCCCAAAAAAAGAAAAACTGCAAGGAAAAGCCAAGGTTTAAAAAGGAGCGTGTGCATGTGAGAGAGAGAAAGAGAAACAAATGATAACGACTTTAAAATCCGAGAAAAAGGGAAGTTTCATTCCCCCCCAAAAAAAATGTTGAGCTTTATTTCAAAAAGTACACGACCACCACCGACCCCCAAAATAAGACTCATTGCGCAATTTAGCAACTGGTTTGAAGTGAAATCCAATCAATAATAACGAGAGAAAGCGGGAGATCCAGTATTTTTTTAAAAAAAGCAGATTCCCTTTAGTAGTTTATTCCCAATTTACACTTCACATCGACATTTGGAAAGATTAATATATATATATGTGTGTGTGTGTGTGTGTGTGTTGGGGGGGAGTGGTGGTGGTGGGGGGGGGATGCAAATTAACATGAATCCTGTGAGTTACCAGTTAACTGATAAAGAGAAAAACTGGGGAGAGAGGAGGAAATAGGGGGAAATATATATTTTTTTAAAAAATTAACCTATTTCGAAATATCTTCCCTTCTGCCCCCCCCCCCCCAAAAAAAATATATATCCGAGAGCAAGGCAAGGAGTTCTGTGTGCTGAGTTGATGGATGATGGGATGGGCTGGGAGCCAGTTGGCCTGATGACTGGGTTACTTACGCTCAGAGCTGGGATAGGCTGTGTAGATTGGGGAGGGGGTGTGTAGGAGTGGGAGGGAGGGAGGGAGAGAGAGAGAGGCCGGGATCAGGGGTAATGATCCACTCACTCACTCCCTGAGACTCACAGTCGGGGCTGTATATATAAGGAAGCAAACCCCCGGACCGTAACACACTTAGTAAAGTGCTTCTCACCGAACAGACACATACAGTGAGTGAGTGAGTGAGAGACAGAGAGAGAGACACAGAGACACAGACAGACACAGAGCAGAGGGGTTTTTTTTGAAAAGAGAGAGAAAAAAAAATCTGAAGCAATTTTTTTTAATAGATATATAATATATATATATATAACAAAAAGAAAGTCGGTGTGAAAGGAGATTTCTTTGCCTCCATTCATTTGCAACCAGAAGCCAAATCAACGAGAGATAAGACGGACAGAGAGAGAGAGAGAGAGAAGAGAGAAGAAGAAAAAAAGAGGAGAGAGAGAGAGATCTTAGTGGGATTTTTTTTTGCAAAAAAAACCCTTTTTTTTTCTTTTTCTTTTTCTTTTAAGCGACGATCGAGGCAGAAGAGAAACTTTTCTCCCCCACCCACCCCTCCTCTCCTCCTTTCCTTCCCTCTCTCTCAAAAAAAAACTTTTTTTTTTATTTAAAAAAAAGAAAAGTTTGGATCAAAACTTTTTCTTTACCCCCTTTCCACCTTCTCCCCTTCTCCTGCTTTCATTTCTTCTCTCCTTTTCTTTCTCTCTCTCTTCCCCACCCCCACCCAAAAAAAAAAAGAGAAAGAAGAGCCAGGAAAGTTATTGGGGAGATATTTTTTTTTCCACCACCACTTTTTTTTTCCCCCCCTCCTCCTTTTTCCAATTCATCCCTTCAAAATTTGGGAGTGAGTCGAGTTGGGGAGTCGAGTCGAGTTGAGCTGTGGGGGGTGTGTGGATGGGGGGGTCGAGGGGCAGAATTTCCCTCTTATTTGTGAGTTTCTTAATTGTAAATTAAAAGAGAAGATAACCCCTTTTTTTAAAAAAAAAGGAAATCTCCTTTTTTTTTCTCGTTGACCTCCTTTTTTTTCGTTGCAAAAGTTTTTTTTTGGGAGGAGGGGGTGTGCAAAAAATATATATATTATCATTTTTTTAAAAAAAAATTGGCCCTCCCCAAAAAATTCCCAGTCACAAAGCGATTTATTGTTAATTAATTGTTATTATATTTTTTATATATATATATATATACTTTACGGGGGGGGAAGGGAGCAATTTATTTTGGATTATTATTATTATTATAAAAACGACAACGAGGAGAGAAAGGAAGAGAGGAAAGTAGGAAGAAAGAGAGGAGAGGAAGAAGGAAAGAGGAAAGGAAAGGAAGAAAGAGAGGAAAGGAAGAAAGAAAGAGAGGAAAGTAAGAAAGAAAGAGAGGAAAGTAAGAAAGAGAGAGAGGGAAGGAAGAAAGAAGGAGAGGAAAGGAAGAAAGAAGGAAAGAGGGGAAAGCAAGGAGGAGAGAAAAGAAAGACAGGAAGAAAAGAAGAGAGAGAAAAAGAAAAAAAAAGGAAGAGAAAAGAAAGGTGGAAAGCGGCAGCAACAGCAGCAACAGCAGAAGAAGGAGAAAAAGAAGAAAAAAAAGAGGAGGATAAGAAGAAGAGAAGAGAAGAGAAGAAAAAGAAGAAGAAGAAGAAGAAGGGGAAAAAAAAAGCCATGGACAGCCGGAGTGCGCGGCCGTGGCTGCTGTTGGTGGCGGCGGTGTGCGCGGTGTCCGGACAAGCGGCCGAGAGCGACTCCGGGAGCCACTCCCCGGGGCGCCGGGACCGGGACCGGTGGGACCAGTGGGACTGGGACTGGGAGTGGGTGACACCGGTCAGACTGGAGGCTGAGACTGTGCGGGAAGGAGAGGCGGGAGGCGGCAGCGGAGGCTTTGCTGACGGTCGCCTACAGTCTAAGCGCCTTCGGGCGGCGCTTTGTGCTGCGTTTGGAGCCGGACCGCAGCTTCGTGGCGCCGGCGGTCACCCTCCAGCGCTTGGGGAGCCCCCGGGCCGGGGCCGGGGCCGGGCCGGGGGGGGAGAGGCCGGGGCCGGGGGGGGAGAGCCCGGGGCCGGGGAGGAGAGCCCGGGGGGGGGGAGAGCCCGGGGCCGGGGGGGGAGAGCCCGGGGCCGGGGGGGGAGAGCCCGGGGCCGGGGGGGGAGAGCCCGGGGCCGGGGGGGGAGAGGAGGAGGAGCTGCGCCGCTGCTTCTACACCGGCACCGTGGACTCGCTGCCCGGTTCTCTGGCCGCCGTCAGCCTGTGTCGGGGCATCCGAGGGGCGTTCGTGGTGGGCGGCCAAGAGTACGCCATCCGCCCCGCGGGGCAGAGGCAGAGGGAGGGGGAGAGGGGGCAGAGCGGCCAAGAGGACGCCATCCGCCCCGCGGGGCAGAGGCAGAGGGAGAGGAGGAGGGCAGAGCCGCAGCTGCACATGGTCGGCAGGAGGCGGAGCAGCTCCGGCGGCACCAAGTGCGGGGTAAGTGCCCTCACTCTCTCTCTCACTCACTCACTCACTCTCGTTCCTCACTCACTCTCGTTCCTCACTCACTCTCGCTCACTGACTCACTCACTCGCTCTCATTCCTCACTCACTGACTCACTCACTCGCTCTCATTCCTCACTCACTCACTCACTCACTCACTCACTCTCGTTCCTCACTCGCTCTCACTCACTGACTCACTCACTCGCTCTCATTCCTCACTCACTGACTCACTCACTCGCTCTCATTCCTCACTCACTGACTCACTCACTCGCTCTCATTCCTCACTCGCTCTCGCTCCTCACTCGCTCATTCTCATTCCTCACTCGCTCACTCACTCCTTACACACTCACTCCTTTCACTCACTCACTCCTTACACACTCACTCCTTTCACTCACTCACTCCTTACACACTCGCTCACCCCCCACTCGCACGCTCGCTCGCTCACTCACTCACACACACTCACCCCCCACTCACACGCTCACTCACTCATTCACTCACTCACACGCTCACTCACTCACTCACACACACTCACCCCCCACTCACACGCTCACCCCCCACTCACACACACACTCTCTCTCTGTCCCTCACTCATTCACTCCCTCTGTCCCTCTCATTCATTCTCCTCACTCTCTCACTCCCTCCCTCTCTCTCACTCCCTCTCTCACTCATTCACTCTCCCTCCCTCTCACTCTCACTCCCTCCCTTTCCCTCACTCACTCACTCACTCACTCACTCACTCCCCATCTGCAGCCGCTGCTAACTCTGCAAACCTTTCATGCAAACACCCCTCCACCACTATTTTAACAATAAGCCTTGCGTCTGATATAGTTCCTTATCTCGTCTTCGAGGCGTCTCAAAGCGCTTCACAGGATATACTGTAAAGTGAATTGACTGTAGATTTCGTGGGTGAAACACGGCAGCCAATTGCGCACAGCAGCGTCCCCACAAACAGTCGTGCATTGAGTGACCACGTTATTTTTATTTAATTTATTTTGCGTTCTCTCTGTATATATTTGTATTTGCCTTTTTCTCTCTCTATATATTTTATTCTTTGCAAATTCTTTAAACTCTCGTGTGTGTGTGTGTGTGTGTGTGTGTGTATATATATGTGTGTGTGTATTTCCCTTTCCTTCCTTTCCCAAAAGTTATTAAAAACTTATCGCAAACTCTTAAAACCTTCTTGCAAACCCCACAATTCGATAATCTTTTTCCTTCGTGTTCCCTTGCGTTTTTTTCCCAAGATATCCTTTTTTTTTATTTCTTTACCTCTTTCCACCCATCCTCCTTTGCTTTCCCCCCTACCCCCCCCCCCCCCCAAAAAAAAGTACGATAAATAGCATGATCTAAAAGCCTCTCATTCTGTGCTTCGCAAACCCCCCTTCTTCTATCCCCAGTTAGGATTTCTTTTTCCCCTTTCTCTCCTCTCTTTCCCTTTCTGTCTCTCTTTTGGCTCGGTGAATTCCTGGACAGGAAGGTTGGGTCAGTTCCAGGGAGGGAGAAGAGGGGAGTGACAGTCTTAACAGTCATCAGCTGCATAGACTAGCGTCACTCAAGTTTCTCTTTCTCTATTGCCCGCCTCTCCCCGTCTATGGGGGAGAGAGACCTCTCCCTTGTGCACGTTCCCCCATGTAAGGTTGGGCGGGGTGGGTGGGCTGGTGCTCAGTGCGCATTTAGCCCATGTAAGGGGGTGGGCGGGTGCCTGTTCTCGGTGGAATTTTTTTTACCCCAGTTAAGGTGGGGGGCGGTGGGGGGGGCGGGGGGCTCGAATGCTAGCAGAGCTGCCCCAAGTCCTGCGAGCCCATGCCCTGACTTCACATTGCAATGAACCGAAAAGGGAGGAAGTGGGGGTGGGGTGTGGGGGGGAGCTTGTTGTCAGCGCTTTATACGTTTGCCACTTGCTCGCCTTATTAATAACCGGGTTTCGCTCTCTTCCACCCTCCTCCCCCCCCCCCCCCCCCCCCCACCCTCGTTCCGTTGCAGGTGAGCGACCAGGACATTCCAGAGCGTCCCCAGGAGCCCAATGTCGCGCACGAGCCCAGAGAGTCGTTGTCGGCGACGGAGCGGAAGCGCAGAGCCAAGCGCTTCGTGTCCTCGCCGCGCTACGTGGAGACTCTGCTGGTGGCCGACCAGAGCATGGCCGAGTTTCACGGCAGCGACCTCAAGCACTACCTGCTGACCCTGATGTCGGTGGCCGCTAAGCTCTACAAGCACCCGAGCATCCAGAACCCTATCAACTTGGTGGTGGTCAAGATCCTGGTCATCTACGAGGGCGAGAAGGGCCCCCAGGTGACCAGCAACGCAGCCCTCACCCTCCGTGACTTCTGCTCTTGGCAGAAGCAGCACAACCCCGCCAGCGACAGGGACCCTGACCATTACGACACAGCTATCCTGTTCACCAGGAAAGTAAGTAACAGTACAATAGCGCAGAATAAATATATATAGATATAGTGTGTATGTATAGATATGTAAAAACCTATTATATGATAATATAATAATAATTCTTGCATTTTATAGAGCACCACATATATATATATATATATAATATGACTTGACTGTGTATCTTGTGTTAACACGCAGACGAACTTGCAGCCAACAATTCCTACAAAGCATCTTTTGAGGATATGTGTGATTTTTTTTTTTGGAAGCTGGTGGGAAAGGGAGAGAGAGAGAGTGCGTATGTACGTACGAGAGAGCGAGAGAGAGAGAGGGGCTCTTAAGTAAAAGTTTGGCAGAGTTAATACAGTAGACAACCTGCTCACTCTCTCTGCTATTTTTTTTCTCTCGCACGCGAGATGTGTACTGTGTATTTAACTGCTAAATGGTCCCCTTGTCTCCAGGATCTGTGTGGAGCCCAGACTTGTGATACCCTGGGGATGGCTGACGTGGGGACAGTCTGTGATCCCAGCCGAAGCTGCTCTATTATAGAGGACGATGGGGTTCAGGCGTCTTTTACTGCAGCTCACGAACTGGGTAAGTGTTTTTCTCTCTCTCTCTCCTTCCCTCCCCCACCATCCTGACGACCTTTCCTCCCCGCGAGCCCACATTTCCTAATCGCACGCCGAAAGCTCCCAACGGATTGTGGTTACGACTTTTTTTTTAAACAGCAAATTAAAATCCTTTTCCTTTTTTTGTTTCCTCCCTGTGTGTGGGATAGAATGAAAGTCGCTGCCTTTCTCCCACGCCAGTTAGCCTACATAATAAGAGTAACAACAACCCTGGCATTATTATTATTATTGTTACAAATTGTTGCTCTGTGTGTGTGTGTAGATATATGTATGCGCTGCTACTTCCTTGGTAGAAGTTGCTGAGAGCAAGAATCCGGTTACGGAGGGTTTTCTGAATCGGCTGTCAACCACTTGGCCGAGAGTTAACTCTTTATTGCTCCGCAAAGTTCTCTTTATTTGCGCTCAGCTGTGTCCGTCATTCAGTGCTGTGTGGGTCGGGCTCGGATCGAGACGCGCACGTGTGTGTGCGTGTGTGTATACGAGGTGGGTGGGTGGTGGCGGAGGGGTGGCGTGGGCGCATCAGGAGAAAGCGTGGGAAGCAGCTGCGGGAATATATGGCCCAGGTCTAACCCCCGCCCCCAGTTGCGGGCGCAAGGTCTTGACCTCCGGAGCCAGGCAGGTGTGCAGCTCGTACATCTGACGCACATCTGGAGTCCAGGGGGGGCAGTGCGGTTTGGCAGGTGGCCGGCATTGAGGCAGGTGCGCAGCAAGTTCTGCTGAGGGGGGGAGGGGGGGAGAAGGGGTTTCCGGCTCGGAGACCGTCCAGCAATTCGAGCGGACGGACGCTACCCTCGTAACTCAAACAGGACTCCTCCTCTCTGCCCCCACCTCCAGGCCACGTGTTCAACATGCCTCACGATGACGCAAAGCAGTGTCTCCAAACGGTCGGGCAAACAGGGATTTCCCATTTGATGGCGTCAACGCTTTCCAACCTGGACAGGAGCCAGCCCTGGTCAGCCTGCAGCGCTTACATGGTGACTTCCTTCCTGGATAACGGGCACGGTAAGCATCTCTTCTCCAATAAACCTTTGACGTTTCTCTCTGGCCCCCAAAAAGTTTTGTTTTTTTTTTCCAAGTGGGCGGCTTTTTCTTCAAGTGGGCGACAACCTCCGTTCAGAATACAACGCAGAACCTCCCGGCGGGGCGTTAGTTTAAACAAATGGGCCCTAAATAAATAGTGTTTCTGCAAACTCATGGTCTACTCAATCCACGACTGCTGAGTTTCGCCACAAATACACAGTCAATCCACTTTACACTATGTTCTGTGAAGCGCTTTGAGACGTCGCAATGACATGATGAGGCACTATATCAAATGCAAGGATTATTAATTATCCTGTTAGTATTTTAACCCTTCCCTCTTTGTTTCCGACCGAGACAGCCCACTTGCTATATGAGTGATGGGCGAATTTTAAGTAAACTTTAATAATGAGAGGTGTTTATTTTTTCTCTTTTTTTATAAAATATATATATATATGTGTGGACTCGGGTAATGAATGATCTTACTTTTCTATAGATTTTTTTTCAGAAAGAATGCGTTTTAATTAATTATAGGTGATTTATATTAAAAAAAAGCTAACCAAAAAATAATTCTCCACTGCTCTAGCTTTCTGCACTCTGGAGGGGTTAACACTGTGCATGTTTGGGATACACTTTATTTCCCCTCCTCCCGCCCGGTTGCTTTCCGCAACCTTCATGTAGTTGTTTATTGTCCAAGGAAAGACCTTTGACACAGTCACTGCAATCGAGCCTGACTGACTCCTCTCTTCACCCCATCTCCCGTGTACAGAATCCAAGTTTTTAAAATCCTTTCAGGTCCTCGACAGCGAACCCCCCCAACCCCCATCCATGTAACCTTCTCCTGCATGCAACACTCCCTCTTTTCCAGCTCTCTTCCACTGCTCATTCCCCCTCCTTCCTGCACCACTGACGCTATCTTGGCTGAGGTCAACCAACCAGAGCGTAGGATTTCACAGTCACTACACTTCAAAGAAAGCTTGCAAAAAGCTTTTGAGAAGTTCTCGACTTTAAAGGCCGTATCACGATTCTTCTTTTTTTTCTAAAATGGTTAAAAACTTTAAAAATTATCTGACACACTACAAATAGTCAGTCGCCGCACTCTACAGTAAATCCCTGCAGAGCACTTTAAGATGTCTCAACAATGCAATAAAACACTACAATATTAATCCTTGAATTTGATATAGCGCCTTATTGAGTCGTTGGGAATGTATTGTAAAGTGGATTGACTGTATTTTGTGGAAAAAGCCTGGCAGCCAATTGCGCACAGCAGATTCCCACAAACAGTTGTGGATTGAGTGACCAAATTTGAAATTTTTTTTTAGTTGGAGGGATTATTAGCCCCGGAAAGTGATCTGCCAATCGATCTAACAACCGGGTTCCTACTCGCTGATAGGTAAACAGAGGCGTGGGGATTGAGGTTTCAGCCTCCGCCTTGGAATCGAACCCGGGTCATTTCGCTCGCGAGGCGAGTGCTCTAACCACTACGCTACAGGACTCTACTATATCAAATGCAATTGTTATTACTTGTGTTTAGGTGAGTGTTTGCTGGACAAACCACAGAGCCCTCTGCAGCTGGCCAACGAGCTCCCGGGCAGCACATACGACGCCGATCATCAGTGCCAGATCACCTTCGGCGAGGACTCCCGGCTCTGCCCCGACACCAGCAACACCTGCTCGCTGCTGTGGTGCACGGGGAATGCCGGCGGGATGCTGATCTGCCAGACCAAACACTTTCCCTGGGCCGACGGCACCCCCTGCGGGCAGGGCAAGTGGTGCATGGAGGGCAAGTGCGTCAACCAGACCAGCATGAAGGAGTACAATGTAAGTGTCTGTGCCAGTGTCGCACTGTCCTTTTAATTGGGTGGGGGAGGGGGGGGGATGTTTTTAATTCCTTTTAGGATGTTAACGCTTCACGGGATTTATAGCGTCTGAGGTGATAATCCCTCCCAAATTTTTTGCCATCTTTCAGTCCACGATGGTTTGTGTGAAATTGGCTGACGCGTTTCGCCCACAACCTATGCAGTCAAACCCCTTTACAGTATATTCCGTGAAGCGCTTTGAGATGTCTCAATGACGCCATACAGCGCTACATCAAATGCAAGGAGGAGTATTATTATTAACCTCAACAAATGACAAATTGCGTTTGCTTAGCGCCTTTTCGTGTTGGAAGGACATTCCCAAGGCGCTGGACAGTTGAGGGTTTGCCCCTGACTGAGCTGGGTGTTGGAATCGAGAGGGACAGAGGGTAGGGGTGAGTTAGGGGTGGCTGAAGCCATGGTCAAAGAGGAAGGTCTGAGACACGCCACGAAGGAGGCAAAGGGAGAGGGGATGCCTTATTGAAATGATTGATTGATTGAAAGCATTGCTGGCAAACTATACAGTTGTTTTGGACGAGACGTCGAACAATTTTTTTTTCCCCCCTCTTCTTTTCCAGACGCCGGTGAACGGGAACTGGGGGGTGTGGGGCCCGTGGGGCACGTGTTCGAGGACGTGCGGAGGCGGGGTGCAGTACTCGTTCCGACACTGCGATCGTCCCGTCCCCAAGAATGGCGGCAAGTACTGCGAAGGCAAGAGGGTGCAGTACAAGTCGTGCAACACTGCAGAATGCCCTGACAGTAATGGTAAGACTCCGAATTTATCCTGTCTTATGTTCCCCCTCCTCGACCAAGTTCTTCCCTCTCTCCTCCCTCCCCCTCCCCTCCCAATAATTCAAACCAACATCCCAACAACTCTCCTGAGTGAGAAAAGGTCTCCTGGGCTCTCCTTTGGCTCTTCTTGTGTATCTTATATCTATGTCCTCCAATCGCTGACTCCCTGACCATGGGAACAGGAGCAGGCCATTCAGCCCCTCCAGCCTGTTCCACCATTCTATTAGATTACGGTTGATCTGTACCACAACTACTTTTACCTGCCATTGCTCCATATCCCTTGATCCCCTTACCAAAAATCTATCCACCTCAGTCTTGAAAAATTTTAATTGATCCAGCCTTGTGGCGGGGGGGGGGGGGGGTGAAAGTTCCAGATTTATACTCCCCTTTGGGTGAAAAAGTGCTTCCTGATTTAGTTTCTCTGTATCTACACTATCAAATCCCTTTATTATTTTAAACGCCTCAAATGGATCACCCGTCAACCTTCTAAACTGAAGGGTAAGGGATCAAGTTTATGCAACCTGGCCACCTAATTTAACCCTTTAGGCCCTGAAGAGAGGCCAGTGTAATGGTTTAATGGATCATTTCAATGCATCTTTTCTTTCTCTCGACTCAGGCAAAACATTCCGTGAGGAGCAGTGCGAGGTGCACAATGACTTCTCCAAGTCCCCTGCTTTCGGAGGCATGCCCGCTGTGGAGTGGGTCCCCAAATACACTGGCGTCTCTCCCAGAGACCGCTGCAAGCTCTTCTGCCAAGCAAAAGGCACGGGCTACTACTTTGTGCTTCAGCCTAAGGTAAGTTTCCACAGCCTCTCCCTGGTCAGTCTCTTCCTGGTTCATCTTCTGAGTGTGTGAGCCCAGAGCGCCCCAGCTTGGGTGACTCTGTACCGCTTCTTGCTTCTGGGTCAGAAAGTTGTAGGGTTCAAGGCCTGATGTTTGGGGACATGGAGCTCACATTCCAGGCTGAAACGTCCGTTGAATTCACCTGACCTGTAACGTAGTGGTTAGTGCCCTCAGCTTGCAATGAAGATTCCCGGGCAGGGCGACACAGTAGGCAAGTTTCCTTACTCCACACTCCTTGTTCCAGCAGCAAGTTGCAACCTGTTTTTTAGTCGAGTGGCAGACTGCTTTCTGGGGATTATAATCCCTCCAAAGCAAAAGAAAAAAAACCTAAGATTTTTGGTCACTCAATCCACAACTGGCTGTGTGCATTTGGCTGCAGCGTTTCACCCACAAAATATACAGTCAATTCACTTTACAATATATTCTGTGAAGTGCTTTGAGAAGTCTCTACAATGTGATCAAGTGTAAGGATTATTATTGAATCATGGTGGCGCTGAGTGGGGGGGATGAAGAGAGTATTGTCGGTGGGGCTGTTGTTCAGATGAGGGGTTAACAACAGTAACAATGCCAGATGCGAAGGCCGTCTAGTAAAATCACCCTCCTCCTCTCCTGACAGGTGGCTGATGGCACCCTGTGCAGCCCAGAGTCCACCTCGGTCTGCGTTCAGGGGCAGTGTGTGAAGGCTGGGTGTGATCGGATCATCGGCTCAAACAAGAAGTTCGACAAGTGCGGGGTGTGTGGGGGCAACAGCTCGACCTGCAAGAAGATCTCAGGCTCCTTCCTCCTCTCAAAGTAAGTCCAACCCAACTACCGCTCACTGTTTGCAAGAACAGATTGCATGTTATACAGGGCCTTTAAAGTAGGGAGGACGTCCCAACTTGCTGGAGAGTCAAATGGTTTGCACCCCAACTGGGAGTTGGGTGGCAAGGGGGTTGGGTGGGTGTGAGAAGCGCTGAGCAAGTCCGCTGCTTGCTGATGTTGATGGGTGATGGTCGCGATTTGTCGGGGAAGCAGGGGACGATGACACTTGACCGTCATCCTGACCTTGTGTTTTGTTTTTCTCTTCTTCTCCCCCACCCCCTTCCCAATTTTTCCTGGGACAGACGTGGGTACCAGGAGGTGGTGACCATTCCAGCCGGAGCCACAAATGTCGACATCAAGCAACGCAGTGCCCGGGGCGAAAGGCACGATGGAAACTATCTGGCTCTGAGGAAGACCGACGGCACTTACCTGCTGAACGGCGGCTACACCTTGTCCACTCAGGAGCAGGACGTCTCGTTCCACGGAGCGACGTTGCGGTACAGTGGTTCCTCGGTCCTGCTGGAGAGAGTGCGCAGCTTCGGGGCTTTGTCTGAGGCCCTGGTGGTGGAGGTGCTGACGGTGGGCAAGTCCTTGCGGCCAAGGATCAAGTTCACCTACTTCGCCAAGAGGACTCCATCCCAGCACAGCACCAAGACCGGCCCCAGAAGAAAGGAGTCCTTCAACGCCATCAGGGAGACGTTGACCTCTGAGTGGGTGATTGGCGAGTGGGGCGAGTGTTCCAAGACCTGCGGCCTGGGCTGGCAGAGGAGGTCGGTGGTGTGCGCAGACCCTCACGGTCGACCCGCCCCCGGCTGCCGCAAGGAGCTGAGGCCGGACGGGTCGAGGCAGTGTGCGGAGACGCCTTGCCCACGCTGGGCACTGGGCGAGTGGTCAGCCTGCTCCAAGACATGCGGCCGGGGCTTTCGCAGGCGGGAGCTGGAGTGCGCGGGGGGCCGGGGGCAGAGCCTGCCACAGGACAGCTGTAACCAGGCCAAGAGACCCCGGCGGCTGATTGACTTCTGCAACGTTGGGGTGTGTGGTTGAGCTTCCGATGGATGGACAGACAGACGGATGGGCGTCTGGGAACAAAGAACAAATTTCTCTAAAAAGTTTTTATATTTAATGTTGAGAGGGAGAGTGGAACCCTCTTTCTTCTCCCCCCACCCACCTCCCCCACACCACCCCACTATACACACATACCAATTTGCACTGAAGAGTGAAGGAATTCTCTCCCCACCCCCACCCGATAAAGGTCAAAGAGTCAGCTTGCAGCATGTTTTTTTTTCCCCCCCCTTCAAGTTGGTGCCAAATTGTAAAGGAGCAGTGAAGCAGGGTGGGGAGGGGGACAGGGATTAAAGAAGGATCTTTGATGTCCCCCTGGTCATAGAGTGATACTGCTTAGAAACTGGCCCTTCAGTCCCTGTGCCAGATAAGTTCAATAGCCTTCTTCGTGATCTACAACCAATTCGCTCAGCAGCAGAAGATTGCAGTGAACGGAGAACCCCTTACGGTTTTTTTTCTGGGGAAAGGAGGTCGGGTGGCGACACTTTTTTTTATCAACCATCATCGAAGGAATGTCCTGCGATCTTGATTGATGGGAAGGACGGGAGGAAGGGGGAAATCCCAGGAAGCCAAAGCAAGGGACCTTTTCAAATAATCTCCATCAATGATTCTCTCCCGAGTGGTTATTATATATAATACACACAGACACATACACAAAGAAGCAATTCAGTGTTTGGCCTCTCCGGTGGCTTGTCGGGGTGTTCAGTGAGGGCAGCCGAGTCGTGCAGACTGACCGGGGGAAATCGCGGGTCCGAATCCCCATCTGTCCAGAATTGGCTGCTCTTGGCTGGGACAGAGGTTGGCTTCGGGCACCCTCTCCTCCCAACCTCCACCCTGTGTTAATAGAGGAAAAACCTCCCAACGTTCCACATTCCTGATCTCTATTCAATGCTTCCTTCCACTTGCTGCACAGCATGTGGACTCCAGTTGAGGGAATTGGTTGTGGTTTGTCTACTCACCACAACAAAACAACAACTTGCATTTATATAGCGCCCCGCACGCTAAATTTGAATTCCATCTCGTTACATTTTTGCTTCAAAGTAGGAGGGGTGGTGGAAAAAAATTCCCACTGGCCTCTCATTTGGGGTGGGGTTGGGTGTGGGGTGGTGGGAGTGGAGTCTCGACTTATAGGCTAAACTAACAAAATTACTAGCCCCAGTCTGTAACTACCTCAACGATGAAGGGCAGAGATTGTATAGATTTCGGAGAGTGGAAAAAAGCTTAAACTACGTTACACACAGGCTGCTACACATTAAAAAAAACTACCGATTTTTCCAACCTGCAGAATCAGAATCCCATAAAGAATGTATATACAAGCGGAGACTTGAGAGGCCAGAGAAACGGACTTTTATAAGTAAAGATGAAACAAAACAAAGAGAGACTATTTAAAATCCTTCTGTGAAGGACTTGCTGTGTTTTATTTTGTACAAATTCAAATTAAAACCTATTTATTTTTGTAAAAGCTTTGTATAATATAATCTCTAAGTTATCGCTTTTTTAAAAAGAGAGAAAAGAGCATTTAACAAGATCAGAACTATTTATACATTATATTGTGTCACTAGGAATATAATAATAATAAAAAGAATCAATGTTTGTCAATTTTCTTGTGTTTGTCCATGATGTTTACAGAGATAATGATACTTGCACTCGATACAGTGCCTTATCATGGTTGAGACTTCTCAAAAGTGCTTCACAGGATACATTGTAAAATGGATTGACTGTATCTTGTGGGCAAAATGCTGCTGGCGGTTACGCACAGCAGCGTCCCACAAACAGCCAATTTTATTTGGGGGAATTGTTGGCCAGGACACCGGGAGAGAGAAACTCCTCTTTTCGAATAATGCCATTGGATCTTTAATGTCCACCTGAAGGGGCTTTGGGTTAACGTCTCATCTGAAGAATGGCACCTCCCAACAGTGCAGGACTGCATTGGAGTGCCATCTTAGACGATGTGATTCCAAGTCCAGACGTGGGTCTTAAGTCCTGACTCGCAGGTAAGAGCGCTACCACTGTGCCAGGCTGACACACACAGGTGATGGGATTTGTTCACTGGGTGCTTGCGTTTAGTGTTGCCTATTGAAGGTCACTGAAAGTAACATCTGATATGTCATCTGGAACTATTATTTTTATCCATTCAGTGTGCAAACATTGGGAAATTTGTTGATTCTTAACCATGTTGATTCATATGTATATATGTTGGACCTTAAACATCAACGAAAATCTGTGAGCTCAAAATCCCGAATTGGGAGCTTGAACCTACAACCTTCAGAGTTGAGGCGAGAATGCTCCTGACTGAGCCAGGCTGACACATGGATAATAATAATAATCCTTGCATTTGATAATAGTGCCTTATCACATCGTTAAGATGTCTCAAAGCACTTCACAGAAAATGCTGTAAAATTAATTGCCCGTATATTTTATGGGTGAAACGCGACAGACAATTGCGCACAGCGGTGTCCCACAAACAGTCGAGGATTGAGTGTCCACATTTTTTTTTAGGGTTTATTACCCCCGGAAAGCAACCCGCCAGTCAACTTAACAACCGGCTTCTTATTTACTGCTAGGTAAACAAGAGGTGTGTAGGGTGAGGAAACTTGCCTAAGGTTTTGTCCAGCAATCGAACCAAGGTCCTCTCACTTGCAAGGCGAATACCCTAACCACTACCCTACGGGACTTCACACTACTCTCCATATGAACACATAACCTTCAGACTTGGAGGTAATAGCGCTACTGCTTTAGCTAGGCCAACACACAAGTGATGTAAGACAAGGAGTGAGTCTGCTGGTAATTGTAAAACGCACTGTTTGCAGCCTGGTTGGGAGCCCAGATCTCTTGCTGAACTTGTCCTTAAAACAGAGTCACGCTTTATGACTGCATTGTATTGCTGGCAAGCTATCCCAGCCAAGCCCCACTTCAGGACACGAGTGCGTGAAAAGTAAACAGGCCAGTAATCTCGGTTGAACTCGCTCGCTCGCTCGCTTACTGACAATCAGTTTTTAGTCCGGGGCCAAAAAGCACCACAAAATACCAGGTAGCCAGAGAGATAATAACAATCCTTGCATTTTGTGTAGCACATCATCAAGACATCTTAAAGCACTTCACAGTAAAATAGTTTGAATGTATTTAGTGGGTGAAAGGCGGCAGCCAATCTTACACGCAGCAATGTCCCATAAACACCTATGAAGTGAACGACCAATTTTATTTGGGGGGATTGTTGGTCAGGACCCCAGGAGAAACTCAGTTCTCTTTTCAAATAGCACCGTGGGATCTTTTAATGTCTACCTACCTGGTCAGGCAGACAAGACCTCGGTCAATATGGCACTTCCCCTCCGGACTCCCAACATTGCATTGGAGCATCAGCCCACCTTATACGGGTTCCTAGTCCCAACATGGGGCTTGAACCCATAACCTTCAGACTCAGAGGTGAGGGTGCTACCAACTGAGCCATCAGATGGGATCAACAAGGCCAATGATAGGACGAGGAACCATTTCAAGGGTGTCTGATGAAAAACAGACACAATCTTACCCTTGGTGATGCTACATTTAGAAAAGTGGGGCAAAGTTTACCAAACAATCCCAATGTATACACTCCTGAAGCTCGGGATTCCATCTCGGGTTAACCCTGCAGGACTTATTTTGAATTTTAAATTTTTACGGTCGATGCAGAAATGTGGGAAATCATTAATCTCATTCTGTTTCTTCCCCCAAAACACCCCACCCCACCCCTGCAATTGTGGGTGGTAAGGGAGGGAGCGAGGCAGAGGGATGGAGTTCCAGAAGGTGGGGGCACAAACACCGATTAGTGGAGCGGGCCAGTGCCTGCCAAGCAGAGGGAACGGACAGGTTGGTAAAAGATTTAGTAGGTTTAGTGACTCTTAGCAGTGACAGCACCACAAGCTCTGAGCTGGACTGAAACAAGCCACTGTGAACCTTAGGTTATGAGAGAGGATTGGAGACTGTCCACTGGCCACAGCACCAGAATCCGATTAAAGGAGGAATTCGGGAAAACAGATTAAAATTGAATCCGACAACAACATTAAGCCAAGCTCCCACAAGGTCAAGGTTCCATCGCCCGCACACCAGGCTTGATTCTCTTTGGAGAGTAGGGAAAAAAAGCAGAAATGTTAACCAAATACGAGTGAGAATCCGGGTGTTCCTGAGTTTCACAAACTTTGGGGAGAACGAAAAGCAGCAGGGGCTGAGGAAAGGAACAGGAACATTTCCCACTGGGACTGGGGCAAATAGGGAGAGAGAGAGCAAGCAGTCATCCTCCCTTCCCACAAAAACACACATCACCGCACTTTACAGCAAAATGCTGTGAAGCGCATTGAGGCATCAAGTGCAAAGATTATTATCAATTTAGTAAATTTGGTATAGTGCCTTATCACGTCTTCGAGAGTGAGGCTGGAGGAGATGGCAAAGGTAGTAAGAAAAACACGCGTTGCAATTTTATACAGCGCCTTATCACATTGATCATGAAGAATTCCACTCCAACACTTCCAGGTGCCGGAAATGGCAAGGTATTCCTTTTCCGACGCTGGGACAATCCTGCAAATTGGTAGCGCTCTCGCCTCTGAGTCAGAAGGTTGTGGGTTCAAGCCCCACGTCGTGACTTGACAAGCACATAATGGTAAGCTGACACTCCACTGAAGCACTCCAGTGAAGGGTGTTGCATTGTTGATGGTGCCGTCCTTCAAATTACGCATTTAATCGAGTTCCCGTCTGCCTGTTCAGATAGATGTTAATAATAATAATAATAATAATAATAATAATAATAATCCTTGCATTTGATATAGCGCTTTTCACGTCGGGAGGACGTCCCAAAGCGCTTCACAGAACACACTGTAAAGTGAATTGACTGTATATTTGTGGGCGAACGCGGCAGCCAAATTGCGCACAGCAATGTCCCACAAACAGTCGTAGATTGAAAATGACCAATTTATTATTGTTTTTGTTTTTTTTGGAGGGATTATTATGTTAAAGATCCCATGGCACTATTCGAAAAGAGAAAGGAGATTCTCTCTCCCGGTGTCCTAGCCAACAATCCCCNTAAATAAAATTGGTCACTCATTCACTCACTCCATGGCTGTTTGTGAAACTTTGCTGTGTGCAACTGTCTGCCAAATTTCGCTCACAAAATACACAATCAATCCACCCGAGAAGTGCTTTGAAATGTCTCCATGGCGTGGAAAGGCTCTATACCAAATGCAAAGATTATTATGAATATTATTAGAAAGTCCCCTTCTCTTTTCCAATAGCGTCAGTGGGATATGGAACATTCACCTGAACAGGTAGACGGGACTTCCGTTTAATGCCTCATCCAAACGGGCGACACCTATAACAATACAATTCTTCCCTCTCTCAACCCCCATTCCCCCCCCACCCCCCCGTCACCCAATGGCTGCACTGGACCATCATCCTGGTGATGAGTGTGAGCCCAAAGTGCCTAGGTGAGACTCGAATCCACCACCTTCTGACCCAGAAGTGAGAGCGCTACCAAGTAAGGCAGGTGAAAAAAAGGGGAAGGAGGGAATGAAAAACACATAGCGTAAATATTGCATCTCAGAAACACAGTGGTGTGTGTTTGGCCTCTCCCGTTCTGCGCTGTGTGTTTACATTCATAACAGTGACTCAATCTTTCCGGAGTCCTGGAGTCGACATCCATATGACCTCCGCATTATTAATATGTTCCTCTCCGCATTGGACTCAATGCCTTTTGGCGCCTCCGTTTCTAGGAGGGAGTTCAGAGCACAGTGATACAAGTTAGAGATTAATTGTGATGTGAAAAGGTCTAGAAACCTCGTTCACCAGGAGAAATGAGCCAAGCAGGAACAGGGATGGTTGAGAAGTGACCTGGTCGAGGTGTTTCAAAACCTTGAGGGGCTTACGATAAGGTTAAAAAGGGAGAAGCTGTTTCCACTGGTTGATGTGTTGGTAACTACTGTCCAAAGCATTGGAAAAAGAAGAGACAGCTCGTCCTGGTATCCTGTCCGAAAACCATCCGGATTAAATGGTTGTTCATTCCACGACGATTTGTGGAACATTGCTGCAAATCTGGTGCTGGGTTTTCCTATAGATACATAGTCACGACACTTGAATGTCTTTGCCGTCCTTCGGATGAGACGTTAAACCGAGGTTCCGTTTGCCTGTTCAGGTGGATGTTAAAGATCCTGCGGCGCTATTCAAAAAGAGAAAGGAGTTTCTCTTTCCTGGTGTCCTGGCCAACAATCCCCCAAAATAAAATTGGCCACTCGCTCCATGGCTGTTTGTGGGACATTACTGTGTGCAATTGGCTGCCCTGTTTTGTTCACAAAAATACAGTCAATCCACTTTATAGTGCATCCTGTGAAATGCTTTGAGATGTCTTGATGGCATTAAAAAGCACTGTATCAAATGCAAAAATTAGCATTTGACAACAATTATCTGAGGTCTTGTAGCATTATAGATTCTATGTCAGGGATTCATATTATAATTACCTGTGAAGCCCTTTGAGATATTTCAATGTCATAGGCGCTATATCGAACGCAAAGGGTCATTATTATGATTTTGTGAGCACTTAATCTTGCAATAATGACCTTTCTCAACAAATCCTAAAGAGGTGCACAATAGCTCCCTCTTGCGGCCACCCTCCCTTCCTTTTTATTGCAGCCTCAATGATTTCAATCCTGCAAAGCAGTGGCGTAGCTAAGAGTGGAAATTTGGGTAGGCACCAACTTACAACAACTTGCATTTATATAGTGCCCTTCACGCGGGGAAGGGTCCCGGAGCACTTGACAGTGGCGGAGTCTGACCTCGAGCCAGGGGGAGAGGGAGGGGGGGGAGGTGACCATAAGCACGATCAAAAAGGAGAGCCTTTAGGCAGGATTTGAAGCTGGGGAGGGAGGGGGCAAGGTGGAGGGATGGAGCGAGAGAGTTCCAGAGTGTTGGAGCGTAGTGGCTCAAGGCACGGCCACCGTTGGTGGAGGGGATGACTGGTGTGATGGGGTACGGAGTTTTGTGCGGGTGAGTATCCATGCGGCAGAGTTTGGGATTAGTTACATTTTGTGTATGGTGGAGCTGAGGAGATCAGCGAGGAGGGCATTGGAACAGTCCAGCCGATTAGTGTCGAAGGCGTGGATGAGGGTTTCAGCTGCGTTGGTTTTGGCAGACAGGCTCTCACATACGCATATACAGACAGTGTTACATACAAACACACAAGCAGAACGTGGAGGAATGTAACAGACATCTAGACGGACGGAACACTATGATATTCCCAAAGTCAGTTGGACTAAATTAGGCCGTGGTTAGGTTTCTCCACTCCTCTGTTCTGGTTTTCCACGTGTTGAGAAGGAAGAGTTGTTCCTTACGTCTCTGATATTAAAAAAAACAATGTCTCTTTACTGGTTTACAGAGAGCTGAGTATTGCTGCTGGACTAGATTCCAGTGGTATTAACTGTACTATTCTGCATAAAAATATATTGCTTTATTACTGATGCGCGTTGAGTTTGCTGACCTCAGTCAGGGCAGTGTTTGAAGCTGTATAATTGCTCTGGGACGGAGTTAATTACATTTGTTGTTGTTATTTTTTGGCCTCAGCGTCCCAAGCTTAAGGAGAGGAAATCACATTCATATTACAATATAGTCTGTGAAACGCTTTGAGATATCCTTGTACCTTGTAGATATCTCAAAGACGTAACAAGATGTTATATCAGGTACAAGGATTATTATTATTATTAAACAGTGTTTTACAAACACGCACACATAGTATTACACACACACACACAGTGTTACACACAGTGTCATACATATAGTGTTACACACAATGTCATACACACATAGTGTTACACACACGTACACAACAACAACAACAACAAGATTACATTTGTGTAGCGCCTTTCACGTCGGGAGGACGTCCCAAGGCGCTGGACAGTGTACAGCATTTCAGACCCGAGCTGGGGTCTGGGAGGGAGGTCGCAGAGGTAGGGTGGGGCGAAGCCATGGAGGGCTTTGTAGGTGAGGACTAGGATCTTGAAACGGATCCTCTAAAGGATAGGGAGCCAATGGAGTCGGGCGAGAATGGGGTCACGGAGTTTGGTGCGGGAGAGGACAGGGGCTGCAGAGGTCTGGATTATCTGCAGCCTGTGGAGGGAGGAGTTGGGAAGGCCGACAAGCAGGGCGTTTGCATAGTCGAGCCTGAAGGTATACACATACACACACAGTATTACATACACACAGTAACACAAACACATGCACACATTGTGCTCCCTTCTGCTCCTGCTCTCTTCCTGTCACTCTTCATGATGTGTCATTAAAGCAGTGTGCAGAGTGACGGGAAGAGAGGCAGAATTGGAGGCATGAGGCAGTGCGGAAAGTGACAGGTGGGCGTGGGTGCTAATTGGGTGGTCAAAGCCCCAGCCCAACCATGGCTATACCCCTGAAGCCGGGGGATGGGTGGGGGGTGGGAGTGAGAGGAAGAATCCCACCGGGGTCTAGATTTACTCCATTTTTTGCGCCTACCGGACTCAAAACTCAAGTCACTAGTCTCCACAGAAAGAAAAAAGCTTTGAGACATTTTGGCGTGATAAGGCGCTGTATCGACTGCAACCATTATTTATGTGGTATTCAAGAAAGTCCAGAATATTTAAGACGCTTAAAACGCAGCCTTTAATTTTTAAGCCAGATGTCTGTGAGCTTCTTTTAAGAACTCCAGTAAAACACAACTTCAAACTTAAGACTGGATTCAAAATAACAATCTACCAAATTCTGAATGCCCCAGAACGCTGCATACATTTAGACCCGGCACCTTGCTGGGCACACTTTATTGGCTGCTGCATTTGCCTGCAAAAATAGTTTTTACACAGAACAGTGATTATTTTAGAGCTCTTTGAGATGTTTCATGAGTTATAAAATGCAAGTGCTTTCCTTCTTAAACCCAGAGTTTGCCATCTAAACTGATCAGCAAAATTGTGATTCATTGTTATTTGACCACAAGAACGAAAATGAAGGAAGTTACTGGCATCTACATACACAGTATAGACTAGTAAGTAAAACAGTTTTAGAGAGCTCCTGAAATCAAAATGAATATGAAATGTACAGCAGGAAATGTAGGTCGATCACTGCAAAAAATCAACCTCTGCTTACCGCTATAAATAGACCAAGTGATGAGGCCCCAATTTGAAACAATTTCATTGAATGCCCCAATGAAAATTCAGCAAAACTGGAACATAGGGAGAGCTTGAAAATTGTTTTTATTTCATTTGCTTGTACGCAAGGGCCAGACATGGGATTACTGCACCAGTCCCAGGATTTTGTGTCAGCCTGGCTCAGTCGGTAGCACCCTTGCCTCCAAATTGGAAGGTTGTTGGTTCCAGCCCCACGTCGGGACTTGCAACTCACATATTATTATTATTATTAGAGTCTAGGCTGACACTCCAATGCAGTGCTAGGGATGTGCTGCATTGGTGGAGGTACTATCCTTTGAATGAGATGTTAAACCAAGGCCCCATCTGCCTGTTCAGGTGGATGTTGAAGAAAATTTGCACTATTCAAAAAAGAGAAAAGAGTTTCTTCTGTTGCCCTGGGACAACAATCTCCCAAATAAAATTGGTCATTCACTTCTTGCTCGTACAAATTGGCTGTCACAAAATACATGGTCACTCCAGTTTATACTATATCCTGTGAAGTGATTTGAGTCGTCATCCCAAAGCAAAAGACGATGCACCAAATGCAAAGATTATTATTATTATTTAGGAATGAGCAGAACTAGTGAATGTAAGATGTACTGTACTGCGCCCCTGAATTGTGACCTGAATGAATAATCATTCAGTTCACAATGCCAAGGTTTAACAGCATAATGAAAGGGGGAAAAAATCATTGAAAGCTTATTTCCTTGACTCTCTAAGAGGGGAAAAAAGCGACAAACCGATTCAGAAACAGTTTACAGATGTAAAGTATTGCCTTGCGACAGAGAAAGTGAGAAATTCAACATTCACATAAACAAAGGCTCTCTCCCTGTTCCTGGACATGCATGCCCAGCTGTGCAAAAGATAAATCTTGTCAATAGCGAGTAAACCTGATTTATCCATGGCCACTGACAGGGATGCAGAGGCTCGTGCCACATCATATACAGCACCACTAAATGATGATTCATCGTAGTCAAGATACCAATATGGAAAGACGTTGGATTCAACGGATGGAATCCAACAGCAACTTGCATTTATATAGCTCCCTTCACACGGGGTAGCGTCCCAGAGCGCTTGACAGTGGAGGAGTCCGACACTGAGCCTGGGGGAAGAGGGAGTGGGGAGGTGATCATAAGCATGAGAAAAGATCTTTAGGCAGGACTTGAAGGTGGGGAGGGAGGGGGTAAGGTGGAGGGATTGAAGGAGAGAATTCTAGAGTTGGAACGATATTTTGCACCAGTCTCTAAAAGCAACATGGTTCAGAGCATATAGCTGATCCACAAAAAGAGAGGTGATAAGGAGCTCACTTGGGCTTGACCTCAAGGTTGTCTGATAGCCAAGCTATCCTATGCATCACTGGCTGAAGTTATCTGAGTGAGTGTTTCTCTAGGAAAGACTCAGTCCTGCCCACTACAGATGCATTTACTGCTCTGTAAACGCAAGCTTTAAATCTACTGTAGCTCTGGTGGTAACAGGTAATTTGTAGGCTTGGAACAAGTACAACTGCAGGCATATAGGATTCTAAGGTGAATATTTTTTGATGCGCTGATCAAACACATCAGAATGTGATGGACCTAAAGTAACGCAAGTTAACATACCCATTAAAGCAGGACGCCTCAGCTTCAATCGGATATTAATACAGTTTCTCATGCTAAATGGCTCAGTAGCCGTTCCAACAGCATTACGGTCATCAGAATTCACCATGTAAAGCACCACCGCATCACATCACCGAAACATCTAAAAGCGCTTCACAGGATTTTATTGTGGAGAGCAGTGACTGTGTATTCCCAAATGAGTAGGAGGAGGAGGAGGGGGGGGGGGGCGTTGGTGGGGGTTGTATGTTAGAACTTGCAGGGTATGGGGGAGGGAGCAGGGGTGGGGGGAGTGAGTGTGCATCAGTCTAGCCCAGGCCTGATGGACTGAATGGCCTACTTCTGTTATCTCCTTCTTCCCAAGTCCAATGGCAAGGTCAGGCCACTACAGATGAAGAATTGGCCTCACTGCGGTCAACACTGATTCTGCAAACTCCAATTACAGTAAATATATCTTTTTAAAAAAAAGTCTCATTAAGAGAAAACGCTTCCCTTTCACTTTCATCACCCATGAAACACGAGCAGATTTAATTGTATAACAGAATATAATTGTTCTACACAGGCCATAAAGCACAGCTGTAACATGAGGCAACTCCCTCCCTAATCACACATACACTATGGTAACCTACAATTCACTTGGCAGTAACATTCTTAATGGCTCTGCAATGGAACGCCAATGGGTCATGTATTGATTATGGTCAATTTGTTGGCCATTTTATAGACAATATCACAGCTTACGCTTGTAAGTTGTGATAATAGTCTTTTAGAAAGACATTTTTTAAAAAAATTCCACTCTCCTTTGATACAGGGTGAATGTCTCAAAGTGCTTAATGGATATGACAGAGAGCAGGAAGAGCTTAGAACGTCGACTAAAAGCACGCGCAGCGATGACTGTTTAAGAGGGTCCCAAGGGCTGCGAGAGGGGATACGAGGCAACGATATATTACTGGAGTGTTTCAGAGGGCTCCACCGCCGATGGTGGAATGGAGTGTGAAAAGAGCAATTGACCACAAACAGAAGAGGGTATGGATTCAAGGACAGCTGGAATGATGACTTTGCTTTCAAGCAACATTTTCTAAAAACAAATACCTTCTTTCATCTCACATTCAAAGTGGCTGGAAAAGTACTACCTTTCCTGCCCCACACACTTCCTGCTCTCAGGCTCAGCTCTTGCCAGAAGGGCAAAGACATCTGGAAGTTCTTTCTCTACACCATTAGTGGCCAAACTACTACACCGCTGCTCTCTGGAATTCCCTCCCCAAAAATCCCTTTGCTGAGTCTTTCCTTGCCATCAAAACGCTAAACAGATCTCTTTAACTGCGCCTTTGGTCAACAACCTCAAACTCTCCCTTCTCCCCTTCTTGCATGGTGCTCCCTATTGTGTTTGTGAAGTGTTTTGAGACGCTCAGCCTACACAAAAGGCACAACACAAGTCCTGGGAACAATAAAGGTCAAACAGAAATGTCACTTCTTGCAACCTTGGCTGGAATTCTATGTGGGGTCTGAACTCCTCTGTTAAACCATCCGCAATATTTTTCAAGCAGTGTGAAACAGAACACATATTCTCCTTTTATGAAAATGTTTCTCCTTCTTAAAGTTGTTCTGGATCTATTCCAACCCCCTCCCCCCTTCACTAACCCCTGGGAGAAACTGTATGCCTCTCTCTCTCTCCAAGGTAGGACTCCTTTCTTTATCTGCCCAGGAGGGGATGCAAGTGAACGATGGACAGAT